>NW_022681454.1:10306310-11554810 GCF_009764315.1 Trachypithecus francoisi | reverse complement strand
AACAGCGCTCAAAAACAAGCAGAACAAAACTTCCTAGATGGGCTAAAAGTGGACTAGATAGAGCTGAAGAAAATATTCATCAATTAGATGATAAATCAGGGAAAAATTATCAAGAATGAAGCTTAAAGTGATAGAGATATAATGTAATACTTGACATATAGCTTACTGAAGTTGCAAAGGGAAAGGATAGAAAAAATCGGGGTAAGAAAGATTTTGAGGAAGGAGTGACTACTTTTAAATGAGTTCTCAGAAACTGTGACTGAGAATGTTTAAGAATTTAGCTAAGGGGGAGAGCTGAGATGCATCTCTGGGTTTTTCTGAGTCTGTAGCCAGGCCCTTTTCCAACATGTTTGCTGCCAGTTGGCTCTTCAAGTCATTTTCACAAATTCAGTAATTAAACCTTGTTTTTCATGTTGGATATTTAATCAGTTTGGTGTTAAGCTCTTATCCTGACACTTGTTTTTGTTTGTTTGTTTGCCTGCTTTCTAATGTTTTCTTATAAAATCCATTTTATAGTTAACCCATCTTTTCAATGTATTGATCTAATTTTTGGATATTACTCTGCTATTAAATATATTTGGACTTCTTTCTACTTTATGGCATCCCCTAATAGGTTGGGTTAACACTCTGAAACAAGGTCAGTATTTGAAAAGTCACTAAGATTATGCCAATTGTCTATCACTAAGTTTATATTATGCAGTTCTACTGTTTACCAAACTGTGCTAATCACTTTGAGATTGTAAAAGCGAATTATATGTCATGTTTCCTACCTGAAAAACTATATCATGTTGAATCTACAAAATGGCAAAACAATAAGTGAATTCATTGAGAAAATAAATCAATTTGGAAAATACGTAAGTCCCACTTTTTTATTTTTTAATACTTTAAGTTCTAGGGTACATGTGCACAATGTGCAGGTTTGTTACCTATGTATACATGTGCGATGTTGGTGTGCTGCACCCATTAACTCAACCTTTACATTAGGTATATCTCCTAATGCTATCCCTCCCCTCCCCCTACCCCACAATAGGACCCAGTGTGTGATGCTTCCCTTCCTGTGTCCAAGTGATCTCATTGTTCAATTCCCACCTATGAGTGAGAACATGCGGTATTTGGTTTTCTGTTCTTGCGATAGTTTGCTGAGAATGATGGTTTCCAACTGCATCCATGTCCCTACAAAGGACACGAACCCATCCTTTTTTATGGCTGCATAGTATTCCATGGTGTATATGTGCCACATTTTCTTAGTCCAGTCTGTCACTGATGGACATTTGGGTTGATTCCAAGTCTTTGCCATTGTGAATAGTGCCACAATAAACGTAAGTGTGCATGTGTCTTTATAGCAGAATGACTTATAATCCTTTGGGTATATCCCCAGTAATGGGATGGCTGGGTCAAATGGTGTTTCTAGTTCTAGGTCCTTGAGGAATCGCCACACTGTTTTCCACAATGGTGGAACTAATTTACAGTCCCACCAACAGTGTAAAAGTGTTCCTATTTCTCCACATCCTCTCCAGCACCTGTTGTTTCCTGATTTTTTAATGATTGCCATTCTAACTAGTGTGAGATGGTATGTCATTGTGGTTTTTTCTCTGATGGTGAGTGATGCATTTCTCTGATGGTGAGTGATGATGAGCATTTTTTCATGTGTCTGTTGGCTGTATGAATGTCTTCTTTTGGGAAGTGTCTATTCATATCCTTTGCCCACTTTTTGATGGGGTTGTTTGTTTTTTTCTTGTAAATTTGATTGAGTTCTTTATAGGTTCTAGATATTAGCCCTTTGTCAGATGAGTAGATTGCAAAAATTTTCTCCCATTCTGTAGGTTGCCTGTTCACTCTGATGGTAGTTTCTTTTGCTGTGCAGAAGCTCTTTAGTTTAATTAGATCCCATTTGTCGATTTTGGCTTTTGTTGCCATTGCTTTTGATGTTTTAGACATGAAGTCCTTGCCCATGCCTATGTCCTGAATGGTATTGCCTAGGTTTTCTTCTAGGGTTTTCATGGTTTCAGGTCTAACATTTAAGTCTCTAATCCATCTTGAATTAATTTTTGTATAAGGAATAAGGAAAGGATCCAGTTTCAGCTTTCTACTTATGGCTAGCCAATTTTCCTAGCATCATTTATTTTCCTAGCATCATTTATTAAATAGGGAATCCTTTCCCCATTTCTTGTTTTTCTCAGGTTTGTCAAAGATCAGATGGCTGCAGATGTGTGGTATTATTTCTGAGGACTCTGTTCTGTTCCATTGGTCTATATCTCTGTTTTGGTACCAGTACTATGCTGTTTTGGTTACTGTAACCTTGTAGTATAGTTTGAAGTCAGGTAGCGTGATGCCTCAAGTTTTGTTCTTTTGGCTTAGGATTGTCTTGACAATGTTGGGTCTTTTTTGGTTCCATATGAACTTTAAAGTAGTTTTTTCTAATTCTGTGAAGAAAGTCATCGGTAGCTTGATGGGGGTGGCATTGAATCTATAAATTACCTTGGGCAGTATGGCCATTTTCACAATACTGATTCTTCCTATCCATGAGCATGATATGTTCTTCCATTTGTTTGTGTCCTCTCTTATTTCACTGAGCAGTGGTTTGTAGTTCTCCTTGAGGAGGTCCTTTACATCCCTTGTAAGTTGGATTCCTAAGTATTTTATTCTCTTTGAAGCTATTGTGAATGGGAGTTCACTCATGATTTGGCTCTCTGTTTGTCTGTTACTGGTGTATAAGAATGCTTGTGATTTTTGCACATTGATTTTGTATCCTGAGACTTTGCTGAAGTTGCTTATCAGCTTAAGGAGATTTTGGGCTGTGACAATGGGGTTTTCTAAATATACAATCATGTCATCTGCAAACACGGACAATTTGACTTCTTTTCCTAACTGAATACTCTTTCTTTCTTTCTCTTGCCTGATTGCCCTAGCCAGAACTTCCAACACTATGTTGAATAGGAGTGGTGAGAGAGAGCATCCCTGTCTTGTGCCAGTTTTCAAAGGGAATGCTTTCAGTTTTTGCCCATTCCGTTTGATATTGGCTGTGGGTTTGTCATAAATAAGCTCTTGTTATTTTGAGCTACCTTCCATCAATACCGAATTTATTGAGAGTTTTTAACATGAAGGGCTGTTGAATTTTGTCAAAGGCCTTTTCTGCATCTATTGAGATAATCATGTGGTTTTTGTCTTTGGTTCTGTTTATATGCTGGATTATGTTTATTGATTTGCATATGTTGAACCAGCCTTGCATCCCAGGGATGAAGCCCACTTGATCATGGTGGATAAGCTTTTTGATGTGCTGCTGGATAAATTTGCCAGTATTTTATTGAGGATATTTGCACAATATTCATCAGGGATATTGGTCTAAAATTCTCTTTTTTGGTTGTATCTCTGTCAGGCTTTGGTATCAGGATGATGTTGGCCTCATAAAATGAGTTAGGGAGGATTCCCTCTTTTTCTATTGATTGGAATAGTTTCAGAAGAAACGGTACCAACTCCTCCTTGTACCTCTGGTAGAATTCGGCTGTGAATCCGTCTGGTCCTGGACTCTTTTTGGTTGGTAGGCTATTAATTGTTGCCTCAATTTCAGAGCCTGGTATTGGTCTATTCAGGGATTCAACTTCTTCCTGGTTTCACCTTGGGAGAGTGTAAGTGTCCAGGAATTTATCTATTTCTTCTAGGTTTTCTAGTTTATTTGCGTAGAGGTGTTTATAGTATTCTCTGATAGTAGTTTGTATTTCTGTGGGGTTGGTGGTGATATCCCTTTTATCATTTTTTATTGCATCTATTTGATTCTTCTCTCTTTTCTTCTTTATTAGTCTTGCTAGTGGTCTATCAATTTTGTTGATCTTTTCAAAAAACCAGCTCCTGGATTCATTGATATTTTGGAGGGTGTTTTGCGTTTCGATCTCCTTCAGTTCTGCTCTGATCTTAGTTATTTCTTGCCTTCTGCTAGCTTTTGAATGTGTTTGCTCTTGCTTCTCTAGTTCGTTTAATTGTGATGTTAGAGTGTCAATTTTAGATCTTTCCTGCTTTTTCTTGTGTGCATTTAGTGCTATAAATTTCTCTCTACACACTGCTTTAAATGTGTCTCAGAGATTCTGGTATGCTGTATCTTTGTTCTCATTGGTTTCAAAGAACATCTTTATTTCTGCCTTCATTTCGTTATGTACCCAGTAGTCAATCAGGAGCAGGTTGTTCAGTTTCCATGTAGTTGAGCGGTATTGATTGAGTTTCTTAGTCCTGAGTTCTAGTTTAATTACACTGTGGTCTGAGAGACAGTTTGTTATAATTTCTGTTCTTTTACATTCCCACTTTTATATAGGTTAATTTAAAAAACTGTTAATAAATATTTCATTGATAGATTTAATTATTTTTTTTCAGTTTTTAAAGTCCAATCGAACGACTTTCTTATCTGTTACATTTGATTTTTTTCCACTTATATATTTGTATTACTGATACATTTTTAGTTTTTAAAAATTAAAATACACTTCATATATCATACATTTACTTTTTTAAGGTGTGCAA
The DNA here is from genome assembly GCF_009764315.1 of Trachypithecus francoisi. NCBI lineage: Eukaryota > Metazoa > Chordata > Mammalia > Primates > Cercopithecidae > Trachypithecus > Trachypithecus francoisi. Next base: position 11,550,304 of record NW_022681454.1, on the reverse strand, counting down.
TCCAGTGATTTTTAGTATATTGACAAAGTCTTAAAACTATCACCATAACTAATTAGAGAATATTTTCATCACTTCAAAAAAAAAAAAAAAACCTCCTGTTAACATCAAGCACCATTCTTCCTCCCTCCAAGCCCTAGAGAACCACTCACTAATCTAATTTGTCTTCAAAGTTCACACTAATAAAATTGTAATCATAAACTTCCCTTTCATCAATCTTTGTCATAGAAAAGTAGACATGTTTCCCACTATAAACATTATTTTTTATATTATTTACCCTGAATTCAAAATCCAAGTAAATAACAAACCGGTGTACAAATTCAAATTAGTGGTGGTTACAGTCATCAGTCTTTAACCCAGAAAACTAATTTCACCTTTTCCGCTTCAGTTCAACTTTTATCAGCTGGCTGGGGAGGAAAGAAGAAAGAATCACTGATGGTAATTACAAAGAGTTAATATTTGTATAAAATATGATGCTAGTAATATCTTCCATTTTGCTCTAGGCTTCAAGAAGTTCAACATAAAATTTAAATCTATATTTAGCATTCAGTTAAGGCTTTATAACTGGTACCTTAAAATTCTTTATCTTTCTCAGATTTTGTCTACTTATTCTTTTCATTATCGTTACCATAATTATTATTATTGTTGCTAAGTTATCTATCTTAACTTTATTGGCTTTTTTCTACATTTTACATTATAAAAACTATATATAGGTTTTATAAGCTACCTATGATACTCTGAATCCTGAGGTATGCTATACAAACTTCAGTAAAAACATTTATTGAGTGGTGAATTTGTACTCTAAAAAAGTAATATTCTGTGACCATACATGTTATTGAAAATTATTTATTTTTAGTGACTTTATTTTTCTTACCTAAGGTTCTTTTATTGAGTTTTTGGTGAATGCGAGTGAGAGACGGGAAGCTTAAGAAAATGGACAGAAAAGAGCAATCTATTTGGAGCTGGGACCTCATTTTAATCACTTGTTTATTTTCAGGAGCTGTCATTGCCCCAGACCATGGGAAGGGATCAGTCAATATTTATAGGAGATAGAATATCGGGTTTCAGTTTGGGGTCTGAATTGAGACTGTATAGATTGCAGAGAAGGTTTTCATTTTCTTATTTATTTTCTTCTTCTTTTCAATAGTCCTATTAGCTTTTTTCTACCTCCAAACTTGGTTATCATCTTTGCTGACTATATTTTCTTTCAAGGTTAGTTGAGTATTGACTGTGCTAACAGCTTCAAGTGGCTCGTAACTCGGGGTCATTTTCTCCCAGGGCACACTTGCCGATGTCTGGAGACATTCTGGTTGTCACAATTGGAGAGCAGGGAGTGCTACTGGCATCTGATGGGTAGAAGCCAGGAATAATGCTAAATATTCTATAATGCATCGGATGGCTCCCCACAGCGAATAATTATTCTGGCACAACATGTCAATAGTGCCAAGACGGAGATACTCTAGTTAAATACTGATTATACTGATTATATGAATAATTTGAAAGAGATAGTCTTTACAACAGTCTGTCTTACTTTCTCTTGCATCATTTGCTTTGGAGAAATCCATGGTATAAGGCCATTAAGACAGTCCTGTGGAATGGCCCACATTGGAAGTCCTACCAACCACTGGCCAGTAGTACCACTCATGTGGCTGAGTCATCATGGAAGTGCATTCTTTCTCTTCGTCAAGGCAAGCCTTCAGCTGACTCAAGTCTGGCCAGTATCTTGACTTCAAGCTCTTCAAAGGCCCTGAGACAGGAACACTCAGCTAAGGAACTCCCAATGCCTGACCCACAGACTCTACTTGTGATAATGAAACTTACTTGGCTTCAGTCCTCCATGTTTTGAAGTACATTTTTATGCAACAATTGGTAGTTAATATATTGCTGCTGACATGCCGTGTTTTCAATACCCACTCAGTTTCATTTACTATCTCCGGGAGGCAGTGATTGTGTAAGATTTCTTCTGAAGTGTGACATTTGGAATCTATGCAACAAACTCTCTACAACCAGAGGGAGTTAAAAGGGGGATGGAAAGAGTGGAGGTTACTCCAAGGATAATAATTTCATCAGTTCAGGGAACTGAGTCCAATGTTTTTCTCTAAAACATCTAATATGGTGGACTATTGGATTGTTAGCTAACTCTTTTTTAGTCTACAGGCCTAATCTACCTATGTCATGGAAAAAATCTTGTTTTATAGAAAGATCAAATTTTGTTATACCTGTAAAGATTAGCTCTTTACCTTTTCCCTAGTGGATTTGTATGGCTTGGACAGAATACCAAACTCATAGATATTTCATTATTTCTGAAATTGTGTTACTGCAAAGGCACTTTTTGTTCTCACAGAACTTCATCTGTCTAGAAAAAGTATTTCTATTTCTCTTTCTAATCTCAACCAGAGACTACATTAATTCAGATGACTAGTTCTTATTTTAATCACATTCAAATGAGCCCTTCTGGGATGTGACACACTGTTAACATTTATAGTATAAATTATTATTTGACAACCAACAACTTGGTAATAACAGAAATGTGTTGGTGTTAAGATGATAATAGTGATTTGATGAACACTGTGATAATAATAAGCTGAGGGTTTTTTTTTAAAGCTAACAGATCAGTTTGGAAAACAATAAATATAGAGATAAGGAAATGATTTTCTTGTATGAGCTACAAAGGACAGATGTCTGACAATAAAATCAAGTGTGTTAACCATAAAACACAACTAAAGAATTTTGGCAGGAAGAGAAATTGTTTAGAATTCCTTTGGAAGTTCTACAGTGAAAATGATTTCATTCAAAATTCTCTGAATTGGGATCTAGAAAGCCCTGCAATTGAATTGCTGGTAAAATATTAAGACTGTCAGATTCCAGGTCCATGTTAGGATCACCAGCTTGGATATTATGTATTAAGGTTAATCTAACCCCTTGTTCAAGTATGTCCATGTTACAGTTAACTCTGGGTCCCTGTATGACACACAGAATGCATTATTCATCTTCTGTTTATGCTATATTGTTGACCAAATATAAGGCACTCAACCAATGTTAGTTAAAGTTAGAAATAAGGGCAGGAAGAGGGAGAAAGAGAATGCCATAAAATAAAACATAAAATGGTCCACTCAGTAATGGATCTTGAGAATGTTCTGTCATTGATTTATAAATATTCACTGAACATTTACAGTTTCAGAACTCAGGTAACAAAGAGAACATTCACTAGTCCCAGCCTTGAGTAGTTTATAGGCAGAGGTAACTGAAAATAAATACAACAGCATAAGGCATATAGTTAATATTATAACAGGGGCTTAGGGAATACAATTATGGAAAGACAAAGAAAATACTAAATACTTTCATCCGGGAAACACATCTTCCTGAAAGTTGTCAGGTAGTAAAGGGCGGAAGGGTATTAGAAAGAGGAATAGTGTCTGCAAGGCAGAGAAGTATGTAAGAGACTGATTCTTTTGGACTTTTGGAAACAATACCACATTTGTGGCATTTTTTGCTTGTTTTCCTTACTTGTTTCTCTCCTTTCTGTGAGATAATTTGCAATTCCAAGTGTATCTATGTGACTTATGGTGCTTCTGTCTAGATGCAGACAGCTGCACACCACTGATGTCAAGGTTGGCCCTGTGACTTGTGTTCAGTGGAGGGGCAACGGAGTGACCTTGTCATATCCAAACAGAAGCTTTCAGAGCCCTCGCCTGGTGTGGACATTGTTTTCTTTTCCTTGTACCGTGAGACTGACTCAAAGGTTGGTTTTTGAAGCTTGGTTGCAGAGTGGAAAGAGACTGGGAAGAACACAAGCAAACTACGGTTCCTAAGATGTAATACAGGAAAGAAACTTTTGTTGCTGGAAGCCACTGAAGTAGAGGAGTCGTTGTTTATTATCATAACATAATCTAATGAAAGCTCACTAAAGCAGTGATCAAAATTATAAACCTTGCACATTGCCAACGGCTATGGCCATTCTAAGCGTATAATTATGCTGACTATGGTCATCATTGTGAGAGTATAAGCATACACACACACAACATTCAAATTGATGTGCAATTAAAGTGCAAACCAAATGTCTTGAATAATTCATGCAGATATCTCACTGGAATCTCGCATTTACATGCCTTTGCCAGTTGTGGCCTGTATCTGTAAATCTCACAGAAATTGTTTCTGTTATTTATTAATAAAAATCACAGATAATCATGAATATACTGATTTTAAATTTAATTTCAATCAGCTATCCTGAATTATAGTATAATTATGAGTTAGACTATAAGGATATTTATTTTAGGTTTAAGATTGTAGATTAGAAGGTATCTTGAGTGCATAAAACAACAGCTGGGGTGTATTGTATCATTTAGTAAAGAAGGAGCTGGGATGCATCCAGGATTGACTGTAATGGCTTATGATGGTCATCCAGGTTCATGGAACACAATAGGGTTAAAGCATAAGGCCAAGCTGACTCCAACAAGAAAGATCTCACCTGCTTATGTTCATGCTTTGAACAACTGAAAGTTTCTTAATGTTTGGAATTGCAATACCTTTTCTCAAAACAATTCATTGTGTAACCCATAACGTGTATCTACATTGTGCATCCTATAAGCAAATGACATGCACCTTCATGAAAGTCTGTTGAAAGCCCAAAGCTGAGTAAAGCAAGAAGAGGAGAGGACATCCAGTTGCAGCATCATGTGGCAGGCCTCATGGGGGTATTCGTGGCATTTTTAAAATACTTTAAACACAAAGCAGATCCCCTTTTCCTTTGTATTTTAATTCACATATAATACAACTCTACTTTTTATAGGGGACAACTCAGTGGCTCTTAGAATGTTCACAAAGTTTTGCAGTCATCACAATAATCTAATTCCAGAACATTTTCATTGTCCTAGAAAGAAATGCTGTACTCATCCCTGGCTCAGTGGCTCACACCTGTAATCCCAGCACTTTGGGAGACCAAGGTGGGTGGATCACCTGAGGTCAGGAGTTCAAGACCAGCGTAACCAACATGGCAAAACCCCGTCTCTACTGAAAATACAAAATTTAGCTGGGCATGCTGGCCCACTCCAGTAGTCCCAGCTACTTGAGAGGCTGAGACACAAGAATCGCTTGAACCTGGAAGGCTGAGGCTGCAGTGAGCCGAATTATACCACTACTTTCTAGCCTGGGGGACAGAGTGAGACTCCATCTCAGAAAAGAAAATAAAAGCTGTCCTCATTAATGTCACACTCCATTCCTTCCACTCCCAGCCTCTGAAAAACCACTAATCTACTTTCTGTCACAAATGATTTACCTATTCAGAAGAGTTTATATGAATGGGATCATACAATATGTGACCTTTCATGTCTGGCTTTTTTCATTTATAATAATGCTTTCATGGTTCATACATGTTTCAGCATTCATCAGTACTTCATTATTTTTAAGGCTGAAAAATATTCTATTTTATAGATGTTTAATATTTTGTTGACACACTCATCCTTTGATAAACATTACTTAGACTTGTTTCTGTTTTTAGCCGTTATGAACAATGCCGATCTGAACATTTGTGTATGAGTTTCTGTATGGAAGAATGCTTAACTTCTTTTGTGTACATATGAACAATTGCAATTGCTGGGTCGTGTAGTAACTCTATGGATAATATTTTGAGGAACTTTTGAACTGTTTCCCAAACTGGCTGCACATTTTTTAAAATTTCAATCAGGAAGGTATGTGGGCTCCAAATTCTCTACATCCTGTCTATAATAACGCATGCCATTGTCCATCTTTTTGATTATGGTCATCCTAGTATGTGTGAAATGGTATCTCATTTCAGCTTTGATTTGTATTTCTGTGATGATTTGCATTTCTATATTAAGCTTCCTTACCTGTACTTCTTGGCCATTAGTATATTTTCTTTGGAGAAATGTCTATCTAAACATTCACATTAAAAAAAAAAAAAAAAAAAAAAACTGGGTAATTTGTCTCTATTTTTAATTGCATTTTAAAATATTTTATTTTTTAATATAAGCTTCCGGGTCACAGCAAAATTGAGAGGAAGGTACAGAGATTTCCTATACATCCTGTTCCCACACATGAATTGTCTTCCCCATTAGCAACACCCCAAAATGAGCGTAATGTCTCTTCCGACTGACAAACCTGTATTGACACATGGTTGTCAGCCAACGTCCACAGTTCACATTACAGTTCACTCTTGGTGTTGTACATTCTATGGTTTTGGACAAATGTATAATGACATATACTTACCCTTATAGTATTCAGAATATTTTTACTTCCCTAAAAATTCTGTGAGCTCCGCTTATTCATTCTTCACTCCCCACTAGCCCCTGGCAACTACTGCTCTTTGTGCTATCTCTACTAGTTTTGCCTTTTTCACAATGTGATACAGTTGGAATGTCTTTTATTCTTATATTGTAAAGGTTCTTTTAATATTCTGGACACTAGACCCTCATTAAATAGATGACTTGCAAATGCAGTCTTCAATTTTATGAATTACATTTTTACTTTCTTGATGTCATCCTCTGAAGCACATGTTTTAAAAACTTGGTTTCTATTTCTTTTTCCCCATTTTTGCTGATGAGTTTGGTGTCATAACCAAAATTTAGTTTGTAATCCAAGGTCACATGCGCTTATTCACCTTTGTTTTAAAAAAATTAATTGTGTAGTTTTGGTTCCTACATTTAGGCCTGTGATTGCTTTTGAGTAAGTTTTTGTGTGTAGTACGAAGTGGAGGTCCAACTTCGTTTCTCTGCACATGAATTTTCTGTTGTGCCTGCACCATTTGTTAAAAAGACTTTTCTTTTTCCCATTGAATTGTCTTAAAAGTTTTATCAAAAATCAGTTCACTCTAAATATATCAGCTTAATATGGACTCTCAGTTCTATTACATCAGTCATGAAAACATTATTTTTGGAAGAAGGGATGGGAAAGAGTCACTGTTTCTCACTGAAGTGGTTTCATGAGAGTAGAAAGTGGGAGGATTCGAGTAGTTGCTGTGATCAAGTATTGGTGGCCAGCACACATGCGATTTCCTCTCTTCCTTTACGTTAGTTATTCCCACAGTGTGAGTTCATCACTGAAAGGCATTTCTCAAAGTGTGAGCACCTCAAAAAATGTAGCAGACACATAAAATGTTCATAACTGTCATGGCAGTGGGCAGAGCACCACATAAAAAATATAGGAAGATTATTCAAACAGAATATTACCTGAAATACAGTTTGAATTATCTGTGATGACATAAATAGCTTTGTAGACAAAAGATAAAACAAAATAACACATTTTGTACCCCTGATGATATATTTTATTTTTACAGTATTATGTTAAAATACATATAAGACTATATTCAGATTATACAAATTTATAAAGTACCAGAAATGTAAATATGAAAATTTAAATACATGCATAATTCAGCTGTCAACGTACCATTGTTTTTATTTTATTCCATTTTCTCTTATGTTACCTTATAACTAGGCATTATATGCGCATTTTAATTTTTATTTATATGTGCATTTGTAGTTTAACAAATTGATGCCATATTATTTATATATTATTTCCTATCTCTTTACTACATTATTTGAATATGTCTAGATCACTTATTATTCTTGAAAAATATTATTCTATAGTTATCTTTAGCTTACTATATTATTGCTTGTTCAATCTTCCCCTCTTTGAGGGATTATGAATTGTTTTCTTTTTTAATTTTGCTAATATAATAAAAGCAGAAATATTTATCACTTTAAGATAAGTTAGCCAGTTTTTAAATTTTTAATGGTATATTCTTTAAAGTGGTTTTAACTTTTGAATGTTATTTAAAATATTTTATTAATCCGGGGAACTAGTCCCATTGCTAGCAAAACTGTTTTATCAATCACACTGGAAATTATAAAATATTCTATTTACACTTCAGCTTTTATGTCATCATTATTTTTCTCCTAGTATCACTGTACACTGTGCATTTTCAGTATTTTTTGCTTTTTTTTCAGACCTTTAAATATTAAAATGTTCTAAGGCTTAGTTCATAAACTGTTCTTTGTCAGTTTTTACTCTAGATCATCTTATCATCTGAATGTGCTTATGTGCTGCTTTAACCTGATGACTCCAAAATGTGTATCTTAAGTCCTGATTTTTCTCATGAACTGACACTCATGTATCTAGTGGTCTCTGATAATCTGTCCAATGTCTAATACACATCTCGAACTTCACATCCAAAATTCAACTCTTCTTTTCTACCTGCACTCAAATCTACTCCTATCTCAGTTATCTCCATCTCAGAAAATGGCGAGTCCTAACTTTTAGGTATACAAGGCAAAAACTTAAAATCATTTCGATCTAGTTTCCCTCCCAATATTTTTAGATAATTCATCACACAGTGAACGCTCTTAGCTTTACCTTAACCTCAGACATCTCCTTGCTGATCAGTTTCCATAATCTTCACTGTCACCTCCCAAGACAAAACAGCACCACTACTTAAGTATATTCTGTTGCCATCGCAAACTAGCTGGCTAGCTCTTGCTTTGCTTCAGTCCTGATTGCCCCTCTCACAATGAAACACACAAACTATTTTCCACATAGCCACATGACTGAACTTTTTAAAAACAATCACATCTGCAGCAATCATCCAATGTTATATTTTCTCACTAAGAGGAAAATCAAAGTTCTTACAATGTTCTACAAGGTCCCGACAGTTTTGGGAGCTACGCTTTGTTCTCTCTACCCCTACTGTAATAATCTTCTTGCTACCTCACATACTTCCTCAGCCTATTTCAGTGTTCCAGAAAGTAATATTATGGGATCTCAGTGGCTGCAGAGATTCATTTGTAAAGTTTTAGCATTTTTACATTATTGAACTTTCCCATCCAAGAATAAGTTATATATTTTTCTCTCTTTTTTCTAAACACATCCTATAATGATATTTTGTTAGGTGTTCAATAAAGAGCCTGCACATTTTTTTATTGTATTTGTCTTTATGTACTTTATAGTTTCTGTTGTTATTGCTAATGGGTTCTCATTTTTTTCAATTATATTTTTAAATTAATTATTATCTCTCTATATCAGGGTTTTCCAACTTTGACACAAGTGACATTTTGAGCCAGGTAATTAATTGTTGTGAGGGGCTCTCCTGTGCATTGTAGGATGTTTAAAAGCATCCCTGACCTCTACATGCTAGATACTAATAGCATTACTGCAGTTGTGATAACTTCAAAAACCAAAATGTCCACAGATATGGCCAAATAGCCTGTGAAGCATAAAACTGTCCCTGCTTGAGAAGAATTCATCTTTATGAAGGTACTGATAGCTTTTTAAAAGCCACAAAAAGCCTATTCTTGTTTGTTCTAAATATTTCCCATGTTCACTTTCATCTTAATCAGGTCGTAATTGGCAATCTTACGGTAGCTGACATATTGTGTGTAACAGAGAGACACGCCAAGTGATTTCCTCAGGGTCTCATGTAAATTAAGTCCGTGATTCCCGGTAATCACAAGCTCACTAGCTTATGTGATGTAGGAAGCACTTCGTAATAGCAAGTACACACGGACTGGGGACAAATAGCCTAGGTGTGGCTCTCAACTCACTTATTGCAGGTATACAGTTTCATAAACATATTTTAACCTTTCTACATCTCAGTTTTCTGATGTATAAAAAGCAAGTGGAGGCAGCTACTTTACATTGATATTGTGAAGCTTAATATTGATGTGTATGGTCAGTAGTACACATTAGAAAATATGTGATTTTGGCTCTTATTAGTTCCCTAAAATCAATCAACTGGCGATTGGGAGCTCTTTATAAGACCTGAAGGAGGGGCTGCAGGGGTGGAAAATACATGGTGCTTGATCAAGCTTCACTGGACAACACATTTTTTGCCAGGAACGTTTATTGAGTGCCCTGTCTAGGGATTATGCAAGAAACTATCTTCAAATGTGTGAGATCAAAACTCCGTCTTAAGAAGTTCACTAACAAAAAACAAATTGAAAAAAAAAAGAAATCATAATGACAATACAAGGTGTCCTGTTACCGTAAATTAAATGAATTTGACCAGCACAGGGAACAGAATCAGAGGAGCAGTATTTCTGAAAGGCTTCATCTTAAGTTTCAGAACTGATGTGATTATTTAATTAGAAGGAATGGATCCATATATCATATTTATATGAAATTATTAATTTGATATAATAATGATTGGTTTATAATTCCAAACTTTCTATCAATAGACTAAGTCTCTGGAAATTTCCTTTTGGGGTTGGCTACTAGAGCTACTTCATAGGTCCTTTCACCCAAACTCCAGAAATGCCTTGGAGGGAATCATGCAAGACCTTTTTCTTCAGCTACAAAATTGTACAAAGTGATTAACTAGAGAGTTAGGAGGTGTTTGTGGCCGTTTGGCAAAGTTAGAATTAGCAGGAGATAAAATGAAAATAAATAATACCCTGCTGAATGTTGAAGTCTGCTCTTGATAAGGAGAAAGAGCTATAATATACAGCTGAGAACAGGGATAGATTTATCCTCCCAATAATCAATATTTTAATCACTAGAAATACTTCAAAACGCTTCATATAATACTTTTGTTCACATTTCATTAAAAGGAAGCCTCTCTATGCTAATTCTCAAATTTAAAAAATCAGAGTTCAGGAAAAGGAAAAATAACAACACTACGTAAATACATCACCTGTTCTAAGTTCCCAATTTTTAAGAGAGACCAGGTGATAAAGTGACTTGCTCAAGGTCACACAGATATCTTTATTCAAAGCTAAAGTAAGAATGTATTTCTCCCCAAACTTAGCCCGTGATTTTTTTCACTATACTTGGCTCCCTTTCCACGTACTTTACTTTGTCATCTTTTTCAAATGAGTGTGCTTGGATAAGTTTCAAAGGCAAACACACCTTCAGCTTCATTTCAAGAGTTTGTCCTATGATTGTCAACCTGATCTCTATCCCCGTGCCTGAACCCAATCACAAGGGATAATTTGAATCGACTGAAATGCCTGGAGTCTGTGTGTTCTGCCATTGACTCTCCTCATTCAAACTATGCCATTGTGATAGCCAAGGTTGGTCACTGCCACTTTAAATTAGTGGTTTATCTTGAGTCCTGGAGAATGGAAGTCATTTCAGGGGGAAAGGATGATGAATCACATGGCAGGGAACAAATGTAACTGTGATTAATGGGACATTACACAACAACAAAAAATTGAGCCAACTGTGTGCAGAGATAACTGGAACCACAAAGACCAACTTATTGTCTAAGGTAATGTAATTAACTTCCAGCCCCTCCATCCAGCTTGGATGGCTGATTCCAGCGTGCCTGGTTCCATTGTGCTAGTAATAATGACAAGGTTGTGGCTTCTTATTTTAAATACTACCCTATTAAGGAGCATTTTTCTCCTATGCATAGCAATGATAAAATGTCAAAAACTGAGATTTGGCAATTTGAAGTAGCACAATTATAAGCAACTGCTCAGATTCATTCAACTTTTTCTTTTTCCCAAGGAAGACAATGGAAGAAAAGACCAAACGTTAGACTTACGATATATGAGCTTCTTCAAATATGTAAGAAGGGCTCACTGATTATATTTTTTGTTGTTGTTGGGTTAAAAAAAGTTTTCAGAAAATGTGTTATTACAGTAACTATGATTAAAAAAAAAAAAAAGATTTCTTTTTGCCTGTCTCTTGTCAGCACCCGGTAGGACAACCTGTCTAATTCATGAAGGTACATTCCTCTCATTCTTAAGAAACAAGTAATAGCTTTGTCGATTAGAAGGAATAGTTCATTTGGGTACTTATGACAGTCTTACTAGTTCAGAAATTATTCTGCACATTTTTAGTAAAAATCATTATTGTGAGCATTTTCATCAATTGCAAACTTGTCTACATTCTTCAGGTAGCAAAGCTGGATAGAGAGTCCACATTTAAAAAGCTTGCCAGCTCCTTTTATAAAATTTGGAGGCTTTTCAAATGTCTGATGCCTGCTTCAAATGTTTTTGGAGTTGTTTGGATACTTTCACATACAAACATAATAGCAAAACATTCCTCTAAGATTACGAGAAATGATATATTTGGAATCCCAAATTGCTTCTCAATTATTGGGTTTGTTTTTCTCTTCCTGACTTTGAAATAATATTAACATCTTATATTTTGTAGCGTGTTTATTCTTTGCAAATAACACTAACCCATTTGGTACTACCGGGATGGCTTTTAGAGAGTAGAGATGTGCTATGAGTGAAACAGTATGAACTTTGGGGTCACCTATAATGGTGTGACTTTCAGCTTATTTAATTATTTATGAGTGTTAGGTAATGTATTTGCTCTCTCTGGATCTCATTTTTTTCATTCATTAAAACAGGATAAAAATATCTGCTTCATAGAAGTGTGTAAAGACTAAAAATGACATTGCATGCATGGTATGCTATGAAAGCACTCGTAACTATTCCTTTCCTCTACTGTCACCTCTTTCATGTAAGCTACTGAGAGAAAGCATTATGTCTTTTACCATTGTGTTTCTCAAGAAAGAAATGTATATGTAGTTTTTATTAAGAACCTACCATGATTCAACCTCTGTTGTAGCTCATTTTATACACATTAGATTATCCAAAAGATATTGCCTCATTTTTTTTTTTTTCAAATAAGAATACCAATGTTTGGGACATGTAATAAGTGGTCTAAGATAATAAAGTGCCCAGGCCAGTGCCTTACATTTTTTTAAATACTTTTTGAAATAAAACATGAAATGCAAGTGTGACATCCGAGACACTATGGGTGAAATTCTCCAATCTGTGTCTCTATCAGGTGCCGTGCTGACCCTCCAAACAGGCGCCAAGCTCTGCCTAAAGAGGCTGCTCTAGCACATAGGCAGGATTCCAGCCTTAGCTCTACCTGAATCCTATCTACCCACCACTCTTTTTTTTCCTTGAATCCGAATCCACTCTGCTACTGTTCCCAGTGTCATCAGTCTTGCTCCTCATTCTTCAATTTCCACACTTGCTGGGCAATTTGCTCTTAATAATGATGGCTAACACCTAAACAATAACTATTATTCCTATTATATTCCTTTTATTCCTTCACCAAACTCCCTGTATCAATGACTACTGTGGACAAACACCTTTCCAGATTTGACTTGTTTCATAATTATCTTTGTCATTACTTACCACTTGGATAAAACTCACAGCTAACACATCTTGGTCATGTAAAAGGGCTCTAGATAGATGAAGAAATGGAGGGTAACAAAACTGGTTTGTCTCAGGTCACCCCGTTCATTGTGATGGAGCTAGATCTGTTACCTGCTGCAGCCTGGTCTATTCTATTTCCACTAGATCAATGGTTGTTTGTTTGTTTGTTGACAGGATCTCACTCTGTCCCCCAGGCAGAAGTGTAGTGGTACAATCACAGCGCATTGCAGCCTTGCACTCCTGGGCTCAAGTGATCCTTCTGCCTCAGGCTCTCAAGTAGCTGGGACCACAGGCACATGCCCCACATTTGGCTTTTTTGTGTTTTTTTTGAGATGGGGGTCTCACTATGTTACCAAGGCTGGTCTCGAACTCTTGGGTTCAAGTGATCCTCCTGCCTTGGCCTCCCAAAGTGCTAGAATTACAGGCATGGACCACCACACTCAGCCCCAGTGTTTCTTTTAACTGGGAGTGATTTGTGTCCCCCAGAGGACATTTGGCAATATTTGCAGACATTTTTTAGTTGTAATGTTACTAGGATCTAGTGGATAAAGATCAGGAATGTCATTAAACATTCTGCAATGCATAGAACCCTTCCCCTATCAACAAAGAACGATCTGGACCCATATGTTAACAGTGCCTATAGTTGAGAAATCCTACGCTAAATTAAGGTGCTGCATCATGAGGAAGCAGGAAGAAGTCTCCTTCAAGTGATTTTATTGCTTTTTATGCATGTGAGAACAACTTTGCAGAGTCATGATTAAAAATGCAAGTCAGGAATCTTGAGTTCCATTTACGTATTTCCCGTTGATTTACTTTGTGCCTTCATGTTCATCACTTCACTTCCAACAACAAACATTTGCTGAGAAGTTTATTTGTGCAACTATAAAGATGGCATCAGGAAACAGGGTTTTCCTATCAGCATTGACCACTTGTAAACTTGCAAGCATTACCCACCTCACTGTTTATTTACCCTTTTAGATATAAGAAAAAATATAAATTGTCTAATTTCTGACTAATACTATAGCTGTAAGTGTCACAAAGACAGCACCTAACTACTATATGTGCTATTGGCCAAGTATTTAATAATTCAGTGTAAATCAATAATGTATTATAATGAAATATTCTTGATCAACATTATATTTATACTCCTTTATTAAGCTTTTTTTTTTTTTTTTTTTTTGCTTGCTTTATTTTTTTCTTCTGCTACCCTCCTGGCCCCAAGTGTCATACTAACTACTTGCCAAATTTTGGTTAATATCTCCCTTTCTAGCTTGTATTTCTTCTCTTCTCTTAGGCCTGGTTTTTCTTTTTTCTAAAGTTGATTTTTGTTTTGTTGTGTCTTTCATCTTTTCTTTACTTGGCCCCCTTTCTCTCCTTTTCTACTAAATATTTTCTGCTCTCTTCAATGTATTTTTTTTTCCAAGAGAAGTTATAAAATAAAAGAGGGACATGTTAAAAGGGAAGATGACGGTCAATCTTACAGCTTCTTTCTTTAGTTCTCATCCTCAAAATTGCTGACCATATTTTTAGGAACTAGACAAGTGTGACAACCTGACAGCCCATACCAGAGAGAGTAAGAGAAACTTACACAAACTCTATTTCCTCAGAACATGGAGCACAAGTCTGTCAGGCTGTTAGATAGCAAATGTCTTTGAGATCAATTCCACATTTACACAGGAACATGTAAATATGGAAGCTAATTTTGCCACTGCTGGGCCACTTGCTGCCTGAAGAATAAGGCTGTTGAAAATTTGATTCTTACCTCTTTATTATCATCATCTATATCTTGGAACCAAATGCTCCTCTCAGCAGCTGGCCTGAAACCCACGACGTTCCCTGATTATACCATGCGGGTTTCATGTCTTTATGTCTTTACACCTAATGTTTTCCTCCGCTAGGACTCCCTTTTCCTGATTCTCTGCCTAGAACATCTCTGTTCATCCTTCAATAGCTCAGAAAAATGTCTTCCTCCTATCCCACCTTGACTTAGGCAGGCAGCCTCCACTGTGTTTCAAAGAAACCCATATTTATCTCACCTAATTATACAAATGGATTTGTCTACTGTTTTAATTTCCTTATCATGTTGTGAAATATTAGCGGGGACTGAAGTTGTGGCTCTCACATTTTATCTCTAGAAACAATCACATGATTTTGCTCACTACATGAATAATAAAAGACAGCTGAATGGTTAAAAATAAAATGAGTAAAACATGACCAAGAAAGAGGCCTAGATGGAATCTACCTCTTGGTATAAAAATATTACTGCAATGAAAGAAAAAAATATCAGTTTGCCACAGAAAGTTTTTAAGTGGGTGAAAAATAGTTATATACCAATTAGCCAGGAACCGTAGGAAGAAATGTCATTTAATTTTTTTCATTTATGACCCATAGACACATAATAGACCATCAATTTTAGTTGAATAAAATATCTTCTTAAAGATAATTTTATTATTGTCATCATTAAATATGGGGCTTCTAAAGGGAATTGGAACTTCACTTGTGTATAAATAAGCTTAGGGATGGTAGGAGCTGTCCTTGGTCCTGTGCCAGTTTATTCTTTCTTTCCTGTGTCTTTCCCAAGTACTTTACCTGAAAGTTGCTTTTCACCAACCTTAGATAATATTAAAGGAAAAAAAAAATTACCTGATTATTTCAAGTAATCAAAAGTAGTGCATTTACTAAGATATTTAAAAGCAGTATTATTGAACATAATATCAAACCACATATTATTCACCCGATTCTAAAAGTTTCTCTTTAACCAGAACACTTGGAGTGATGGAGGAGCTAGGATTTTCTTCTTTCTTTTTCAATCTTTTTCTCTTTCAGTTCCTAACTTATTTTCCGGGTTTTCTTCTGGGTGGGAACAGATAAATGGAGAAAAGCTAAGGAACAGAAAAAATCTCTATTACTTTTACAGTTTTAATTCGGTCCAAGTGTTCTTTGGATGTGACTGACTCTTTCATACTGTGTCTTATTTGGTACATTATCTGATGTATTTCTGTAATTTATTTTAATTCCAGTTTTCTTGGTCTACATAATGACTCATCATTTCTGCCACTTACAACTTAACTCTCAGGCCCTTACTTGCTGTCATCCCTTCCACTGGTTGGGGTCACATTCTTCCTCCAGGCTGCCCTTTTTGGTGGACTCAAGACTGCCCTTTCTACCTCCTTTCTGCAGGGTCCATATGTGATCTGACTAGATATGCTTTACCAGACTCCGTTTTTACATGATATTCTCAATGTAGCCTGTCTCCTGTATGCTGCTGACAGTGAGGAATTATCAAAACAGGTGTCAAATGCTGTTTTCTATATTCCTCATCCTCTTGGAAATACACAGTCAAGGTCTCTAAGTGGTCAGTGGGCCTGATTAAGGTCAGCATCTCTCATCTGATTATCCACTTTTGTATTGACTGATGAGTCACAGCACTCTAGCAATACACCTCAAGGAAATCTTGTTCTAAGTTATTGTGGGTTTTTTGTTTTTGTTTTGCCTTCGAGTGGAAATGGATGTTTTCTTATTAATGATTTTACTTCTTAATTCCATACTGAGATGACCTGATTGAAACAAATCATTCTGTGCTTGTGACCAGAGAAGAGAATATTTTGTATTTTTAGTAGCACTAACATAGGATTTCAGCCTGAGCTGCCACTGACATGTTAGAAGGGCAATGCCCCTCTTTTTAGGTTTTAGCTGGATAGAGCCTGATAGAGTTTGGATGTTTGTCTGTCCAAATCTCTTGTTGAAAGTCGATTCTCAATGTTGCAGTAGGGCCTAATGGAAGGTGTTTGCACCATGAGGGCAGGTGTATAACTTGGGGCCCTCACCAGGTGGGGTGATTTTTCATCTTAGTTCCTGAAAGAACTGACATTAAAGAGTCTGGCACCTCTGTCCTCTCTCTCTTCTTCCTTGCTCTTGCCATGTGATGTCTTATTTCCTTCCCCTTCCACCATAAGTGAAAGCTTCCTGAGGCCCTCGCTGGAAGCAGATGCTGGCTCCATGTTTCTTATACATTCTGCAGAATTGTGAACAAAATAAACCTCTTTTCTTTATAAATTACCCAGCCTCAGGTATTACTTTACAGCAAGGCAAATGAGGACGGAGATAGAGCCTCATGAATCAGAAAGGTGATCAATGATCCATGGCAAACAGTAACTTTTTACAAAATTAGTGATGCAAAAGACCGAGTATATGTTAGCTTTTGCTACATAACAAACTCCCTTAGAAGTTACAGTTGAACAAAATAATCACTTATTGGGTTTATGATTCTTCAGATTGGCAATTTGGACTGGGCATGACACCTCTGGTCCATCTCACCTCTGTTGGATTCACTCATGTAACTGTGAATAGCTACCAGTTTTGCTAGAGCATTGGTGGTGGGATGACTTATCTCGGCTCCACATGACCTCGCATTCTTTAGCTCACGAGACTCAAATTTCTCACATGGTAGTGACATGCATCGAAGAGAAAGAAGAAAGAAGGTAGATGCATGCACATTCCTAGAAGCAAGATTCAAAGCTGACATATTACATTTTCTTGCCAAAGCAAGTGACAAGAATGACTTGGAATTTAGGAGTATGGAAATAGATTTCCCTTTGTGAAAGGATAGGGATATGGGAAGGGAAATGATTGAAGCCATTCTGTAAGCAATCGATTAGACTGTCACAGACTGTCCAAGATATCTTTTCTTATCCTGTCTTGATTTCCAACTTTCTCTTTATCACTGAATGTGAAATCTACTAGCCGGAAATTATAAATGGATGAGTAATGTTTTCACATACGAGATGTAAAGTTCACTCAGATTATTTCGGGACCAGATAAACAAAATAGGGAGGTAAAAGCCAACATTCTCTGATGTTCTGTGGCTGTGCTTTATGTGAGTTCAGTTTTGAAACAATTAATTTTTGAATTTCATTTTATCATTATTATAGAGTGGTCTCTTTTCATATCTCTGTCTGAAATTAGATAATTTTCCTATAATTCTCAAATTATGAGAATTAGTTTTATAAGCCCTGCCCTGAGAAAATGTTCAACATATGGTAACTAATGAATAAGAGGTATAAACTTATCTATGGAGTTTAGCAACTGAAATGTGATTTTTCCTGGAAACTAACTCTGTTTGTTCATCTTTATACTTTAGATTGGAAAATCCCAAAAGACATGATCTTATACTCATTTTTCCCTGATTTCCTTTTTGATTAAGAAGTTCAGTATAAGCATTTTACATATCCTGAATTCTTCTACAATAATCCATTACCAATAAGCCACTTACTACCAATATTACTGTAGTTTAGTTATTGCAGGTTTAATTGGCAGAAGATAGTAAACATGACTTATGAATTATTTACAAAGTATGCCTATTTGGAGGAAGAAATCTAAATGCAGGTAATACAAAATTCTGTATGAGTTTCATATAATGCAGTTCAATATTTCTGGAGCCTCTATTTTAAACATACGATGCTTAAAATGACTTTATACTGTATCACATATCTGGCACTTTCCTTATATTACAAAAAGTATCTTTAGAATTCAAATTGTGATAAAATATTGACAAGTAATATAGAACATTGAGTATTATTTTTTTCTATTGAATTATCAAACCTTTTCAAAGTGAGGTAGCTTAAAAGAAATAGTGCTATACTTTAAGAGGAAGAGGAATACATTGTCAGAATATGGAAAAATGGAAATGGCAATTCAGAATATGGAAAATGCCTAAGAACGCCCCTGATATTTTGTTTGAATTGAGGGTTCGCAAATAAAGAGCACCCATCTTTTGTATCAGGGTTGTGAATAAACTGAGAAATAAAGTAAATGATTCAACAGAGAGAGGAATGTATATTACCTTTACTGCTAGCAAAGGCTAAAATGAAAATATACCTTATACTCCTAGGCAATTAGGCCTGCTAAGATTGAAGTCCAAAATTGACACTCTTATCAAACCAATCATAGGCACAGCCAGAGTTTTTTTTAAATGTAAGATTGGAGGAAAAGGCAAGAATTTATAACAACTCAGGGCACCATCACATCAAGGTTAACTCAGCTATGAAGCATGGTCAAGCAGTGCAAAGGATGGACACTTAGCTCACACCTGAAGCTCTGCCTTCAATTAAGCCATAATAGGATGAGATGTCCCTGTAGCAGAAGTTAGGAAAGGAGAAGACTACATGGATGAAATGCCAGATAATTACATCTACACTCTTGCACTCTTGCAGAATAGGCTCTAGTGTAAATGCAAGCAAAGCCAACAGGGACAGGTAGCTGCATGCAGAATCATGGGGAGACAGTAACTCTCTGAGACGCTTACACATTTTCATTCAACAGTATGAACATAAAATATATAGGATGTGTTCACATTATCAAATTGCTTTCTACTTTATAATAGATTGAATAATCATTTTTAACCCCTCCAAGATGCAGGTGAGCAGCGTGGAATGAAAAAAAAAGTAGAGAGGTAAAATAAACAAAACAATCCACATTTATAAGAGCAACAAACTTGAAATATGAGTTAAAATTTTAAACTACATTATGTTACATTTGTGGAAATAGAGTTAGGTTAGAAACCAGGAGTCTTGCGTTTAGAATTTGATATATCTACCAAGTAGTTGTGTGATCTTGGGAAATAACCTTAGCCATTCATTCTGAAGTTTGTTCCTCTCTTTTTTATTAAATTAAGGGGCTGTCCCAAATGACCTTTAAGGATGTATTGTAGCCTATGATCCTAGATATTATCTTTAACACATCTCTAATGTGAACTAATGTCATAATAGTAAAGATTAGCATGTTTCTATTCACATAAACGCCTCTGTTTATTAACTTTGACCTCTATATCTAATTTACAGTGGCTCATTTTCAAACGAATGTCGTTTTCTAAATAGGTGACGAATACCTATTTCTGCAATGTATTTCATCTTGGAAAGATCTCTTTAAAATGATGAAAGAAAGCTGCCAAAATATAAACCAAAAGAACCCGTTCTTATTTTTCACAAAATTACTTTTATTCAATCACTTATAAATTAACTTGTGCTTCTAGTCCTGCTTATACCTCTAATCATAACCCTACTATCCTGTCCAATGTCCATGCACTTAGGAGAACCAAACCACCAAAAAACATCTATTAGGAAGCAGAAAAGAGGACAGAAAGTACCAGCTGTGAAGGTAAAGCTCATTTGGATGCTATTGATTTGTGTGTGGTGTTTCTTTGATAATTTCAGTATTCTTTGTTACTTTCTGCCTCAATCTCAAACAACTGTTTCAAATCTCAAACATTTTCTGACCACTAAGGTTTAGAACATTGCCTTCATGCATAAGTGCTGATTAGCTCTTCAAGGGTTCTGAAGATCTTAATACCATTTGTTGCATGATGCTTTTGGAATCTAGGTGGTTGTCAAGAAATAATGCCCCCATCTTCTCCCAGATTCAATCCAGTTGAACAGTTAGTTGTCTGAAGGTAGAATTCATCATGGGTCCTGGAACTCAGAAATGTCATTGATTGATGGTGAAAGAGGAAGATAATACACAAAGATCTTTCTTTTCTTTCTTTTTTTTTTTTTTGAATACTTTCAGTTCTAGGGTACATGAGCGCAATGTGCAGGTTTGTTAAATATGTATACATGTGCCATGTTGGTGTGCTGCATCCATTAACTCATCATTTACATTAAGTATATCTCCCAATGCTATCCCTCCTCTCTCAACCCACCCCACAACAGGCCCCAGAGTGTGATGTTCCCCTTCCTGTGTGCAAGTGTTCTCATTGTTCAATTACCACCTATGAGTGAGAACATGCGGCATTTGGTTTTTTGTCCTTGCGACAGTTTGCTGAGAATGATGGTTTCCAGCTTAATCCATGTCCCTACAAAGGACATGAACTCATCCTTTTTTATGACTGCATGGTATTCCGTGGTGTATATGTGCCACATTTTCTTAATCCAGTCTATCATTGATGGGCATTTGGGTTGGTTCCAAGTCTTTGCTATTGTGAATAGTGCCACAATAAACATTCGTGTGCAGGGATCTTTATAGCAGTATGATTTATAATCCTTTGGGTATGTACCCAGTAATGGTATGGCTGGGTCAAATGGTATTTCTAGTTCTAGATCCTTGAGGAATTGCCACACTGTCTTCCACAATGGTTGAACTAGTTTACAGTCCCTATTTCTCCCATTTCTCCACATCCTCTCCAGCACCTGTTGTTTCCTGACTTTTTAATGATCGCCATTCTAACTGATGTGAGATGGTATTTCATTGTGGTTTTGATTTGCATTTCTCTGATGGCCAGTGATGATGAGCACTTTTTCATGTGTCTGCTGGCTGCATAAATGTCTTCTTTTGAAAAGTATCTGTTCATATCCTTCGCCCGCTTTTCAATGGGGTGTTTGTTTTTTTCTTGTAAGTTTGTTTGAGTTCTTTGTAGATTCTGGATATTACCCCTTTGTCAGATGAGTAGATTGCAAAAATGTTCTCCCATTCTGTAGGTTGCCTGTTCACTTTGATGGTAGTTTCTTTTGCTGTGCAGAAGCTCTTTAGTTTAATTAGATACTTTTTGTCAATTTTGGCTTTTGTTGCCATTGCTTTTGGTGTTTTAGACATGAAGTCCTTGCCCATGCCTATGTCCTGAATGGTATTGCCTAGGTTTTCTTCTAGGGTTTTCATGGTTTCAGGTCTAACATTTAAGTCTTTAATCCATCTTGAGTTAATTTCTGTATAAAGTGTAAGGAAGGGATGCAGTTTCAGCTTTCTACATATGGCTAGCCAGTTTTCCCAGCACCATTTATTAAATAGGGAATCCTTTAACCATTTCTTGTTCTTGTCATGTTCATCAAATATCAGACGGTTGTAGATGTGTGGTATTATTTCTGAGGGCTCTGTTCTGTTTCATTGGTCTATATATCTGTTTTGGTACAAGCACCATGCTGTTTTGGTTACTGTAGCCTTGTAGTATAGTTTGCAGTCAGGTAGCGTGATGCCTCCAGCTTTATTCTTTTGGCTTAGGATTGACTTGGCAATGTGGGCTCTTTTTTGGTTCCTTATGAACTTTAAAGTAGTTTTTTCCAATTCTGTGAAGAAACTCATTGGTAGCTTGATGGGGATGGCATTGAATCTATAAATTACTTGGTCCGTATGGCCATTTTCACAATATTGGTTCTTTCTATGCATGAGCATGGAATGTTCTTCCATTTGTTTGTGTCCTCTTTTATTTCACTGAGCAGTGGTTTGTAGTTCTCCTTGAAGAGGTCCTTTACATCCCTTGTAAGTGGATTCCTAAGTATTTTATTCTCTTTGAAGAAATTGTGAATGGGAGTTCACTCGTGGTTTGACTCTCTGTCTGTTATTGGTGTATAAGAATGCTCGTGATTTTTGCACATTGATTTTGTATCCTGAGACTTTGCTGAAGTTGCTTATCAGCTTAAGGAGATTTTGGGCTGAGACAGTGGGGTTTCCTAAATATACAATTGCATCATCTGCAAACAGGGACAATTTGACTTCCTCTTTTCCTAATTGAATACCCTTTATTTCTTTCTCCTGCCTGATTTCCCTGGCCAGAACTTCTAAAACTATGTTGAATAGGAGTGGTGAGAGAGGACATCCCTGTCTTTTGCCAGTTTTCAAGGGAATGCTTCCAGTTTTTGCACATTCTGTATGATATTGGCTGTGGGTTTGTCATAAATAGCTCTTATTATTTTGAGATATGTCAAATACCTAATTTATTGAGAGTTTTTAGCATGAAGGGCTGTTGAATGTTGTCAAAGGTTTTTTCTGCATCTATTGAGACAATCATGTGGCTTTTGTCTTTGATTCTGTTTATATGCTGGATTACATTTATTGATTTGCATATGTTAAACCAGCCTTGCATCCCAGGGATGAAGTCCACTTGATCAGTGGATAAGCTGTTTGATGTGCTGTTGGATTCGGTTTGCCAGTATTTTATTGAGGATTTTTGCATCGATATTCATCAGGGATCTTGGTCTAAAATTCTCTTTTTTTGTGTGTGTCTCTGCCAGGCTTTGGTATCAGGATGATGTTGGCCTCATAAAATGAGTTAGGGAGGATTCCCTCTTTATCTACTGATAGCAGTAGTTTCAGAAGAAATGGTACCAGCTCCTCCTTTTACCTCTGGTAGAATTCGGCTGTGAATCGTCTGGTCCTGGACTTTTTTTGGTTGGTAGGTTATTTATTATTGCCTCAATTTCAGAGCCTGTTATTGATCTATTCAGGGATTCAACTTCTTCCTTGTTTAGTCTTGGGAGGATGTATGTGTCCAGGAATTTATCCATTTCTTCTAGATTTTCTAGTTTATTTTCATAGAGGTGTTTATAGTATTCTCTGATAGTAGTTGGTATTTCTGTGGGATAGGTGGTGATATCCCTTTTATCATTTTTTATTGCATCTATTTGATTCTTCTCTCTTTTCTTCTTTATTAGTCTTACTAGCAGTCTACCGTGTTGATCTTTTCAAAAACCCAGCTCCTGGATTCATTGATTTTTTGAAGGGTTTTTTGTGTCTCTATCTCCTTCAGTTCTGCTCTGATCTTAATTCTTTCTCGCCTTCTGCTAGCTTTTGAATGTGTTTGCTCTTGCTTCTCTAGTTCTTTTAATTGTGATGTTAGGGTGTCAATTTTAGATCTTTCCTGCTTTCTCTTGTGGGCATTTAGTGCTATAAATATCTCTCTACATACTGCTTTAAATGTGTCCCAGAGATTCTGGTATGTTGTGTCTTTGTTCTCATTGGTTTCAAAGAAAGTCTTTATTTCTGCCTTCATTTCGTTATGTACCCAGTAGTCATTCAGGAGCAGGTTGTTCAGTTTCCATGTAGTTGAGCAGTTTTGAGTGAGTTTCTTAATCCTGAGTTCTAGTTTGATTGCACTGTGGTCTGACAGACAGTTTGTTATAATTTCTGTTCTTTTACATTTGCTGAGGAGTGCTTTACTTCCGACTATGTGGTCAATTTTGGAATAAGTGCGATGTGGTGCTGGGAAGAGTGCATGGTCTTTCTTGTAATTGCTACCAGGTCTATAAAGAAAACATTTCATTCAACAGTTTCACAAGAGGATGGAGTATTCCCAGCTATTTTTACAAATCTTACTGGAATGGAAACAAACTTGTTGCTTTCAACGAATATATGGTTTTATTTTGCCTTGCTTAGGATATCAAAGAATGCATTATTCCATCATCCATTCACACACACATACACACACACACACACACACACACACACAATAATAATAATAATAATAATAATAATAAATAAGATTGCAAAACGAATGAATTTTGAGCAAGGGGTTTGCAAATCAATTTTCCCACTTTAATGTTTACTTGGAAAAGTCTCAGCAACTCTGACATTTATTCCTAAACACCAGACTTCAAAATTTACATGCTTATTTGGTATTGGGAAAGGGCACAATCATTATATGGTGAGAGGTATGAGGTTTCATTCGAGTACTTTTCCAGAGATTACTCTGTAATATAAAAATAAGGTAGAATTTCTTTCTACACAGACATTGCTTCTTATTCATGTACAATGTGCAATATTTTCCCCTTTAGATACTTTGAGGCATTAATGTGATAACTCAAGCCATTTGGTGGTGCTTTTGATAGCCTCTTTAATTCAAGTTTTGGAGGAAACTTTTACTTCATCACAGAGAAATCCAATAAAATTTAGATACAATTAGGACTATTAGCACTAAAAAGGCCCACAGAATTCTCAGCATTCTGTTAATCCAACAATAACAACAACAAAACCCGTACAAGTCTACATTGGCATTTTTCTCTAAATGCATTGGATAATTAGGTTGCATTATTTAGATAAAGGAATCATTTAATTATAATTACACATAAGGACATTTACTAAGTTATTGCAACTATCAGTATAGACACATTGATGAGATAAGGAATTTGCTATCCAGGAGTTCACTGACAAGAAAAAAAATTCTTGTATATGTATTGTTAATTCTAGGTAGCTAGAGATACAATTCTTAATTAAATAAAACTTCTCAACTATAATCGTCTGACTCTATTTTTTGATGAGAGCTTTTACATCTAACCCCTCTTTTCCCCTGTCCCTCATATCTGGGCTAGCCAAGATTAAAGCCTGGGTGATACCTTATTTTGTGCCCATGAAAGATTAAAACCCATGCAAGCTTTTGCCTACATGTGAGGACCCTCACCCTAGCGCCACCCTGAAATCACAATAAAACCCAGAGTCGGTCTCCTTTCCTATTTCTCTCAAGCATGACAAGACTTGAGAGGCTTGCCCAGCCCTTCCCAGGGACCTCCAAAAAGTAAATAATAAACATTTTCATAACTCTTCTGGTGTATGTGACATCATCAGTCTCAACATTCAAAGCAAACTTTGAGTGCAGGTCCATCCTGTCTTTTGGAGGGAAACACATCCACTCAGGTTTGAAACCAGTTGAAATGTCACAGGAGTCAGACTCATGGAAATCCAAAAACAGTTATTCTACAGATAAAATGCTGAGATGAAGGACATTTTTAGACATGACTATATGAAATAATTCTTCATCCTCTATCCCATGCATCAGTCAAAATAGTCTAGGTTACACTGGGATAACAAATATTCCTAAAATATATACCTGGCAGTTAATTACCCCTAATTACAAGTACAGCTGGAAAATCACAGGATTCTGTCATAGCAGTGTTCTCACCTAATAAAGAGCAGAGCAGAATATGGGTGTGTGTGGGGTGGGGAGAGAGAGAGAGAAAGAGAAAGAGGGAGAGAAAGGGAGGTAAGAGAGAGGAGGAGCTACATAAAAGAGAAGACTTATCTCTTCTAAACCTACCAATCCGAGCTTGGTGCAGTGGTGCCACCTGTAGACTCAGCTACTCAGAAGGCTGAGATGGGAGGATTCTTTGAGCCCAAGAGTTCAAGTCTGCAGTTATCTATGATCACTTTACTATACTCCAGCCTGGGCAACAGAGCAAGACCCCATTTTAAAACCTACCAATTACCCTGTAGGGAGAATTAGGAGAACTGAGTGGAATGAGAGCAAAAGTGTCACCAGTGGAAATGTCAGCAAACCCTCAACCAAATCCAGCTGCAATCTGCTTTTGTAAATAAAGTTTTATTCAAATGCAGTCATGCCCAATCACTAATAAATCATCGCTGCTTTCACGCAACAACAGCAGAATTTAGTAGTTTTGAGAGAGACCCTAGGGCTGCAAAGCCAACGAAGTTTAACCTCTGACCCTTTACAGGAAAAGTTTACTGACCCCTGGTCTACATGTCAATCTATAAGGACATTCAAGGACAGATAATTGAAGACAAGCAGTAAAATCAAAATATGAGAAAAAAAGAAAACAGGAAAATGGTATTTTTCTTATTACTATAACCTGAGTAAAACTTTGGCAAGAAAGAGTCAGGGAAGGATATTATGAGCAAATCATGGACCTACTAGCTTGAACAAGAGACAGGAGGTGAGAAGGATCAGCCTTCTAGGAGCAACCCTGATTATCACAGTCTGGCAAAGGAAAAGCACAAAGGAAGAAATACAAGTCAAAGAGAGTAGTAGCTGTAGTACAGAACTTTACATCATCTCACCAAAGTTGCTAATGAAAATATTGGGCATCTCTGCCCTGGAGGCAAGACTAAGGGGAAATGGCCTAATGACATTTTTTTTTTTTCAAATTGAATTGGAAAGCAGATAAAGATGAGTATGATATCCTTAAACTGTTTACCTTAAGTGGCTCCTGAGTTTTGGAATTTGTGAATCATTAATGAGAAATGAAATGGGAGACTGAAAAATTATTGCCAGCATTAACTTTTGCCAAGCAATTACATATATAGTCATATATATGTGTGTGTGTATATATAGACACAATAAATATAAATAAGTATATAAAATATACATATATACACACATATATATCTGATAACCTGGCATTTTGTTATAAATTATAAGTTATTTTAATATGAATGGATAACAATGACATAACCTCGGAATAAAAGAAAGTCTTTTTAATTGAACATGCTTTTATTTATTGAAAAATAAATAATTTTAATTTCCATTCTTTTAATGAGTAATGACAGCTTTATCACAGACCTACACCAAACTCTTAATGACAATTGAAGACACATTTATAAGTACAGAAGACAATCATGGAACCAGGTGAAAGGAAGATAAACTAAGGCTAATTTGGATTATGTAAAAGAAATCGATTATTTCTTAAATAATAATTAACCCTCCTCTTTTTCAAAAGACCAGATTGTTAAAAAGTACTGCCTTATCTTAGGGTAGTCTCCCTAACACAGGAAAATTCAATGAAAGGCTGTATAATGAACTCTGAAATACCCAGAGGAGTGTGAGAGAATAGCAGCATTCATTAGGTGCCTTTCGGGTATCAGACACAGTATTAGGTCCTGCATATTTGTAATCTCCATTAATACTAAGAGAAGTTGTTGAATTTGCCCAAGGTCATGCAGCATGTAAATGGAAGACATGAAATTAAAACTTGGCCCCAATTGCATCTTACCATTGCTTCATTTTCCTTCATGTGTTGAACCCAAATATGGCTGAGAAATTGGACAGAACCCTCACAAATATCTCTACCAGTGTGAAATTTCTAGATGTTGCCAACCCACACTGTACCAATCATAGGGAAGAGAGTGAATGTATCAAAAGACAACTGAGCCAAACCCACTCTAACCAGGGAATACATAACAGAGGTCCACCTAATAC
The DNA here is from genome assembly GCF_009764315.1 of Trachypithecus francoisi. Classification (NCBI taxonomy): domain Eukaryota; kingdom Metazoa; phylum Chordata; class Mammalia; order Primates; family Cercopithecidae; genus Trachypithecus; species Trachypithecus francoisi. The sequence goes on along the minus strand of NW_022681454.1, from coordinate 11,522,485 downwards.
ATATTTAATATCATATAGCTAAATGAAGACATCTATGAATTCAAGTAATTGCATAATCCAGGGTGGCAATGAGAGAACTACATAGTATAACAATCAGGTCAGCTAGGAAGTCAGCCAAAAGATGGACTGGAAGTATTATGGGACAATCCCTGTAAGAGACACAGCAGGATTCACGAATTATGGAAACAATTTGGTCAATAGGTGGCGAACCTGGAAGGAATTACATTTTCTTCTCTCCAGTCCCTGTTCACATTACAACACAGCTCACATATAGCTTTCCTCTTGAAACATGTCTCCTATGTCATTATTTGTCTTGCATAATCCATGTCTCCCACTTTGCAACTACTATAGTTGCTACTTGTGGACATCTATGTCTTAGCTGTCATCTATTTTATTTCTGTCTTTCCCTATAGTCATAATTGTTACTTCCTTAAAGAAAATGATCACATCAGTTATAGAAATGTATTTGTATAGGTGTATGTGTGCTTCCATTTGCAATAAATAGCAGAGTACTTGACTGGTGATGGGAGTTTAACACAGTTTTCATGCCTTGAACAAAGGAAAACCATCAAGAAGAAATGAGCGTCCTCTATGTTTGGCAAGACTAAATAATAGGATGAAAAGAAAACATTTGTTGAATATAGGATAGGACCAAATACTGTGTTAGGCAATTCTACACTGAAGAGGTTGCAGTCTCCACTCAACCCTTTTACAGATGAGAAAATCAAGACCCACAAAGTGTAAGCCGACTGCCCAAATTAGGACAACTGGTAAACAGCAAGACAAATAATTTCATTTAGGTTTTGTGACTCTCAGGTCCTTTCAGTTGTATCACCCTGCGGGTCTGCTGACTTCATGGTTGGTCTGTAGAACAGAAGAAATTCGTTTAACTGTGATATTTAAGCCCATCTTGGAGTTGCCCTGCCCTCCCTTAAATCATCTTGATCCTTTTCTTTCTCAGTGGAATTGGGGTCAGCAGGTACTTTTTGTTTCTATGCAAGGTTCCACCACCCCACCAATCTTCCTGCTGCTTTTCTCATGGCAAAGCTCCTCTTTTCTCTATACATAGCTAATGCCCCTGGAGTCATGCTGTAGATTACCCACGGAGCTGAAATGCAATCATTCTATGTCCTTAAGGGCTCTTAACTTTACACTCTTCATTCATATTCTTCCAAGTCACAGCCTCAGTTTTTGTGGAATGAAATTTTCAGGCTGCTTTACAAATGTCAGTCCCATTCCATTTTCTTATCAATTTAATACGAAGACAGCAGAACCAGAATCTGCCACTCAGATTGCATTTTGTTTCTACTGACGGCACAGATTTGAAATAAGCAAAATAAAATTTTCTTTCCCATTTGAAAAGAAAACTGGGGGAATAAAATAGAATGAGAAAGAATTATTTTTGGTGACTATTGTGTCCTACAAATTCTTTCCAAAACCAAAAGAAAAAGGAGCAAATCCTAAAAATTACCCATATATTGAAAATATAATTAAAATTAAAACAAGCATAATCAGGAATATAGATATATTATGTATCTATTTTACAGACTTTATGTATACAGCATATATTTTATATATTGTATGAATTTCTGATTATGCAGATTGTACATATATAGTTTATGTATGTTTTTATATAAATTTGCATCTATAATCCTACTAACTAGAACAGCTTCCCAAGAGAAGACTGCAGATCACCTGCATCTGAAACTCCTCAGAGACTTGTTTAAAAATGCAGATGGTTCCTGAGCCCCTCTTCAGATTCACCGAATCAGAGGTTTTAGGCCTCTAGACCAGAAATCTACATTTAGACAACCTCCTTAGCGGCACCCAAGATTAAGAATGCATAATGTAAAAATACCATTTAAAAATGTATTTTGGAGCATTTCTGTCTGAGCTCTTTTATGCATACTTTTCCAGCTAGATTCTGTGTGTGTCACCTAACATTGCATAAAAATTATTATCACACAACTTTGGCACGTATTTGTAAACATCATTTTTAATGGCTGTATAATATAACCTGTAAAGATACTCTAATTTACTTAATTGTCATATTTTTCAACATTTAGATTACTTGTATGTTTTTGCTTTATAAAAAAAATTGGCATGAATCTTTTCAGACATACGATTTTTCCCCACGTGTATCTATTCATCTCTGTGACTATTGTACTGGACATAGTTTCCAGCACTCAGTTATCACAATTTCTCTAATAATTTAAACTTGAGAGTCAAATTTATATGATTTTTGACTTGACATCGTTAAATGATTGCACAACGCTGAATATGATTATCACCATTATTTCCTATCTTATGAAGTATCTGTGAACCTTACCATTAGTATTTGCTGTTTTTTTCTGCTGAACAACTTATCAAAAGAGCTATTTACTAAGAATATTATGTCTTTAATGCAGCCGTTGCACATATTTGCTATTTTTTGCGTTTGAATTTTACTCATTATAGCTCTTGCAAAACACATTCAATTTTGTTCTTTTGAACTTAACACTTTAGAACATTTCTCTGTTTATTTCTTTTTAAAAATACATTTTTATCGTGCATATTAGAGGTATAAAACATGTGGTTTTTTTACATTTATTCTTAACTCTGATTAGATCCAAGATTTGACAATTAGCAATTTACTTAATCTTCTAGACATTCTGTGTGTGATTTTGATGTTTTGTTGTACTCTTTGGGATTTATTTTCATGCGTATTTGGGGGAGATGACTAACTCATCAACCCTATTGTGATGAGCTTGGGATCCCATGGAAAAAATATTGATTTGATTGTTGATTACTGAGAACAACCTTTAACAAGCCACCTCCTAGAACCAGGGCCCCCACCTCTGAGCCAGGCTGATCCCAAAGGTGCAAGTATTGGAGCTCCTACATGTGTATTAGCCAGACACATGGAAAAGGTAAAGGGTCAGAGAGCTCTCCCGAGAGAAGAAACTCCACATGGGAGTTCATATTCAAGGGAGGCATGCTACTGTCTACCCCAGAAGGTTCCAGCCTTTGGAAAGGCTCAAACAACTTTTTGAGAAAGGTCCTGGAGGTACAGGGCTTGCTTTGTTTAAAGATAGAACTGCATAGGCAGAGAGTCAGGCAAAAGAGCAATGATCAGTGGTGAGGCGCTTTACTGGTGTGCTTTTCATTAGGCTTGTGTTAGTAGAAAATCATCCTAAAAGAGTGTCTCTGGCTTCCTTGAATCAAATTCACTGGACTTCAGCAAGAACCTCACTTTTATCAACTGGGATATTTTCATAAAGAAGATATTTATCAATAGTATGCATCATTCAAGCTATGATTGAAAGGGACTAAAGAAGGTTAACAGTAGATATCTTTCAAGAAGTATATAAAATTATACATGTAAGCATATCTTCTCAAACATTTACCTTAGCCCCATTTTTGGTTCATGATAAGCACCTCACATTATTTAACTTCCTCCCAGCCCCATTGGACACACCACCCAACATCCATCCTAACGGATTGCCAATTGGTACTCATTTTCCCACCCACTGTATAATAAACATCATTTCTTTTCACCAAGGATAAACTATTAAGCCTGTTGTAAGTAAGTTAATATCTGTAGAACAGGATAAATAATGTGTTTCAATATTTAACTGAACGTTCTGAATTATAATGTATACAAATATTTCCTGACCATTTTAAAGAGTGTTATATTAAAAGATGTACATTTTCATACATAAAGAAAAATGGACATTAAAATAACTATGTTTGGATGATGCGAATATGTGTAATTAATTTCTTCCTTATTTTCCCAATAATTTGACACAATTTATGACACTTTATCAAATGGAAAAGTTAAAAAAATGAAAAATGTAAACATGTTATAAAGATATTTCAACGGTATCACCTTTTGCAAAAGTGAAAGATTATCTGTCTCTAATTTAATGAAATCCGTAGCCAACTATCCCAGCAATTCTATCTGTTCTTTTTGCGAATTTCCTTGTTCCCATAGTCTTCTGCACCAACATCAGACCTCCTCTTGTTTTTTTTTTTTTTTTCATAACAAGAGAAGCTTATTTTTTTTCTGGAGTAAGCTGATAAAAAGACCATTTTGTACTTTAATTTTTATCTCTATTTTCTCATTTTAATAGTTTCCTTTCCCATCACTCATGAAGGTTTCTACGTTAATGTCTGCTGCTAGATTTTAAAATGACTACAGTTTGCCAGACTTTTGAAAGGGGGTCACAGGATTTATAATTAAGTGATGGCAGAGAGGTCCTCCCTCAGAAGGAATAAAAGCAAGTCTCAGCATGAAGCTGTGCAGTTGGCGAGAATAAAAGGTTGATACTGCCAAGAGTAAAAGGTGTGAAATCAGGGACTCTCAAAATTCATTCCACAAACCCTCTGCAGCAATCTCCAGAGATTACTGAAGTTACAAGGTCCTGGGTCATTCAGACCTTCATCCTCATCTGTGAAATGGCAAATGATTCTTTTTTCAGTCTAACCCACATGACTGTTGTGAGAGGCGAAGATAAAACATATAAAATAGCACTGAGATCGCTTAAGGGCTTCACGATGAAGGACATAGATTTTTTCATTCTATCTACCCACAAAGAGCATAGCCAGCATACTGAAATGCACATTGGTTGAAGGTTAAGGACTTCTATGTCTATCTCTGCTCAGCTGAAAGGAGGTAATATACAAGAACATCAATTTGTGCAACAAGTTTTTGACTAGGAGATAAAGTCTTGGAACCAGTTTTGTGGGGGCAGGTGAGCCAGCTGATGCTGCTACCAAATGTAATTAATTATAGTGTTGATTTCTTTATCAACAAAAAGAAAATGACATCTTGAAGGCCAGCTTTATGTCCCTGAGAAATATGTCTGTTTTACAATGTATAAACACCATAGAATATTTACTTTGTCTAAGACAAGCTGTGCCAAAATCAGCCTTTAAAAATGCTATTGTTGTTGGCAAAATTATAGTTGTTGATGTTGGTAAAATTACAGCTATGTGAGCAAAACTGTCTGCTATACAGACCTTGGGAAATTGCAAAATCCCAGTTTTCTTTCCGTGTATTTAAAATATCTAGCAATCCTATTGTTTTTCATAGGTAAACAAAATTATTGGTTTCAATTAAGAAATCAAATATACTGTGCTACTAGTCAGTATGTTTTGATGAACCACTTGCTTGATAAATTAAATGGCATCAATAGTTATTAGCATCATAAAGCTATCACATAACAGCCAGAGCTATTCCTCCATCTAAAGCCTTGTATAGAATTTTTGAAAAATAAAATTGACCCAGGCATATAATTTGAAAATTCAATGGTCAAAAGTTACTGGTATCTTTGTCCTATACTAACATGGCCTTATGATAGATGTGGGGTGGGGTGGGTTGTGGGGAATGGGTGTATTCTTTCTTCATCCAACACCTATTAGGAACCTTGGTTGTATCAGGCATTGAGACCTGCTCTGGAATATTTGATAGGGGCTTGTTATTTTACTACATCTCAGAATTGCATTATACACCATTCATTCAGTTGCCATTTAAAAACTTTTTATTGAATACACTACATTCATATACTTATTAGAAGTAGAAGTTTTGGCTAGGGGAGGCATTTATTTTGTCAATTTTTTAAAGACAGAACTGTGATTGTTCCCCTTGCAACTTCTGCAGCAAACAGCAAAAATCCTTTGTACATAATAGGCATTTAGAGTCTGTTAGTTTAATTAAATTAACAGAGAGAGTTTCATTGGACTTAGATGTTATACAGGTTCTTTTTGTAAGAAACATTGTGATTTCTTAGGACAAGGACCGTTGCAATCGGTCATCCATCAAAAAGTATGCCCGTAGAAAAATACAATATGTTAACTCTAAAAGGCAACAATGGGTGCAGTACAGTGTATGGAACTAGAGGTAGAGAAGAAGGAAGAATAACTGACATTTGTTGAGTGCTTCTTACATCATGGACCCTGGATGGTGCTGAGATTAGTATCCATGTTTCTAGCCCTTGGCTGGTGCGTTCTTTGGTCACACCAACCCCTCACTTTGGAAACTTTATTTAGCACATGTTTATATAAACTGCTTGGTTTCATCGTGTCAAGTGCTCTGTGTGACCTGATGCTTCATGATTTCTCTACCTTTATTCTCTATCATGTTTTGCCTATTTGACATAATTAGAATATTTGTCCCCACCCAAATCTCATGTTGGATTGAAAACTCCCAAGCTTGGAGGTGAGGCTTGGTGGAAGGTGTTTGGATGGTGGGGGCGGAGTTTTCATCAATGGCTTTGGCCAACCCCTTATGATAAGTGAGCTCTTACTCTGAGTTCACATGAGGTCTGGTTGTGTGAAAGCATGTGGCACCTGACCCCCACTTTCTCCCACTCTCACCATGTGAGACACCTGCCCCAATTCACCTTCCACTATAATTGTAAGCTCTCTAAGGCCTCCCAGAAGCAGATGCTAGAGCTATGCTTCTTGTACAGCCTGCAAAACTGTGAGACAATTTAACCTCTTTTCTTATAAATTACACAGTCTCAGGTATTTATGTATAGCAATGCAAGAGCAGCCTAACACACCATCTCAACTTAATTGGCCACCTCAGTCATTTTGGCCACTTTCTCAAATACGCCAAGTTGTTGTCCATGCTAGGACATTCTACATGCTATTTCCTTTTCTTGGAACATAAATACACAGATGCTTTCTAATGTTTAGATTTCAACTAAAATGTAATTTTCCATCAATGTGATCTTTCATTATTATCGTAAATAATTTCCCATTATTCTTTATCTCAGTCACTAATTTCATGCCTTCATCAAACTTAGTGAGCAAAAATGTTTATCTTGTCTGTCAGTTTAATTGTTTTTGACTGATATCTACTTGGACCACACGCATCCCTCAGAATGCAAGCACCAGAAGTATAGAAGATACAGAAGACTTGATGGCACTTGTATTCCAGGGAAAAACCTGGCATATAATGGAGGTCAATACATATTTCATTATCATTATTAGTGTTATTATTTTAAACAGAGTCTCACTCTGTTACCCAAGCTGAAGTGCAGTGACACGATCATGGCTTATTGCAGTCTTGACTTCTGGGGCTTAAACCATCCTTGCACCTCAGCCTCCTCAGTAGCTGGGACTACAGGTGCATGTCACCATGCCTGGCTAATTTTTGTACTGTTAGTAGAGACAGCATTTCTTCATGTTGCCCAGGCTTCTCTGGAACTCTTGGACTCCGGTAATCCGCCTACTTTGGTCTCTCAAAGTATTGAGATTACAGGCATGAGCTGCCATGCCTGGCCACATAATTCATTATTAAATGGAAGTCTGAATGAATGAATGTTAGATGTTTAAGGCATCTGACATTTAATCTATTGTAGAGTAAATTATTAGAAAAGGAGACACAGCCAGGCGCGGTGGCCCAAGCCTGTAATCCCAGCACTTTGGGAGGCCGAGATGGGTGGATCACGAGGTCAGGAGATCGAGACCATCCTGGCTAATACGGTGAAACCCCGTCTCTACTACAAAATACAAAAAACTAGCTGGGCGACGAGGTGGGCGCCTGTAGTCCCAGCTAACTTGGGAGGCTGAGGCAGGAGAATGGCGTAAACCCGGGAGGCGGAACTTATAGTGAGCTGAGATCTGGCCACTGCACTCCAGCCTGGGCAGCAGAGCAAGACTCCGTCTCAGAAAAAAAAAAAAAGAAAAGAAAAGAAAAGGAGGCACAATGAGCTATTTCCCTGAGAGGTGTAAGTTAAGGGATTCAGGGTAGCCTGAGGTAGGGGCCTTGAACCCAGAACTAGGAAGCCGGAGGTTAGGGATTAAGGCTCACCTCAAGAAGCTGAGTTAGACCTGACTTTTCAAGAAGCCGAGGAATAATGGATGATGATAAATTTCACAGTTAAATGTTAAAATATTGCCGTATTGAATTGTGCCCCAGACCTGGCCCATGAAACCAATTTTTCTTCCTAGGCCTCCAGGCCTGTAATGGGAGGGGCTGCCATGAAGACCTCTAACATGCCCTGGAGACATTTTCCCCATTGTCTTGATGATTCACATTTGACTCCTCATGACTTACGTAAATTTCTGCTGCTGGCTTCAATTTCTACCCAGATAATGGGGCTTTCTTTTCTACTGAATTGTCAGATTGCAAGCTTTTCAAACTTTTTTGCCCTACTTCTTCTCAAACATTTTACCAACTAGAAATTCCTTCCACCAGACATCCTAAATCATCTCTTGCAAGTTCAAAGCTCCACAGATCTCCAGGGCAGGGGCAAAATGCTAAAGCATAGCAAGAGTCCCCTTTATTCCAGTTCCCATCAAGTTCCTCATCTCCATCTGAAACCACTTCAACGTGGACTTTATTGTCCATATCACCATCAGCATTTTGGTCAAAGCCATATAGCAAGTCTCTATGAAGTTCCAAAGTTTCCTACATCTTCCTGTCTTCTGCACCCTCCAAGTCTCTAGGAAGTTCCAAATTTTCTTACATTTTCCTGTCTTCTTCTGAGCTCTCCAACATTAACAACTGTTTTAATACTGACTGAAAGGGTAAGTTAAATATTAAAAGCCAGTGCCTTTATACAAAGGCTGGGATGTCACAAAAGCCCACCAAGAGTTTTGCCTAGGCCTTCCCTGGGCCTTAAAGCGTTACAAAATAATGAAGGAATTCTTAATAGGACCCATTTAAGGTTAAACAAATTTTATTGTGGATCTGAAGAAACTCCCCAGCCTCCACAATCAATTTTACTGGGAATCTGAAGGAACTCCTCAAACATGTATGATTTAGCAGGAGACAAGGTTAGGGTAACCACCCCAGCACCTGGACCCACTTAGACTAAGTAAATTTACTAAGTCTCCAGAGGAAGAAGACCTTAATTATAGATTAAAAGAAGTTAATTAATCGCTTATGTCTTTAGATGAATGCACACTTACATGGAGACATACAGCTTTGAAGGTATATAAGCTCTGGGAAACTTTGTAATTTTGAGTTAGTCTGGTGATAATTTCCAGGCCTTCTCCCTGTAACCAGTTTACAGAAATAAAAACTCTCTTCCTCCCCAGTTTATCTGTATCTTCTTATTGGGCCACAAGAAATAGCAACCTGACCCTCAGTTTGGTCCAGGAACACAACCTCTGCCTGTTACCCAGCTCTAAAGTTGCTTACACATTTTCAGGTATCTTTACAGCAGCGCCCCAATACCCAGTACAAATTTACGGTATTAGCCTGTTCTCATGCTGCTAATAAGGAACTACCCAAGACTGGGTAATTTGTAAAGGAAGTAGGCTTAATTGACTCACAGTTCTGCATGGCTAGTGAGGCCTCTGGAAACTTACAATTATGGCAAATACATCCTTCTTCACACGGCGGCTGCAAGAAGAAAAGCCAAACAAAAGAGGGAAAAGCCCGTGAAAACTATCATGTCTTGTGAGAACTCACTCACTATCACAAGAACAGCAAGAGGGGAACTGCTCCTTGATTAAACTGTCTCCCACAGATTCCCTCCCATGACATGTGGGGATTATGGGAATTATAATTCAAGAGAAGATTTGGGTGGGGACACAGCCAAACTGTATCAATCTTCTTCACAACCTTCTTCATGAGATGAAGCATGTTGTGAGATAATATATGGAACAAGCACATAGTATGTACTCACGAATTTTGTTATTAATACTGATAATGTACAAGCAAACTATTGCTTATAGTCTTTTAAACAATTGAATCTTAATGAATGTAACTTTGCCTTTTACTTGTGGGTGAATAACTTCTTAACCCATAACTAAAGTGAATATATAATATGATGTTATTTTCCCATTTTATAAAATCAGGTTACATTCATTCTCAAGCATAAACATTTCAATACTAGAGTGGGATTCCACTGGATGAGGCACAGTTAACATGCAGGTACAGCCCTTCTCCTGGTTTTCTTGAAAGATTGTCATAGTCAAAGCTTCTGTGTAAAACATTTGCTGAAAATTAAGAGCTGGGCAAAACCTTCAATAGAATCTATCAGAATATTAGGATTCACATTATGTTAGGGATTTCCACAGCTTGCTCTTTATTAGTAGGAAACATGCATCTTCCTTCCCCATCTCTCAGTTAATTGTTTTTTATTCTCTAGGGTTTGGTGAAAATGTTACGGTTTTTCTGAAATTTCCTCTGACCTCCTTAACAATGGTTAGTCAGGTCAAGTTAATGGTTCATGCCTCACAATCTCACTCTACATTTAATTTAATGACTGATTTCGCACTCATGAACTAGGCTCCTTGAGAGTAAGTTATTCTATTTTTTTCTCTATGTGTATACATGTGCTAATGAATATGTATATGTATGTTTACAAATAAAAGGTCAATGTGGCTGGTTTAGTGAGTGACAAAGAAAATGTGGGAAGAAGTCAGAAGGTAGATTGTGGTGCACATGTTGACCAGAGTAAACAGGGTTAAAGCACTTAAAGTTTTTTAAACAGAGGAGTAGAGCAAGGAGAAGCATTATTTGGACCTCTGAAGTGGGTTGAAGGGTGTCCACCAAAGATATGTCCACACCAAATCCCTGATGCCTCCACGTATTACAGTCATGTGTCGCTTAACGACGGAGATACACAAAGCTCAAAAAACTGGACTGAGTGACTCAGGTCAATGAGTTCCTAAGAGGGCTCTGCAATGCCTCTAGTCATGTGGCATTTCCATCTGTATGTACCCACAGGGTTCAACTCGATGTTGTGAATTTAGTACATGCTCAATAAATGCTTAGGAAATTCAACTGATTTTAAACTCTGCTGATCCTCCCAACCCAGGTATTTTGATGTCATTTACATTCATATTTATTTATATATTCTGATGATTGCTCAAAAGTGCTTTGCAGTCTTACCACATCTATGCAAATGTATTAAAAATAGGGACTCTCAGTCAATCTCCAGATCTCCAGTCACAGTTGACATTTACATTGTCACAATATTTGTCTCATTCCTTCAGGTTGTAATAGATATTTCATCTTTTTAAAAAAAATTTAAAATAAACCCAATAACATACAATCAAGATATAATCTGTCTATTTGAAAACAAGGTCTTATAAAGTGTGCCGTTTTTGGCCACTTATTCTCATTTTTGTAGCTATACCATTAAATTTCAGAGTCCTGAACAAAAGATTAAGGAATAGAAAAAAAAATACCTTAAAGTTACAGTACGCTATAGAGAGTACTTTTATAAATGACAAATTAAAAAGTTGGTAGAGGAAAACAAAGCCAAGATTGAGATTCTACCTATAATAAGGGTTGTAGAGAAATTAATAAAAAACTTTAAATCTCAAAGATTGAGATTCCATCTGTAATCAGAGTTGTGGAGAAATTAAGAAAAAAAGTTTAAAAAGCACCTTTGAAAATCAATGTACTGACTCATGCATTAATAATAACACAGTATTCTTTACTCACAACAATTGTAAATAGTTAAATGTTTGTAATTGTATTTTAATAACAGGAAGGATTTGGTGAATTTAAGTAACATTCGAGGCACACAAGTATTCATCATTCATTCCTTTATTTTTCATTCTTCAACAAATTATTGAGCATCTACCATATACTAGGCATTCTATATGCAAGGATAATTTTATTTTGTTTTCTTGCTGTTGTTGTTTAGAGAATGTTGTTAGAGAATGCTGTTGTTTAGAAAATGGGTGCATATGCTGTAAGTGGAATTTAATACAGAGATCGACATTGGAAATTGTGCTGAGCATGCCAGTTTGATTAGGGACTTGAGGTGGATGGATCACTGGCCCCAGTTCTTCACTCTTTCCTGCATCATTCCATTGCTGTGGCCTCATCCTGGGTGTAGAGTATTCCCACCTCTTGACTCTAGATGTGGCCACGTGACTTCCTTTGTTAAATAGCACAGGGGCGGATGTGACAGTGTGCCAGATCTGAGTCTAGGTGTTAAGCGGCCTTGTGTGTTTTCATCCTCTCTCTCCCTTATGCTTCTGCTATTGCCTTAAAGAGAGTTTTCTCTGTCATGTCTGTCCCTTCAACCTAGGCCCCAGGATAAGCCTACATGGGATAGAGTCACCTCATTCAGGCATAGCCAAACCTGTAGGTTGAGGCAAAATTACTCAACTGAGGTCAGCCTAGATCATCCAATACTCATCTGAGATTCAGACACATGCAAATAAGTGATTGCTATTTTTGGCCACTTGAGTTTGCATGAGTTTAGTGTTTCAGTGGCCATCTCTTAGCCTAATAACTTTTGATGTCTTCTCATCCTATCACTTCCTCCTCCCTGTTAGTGAGGAACTTCCTGATTGGTGAGTTTGGAAGAAGAATTGGAGATGCATAGTCAAGCCATTCCTTCTTCCATTATGCTTGAATATAAGATCCCTTCAGGACTATATGTTCTGCTCTACTTCTTGTTGTCATAAGTTTTACAGGATAAAAAACACTCACGTACATACATGTACAGACATGAAACGTGTAGAGAGACCTGTTCCAGGTAGGGGTGGTCACACTGAGTGGGTAAATTCCTTAAATTTAAGCATCAGTATTACAAAGCCCAGAGGAACACAAATACAAGCCACCTTCAGTAGCATCAGCTTTCTCAGTAACAAAGTTGGTATTTTAGTCTCATCTGCCTTACTTATGTTATTTCTTATCTTATTTCTCTGCTTGTTCAGAACTAAGAGAAGTGAGAGGGATGCCAAATCATTGAGCCTCTTCATACCCCAACTTAAGGAGTATGGGCCAGAAGGATTGGGACAGATGGTGCCATGCAGTAAGCTGTAAAAGTAAAGCTGAAGGAGTAAAGGCTCTTTCTCTAAGATATTGGTGATAGCAGTGAAGGATCTGAAGTCTGAGCAGTGACCTCGTTTCACTAGGTGAATTCATCTGGGGACTTTGAGAAATAGACTATGATTAATTAATTATTGTGTCTATGTACGTATACATGTGTGTATGTGTGTATGTAATATACTTAACAAATATTCATAAAGAACTATGTGCATTACATAAATGAACTCATTTAACCTTTATAACAATGCTATATCATAATGCTTATCATAGTCTATTCAGGCTACTGTAACAAATTACCATAGACTGGGTAGCTTATAAACCACAGAAATGTGTGGAGGCTGGTAAGCCCAAGATCATTGCACTAACAGATTTGGGACCTGGTAAGAGCTGATTCCTATTTTCCTAGATGGCTGTCTTCTTGCTATGTCTTCACGTGGTAGAAGGCGGAACTATCATCTCTTCAGTCCCTGGTGAGGGTAGCAATACACAAAAAATCTACTGTCATGACCTAATCACCTCTCTAAGACCTTACTTCCTAATACCAACTCATGGAGATTAGGTTTCATCATATTAATTTTGTGGAGGCACCATCATTCTATAGCAATGTTATCATACAATATCATGTTACTATATTAGAGTGTTATCCTTATTACAGTGAAGAGGATTTTTAAGTGCAGATAAAGGAGGCAAGTTGCCTAATGTCACATACCTAGTAAATGGCAGAGAAAGTATTCCAACCCTGGCATTATGTCTACAATATTAATATCCTTAACATTAATCTTTTTGGAGGTCAGCACATCTTATGTTGGTCCTATTGTGTGGGTATGGCATTTTAAGCCTCATGATTCATACAGGCTCATACTGAAATACAAGGCTATTTTTTTTCCATTGGATTTTATCCACTGCTTTGTGAGCACCAGGCTTAGACCTCAGAGCACATGAGACGTAGAACTTAATTGATTTCTGTAATTTAGGGCAACTTTGTGCAAAGACAAGATGTTTGCTTTGTAGAAACAACAGTGTATATACAAACCCTTATGCAATAGGATCCTGGACTTTATTTCTTTTAAGAAAGGGGAAACCTTAGGAGAGGCGTGGGCCTCAGGACTCAGCAAAAGGATAGACATTAGTATCAGTAATGGAATAGAAGTCCTGGGATGGAACAAAATCATGGAGGATATGGTCTGAGATGCAAATACTGGGCATGTTAGCCTCAGCGAAAGTGAAGACTTCAGTAAAGCTGAGGACTGCCTGCTCAATTTGTGGGAACCGCCCAGTAGCTCTTAGACTTTGATCACAAATTCCAAAAGCTTTGCACTTAGTACCATGCCAACAACATTGGCCACAGCAGTTGCTTGCTCCATAAAGCCTAACCACAGACACAGACTAGACTACAATTGGCCTCAGCAGATGGTGGGCCAAGCTGCTACAACTTCATCTTCAGTTATGACTCAGCTTTACTCAAATAGCTTTAGCCCAGGCAAACATTCCACAATAAGATGAAAAGTCTTCTGGGCCTTTTATACATTCACGAATAGGGTAATATTCTCTGCTTTCAAATTTTAGATGCATGAGTTGCCCATGAACTGCACCAAAGTACTGGGGCCTTAGTTTCAAATTATTATTTCAAAAGTAGGCAGGTAGGGTTAGGTCAGGTGTTCCTAATGCCAATCTTCTTTTAGGGATGGGAACCAACCTTGGATTCACAGACACACTTCTGAAGATGTATGCTGAAACTAAGAAACATAGACTTCTTTCTAGGCCTCTCAGAGTTTTCAGCGATATATTCATAAGGTCATATATTTTGTGAAATTGGCAAAAGTAAGACATTGTAGCCACAATTGGTTGTGATGACTGCTTATCTGGACTCCATCTTCCCCTTCATCTCTCTTCCCCAGTTGAAGGTTGGGAAGGGAACAGACATGGACATTTCTGGGATCCAACTAATGGGAAATTAAACTAGACACAGCTTTAGTTTGAGTTGAGTGGGATATATCTACATGACTTGTGATCACTTTCATGAAGGGTCATGTGTTGTTAGACATTCTGGTGTAGGCATGGCTTCTGAGAATACCCCTTCCATTCTCTGTGCTGACCCACCCAAAGGCATTATACAAAGGAGTGGGACAATGTTCATAGCTGATTTTGTCATCATTTTATATTATTTGATGTGTGTGTGGCAGAGGATGCTTCAAATAGTATAAACTTCATCCCCCATGGGCCCTGAACTTGACCCTATCCATACGTTTATCCCTGCCAGATGGCTTTGGATTAAATAATTTTTCATAGGGGAAAAAAGGTTGGTTTAGGAGACAATTCCACAGTAAAGAGCAGTAGAAGGGCCAGGCATGGTGGCTTACGCCTGTAATCCCAACACTTTGGAGGCCCAGTCGGGCAGATCATGAGATCAGATGGAGATCATCCTCGCTAACACCATCTCTACTAAAAATACAAAAATTAGCTGGGCATGGTGGTGTGCACCTGTAGTCCCAGCTACTCATGAGGCTGACACAGTAGAATCACTTGAACCCAGGAGGCGGAGGTTACAGTGAGCTGAAATTGCACCACTGCACTTCAGCCTGGCAACAGAGCAAGACTCCGTCAAAAACAAACAAAAAAGGCAGTAAAAGGAGGCATTGGGCCTAAGGACTTAAAAAGTCTGAACAGGAGAGATTGGGCATTATGTCACTGGAAAACATCTGCATATTGGCAATTGTTTTCAAGGATAAAAGAAAAACAAGGGATGGATATAGACACAGGTATAAATATGGAAGAATATATGTACATACTTGTGTGTGCATGCACATATAACACCAGAAGAAAAATTATTTAAATATTTAACATGATCTGGCCTGCCAATGTTGCACATTTCTAAACTTTGTGAGAAGGTAGAAATATCTCAAGTGATATTCTCTGTCAGACAGCACTATTAACAATATTGTAAATTCTATTTGGACTCTTTAAGAAATAAGACATTTTCCATGGATCTAAAACAGAGTTAGGAAAAGAGGAAAGGAAAGAGAGAAAGAGAGAGAGAGAGAGAGAGGAATCCTGAGGAAACTGAACCCATACAAGTTGAAAGAGTGAATTTTATACTTGAATTTTCTTAAACTTTAATAAATAAAAAGAAAAAAATATTCTAAGCATTAATTCCTTTGCTTAATTTTCTAAGTTAAGTTTCATAACTTGTGAAGTTATTATTGTTTTAATTTCTGGACTTTAATTTATTCCAGAAATTTTGGGATATACTTTAATTTGAATTTAAGAACATCTTTACATCATTTGCATTTTGGACGTTCTATAGCATTTAGTCTTATAGTAGAATCACTAATAAGATGCACACAACATGGCTGGATGTAATTTGAAATGAAAAACTAGAAAACAATATGAATTTTTAATTTTAGGTTCTGATCATGGTGGAATGAAATAGTCCGGAAATGCTCTCTTGCAATATTAAATAGACATGGACAGAATATAGGAAATAACTATTTTAAAACATTGGACAACATGCAGCAAACAAAGTGATCCCTGAAAAAGGAAAGAAAACAAGGTGGGTCCCAGGATTGCTGTAGCTTTTGATTGAAGGAAATTACTGAATGAGGGGGAGGCAGCAGAAACCAACCAGATACCAGCAATCTTGCTGAATAGAGGAGGCCTGGGTCAGAGTTAAAGGCGGCCAAAGCAGCTAGAATGTGTTGGAGGGAGTGCCCCAAACAAGGGAGATGTGTAGAAACGGAGTTCCAGATATTTTCACATGAGTCCTCGTGAATCTTTATTTGAATATAATCTGCTCATATATTACTAGATAATTTTGGCTCGCCTAGTTTAGTGGATTTTCAGTGTATGCTATCTGGTGTTCTGTTTAGGTACAGAGTGAGGAAAGTTCCCAAGAAAAGAAACATTATAAACCAAATGATGATTACAGATAACATTAAATTGTGTATCATTAGGTGTCCATCTGAGACCCTGTGGAATAAGCAGTGCCATCAGTAGTGACAACAGGGGAGCCATGTGCTTAATGTTCTTAGAGGGGTTAATATTTTTTAGAATAAATACTATTTTTAACTTCACCTGCTCACCACTACCCCAAAATACTCTTAAAAAACAACTGTCAAAATTATTAATGTAACACAAAAATGACTAAATTACCTGCCAGATAAAGCCCAGTACTTTGTAACAGAATGAAATAAAACCTAGCAATAAGGAACTTAAAATTCACAAAGTATAGCATTGAGTTAAAGAATATTAGTCTATGAAAAAAATATTAAAAATGTAATGCATTGGAGAAAAATTTCCCTGTATAAACCCAATCTTAAAATGACAGAGATGATTACTAGCAGTAGATGATCAACAGTAGTTTAGACACTCATAAAGAAAAGATTGACAACATGAAGACAATGCCAGAGAAATGATCTAAAATGAACCATCAAGAAAATGAATACTATAGATAGAGATAGAGGGATACAGATACAGATAGATACAGGTAATTTCAAAATAAAATTATATTCATTTAATAATGTGCTTTTAATGTGTGTATTGATTTTTGAAAATTGTATCTATATTTGTATTTTATATTATAATTTACTTATATAAATTATAATAAAATAAAACAATTGATTAAAATAAAAAGTATAATTATATATGAATTACATATTTAATTAAAAGCTATAATTAAAAATATTTACTATATAATACATATTTACACATATATACTATATAGAAAATATATTATCATATATTATATATAATTTACATATAAGAAAATGCTTTATACATTTAATAGTCATATACTATCTATCTATAATCAGTGGGACAACATTAAGTGATGTAGCATGCATTTAATTGGAGTGTCAGGAAAGAAGAGGAAAGGGGAAAAATTTGAAATAAGTTAGTGACAAAATAAGTGATAAAGAATAATCTTTAGGCATCCAGAGAACTAACATACATTTAACACAAAGAAATGAAGAAAAATGTACAGCCAACTTCCTACTTCTTTGTCTTATATCTCATTCTGCTTCAGAATGCAGCCAAAGAACCAGACTCTTAAATTTTCTTAAATCTGACCAAGTTAAATGTCAAACACAAGAGGCATACTAGTAGAACAGTAAAACTTCAACAGTAGAGAATTTGATCTCCTCCCTTGTTTATTTTCATTTTTCTTATTGTGGCATCAGGTACTTTAGGCTGGCATTTTTCATGGATTTTCAGTGTATATTATCTAGTTTATGTGAACTAATTGTCACATGATTTAAAAAAGCATGGTTTAGAAATCCTAGCCAAGAATCTAGCAGAGTTCATGTTTGTTCTCCTGCAAATACAAGTTCATTGTTAGCAACAATATATCTGTAAAAGAATGATGATATTATCTGATGTAAGAAGCTACCAAGTAATTTTTAAAATGTCCAGAAAAAATTATTTGAAATAGGGATTTATGTACTTCTTTACTAACAAGTTGGCTGCTATAATACAATACTATGAACTGGGTGCCTTAAGCAACAGACATTGATTTATTACAATTCTGGAGGCTAGAAGTCCAGGTGCCAAAACATGAAGTTCTGGAAAGAAATCTTTCTGACTTGTAGATGTCTGTGTTCTTGCCTCATATGGTGGAGAAAGAGAGAGTAAGCTCTGTGGTGTCCCTTCTTATAAGGGCACTAATCCCACCATAAGGGCCCCAGCCTCATGACTTCTCTAACCTTAATCACCTCCCAAAGGTTTTCTCTTCTAAACACCATCATGATGAGCTTTAGGGTTTCAACATATGAATTTTGAGGGAACACAAACATTCAGTCCATAACATTAGGGATTGTACCCACTGTCTTAATCATGTTTAGAGTTTATTGATGATTACGAGTTTTCATGGGATTTATTTATGCACATTTTATGCACACACTCATATGGGTTGAGAAAAATAAATAAATAAATTTGGAACCCAGTGATTTTTATCTCTTGTTTGAAATCAGATATGACTGTGTTCAAATCCTGGTAGAGACACATACTGAGTTATATTATGCAAATTCATTAAACTTGTATTCCTATATTCCTATTTGTAGATTAGGAATAATAAAACATCACTCAGAGTTAATTAACACATCTATATATACAATTATACACATATATGTGCACACACATGTGTGTAGTACTAGTGCAATATCTGGCACACTGCTCAGATATCTTTTACTGCAAATAGTAATAGCATACCATTTTAAAATAACAAACAGAATGCATTTTTTTGTACTGTTCTATTTTACTTAACACATAAGATATTTTTCTAAGTTAATAGATACATTTACCAGTCACATTTTTATATAGACTAAGATAATTTCATTGTTTGGATTTATCATAAATTAATCCCCTATTTAATTACCTCTAGAGATTTCAAAAAATATAAATGATGTTTCACATTTCATTTCTATATCCTGATATTTCTGTCTATCTCTTTGGAATAAATAAATATTCCATGTTTTAATAGTACAATACATAAGAAAATATTAGAAACCTACCCTATGACAAAAATGTGCTGACTGCTATACTTGCTTATAAAAGTACTTGTTCCTCTACTGTTAAATATCATTTACTCTCCTTTATTCACACACTAGAATAACATAATATTATTTTTTACTTTTGAAAACTTTTATTGACAATTCAATAAAATATTTATTGCCTATTTATGTTACTCCATTTACTTATTCAATAATATATTTTACCTATTATGTATTGATGCTTTAAATATTTTTTATTCATCTTAGATTTTAATCTCTCCTATATTTTAGCTAGCAAATCTTCCCTATCATGTGTTAAAAGTATTTTTTAAATTCTATGTACTACATTCTTATTTTACGATAACCTACTAATTATCAACATTTTTAAAAGTGAGAAGATCAGTCCCAGAGTACAGCCTCTAAGACTCAGATTTAAATCTTATCAAGTGGTAGAGATGGAGTTTGAATATAGGGGTTCCAATTATAACATTTTGCTCTTAGGTTCCATAATATTCGATGGTTCTACACAACTCAATTAGTTTCTCTGAATTTCTTCATGTGAGGTAGACATATCAATATATATCTTCTAGGGATTGTGAGATATAATAAATATAAAATATAAAACACTGAACACATAGTAAGTACTGAGCAAATATAAGTATTCTATAGTCAACAATAATACATTAACACTCCAAAACAGCTAGAAGAGAGAATTTTAAATGTTCTTACAAAACACGTTGTGTTTGAGATCACAGATATGCTAATCACTTTGATTTGATCATTCTACAATGTACATATGCATGAAAACATCACTCTCCACCCCATGAATATGTACAATTATTATTATTATTATTATTATTATTATTATTTTTGAGACGGAGTCTCGCTCTGTCGCCCAGGCTGGAGTGCAGTGGCCGGATCTCAGCTCACTGCAAGCTCCGCCTCCCGGGTTCACGTCATTCTCCTGCCTCAGCCTCCCGAGTAGCCGGGACCACAGGTACCCACCACCTCGCCCGGCTAGTTTTTTTGTATTTTTTTAGTAGAGACGGGGTTTCACCGTGCTAGCCAGGATGGTCTCGATCTCCTGACCTCGTGATCCGCCTGTCTCGGCCTCCCAAAGTGCTGGGATTACAGGCTTGAGCCACCGTGCCTGGCCAATATGTACAATTATTATGTGAACTAAAAGCAACATGAAATATATAAAAATATTTTAAAATTAACGTATATTTTTGAAAAACTCAAATTAAGTCTGTAATCATAAAACGCATACTGCTACCCAGTAAATCTTCCAATGTATATAACTTAAAATTTCAGTTAGGATGACCTCATGCTTATTTCTTCCTCCCTCAATATCTGAAGTGCCTGATCATATTTGTAACAGGAATCAGAAGTGGAACCATTTTGAAATGTCTCTGAGAGCTGTGAAAAAGAGATTCTCCATTTGGTGAAGCAAAAATCTTTCATTAGAGGCAGTTATATAATGGCCTTCTTTATAAAGCATTTCACATTAACCGGCTCTACAAAACAAGCTCCCGTGGATTCAGTCACATTATCTGAGCCACTAAGTCTCCTGTGAAGCTGGTTTTATATACTCGGGGAAGCACCAAGCCCAAGCAGTATTGAATACCAGTGGAAAAACAAGATTCTAAGCAGTTCCAGGAAAAATAAATCATTAAAATTGAAAAGATGGTGGAACAATTCATCCCCCAAATGTACAAAGGAATTCTTGAGAGGGAGGGAGGCAAAATGCTTTTTTCTTTCGGCCAATGCCATTAAAAATAAAATTTGCATTTTACCTTAGAAAACTGGCTTTCCAAGTTGAAGGTTGTGACATTTGGCCACACACCTTTAGTTGTACAAATAAACACATTAATCTCAATGGAACTACGAATTTGCTTCTTTTGTATTAGTGCCAACCTCAGAATGTGCCCTCAATGCCTGATTTTAAGGAAAACAGGATGTTAAAATTGGGTGAGATGAGGCTTGCATGTTAATGTAATTATTTGGAGTTAATGTTAGAAAATTGCTCTTCCATTTAAGGTGGTACCTGATATGCGAGTTTTACATAGTTTTTCAGAAGACTGTTTTCTAAGTTTAGGTTGCCAAGAGTTTCCCTCTTTAGGAGTTTCCCTCCCTGATACTCTTTGAGGGAATAGTCACTGCTTCTATCTGATTCCTGTTATAAATTTCATGAATACTATATTGTATGCTACCAGGCTTCCAGGAGAGAAGATGCCATTTTACTTGAGGTTAGGGACAGAGCTCCTAAGAAGGGTCAGTCATTAATGATGCCAGTTTGTTGGGGAGGTTCTTGCTTCTCAAACTAGAATGCAAAACTAAGAAATACTTCTGCATAGGAGTGACATTCTTGGTCTTGATGAGGAAGGGGACAAGATGACCAGAAGGGTAATAAAGACAGGCTTTAGGTGCTAATTATAGATTGGGAGGCTGCGCTCAGATATATGTGCCTACCAAGGTTCATGTTTCTTTTGCTGCCTCCATCCATGTGCAGAGGACAAAAAAAAATTCTGGGAAGTTCCAAAGGTTATACTTTTCAATTAGGTTGTTTATATTCCATAATAGAGACACCAAAGTGACATAGTCAAGGCCAAAGAGCTTAGAGAAAAGAGCCAGTGAATCCATGAATCGCAGCTCCTTGGCTTAGCGTTATTATTCCTCATAGAGCATGTTGCCTTCTCTACTATTTCCTCTGCCCCACTTGGTTAAAGTTCAGTTTTCCAGCTTGTTGCTTTTTTTCTCTTCTCAGCAAGAAGGAATTGCCTGTAGAGTTAATTAGTATTCAATGAGTAATCCCTTCGTTCTAAATCTACTCCCTTGTTTTTCAGGAGTTCACAAGGAAAGCTTCTAGCATTGACAAATTGAGGTTGACACTAAAATAAGATTCGTATGTCAGACTTTCAGTGCAGGCAGAACAACAAAGAAAGGGCAAACAGGTAGACTTAGCAAAAATCCTTGGGCGCACTGGAGCAAGTAAATGTACTCAAAAAACGTAAAATACACACTCCCTCTGAGGCTCCCCACCGAAGTTTGGAGCTGAATAAGAACTAATAAAACCAACGTATTTTTCCACTAGTGGTTCCTTTGGTGACAAGGGATATGGAGGTTAGAAATACAGATTCATTTATCACAGCTGAGTTGAAAATTCAACGTAGAATAAAGAATGTAGGCATTGGAATTATATTGACATGTATTAGAACACTGCCCCCTCTAAATTTCAGCTTAGCCTTAAGTTAACCCCAGTCCCCTAATCAATATATTGGGGTTACAAATAAGACCATAGAGCTGGAAAGGCTATCAGCTAAACTAAACCAGAGGTCATCAAATTACAGCCCATGGCCAAATCTAGACACTGCCTTTTCTTAATTTTGTAAATAAAGTTTTATTAAAACATAATATGCCAATTTGTTCGTGTGTCATCTGTGGCTGTGTTTCTGCTGTAATAGCAGAGTTGGGTAGTTGTGACAGAGATCATATATCCTGAATTTCAAAATCTTTACCATCTGGCTCTTTACAGAAAACTGTTGCCATGTCTTGGATTAAACTATGTAAAACTTTCATTAAAAGTACCTGGCACATAAAGTGCTGCTCACTTTTGGGTAGCAATTGTTGACTTGCCCATGACCATTATTATCTCTGGGTAGAGACTGTCTTGTATTAGCCAACTGATGAAAGCAAATGTTATTGTGTTAATCATGACTTAAATTCTAAATCCTAAATCAGAGAGAGCTTCATTAGCTTTCTATCCTTTTTGCTAAGTCCATAAGCCACATAGACATATGGAGCAATCATACTATTTATTACAATTTACTGTGCAGTTCCTAGTTCCTATTCATTTCCCATCCCAGACCAGGTACTGGCATTCAGAATATGTTTTCGTCCTTCAACAAAGTGTCAAGATTTCAGGTCAATCTGAAAGCCCTTTTTCTCTATTTTCTACCTGTTTCTTTGGAACTTTTCTCTCCATCTGTGAGAAAATTTTCCCTCCAATCAATGAGAACAGGAATCACTTTATGTACTCCCCAGTTCCCCAAAGACTCACTCTGGTCCTGCTCAGGCATTCCAAACAGTACTCAAGGACCTAGAGTTAGTCTGGATGTTAGTTTTAGCCAGGGTTGTCCAGAGAGAAATATGTACATTGAGAGAGAGAGAAGCGAGAGATGAGATTTATTAGGGGAAGTGACTCACTCAACTTATGATGGCAGGAAAGTCCCATGATAGGTTGTCAGCAAACTGGAAAATCAGGGAAGCCAATAGAATGGTTTAATTCATGTTTGAAGGCCTCAAAACTGGGAAAGCTGATGACGTAACTCAGTTCAAAGCCAAAGGTCTGAGAAACTGTTGGCCACTGGTGAGAATCCTGAAGTTCAAGAGCTGAAGACTCTGGAGTGTTTAAGGAACAGTTATGAGGTCATTGTGGTTGGATAACAGTGGATGAAAGAGTAGCCCAGTAAGAGATGAGAGGGAGGAGAGGCAAGCATGCACTGTCTTATAATTCGTTGTTAGTTGGATTTTATTTTGAGTAAAATGGAAGTCATTACAGATTTTGCACAAGTGTTAAGTGGTCTGACTCAACTCGGCTACTATTTGCAAATAGATTGAAAGGCTCAAATGCAGAGCATATCATTCCCCTATGGCAAAAGGAAGCATAAATCAAAACTCCAGCTGGCTTAAAAGACTGTCCCATATGGCCCCAAAGTACCTTTCCAGCTTCATCTCTTCCCAGTCCCTCTATGTGACCTTTACTATAGCCACATCATCTTCAGACTTCCCTGAAGGATCCCAGGCAAAGTTCTACTCCCTCCTTGTGGATTTCCTTCTCCATCTTCTCAGAAAAAAACAATGTCTACATAGCTTTTCAAACCCAGCCCAGTGAATCTGGACTGTTCTGCTGGAAGCCTTTTACAGCTCTCTTACGTATGGGGACTTTTCTGTAGGATCACCTGCATTGCTTTGGGCATGCTTCAACTCCTAAGCTGGCTCAGTAAATTGTTATCATTTATTCAAGTGGCCACCTGTGCAGCCAGACTCTGACCATATAGGCAACCAGTCCCTGAGTGGGAGTCAGTGCTCAGTGTATGTAAATGAATGAATAAATAATTTTAAAAAGATAAGTAATGAGGTCAATGTACATTCTTTTCAACCATCATGTTCCCTATCCCCATGACAGTGATGTGCTTAACTCCAACATGGCAATGGTACTCCATGGTCCCATTTTTTTTCTTTCACCCACCTCCACTCCTAATGGCCTTGAATGGGGAGCCTCAGCCAATAAGCCTTTGCCAAAATGTTTTGCAAAAATGTGAAAGACACAGATCTCACATGAAAGAACTGTTTGAATTACCAATACGTAATGTGCCTTTTCTTTAAGAAATCTGAACATCTCTGATAAGGTCTATATGTTTTTTGTCACTCGAGAATCTTTTATTTGTTTATTTTAAATACGTTTCTGAGATGTCATAATTATTTCCCTCAAAGGAAGATACCAACCTCCCACAAAGGGGGAAGAGAGAAAAATGAAAAAAGAAATCAAAATGCATTAGCTAATAGATTATACAGGTCCTCTACCCTGGACCATTAATTACAACCTGTGCAAATGTCCCTTTCTCTCTCTGTTTCAATCAAGTCATCTTTACTCCAAGCTACCTAATACAGTTTTTGTATAATTTTCTAAGTACCGTGAGGTCATGAGACCATGGAGGAGCAGAAGTAAAATTATGTGAAGAGTGGAGGGGGGAAAAAAAAGAAATAAAAGGTTATTTTGTTTGATGAAGGTCAGTCTAGCTGGGCCCCACACATTGATTTTCTTAGCTGCTACAGTTAAACAAGTCTCAAAAATAAATGTATTATAGGTAATGGTATGTTTGCAGCCATCAAGTTGAGCTTTAATTCCAGAATGTAATCAATACGCCTTTGTGTTTCCATAACAGAACCTGAGCAAAAAACCTGTGATTGGGGCATATGTGTTTGTATAGTTGCTGGTATTTCAGTCCAATGACTGCTTTGACAAATGATGTCTTGCTTTCAATCAATAACTCATAAGCCACAATTTACTTTTTCCTTACCTTAAGCTATAGCCAAAAGAGGCACATGTTATTATAATTTCCACTTAAAACATGGGTAAGAGGGTAAGAGTGGATTGTGCGTATGTGCATATACATGTGCATGTCTATGGCTCAAAGGGCCAAACAACCACCAAGAGCGGTGGATTCTGCTGTTAGAAGCAGTTTGAAGGCTCATATAATTGGGGAAGAGATACTGCCAGAGAAATTTGGCAATATATATTAATATTCTTCAGTACCTCATGTCCTTTGACTCAGAATCCCATTTTGTCTGCATGTGTCCAATGGAAATAATCCACTCCCTGGGATAAGGGAAGGTTATATACAAAGATGTTTATTGTGGCATTATTAATAATTGGAAAAATTAGAAGCAAGACAATTTTGCAACAATAGTTAGGGTGAGTGTCCCTGGTTGGGTAGTAGACAGCCGGCACTAATGAAATGGGTAAATGTTAAGGGAAAAAGTGAAAGAGAAAATTGTAAACTCGGCATTATTAAAAATATGCAGAAAAATAGACATATTAAAATGTGGGAGAGAAATATGCTGAAACATGTTTATTGATGATTTTAATATTTGAAGAATAGGAAGTTTTGGATTTTGTTCTCCATCACTAAAAATTTTCCAAATGTATTATGAGTAGAATTTTTCTTAACATAAAATTTTTTACTGAGTAACTTGGTATCTTAAATTAATGTACTGACATCAAAGGAAGACACAGAATAAAAGGATAATACATTTACTTTCTAACCATTGAGTAAGGACAATTTCCTGTGCCCCAAAATGTTATAAATTAAACTACAAGTCAAATGGCACACCGTAGGTGGGAAATGGATTAAATGTTAATTTTATTAATATTTGTTAATATTCTTAAAAGCAAATATTCTTAATGTATAAAAAGCAGTAAAACAATAGACTTATCTAGTAAAGGAATTAAACATAAGCTTTCCAAAATATGAAATATATACATATATATACATATACATACATAAATATATATATTCAGAATGTTTAAATTTTCAAATTTTAAATAAATTTTCCAAATTATTAAAAAGTAAAAAAAATAAAAATAAAAATAGCTACTATGATTTGCCTAAAATAGTAGCAACTATATTTTTAATTACAATACTCAGGATTGAAAGAGTAGTGTATGCTAGGATCTGACAGATCCCACTGGCCAAAGTCCTCCTATCACGTGTTCTGTGGTTAGGCCTTATGTCTCTTAAGGTCTAACAGGACACCGGTAGCTGTTTCTCGAATAGTGGATAACTGATGCAAATGGCATGGTCTTGCCTTGGAACCCTAGAGGTATCCATTTTAATTATTTTATTGTGGTTTGTTGTAAATGTTACACAACATCTTTTCTGACTGCAGATACGTTCAGTCCTACCGTGTCTGCTGGGTCCTATGGCTCACGTGACAGAGCCGCTTGTGCTGCAGTCTGGACCTGCTGCAAGTGCTTTTTCCTACTCTGGGGCCCACTCAGAACTGGCAGACCTCCACGTCACGGGGAAAATGGGTGTAGCAGCATTGCCAAGTGTCAGAATGATGCCTCAAGAACCCAAAGAATCTTAAAGGCACTGTGCTTCTTTCCTGATGCTGGGAGGGATAAGATGCAACAATTTGTTCTTTATTTTATAGTGGATGTTCCAGTGTTCCCAGCCCAGTATATCCCTAAAGTATTTACTGACATGGCAGGACCCCGAATCTTTGAGTTTATTGCCTACCATATGGAGTACATAAACCTCAGCAAGGCCTCCAACACACTTGTCGTTTGTCACTCATCCAGCTCACTTAACATGATGTCATTGATACAGTGGAGCAGTATCTTATTTTTCAGAATGTTAGTCTCTCCAGGAGCTTTCAGACTATATTATAGTACACGTGGAGGAATTAACTTTGGGGGGTAAAGGCATATCTGTGTATTCTTTTCCATCACATGAACATGTGATATAGTTCTGAGTCTCCTTCTTGTAAGAAATGGAAAAAAAAAAACACACTCGTTTGCTTGGTCATCTGAGGCTAATCTGCTTCAGTGATTCGGGAGAAATTATCTTACAGAGGTGGTTAAATCTGATGCATCTTGTTGACTATATTAATAAAGAAAAATAAAGAAGATAAAAGCCTGAAGAGTATTAATAATTGCCAAGTTGAAACAAAATGTAAAAGTAGAGAGCCTCTTTGGTGGCATATTAATATATAACCATTTCATGTAGCCAAAAGGAAGATACAGCTGAGCATCAGGCCAAGGAATTAACTATAAGGATAAAAGAACTCGTGCCAAGATTACGTTCTCAACCTCAGAAAATCTGATAGCCAAAGATCAGGAACAGAGGGATATCCAGAGTGGGGATCTCTGAGACAATGCGTTTAAGAACCTTAAAATCCAATATTTTCCTGAACCCTCTGGGCTTGCAGAAGTGGTCCACTTCTTCCTATTTATGGCTAACACTCTCCACTTGCTTAAAGACAATGCAGAAGTCTTTGCCTTAGAAAGCAGCGTACACCTCTCTGAGGATTTATCCCTAACTCCTCACCTGGCCATCAGACTAATAATGCATAGATATCATGACTTGAGAAATGATGAACCTGCTAAATAAATAAAGGGATTCATTGACTTTTACAGTTAAAGAAACATAGATATATGTACTGATTTTCACACTCAGAATTATTACAACATAATTTTATATGGTGAAAGAGATACAAATCTTAGTTTTTATACTAAATTCTAAATTGCTAAGCTAATAGTATATCTACTTCAATTTATAGGAGATAGACACATACCACCCTTGGAAGTATCAACAGAATAATTTGAAGTTTTATGCTCTCTTTTTTAAATTTCTTGTTATGAACCGTTATGGAATACACCCAGATTTTTATTTATGGCATTTCTTTGCCATAAATAATTAGGTGTTGAATTTCTAAGGGAATTCAAGACAATGATGTTAAACTTTCAACAGACAATTGTAATTCTGGAATCCAATCGTGTATTATTTTTCTCTCTAAATATAAAAAGATTACAGTAAATCCTAAAACAATACAAGACAGGTGGGAAGGGAAATTTAGTCAGTATTCATAAAGAATCACATTTATTGTACCTTAAATTATTTTTCATTTTACTGTGATTGTTTTTCCTACAGCTGGGTGGCTCATATGTCCTTCATGTTTCTCAATAAATTCTGTCACTGAGCATAGCATGTTTAATATGAAAGAGCTTCTATTGATTTTTGTCGTTTGGGCCAGATTAGTGACTTGAAGTTCAAGGTACCTTTTTTTTTTTTTTTTTTTTTTTTTTTGACGGAGTCTGTCTCTGTTGCCCAGGCTGGAGTGCAGTGGTACTATCTCGGCTTACTGCAACTCTGCCTTCTGGGTTCAAGAATTCTCCTGCTTCAACCTCCTGAGTAGCTTGGACTGCAGGCATGCACCACCATGCCTGGCTAACTGTTGTAGTTTTAGTAGAGATGGGATTTCCTCACGTTGGCCAAACTGGTCTCGAACTCCTGACCTCAAGTGAGTCACTTGTCTTGGCCTCCCAGAATACTAGGATTACAGGCGTGAGCCACCATGCCCAGCTTCCAGGTACATTAAAAGTCATTCAATGGGCTGGACGTGGTGGCTCACACCTGTAATCTCAGCACTTTGGGAGGCCGAGGCGAGCAGATCACGAGGTCAGGAGCTCGAGAGCATCCTGGTTAACACAGTGAAACGCTGTCTTTACTAAAAGTACAAAAAATTAGCTGGGCATGGTGAGTGGGCGCCTATAGTTCCAGCTACTGCAGAGGCTGAGGCAGGAGAATAGTGTGAACCCGGGAGGCAGAGCTTGCAGAGAGCCGAGATTGCACCACTGCACTCCAGCCTGGGCAACAGAGTGAGACTGTGTCTCAAAAAAAAACAAAAAAAAAAAAACAAAAAAAAACTCATTCAATGTACATTGTGGAGTGCAAGCTCTGAGACCTTCATTTATTATGCAAGATGTACTGAGGTCCTGCTCTATGCCAAGCAGCCTGCTGGCCACTCCATAAGCTGGGTTCATTAAAACAAGATCTCTGCTGTCGAGGGACTCACCTCTTGTAGGTAAAATGTACTTTAATGGCTTGAAATGGATGCATGCAACAACAAACATACTTGATGGAAAAGATCCTCTATGAAGACTGACTCTTGGTGAGTAATGCTAATTTTTAGCTTCCCAAGTAAAATCAGTGGTCTGGTGTTAGAATTAGATTTCATCTAATCAGATTTCATCACAATTCATTATGACACTCTTATTGCAAACAATTCCAAAAAATACTATTATATCTCAATGTAATTTATGTTACTCAGTGTATTAGTCTGCTCTCACACTGTTAAAAAGACATACCCCAAACAGGGTAATTTATAAAGGAAGGAGGCTTAATTGACTCACAGTTCAGCACGGCTGGGAAGAACTACTGAGCCCTACTATTTTTTGTTCTTATTGCCATGGATGTTTCCAGGATACAGTGCAGAGATGCAAGACCCTGGAGGAGACCTGTGGCCTCTGTAAATTGAGGAGACAGAGTTGAGAATCTGGGGAGTCTACGATAGCCAGTTTACATTATGGAATACAGAGAGGAGAAAGTTGCACACAGAGAAAGAGAGAACTTTGGATGATGGAACACAGTTCTGTTTGAGTTTTCAGCAGATGAGCACATGAATGTGAGCAAATGACCTGAGTCTGAGGGGAAAAAAAGAGACCTGAAAAGATTAGAGAGCCAGAAACAATGCCTGTTGCCACCAGTGAGACCAGAGAAACTTGTGATTCCTGGGACAATGTGTCTTGTTTTAACGAAGGGCCTCTCCCTAAAGGATCTTGCATCAATGATGGGTAATAATTAATCCTCGACTGAGAACTGTTCAGGTAATACCTAACGAATTTTAAAACAACTGAAAAGGATCAAACTGTTTCCAAGTTACTATATAGTGTACAAAAATAACACTAAAACACATTCATACAAGCAAAAATATTCAGTGCCCTGCAAGGTACAATTTACAATGTTTGGCATCTATTAAAATATTACCAGAAATAAAAACCAGTAGAAAGTTATGAATCATTATTAGAAGGAAAATAAATTAAAAATTGATTTTGATATGACTCCAGTGCAAATCAGAAATTAGCAGATAAGCACATAGAAATATTTATTTTAAATGTATTCTGTACATTTTAAAAGATAAGTGGAGACATAGTAGATATAAAAAAACTCAGATTGAACTTCTAGAGATAAAACTTACAATGTGTAATTTAAAAATACATTGGATAAAATGATTGGCAGAATAAACATTCCTGATAAAACTCTTAGTGAACTCGAACACAGAGCAGTAGAAGTTACCCAGGATGGAAATGGAAGAAAAAAGAGAAAACAAAAACAAAAACAACATCAACTGAATACAAGTGAGCATGGACAAATAAAACAACCTAAAATACATATAATTGCAGTCCTAAAGAAGAAAAATAATAATAATATATATATATATTTAAAATTGGTGAGCCATTCTAAAGTCGATAAAAATATTAAAGACCCAAGAAACTTAATGAACCCAACCACGTGCACACACCCAAACATACACACAAAACATTAAGAGCACTATTACACATACGCCATAATCGAATTGCCCAAAATCAATGATAAATAAAACTATTAAACCAATCATTGAAAATAGACAAGTCACAGACAGGAAAAAGGATAAAGGTGGTATTGTATTCCTTATTTAAAACAATGCAAACTAGAAGACAGTGGTCCTATATCTTTATTATTATTATTATTATTATTATTATTATTGTTATTATTATGTTGGTTTTTGCACCTACTTTAATAACAACTTCAAAAAAAGAAACATCTATCTGGTTCTAAATGTCTTTATAAACACAAAGGCTGAAGTCCTTGGTGGGTTTCTGAGGCAGCTCTGAGCATCCCGCAGGCGGCAGGACACCCTGGGACCACACCACTCCATTTTGCTTAAAGCTACAACAGTCCTAAGGGGAAAGAAGGAACTGGCCAGCCAGCATGTCAAGTGTATGGACAAAGTTTCCAGTCAATAAGCAGGCGGTTTGCACGGTTGCAGGGAAGTGCGTTGATCCCTGTGCGGAAATCCTCCAGGGTGTACGGAAGTTCCGGCATGTATAACTCCAGGCCTTGACAGAGCCCCACATCTATGTGGGAGCTGTAGGAAGCAAGGCAGGCATCAGCTGCTTCGTGAGGATCTGACATGGTTCCTTTATAAAAGTGCATTCTCCAAAAAGCAAACTCCCCAATTGCCTTTGAAAGATGAATACAATACAGATTTAGAATACATATAGTTGTCAACATTGTGTGAAAAAAACTGTCAACGTGACTTTCTCAAATTGATAAATTTTCCTAAAATGATTTTCTGTAAACCTTCTTGGGTTTGGAAAGATACTTCAAGTATTAACTGGATGAATTTTAGAAGAAGTGTGACTTTAGGTCAAGTACACCTTTACAAAAGAAGAGCGATTCACTCGGGAGCTGAAGGCGCAGTCTGATCTTAGTGAACTCATCTCCTGGCTGCTTTTGAATAAGCTTTAAAAAAATTGATTAGACTGGGTGCGGTGGCTCACGCCTGTAATCCCAGCACTTTGGGAGGCCGAGGCAGGCGAATCACGAGGTCAGGAGTTTGAGATCAGCCTGGCCAACATAGTGAGACCCCATCTCTACCAAAAATACAAAAAATTACCTGGGCATGGTGGCGGGCGCCTATAATCCCAGCTACTTGGGAGGCTGAGGCAGGAGAATTGCTTGAACTCGGGAGGTGGAGGCTGCAGTGAGCCAAGATCTCCACTGCACTCCAGCCTGGGCGACAGTGCGAGACTCGTCTCAAAAAAAAAAAAAAAACAATTGATTAAATTTTAAAATACAAAATTTGGCACCAAGTGTAAATATATTTGCCACCGCAGGCATTCGAGATACTGGGTACCTCCCTGTATTCAGCAACCAACACAAGCAAATGGTGTGGTGGTCTTGGAGGTGTCCTCCTCATGGAGACGTATGTTGGACTGATGGCTTTCACTGACAAGAGGCTAAACGGGGCTATTCCACCACCAGGGACAAAACAGGCTTTTAGCCTCTGAGAAGGACAAGGGATGTGGGGGCGGGAGCCTGTCAGTCTTTATGCAGCCCTGCTGCTGTCTGGAAGGATGGGGGTCTTTTACCTTTGGGATCTCAGCACAATTAGAATAGTAAAATAAACTCTCTCTATATAATTGAATATTACGCTCTGCTAATACAAGCTAGAGACAAAAGCAAAAATAATGTAGATGCCATTGTGCTGCTGTAATTGATTTTCTGTAACTTCAGTTCTGGGGTTTTTCCTGGAATGGATCTACTTGGCTTCTTCTCACCCCAACCACTCCACGCTGCTAAGACACTGCAGCACAACCCCGGACCTATGTCTTTTGAATCCTGGTAAAAGAAAAGTTCGACCTAGAATTCTCTACCCAGAGAAGATATCTTTACAAAACAAAGGTTAAAAGGCATCGTAGACAAACAGTGGCTGAAGAAAGTTCACTACCAGGAGACCCACACTATATGAAATATTAAAGGAAGCTCTTTATGAGGGAGAAAAAGATGATACTAGATGGGAGCATGGATGCACATAAAGGAATAGAGAGTAAAGACAACATACCTACACAGTTAAATGTACTGGATAGTTTTATTTTTATTTAAGTCACTTCAATGGTAATTGAGTGTTTATAAACACTAATCTGTAGTTTAGAGTTTCTACCACATGTAAAAATATACTATATGACAGCAATGACACTAATATTGAAAATAATAAGTACCAAATAGAATAGCATAATATTAATGCTATTGTTATTTTATGAAAAGTAGAATATCTCTTGAATGTAGACAACAATAAGGTAAAGATGTAAAACTTAATAAATCAGTAAAATGACAAAACAAAACGTTACAGTCTATACAAGTCAACATAGCTACAATGTAAGAATAAAAGATTTTGGAATAATTAAACAGAAGGAAGGACAAAGTGAACAGACAGAAAATAGGATAAACTTAAATACTATAGTATACTATCCAAAGACTACAAGTTACTATATTTAAAGCTAACATGATTAATTATCACATTAAAAGTACATAGTCTTTATAACACAATTAATAAGCAGGTTTTCAGGTTGGATAAAAAAGGACAGCCCAACAAAATGATGCCTACAAATAACACACTTTAAAAATAAAGGAAAAGATAAGTAAAAATAAATAAGAATAAACGGATGAAAAATAATATGTCTGGCTAACACTGAACAAGAAACGCTAAAGAAGCTAAGTTAATATGGGAAAGAGAATTTCAAAGCAAAGAATAATGCCAGGTTAAACAAGGACATTTCATAATAATGAGGTCAATTCAAGAAGAGAATATATTCCTAAATATTTATACCCCTAATAACAAAGCTCTAATATATATAATGCTAACTAAGAA
Organism: Trachypithecus francoisi; assembly: GCF_009764315.1. NCBI lineage: Eukaryota > Metazoa > Chordata > Mammalia > Primates > Cercopithecidae > Trachypithecus > Trachypithecus francoisi. The sequence continues at coordinate 11,488,723 of NW_022681454.1, read as the reverse complement.
AATTAAAGGAGAAATAATTGACTCTATACTCAAAGTGGGAGATTTCACACCTCTCTCTCAATAATTGGTGAAATAAATATAAAATTAATAATTATATCAAAGATATGAAGAGCATGATCCACAAACTTGACTTGTAGAAAACACCTTAAATTAGAAAAAATTATACCCTGCTCATTGGTAGATTCTATATATAGAGAGAGAGAATATATATATATATATTTATATAAATATATGTATATATATATATATATTTTGAGATGAAGTCTCACTCTGTCTCCCAGGCTGGAGAGCGGCTGCGTGATCTCAGCTCACTGCAAGCTCCGCCTCCCGGGTTCACGCCATTCTCCTGCCTCAGCCTCCCAAGTAGCTGGGACTACAGGTGCCCGCCACCATGCCCAGCTAATTTTTTTTTTTTTTTGTATTTTTAGTAGAGACAGGGTTTCACTGTGTCAGCCAGGATGGTCTCGATCTCGTGACCTTGTAACCCGCCTCCCTCAGCCTCCCAAAGTGCTGAGATTACAGACATGAGCCATCACGCCTGACCAGAAAGATTCAATATTCTTAAACTATGAGATCTCCCATAATTGATCTATAGTTTCAACACAGTCATAATCAAAACCCCAACAGACTTTTTGTACAAATTGGTAAGATAATGCTAAAATATATATGGAAATGCAAAAGTCCCAAAATAATCAAAACAACTGGGGAAAAAAATGGCAAAGTTGTAAGTCTTTACTCTATTTCAAATGGTATTATAAAGTTCTAGCAATGGAGACAATGTGATATCAACATGGTATTGTTTAGTAGAACAGATCAGAGAATCTATTAAGAGAATTAAATATACATGAACTACAGATTTTTTACAAAGGTGCAAAAGTAATTCAGTGGACAAAGTATAGTTTTTCAATAAATAATCCTGGAATAGTTGTATACTCATATGTAAAAATGAACTTTAGTATGTATTTATAGGCCATACACAAAAATTAAATAGAGTGTATCATATACTTACATGAAAACCTTCAGATACAAATCTTTTAGAAAAAAGTCATTGTAATTTTGGTTTAGGCAAACATTGCTTGACTTAAACATTGAAAACATTATTCATAAACAATCAAATTGAAAAATTAGACATCATCGAAATAAAAAACTGCTATTTAAAACACAATGTTAAAAGAATAAAAAGGCAAGTCACAGACTAAGAGAAAACATTTGTTAACCATGTCTGTTAAAGTATTTATGTCAGAATAGATGAAGAATTATCAAAACTCAATAAGAAATCCACTAAATAGACGACTAAAAATGGAGAATAGATTTTAGCATACTATTCTTCACCAAAAAGATACATGGTCAGCAAATCTACACATGAAAATATGCAAGTATGATCAGTCCTTAGGAAATGCAAATGAAATATGTAATGAAATACCACTACAAACATATTAGAATGACAAAAATTTAGAAGACTAAGCATTTGTATGTAAATACTCATAGCAAGCTTATGATAGCCCTTAACTGGAAGTAACCCAAATGTTAATAAACAAGTGAGTGGGCAAACAGTATTCCTCAGAATTAAAATGATTGGAAATTATTCAGTAATACAAAGGTGTGATTTACTGAGCCACACTACAGCATGGATGAATCTCAAAATAATTTGAAATAATGGAAGCCACACAAAGAAAAATATCACACCCTATGGTTCAAGTTATATAATTCCAAGAAAATACGAAGCAATCTACAGTGACAGAAGGCAGAGCAGTGGCTCCCTGGACAAGTGTGGAGGTGTGGCCAAAGGGATTAGTGAGAGGAATTGCATAGTGCGTGCTGAAACTTTGGGGGGTGATTAATACCTTTATTACCTCGATTGTGTTCAAGGTTTCTCGGATGTTTAAATATGCCAAAACATATCAAGTTATACATTTCAGATATGTACAATTTTTTGTATATTAATTTACTGGAATAACCATGTTAAAAATAAAAGGAAAAAGTAGTAAAGAACCAGTATAAGTTTTAGAATGGATGAATAGAGAGGTTTCTGAAGGGTTCCTCTGAGCTCTTTCTTTTATTTAATTATGTAACAACTTAATGTACAATAAAAATATTTATAAGAAAATATGAATTATTGTATTAAAAATGTGAAACCTGGCTATATATAAAAAATGAAATTGAAAATTAACAAAACAAATGAAACTTAAAGTACACCAAAATAAATTACAGATAGAGTACAGGTAATATGTTATAAAAAATATAGCAAATAAATAAAGATTCCATGAGGTAACAATTGCTTTCTAAGATTAAAAGCAAACAATGGGAAATAATCAAGATTTTAACGGAGAAGAATTAAAAATATTTGCATGTCATAATCATCATAATCAAAGCTATAAGCCAAATAATGTTGGAATACTAGGAACAATTATTCACAAAATTAATATAGTTTATATAGAAATAGCAATACAGGTAGGTTTATAAGAAATATAATAACATAAATTTAAAAGTGAGTAAATTAGATCAGCAGTTTCAGAAAAGTAACAAAATTAAATGGTTAGTTAATTAACTCAAAATGTTCAGCCTTAGCACTAATAAAGGAAATAAAAATTGGTATTTTATTCTTTAAAAAATAGTATTCAATAATCGATTGATCAAATATTGACAATAATGATACTCAGTGATAAAAATATGAGAGGTGGCAACTCATACAATTAGCAATGGAAATGCAAACTGATGCATCCTGTCTGAAAAACAATTTGTCAATCTGTATAAAAAGTCCCAAGTTTTTTCCAAATCAATGCCAAAGTGCTCATCTCAAATTTAGATACATATTAATACAAGTATCTTCTTATTTTTTATAATAGCAATTTTTTTTTTTTGGAGATGGAGTTTTTCTCGTTGCCTAGGCTGTAGTGCAATGGTGCGATCTCAGCTCACTGCAACCTCTGCCTGCTGGGTTCCAGTGATTCCTCCTGCCTCAACCTCCCAAGTAGCTGGGATGACAGGAGCCTGACACCACGCCTGGCTAATTTTTTGAATTTTTAATAGAGATGGGGTTTCACCATGTTGGCCAGGCTGGTCTCAAACTCTGACCTCAGGTGATCCACCAGCTTCGGCCTCCCAAAGTGCTGGGATTACAGACGTGAGCCACCGCACCCACCTGCAAAATTTTTAAAACAATATGAATGTCCAAATATAGGTATAATATATGGCAAATATCTTAATATTTTTGAAGAATATGAAATAATATGAGAAATGCCTATGGTTATGTTCCATAGAATAAAATGAATAAATGTAAATGTATTAATTGCTTGTGGTATGAAATGTATATATTTAAGAAATAAAGGATAACATGGTGGAATAAAAGTGTTAATTAGGCATACTGATTTGCATATTATCTATTGTATAGATAAATTTATTAATGTATAACAAAGGGGACTGGAAGGATGAATGACAAACTTACATAATTCCCTAAAATGAAGAAAAGGTATTGATCATTGGGAAGAATGGGAGAGGTTATTTACAAGATGGACTTTGATGTTTTACAATGTGTAAGTCTGTAAAGTTTAGCTTTTTAACGATATGAATGCATTTGCACATTACCTCCATAATACGCAAACACTTCTGTATATGCTGGACTGCCACATTAGTTTGTGTAACCTTGACCTGTTTCTTAGCTCCAAATTTATTTATAGTTCATGAAGAGATACGAGTAATCACTGTGCAATATATATGTTCCATACTTTACAGAGAAATTGTCATTATGATGCACACACACACTGTGTAGACACACATACACTTGCAGAATAGTCTAGGAACAAACCCATTAGAATAAATGTATTTTGCAAGTAACCTAACATGGCACATTTTGCATATTGTTTCCTATATCAGTATGTTTCCCTTTATTTACACTGTCTGGGAACTCCCTGGGCTTTTAATGTCAAAAAAAAAAAAAAAGGCTACTGAGCACTTCACTGTTAATGGAAAGGGGTAAAATGACAAGGGAGCCTCAATAATTTTGCACTTTAGTTGGACTCAAAGATAATGAAGGAATGCTTAAAAGCAAGTTCTCTTTGGACAATATCGAGAATATCTTGCTTGAGTTTTTGTTGTTAAGAAGACATAGTATTACTGATAAAAATCAAAACGAAGCCATTGAGGACTAATCAGTATGAAATATTTGGCATGGGAATTTTACTTAGTTTAAAATTTCAATGGCTATTTTGGAAAATCTTTTTATTACTACTATTAGTAAGCCTCCAATCATTCCATTAACATTTATTGAGGGTTGGCACTTGAGTTGTTGCAATTACACCTGCTCTTAGAAAATTTTAGTTTTCAAAACATTTGTGGCTCTGCATTGTATAAAGAAGCTTCAGGAACTTAAAGAAAGAACACATAAAACCAGATATTCTGTAAGTAAAGGGTTATTATTGTCGTGTAATAATGTATAACATGTTTCATATTAACATCTGTGATTTTCTTCCTTAACATTTATTTACTCTGTGCCCTTGAGGTTTTACCCTCTCAAAAAAATTCAGTGCCGGAGAATCACATTCCCATTCACTTGTCAGTCTCGAGCCTGGGGCCTCTGAAAGTAGGCAGATCTTGTTGGAAGCTGGGAGCCCAGTGGGACCTGGTAGGAGGAAAGTGAGAGTCACTAACTTTGAAGTGCCCTAAGGCTCCTCAGGGATGACTCTGCTATGGGACACAAAGCTACCTAGCCACCAGGAAAAGGCCAAGGGACATATGGGGCCAGTCCCAGTGCTTAGCTTAACCTAGATTCTGTGCCTAATGGGTATACTAAGGGACTTGGTGGGGAGATCGTGATTATCTTGGTAATAATCCACCCCCCTTAATGATATGTGCGTGAGAAATAAACTCCGTCAAAGCCCAAAAGTACTACAGAGTTGCTAAGTGTATGACTTTGGGCAGGATGCTCAGCCCTCCGAGAACCTGCCAAAGGAAGCTAATGATACCTGCCCTACCCTCTTCTCTGGTGTGCAGCAGTGCTCTAACTCATTAATTAAGCAGATATGAATTACGACTTAGTATGTTCCTTGATTCTGTGAAAGGCAGAAGGTCACAAACATGAATAAAACATATCCCCACTCAACAGTGGCTCACAGTCCATCAGGGAGACAAACAGGTAAGTAACTCATAGTGCCAGAGCATGGGGGTGCCGTGATGAAACCATAGGCAAATGTGATGGGAGGCTTAAATGAGGAAGTAATGTGGTTGTGAGAGGGAGGAGTATGTGCAAAGGCTTTACAGAAAGGGTGATTTTTTAGAGTCATGATGAGAAATGAGTAGGCGTTTGCGGTTGAGAAGTGTTGAAGGACGTTGCACAAGGTGAAGAACATCAGAAAAGATGAAGTGATATAAAGACGAGAGGCACTTGGAGAACATGTACTTCTCTTGATCTTTTTACGGATTCCTTGTTATCTGCAAAGTGGTTTACATGTGCAAGGTGACATCATTATCAACACAACATTGAAATTATTAGAAAGCAGAATTCATCTCTGTACCTTTCTGTACCTTCGATGCAACTACTGCTCTGGTCTTCCTGGCTTCTCTTCCCATGTTATTTCACTAAATTTTCTTCTTATCAAAGTTAACATATGCACCTAATTTTAAAAAGTCGAGTAGCACCATAAGTCTTAAAACACCCTACTCCCAGCTCTCATTCTCCAAAGGTGACTACTTCTAATTATTATAGCTATTCTTTCGGGTATTTCTAAGTAATGTATCTATACTGTTTGTTTTCACTTTGATGCATTTTATCTATTAACTTCTCAATATGAAAAATACAACTTTAGCCCTGTTTCCTCATCACTCACCATTTACATTTGCTAATCCTATGCATCCAAGATAAATTTTTGTATCTCATATGTGACAATTATTGCTTAAGTAATTATTTATATGTACAAATTATGGCTAAATATATATTTTTCAATACTAAGCCTTGTGTGCTGCTGTGTATCATGATGAATCATTTCCTTGTTGTGTGATGCTACTTATTTTCTCATTTTCAAATTTTCTTGATTAATTTGGCTTAGTTTGGCTTAGTTTTTTATGTATTTATCCTTAATTATTCCCGACACAAATATTTAACGGAAGTGTGGAGCTCCTTTCAATAGGGAAAAACATGTAAGGTAAACATTCAGCCTTTTTCTTTGTCTTTTTTTTTTAGTGTGGGAAGACACAAATCTTCCTGTTTCAATTTGTACTGATTACTCATTAACCCCTGTTTAAATAAAAATGTACTTCAGTATTTTCTTTTTTTATAATTTATTTTAAGTTCAGGTGTACATGGGCAGGTTTTCTATATAGATAAACTTGTGCCACGGGGTTTGTTGTGCAGATTATTTCATCACCCAGGTATTAAACCTAGTACTCATTAGCTATTTTTCTTGATCCTCTCTCTCCTCCCAGTCTGCACCCTCCAATAGGTCCCAGTGTCTGTAATTTCCTTCTATGTGTCTATGTGTTCTCATCATTTATAAGTTCCCACGTATAAGTGAAAATATGTGATATTTGCTTTTCTGTCTCTGCATCAGTTTACTAAAAATAATGGCCTCCATGTCTATCCATGTTCCTGCAAAGAACAGGATCTCATTCTTATTCATATCTGCATAGTGTTCGAAGGTGTGTATGTACCACATTTTCTTTATCCAGTCTATTATTGATGGGCATTTAGGTTGATTTCATTTATTTTGCTATTGTCAATACTGCTTCAATGAACATATATGTGCATGGGTCTTTATAATAGAAGGATTTATATTCCTTTGGGTACATACCAAGTACCCATTTGTTTAAGTTCCTTAAGCAAATGCTGGATGTTAGACCTTTGTCAGATGCATAGTTTGCAAAAATTTTCTTATTCTGTAGGTTGTCTGTTCACTCTGTTAATAGTTCATTTTGCTATGCAGAAGCTCTTTAGTTTAATTAAATCTCATTAGTCAATTATTGCTTTTGTTAAAATTGCTTTTTGTGATTTTGTCATGGAATATTTTCCTGTTCCTATGTTCACAATGGTATTGCCTAGGTTGTCTTTCAAAACTTTTGCAATTTTGGGTTTTACATGTAAATCTTTAATCCACCTTGAGATAATTGTTTGTATGATATAGGAAAGGGGTCCAGTTTTGATCTGCATATGACTAGCCAGTTATCCTGGCACCATTTATTGAATAGGGAAACCATTCCCCATTGTTTTGTTTGTTTGTTTGTTTGTTTGTTTTTGGTCAGGTTTGTTGAAGATCAGATGATTGTAAGTGTGCAGTCTTATTTCTGGGTTCTCTATTCTGTTCTATTTGTCTACGTGTCTATTTTTGTACTAGTACCATGCTGTTTTGTTACCATAGCCCTGTGGTATAGTTTGAAGTGAGGTAACATGATGCCACTAGCTTTATTCTTTCTGTTCAGGGTTGCCTTGGGTATTCAGGCTCTTTTTTGGTTCATTGGAATTTAAAAATAGTTGTTTCTAGTTCTGTGAAAAATGTCAATGGTAGTTTAGTAGGAATAGGATTAAACCTATAAATTGCTTTGGGCAGTATGGCCATTTTAAGGATGTTGATTTTTCCTATCCATAAGCATGGAAAGCTTTTCCATTTGTTTGTGTCGTATCTGATATCTTTGAGCCATGTTTTGTAGTAGTTCTCCTTGTAGAGATCTTTCACCTCCCTAGTTAGCTGTATTTCTAGGTGTTTTATTCTTTTTTGGTAATTGCAAATAGGATTGTGTTCCTGATTTGGCTCTTGGCTTGACTATTGTTGGTATATAGAAATGTTAACTTTTTTTGCAAATTGAGACTTTGCAAAAGATGCTAATCAGCTTAAGGTGCTTTTTGACTGAGACTATGGGGTTTCCTGATATTGGATTACGTCCTCTGCAAACAGGGATGCTTTGACTTCCTCTGTTTATCTTTGGATGCCCTTTGTTTATTTCTCTTGCCTTATTTCCCTAGACAAGACTTCAAATAATATATTGAATAGAAGTGGTGAGAGAGGGCATCCTTGTCTTGTGCCAGTTTGCAAGGGGAATGCTTCCAGCTTTTTCCCATTCGGTATGATGTTGGCTGTGGGTTTGTCAGAGACAGCTCTTATTATTTTGAGGCATGTTCCTTCAATACCTAGTTTATTGAGAGATTTTAGCATAAAGGGGTGTTGAATTTTATTGAAAGCCTCCTCTATATCTAATGAGATAATTACATGTTTTCTTGTCTTAAGATCTGTTTACATGATGAATCACATTTACTGATTTGTGTGCATTGTACCAATCTTGCATCCTAGTGATGAAGCCCACTTGATCATGTTGGATAAGCTTTTTGATGTGCTCCTGGATCTGGTTCACCAGTATTTTGTTGCATAAATGTTCAACAAGGATATTGGCCTGAAGTTTTCTTTTTTATTATTGTTGCGTCTCTGCTAGGTTTTGGTATCAGGATGATGCTGGCCTCATAGGATAAGTTAGAAAGGAGTCCCTCCTCTCAATTTTTTGGAATAGTTTAAGCAGAAAGCAGAAATGGTACCAGCACTTTGTACATCTGGTAGAATTCAACTGTGAATCCATTTGGTCCTTGGCTTTCTTTTGCTTGGTAGGCTCTTCATTACTGACTCAATTTCAGAGATCATTACTGGTCTATTCAGGGATTCAATTTCTTCCCAGTTACATCTTGAGAGGGTGATGGATCCAGAAATTTATTCATTTTTTTTCTAGATTTTCTAGTTTATGTGCATAGAGGTATTCATAATATTTGTCAACAATTGTTTGTGTGTCTGTGGGATTAATGGTAGTAGCCCCCTTGTTGTGCCTGATTGTGTTTATTTGACTCTTCTCTTTTTTCTTTTTTATTAATCTAGCTAGTGGTCTATTTTATTAAGTTTTTCACAAACTGGCTCCTGGATTCATTGATCTTTAAATGGTTTTTGTGGTTTAATCTCCTTAAGTTCAGCTCTTTTGGTTATTTCTTGTCTTCTACTAGCTTGCTATTTGTTTGCTTTTGATTCTCTAGTTCTTTTAGTAATACTGTTAGGTTTTTAATCTTATTTCTTTTCTTTTTTTGTGTGTGTGATGTGGGCATTTAGTGCTATAAATTTCCCTCTTAACATTGCATTACCTGTGTCCCAGAGATTCTGGTATGTTGTATCTTTGTTCTCATTAACTTCAAAGAACTTCTTAATTTCTGCGTTAATTTCATTAATCACCCAAAAGTCATTCAGGGGCAGGTTATTCAATTCTCATGTAATTGTATGGTTTTGAGTTCATCTCTCAGTCTTGATTTCTAATATGATTGTGCTGTAGTCCAAAATCATTTGTTATAATTTCAGTTCTTTTGCATTTGCTGAGGAGTATTTTATTTCCAATTATGTGATTTATTTTAGAGTATGTGCCATGTGGCACTGAGAAGAATGTATATTTTGGGATTTTTTGGTGGGGGGCAGCAGTGGTGATTTCTGTAGATGTCTATCAGGTCCATTTGATCCAGTGTGGAGTTTGGGTCCTGAATATCTTTTTAAGTTTCTGTCACAGTGATCTGTCTAATATTGTCAGAGGGATGTTAAAGTCTCCAACTATCATTGTGTTGGAGTCTACGTTTCTTTGAAGGTCTCTAAGAACTTGCTTTATGAATCCAGGTCCTCCTGTGTTGGGTGCATATATGTTTAGGATAGTTAGATCTTCTTGTTGAATTGAACATGTTACCATTATGTAATGCCCTTCTTTGTCTTTTATGGTTTTCATTGGTTTAAAGCCTGTTTTATCTGGGACTACTATAGCAACTCCTGCTTTTTTTTCTATTTCCCATTTGCTTGGTAGATGTTTCTTCATCCTTGTATTTTGAGCCTATGTGCATCATTGCATGTAAGATGGGTCTCTTGAAGGAGGCATACAAATTTGTCTTAGTTCTTTACCCAGCTTGCCACTGTGTCTTTTAATTGAAGCATTTAGCCCATTTACATTCAAGGTTAGTATTGTTATATGTGGATTAGATCCTGCCATCATGATGTTGACTGGTTGTTTTGTAGATATTTTATTTGGTTGCTTTATAGCATCACTGGTCTGTATACTGCAGAGTGTTTTTGTAGTGGCTGGTAAAAATATTTGCTTTCCGTATTTAGTGCTTCCTTCAGGATATCTTGTAAGGTAGGTCTGGTGGTAACAAATTCCCTCAGCATTTGCTTTTCTGAAAAGGATCTTATTTCTCCTTCACTTATAAAGCTTAGTTTGGCCAAATATGGAATTCTGGGTTGAAATTTTTTTTCTTTAAGAACGTTGAGGCCAGATGCAGTGGCTCATATCTGTGATCCCAAAACTTTGGGAGGCCAAGGTAGGCGGATCACGAGGTCAGGAGATCGAGACATCCTGTCTAACATGATGAAACCTCTTCTCTACTAAAAATACAAAAAATTAGCCAGGTTTGGTGGCACACGCCTGTAGTCCCAGCTACTCAGGAGGCTGAGGCAGGAGAATGGCATGAACCCGGGAGGCAGAGCTTGCCGTGAGCCGAGATCATGCCACTGCACCACAGCACCCCAGCCTGGGTGACAGAGTGAGACTCCGTCTAAAAAAAAAAAAAAAAAAAAACAAATAAACAAAAAAAAAGAATTTTGAATATTGGCCCCCAATCTTTTCTGCCATGCCATATAAAGTTTCTTCTGACAGGTCCATTTTTAGTCTGTTGCATTTCCCTATGTAGGTGACCTGACCTATCTCTCTAGCTACCTTTTTTTTTTTTTTATTTTGACCTTGGAAAATCTGATAACTCTGGGTCTTGGCGATGATTTTCTTGTGAAGTATCTTACTAGGTTTTCTGCATTTCCTGAGTTTGACTGTTGGCCTCTCTAGGCAAGTTCAGGAAGTTCTCATGGATGATATTCTGAAATATGTTTTCCAAGTTGGTTCCATTCTTCCCATCTCTTTCAGTGACACAAATGAGTTGTAGATTTGGTCTCTTTACATAATCAAACATTTCTTGGAACTTTTGTTCATTTTTTTTCATTGTTTTTTTCTCTATTATTATCTGTCTTATTTCAGAAAGTCAGTCTTTAAGTTCTGAAATTCTTTTTCTGTTTGTCTGTTCTATTCTGCTACTAATACTTGTGACTGCGTTATTACATTCTATTAGTGTGTTTTTCAGCTCTGTCAGATCAGTTATGTTATTTTCTATACTGGTTATTTTGTCTTTCAGCTCTTACATTGTTTTATCATGATTATTAGCTTCCTTAGATTGGATTTCAACATAGTCCTGTAGCTCAATGATACTTTTTTCTATCCATATTCTGAATTCCATTTCTGTCATTTTAGCATCTCAGGCCTGTTCAGAACCCTTGCTGAATAGGTAAAATGGTCATTTGGAGGAAAGCAGGTACACTGTTTTTTTGAGTTTTCAGGTTTCTTGCACTGATCCTTTCTCATCTTTGTGGGCTTATCTGCCTTCAATCTTTAACATTGTTGATCTTTGTTTGTTTCTTTTTTTCTTTTATCCTATTTGATGACCTGAGGGTTTGATTTTGATATACAGTAGATTCAGCTAAATGGCTTCATTTCTGGAAGATTTTACAGGGCAAACACAAAGCTCCCAACTTCTAGACTGCATGTTCTCGATCTCCTGACCTCGTGGTCCACCCGCCTCAGCCTCCCAAAATGCTGGGATTACAGGCGTGAGCCACCGCGCCCGGCCTAGACTGCATGTTCTAACTCTAGGGGACCTGTATTTGGCCCCAATTTTGTTCTCTGTGTGCTCAAAGCTAAGCGTCCACTGCACTGGGATGGCCAAGGTGTAGCAGCTGTGGCAGAGTGCTGGTGAGGCCTGGGTGCCTGCCTCCCTGGGGGCATTCACCATGGTGGTAGAGGCAATGCAGCTTTGCACGGAACAGGGGTCTAGCTTCTGGGGACTGTCTGCACAGTCATGCTGGAAGTAGCGTTGGCTTGGAGTGGGGAACTTGTGGGCACAGGACTGTGTGCCTTCTGTGTGTCCCACAAGCAGAAGTGATTGCTCATGGTAGGGGAGGATCTGCTGTTCTCTGTACAGTGATAGGACAAGGGCTGGTCACTGGTGCAGGCAGGGCTGGCTGGCTCTGTGCCTGCCAAGGCTCTGTTTGAAATGGTGGTTGGCAGGTGGAGGGAAGGCAGACTGCACTCCTGCATGCTGGTGGGGCAAGAAAGGCAAAACTCACCTGTGCAGACACACATCAACAAGAGTGAGTTGGGTAGTTTCTGTGGGCCTAGGGGAAGCTGCAATATAGTTAGTGAGTGGGTGGGCTGGTGTGTGGCCATAGGGCCCACATGGTCCTGGTCAGGCACAATCCACTAGCAAAAAAACTATGGTGCAGGTCCCTAGGGCACTCAAGACTGCTCTGCAAACAGGTGTGGCCAGGCTGGGGCCCCAGGAGAGGCCTGCAGACCTGAGGTCTGCTCAGGTCAACCCTGTCTGATGGGCAAGACTGCCCTGCAGAGATCAGGTCTGACAGTTGCCCTAAGGATAAGATCTCCAATGGGAGTGAATGAAACCTAAGAGGATGGCTATCCCTCGGCATGCTCTGCTACAGACACCCCCACACCAAACCCTCTGGGGTCCCAATCAGCTGGCTTGCTGCCCCTACCACTTCTCTAAGCAGCTCTCTCTGCCAATTTGGGTGTTCATGGTGATCAAGGGGCATCCTCCTGTTGGGCTTCTGGAGGTCTGTGGTGAGAGTCAGTTATTCCTCATTTGTTCAACTCTACTGTTCTCCCAGAGCCAGGAATGAGTCCCAGTGTGCAGTAGGCCCATACAGGGTTCCCAGATTTCTTTGCCTTCAGTCCAGATTCTGTGTCCTGTCTAGAACCACTCTCAGTATTTTCCTTGTAAAGATCTCTTAGGAGCATGCCAGTTGTCTCAGCACCTCGGTAGGATCTGTTCCACCTGGCTGCATCAGTTGGCCATCTTGTCCTTCCCTATTTCAGCATTTTTCTTATATCAAATGCTTCATTTACTGGATCCTATAACTTCCTATTTCTTGGTTGACTCCTGCGATGGTTAATTTTAGTTGCCAACTTAACTGGATTAAAGAATACCTGGAGAACACGTAAAGCGTTAATTCTGACTGTGTCTGTGAGGTTGTTTTCAGAGGAGTTTGGTGTATGAATCGTGGACTGAGCAAGGAAGATTTGTCCTCATTGTGTCTGGGCATTATCTAATCAACTGGGGCCTGGGATGAAACAAAAAAAGCAAAGAAATAAAAGATGTTTTTCTCTCTCTCTTCTGAAGCTAGAACACTCTTTTCCTATCCTTAGTCAACAGAACTTCAGGCTGTCTCACCTTTAGATTTAAAAACTTACACCAATGGTCCCTTGAGTTCTCAGGCTTGTGGTCTGAGAATTATACCGTTGGTTTCTATGGTTCAGGGGCTTTTGGACTGGAACTGAGCCACTACTGGCTTGGGCTGGGACACTACCAGCATCCCAGGTTCTCAGGCTTGTAGGCAGCCTTTTACGGGACTTCTCAGGGTTCATAACTAAATAAATTAATTATCATAATAATTTGTCTCTCATATATCCATATACCTATATGTCTATATCTATCTATCTTATTGTTCCTGTCTTTCTGGAGAACCATAAATAATATAGCTGTATTGTATAAAAAAACTAATACTATGTATAACAATAGAGATATTAAAGACAGAGAGTCAACAGAGAGAGAGTCAGTGAATTAGTTCTGGTGGATCCAATTGTTTCCAAGCCTAGCTATATGTATGTCCTTTACATTATTCATTTCTTTTCCTTTCTAAGTAATCTGTTTCTTATTTAATTAAATAAGCCATAAAACGTTCTGTTTACTTAAATTATTTGAGTTTTGTTTCTAACATTTGGTAAAGAAGGATTCCTCACATATATTCCCTGGGACTATTATCTACTTTGTAAAATGTGATGCCAGTAACACAATTATTATGATGAATGAATTAATAAAATACCTTATGTGAAGCACATAGCGTAGTACCTAATGCTCACCAGCTGCTAATTTCCTTTACTACTTTCTACTTCAAAAATTTATACAATAAAATATAACCTCAAATATGCTTATTATTAATTTCAGCAGAATAGTGTCAAGAGTCATGAATAAGAAAATATACATAGCATTTTGTTACAGCAGAAATAAAAGATTTTAAAGAAATGGTGTATTAACCTAAGTCCATAACTTCCTAAATGTATGATATGGAGCAATTTGCTTAACAATTCTGTGTCTCAATTCCCTCATGCATAAAGAAGAAATGCTAGTTCTCGTTTCAAATAGCTGATGTGAGATGCAAATGAGAGGGCAAACGTAGGAAGTACTTAAATGATTTTACTTTCCTATTCTCCCTGAAACTTCACATCTATTCATACATAGGATATAATTCCAGCTGTGATTTGAAGCCCATGAATGTAATTTGATAGACTGATTCATGGTGCCTGACATGAAGTTGATATAATATATCTTCAGATGAAACAACCAACCATCAAAAAGAAAGAAAGAAACTTAGAAGAGATGATATAATCCACCTCTATTCTATTTTAATAATAGAAAAAGAATAATTCAATTCTTTATTTTGTGGTGTGGTTGCAGCTTCCACCTGAAGAAGAATGAGCACATTATTTTCTGTTTCTATTCCTTTCTACTTTCTCTTCAAGTTATGAAGTTGAATTGGTTAAGAATATAGATGCAAGAGGTAAGAAGAAGTTCTAGGTCTAGGTAGAATGGTATCTTTTACTAAAGTTGATAACCAAGAGAAGTTTATTTGATTAAGGCAGAGCATTGAGGGAGTGGGATTTTCAGTTTTGAAGAATGTACTTTGATGTGCCGCTGTCAGAATGAGAAGCCCAAGTGGACATGATTGGAACTGCAAGCCCAGGGTTGAGCTGGTGACGGGGACTTTGAAGTTGGTGAAACTCCTTAAGAAGAATACATGGGGTCTGAGAGCAAAAGGCCTAAAACAGACCCTGAGGGACACTGATTCTAGAAACAGGGAAAAGTAGGAAGGCTTTCAAAGGGCATCTGAAAAAAAAGAGAGAAAAACAAAGAACAAGTAGAGCTTGGAATAACCCGAAGATGTATAAATCAAAAGATTGATGACTCTTGAAAATAGGTATGAAATCCTCAGTAGAACTGAACTATTAGCATTGAATCATTTCTTTTTTATCACAAGAGAGAAAGATGCACATATGATTGCAAATAAAGACAAGTTTATATGTTTGTGACATCTTAAAACTAAGGTATATAAAACAGCACTACTGATATTTTCTTCCAAACCAGCTTCCTCCTAGAGTCTTTCCATCTCATTTAGGAAAAACTCCATTCTTCCAGGTTTTAAGACCAAACACATTGGTGTCTGATATGGTTTGGCTGTGTCCCCACCCAAATCTCATCTTGAATTGTAGCTCCCATAATTCCCAAGTGTTGTGGGAGGGACCTGGTGGGAGATAATTGAATCATGGAGCAGTTACCCCCATATTGTTCTTGTGGTAGTGAGTAAGTCTCACAAGATCTGACGGTTTTATAAGGGAAAACCTCTTTCAATTCGTTCTGATTCTATCTTGCCTGCCACCATGTAAGACAGCACCTTCCACCATGATTGTGAGGCTTCCCCAGCCACATGGAGTTGTGAGTGCCACCATGCCCCGAAAATTTTGTTTTATTATTACTTTTTGTAGAGATTGGAGGTCTCACTGTGTTGCTTGGGCTGGTCTTGAATTCCTGGGATCAAGGGATCCTCCAGCCATGAGGTCCCAAAGGGGTTGGTATTACAGGCATGAGCCACCACATACAGGCTTTGGTGTCATTTTTGACTTGCCTTTATCTCACAACCCACATTCAGTCTCCCAGTACACTCTTTCAACTCTATTTTTAAAGTATGCTCAGAATTAAACAACTTTCAACCCTTCCACTACCCCCCTTTAATAATACTATTTTTCTTTCTTACCTGAATCCTACAATTTTCTACTTACTGCTTAAGGGCATAATCCAAGACATGAAACGACTTATCCAGACATAGCAATACTGCTTCCAAATGCATAAATACACCTCCTTAAGTTTCATATATATGTAGTTAGTTGCTTTCTAAAATAACGATACCAATTTGTAAGGCCACAATCATTGTCTCTCAATTGCCAATATAATTTTTGTGATGATAAGTAGAAGGTATGTATTTAAACATGTATTTATTTGTTCATCATCATCTGTAGGCTTCACAAATTGCATTCACCCTTAAACAATCTGGCCTCGTCTTTTACTACTTCTATTCTTATGCGGGATTCTTTGTCCACAGTGCCTTCCATTGAGCTGCTATAATAAACTTATCATTTTAGTTCATGGAATCCAAATACGGTTTTCATACAAAAACTTCATTAAAGGCAAAGACTTACCTATGACTTAGGGACAAATTTGAGCAGAGACTACAATAGCTACAAGATATGTTGCTTCTAATTTCAATTTTTCTCTTTATACGGTTTTCTTTTCTGTCACTGCAGGCCAACTATCCTTGTATGTGGTAAGAATCATGGCCAACTGCTGCTTCCAAATATCACACAGTAATTTTTTACCTAAATTGAAACAAAATGACTTATTGAGGGCAAAAATATCATAATACTAGAGAAATTGAATGTTGGTAAAATTTAGTCCTAATTTGGCTATAGTTGTGTCATAAACACATTGAATAAGTGAGGACAGAAGAAAAACATCATTTAAAAATAATAAAGTATTTGCATTTCTATATTCAGATTTTTACACTTAGTATTATAATGATTTTACTGCCTATTACTTAGTTTCTATAATCATAATTTTAAATAACTGCAAAATATTCAATATGGTATACATCACTATTTGTAAAATAATGTTTCTATTATTGCACATTTAGTTTATGTTATAGCCAATATAAATTATAATCAATTTGTGTTTATTGTATTATTAAATAAATTCATTAATTATTCATTGAAAAATGTAAAATATCATCAGAAATAATTTTTTCAAATACTTTTAGATTCTATGTTCTTTTCAGTTTTTTTAAATAAACATTTTTTACTGTAGGACATTGGTGTTCATAGATGCTGTGATTTCTATGACCATTTCTAGGTAGATGTTTGTTTCTTCATCTCCAGGTTTCCAACTTTGAATTTAAAGGTGAAAGATTTCATTTAGGGAACAAACTATAACAACATAAAGAAATTTTGACACATAGCTGATGAGTCCTGTGCTTTCTAAGTTGAACAAAATTATTTATAGAGTCAAAGGGCATCAGTAAACAGGTGGATCTGAAAGCTGCTAAAATTTATAAGTAATTTGACTGTGAATTACATTTTTATAGTTGTATCTAAACTCAATAAAAAAGAGGGTTCAATAAATAAATGCTCAAAACTCTAAAACTGAAAGTCTAAGATCTCTCTCAATGAGAGGAGTTTCACAAGACATTTTAATCTAATTGTCTGTGGCATCTCATTAAAAGCATTTTCTATAAAACCATGTTTAATTCTATAAGATGCAAAGCTGTGTGATATAAGCATGCTTTATATTTTAGATTTCTAAGGATCAATTTTCTCATTTGTAAAATTCAGGAAATACTCATATCTAGGAATTATATTTAAAATACCAATAACTGGTACACCAGAGGCACTGACCCCGCCTTTTAAAGGATGCTGGTTCCAGCACTTGTATAGTTAATTAGTGCACCCAACTGGGACAAGTGGTCCCTGTTATTTGCTGGACTGCAAGTAGCTGTGAAGAATTCTAAGGAAAAAGCACAGCTGAGATGCTGAGCAGGAAGCCACCAGGGAGATGGGGAAGTGGCTATTTACTCTCTGTCATGGAAATAATTCAGTATTTTAACCACCAGTATGTCTGTCCCCATGTGTATGGCTGACCATCTGCCCTATTCAATAATGTTTTCATGAGTATTGAATGAGCAAATGCATCTGAAACACTTTATGTTATGTTTGTACTATCCTAAGAATTTGATAAATAACAAGAGTAGCATTGGCAAACTTTATCAATTTCATTGTCATAATTCACAATGAAAAGACTATGATAAAAGAACAACTTTGGAGGATATTTGAGGAAAGAAAAGAGAAATATTTCTGGCAGCATCTCTTTTTGCTTTTTCTACAACAAATTCTTGAGAAACTGCAGCCCATTCACAAGCAATGGAAACAAATGGGGCTACCGTCCATGTAGCCTAATGATGGGCATAGCCTCTGAATAGGCCAAAACACACACTTGTAGGAATATAACCTTGAAAAGAAGTGACACGGAATATTGTTGAAATACTCAGTATCATAAACATGCCATTATCTCTTTATTAATACTTTGAAGTAGTTCCAAACTACGCTCTAACATCAAATTTATCACGTGTCTAAACATTATATTAAAAATCAAGGGTCAAAATTAGCTGTGATAATTCTAGAGGAAAGAAGAGAGTACAGGAAAAGTGGATTTGCATTATCAAGCAAAAAGATGTTTAAAGCTACCTTTTCCAAGGCAGTGTTCTCAAAGTAAAAAATAGAAATGGAGAGAGAGCCTAGAATCAGAATGAAAGCATTTATGGTGATTTGAAACCTGCTGGAAATATCTTACACATCAGCAGAGAAAAGAAAAACTATACCATTTGTTTACAGTCATTCTCCTTAACCTCCATGTACCTGGCTATCTTTAGAAAGTGCTGGTCATTGCTCCTGAAATAATCGTTTTGGAATTTTCTTGAAGCCTGGGGTAAATTTGTCCTCCTCTGGGTCTCAGTATTTTCTTCTATCAGGTGCCCAGGAACACTATCGTTAGATGACCACTGTAAACCGAAGCCATGACTTGACGTTTCCTGACCCACCCAGATGACATACATGAGCCACTTATGCAATGCACATAAAGGCTGGTCTGTGAATGGAACGTCTCCGGAAGGATAATTTTTCTATTTCCCGTTTTTGCTCCTTGCTTTAATCAGCATTATAGCAAGCAGCTCTACATTATACTGGACTTAAATTAGTATTGTTGTATTGAGGTTTGCCTTTATCCTGGATCCAAATTCAGCTGTTTCATATGGCTTTTACATTTTATATACTGCATAATTTCAGGAGTCACAAGTTACACTGTAATGTATCAGAATGCCCACCCAGCTCCCCTTGCCATCCAAATTCCCCCATTGTTTGGCAATGTGCAGTTGTACTTACCAGCCCTGGTCTCAGCTTAAGGTTTGAAGAGTAGCTGTGTTATTATCTCCATTGGACAGTCAATGCAACTGAAATTCTGTCTTCATCACCCCAGTAAATCATGAAATTCTGTCTTCATCACCTCAGTAAATCACAACCTTAAGTTCAAATGTGTGGCATTTGTAAACCCCATATAAATATCTTTGCTGTTCCGGTAATCTAGTTATCTACCTTGGTTTAATCATTTCTCCAAAATATGGCCTAGCAGTTTTTACGCTATCTTTTCAGCTCTTCAAAGGTTTTGTGGCAATTAGCAAATATGGTAGTCTGGTTTTTAAAATTGTGCTTAGTGGGAGAGTCAATTCATACAACCTGATATAACTAGAGTCCCTGGGTCTAAGATTACTCTTGACAGCTCTGTGAGGATAAGAGAAGATCAAGAGTGAAAGCAGGGAGACAAATAGGGCCTGTTGCAGTAATTTAAGCAATAGCCTGGACCAAGGTAACTCAGGTATGGGTGGTGATAACAAATTTCATACCAAGAGAAGTTCGGTAAAATGCTTCTGTGAATTTTGCCCATCCTAGTGAGTATCTGAATGATTATTTTCATACCTTCAAGGTTGTGATGTCAGGCTTCAGCCTGATCCATGCCACTGAAGGAAAGATAAATTTTTTGTGGTGTACTCAGGCATATCTGAATACAAATTGCCTTCTATATCGAGTGTGATTAACTTTGTGTCTATATATTTTAGAGTGTTATTTACAGGGAGAGAAATGATGGATGAAATAATCCATTTTGGCCCATCAATCATCCGATTTGTCATGTAATCAGTCTAATTTGATTTGCAAAGATGTAAACTTATGAGTAAATCAGCCCAATGGGGTTTTTTCCCCTGAAAATTATGCACTGAAAGAACATCTTCTCATTTTTGCCATAAATATGAATAATCATCGCTCGTCTTTATTACTTATTTTAAACATTTATAGATATGCTCTTGTAGTACCTTCAGGTTAAGATCTCTGACTCTTGCTTCTGCCATGGCAAACACTACCAATTTTCAAAGGGATACCCTTGCTTACCTAGTCTGTCCACTCTAGCTCCAGAATCTGGCTGAAATGTACTGATACGTAACTCTTAACATGCATGTAAAAAGTTTCATTAACAGGGGGCAAAGAGAGTTTTGTGTATGTGAAATTAAAGCATAAGTAATTTCACATTTTGCTTTTAGCCACTTATTAAAGAAAATCCTGGCCGGGCGCGGTGGCTCAAGCCTGTAATCCCAGCACTTTGGGAGGCCGAGACAGGCGGATCACGAGGTCAGGAGATCGAGACCATCCTGGCTAACACGGTGAAACCCCGTCTCTACTAAAAATACAAAAAACTAGCCGGGCGAGGTGGCGGGCGCCTGTGGTCCCAGCTACTCGGGAGGCTGAGGCAGGAGAATGGCGTAAACCCGGGAGGCGGAGCTTGCAGTGAGCTGAGATCCGGCCACTGCACTCCAGACCGGGCGACAGAGCAAGACTCCGTCTCAAAAAAAAAAAAAAAAAAAAAAAAAAAAATCCTTTGAGCTATGTTATAACGGTATTTTGAAGGTGCTATATTATGTTTATAATTATCAAATTAAGTAACAGAAAATCATTTCATAGAGTTAATGTACCAACTCAGCAATTATCCTTTATTTGGATAATAAGAAATGTAGTCTGTGAGTGACCTGAAAGGGTTCACAGCTAACTTAGGCATAAATGGAGGTAAAACCCAGTCTCTTAACTTTTTAACAAAGTAGCCTTGCTAGTGAAACAAATCACAGGGAATTGGTGTCAGTAAATTTGGAAGCATACGTAAAAGACATAAAAGTATCTAAATGAAGATAGTTTGTAAGCGAAAAAAGGCTCAATTAGCAAACTTCTAAAGATTTATTTCACCAATTGAGAAGTATTCTCTCAGATATATATATATATCAGATATATATATATGATATATATGTAAATATATTCTAAAATCTTGAAGTCCACTTGAGAGCAACTTACAATTTTAGACAGTGAGAATTATTAGACAGTGAGAATTATTTTAAAATACATTTGTTTCCTTGTTGTATGGGGAAATTTAGACGTAATCTCCAAGGGCTATGAGATTATATGCTCAAGAACTTGAATCTAGCCTGTTATCTGGTCTGGCTTCTTTGGAAGTTTTGTTTTGGGCCACAGAGCAGATGGACAGGCTGACCTGGTGACAATCCACATGTGTTTGAGCAAACTAAATTCACAGCCAAGAACAAGTAGAGACCATATTAATACCCTGGCAAGGACTGTTAACTACTGGTTAGGTGGTCTTCTGACTGGATGTGAACCATCTCAAGTCAGTTAGGGCTGCAAGCCAGACATTTCCAAACAAACCAGAAGCATTCAGGAAATTATAGGTTTAAATGATAATGAAGACTTTATTTTCACTTAAAAAATAAACTTGTATATATAGAAAAACCTTTAATAGAAACAGCAAAAAATCCTGGGAATAATGCTGCTAATTCACCTTCCCTTATTCAGTCTCCACTTCAACTCCATCTTATGTTTTCACAGTAAATGTGAGCTTTATCTCTAGAAACTAATTGTGGTGAAGAGCTGTTATCTAATAGAGGCAATGCCAGAAACAACTATTCATCTGTTTTCACACTGTTATAAAGGAATACCAGAGACTGTGTAATTTATAAAGGAAAGAGGGTTTAATTGACTCCCAGATCTGCATGGCTAGGGAGGCCTCAGGAAACTTACAATAATGTCAGAAGGGGAAGCAAGGCACATCTTACATGGCAGCGGGGGGAGGGGGGGAGCGGGGAGAGAGAGAGATTGAGAGAGAGATAGAGAAAGAAGAAAGAGAAAGGGGAAGCACTAGACACTTAGCAAACAATCAGATCTCATGAGAACTAACTCACTATCAGGAGAACAGCAAGGGGAAAATCCACCCCAAAGATCTAGTCACCTCCTACCAGGTCTCTCACTCAACATCTAGGGATTACAATTAGAAATGAGATTTCGGTGGAGACACAGAGCAAAACCATATTATTCAGCCCATGACCCTTGCCAAATCTCATGTCCTTTTCACATTTCAAAATCAATCATGCTTTCCCAACATTCCCCCAAAGTCTTAACTCATCCCAGCATTAACTCAAAAGTCCAAGTCCAAAGTCTCATCTGAGACAAGGCAAGTCCATTCTGCCAATGAGCCTATAAAATCAAAGGCAAGTTATTTCTTTCCAAGATACAATGGAGGTATATTAATTGGGCAAATTTTCCCACTCCAAATAGAAGAAATTGGCCAAAACAAAGGGGCCACATGGCCCATGCACATCCAAAACCTGGCAGGACAGTCATTAAATCTTAAAGCTCCCAAATCTCCATTGATTCTATGTCTCACATCTAGGGCATGCTGATGCAAGGGGTGGGCTCCCAAAGCCTTTGGTAGCTCCACCCCTGTGGCTCTGCAGGGTACAGCCCCTGCAGCTGCTTTCATAGGCTGGCAGTGAGTGTCTGTGACTTTTCCAGGCACACAGTGCAAGCTGTTGGTGGATCTCCTTTTTTGGGGTCTGGAGTATGGTGGCCCTCTTCTCACAGCTCCGCTAGGCAGTGTCCCAGTGGAAACTCTGTGTAGGGGCGCTAACTCTACATTTCCCTTCCATGCTACCCTAGTAGAGGTTCTCCATGAGGGCTCCGCCCCTGCAGCAGACTTATGGCTGGACATCCAGGCATTTCCATCCACCCTCTGAAATCTAGGTGGAGGCTCTTAAAGCTCAACTCTTGTCTTTGGTATGCCTACAGGCCCAACACCATATGGAAGTTACCAAAAATTGGGGCTTGCACCTTCTGAAGCAGTGGCATGAGCTGTACCTTGGTCTCTTTTAGCCACAGCTAGAGCTGGAGTGGCTGGGACATAGGGCACCAAGTCTCAGTGCTGTACAGAGCAGTGGGGCCCTGGGCCCAGCCCGTGAAGTCAATTTTCTCTCCTAGGCCTCTGGGCCTGTGATGCAAGGGACTGCTGTTCTACAGATCTCTGGGGCAGGGGTGAAATGCCACTAGTCTCTTTGATAAACCATAGCAACAGTCATATTTGCTCTAATTCCCAATAAGTTCCTCATCTCCATCAGAGGCCACCTCAGCCTGGACTTAATTGTCCAAATCACTATCAGCATTTTGATCAAAGTCATTCAAAAAGTATCTAGGAAGTTCCACACATTCCCACATCTTCCTGTCATCTTCTGAGCCTCCAAACTGTTCCAATCTCTGTCTGTTACCCAGTTCCCAAGTCACACCCACATTTTCAGGTTATCTTTATAGCAGCACCCGACTTCCAGTACCAATTCTCTGCATTCATTCGTATTCACACTGCTATAAAGAAATACCTGAGACTCAGTAATTTATAGGAAAGAGGGTTTAATTGACTCAAAGTTCTGCATGGTCGGGGGGAGGTGGGTTTAGGAAATATAATCATGGTGGAAGGGGAAGCAAGACATGTCTTACATGGTGGTGAGAGAGGGAGAGAGAGAGAGAAGTGGGAAGCACCAGACATTTATCAAACAACCAGATCTCATGAGAACTCACTCCCTATCATGAGAAGAGCAAGGGGAAATCTGCTGCTGTGACCCAATCACATCTGACCAGGTCCCTCCCTCAGATGTGGGGATATAATTCAAGATGAGATTTGAGTGGGAATAGAGAACCAAACCTTATCAACACTTACTTCATAATCCTTGGTTGAAGTATCACATAGGCTACTAAATCATACTTATTTATTCCAAAGAATATGTTCATTCAAGAGGACTGGGGTATGAAAGTTGACTTTAATGATTTTGATCATTTAGAAGAATTCAGGAGAATTTACTTTGTCATTCTCTATGTGTATAAGATTTTATTGTTTGCAAAACACTTTTCTCTTATAATACTTAATCTCCATGAATATTATTCTTTTTATTTTTTAAAAGCAAATAGGAATAGGAGAAATGAAGCTCGGGAAAGTAATGTCAGCAAGTTCAAAATGTTCACTGTGTTTAGTATATGAAAGTTCCTACCCTAGAATCCCAGTTTTCCACAAATCAGGCATTGTTGTTGGATCCATAAAAGTCACATAGCAAAGGTATGAGAGCAACTCACATTCTGGGCTCACTTTCCGAAATGACTCATTCAATGTAATCCTTTCCAAAGACTCTCTTTATAGTTTAATACGCATCCAAACCAAACACTGTCTCAGAAGTATCTGTATATTTCATTCACCAAGACCTATGTGGGCCCATCTTAAAATGTTGCATGAGCAATATAATAATATTTGGCCATTATAAGAAAGTAACCACTTGCTTAACCAAAATGCAGCAAAGGAAAGACTCACGACTGGTCTCTGATGCTAGTTTTGACATTTCTTTTTATTAAAATTAACTTTACCTATGCAACTTCAAGATGTACTATACAGCTTCAGTAGTCAAGAGAGTATGGTTTTGGTGAAATAATAAATAGATTATTGGAATTGAATAGAAAGCCCCCAAATAGACCCACCTAAATAAATTAAACAGATTGACAAAGGAGCAGGGACAATACAATGGAGCAAAGATATTCTTCTCAACCAGTGCTACTGGAACAACTAGGCAACCACATGTAACACCACGAATTTAAACACAGAACTTGTACCCTTCACAAAAATTAACTCAAAATGAATCATAGGCCCAAATGTGAAATGCAAAACTATGAAACTCCTAGAAAACAACACAGGAGAAACTCTAATCTTGGATTTGACAATATCTGTTAAATATAACACCGAAGACACAATACAGAAAAGAAAAATGTTGATAACTTGGACTTCATTAAAATTAAAAAAAAAAAAGGCTTCTGTGAAGGACATTGTCAAGAGAATAGAAAAACAAGCCACAGACTATGGAAAAAATAGTTGCAAAATGCTTGTCTGGTAAGGGAGTGTTATTCAGAACATAAAAATAATTCAAAATTCAACAGTAGGGAAAGAAATACCCTAGCGTCAAAATGGTCAATGACCTGAAGAGAAAGCTCACAAAAAATACACAAATAGCAAATAAAAATGTAAAAAGATTCTGAATATTGTATGTCACTCACTAGAAAACTGCAAATTAATGAAGCAATGATACCACTACACACATATTAAGATGGTTAAAACTTAAAATACAATACCAAATTCTGGTAAGGAGGTAGAGCAATAGAAACTCTCATTTATTAATCATGTGAATGTAAAATGATGCATCCACTGTGGAAGACAGTTTGGCAGTTTCCTGTAAGACTAAATATACTCTTACTATAGCATCCAGCAATTGTGCTCCTCGGTATTTATGCTAATGAGTTGAAAACATAACCACACAAAAACCTTCATGCACATGGTTCTTTATCGCAGATTTATTGCTAATTGACAAAATTTGAATGCTTCTAAAATGTCCTTCAGCAAGTGAATGGATAAAGAGACTATGGTGCATCCAGACAGTGGAATATTGTTCAGTTCTAAAAATAAATAATCTATCAAGCCTTGAGAAAATGTGGAGGAAACCTAAATGTGTATTACTAAGTGAAAGAAGTCAATCTGAAAAGGCTACATACAGTATCATTCCAACTGTATAATATTTTAAAAAAAGGAAAACTACAGAGATAGTAAAAGGATCAGAGATTGACAGGCATTAAAGGAGAGGAAGGATTCAATAGATGGAGCACAGTGGAATTTTAGAGCAATGAAATTATTATTTATGATGCTGTAATGATGAATGTATATCATTATAGATTTGTCCAAACCCACAGAATGTAAAATACAAAGTATAAATCCTAAAGTAAACTGTAGACTCTGGGTAAGAAGAATATGTCAATGAAAGTTCAGTTGTAACAAATGTACCACTTTGGTTGGGATTGTTGACAGCGGAGAAGACTGCACATATGTGAGGGCCAGGAATATATAGGAAACCTCCATACCTTCTTCTCAATTTTGTTATGAACATGAAACTACTCTAAAAAAAAGTTTCTTTTTTAAATGTTGATATGTGTTTTTGCAGTTATTCTTTGTCAGGCTGAGAAATTTCTTTTGTTTCCAGTTTGCTGAAAGCTTTCTGTCAGAAATAGGTGTTAAACTTTGCCAAATGCTTTCACGAAGGGTATTGAGATTATCATATGGTTGTCTTGTTTATTGAATATGTTAAGTTACCTAAATTTTAATATGTAAACCAACTTGCATTGTTGCAATATATCCTACTTAGTCATGAAACAAATAATTTTATCCATTCAATTTGCTGATATGTGACAACTCTGTTCTTTTCTGTATTTTCTTTCATGTTGCATGTAAAAAAATTAAGTAATATGTGCATATGTATAAGATATCCAACAATATATAGAATGAAAAAATAGGTCTCTATTTCAGTCTACCACATCTCCATTCCATATCTCACAAAACTATGTGTATGCTATTTTAATTATTACTTTTTGATGTTTTTTCTACTGAATTTCTATTATAATGGAAAAAGATTTCCCACATATGCTCTCTCACTCTCCTGTATCCTTTCATCTTACACACCAAATCAAATTATATTCACTTCCTCTACTGTTTACCTCTACAAATTCAAACAGTATGCTTAAACCTACAGTTCTAGCCCATTAACAATACATGGTATGTCAGGAATCTTCACTATGTCAGATGAGGACAGTAGCTCACCTGCATCTATTTGAACCTCCTAGCCTTAGGACTTCTATTTTCTTTTATCAGCATGTATATTTTCATTATTCCATTTTGTAATTGTAGGTAAGTCTTCCATAGTTTATGTATATATTGATTCTAACAATGGAAAAGTAATGTAAAGCATAGCTTAGAAATTGCTGTTACTACCTACTTTTTTCTTTACTTTTCTTTCTTTTTTCTTTTTGACTGCAAAGCTGAATCTCCTAGGACAATTGTGGGCAGCTGTTGCATGGAAGAAAATTAGTATTTTACCACCAGAACCATCATCATTACTACACAAATGAAAAAAGCATAACGTGCAGCCAATTCACAGAAGGAAAATCCAAGAGGCCAGTAAACATATGAAAACATACCCACCCTTAAGAACAAACAGGGCAGTTAAAATTAAAACAATAAAATACCATTGATAATACCCTCAGATTGCCAAAGTTGTTAAGTCTGACAATAGCATATAATGGCAATATGTGAGAACATAGAAACTCTTATTCACGGCTAGAGATAGTCCAATTAGAGCTACTTTGAAGAGAAATTTGCCCCTATCCATTTGAAAATACACATTTCCTGTGTCCTGGTAATTTCTCTTTTTTACAGATAATTGAGAGGAACTCTTACATATTTGCTGAAGGAAACCTATAAAGGGATGCTGATTGCAACATTGTCTCTGAACTAATTAAAAAAATTAAAATGTCCTAAACATCTGTGAGTATGGGTAAATAAAATGCAATAGATTCATGTTAGAGAATATTATATGTCAGTCAAAAAGAACATATTAGTTCTTTTCTTCTAGTAGACCAAAACCAATGTTAAATTTTCAAAATAAAAATTGATGAACGCTATGTTTATGAAATTAAACCTAAATTATATTATAATAACTAATATTTATTGAACATGTATGTGTTTGTGTTTACTGATGTGTGTGTAAATTGCAAAATTTTAATGAACGCTTCTGTTAAGGAAGAAGAAATAGAGCCAAGGCTGGCCACCTAAAGGGATTGTAATGCTAACTTTTATTTATAGTTGATTTTTTAATAAAAGGAAACAATAAAAAAAATTATCAAACATAGATACTGGATGACTGCATAACAAAGTGATACATTTAATTTATTTCCTTAAATAATTAGTTCAATAAGTACCCTTCTACACATACAAGCTTTTAATAAGTGTATAAAATATAATGCATGTCAGCTTTTTGTGTTCTACAGGTGTATGACATTGAGGAGTGGAAAAATACTGAATATCAGAGGTCAGAAAAGTCAGGAAACTCCCCTTAATGCTAGAACAACAAGGTTATCTGGAAAGTCCCTAGCAGGGCAAGCGACTGTTTGTGGTTTGGTCAAAGGGCGGGAACCAATGAACAACTGACTAATGTTTAACTTTAAATGCCAGCCAATTGTAAACCTACAACTGTAAAAATTCCCAGTGACTCTGTAACTTGCTGTGACTTGTTTGTGTCTGACTATAAAAAACGGCTGAACACCGAGCTCGGGGTCTCTCCCTAGGATCGGATACCTAGCTGGAGGGAACCGAGTTCGAACTCGAAGTAAAGCAATCCCTGCCGCTTGGCTTTGTCTCTGGACTCTGGTGGTTGCTTTCGGGTCATCGTGGGTCTGGGCATTACAACATGAATCGCCAAGATAACATCTAATTAACATTCTAGATTTTCTAAGTGTTTATACCTGAAAAGCTAGCATTTACTTTTTATTTCCTTGGGTTGGTTTAATAATAAATGCAGACTTGAAAAAGATCAACATGTTGACAATTGAGCATTTGTTTCTCTCACATGGATATAAACAAAGGGAGGCCTTAATTTTTCTCCATGAAAATGCATGAATTTAAAAAAATAAATATCCCTCACATGCCCATTGCTAGCAGATTCTGAGACTTGTTTACATGTCTGCTCTGGTGTTCTAAATCAAGCTACTGCAATATTTCTGTTGTTTTAAATAAGTTGTGAGCAATTTTCTCAGTATGACCAAGTTAGAGCAGCTCGTTATGTCCGAGGAATTCAACCTATCCAGGTTAACATTTACTGAGCACTGTCATTGGTGTTGTTAGAGAATCAAATATGAATAAGGCATAACCCTTACATATTTTCAGTTCAAAATAGATTAGAAAATCCTTTTAAGATCGTGTATAATGATAAGTTATCCCACTGTAACAGAAGTGCTCTAAAATTGCTCTGGAGCTACAGAACGACGGGCTTTCTCTTCTGTCCTTCTAATTAGGACTTGTAGATGTTTCATTGCAACTGTTCTTGGAACGTTGCAGAAGATGTGAGTGATAGAGAAGAAGATAACTCTCCAGACAGAGGGAATCTCCATACGTAAATTTTTATTGCATTTTAGTCTACACTATTGTTAGTGATAGGGCAATTTAGTGACTGTACTCACAACAAATTTTGTATATTACCATGACTGTAATTATTGGCTAATAGTTATGAGTCATTAACATATACCAGAAGTAGACTAAAATTTTTATACGTCTTAGTTCATTTAATCAACAAATGCAGGTATATATTATCATTTCCATTTTGTAGTACTGGAAATTGAAACTCAAAAATATTAAGCAACAGCTATATTTGACATTCCTGTGTTTCAAACCTTAGTCTGTTGATTTGAATATTGTGTTTTTCTCAGACTAACTCTATGATTTGAGGAAACTAGTAAGTAACACAGCTTAACTTCCCTCTTAAGAAAAGTCTGGCTCCAGGGACTTTGCCCTTTCTCTTCATACTGTCATCTCACCACACTGGCAAGACATGGGTAGACATAGTTTTTGACTGGCAGGGTGCAATTCCTTAAAGCAAGAAAACATCCCCATTGTATTGGTTCATTTACACACTGCTATAAAAAAAACTGCCCAAGACTCAGTAAACTATAAAGGAAAGAGGTTCAAATGACTCGCACTTCTTCATGGCTGGGGAGGCCTCAGGAAACTTACAATTATGACAGAAAACAAATGGGAAGCAGGTAGCTTCTTCACAAGACAGCGGGAATGAGCAAATAGTGAAGGAGGGGCTGGGGACAGTGGCTCACACTTGTAATCCCAGCACTTTGGGAGGACAAGGTGGGTGCATCAGGAGTTAGAGACCAGCCTGTCCAACATGGTGAAACCCCATCTCTACTAAAAATACAAAAATTATTCGGGCTGGTGGTGGGCACCTGTAATTCTAGATACTCGGGAGGCTGAGGCAGTAGAATCGCTTGAACCTGGGAGGCAGAGGTTGCAGTGAGCCAAGATTACAGCACTGCACTCCAGCCTGGGTGACAGAGAGAGACTCCGTCAAAAAGGAGCGAAGGAGGAAGAGCCTCTTATCAAACCGTCAGAACTCGTAAGAACTCACTATCATGAGAACAGCATGGGGAAAGCCACCCCCATGATCCATAACCTCCCACCAGGTTTTTCCCTCAACACAGGGGAATTATGGGGATTATTATTTGAGATGAGATTTTGGTGGGGACACAGAGCCAAATCATAGCACCCATGAAAATAATTTTCAAATTTCCTGACCTACATAATAAATAGAGTGCTTGATCTCTGAGCACGGAAAATTTCCATGTGAACATCCACTGATGCCTCCACATTTATACTCCCCCAAATAACTGACTGAATCCCTTTTCATGATTCTTAAAAGGGTGCCACCTTTATACTGTCATGCATCTCAGAACTGGGAAGCTAGTTTTGATTCTTTTCTTTGCTGATTTTACATATACATTTGTCACCCAAATGGTACTGGTTTTATTTTCTCAATATACATAAAATTTGTCCCCTCAGCCTCATTCTTGCAAAACTGAATTCCATCAGGCCCTTATCATTATTTGTCTGTGGCCACCTAATGAGTCTTCTTCTCAAATCTGTTATCAATACCCTTGCCAGAATTACCTTTTTTTAAAACAAGCTGATTCTCACTTTTGTGGTTAAATCCTTGAATCTTTAATACATTATACAAAATCCTTACTACTGTACATCAGGTTACCTTATAGCCTGGCCGTTAAAGGTCAGGATTCTAGAATCAAGTTGCCAGTGTTCCAGTCCTGGCTCTGATGCTTACTAGCTGTGTGACCTTGGACAATTTACCCTTTTAGAGTCTGTTTTCTCATTTCGAAAATGCTGATAATGTTAGGTACCTAACAGAATAGTTGCATGGATTAAATGAGTTGATATAGGTAAAATGCTTACATCAATGTCAGTAATCACTATTAGGTGTGTGCTATAATTATTGTTCTATTACACATTTGCATCATGTACTTTGGATACACCACTGATATGGTTTAGCTGTGTCCCAACTCAAATCTCATCTTGAATTGTAGTTCCCATAATCCCCTTGTGCCATGAGAGAGACCCTGTCAGGGGTAACTGAATCATGGGAACAGTTACCCCCATGCTGTACTCGTGATACTGAGTGAATTCTCATGAGATCTGATGATTTTATAAGGGGCTTTTTCTCCTTTGCTCAGGACTTCTTCTTGCCATCATAAGAAGGATGTGTTTGTTTTCCCTTCCAAGGGAAGGGTTTGATTGTAAGTTTCCTGAGGCCTCCCCAGCCATGATGAACTGTGAGTCAACTAAATCTCTTTCTTTTATAAATTACCAGGTCTCAGGTATGTCTTTATTAGCAGTGCAAGAATAGACTAATACAGTAAATTGGTACCGTAAGTGTTTGGGGTTGCTGTTATAAAAATACCCAAAAATGTGGAATCAACTTTGGAACTAGGTAACAGGAAGAGGCTGGAACAGTTTGAAGGGTTCAGAAGAGGATAGGAAGATGTCAGAAAGTTTGAAACTTCCTAGAGACTTGTTGAATGACTTTGACCAAAATATTTACAGTAATATGGAAATGAACTTGAGGCTGAGGTGGTTTCTGATGAAGATGAGGAATTTGTTGGGAAGTGGAATGAAGGTGGCTCTTGCTATGCTTTGGAAAAGAGACTGGTGGCATTTTGCCCATAAACTTTGAACTTGAGAGAGATAATTTAGGGCATCTGAGGGTATCTAATTGAGGGTATCTAAGTGGCAAAGCATTCAAGAGGAAGCAGATCATAAAAGTTTGAAAAATTTGCAGCCTGATGACGCAACAGAAAAAAGAAACTCATTCAAACTGGCTGAAGAAATTTGCCTTAGTAATGAGGAGCCAAATGTTGATCACCAAGACAATGGGGAAAATGTCTCCAGGGCATGTTGTATACCTTAACAGCAGCCCCTCCCATCACAGACCCAGAGGCCTAGGAAGAAAAAATGGTTTCCTGTGCTGGGACCAGGCCCCCTACTCTGTCCAGCCTTAGACCCGGTGCCCTGCCTCCCAACTGCTTCAGCTCCAGTTGTGGCTAAAAGGGGCCAAAGTACAGCTCAGACCATTGCTTTAAGGGGTGCAAGCTTCAAGCCTAGGCAGCTAACACATGGTGTTGGTCCTGTGGGTACACAGAAGACAAAGATTGAGGTTTGGAAACCTCTCCCTAGATTTCAGAGGATGTATGGAAATGCCTGGATGTCCAGGTAGAAGTTTGCTGCAGAGACACAGCCCTCATGGAGAACCTCTGGTAGAGAAGCATAGAAGGGAAATATGGAGTTGGAACCCCCACACAAAGTCCACACTGGAGAACTCCCTAGTGGAACTGTGAGAAGAGGACCACTCTCCTCCAGACCCCAGAATGGTAGATCCTCCAATGCCTTGCACCATGCACCTGAAAAAACCACAAACACTCAATGCCAGCTGTAAAAGCAGCCAGGAGAAGGGGACTGTACCCTGAAAAGCCATGGGGCAGAACTCCCCAAGACCATGGGAAACCACCTCTTGCATCAATGTGATCTTGATGTGAGACATGGAGTCAAAGGAGATCATTTTGGAACTTTAAGATTCAATGACTGCCCTGCTGGATTTTGGATTTGCATGGGGCTTGCAGTCCCTTTGTTTTGGCCAATTTCTCCCATTTGGAATGTGTGTATTTACCCGGTGCCTGTGCCTTCATTGTATCTGGAAGTAACTAACTTGCTTTTGATTTTATAGGCTCATAGGTGAAAGGGACTTGCTTAGTCTCAGAAGAGATTTTGAACCTGGACTTTTGAGTTAATGCTGGAATGAGTTAAGACTTTGAGGGAATGTTGGAAAGGCATGAATGTGTCTTGAAATGTGAAGACATGAGATTTGGGAGGGGCCAGGGGTAGAATAATGTGATTTGGCTGTGTCCCCACCCAAATCTCATCTTGAATTATGGTTCCCATAATTCCCACATGTCCAAAGGACCCGGTTGGGGATACTTGAACCATGGGGCAGTTACCCTCATGCTGTTCTCATGATAGTGAGTGACTACTCATGAGATCTGATGGTTTTATAAGGGGCTTTTCCCCCTTTGTTCAGCACTTCTCCTTTCTGCTGTCATGTGAAGAAGTATCTCTTTGCTCCTGCCTCTGCCATGATTATACATTTCCTGAGGCCTCTCCAGCCATGCTGAAGTGTGTCAATCAAACCTCTACTCTTTATAAATTACCCAGTCTGGGATATGTCTTTTAGCAGCCTGAGAACAGATTAATACAATCATGTTCCTTCAGGCTGCTGGACCTATGCCTAAAATACTCACTCTTGTTTTCTATCTTGCAAACTCTTTTTATTCTTTAGCAACCCAATAAGAATGTTCCTGATACTGTGATGTCTACCTTGTTTATCTCATGATTAGTAATTAATCATAGTTAATTCATAGTCTAAAATTCATAATTTCCTTTCCAGTGTTTGGATAGAAGTTTGCTCAGACTGTGATTATAACATGTATAACTATTGTAAACCTCTGTTTAAGAGACAGCAAACCACATCAAGTTCTCTGCATGCCTGAACCTGGATTTTATTCAGCTCTGTTTTTCAGAGCAAAGACAGGGCCTGGAGAAGAGTAACATGAGCATTAATTAGAAAAGGTCACTGTGGCAGGAGGAGAAATGAATGGGAAGAAGAAATCTAGGGGCTGGATAACTGGCCTGGAGGTCAGGCATAATGCAAACAATGAGTAATAAAATATATGGCCATGATATAGTCAATTCTAAGGGATTGCAGAGGGTTAATTGAAAATATGTAACTAACAGGGCAACAGAGAAAAACTATAACAAATGTAATGCTTTTGCTGGATATAAAGTGTCATAACTTGTTTTTATATTGTTATCAGTCTTCTTTCACTTTGTCTTCCCCTTCCTCTTCTTCCTCCTTCTTTTTCTTCTTCTTTGTTCTCCTTCCCCTTCTCCTTTTCTTTGTCTTCCTTCTTCTCCTTCTCCTTTCTCTTCTTCCTTGATTCAAAGGTCTATTATGTTTATCCTATAGAAAACAAATGATTGGAGCATATTTGAATAATATAATTACCCTAATGACTTTGAAAGTATAAATCAACATATAAAATGTAGCACAGTCTATTGAAAAGACAGTGAGTCAAAACTTCTGGGTGCTTGTCCTAACGTCAGTGTTTACTAGTTGTGTGACTCTTTGGTCTTCTAATCACTGGATAAGGTTTTATCAGTGTTATTATAAGATGCAAATGATGAAAATGTGAATTCTGTTTTGAAAATTATAAAGAGCTCCACAAATAAGATGTACTACTTTTCTTATCATCAGAGTGTTGTAACAGTTTCACACAATGTGTTTAATTATGTCTTGCTTCTAGGGAACGTAGGACTTCTATGTAGATTGCATTTGTATAATCTGATTGAAGTTTCTAGCATATTATTCAAACTTCAACAATATTTGCCAAAACTTGGTAACTGGTTTTGCTACAACATCCTTTATAGTTGAAAATATTCAGGTACTGTATTTATATGTGAAGAAAATATGCTTAAATATACATTTTTAAAATTTTAGTTAAAAAATAAAATTGCCAGGGTCATTTCTTTGCATTCCTTTTGACTATTTATCTTCTAACAGGCCAACAAAGTCAATAGTCTTTTCAAATTGACATAAACCTTAGCCTGCACCCTGCTCTTGGCTCCACTGGGTGAAGGGCATGAGATATTCTATAAATAATTTTTGGAGACCTAAAGGCAGGGAGGATTTACAATAAAATGTTTTGAATGTTATTTTTTGATATATTGTTAAAATATGTTTTATATATATCCTATGTATGAAACGTTTTTGTCATGTTTCCCAATCCATAATGACATGTAGTGACCTAACAGTAAATGTCACTAGATATTAAATACAAGGCATCAGGACTGCAGCAGCCTACAACAAAATAATTGCACAGTAACTTGTAAAGTGTCCTTTCCTAGGCTGACATATAGAGATAAATTTAAGGAAACATATCCAGAAATTATTTAATAATGTTCCAAAAACTTCTAACATATAAAGACTTTTTAAAAATCTATGTTCTAACATCTAAAGATATTTTATAGTGGTATAATTATAATTCTTATTGTTATTATGCTAAAAGTGGAAAGAACTGTGCAGTGTCTGAGTGAGCTACTCAGTATTTTGTGGGTGCTGGTAGAAGACATGAGACTTCTGTTTCAAAGGTGAAGGAGGATTTCATTACTTATGGCAGTAACAGTAGCTGTAATATCAACATTTTGTACTGGTTCCCTGAGAATCAATTCCTATATGGTGATGTGAAGAGGTCAGCTGACACCTGCGTATACAGTGAATTGCATTAAAAGGAAAGGAACCTTGATCTTAGGAAAAGCAAATATTTTCTAATGGGGGAAAAAAAAAAACATGACTCTTCTCTGCTCCTGAGAGCGACAATAAACATGATTTTCCCAACTGCAAGAAAATGTGCCCTTTGCTCTGGAGGGAAACCTTCTTTGTTATCTCCTGAGGCTGTGGATCCTTGAAAAGATTATCTGGAGAAACAGACAGTTAATGGAGAAACAGGTAATTGTCTGGAGAAACAGATAGTTAATGCTTCATCTACAAGACATGTAGAAATACCAGAGACCCCTTGAAAATTATTATCTCCCCAAAGAGAGACAGTACCCCTGGGACATGAGCAAATCTTGCCTGAATATTGAATATTGCCTCTAGCAGTTTGTTACTTTGTAGCCTTAGACAATTCACTTATTATAGTTATTTAAATTTCCTTATATGTAAATGGAGATAATAGCAATCCCTATCATGGAGAGTTATTGTAAACGCTAAATGAGTTAATGCGTAAAAAGCCTTTAGAACTGTGTGTACACTGTAAACATTCAAGAAATACTACCTATTCTAGATAAATTATATTATAAATAAACGATTGCTTTTTCTTATTTTAAAGCATTGCTTATTTTGCAAAAATATATAAAAAGGTTATGCCAGAGATTAATTTTTGCAGTTAAAAATTTTCACTTATATTTATTATTAGAGTTTTTAACATTTGAAAATAAAAATATACATTTTACATATCTCTTCAACAGATATATAAACTATCAATCTTACTCTGTTCCCATGCTAATTCCTGTAATTATATTATTGCATTTCATCTTCGTGGAAAACTTTGAGGTAGATGGCTTTAGCCAAGGAAGTATAACAGATTTTAAACCCAGTTCTGGGTGTGCCCTTAATTTATACACCTTTTCCCATTCAATATAAAGCACTGTGTTAAGGGATATATCTTAACCTTTGAAAGCATGCCAGCACTATGAACAATACCTATGTGATAATAATCTCATGTGTCTAGTGTTCTTTACATTGCAAAGCACTTAATTTCATTATCTTTTTGTATATATTTCCCTGATTTTCTGTTAAAGAATCTAGCTTTGGAGATAGTTAAGTGCTTAACACAATGTCAGAGCTTGAATATAGAGAGGCGGGCTTTAGTGCATATATTCTAACTTAAACCTTTAGAGGAAGAACACCCTTTTCTGCTGTACAGAATTGTTCCCTTCTATCCACTAATGGGAGCAAATGCTATTGTTTGACAGTTTGGAAATGTTGGCCTGCCTAAATGAAATACCCTCTGGTACAACGAAATGGTCATGCAACTCAAGAATCGCTACTAGTAATCCTGCTATCAATTGTCCAGTTCTCATTTCTTAGAGGGAACTTTCCTTTCTCCAGTACACTAAAAGTACCTTAATTGGGGCAAACTCTGCCACCTGACCTGTGGGCCCCAGGAACACGCCGTGGTGTAAAAGAGGAAGAGGACAGTGTTATTGAATGAGAGGCCCTAGAATCCCAACCTTTTTCAGCATGGACTCATGAATCCCTCAGCTGTTCTACTGCAGTATCCACATGGGCATGTTGAATCTTTCAAGTGGCATCAGCAGCAAGAATCCAGAGACAGGTGTGGAAAATGAGATTAAATTTCACTATCAAGGCCCCCAGCTTGCTTCAGTCTTGCCACAAACTGCAACCTTTTACAACAAGAAAAAAATGAAAATGAAAACAAAAGTAACACTATTTTTAAATGGGCTTGTGACATATCCTGTTATGTAATGCATAATAATGTTTTGCTCAATGACAAATATTATATAAATGGTGGTCCCATAAGATTATAATGGAGCTGAACAATTCCTGTTGCCAAGTGGCATTGTAGCTGTTGTAACGTTATAGAACAACACATTATCTTTTCAATGTTTAGATATATCTAGATACACAAGTACTTACTATTGTGTTACAATTGCCAGTACACAGTATAGTCGCACAGTTTACAGGTTTGCAATCTAGGAGCAGCAGGTTGTAACATATGGCCTAGGTATATAGTAGGCTGTACGATCTAGGTGTGTGGAAGTACACTCTGTGGTGTTTATACAAGAACAAAATCATCCAGGAGCACATTTCTCAGAATGTATCCTGGCCATTAAACCACACAACTGTATTTATACATAGGTGAGTCAAATTAAAGCAAGTCAGCTAAGAAACCATCAGAATCATCTTTATGGCAGACCTGGGGTTTTATAATACTCTAGTAGTCCATGGCTTTAACAACAGGTAGCAGGGTTACATACCCATGCAGAAAGAAACACGATGTAGACAAGAAGTCAGGATGTAGACAACAAGATGCAGATAACAAGAAGAATGGGATTTTGTAGAAGTGCTCTAGTTATAATAGGTGGAGTTCTAGGCTTGGAAACCAAAGGTGAGCCCAATGAGGGAGGAGAGCTTGATCCTACTGAGTTCAGACAGTGACTAGATGCAGTTCAATAGATAAATAGGTGTCCTGAGTTCTTGGGGTGCAAAACTCAGTTTGAATCTAATTCACTCATGGGTTATGTTTAGCTTCAAACAGAAGTCGGCAAAGGTAACTACACACACACACACAATTCCAAAGTAGGCAATCTTGAGACTGTGTCCAAATGGAAAGTCCCAAGAGATCCTAAGGTTAGGTTACCAAATGAGAAGTCTGAAAGTTGATCTACGGTGGGCCAATACTTTAGCTAGAAAGACAGTGTTAGGTTACTCATCTTAAAGAGAAAGCAATATGCAAAATAGATGAAAGGGCAGTGCATTCACAGACCAGGAGCTTTAAGAGAAGTGTCAAACACAGAGCTAGAAGAAAATAAGGGTAAGTTATTTAGAAACACTGTGCCCATGGTAAGAAAATCCTGGTGTTTTCCCCGTCAGGGGAATGTCTTTTGGATACATGAGATGTTATGTCTTGGGCAGCAAAATTTATTTTAGAGCCATTATTTGGAGGTGGAAGCTTACAATATGTTCCCCACTCTGGGAAGGACTGGGACATATAATGGAAAGGTTAAGACTACTTATAGATGGACATCTCAAGGGACTCCAGACAGGTAGAGGAAGGAAAGGAAGACAGCACCTTATCACATAGTAAGATCAGAGGGCATAAAGATGGTTCCTACACATAATGAGGTCCTGAAATTCTAGCTGTGTAGTAATTTGTGCCCAGTTCATTAAAGCTGAGCAAAGAAAAATTTGATTTTCACCTCAGTGATTAAACAAGTATAGAACAAACATAATCAATTTTTCACCTCTCAGAGTCATGAGACATACTTGAACTTTGCCAGTAAACAAAGGTATGGAAGGCACGCTTTAATTAGAATTTTCCCAACATAGACACTGTTAGAGACACTTTATTTTCAACCATATATATGCATTGATTTGTTCTAGCCATTTATTGAGCCAGAAGCATCTTTATTTTTTTAGACTTACGGGAACCCCCAAAAGCAGGAATTGAAAAGAAGGGCTCACATTCCCAGCCTGTTTATTATAATGAGATACTGTCAGATCTATCCCACCTAGAACACAACTACCTCTTTTGCTTTCATTATCTATTTAGTTTTTCTTGACACTAGCCCTATCATAGCTTATTCAGAGTGAGTATAGTCACAATATTGCAGCATTTGAATCTGAGGGAATTAAGTGTGCATAGCTCCAATGCCTGGACACATCATCAAACATCTGTCCTCTGGTTTGGTGTGATGCCTTTGCATGCTAATATTTCTCTCTTCTCTTTCCAATATACTAACTGTTTACCATATTCCCATTCTCTACTTTATACTATCAGTTAAATGGCTCCTGTCACATCCCTTTAGAGCAATTCTCTACTACCTGCAATGCCCAGAATCTTTTTTACTTTTTCAACTACTCCCAAGTGAAATCTGGATGTTGGATAGTCAGATCTTCTCTTGCGGGAATCTGCAATTAGAATTACTGTCCTACAACTCTAGAAGGTTCTGCTAGCTCCTTGTTCCTAGCTGCTCTATTAAGGAAGATTTACAGTAAGATATGAAGTTTTAGCCCCACTGTATTTCACAGCAATGTTTGACCGGAACAGAAGTCATAACAGTGTTTCTCAGACTTCAAGTAAGAGGTGTCTGGAATTATTCTTGCTCTTTGATACGTAGAACCTGGAATGTCTGTGGAATAATCATTACTATGTATCTCCTGAAACTAAGATTCTACCCAACCCTTGCTGTACTTTGCCTGTGCAACAGAATATGCCTTCACTTTACTGCACAGCTAGAACTGTAATCCTGCCTTGATTGAAGTCTAGTTTAAATTCTAGAGATTGTTTTTCTCACTTGGCCTTTGCTAGACCTTCAATATCTCAGATGGTTGAACTCTGACCAGAATTCCTAAGGACTGGCTGAATGAAGTTCCACTGGAAAATTCTTCCAAACTCCATTGTCTGGCTGCAAATGTCACAGCCTGTACACTCCTATAGCTTTGCTTCTACCCTCTAGAGCAGAAACTCCAATATGCCAACGCAGAGAAAGCATGAGTTCTCCATGGTCCTGTGGGCACTATACTTTGAGTTGCTTTTCCTTTCTATAATGAAGTCAGGTGTTTGAAACTCAATTCAGGCAGGTTTCAATATAAGTTACATATTCAGGCCCCTAAGAGAGGACAATTTCTGACATTAGTAAGGAGAACCTAGCAACAGTTTAGTGCCACTTTATAGAGGATTCTTTCTTAGCTCACTCAACTTTCGAGCCCCAGGGAGTCAAAAACAGAGGGCAATAGCAGAGATAAGAGGTCAGCTCTTAAGCTTCTCTTGTTCCCGTTAGCAAACTACCTGCTAAGCCTCAACAATACCTTCTCACAGAGCTGTTTAACCTGTGTTATCCAAACCCAGCCCCAGTTTTGCAGGTCATACTGTTTAGGAACTTACAAACATCTTGAAACTTTGCAGCCAACAAGAGCTTCCAGGTAACCTCAACACAAGACCAAATGAGCACAAGGATTGATAAAGACTCAACATGATCATCTCAACTTTTAAAAGCCAAAAATTAAAGAAAAAAAAAGCTTAGTTTGACATGAATTCTGAAAAGTAGTTTATATGTTAAAAAAGACTAATAACCTTTTGAAATTAGGCATAGATTATGAAAGGGTGTATCTTTGTATAAAATAATACAAATTTAATTGTGACTTTTATGACTTCCAAAAAAAGTTTTATGTCACAAGACAGATTTGTATGTAAATGTATTGAGTTTTTTTACATTTGAGAAAGAGAAGAAGACCTCTAGACTAATTATATTCTTCAATTATAGCTCTACTTGATAAAGGTGAGCATTTGGATTTCCTTTCTTCTGTCCCTCGGTCTTTATTAAATTATTTATAATTATATATCAATACAAGCTTTAATATATTAAATCTGTGAAATAATATGGACAAATGAGTGTTTTGTTTATGTATTTCAGGCATGATAATTACCAGTTTTCAATACTGGTAACTTTCTTCCCCAGAGGAACATTGGCTTCAAATGAATGGATATTTTTCTCCTTAACACATTTAAGGAGAATAGCATCCCATGTTAGGAAGGTTATCTAGATGAATATACACAAATACTTGCAATGTGATTTTTCTTGCTAGCTAACATTAAGAAATGGAAGATCCTTGCTTTTATTTTTCTTAGTTATCACAAAATTATTTCTTTAGAGATAGCTAGTCTGTTCTTTTATACTCGCAGAGATTGTCTCTTTTGTAAAAAGAGAAAAGATGAGTTGGGTGAGAACATCTTATAATTTATCATGGTATGAATATTGGCAACACACTAAAAAATAGAAGTGAAATTTCATACTAAATATAAAAGTGCATAAACATTATTCTGGATATAGGTCAATAAAAATATTCACTTCCATAGTGTTTCAAAATGACCCTAAGAAGTACTTTGAAAATATAAAGCTGAATGAACTAGTCCCTTTGTATGACATATTGTAAGAGTAAGTAGTTTTTAATTAAATAAGACAACGGTGAGTATTAACAAATGGTTTCAGTGGTCCACATAAATATTGGATACAACACAAGTATTACAGCCTTTCTTTGGACCATTGATCTATTATGTATTACATCCTATTCATGGTTTATAAGAAATTTACATTCCACTGTTTGCTGCTATCGACTTCAGGACCAACTATAAAGTCCTTGAGATTCCATTTAATTATTGTTCTTAAGTTGAGTATTCTGGATTTCAGAGGTATACACGTATCTCTTTTAACTGAATGTAGGACTTTATCCTGAATCCTATTGAATTCTCATTATGAATCCAGACTAACAAGTGAGTCTTAAATTTCAGTTCTGTTGTTTCCTTATCATTTAAAACACTTTGTCAACCCCAAACTTGATTTCTTGACATTTTCTGGCTTCTTCAATAGCACAGGCAAAAGAGTTGAATAAAATTAATAAGATTTTAGAAAATTCAGTGCAAGAAATCTTTAAGGTTTTCCTCCTCACTGACCTTCCTTCATGCATTCTTTTATTTATTTGCTTTTTGTTTACTGGTAAAAAACTCTATCCAAGGCATTTTAGTATTTTGCTAGCTGTTACTAGACAGATGATTAAGACATAATTGTCATCTCAAAGAGTTCACCAGCTATTCGGGGAGAAATATATTTAAATCAGCAAGAACAATAGAGAGTTATAACAGATGCTGTAATTATGCCACACACAGAACAAACAAGGAAACCCAGATAAGAATTGTCAGTTCTGGCTGAGGGTCATAAACATCAGTGGTCAGAGGTAAACAGGTGATTCTTGAGCTGAGTTATGAAAGACCAACATAGGAAGTTAGGGTGGTATGAGACAGATTGGGGTAGATGGCGAGGAATACTTTACAATGAAGGGACCCAAATGTACAAAGGCAAAACATGAACTACTATGGAATTTTCAGCCAATAGGCCAATCTGGGGTGGTTGTGGTATGGTATTCCAAAGAATGTGGTTCCAGGAAAGGAGATGCTGGAATGGCAGGTGGCAGTCAAGCAACAGAGGATCTGGTAGGCCACACCAAGTGTTGGGACTTTAACCTGTAACCACCAGGACAGTGTCAAGGCATTTTGAGAAGAGTGTCACATCATTAATTCTTTGAGCATAAGTCATAATTCATCAGGTTTTGAGAGACACAAAAAGCAACATGGAAACCATATTCAATTATCAAAGAGTGGGACTCAAAAGGCTGCAAAACCCTTCTTGATATAATTCTGGAATACATATTTTCTCAGCTTTCTCATAAGTCTAGGGGCAGATCCATCAAAAACAAATTGAAATTTAAGTTTTCTATATGTATGACATTATTTTGACCTATTTTCTTCTAATAACCATTAAAATGGAATAAGATTCACTTGAAATATTGTTTGACAAGTTTTCAGAACTACTTTTGATAGTTCTGAGAACATTTTATTTTTTCCTATAAACGTAACAGCAATAATAATTCATATTGTTTATTAAGCATCTAATAAGAACCAAGGGCTTTAGGTCAATTAATTTTTTCAGTCTATGTAACAATACCATAAAAACCTATGGGATATTGTGGTATATTCATTCAACAGACTCTTACATCGCTATGAGAATGAACTAACAGCAAAAACATGCAAAATACAGATGACTTTCTCACAAATATAATGTGAAATTTTACAA
Source organism: Trachypithecus francoisi (assembly GCF_009764315.1). Classification (NCBI taxonomy): domain Eukaryota; kingdom Metazoa; phylum Chordata; class Mammalia; order Primates; family Cercopithecidae; genus Trachypithecus; species Trachypithecus francoisi. Next base: position 11,445,615 of record NW_022681454.1, on the reverse strand, counting down.
AAGTAGGCAAAGATATTTGCTGTAGGATTCCAGTTATATAAATCACAGAACCCCACAAAGCTAATTTATGGTGATAGAAAAAAAAGAGCAGTGATTTATTTTGTTGGTGAAGAATAGATTAATTGGATTCTGGTTACAGAAGTGTGTTTAGTTTTTGAAGATTTATTGTGTAGTACAGTTTTGATATGACAACTTTCCTGATTTTATGGTATATAATTCAGTAAAGAGTTTTAGAAAATCACCTTCTAACGCATTGAGAATGTGTTCTTAAAGGGCAAGTGTGGGATAAATGAGACCAGTTAGTAAGGCATTGCAATTGCATGGGGGAGAGAGGATGATGACATAAGTTTGGGCCAGAGATGTGAAGACTGAGAGAAATAAAATCATTTAGGACATAATTTGGTGGAAAAGCCAAGACTTAATTATGAGTTAAATACTGAAGGATGATGATATAGATATAGAAGAGGCAAGAATGATTGATATAGCTTTTGTCTTAAAATTCCAAGCTATTTATTGGTTGGGGAGGATTGACAAAAAAGGGGTTCATGGTACATAGGAGAGTTATAGTCATAAGAGTTAACTTGGATACACTAAGTGTGAGATATCCAAGTGAAGATGTCAGGAAGTCAGTTGAATATAGATGAGAGGAGATACGGGGTGGAGAGGGAATTGAGAACCATCTGCTCAAAGATTAGCCTCAGGACTCAGTGAGCTCAACCAAGGAAAGCATGTGAGGAGAGAAGAGAAGAGAATTCAGAATATAGTGGGTGGGGGCTATTAATTTTGTTTGTTTTTTTAGTATATATGTGCTCCAGTATTTCATGGGACATACTTATTCTTGAAACAACACAAAATACGTTGTTGGTTTGTTTTTAATCTGTAATTCAATTTAAAGAGACATCTGTATTTTTATTTGCTAAATCTAGCAATCATAATCCAAGAACCAATCCTAGGGTGCACTGACATGTAGAGATTGAGCAGAACAAGAGCAGGAAGCAAAGGAATCTGAGAATAGTCCATCCTTGAAATGGGTGAAAACCAGCAAGCTGTAATGTTTTGAAAGGCAGGAAAGAAACAAAAACATAAAGCAAGGGCTTAATTCACAAAGCATCATTGACGTAGAAAGCTTGAGACTAGGACCAAATTAATTTCTTGTTCAATTCATTAAAGTATGTACAGGCATTTATTCTGAAAGGTGTTTAATCCCGTCATTCTCTCTCTCTTTGCCGGATTGTCTACAGTCTACCGAACAGAAATAAAAAAGTAGATTTGTTTGATAAAAAGCAAATAGGATATATTTTTAATAACACTAAAAGAAAAAGTCTCAGTCTTTATTTTTTCCAATACAAACAGTAACAGCATAGGCATGGAAGCCTAGAGGATCTTTTTCAATGCAAAGATGCATAACATTCCAGGTGTTTAACTCTGTAAAACTACTTATTTCTCTGAAGCCCCAATGTCTTTTTTTTAAATAAACTGATAATAGTGTGTAATAGCATAATTATTTTTATTAGTATAACAAATACATAAAATAATCTTTTTACTTGTGTGGGTCTTTGGGTTTATGTTTACTTCAGCACCCACAGAGCAGCACTGGTTAAAGTTTCATTTCAGTATGTGTCTTTCTGGAGTTAGCTCTTCCTGGACATGAAGGTCTGTTGAGCACCTTTCCAGTACCTAAGTTTTTGCAGGTTGGGATGAAATGTGTGAGCAGTGAACAGAGAAGAGGCCTGCCACTCCCAGACTGCTGTCTCTTGGCCTTATCTGCCAGTGCTTTCCCTGGCTCTGGCTCTGGCACTGTGAATGCCTCACAGTGCAACCCAGGGTAGGTGCTGTAAAGGCCTAAATTAGAAGTGTCTTCGCAGCAGAATGGCAGCTCTGACGCCTGCACATCTGGCATTGGAAGCATATGGATCTGTCTTTAATCAACGACACAGCACAGCAGCACTTCAGGCACTTGTCAGAGAATTCAGCCATGAGCGACTCTAATCAAGCACTGCCAAAAGGCTGCCAGGATCATCATTTTTTTTGGTTGCTTTATTTTTTGAGACAGATCTTGCTCTGTCACCCAGGTTGGAGTGCAGTGGCACAATTTCGGCTCATTGCGACCTCCGCCTCCCAGGTTCAAGCAATTCTCCTACCTCAGCCTCCCGAGTAGCTGGGATTATAGACACAAGCCACCATAACTGACTAATTTTTGTATTTTTTTAGTAGAGACGGGGTTTCACCATGTTAGCCAGACTGGTCTCGAACTCCTGACCTTGTAATCCACCAGCCTCAGCCTCCCAAAGGACTGGGATTACAGGCGTGAGCCACCGTGCCCGACCAGATCATCATTTTTAAAACAGTGCATCTCAAACTAGCTGTGATGAAAGACTGAAGACTTTCTTACTTTTTAATTTCCAGTCCTGTGATGCATAACTAGTAAGTAGCTCATGCCACAAGTGAATTCCCTGCCGTGTTCAATATAAGCAAGTCTACTAGTCATGTGCTTGGTCATCTTAACAATGGCAAATGGCTACAGAAATTTGTATATCTCTTAATTTCCGTATTTAACTCATTGTGGACTTGCCCTAGTCTGCTAACCATACCTTCAATGGCACTGTTCTAAAACTCAAACCATGGCTCTCCCACTTAGAAATATCCATTGGTTCCCTTTTCCTAACAGGATAATGTTCAAAATGATCAGTAATGTTGTGTTCCATTGCAATTTATTTAATTCACTATTATAACCCCCTATCATGTTTTATCAACAATTTGATAAATCTGCCAGGGCTCAACTTTGTGCTTCTGGATGGCACATACAAGGTCACATACATATGTGCATCCCAGTAACTAGCAGCAGGCTTAATCAATAAGTAGACCTTAATAAGATCATATGAACACTTAGTACATATTTATTTAGAGTCTTCTACAAGGCAAGCCCCATTATAGGCACTAAGAATATAACAATGAAGAAAACTGTTAAATATCCCTCTCCTTGGGAGGAAGTGAAGCAAAATGGCTGAATAGAAGTCTCCAGCAATTGTCTCCCCCACAGGAATACCAAATTGAACAACTATCCACACAAAAACACACCCTCGTAAGAACCAAAAATCACATGAGTGATCATACTACCTTGTTTTGACATCATATTAAAGAAAGAGGCACTGAATAGGGTGGGAAAGACAGGTTTAAATCACCTACACCAACCTTTCCTCATTCCCCAGTAGTGGCCACGTGGCACAAAGAGAGAAACAGCACTGGGGGAAGAGAGCATGGTGATTGTGAGACTTTGCATTAGAACTCTGGGCTGCCTGTTATAGCAGTAAGCATCACTGGGAAGAACTCAGCTGGTGCCCATGGGGGGAGAATTTGGACCATCCCTACTCAGAGGGAAATCATCCATCCCAGCAGTCGGAACTGCCACTGTGGGCTAAAGGGTTCTGGGCCCCTAAACGAACTTGAAAGTTAGTCTAGTTTAGAAGGACTGCAATTCCTGAGCTCAGAGCCAGCAGACTAGGAGCACATTCATACCAGTGAGAAATGAGCCAAAGCTGCCAAAGGAGTGCTCATGTCACCCCCTCCTCTAACCCCAGGCAGCACAGCTCACAACTTCTGGAGAGACTCCTTCTCTCTCCTTGAGGAAAAGTGAAGAACAGTAAAAAGGACTTTGTCTTGCAACTTGGATATCAGCTCAGCCACAGTACAATAGTAGAATAGGACATGAGGCAGAGTCCTGAGTTTCCCATTCCAGGCCCTAGGTCCTGCACAGTATCTCTAAACACACCCTGGGCCAGAAAGGCACCCACTTCCTTGAAGGGAGTGACCAGGCCTGGCAGAGTTCATCACTTGCTGACTTGCTGACAAAAGAGCCCTTGAGCCCTGAATAATCAGCAGTGGGAGCCAAGCAGTACTTGCCACCAGCCTTGTGTAAGACCCAGGGCCACATTGGTTTCAGGTGTGACCCAGCACATTCCCAGCTGTGGTGGCTATGGAGACAGATGCCTTCTGATTGAGGAAAGCAGAAGGAAAAGAGTATTTTGTCTTGCGCATTGGCACTAGCTTGGTCATAGTAGAGTAGAACACCAAGCATGATCCTTTTTGGCATCATATTAAGGAAAGAGGCACTGAATAGGGTGGGAAAGACAGGTTTGAATCACCTACACCAACCTTCCCTCATTCCCCAGTAGTGGCTACGTGGCACAAAGAGAGAAACAGCAACACCAATTCTAGGTGTTGGCTTCTGGATGGCATTTTGGTACGTATCCTGGGTCAGAGGAGAGCCACCAGGCCTGGAGGGAGACCGTCAAAACTTACAGAGTTCACCACAAGATGAGTCAGTGACCAAAGACTTAGATCACTACAGCTAATCCCTTCAAATACCTGGACAGCCTTCCCAAGAAGGACAGGTACAAACAGGCTCAGACTGTGAAGATTAAAATACATACCTAACTATTCAATGCCAGACACCAATGAAAAATCTGTAAACATCAAGACCATCCAGGATAACATGACGTTACCAAACAAGCTAAACAAATCGCCAGTGACCAATCCCAGGGAGACATAGATGTGTGGCCATTCACACAGATAATTCAAAATAGCTATGTTGAGGTAGCACAATGAAATCCAACAGATAAGTAATTTACAATCCTTCTTTGTAAATTTAATAATTTAAGTTTGATAATTTTTTCAAGTAAATTTAATAAAGAGATTGAAATAATTAAAAAGAATCAAGCATACATTCTGGAGCTGAAATACGCAATTGACACACTCAGGAAAGCATCAGAGTCTCTTAGCAGCAGAATTGATCAGGCAGAAGAAAAATTAGTGAGCTTAAAGACAGGCTATCTGAGAATATACTGAGAGGAGACAAAAGAGAAAAAGTAAAAGCCAAGCATCTCTTCAAAGCCTAGAAAATAGACTCAAGAAAGCAAATCTAAGAGTTGTTGGCCTTTAAAAGAAGGGAGACAGACAGATTGGAATAGGAAGCTTATTCAAAGGCTTAACAGAGAACATCTCAAACCTACAGAAGATATCAATATCTAAGTACAAGAAAGTTACAGAACACCAATCCAATTTTACTGAAATAAGCCTACCTCAAGGCATTTAACAATCAAATTCTTAAAGGTCAATGATAAAGAAAGAATCCTAAAAGCAACAAGAGAAAGGAAACAAATAACATACAATGGAGCTCTGTCTTCCAGCAGACTTTATAGTGGTAAACTTATAGGCCAGGAGAGAGAGGCATGGCATACCTAAAGTACTGAAGTAGAAAAACTTTTTTTTTTTTTTTTTTGAGACGGAGTCTCGCTGTGTCGCCCAGGCTGGAGTGCAGTGGCGCGATCTCGGCTCACTGCAAGCTCCGCCTCCCGGGTTCCCGCCATTCTCCTGCCTCAGCCTCCGAGTAGCTGGGACTACAGGCGCCCGCCACTGCGCCCGGCTAGTTTTTTTCTGTATTTTTAGTAGAGACGGGGTTTCACCGTGTTAGCCAGGAGGGTCTCGATCTCCTGACCTCGTGATCCGCCCGCCTCGGCCTCCCAAAGTGCTGGGATTACAGGCTGAGCCACCGCGCCCGGCCTAGAAAAACTTTTATACTAGAAAAGTATATTCAGTAAAAATATCTTTCAAACATGAGGCAGAAACAAATACCTCCTCAGACAAAGAAAAGTTGAGGGATTTTATCAATACTAGACGTGCTACAAGAAATGCTTGTTGGGAAATCTATTGGAGAGATCTTCAACGTGAAAGAAAAGAACATTAATGAGCAATAAGAAATCATCTGAAGGAACAACAAAAACTGGTAATAGTAAATACACACAAAAAACACAATATTACAACACTGTTTTTGTGGTGGGTAAACCACTCATATCTTGAGTAGAAAGACTAAAAGATGAACCTATCAAAAATAACTACAGCTTTTCAAGACCTAGACAGTAAAATAAGATATAAATAGAAACAACAAAAGGTTTTAAAAAAGGAGGAATGAAGTTAAACTGTAGAATGTTTATTATTTTTCTCTTTCCTTGTTTCTTTGTTACTGTCATCACTACTGTCATCAGTTACAAATAATGGATTATACATTATTATTTGCAAGCTTCATAGTAGCCTCAAATCAAAGACATATAACAGATACACAAAAGGTAAAAAGCAAAAAATTAAAACATATCAACTGACAAAATCACCTTAACTAAAAGGAAGACAGAATTAAAGAAGGAAGAGAAGACCACAAAACAAGGAACCAAATAACAAAACAGCAGAAGTAAGTCATTACTTATTAACAATAAGATTGAATATAAATGGAATACACTCATCAATCAAAAGACAAAGAGTGGCAGAATTGATTTTTTAAAAATACCTCATGATCTGCTGCCTATAAAATATACATCTTACCTATAAGTACACAAATAAAATGAAAATAACGGGATGAAAATACATATTCCATGAAAATGGAAACCAAGAAAGAGTCAAAGTATCTATACTTATATCAGACAAAATGGATTTCAAGACAAAAACTATAAACAGAGACAAGAACGTTATGTAGTTACAAAGGTGTCTGTTCAGCAAGAGGATATAACAATTTTAAATATATATGCACTGGAGCACCCAGGTACATAAAGCAAATATTATTAGAGCTAAGGAGAGAGATAGATCCCAATATAATAGTTCAAGACTGTCACGCCCTACTTTCAACATTGGACAGATTATCCAGGCAGAAAATCAAGAAGCAAACATGGAACTTAATCTATACTATAGGTCAAATGTCTATTTGACCTAAAAGATATTTACAGAACATTTTATCCAACAGATGCAGAATGCCTATTCTTCTCCTTAGTACGTAGATCACTCTTAAGGATACACTATAGCCAGGCGCAGTGGCTCACACCTATAATCCCAGCACTTTGGGAGGGTGAGACAGTGGATCACGAGGTCAGGAGATCAAGACCATCCTGGCTAACATGGTGAAACCCCGTCTCTACTAAAAATACAAAAAACTAGCCAGGCGTGGTGGCGGGCACCTGTAGTCCCAGCTACTCAGAGGCTGAGGCAAGAGAATGGTGTGAACCCGGGAGGCGGAGCTTGCAGTGAGCCGAGATCGAGCCACTGCACTCCAGCCTGGGCAACAAAGCGAGACTCTGTCTCAAAAAAAAAAAAAAAAAAAAGGATACACTATATATTAAGCCACAAAATAAGTTTTAAAAAGTTAGAAAAAGTTGAAATCATATTAAATGTGTTCTCTGACCACAGTGGAATAATAAAACTAGAAATCAGTACAATGAGAAATTTTGGAAACTATGCAAACGCACAGAAATTAATCAGTATGTTCCTGAATGACAAGTGGGTCAATAAAAAATTGAGACGGAAATTAAATATTTTCTTGAAAAAAACAATAATAGAAACACAACATACAAAAACCTGTAGAATACAGCAAAAGTGATACTAAAAGGAATGGTTATACCAACAAGTGCCTACACCACGAAAGTATTAAAACTTTAAATAAACAAGGTAACTATGCACCTTAAATAATTAGAAAAGCCAGAGCAAACCAAACCAAGAATTGGTAGATGAAAAAAATAATAATAAAAGAGCAGAAATAAATGAAATTTAAATTTTAAAATAACACAAAATATCAATAAAATGAAAAGTTGTTTTCTGAAAAGATACATAAAATGAACAAGCCTTTAGCTAAACTAAGAAAAAAGAGATAAGACTGAAATAAATAAAATAAAACATCCAAAAAAAGATATTATAGTTGATACCATAGAAATTCCAAGGGTCATTAGAGGATGCTATGAGCTATCATAGCCAATAAATTGTAAAACCTAGAACAAAAATGGATAAATTCCTAGACACATACACCCTACCAAGATTGAACTGTGAGGAAATCCAAAATGTGAACAGATCAATGAGAAGGAATGTGATCAAAGCCATGTAAAAAGTCTCCCAACAAAGAAAGGACAAGGGCCTAATGTCTTTACTTTTCATTTTAAAGAACACTGAAAGAAGAAATAATGTCAATTCTACTCAAACTATTATAAGAAATACAGAAGGAGAAAATATATGCGAACTCATTCTACAAGGTCAGTATTACTCTGATATCCAAACCAGATAAATGTGAGGTGTTTTCTTTAAGCATAAAAATAAAAAACAAGAACAAAAACAAAAACAAAACTATAGGCCAATATCCATGATGAACACTGATGCAAAAATTCTTAAGAAAATACTAGCAAAACAAATTCAACAACGTATTTATAAGATCAGTCATCATGACCAAGTGGGATTTATCCTAGGGATGCAAGGATAGTTCAACATGTCAGAAGAATGGAGGGCAAAGACAATATGATCATTTCAATGGATACTGAAAAAGTATTTGATAAAGATCAACATGGCTTCCTGATTAAAAAGAAAACCCTAAAAAAACTGGATATAGAAGAAATATACCTCAACAAATAAAAACAATACATGAAAAACACATAGCTAGTATCATACTAAACGAGGAAAAACTGAAAGCCTTTCCTTTAAGACCTGGAAAAAGGTAAGTATGCTCCCTTTTACCACTGTCATTTGTTATAGTCCTAGAAGTCCTACCTAAGGCAATAAGACATAACGGAGTTCTCAACTGGAAAGAAAGAAGTAAACTATCCTTGCTTGCAGGTATTACAATTTTACATTTGGAAAAACCTGAAAACTCTACAAAAGAAAACTATTAAAACTGATAAATTCAGTAAAGTTGCAAGATATAAAATAAATAAACAAAAATCATAGCATTTTTGTATGTCAACAGTGAACAATCTGAAAAGGAGATCAAGAAAGTAATCCTATCTACAATAGGTCCAAATAAAATAAAATACATAGGAATAAACATAACTAAAGAAGTGAAAGATCTCTGCAATGAAAACCATAAAACATTAATGCAAGAAATTGAAAAGGACACAAAAATATGGAAAGATATTCCATACTTATAGATTGGAAGAATCAATATTGTTAAAATGTCTACACTACCCAAAGTAATCAACAGATTCAATGCAATCCCAATCAAAAGACCAATGGCATGCTTCAGAGAAATAGAAGAAACAATCCTAAAAATTATATAAAATTACAAAAGGCCTAGAATGGCCAAAGCTATCCTGAGGAAAATAAAAAACCTGAAGGAATCACATTACCTGATTTCAAATTATACTACAGAGCTCTGGTAACCAAAACAGCATAGTACTGGCATAAAAACAGACATGAAGAGCAATGGACTGAATGGAGATCCCTGAAATAAACCCATACATCTACAATGAACTTGTTGACAAAGGTGTCAAAAACATACATTGGGGAATTGTTTAGTCTCTTCCATAAATTATGCTGGAAAAACTAGATATCCATGTGCAGACGAATGAATCTAGACTCCTATCTCTCAACATATACAAAAGACAAATCAAAATGGATTAAAGACTTAAATCTAAGATCTCAAACTATGAAACTACTAAAAGAAAACCTTGGGGAACCTCTCCAGACTATTGGTCTGGGCAAAGATTTCTTGAGTAATACCCTACAAGCACAACAAGCGAAGAAAAGGTGAACTAATGGGATCACATCAAGTTAAAAAGCTTCTGTAAAGTAAAGCAAACAATTAACAAAGTGAAGAGACAACACACAGAATAGGAGAAAATATTTGCAAGTTACCCATCTGAAAAGGGATTAATAACCAGGACACATAAGGAGCTCAAAAAAACTTACTAGGAAAAAAATCATCTAATAATCTGATTCTTAAAATGGAAAAAGATCTGAATACACATTTCTCAAATGAAGGCAGATGAATGGCAAACAGCTATAAGAAAAGGTGTTCAGGCCGGGCGTGGTGGCTCAAGCCTGTAATCCCGGCACTTTGGGAGGCCGAGACGGGCGGATCACAAGGTCGGGAGATCGAGACCATCCTGGCTAACATGGTGAAACCCCATCTCTGCTAAAAAATACAAAAAACTAGCCGGGCACAGTGGCGGGCACCTGTAGTCCCAGCTACTCAGGAGGCTGAGGCAGGAGAATGGCGTGAACCCGGGAGGCGGAGCTTGCAGTGAGCTGAGATCCGGCCACTGCACTCCAGCCTGGGCAACAAAAAAAAAAAAGAAAAGGTGTTCAGTATCACTGATCATCAGAAATATGCAAATCAAAACTATAATACGATACCATTTCACCCCAGTTAAAATAACTTTTCTTCCAAAAGACAGAAAATGCATAGTATTGGCAAAAGTTTTTCTTCCAAAAGACAGAAAATATAGTTGGCAAAGATGAGGATGAAAGAAAATCCTCACACACTGTTGTTGGGAATGCAAATTAGTACAATCACTGATACAGTTTGTATATTTGTTCCCACCCAAATCTCATGTTAAATTGTAATCCTTCATGCTGGGGTGATGCCTGGTGGGAGGTGTTTGGATCAGGGGTGGATCCCTCATGGCTTGATTTTGTGTTTGTGATAGTGAGTTCTCACAAGCTTTGGTTGCATAAATATGTGTGGAACCTCCTCCTCCATTCTCTCTCTCTCTTGCTCCCATTCTCACCATGTGATGTGCTTGCTCCTGCTTTGTCTTCTGTCATGATTGGAAGCTCCCTGAGGCCTCCCCAACAGCAAATGACACTATGCTTTCTGTGCAGTCTGCAGAAATGTGAGCCAATTAAATCTCTTTTCTCATAAATTACTAGTCTCAAGTATTTTTTTATAGCAGTGCCAGAATGGCCTAATACAGAAAATCAGTACTGAGGAGTTGAACATTGCTGTAAAGATACCTGAAAATATGAAAGCAAGTTTGGAACTGGGTAACAGGCAGAGGCTGAAAACATTTGGAGGGCTTGGAAGAAGACAGAAAGGTGCATGAAAGTTTGAAACTTGTTAAGGACTGGTTAAATGGTTGTGACCAAAATGCAGATAGTGATATAGACAATGAAATCCAGGCTGCTGAGGTGTCAAATGGAAATTAGAAACTTATTGGGAACTGGAGCAAATGTCATGTGTGTTATGCCTTAGCGAAGAATTTGGCTGCATTCAGTTCACAACTTAGGTATCTGTGAAAGTTTGAACTTCATAGTCATGATTTACACTATCTTGCAGCACAAATTTCTAAGTGGCAATGAATTCAAGAGGTGGACTTTCCAACAACATATACTCAGGAACAGAAGCAAAGAAATGGCTTAACATTGGGACTTATATTTAAAAGAGAAGCAGAGCATAAAAATTTAAAAACTTTGCAGCCTAGTCATGTGACAGGAAAAGAAAAAGCTTTTTCAGGAAAGAAATTCAGGTAGGCTGTGAAGAAACCACCTGCTAGAAAAATTTGCGTAACTAAAAGGGTGCCAAATACTAATTTACAAGACAATGGGAAAAAGGCCTGGAAGGCATTTCAGAGACCTTCCCAGCAACTCCTTCCATCACAGGCCCAAAGGCCTAGGAGGACAGAATGGATTTGCAGGCCATGTCTAGAGCCCCGCTGCCCTGCACAGTCTCAGAACCCTGCTCTCTAGATCCTGACTACTCCAGCTCCAACCTTGGCTCAAAGGGCCCCAGACACTGCTCATGCCATGGCTCTGGAAAGCACAAACCACCAGAAGCCTTGGCAGCTTCCATGTGTATTTAAACCTGCAGGTTCACAAAGTACAAGAATAACTGAGGCTTGGAAGCCTCCACCTAGATTTCAGAGCACATATGGAAAAGCCTGGTAGCCCAGGCAGAAGCTTGCTGCAGGGGCATAGCTTACACAGAGAACCTCTGCTAGAGTAGTACAGACGGGAAATGTGGGGTTTGAGACTCCACATGGAATCCCCACTGGGGCACTGTCTAGTGGAGCTGTGAGAAAGGGGTCACCACCCACCAGACCCAAAAATAATAGTTCTACCAATAGCTTGCACTGTGTCCCTAGAAAAGTCACAGGCACTCAATAACATTTTAGGGCAGCCTAAGGGGCTGAACCCTGCAAAACCACAGGGGTGAACCTGTTCAAGGCCTTGGGAGCCCACTTCTTGCAACAGTGTGTCCTGGATGTGGAACATGAAGTCAAAGGAGATTATTTTGGTGCTTTAAGATTTAATGACTGCCATTCTGGGTTTTGAATTTGCATGGGACCTGTAGCCCCTTTCTTTTGGTAGATTTTTCCCTTTAGGAATAGAAAAGGTTAACCAGTGCCTATATCCTCATTGTATCTTAAAAGTAAACAACTTGGTTTTGGTATTATAAGCTTATAGGTAAAAGGAATATGCCTTGTCTCAGATTAGACTTTGGACATATACATATATATTAAGTTCAGGGATACATGTGCAGAACGTGCAAGTTTCTTACATAGGTATACATGTGCCATGGTGGTTTGCTGCACCCATCAACTCATCACCTACGTTAGGTATTTCTCCTAATGCTATCCCTCCCCCAGCCCCCCACTCTCCAATGGGCCCTGGTTTGTGATGTTTCCCTCCCTATGTCTGTGTTCTCATTGTTCAACTCCCACTTATGAGTGAGAACATGCAATGTTTGGTTTTCTGTTCTTGTGTTAGTTTGTTGAGAATGATGGTTTCCAGCTTCATCCATGCCCCTGCAAAGGAAATGAACTCATCCTTTTTTATGGCTGCATAGTATTCCATGGTGTGTATGTGCCACATTTTCTTTATCCAGGCTATCATTGATGGGCATTTGGGTTGGTTCAAAGTCTTTGCTATTGTGAATAGTGTTGCAATAAACATACATGTGCATGTCTTTATAGTAGAATGATTTATAATGTTTTGGGTATAGACCCAGTAATGGGATTGCTGGGTCAAATAGTATTTCTGGTTCTAGATTCTTGAGGAATCTCCACACTGTCTTTCACAATGGTTGAACTGATTTACACCCTCACCAACAGTGTAAAAGCATTCTACTTCTCCACATCCTCTCCAATATCTGTTGTTTCCTGACTTTTTAATGATCACCATTCTAACTAGCGTGAGATGGTATCTCATTGTGGTTTTGATTCGCATTTCTCTAATGACCAGTGATGATGAGCTTCTTTTCATATGTTTCTTGGCCGCATAAATGTCTTCTTTTGAGAAGTCTGTTCACATCTGTTACCCACTTTTTGATGGGATTGTTTGTTTTTTTCTTGTAAATTTGGTTTAAGTTCTTTGTAGATTCTGGATATTAGCCTTTTGTCAGATGGACCAATAGCAAAAATCTTCTCCCATTCTGCACGTTGCCTGTTCACTCTCATGATAGTTTCTTTTGCTGTGCAGAAGCTCTTTAGTTTAACTAGATTCCATTTGTCAATTTTGGCTTTTGTTGCCATTGCTTTTGGTGTTTTAGTTATGAAGTCTTTACCCATGCCTATGTCCTGAATGGTAATAGCTAGGTTTTCTTTTAGGTTTTTTATGACTTTAGAACTTATGTTTAAGTCTTTAATTCATCTTGTGTTAATTTTTGTATACGGTGTAAGGAAGGGGTCCAGTTTCGGTTTTCTGCATATGGCTAGACTTTGGACTTTTAATGCTGGAATGAGTCAAGACTTTGGAGGACTGTTAAGAAAGCATGGTTGTATTTTGCGGTAAGAGAAGGACATGAGATTTGAGAGGGGCCAAGGACAGAATGATATAGTTTGTGTATTTCTTCCCACACAAGTCTCATATTGAATTGTAATTCCCAATGCTGAAGGCGGGGCCTTGTGGGAGGTGTTTGGATATCTCATAGTTTGGTGCTAGTTTCATAATAGTGAGTTCTCATGAGATCTGGTTGTGTAAAATTGTATGGCATCTCCCCAACCCCTACCCACCTTGCTCCCATTCTTGCCATGTGGTGTGCCTTCTCCCCTCTTCTCCCCGCTTGCCCTCTATCATAATTGAAAACTTCCTGAGGCCTCCCCAGAAGCAGATGCCATTATGCCTCCTGTACAGCCAGCTCAACTCTGAGCCAACTAAATCTCTTTTTGTATTGATAATCCAGTCTCACATATTTCTTTGTTTTTTTGAGACAGAGTCTCACTCTGTTTCCCATGCTGGAGTGCAGTGGCAAGATCTCGGCTCACTGCAACCTCTGCCTCCCTGATTCAAGCGATTCTCCTGCCTCAGCCTCCTGAGTAGCTGGGATTACAGGTGCCCACCACTACACCCAGCTAATTTTTTCTTTTTTTTTGTATTTTGAGTAGAGGCAGGGTTTTACCATGTTGTCCAGGCTGGTCTTGAACTCCTGACCTCATGATTCGCCTGCTTCAGTCTCCCATAGTGCTGAGATTACAGGCATGAGCCAACATACCTGGTCTCAAGTATTTCTTTATAACAGTGCAGGAATGACCTAATACAACCACTTATGGAGTACAGTTTGGAGGGTCTTCAATAAACTAAAAATAGGGCTAGCATATGATCCAGCAGTAATCACAAAAATTAAAAATTAAGAAGCAAAGACTCTAGCCAGCCCTCTCCCTCCCGAACCCTTCCAAAAGAAACCTCACTCAGAGCCAGTGACTGAGTTCAAATTCTGTTTTCACTGCTTGGCTAATTAGTGCTTCCCTTTTTAGCTCTTAAAGTGGGGACAGCAATTCAGTTTTTGAAAAATTACACATGCTGATTCATGTAGCATCAAGCTCATGTCTGCAACATAGCAAGTCCTACATGATTATTAGTCATTTATTATTAATAATAATGAGAAATTGTAATGTCACCTCCACTGTGAATCTCTCTTGGATTCTCTCACCAGAAGTACCCCCTTCTTTGTGTAGGCCGTCCCAACAGTCACACTCTCTTTCTTTTCTCTGCATGAGTTTGAAAGCTTTAAGAAGGAGGTAGGGGCCGGGCGCGGTGGCTCACACCTGTAATCCCAGCACTTTGGGAGGCTGAGGAGGGTGGATCACGAGGTCAGGAGACCAAGACCATCCTGGCTAACACGGTGAAACCCCGTCTCTACTAAAAATGAAAAAAAAAAAAAAAAAATTAGCTGGGCATGGCAGCGGGCACCTGTAGTCCCAGCTACTGGGGAGGCTGAGGCAGGAGAATGGCGTGAACCCGGTGGGTGGAGCTTGCAGTGAGCCTTAAAGACATCTAAAAGCTGGGAGAAAATCTAGACTTCAGAGTTTTCAAACTCTTGCTATTTTTCTGAAACAGATCTCTTCAAAAGAAATCTTCGGCAGAAAACTGTTGTATGAAAACATAAAGAGGAGCTTTCATGGTTTGAAGTCTTCAGAACCTTCCGCCTTCTCCATATTCTCTACTTAGTTGTCTTTAAGAGATTCAAGAGGATCCCTAGAGATCTTCAAGGAACATTTAGGGGGAAAATAACATTTGCATGCACACACACACACACACACATACACACACACACACACACACAACTGTAAAAGGAGAAATAATTTGCTCAACTCCAAAAATAGTGGCTGTGGTTTACTCTGTGCTGATTGTGTGTCACGCAGTGTGCAAACACTTCCCAGGCATTAACTTTCACCCATGTGGAAATTCTGTGAGGTAGGGATAGCAGATACCCAATTTACAGAGGAAACAACTGACAATTAGGTCACACAGCTGATGTGGTAGAGCAGGGATATTATTGCAGTGCCTCTGATTCTGAAGCTCCAAATCTGAGCCAATGTTATATCTTTGTTTTATTAAATCAGTGTCGGAACAACAACAACAAAAATTCTCCTCATGGAACTTTGTTTTTGTGGGGAAGACAGATAATAAATAAGATTTGTTTTTTTTTTCTGAAGTGAAATATACATTTGGTTAACTGTAGTAATTAATAAGGAAAAAAGCAGGCACAGAGATTTGTTGAAATTTTATAAATGTCTTCTGGATGACTGAAAATAGAGGTGGATCAAACTCCTTCATTACTTGATTTAAATAATATCCTTCTAGTATCATCTTTCACTTCTGCCACCACACGCAGTGTGCTCACAGAAACTGAGTACTTTCTGGAATCCATTCTTTCTTTCTAGAAAGCTTCCTTCCTTTTCTACCTAGAAAATGCAGCTTACCCAGGTCAAATTTTATCTCTGAGAAACGATCTCGGATGCAATGGGAAAGTGTTAGTTTGCTACTCTTGAGACTTTCTCAACATCACTGTAGGCTAGGAATTATCACTTTGACTTTTGATTATTTGCTTGTGATTAGCTGTCAGCAAGAATTTGTAAGAGTTAAAAGGCAAAGACCTTGTGTGTTTCCCTTCTGAAATGCCAGCAGCCAGTGTGGGGCTTAGATATCAGGGAAGCGCAATAAATACCTGTAAAAATAAATTCACAGTAAAATGAGTTGGAAGAAACTATCTAAGGGATATGGGAACCTCCTCTTGTTGCTATTGTGAATTTTGTCCTGATCAAATAGTACACTTGGGCTACATTAATTTAAACACTTACATTGATGTTTCTCTGAATATAGTATTACATTGTTTAAAATATAAGAAGACAAGATAAGAAATGGCTTTACTATATTTTTTTTTGCATATTTGACAATCAATATCCCTAAACACTACATTTAAAAATCTGACTTATAAATTTTTAAAACCCGGTTTAAAAAATATAAACACACACACAAACACACACATATGTAATTATGTATGCTTATAAATACATCGATTGATATTTATAGTGCTACATCTATAAAAGTAAATATTCCATATATTCTTTTACATAACTTTTTAAAAAATCACAAGTTTCTCACTAGGACCCAGTGAGATCCTAATATTTTAAATTTTCCAACGAGTCAACTGAGATTGAGAATTCTCTTTCAACAGTGTGAAGAACTGTCAACACTTGCTAAGTGTTGATCACGGTGCTGAACTCCTTCCTTTATTTCACTTTCATGTCTTAAATGAACACTTGAGTAGTTGGAGACTAGAGAGTCTAATGATCATTGCCCAAGAACACACAATCAGAAAGTTGAGTGGGGCCCAGCAGCCTCGTCACTGGAGTCTACTTCTGTATCCCCAATGTTGCTTTGCCTCATACACAGGTAACACATGTGATGCCAGGGCTGAAATGAAATCCCTTGATCCAGAGGCTAAACTGTGTGTCCCACATTGCAGTGTATCTTTTAGTGGTTCTTGTAGACACCTTGAGCTATATACACAGACTGGCCACTTCTTGTACAAATATTAGCAGCATGTGAATGTGTGTGTACAATTTACCTAATACTAATATATACTTTTCTTAATTTTAAAAATTGACTTCAACTACATATACTGTCCTCCTCAACCTACAATGGGGTTAAGTCCCAAAATACCCATCTGCTAAAGTTTAGATTTGTTTTGTTTGCTCCTGCCAAGTCTTATGTTGAAATTTGGTCCCCAGTGTTGGAGGTGGGGTCTGGGAGGAGGTGTTTGGGTTGTGGGGGTGGCTCCCTCATCAATGGCTTAGTGCCTTCTTCTCAATAATAAGTGAGTTCTCACTCTATTAGCTCCCCAGATAACTGATTTTTAATGAGCCTGGCACCTCCTCCTCTCTCCCTTCTTTCCTCTCTTACCATGTGATGCTTGCTCCCCTCTGACTTCTGTCATGTGAAGTAGCAGCTTGAGGTGCTCACCAAAAGCAGTGATGGCACCACGCTTTGTGTACATTCTGCAGAACTATGAGCCAAATAAACCTCTTTTCTTTAGAAATTACCCAGCCTTTGGTATTCCTTTATAGCAACACAAATGGGCTAAGACATTATTGTAAGTTGAAAACTTGTAAGTTGGACCATTGTAAAATCAGGTGATTTTCAATTTATGATGGGGCTGTGTTCCAACAAACCCGTTGTAATGCTAAAAAATCAGAAGTCAAATCATCGGAAGTCAGGGACTGTCTGTATTACATTCAAACTTAAAATAAGTATATATTCAGTAACCATACAACCTGATACATTTTCCCACATCAAAGATGTTTGTGATGAATAAACAGACATTGCCAGGATCCTGGAGAAAGTTTCCTTTGTTTTCCAGTTACCTTTTCTCATTCCCAGTATAGGCCACCTATATTCCAACTTCTAACAGCGCAGATGCATTTTGCCTGTTTTTGAAAGTCATGTATTAAACTATTTTGTAATGCTAATTTTATTTAACCTTCTTTGAGTGTGTCTCCCTGCCCAGAAATTCTGGTATATAGTGTAGCATATTAGAAGAAACACTGGACTGAAGATCAGTGACCTGGCAATGCTGGAGATTCAACTGTCAACTTGATACTCTTTGTAACATAGAGGAGAAGTTGCAGGTGCAATGGATTCACTATCACTTCCTCCAAGTTCTTGGGATGCTCAGTGGCTTCCAGATGATTCTGTGAGAAACCCTAGCCCACGCCTCTGGTGTAGCAGGCAGAGATTATCAGTAATGGTTCATCTCATTGTGTTTCTCCAGCCCTAGCAGCTACGTGTGAGCCTCTAAGTCCCTGCATTAGTTTTCCTTTCTATTTCTACTGCATACAGACTGGCAGTGTTTTCCCTGACTGAAATCGAATACCCTTATCACATTATCTAAATTTTGTCATTCTTTAAGTTTATGATCAAACATTTCACCTTTTTTATATTTTTATGTTTCCTTATCTCTAAATTAATGCAGGTGAGTATCACAAGCTATAACGTCAGTCCTGATTATGCTACTTCATGTGTGATGAAGAACTAAACTGTGTTCACAGTGGAAAGCCAGATGGCATAGCAGCAAAAAGCAGTGGGACCCTGGCTTTGGACTACCTGTGTTTATGCCCCTGCTCCATCCCTGAGTAATTGTGAGAGTTGGAAACAAGTTTCTCATCCTCATGGAAGCTCAGTGCTATGGTTTGAATGTCTGTGTCCCCTCCAAAATGTATGCTGATACCTAATTGCCCATGCAACCACATTAATATGTAGGGCTTTCTGGAGGTGATTAGATTATAAGGACATCACCCTCGTGAATGAGATTAATGCCTTATCAAAAAGACTTCTCACAGAGTGTATACCCTCTTCCCTTCCATCCTTTCTGCCATTTGATGAAACAGCATTCATCCCCTTAAGAGGACACAGAATTCAAGACTCCATCTCAGAAGCAGAGTCTGGGACATCATTAGACACAAAACCAACTGGGCACTCGATCTTGGACTTCCTAGTACCCAAAGCTATGAGAAATCATTTTTGTTGTTTATAAATTACCCAGTCTCAAGTCTTTTGTTATAGAGCACAAATGCATGAAGACTTCTTGTACAAGGGTCATAAGTATTAAGTATTTGTTGCTTGTAGTGATGGTGAATGCTCAACCCAGTGGCTGATATTTAGTAAACATTCAATGAGTGTTAAAACATTCTATTCTTTTAATTCCATTTTAGGAGGCAAAGCAGGTGCATGATAATTAAAAGAAAGATGATGGTTTAAATGGTTAACTGAGAAAAAACTTGCAATTAAGGAAATATTTTTCAGTTACATGAAAACTTTGACTCATACAACAGGTTTGGATCCCCATGAGGTTGGATATAGATGAAGTGTAGTATATTTAATGATAATAATATTCTGCATTATATTATTTAGAATATCTTGTATTGATTTATGTAATATACTGATGTAAGGGACTAATTTTTATTATCTGGAATTTGTGTTATAAAAAACTTTAAGAAGGCAAAATTAGAGACAACCTAGCAGTGTTGGGATGTCCAGCCTCTATTCATAGCTAATGCACTTATCACTTTTCAGTCAAATAGTATGGGGTACTCTTCTACTTTCTGTACAAAAATAACAGATTTAACAAGTTCACAGAAGTATTTATGTTTTGACCATAGAGATGAAAATTAAATAATTTGAGGATTTCAATGCTGCAAAATTTCCTTCCCTGTATAAAACCACATTTAACACAAAACATTTAGAAAAAACACACATGAGAGTATTAAATGATATTTTATTTTAATAAACACTATTATATTATTCTATTGTTTTAATATTTTGCTGATGTAATAGAAGAAGAAATCATTTTAATTTTAATGATTTTAGGTTTGTCTTCATGAGTAAGCTTCTCTAATCATCAAAAAATCATTTTGAATACAGGAAAAATAATACCTGTTGTATCAGTCAGAAAAGACTTGTCATGCTATAGTAGCAAATGACCTCAACATCCCAGTGACTTACAACAATAAATGTGTAGTTTTTGCTCATTCTACATGTCCATCACAGGGTGGAGAGATAGGCAGGAAGCTGATCGTTTTACCATTGCAGTGTCCCTGGTTGGTGAAACTGCCACAGTCTTGAAACTTAACCAGTCACTTTAGCAGAAGGAAACGATAATGCAGAGAAGCATGACATGGCCCCAAAGTAACACGTGCCACTTCCCTCTTGGTTCATCATCCCCAAATAGTCACAGGGCCTCTCCCAACTTCAAGTAGGCAAGGAAATGTCATACTACTATATGCCCAGAATGAAAGAGTGAGAAAAAGAGCCAAAAAAATTACGAACAGCCTTCATGATATCATTTCTGCCCTACCATTTGATATCGTGAGAATCAAATAAGGTAAATATGTGAAAAGATTTTACAAATTGTAAAGAACTATAAAAATATGAGACAGTAATGTTATAATGAATGCATTTATTAAAAAATTGGAAAGTTGAATATGGGATGCCAGATTAGATTTTATTTACTGAGAACTTGAAATATTTATGGACTCAGCAGTGTTAATTAATACCAGAGTACCTCATAGACTTGTGGGCCTAGATTTTTATCTTGAGACAGATAAACTTTCTGTTCAACCTTTCACACTTAATGGTAACTCATGTTTGTATTCCCATTCCTCAAATTAATTAGGACCCACAACTGTGAAAACAGTTTTCTATCAGTGGTTCCATCATGAGAGCTGCATAATGTTGATTATAACAGCTGGCATTTTATCATTTGTTTCACTTTTCAATTTTTACTTTCTAATTGTATGCATTTTCTCACATATGTTGATATAAAGTTTACACAGAAAATGAAGAACAAATAAAAAACAAGGTTAAGTCTATAAGAGTTGATTTTCCCAAGGTTACTAATAGTATGAGATGATGAGAAAGTTCAAAATTCACTGGAATTTTATTTCTTCCGATGAATATCAGAAAAGTATGTTATTATTACAAAGCTATCACCATGCTGAAAAGCTCAACTTATTAAGTAGATTACTCAAAAGTATGAGTTATAAAGTAATCTTGGAAATCTTTTGTGATTTTTTGAAACATACTATGTTTTTATGAATATAAGAGAGACAGAGAGGAGAGGGATGAAAGAATGGGTGTGTTCTTTGATACTCTCAAATTATAATCTACACTTTTTGTGCAGCCTACTCATATTTATTCTCTCTGATATTTGCTGCTTCTGATAACATTTTCCTAGTTTTTTGAGCTAGCCTGAATGGTTTTCTTTACTTTTTTCCTATAACCCATCAAAAAATTAAGAGAGTTTCTACTACTATAGATTCTTAGTTTCTGGAGATGTCCCTCTGTTTGATTCTCAACGTGTCTTGTAAAAGTTATTCAATTCTCATACTTTACTGGATATTATCTTAAATTCATAGACAAACATGTATTAGATTCCTACTTTGCTCATATACTGCCTAGTCCCTTAGACTAACAAAAAAAAGCAAACAAACAATTTTCCCACAGTGTTTGGGATAATGCAGGAGTATAATAAGATATTAGTTGTAATAATACAATCAGCTACCTTTTTCAAGCATTGACTATATATTCCAAACTATGTTAAGCAATTTTGCTCTCTGTATTTCAATTAGGTTTCATAATGATTAATGGGGGGAATACCATTATCCTCTTCAGTTTTTAAGGATGAAGATATCTGCTATAGTTTGTATATTTATGGCACACCTCCCCCCAAAAAATTAGTCATCGAAATCTAATCACCAACATTAAGGCATTAGGAGGTGGGACCTTTGGGAGATGATTAGGTCATGAGGATGGGGCCCTTATAAATTAAATTTGTGCCCTTACAAAAGAGTCCCCAGAGACACTGCTTGCCCTTTTCACCATGTGAGGACACAGTGAGAAGGCCCTGACTATGAACCAGGAAAAGAGCCCTCATCAGACACAAAATCTCCTGAACTTTGATTATAGTCTTCTCAACCTTCAGAACTGTGAAAAATAGAGTTCTATTGTTTATAATCTACCCAAATTATGCATTTTTTTCATTATAGTAACTCACATGGACCAAGATAGAAAATTGATACCAAGAAGTGCAGTGCTGTTATATTATCTAAAACTGTGAAAGCAAGCTTGGAGCTGGGTAATGGGTAGATACTGAAAGAGTTTCCAGGTGAATGCTAGAAAAAAAATCTACATTGCTGTGAATGAACCTTACAGAGTGATTCTGGTGAGCGTTCAGAAGGAGAAGAGGAGAACTGCAGAGAAAACCTCAATCTTCTTAAAGAATACCTAAGTGGACCTGAAGAGAATGTTGGTAGAAATATGAACCATGAAGTCCATTCTGAGTATATCTGATGGAAATAAGGAACACATTATTAGACAATGGAGGAAAGTCCATTCTTGTCTTAAAGCAGCAAAGAACCTGGCTGAATTGTGTATATGCCCTCATGTTTGTAGCAGGTAGAACATGTAGGCAATGAAATTGAATATTTGGCTGAGAAAATTTCTAAGCAAAATGTTGAAGATATAGCTTAGCTTTTCTTAACTACTTATAGTAAAATTCAAGAAGAGAGATATGATTCAAACACAGAATTCTTAATGAAAAGAGAAGCAAAATTTAAAAATTTAGAACAATTTTAGCCTATCCATACTGAAAAGGAAGAGAAAGCATGCTCAGGAGAGAACACCAAGGATATGGCCAAATGACTATCTGATAAGAAGATTGGTCAACCAGAACCTATTGTTCAAGACAGTGGAAGAATGACTTTACAGGCAATTCAGAAATCATCAGGGCTGCCACTCCCATCACAGGCCCAGTGTGCAAAGTTCACAGTGAGTATGGGACTATTGCAGGGACCTCACATTAATATAATGCTCAGTGGACCCATGGGTGTGCTACTAGCACATAATTCCAGCCCAGGGAAGCCCAAGTTGCATGACCTAGGTACAGAGGGGCTACAGAGGTGGGGTCATGACTGAGAACCATTGTAGGGGTGAGTCCAGGCACAGAGCAACTGTGAGGGTTTGTTTTTGTTTTTTTTCTTTCTTTCTTTCTTTCTTTCTTTCTTTCTTTCTTTCTTTCTTTCTTTCTCTCTCTCTCTCTCTCTCCTCTCTCTCTCTCTCTTTCTTTCTTCTTTCTTTCTTTCTTTCTTTCTTTCTTCTTTCCTATTTCTTCTTCTTGGAATGGGAATTTCTAGCCTATGCCTGTCTCACAATTGCACTTTGGAAGTACATACTTGTTTGATTTCATCGTTTCACCATTGGAGAACTGGCTTCAGGGTGAATAGTATCCTGAGTTTTGCTCGCATCTGATTTAAATAATTTTTAAATGAGACTTTGGACTTTTATTTGAAAGTGGATGCTGGACTGAGTTAATACTTTGGGGGTTATTGAGATGAAGTGAATGTATTTTGTTTGTGAGAAGAACATGGATCTTGGGGAGTCAGAGGAAGAATGCTATGGTCTGAATGTTTGTATCCCAACAAAACTCATGTACTGAAATCAAATGACCAATGTGATAGTTACAGGTGGTGGAGCCTTTTGGAGGTGATGGAGTCATGAGGGGAGGGTCCCATAATAGAACTAGTGCCTTCTTAAAAGAGGTCCCAGGGCTACTCCTCATACCCTCCACCGTATGAGAACACAGTAAAATGCCCTGTCTACAAATCAGTAGATCAGCCTTCACCAGATACCAAATCTGCCAGTACTTTGATATTTGACTTCACAGCCTTCAGAACTGTGAGAAATAAATTTCTACTGTTTACAAGCTACACATTTTATGATATTTTGATATAGCAGCCTGAATGGACTGAGACAACACCTATGTTTGAATTGCTTCATAAAGTTGCCCTAAATTATACATCATTATATGGCAGGACCTTGACACCAGTTCTATCTCATTCCAGATTTGAAGCAAAGACAAAGCATGGAAGATGAACATTCCTGAGTTAGAAAAAAACTGTTCACACATTATGAGCAAACAGGAAAGTACTAAAGGACAGTTGAATGCAATACTCTTAGAGGCATCACAGCTCATAATTGACAAACATACAGTGAAAACAATAAAATGTTGTTTGTACAAAGAGAAGAGAGAAATCACTATGATCTGAAATTTGGTGAACAGACTTTAGTTATGAGGATTTTATTTATCTTTTCATTAGTTGTTCTGTCACTGAAGTGAATGGGGCACATACACAGGGAATATGTCAGTTTCAGGAGACCTCATTTTTTTTCTTTTCTCCTTCAATTCTCTGTTTTTCAACTGTACAAGTTATTTATGCGATCTGCACCTGTATTTCCTTTTTTTTGCAACATAGTAATCTTATACAATTAGGAGAAATAATATAGCTTACTCTACTTATGGCACATATTTGGTGAGATAATGGATATAAAAACTAGAAAGCATTTAAACTGGTATTGAGTTGACTTTCAACAAATTGATAAAATGGCAAAGATTTGTAGGGAAGATGCATGTTGTTTACATTATATCATTTTATTTTCCAGAAAGGCAAAGATGGATTTGATATTATGAAATGGCAATTCTAAAACCCAGCAGATATTTTGGTGTTTCTGAGCTCTTACTCCAGTGTCCACTTCTCCATAGAATCACCTTTCACTTCTGGGGTCAGAGGGTGAGCTTTAAATATAAATCTGATCAGCAGAACTCTGGAGTCTGGTTGGGAAACTGTATTTTGCACTACAGTTGCCAGAACTGCTTCTAGCCTACAGTTGCTTATTTAATCTTGAATGACTGAGTGAATGAATGTAGGTATGTATTAATGACTAGAAAGATGGAAGAACACTTGGCTGTCTGGCTGAAGGACATGAAAAGATGTTTGAGTGAATGATATGATGGATGGTTTAGACACCGAAGCTAAGTCCATGGCTTATTCCTTCCTTCCTCCTTCATTCATTAAAACGTGTTTATTGTTTAGCCCAAGGAAGCCATCATAATAGACAGAATGATATGTATGACACAGTGCTTGCTTCAAAATATTTAAATGCCAGCACAGAAAAACATATAATCCAAGACATAATGACAGGTCGGTCTTGAGAGAGGTTTGGATAAATGTGAGTAAAAATTCACAAGAGTTATAGATTTTATAAAGGAAGGGATGATTCATGGAAAGTTTTGTGAAAAGGTTATATTATTAGACAGAATGCTGCAATTTCAAAGGTGTGGGAAGGGAAGGCAAAATCATATTGATCGATATGTACTTGTGATGAAGGAGATATTTGGCAGTGTGTATAAAGTTCCCTTGCTCAAATTTGATCTTTCTTGCTTTTCTCCTAGTGAGTTCCTGGAGTGATCTCCCATCTTATGGCAAAAAGGTGAGAGAACTTGGCTGGGCGCAATGGATCACGCATGTGATTCAAGCATTTTGAGAGGCTGAGGCTGGCAGATCACTTGAGGTGAGGAGTTCGAGATCAGACTGGCCAACATGGTAAAACCCATCTCTACTAGAAACACAAAAAATTATCTGAGCATGGTGGTGTGTACCTGTAGTATCAGCTGCTTGGGAGGCTAAGTCATGGGAATCACTTGAATCCAGGAGGTAGAGATTGCAGTGAGCCGAGATCATGTCACTGCACTCTAGCCTGGGTGACAGTGAGATCCTGTCTCAAAAAAAAAGAAAAGAAAAGAAAAGAAAAAAAAGAGGTAAGAGAACTTAGTCTTGCGTCTTGATTCTATTACTGATCACGCAATGTTTGATATGCAAATTACTTAATCCCTTTAACCCTCGCCAGACTCTCCTATACAAAGGGAATGACAGTGCCAGGCTTGAAGTTAAAGCCCTAGAGGTAGGTATCTGCCTAATGAATAAATGGGTACCACGAATGAAATTCAAGAATTGGTGGGGGTCAATGTGTATACAGGGGGATTAGAGAAACTCTGAAGTTTTTTTCAGACTTTTATTTCTGATTAACATTACCTTTGAAAATTCTGTTGTGCAATATGGGAATATTGTAACATCTGAGAGAAAGGGGAAGGAGGGATAAAGTAGAGAAGCAGGTTCTATAAAATGGCAACATTAAGTTACTCTGATGTAACACCTGAGCGTTTACTTGAGTATCTCCTCCAATTCAGTATTTTATATCAACCTTACAATATCCTTCCACAGGGAGACTCATGTACTAGAAACAGTGCAGCAACTTCACTGAGCAGATAAAATTCCAGATTGTGGTTTTACGTCAAAGTACACATTTTCAGAAATATCACTCTTTAATATATTTAGCAATTGCATGGATGATCTACTATCCCTGAACTAAAATTACTCTCTCTACAAATAATCTGCAATTTGGCAGGATTTTGCACAGATGCCTCAGTGCCCTCCTCATTATGTGCGTGTGTGTGTGTTTATTTTTTTGACATTTGCATTTTTTATTGACTCTTCGAGACTTTGGCAAGGTGAAAGGCTTGTGGTGGTTAGGGACCATGTGATAGTATTGTGAGTGGTTTGAATATAATGCCTTTGCCAATGAGCCACCCACACTGTTTAGTTTCTGAGTGCCATTCTCCAATGGATTCCTATCGACTCTCAAAACACGCTTGGCTAGTCGAGGAAATTGTTTGAACTACGTTGGAGACTTCAGTCAATGGTCTAGTAATCACACTAGTCCTTTCATTCCAAATGATCCATCTCAAATGACTTTGTCACATGGAGTTTTCTCTTATGTGATTTATCCTAATAAGACAGGGTACCCACTGAGAATCATCATTGTATTATATGCACGGTTTACATACCACCTCTCACTCTGTGCTATGATCCCCAGGGACTGTAGACAGGAACATCAGTCTTCCACTGTAAAGCATCATTGGGCTCTACCTAAGGAAGCTCAGAATTCTCCTATGAGAGTGTTCATGTCAGAATCAACTAGAATTTATTTCACATTATTGAGATTCTGGTGCTCCCTTTGAGGCAAACAGTTAAATATAAAAATGTGAAGAGCTCTGACATGGATCTGGTGTAATTACTATAAATAACTGGATCCCACAATAAGAGTGCATTTTCTTTTTATAATGGCTAAATACAATTTCCAAGTGTTTTTAAAAATAAGATCACCATTAACATTGAACTATTTTAATTATTACTGAATGGAGTCCATTTTTTATTCCTTGTGTATGTTCACAATATAATAATAAGGTCTTCACATACATGTACATAGCTAGATATGCTTTTATATATGTGTGTATATATAAAACAGTCAAGAAGAATAGAGCATCCTGAAACTCCTAACTTCAAAATTTGGTTTGTTACTTGATTGGCCATATATTTTACACCTAATCTGACATAATCACAATTTTATGTAGAATTTAAAGGTAAAAAAGATGTAAATCAATTGATATCTGCACAGTTCCCAATCTTAAAAAAAAGTAGGATAAATATTTACATGTTAAAATGTATTCGAGAATTGTTTCTTGTTTTAACACCATCATGAGAGTTACAATTCTGTTAGTATACCAAGTGCTCTGAGGTGTCTTGCCATAGAGAAATCCTTTTAGTGTTGTTTCATTGGGAATGAGAGGTTCTCAAAATTATTTGATAGCTTTTTTCGTGAACATATATAAGCACATTAGGTTCTTGCAGAATTGGTGCTCTACTGTTCTTATTTTCAAAAATATTGAATTAGAAACTTTCTGTACATTTTCTAATGTACTCTTACTTTTCCATGGGGTATTGTAGGGGATATTTGTTGTTTTATTTACCTAAAACCTTTCTTCTGGCTGACCAGTATCTTAAATTTACTGTGGAGAAAAAAAAAAAAAATCACTCTTATCTACCTTCACCATTAACTGTAGAGGGAGGCTCTGGATGATTAAATGAACAACTCATTCATTAATTTATTGATTCATTAATTTATTCATTCAGTAAAATATATGGAGCTTTATCTGACATGCCAGACATTTTTGTAGGTGCTTAAGATACAGCTTAAAACAACACAAGCAAATCATTGCACTGATAGATGTGCAAACAGACAAATACATCAGTGAAATGTAGAGAAGATCAGAGTTAAAGAATGCTGTAGAGAGAAACCTAAACAGGGAAGGGGCATTGAACACTGGAGGTGTGATGTAGTGGCTTCCTTGCCCGTAGTAATTTATGGAGAGGAAAATGGATGATCTCAGAGCCCTGTGCTCTGTGGTGGCTAAATTAATAGAATTAAAATAATAATATTGGTTTGGAGATATTGATTCAGTAAATGTTTCACGCACATTAGTGTGAAGAGACCACCAAACAGGCTTTTTGTGAGCACTAAACCTTTTTAATCACCTGGGTGCGGGCGGGATGAGTCTGAAAAGAGAGTCAGCGAAGGGAGACAGGGATGGGGCTGTTTTATAGGATTTGGGTAGGTAATGGAAAATTACAGTCAAAGGGAGTTGTTCTCTGGCGGGCAGGGTCTGGTGCTCAGTAGGGGAGCTTTTGAGCCAAGAGAAGGAATCTCACAAGTTAATATCACCAGTTAAGGCAGGAACCAGCCATTTTCACTTCTTTTGTCATTCTTCAGTTACTTCAGGCCATCTGGACGTATACATGCAGACTTGGGCTCAGAGGCCAGACAAAATGTTTGTTGAATGATTACCACATGTCAGGCTCAGCTATGAAATTATGGAGATGGTAATTAATGAAACAAAGATCTCTGATCTCATGAATACAGTTGTGTGCTAGAAAATATTTAAGAACAGACTCTTCAAAAAATCAAAGTGAGGCTTGATTTGGATCATTTGTGAATGTTTGTTAGGTAAATAATACACCATGACCAACTACAAGGTACCACTTGAATACAAAGTCGGGAAGAATAAGTATATAATCAACTTTTATGTGAAAGTAAAGGCAGGCTCAAATCCACCATTGCGTGTATCTTATATTTTAGCCTGTCATATAAACGTACTAAATGATTAAAGTAACACATGCATTGGCAGGTGATAGGTTCTAGTAAATAAAAGAGAGTACAGCAGTGTAAGAGGGAATCAGGATGCTGAAGGGAGGCAGAGTAGCAAGCAATAAAATAGGGAGCTGCCAAGTATTTCTAATGGTGCTCAGAGGTCCGCAGGAGGCCTGAGAATAGAACTTTGGATTTAGTAACACAGCAACATCAATGTCAGGCCTCTGAGCCCAAGCCTGCAGGTATTCATCCAGATGGCCTGCAGTAAGTGAAGAATCACAAAAGAAGTGAAAATGGCCTGTTCCTGCCTTAACTGATGACATTACCTTGTGAAATTCCTTCCCTGGCTGATCCTGGCTCAAAAGCTCCCCCACAGAGTACCTCATGACTCCCACCCCCGCCAGCCAGAGAACAACCCCCTTTGACTGTGATTTTCTACTACCTACCCAAATCCTATAAAATGGCCCCACCGCCATGTCCCTTCGCTGACTCTCTTTTTGGGCTCAGCCCGCCTGCACCCAGGTGAAATTAACAGCCTTGTTGCTCACAAAAAGCCTGTTTGGTGGTCTCTTCACATGGTCATGCATGAAAATCAACATTGTGGATGTTTACAAGGATCATTTCAATGGATAAAGAGTGAGAAAGGTTCTTAGTGGATCCAAGAAAGGTAATAGGATTAAATAATTTTATCAGGGCAGATTTTAACTTGAGCCTGTGATTTATGGAGAAAGTTGTGGGGCCTTTCCAGGCATGCTCAGAGCTTGGCATTCTCCATTCAAAGTTATCCTCAAAGGTTACGTGGAGGCTGGAGAAAGTTTGCATTATCTAAATAGTTATAGGATTCTGAGGTTTTCTTGTGACTCCTGCCTTGAGGAAATAACACTGGAGAGGGGTGGCCTTATCTAGAACTTACACACAAAACTCATTGACTTGCTCTTGGTTCTTGCTGATAGAGAGGCATAGGCTGCAGGTAGGTCCAACTTAGCAGGAGCACTGGAGAATTGCAGATAAGCTAATTAATATATTTCATATCTCCAATACAATGGCTGGATATGGTGTGACCCAATGCAAATCAATGAGAGTTAGGTTCCCATGTTTTAGTTTATCTGCTGGAGGAGACAAGATCTGTAGCTGCTGGATTCGAACCCTGGGTGTGCAGGAGAGTTTTAGTTGGGACAGTTATATTGTACTTGAGCAGGTAGAGCCTAGAGCTAGCAGAGACTCTTAGTGGATCCACAATAGGGCTGAGAGATGGAGAGCAGCTGAGCCTTCTTGCCAACAGTAAGTCCTAAGTCAAGCCATGCCTGCAGCTTTCCCTAGCTCTGACC
This sequence comes from Trachypithecus francoisi, assembly GCF_009764315.1. NCBI lineage: Eukaryota > Metazoa > Chordata > Mammalia > Primates > Cercopithecidae > Trachypithecus > Trachypithecus francoisi. Next base: position 11,415,391 of record NW_022681454.1, on the reverse strand, counting down.
ATTTTATTCACCTAAGCTAACATTAGTCACTTTTTAGGCTTAAGCTGATTCATGTCAGATTTTCTGTTGAGGTTTCTACCTGATCCAGGTAGGTTTTACTATCACCACCCGAGTACAGGTGAGAAAACCAAAACTTATTTCTCAGTGAATGACTAATTGTTCTAGTTCACACAACTAATGAATGAAACCAGGTATAGCTCAGGACCATCTACTTTCCCCTTTCTACTGAGAGGGAAACATCAGTGAGTTAGAAACAAAAAAAAATAGCAGAAATAAAGAGAGTCTATAATTAGAAGAGATTTTCATGAGCTTTTTTCTGATCTCCTTAGGAGAAACTTTCTCCTTCAAGAGGAAAATATTTGATTTCTGATTCTGCACCCAAGCTTTAAGCTTTTTCCAATTCCAAATGATGCTATTAACAAGATAAACCAAGATACATAAAAATCAGAAAGTTAGACATCAGAGGGGATGGAAAAAAGAGTAGGGTTTACATGGGACTTAAAAAGAAAATTTAATTAGAAGCAAAGATAGCTCTGATATCTTCTCTACATTAGTGTTAAGAAGGTAGAGGAAATTATAAGTATGTAGGTAAATAGCTGAGGATAGTATATGTCATGGGAATTGGGGGTCCTATTAAGAAAGCCAATGAGGGGTAAATTCTACTTAATACTGCTTCCTAAAGAAGAGCAGATACAAAAGGAACCAACTAGGGAGAGAAGACTATGGATCACTCACGTCCTTAGCTAATGAGTTCGTGGCAATTTTGGTGTGGGGCGGCAGGAAAAAGGGGCAGGTAAGCAATATGAAGTGAATGTGAAAGTTTAGTTAATAGAAGCGTAGTTTTGAGTATCCACTGTCTGCTAGTATTTTGAGATTTTTATAATTTTTACACAGAATCATGTTATCTAGCCTATGCCCCAAAAATTAAAAAATAAATAAAGCAACAAAGAAGAGGAGCTCATAGTTATCTAATGTAAAGAGATCAATCAGGTCTTATTGCTTATAACTCACATCACGTAGCAGTGGCTACACAGTACTGCACTGAAAAATATATGGTGGGTGGGTGTAAACTAACAGAAAAATAATTCTTGATCACTGGCACTGTCTGTCCTTTTGATCCCAGAGTGATGTGGACATACCTGTGCTATGTGCTTCTTCCAAGATCTAGTACCCTGGATTGGCGGTCCATACAAACTGTACCATTGGGTCCTCATAACCCTCCTGCAATGATCAGCTATTGTTTCTTCTGCTAAGCATACCTCCTTTCATTTCAGAAGGGTATCCATAATTTTGGTAAATTCCTCCAAACCCTACTTCAACTTAATAGCTCCAGAGGAAATTGTACATTATGGCACACTGCTTACCATGAGGAGTGGGGAAGTAAGACAAATTGGGCCAGAAATCTGCCCTAGGATTTTTAAGACACAACTGATAGAAGAGCGACTGTTGCTTGGTAAGGTGAGAGATGTGAACACTGAAGCTGCTAGCTGCTTAGCCGGACTTCCACTCCCTTAGTTTAGAAAAAGTTTGTCTAAAAATCAGAGATAGGCAGCCCACATGCAGAGAGAAGCAGTGATAAGAGATATAGTCCGACAGTCCTAAAGGCCTTTTGGTCATTGACTCAGGTTATCTGCAAAGCTAGTTTCATCTCATATTCTGTGGCTTGGAATACAAGAGCCTGTAAAATCCATCCTTGTTCTAAGAGAGGTGTTTCAGTTTTTATCTTTTCCAATCATGAGAGATATGGCCTTTTCTGTGCTATGAGTGTAGAAACCAAGGCTTACAATGGCTAGTTAACCTGCCTGAAGTCACACTGCTACCAGCTGTTGCTTGAGAAGTTGTTAGTTCTTTTTCCTTTTATATTTACAGGCATCAATCCAGCTACGCACATGATCAACTGCTCCAGTTTATTGATCAATCTCCTGAAGTAACTTCTTTTGAGTGGATATCTGCGATCACTCTATTTAAAAGAGTACCCTTTATTTCACATCTCTCGCACTCAATGTTTTCTTTTTTCTTTCAATTGCTTGTCATACCTTTCCCTAGACTATGAACTTAATGTGAAGTTTGTCATACTTACCATGATATCCCCAGAACCTAGAATAAGTATATGTCCATACATATTTTTAAATACCCGAATAAACATTTATTTTTTAAATGGTAGAATATTTTACCCTGATCTGCTACTTCTGTTTTCACTTCATAACAATTGGAGATTTCTAATTTATGATAATTGAGTATTCCATTATGTGAGTGTAACATAATATAGTTAATAATATTCTTTTTTTAAAATAGAGTGTTGGTGGGGGACACGTGTGCAGGTGCTACTTGGCTACATTGTGTAGTGGTGGCATCTGGGCTTCCAGTGTACCCATCACCCAAACAGTGACTCTTGTATTTTCTAATCTTTCATTGTCAGGGGTGAAAGTTGCAATAAATCTCCTTTTTGAACCCTTTTTAAAAATTATACATGAGTCTAACTGTAGACTGGGTCAGAAAGAATGCCCATTTGATATGTGTTGTCATTTTGTTCTCTAGTTGAGAATGTAACAGCTTATCCTCTAATCACTGACAGGGGATATACTCATCCCCTTTCTTCTTGCAATTACACTGTGTTTTCACACCTTTTGCTCTTTCTCAATCTGGTAGATGAAAATGATGTATTATTGTAGCCCTGTTTTGCATTTCACTCATGAGTGAGATTTTTTTTTTTTTTTTTTTTTTGAGACGGAGTCCGGCTCTGTTGTCCAGGCTGGAGTGCACTGGCTGGATCTCAGCTCACTGCAAGCTCCGCCTCCCGGGTTCCCGCCATTCTCCTGCCTCAGCTTCCCGAGTAGCTGGGACTACAGGCGCCCACCACCTCGCCCGGCTAGTTTTTTTTTTGTATTGTTAGTAGAGACGGGGTCTCACCGTGTTAACCAGGATGGTCTCGATCTCCTGACCTCATGATCCGCCTGTCTCGGCCTTCCAAAGTGCTGAGATTACAGGCTTGAGCCACCGCGCCCGGCCCATGAGTGAGATTAATCCTACTTTTATATTTTATGCCCAACTGTGTTTTCTGTGAAATGTGTATTTTGCTGATTATTTTCATGAGCTGTTGTTATTCTTATTATTAATTTGTATTAACTATTATATTAAGAAACTATGACTTGCGCTCATGACATATGCCTTTCGTTTGAACTCTTATTTTAGTTTTCGTGTTGAAGTAAATTTTTAGTTTATACTTTCCATATTGTCATTTTTAAACATTTGACGACTTCTGGTTTTTATTATTATTAAAGATGTCTTATTCATAAGAATTTATTTATGATCCTCCCACATTCTTACTTTTTTTAAAGCATTTGTAGTTTGTATTTATTCTGGATTTTGTTTTATTTTTACTTATATATGGGACATCATACACGTGTAACTTTACACTATGAATCTTGAAAGAAAGATAGTCTGTCTTTTCAGGGATTGGAATTCAAAGACATGAAGTATACTAAACAAGGGGTAGATTTTTAATGTTCCTTACGTGCTTCTATGTCAAGCATTGAGAAAAGTGAATTCGGTTTTTATAATAATTTATTTTTATCTACTTTCCCAGTAAAATTTTAGTTTTCCTATATTAGTATTGATTATATATTCTTAGCTACACACATACACATTTAAAACCACTTCATCTCTATTTAAATTTATAAGCTTTATCTATAAATGATTCTTATTTTCTTAACGTGCCCTCAAATTACCTTAACATTTTAGCACATCCTTTGTTTACATTTCTCTGTAGAAAATTACTCACATTTCTATTTTTCAACCTCTGAGTAAATTTACAGTTATAGATATTTTTGCTTTGTAATCCAGTCTGATATTTTTGTACCTAAATAGGCGATTTAAATTTATTTTAATTTATTGATATAAAATATAGATTTGGTCTTAATTCTGTCTCATATTTTATGCGATGCCTTCTGCTTTTACTGATTCTTTAAAAATTCTTTACTATGTGAAGCATATTTCTTTGGTATTTGTGTGTATGTTCCCAGATAATTCAGAATTATGTTCCACTAATGGCTTTTCTTAATGTTGTTTTATAACTAAACCTTTATATAAAATATTGGCTATTTTATATAACTCTTGCTATTCTATTGATTTAGACAGAAAGTGTTAAACACTATGAGCAAGTATACAATTATGATAGTTGTGTCTTTGCTTAGGTTCTTCCAAAAGCCGACCTTGAGACAAACAGTCGAATGTAAGATCGTAAGTTCTTTATTGGGGAAGTAACAGTAGGGAAGTAGGAAAAGAAGAAACCAATAAGGTGGCCTCATCAAGCAAGGTCCCTCCCTAGAAGACTGCAGTGAAATCCTGCTGGGAAATTCTGGATCCAGCACAAAACACCATCCTCAGAATCATCTCAGGTGGAGGTGAGGGAGCTGGAGTGATTGATGATAAATCAACCCACACTAGGAAATTATCGAGGGCTGCTTTCTGGGGTGTTAATTCCCCTGCAATTTTGGCCTTTTTACAGTCACAAAAATGTGAAATCAATGGCAGAGACAGCCTACAACAAAGAAATGCAGGTGCTAGAATTTTGAATTCAATCTGTTCTACCCTAAAATGGGCAGAGCACTCACGGTAATTATCTTATACCGCTCAGATCCACCCATGCTGTATATGAAAATCCTGCAAGCAGTTATTTGAGACAACGGCCTATTTCAATATCTTAAAAAAAGGAAAACTTGCAAAAGACAAGCTCTAGTCCCCACTGCCAGAGCTGATCCTAGCAGCTTAACAGGTACAAATCACCTCTTTCCTCGGCTACACACTCTAGATTACCCCATCAGCATTTCTGCCAGGCATTTGCAGTTATTAAGGGATTTAGAGGCATAAAAGTTTCCCCCCCAAATTTCAAGTATTTCATACTTAGTACTTTCTATCACCAATATGTAGCAGTAAAACTATCTTGTCATGATTATTGGGGTCTTTTACACCTACCAGTTACAATCATTCTTTTCTTTGACTCCTAGTCTACTGGCATGAAGAGCCTTATGGTGAGAAATGTAGAATAATTCCTACTGCATTCCTAGCAAGAGCATCCCCCAGCTCTGAAACCAGACTTCTAGTTTAGCAAAACCCAGAGCTATAGGCATAGGAAGGACACATCCCCACACCCCAAGTTTCACTAAAAGTGATAAGGAGTAATTATCCTATTGCTAACTTTTGTATTCTCAAGCTTATTCATCTCCTGCACAGTCAACACCCTATCATGCCCATTGGTTAAAGTATCCATCAAACATGGAAGGACATCACTTCAGATCCAAAGAATGCCATACCTAACCTGCCATCTTAGCTGCATTTTGAAGATCCCATCCCAAGTTCTAGAAGAATGACAGCATGTATATGATGGAGTACATGGGAGAACCAGTGTATCCCATGCTCATGTGCCAATTGTCACATCTCCTTGCTGCTTCAGTTGAGCCCCTTGGTGATATAGTTCAGATATTTGCCCCCTCCAAATCTTATGTTCAAATATGATCCTCGGTGTTGGAGGTGGCCCTATTAGGAGGTGTTTGGATCTTGGGAGTGGATTTCTCATGAATGACTTGGTGTTGTCTTTGAAGCGATGAGTGAGTTCTCATTCTATTATTTCACCAGGTAGCTGGTTGTTTAAAAGAGCATGGCACCCCTTCTCTCTCTCTCTCTCTCTCTCGCTCCCACTCTCACTATGTGGCACACTAACTCCCCTTCCCCTTCTGCCGTGATTGAAAACTTCCTGAGGTCCTTACCAGAAGCAGATTCTGGTGCCATCCTTCCTATACAGTCTGTAGAACCATGAGCCAAATAAACCTCTTCTTTATAAATTACCCACCCTCAGGTATTACTTTATAGAAATGCAAAGCAAACAAAGACACTTGGTCTAAAATAATATTATGCAAAATTTCATGGCATAAACTACATGTCAGGGACCCTTTGGATAACCATACTGTCCAAAAACACTCAGAGCCTAGTATAATCCCAATTCCAGTAATTATAAAAGAGGCCTCCTCTAGGTAAAAGGGACCTCATGAAATCAACTTGCTTCCCAGTGACTCATTAGTTTTCTTGATAAAATGATGCCATATCATAGGCTCACTGCCCTTTGTTGCCCCTTCCAGTTTGGACATTCAGTAGTAGCAGTAACTAAGTCAGTTTTGGTGACTGGGAACCCAGAGTGCTGGCTGACTTCTACTGAACCAGGCCAACTCTCTTCTTGGTTATTCAGTGCTTTCACTACCCTGGCTGCTTTTAGGTGGGTGATGTGGGGAACCCAAATACCCACACGTTTTGTCTGTTCACCATTGTAGAACCAGCCTTATGCTTCGTGCTCTAACATCATTTTCTTCAATCTTCTAATTCTGCTCTTTCCAAGACGTTGAGAAATAGACAAGCCATTTGTCACTGTCCAGGGATTCCACGCACATTCTTTACTCAGGCTACTTTTCTCTGTGGACCAAGTTGATGACTAGAGGTTTAATGGTTTTAGCTCTGCCCAGTAGGATTTCCCTCATAGTAACTTTCAAAGCCTTTGCTGAGCAAGGCTGTAGTACAGTAGCTTGAGGGCTGATCTGAAGGGATTTTCATTCCCTGGCACTAATGGTTGATATTTGTGTGGGCAAAATGATTTCCTTGCAACAGAAGGCCCTCATGCAAAACAATTATCAAGTGCTGGGAGTTGTAACTTGTGCTGGCATGCACTATAGTTGAAAGACTGATGGGAAGTGCATGGGACACTATTGATGTCTGGCATAAATTGGTTGTTTTTTTCTTAGTAAAATGATGGATTTTTCTTAATATCTAACATTATAACTCTACATATATGAATTGCATCCTTATAACTAAATTTATCTACTTTAAATTATATAATTTTGAAGGCTTGGTTACAATAAATCAGAAAATGAGTCTTCTTAAACTACCTCTTCCAATCTTCCTTTCCTTCCTTTGCTATTTACCATCATATCTACATTCCTACATTAATAACATTTCAATTTTTTCAGGTATATATCCTGCATTTCAAGTGTCGTAATCTCACCCCTATAAATATATGAATTCAATATTCACCATTATTCCCTTCCAGAAAGATTTTGTATTCATGTTTAGGTTTTCTGAAGTGTATCCCCTAATACTTTTAAAATACTTTTATAAAACATGTAATTCTTTTTAGGCTAAAAATGTTTTATTATATGTACAACAACCTATTTAGCTTTTCTATGTGGATTTTTAGTAGGTCTCCCAAACTGCACAAGTTCTGAAGTGGGCTTCTGATCTTTTCCCTACCCAATCCAAAATCGGCTCATTTCAGAGTACAAGCTAAAATCCTTAAAACACTCAACACTCCTTTTCACATTACCTTCCTCACCTCATCCCATTCTCATTGCCTCCTCCTCACTGTTCCAGCCATCCTGACCCGTCTTTACCGCTCAGCATTCCTGGCTCCAGGCACACTCCTGCCTCAAGGCCTTAGTCCTAGCTATTCTCAATGCTTAGAATGCCCTTTCTCTGGATGACTGCAAAGCTTCCTCCTGTACTCACTAAAATGTTTACTCAAATGTCCCCTCTCATTCAAGCCTTCCCTGGTCATCCTCTCTAAAGTGACAATGCTTTTGACAATGACAATCCCTATTGACTTTCTAGGCTTTATTTTTCCTTTGAGTAATCAATGATCATCTCTTTACACACTACGTATTTTACTCTTCATCTTATTCATTGCCCTTTTTGCACTCTAATTAGAATATAAGTAGAATGGGCCAGGTGCAGTGGCTCAGGCCTGTAATCCCAAAACTTTGGGAGGCCAAGGCAGGTGGATCAGAGGTCAGAAGTTTGAGATGAGCTTGGCCAACATGGGAAAACCAGGTCTCTACTAAAAAATACAAAAATTAGCCAGGCATGATGGCGCAGGCCTGTAGTCCCAGCTACTCAAGAGGCTGAGGCAGGAGAATCACTTGAACCTAGGAGGCGGAGGCTGCAGTGAGCCAAGATCACACCACTGGACTTCAGCCTGGGAGACAGAGAAAGGCACTGTCTTAAAAAACATTATATATATTTTTATATATATACAGAGAGAGAGAGAATGAGAGGAGAGATATGTGTCTGCTTGTTATGGTTGTTGTTGCTGTTGTGTCCTCTCTACCAATAATGCTTGAAAATAATAAGCACTCAGTAAACAGTTTCTAAACAACTGTTTAGACTTTATAGTTAGACTAAACTTCATTGGGGCTAAATGTCTTGTTTCCTTGAGGACGTTACGTGCAAATGCTTCACGGTCTTCTATCCTTGAATGTTGCTGCGAATCATTTTGAATCTAGCCTGGTCTTTTTTGTATGTGGATGATTTAATCATTTTGCCTAGCGCACAGTGTAATCTTGATCATAGAAGACCAGTAACTTAAACTTTTCAGCGTTTCCTTTAATTTCTGGAGCTACCTATTATGTGTGAAACCCTTTTGTCTCTCCTATGTTACATAGCTGCCATCAGCATTTTTAAAAAATGCTTTGATCATTTTTCTTCCATTTTTTTTCTCACTCCAGTCTTTCATGGCCTTAATGTATCTTGAACAGCTTCTATTTTTCTTTATGCTGCTTCCAATGCAGACCTGATTTTGTAGATGATGTTCTTTCTTTTTTCTTTCCACTTATTTCCCAAGTTCTGCCAGCTCATGTTTCATCTCTTTTAGTTAACTTGACATATCTTACCAGTGCACTTTTTTTAACAGTATTTTTAAAATTGTATTTATGGCTTATGTTTGCTCATACTTTACATCTTTTCTGTGGTAATATTTTTCTGGTGAGGCTTAGTCATCTTTCACATGTTTCCATTCCTTTTTTCCTTATTGCTTGTAGTATCTTTGTATGATCTATGCATCCAGGGCTGCTTCCTTTTTATTTTGAGAGACAGAGTCTCACAGTGGCCCAGGATGAGGTGCAGTGGTACAATCATAGCTCACTGCAGCCTCAAACTCTTGGGCTCAAGTGATCCTCTTGTCTCAGCCTCCTGAGTGACTGGGTCCACAGGCACACACCAGCACAGCTGTCTAATTTTTAAGTATCTTTGTAGAGATAGTGTTGCACTATATTGCCCAGCAGTCTGATCTTGAACTCCTGTCCTCAAGTGTGTTTCTCCCACCTTGGACTCTTTTTTTTTTTTTTTTTTTTGAGACAGAGTCTCACTCTGTTGCCCAGGCTGGAGTACAGTGGCACAATATCTGCTCACTGCAAGCTCCGCCTCTTGGGTTTACGCCATTCTCCTGCCTCAGCCTCCCGAGTAGCTGGGACTACAGGCGCCCGCCACCTCGCCCAGCTCGGTTTTTTTTTGTATTTTTTAGTAGAGACGGGGTTTCACCATGTTAGCCCCACCTTGAACTCTTAAAGTGTTGAAATAGCAGGTGTGAGCCACTGCACCCACCCTGTACTACTTCCTTTTTAACAATGGTTTATCTTTGAATGAAACTGGTTCTCACAGTACCAGCTATTTTCAAAAGATTTGAGTTACGCTGGAACCAGAACTGATTTCTGCACTAACAGAAGCTTTCTTGTGTTACAGTGTGATAACTTATTTGGCAGTATTGTGAGACTACACAAGTTGTTGGAGCCTTTGCTTTTTCCTGGAAGGCAAAGATGGATAGCAGTCAAATCTCTCTGAGAAACTGCTGTAAGATTTCCTGAAACCACCCTGTCCTTATTTTATTTCCCTGTTGTAGAACAGGATAGAAGCTGCTCCTCTGGCCATTCTGTGTCTCCTGTTCTGGTTGTTACATACGTGAGTATTGGATTTGCCTTTTATGTATCGCACTTCCTTCTGAACATTTTTTGTTTTCTTTTGTTTTGTTGCTAACTTTGTTTTATAGATTTGCCATTATCAACATCCTTTTCAACAAGTGTCTTTTTGACCTTTGTTGCATTCGGGCAGCTTTTTTCTCATGTATTGTTATTCAAGGTTATAGATGTTATTAAATTTTTATTTTTTTAGAGACAGGGTCTCGATCTGTTACCCAGGCTAGCTTGCATTGGAACCATCATGGCCTACTATAGCTTGGAACTTTTGGGTCCAAGTGACCCTCTCACTGCAGCCGCCCAAGTAGCTGGGACCACAGGCATGCACCATCATGCTTAGGTATTTATTTTTATTATTGTTTATAGAGCCAGGGATTTTGCCATGGTGCCCAGGCTGGTCTCAAAGTCCTGGGCTCAAGCAATCCTCCTGCCTTGACCTTCCAAAGTGCTCAGATTATAGGCATGAAACTTACCTGTTATTAAATCTTTAAAGATAAATTTAATTATTATAACTTTTAATTATATCCTACAACCTCTTATAATTTTTATTATACTTAAATTTGTACAATAAGAGAAAAACAGAGCCAGACATGAGCACTTGAGAAACAACACAATTTAAGGGAAGACAAGAGCAGAATTTAAGGAGAGAGGGCAAACAGGAGACTGCAGAGGGTGCTGATGTATCTGCTGGGTGAATGCTGATGACATCTGCTCAGATACAAAATTGAGCAGAGGGAGAAGATTTAGGAAAGAAGACAATGAGCTCTGATTTACACATTTTAAAAGTCATTTGGAAGCTCCCCTGGTAGAAAACTCTAGCTTTCATTGAATATTACATGATGAAGCTTGTGAGGAGGATGAGTTTGAGGACGAAATTTGAAAGTTACTACTGCAAATGGTAATCAGAAAAAAAAACGTCTATATGATATCATTGAGATAATGTTTGTATTATCGGAAAAGCAGAGGGTGGTGTGCTGGACCTTGTAGGGCTGAAACTATGGGAAGTAGCCCTGTGAAGAGGCAGAGAAGTAAGGCCAAGAGAGGCACCAGAAGAACTTTTATTCTCTGCAAGAAACGTTAAGTTGGATTATTTTAACAGTGATATTTAATGGTATTGTTTTGTTGTTCCAATACAAAATGTCTATTGATATCTACTGATTTATGTAAAACATACTTATTCAGCCTCTTTTATGTGCCATTTCAAGCCCTGGGGAAAGCCTGGTGGATAAGTTATATCCTCAGCTTTGATTATGATTCTTTATAGAAAGAATAAAGAGTTCTTCACTTTTCTTTTGGCATGAGATAGAAGATCCAAATGCAAATTTTCAAGGACATAATTCATCAGTTCGGCCAATACTTGTTGAGTATCTCTTATGTATCTGATACTTATCCAGGTACTAGGAATTAACCCATAAATTACATAGAAAAAAATCTCAACCTTCGTGGCATTTCACTGGAAAATTGCTGGTTCTCCCCCCCGGGGATTGGAGGAAAGCAGTTAGGAATATAACATGATTTCTTTTTGTATAAACTTCAGGAGATCACCAACCAAGTGTTTCTAGTTATAGGTTACGAATAGCTGATTTAGTGCCAGACTATCTAGATCATTTTACAGACAATAGTTAAAAGAAAGATAAAAGCAGACAATAATTGTGAGTACCAAAAAGTTGACACTAACAATTATCTGATAAGCAAAATTCAGTGAGGTGTTATCAGCCCCGTTTTATATTGAGGTAATCTGAATCTCAGAGTTTCAAGTACCTTGCCCCAATCCACAAGTACTCAGTAAAGAGATCTGGTGTTCTGGCCCAGGCTTCGTGACTTACTGCACTTTTCACTCCATTGTCCATGAAATTATCGCCCATTTCCATTCCAGGAGTGTAACTTTAGCCTGAAGGAATGAAGCCACTCTGTTACTCTGTTACTGTTCTCCAACTCCAGTTGTTTTTGCCTAAGGTGAGGGAAACAGCACCCCCTTTCTACCGTTTCTCCTCCTCACATGCGCCAAAGTAAGTGTTGATTTTAAAAAGTTGCTTAGATTTTTAAACATCTAAAAGGCGTACCAATGTGGAGAGTTGGAACAACAGCCTTTCTTCTTTTCTTGCCAGATCTGCAGACTTTTCAAGGTGATCATAGGTGCTAGATGCACTAAACAGACACAATTTGTGTCACAACATGTCAAAACTAAACAACCATGAAGAGTTTCTCCAGAGTCAATGGTGCTAAAAAACAGCTCACAGCTATTGAAGGCAGTAACTTTTTACATAAAAGAAATATTAGTGTGATTAAATGTTCCAAAACATTGTTATGAAAACGTAACTCAAGTACCCTGAATGGCAAAAAACAAAAAGAGATAAACGTGGAAGATAAAACTATTTACAGTGAAGTATATTAATGCTACAAAGTGTGGACATTCCTTTGTTTACTCTGCGTTTTACAGTCTTTGTTCAGAGCAAAAACAGCTGCCCTTTCCAACTTCACTCCAGAAACTTGTCTTCGGTCTCTTGCGTTGGGCAGTTGAGTGTGTGTGTGTGTGTGTATGTTTGTGCAAGCTCATGTGCATGTTTAACTGTATGAGCTCATGCATTTAAGCACGTCTGTCTGAGAAATTATGTCTCTGTGTCTTCTGAGTGCATGACCTTGTGAGTGCTGGCTTTGCAGTGTGTGAATGAGCCTGTGGACAATCAAAAGGGCACATAGGGGTCTATTTGCATGCATGTGTGTATGTGCTTTTGCAGATGTTAGGATAGTCGTGTCTATGGAGTTGTGAAATGATGCATGTGTGGGTAAATGAATGCATGAAAGTTCCTAAGGGTAAGTGTGTATTTGTGTGTGTACATGAACACCTATATGAAAGGGAAATGAGTGCGTCCATGCACGATCCCCTTGATTTGTGTGCATGTCTGAATGTGCAAGTTCAGATATACATTCTTATTTGTAAGAATGTGTGCATGCATATGTGTTTGTATAAGCCTGGGGAAAGTAAGGAGTCTGTCAGCAATGTCGAAGAATGACAAAGTGTTACTGGAGGCGCTGTTTCTCAACTGCCATTCTTCACTGTCAGTGTGGAAGCTGTTTCCAGAATCAGCTGCTGATTTGTCGTGCTGTTAATTGATGTCAAAGCTGAGTCTGCTGGGTCTGGCACTCATGCGGTAAAGTGAAATTTCCAAACAAGTCCAGACCCCGGCAGCTGGTCCTGAGTTTACAAGGTGATAGAAAACAGGCATTTTTAGGAAAACAAAAACAAAAAGATTACATTTCTATTGGTACTTCATCTAGAGAGCGAGTTTGGCAGGTCTGTGTGTAACACACTGGGTTGGGTTAGTGAGGATGAGGACCCCACGGCAGGAAAACTAGGAAGAGACAACCAGTCAAGCTCCCACTGAGACAGCTTCTCAGGGCATTTTCCTAGATTCTCAGCAGCTATTCACCACCTTAGGGCTTTCTTCACAAACAGTGAGATCCTAGAACTGAGTGAAAGGCCGTACAGCAGATACTACTTTGTTCAGATTTTAAGAAATTGAGCCCCAGAGGGGAAATTACTTTCCTGTTATAGTAAGAGGCTGATGTGGTTTGCCTGCATCCCCACCCAATTTTCATCTTGAATTGTAGTTTCCGTAATCCTTACGTGTCGTGGGAGGGAGCCAGTGGGAAGTAATTCAATCATGGAGGCAGTTAGCCTTATGCAGTTCTGCTGATAGTGAGTGAGTTTTCACAAGATCTGATGGTTTTATATGAGGTTTTTCCCCTTTTGGTTGGCCCTTCTTCTTTCTGCTACCATGTGCAGAAGGATGTGTTTGTTTCCCCTTCTGCCATGATTGTAAGTTTCCTGAGGCTTCCCCAGCCCTGAAGAACAGTGAATCAATTGATACGGCTTGGTTTGGCTGTGTCCCCACCCAAATCTCATCTTGAATTCCCACATGTTGTGGGAAAGACCCAGTGGGAGGTAATGGAATCATGGGAGCAGGTCTGTCCCATGCTGTTCTCGTGGTAGTGAATAAGTCTCACGAGATCTGATGGTTTTGTAAGGTTAAGTTTCCCTGCACAAGCTCTCTTTGCCTGCTGCCATATGTGTAAGATATATCTTTGCTCCTCCTTGCCTTCTGCCATGATTGTGAGGCCTCTCTAGCCATGTGGAAGTGTGAATCCATTCAACCTTTTTTTCTGTACACGTTACCCAGTCTTGGGTATGTCTTTATTAGCAGCCTGAAAATGGACTAATAAGGCCGGGCACAGTGGCTCACACCTGTAATCTCAGCACTTTGTGAGGCCAAGGAGGGCAGACCATGAGGTCAAGAGATCGAGAGCATCCTGGCCAATACGGTGAAACCCCGTCTCCACGAAAAATACAAAAATTAGGTGGGCATGGTGGTGCACGCCTGTAGTCCCAGCTACTTGGGAGGCTGAGGCAAGAGAATGGTTTGAACCTGGGAGGTGGAGGTTGCAGTAAGCAGAGATTGCACCACTGCACTCCAGCCTGGCAACAGTGAGACTCTGTCTTAAAAAAAAAATGGACTAATACATCAGTTAAACCTCTGTCCTTTATAAATCACCCAGTCTTGGACAGTTTTTTATAGCAGCATGAGAACAGACTAATGTAGAGACAGACTTCAGATTATAACCCAAATCAACACACAATGAAAACTATTTGTGGAATGCAGATTTTTTCAGTGTGATGGAAATATTTTATTTCATATAGTACCATTATCAGGTTAATTTTTTTATTTTTAATTGATACATAATGGTTATATATTTTTGTGGGGTATACATATTTTGCTACAGGTGTACAATGTGAAATCATCAAATCAAGGCATTTGAAATATCCATCACCTAAGACATTTATCATTTCTTTGTGTTGGGAACATTTCAAATCTTCTTTTAGCTATTTTGAAATACACAATATATTATTGTTAACTACAGTTACTCTGGTGTCTCATTGAACACTAGAATTTCTTCCTTCTGTCTAACAGTGTGTTTGTACCCATTAACCAACCTCTCTTCATTCTTCCGACCCCACACTTTGCACAGCCTCTGGTAACGAACAGAGATTTGAAATTTATGATTTTTCCTAATATTCTTTGTTTTCTATCAATATTTATTTAAAAATACATATTCCAAAAGGATGGGTACTGTGCAACCCCTGATTTAGTCAGGGTGGCAAGAAAGAAGGGCTATATGGCAGCAGGGTTCATGACTGATCCTTTCCTTCCATGAATTCCTGCTTCAATCCTTTTATTCAAAATTGAAACAAACACAGATTCTCTTTTTTTTTTTCTTTCTCATTAGGTAGTTTAGAATATTGGCATAACACACAACTACCTCTTCCCAGAAGATATTTTTAATTTTCTTCTTACTTATAATGCCCATGTTAGCTGAACATCACTTTTCTCAATTCATGTTATAAGTAAATAAATTTAATCAATCACATATATACTTGCATTTGTGAAATTCACAATAAGAGTAAAAATGCAAATGTATACGTGGCCATTAGGATAAACTATGTTTACTACTCACTATCTATAATGCCAGTATTACTAGGATATTTACATGTCTAGAAGGAGATCAAATTACCCTTCCCATGACTGTTCCAAGTTCTTAGATAATAAAGTTCCAGTTTGTTTAGCAAATACATTGGGTATTTTTAGGACTTCTTTGGCAGGTGTATATTCTTTTCCTCCTTGAATTGTCTCTCTTGGCCTATGGCCTTTTGGTAATGTCTCAGCATTTCCCCGGTTTCCCACTGGTCTAGTGCACCATGTCAGGTCCACAATTGCCTCCTCTAAGGGACAGCTCCTTGATGGGGCAGCCCAGATAAAAGGAGGCTATTTAGACCATCTATACACTGAATAAGAAGCATCCTTCTTCCTTCAGCCTTCAGAACACTGAGAACTCAACAGCTCATGGTCAGAATTGGTGTTAAAAATCATCTCCAAGAAGGATACTTCACTTGAATTGGGATGTGCAGTTTAGATCTGTGACCACATATGATATGGTTTGGCTCTGTCTCCACCCAAATCTCATCTTGAATTGTACTTCCCATAATCCCCACATGTCCTGGGAGGGACCAGGCAGTAAGTAATTGAATCATGGAGGAGGAGGGGGTGGTTCCCCTGCTGTTCTCATGATAGTGAATAAGTCTTATGAGATCTGATGGTTTTATGAAGGGCAGTTCTGCACACACTGTCTTGCCTGCCACTGTGTTAAGACGTGCTTTTGCTCCTCCTTCACATTCTGCCATGATTCTGCAGTCTCCCCAGCCATGTGGAACTGTAAGTCCATTAAACTTCTTTTTCTTTTTAAATTACCCAGTCGTAGGTATTTCTTCATAGCAGTATGAAATTGGACGAATGCAACACAGACTTTTCATGTTTTATTTTCATAGTCCAGAGATCTGTGGCTTTCAACTGTAGCTAGAAGACTTTTCTTAAAATCCCAATGCTGGGGCTTATTTCAAAGGATTCTGATATAGTTGGTCAGCAGGCAGTTGAGGTCATAGGCTAGAAAGAGTAAAGAAATTGAGGTTCATATGTAGATAAGCCTAGATTACATGGAAGAAGACAAACTAGAGACTTGTGGCTAAAGCCCTATTATAATACAATTAAATCTTCACCTGCAGTGACACCTACATATTATCCTCTGGGATCTGTGAAGTTAAAAATTAGTAGGGATTCAGAGATTCAAGAACCTGGATATTTTCTTTCTATGAAAGACAAGGTTAACATCAAGCAATTTATGATGAGTTAGGTTAAGACAAAACATTCTTGTCACCTGTCCACATTCTTCCCTGAGCTAAACCTCTTGGAAGGATTGGTGAAATGGTTTGTGTACTTCCCCCTGCTTCTTTACTCATTTGTTATAAAGTAGTGGCTTGTAGTATTAGTGTAATTGGGAAAAATAACTGCTGCTCCTCTGTAACTCAAGCCTTTTGTAGCCTCTTATGAATCTTTCTACTCAAACAACATGGTCGTTATGCTTTGCCTCTGTTTTCATGTCAGAAGCATACTGGAGTCAGGGCCAGTTAGCTCTGTCTTTAACTCAGACGATTTTTCGCTATTGTAAATACAACTGTGATAACTTATGGGTAAATGCGTCCCTTTGGTGAACAATTTATTTTCCTTTGGGTATACCCAGTAATGGGAATCAACCGAGGTGCTCATCGACAGTGGATTTGATAAAGAAAATATAGTATATATAATCTATGGATTACTATACAGCCATAAAAAATAATGAAATCATGTCCTTTTCGGTAACATGGATGCAGCTGAAGGCCATTACCCTACGTGAACAAACACATAAACAGAAAACCAAATACCACATGTTCTCACTTGTAAGTGGGAGCTAAGCATTGGGTACACATGGACATAAAGATGGAAATATAGACCGTGGCAACTGAATTTTTAAAAGCTCTTCACATGAATACGGAACCAAAATCGAGTGGCCAGCAGCAAAGTAGTTAAAAGTCTATTTTAAACACTGACATAGGTTAGTTACAAACTCGATTTCAGATGTTTCATCAAGAAAATCAATATTTTGACTTTCATCCAAATGATTTCACTGTCTATATTCTAATTTTTACCTCTTAACATATAGGGATAAAAACTAGGTGCTTTGCACTGTCTCTTTTAAATATCAGCAAACTATTAGGTCCCATTCAAAATCTTATATTTTATTGAAGAAAAGCTGTAAGCCTAGACTGAGACACTAGCACATTCTCTAGCACTCGTACATGACTTTCAGGGTTAATTAGAAATATAAGAAGAAGGTAAAATGTTGCTGCTCCTCCTAGTATCATTCCTCCAACATTCTCAGAGTCTCCTCCACTTATGTAGACACTCCCTGGGTCCTTCCTTTTACTGTCTGCTTGGTGTCTCGGAGTAGATATGTATGCCTTATTTTACCTCTCCTATTTCTCTGTGGGCAGGCTGGGTGGAGGGGTACTTGTCAAATGAATAGGCATTTTGAAACTGGGCTGAGGAAGAAAATGTACAATGTTAATGGAGTTAAAATCATCATTAAAGAGGGGGATGACAGACAAGTTTTGAAAGTCTTCTGAACCACCTCTTTTTGCATTTTATAACAGTCATCTGTTCTTACTGCATAAAACAAAGATCACAATCTAGTGGCATATGGGAAAAATTGGGCCTACATGTAAGTTTTAAAACATTTGAATTGACTGCTGAAAGTTAGAAATTGAGAGATCTCATATAAGTTTTAGACTTCTGATGTCTCATAGACAATGGGAAGAAACTGGCAATATATGTTCCTAGTTCAAAGCCTTTCTCCACCACTTAGCAGTTAGAAAACCTTAAAGCAAGTCATATAACTGTTGGGGGCCTCAATTTCCTTGTAAGATAGGAATAAATATATTTACTTACCTCCTGTGGTTATTGTGAAAATGAAATGGGTTAATATACGTAACTCCCTGCACATTTTCTGACTTTTAGTGAAATCTCAGTATGAACTTTATTATCATTAATATTATTGTTCTATAAATTACAAATAATATACAGGCAAAAAAATGCAAAAATTGTGATGTTAAATACCAAGATTATCTCATTGTTTATTGTAAAGCAGAGTACCAAACGATTCTTAAAGTGTTATTTCTATTCTGATCTACTTTGAGTGTTTTTAAAACTTGCTGTCATCTTTTATCTTTTTTTTTTTTTTTTTTTTTGAGACAGAGTCTTGCTCTGTTGCCCAGGCTGGAGTGCAGTGGCCAGATCTCGACTCACTGCAAGCTCCACCTGCCGGGATTACGCCATTCTCCTGCCTCAGCCTCCCGAGTAGCTGGGACTACAGGTGCCCGCCACCTCGTCCGGCTAGTTTTTTGTATTTTTGGTAGAGACGGGGTTTCACTGTGTTAGCCAGGATGGTCTCGATCTCCTGACCTCGTGATCAGCCTGTCTCGGCCTCCCAAAGTGCTGGGATTACAGGCTTGAGCCACCGCGCCCGGCCTCTATCATCTTTTTTCATCATTAACTATCAATTGATTTTGTTTCCTTAAAAGTTTTACAGATTATATTTGGATTATTCAGGAACCCATAAGCTCTGAACAAAATACTTTTTGGCCTGCTTAATGTGGGAGAACATATAGACTTTTCTAGTTTCAGAGATACTGGGAGACACTCCACATCAACTCAGTGTGAACAAGTGGTTCACATCTCTGCTGTGAATATAGGCAGCTTTGGCTAAAATCCTGTTTTGTTTTGTTTTGTTTTTCCTTTTTTTACAATAACTTAGTAACTTAGCTGGTAAATTTTTATTACTTCAAGCCTGCCATATGTAGAATCAAACACAGTGATATGTTTGACCAATCCTAATATGATATTTAGAACATGAACCAAAGAAGAGTCTGTAGTCTTAGAAATAAAAATGTATTGATGGCCATTGTGTGTCTGACCCTGAATGGGCAATAGAATATAGAGGCCCAAGAAAACCTTAAAAAGCTTACTTTGTTTTCCACAAATCCCATTCTGGCTGAGTTCTTCTGGTGTGAGAGCTTGACTTTTCTGCCAAATTAAAATTGAAATTGTAATTCAACATATTCAGCTTATAATTTTTCTTGTAGGAATGAATAATATCCACTGAGTAAAGTCAGTTTTGATGCCCAGACTTGTTTATAACCACCAATGATTTAATTGAAACACAGTTGCAGGATTAAAAACACAATAATATTTAGAGTTTTTCAACATTTTCACATCTTTTATCTCATTCGATTTTTAAATCCACTCCCAAAGACTGTAAATGAAATTAGTTAACATAGTCTAGGTTATTCTCAGCTAACGAATAACCTTTAAAAGTCAATGGCTTAAAAAAAATAAGGTAATTTCTTGCCCACACAATTTCTTGTTTCCTGAAATTCCAGGTGACTCATAGCTCCTGACTTTTTTTCTGTGTTATAATGCTACCATCTCAACATGTGGTCTCTAAACTGGTCATGAGGAAGCGAGTTAGAGCAGTACTCTTCGATAGAAATAGAACGCTATCACAGATGGAAGCCTCTCTGTATGAAAAAGACAGTGTGGTGTTATGAATCAAAGTGTAAGGACCTGGGGTCTGGGCTCAGCTTCCCCTTACCAACAGTGAGTTTTGGCCACTATTTGAGAGTCATTAGCCCTAGTAGCCTCTTTAGTAAATTGGGAATAGCAATATTTGCTTTGCATTTAAAGAGATAATGTATTAAGTGCTCTTTGAAAATTATAAAATAGTAAAAAAAAAAAAAATGAATTACTTTTATTAAGAGTTGAAGATTAGGGCCGGGCGCGGTGGCTCAAGGCTGTAATCCCAACACTTTGGGAGGCCGAGACGGGCGGATCACGAGGTCAGGAGATCGAGACCATCCTGGCTAACACGGTGAAACCCCGTCTCTACTAAAAAAATACAAAAAACGAGCCTGGCGAGGTGGCGGGCGCCTGTAGTCCCAGCTACTCGGGAGGCTGAGGCAGGAGAATGGCGTAAACCCAGGAGGCGGAGCTTGCAGTGAGCCGAGATCCGGCCACTGCACTCCAGCCTGGGCGACGCAGCGAGACTCCGTCTCAAAAAAAAAAAAAAAAAAAAAGAGTTGAAGATTACCTCTGTTAAGGTTATTTTGATGGTCAGTTTTATAGGTCAACATGTCTAGGCTATAGTACCCAGGTGTTCAATCAGACAGTGATCAATGTGCACTGTGAAGGTATTTTTGTTGATATAGTTACCACCCATAATAAGCAAACTTGAAGGAAGTCTTATCCTTGATACTCTGAGTGGGCCTGATTCAATCAGTTGAAAGGCCTAAGAACACGATTAAGGCTTCCCTGAGAAAGAGTAAACTTCACCTGTGGACAGCAGGTTCCGTTTTTTCTGGGATGTTCCCGCTTGGTCTTCCTGAGGGCTTGCTCTACAGATTTCAGACTTGCCTAGACACCTCATGGCAATCATGCAAGACAATTCTTTGCAAGAGATCATATGTGTATATATATAAAATATGATACATTATATGTCAACATATAGTTTATATAATACCTATATCTGTATATCTATAGATAAATATATATCCCTTTGCTCTATTTCTTTAATCCTGATGCAGTTGTTTTGACACTTTATGGAGCATCTTATGGCATTCAATTACCTTGTTTTAAGTCACTATAAAATCCAGGGCTGCCTCAAAACATATAGATAATGTATATTTTTTTGAAAAATGTTGAGCAATATGACTTGTTGAGCACAATGATCAACATGTCTTGATTCTTAAAAGAGTTTCTCATTTGGTGAAATAACATGTCTGCCAAAATGGTTACAAGGCAGAGAACAAAATAAGTGCTATAATAAGTGAAGATGAGGGACAGGAAAGTAATGTAGAACACTTATTATGTTCTATAAACGGAACTAGCTTATTTATATGGTGGATCACATTAAAGACACAACCATCGCATGACCTGTGCCATCAGTAAGTTTGAATGGAGGAAATTCAAGGCCAGGTAAGTTACGGTGTTTTTCTGTTACATGAGAGGACAAGAAATAAAGAATTTAATTCGGATCTTCCCAACTCCCAAAATCATCTTTGTATGTGGTGGAGATGCAGAGGGCAAATGAGGATAGGAAAACAGGGGGCAAGATATGTATTAGATCTTTGGGGAAATAGACTGTTTTCCAGCCAAACCGATGTTCATTTGCCCATATCATTTCTCATGTATAGGCAAACACTTCATTCCTTGTATCTACTTGAAACCTTCCAAGACACCAACACAAGGATCTAATTTTTCATGAAAGCTTTATGACCACCTCTCATACATCAAGATATCCTTTTCTTCAGATTCTTGAGTCTCTTACATTCTGTACCACTTTTTTTTTCATGTGGCTATTGTTGGATAGGTGACCCTTGCAGTATGGATGAGCCTTCATACATATGAACAACCTGAATGAGGTACAGGTTTTCAGCTTATTCTCTTAAAGTCATTTGAATCCCAGATCTGCTGCCATTTATGTAACTTTGGACTAGTGACAATACAGATAGCTCTTAAATTCTCCTCTGTGAAACAGATGGCTTAGACGTCCTTTAAATCACTTTCCAAATCTAATATTCACTCATTATTTTAAGAATTATCTTTTCTGGAACTATTATGTGCCAGGAGGTCATCTCAGCTGGTGGATGAGATGGCCAACAATCCTGAGGCAGTATTTAAGAGAGGATCTTAACAGGAATTGTAAACATAATTAGTGTCAATTTAGATATACACACACAGACAAACACAGAAACACATACGCAGGAGACACATAAAATCACTTTGTATATTGTTTCATGTGTGGTGAGAATCAATGAAAAAATGTCCTCTCATTCTCACTCCTGCCCTCCCACTGTCTTTTTTACTACTATGCAGGAACTATCAATGTAGGTATGCTCTGGCACATCAGCCGTCATCCAAAATCCAGAGATAATGTGTTACCTGTCTAAAAGGCACCAGATGAGACTCTTTGCCAAGCCCTCACTCTCTGTATCACTGTTTTATCCTTCATCATCTTATAGAGACAGATTCACAATTTTCAGGAGTTCCACAGACTGAAAGCATTGCTATTATTTATATTTAGTCTCTTCCTACCTGCTCTGAAAAAAATAATAATGGTTTGTAGTCAAACAGAAGGGAAACAAAAATTTGCATGCTCTTTCAATCTTTCTGTCTCCTTACACTGTGAGATTTATAAGAGCAGAAGGCAGTAGTAGAAAGATCACTAGAAAGGGAGCTGGAAGACTGGTTTCTCGGTTAAAGGAAATGATTTAAGAAGTGCTTTGCGTGAAAAGTCCTACATACATGTTAGGCACCCTCATTCTTATTTTATTATTAAATATAATATAATCATCAATATCATTATATGTGTTATAACATCTAATATTATTATATATTACATTATTAGACATTATATTAATTATAATTGATATATATTTTTGTATTAAAATATAACCAATATAATGTTAAAATAGTACTATTTTATTTTTATTATTATAATATGGGTTTCTTTGCCATGACATGTATACATACTTCTGAGTGGCCTTTAGGCCCTCAGTTAAAATTTCCTCTAGAATGGTAGGTTTCAATGAAACATTATTACCAGTCTAATATTCAGTCCAAAAATGTCTGTTTATTTAAAAACATAATTACCTTTTAATTTTGGTTAACACATTGTATCCAGTACTAACAGATAACAGGATTATCTATTGGCACTAGAGAGAAGGGAAAGTATAACTAATAGAATACTAATTGAAGTACACACTAACGGGAAATTATTGTGCTAAATAATACAGATAAAAAGCATTTTTTTGTTGTTATTTCAATTTTGAACCCATCCTTGATATCAAAAATTACTTTTCACCCTCTTTCCTCTTCATAGTGTAGCTTTTCCCATGGGGCAAAATCTAACCCTGCTTCCAATGTAGCTACCGTGCTTCCAGACATCACACCTGGAAGCCAGAACCAGAGATCATCACCCTCCCCGCATTCTCTCAAAAGACTCGTTTTTTGGTGAGACAAAAATCATTCTCAGAAGTATCTTCCGTGGATTTTCTCTTGGGTTGCGTGCTGGAATTATATGACCACTAGTCATTGGCTAGGGAAGAAAAATATCAGGAATGTTCTAATTCAATTAAGATTCACATTTCGGTTTGGGGAGAAGAACAAATGCTCCAGAAACCAAGCCTGGCTAATAAACATTGGGGCTAGAGTAATAAAGAAAGCAGGCAACCAATGGTGTCAGTGACACTTTCTCCTGTATCCTGCTCCCCCTGCCCCTCTCCCCTGACCCCGCTCCCTCTGCCCACCTTTCCCGCCCCCCAACCCCAGGCTCTCAGGCTATTCTTTCACCTGTCTTGTTCAAGTCATTGCATGTCTATTTCTAAAAAAAAAAAAAAAAAAAAAAAAATGGAGTCACAGCTCATCTACTTGAACTGTCCAAACACGGTTTTGAAAAGGAAAAACTTAGCAGAGCGAATGAAAATATACATATAGACACATGCATACACCTAATCCATGTAAATGCATATGGAGGCATATATCAATTAGATAGGTATAAAATTTATAAATTAGTTATAAATATTGAAATAATATACCTATCAATAGTTGGTGTAGAAAATGAATATCCCATATTATCTTAGAAATATTTTTAAAATAATTATTGTCATTACATAACTCTATTTGAGTGAGAATATACATATTCACTTAATTGCATATCACACAGGTAACATATATGTGAATATATACACATCCACAAACACACATATGTGTGTGTGGGATGTGAGAGAGAAAAAATGCTTTTTGGTTTTCTTTAAGCTCTAGTCAGTTCTTGCAGTGGAATATTTTTTCTGCTTACTTCTTATTGCAACATCAAAACCATTTCTTCACTAGCTATAAAAAAAAGCTCCTTTTAAGTTTCTGTCATTACATTTTATCACCCATTTTTCCTCTTCTTTTTTATTGCTGTCGTCAACTTCTCACTAGTCAGTAACCCTTGTTCATTGATGTCTTTAGCATCTGGCTAACTGTCTTTCTCTACCAATAACTCCTGCTCACATTATTGGTGGTCTTAACCACAACCATGATGATATAATCCAATATCCTGGACTGTATTTTCTAGACATTCCAGCTCCAATGACCTTGTCCCTTCTCATTCCCATTTTCTGATGTGCACTCCCGTAGTCTTACACTGGATCTTGTTTCATCTATAACTGCTCAGCCTCTAAGATATCTATTTTAAGTATCCCATTCTCCAACAATCATCTTTTTCTAAATAAGAAACCATGCTTTCTAAATAAGTTCTTTTAGTCTTCTCCCAGAAAACTGTTTCACATATTTGTCTCCCTCCTAAAAACATCAGCATTCTCTATGCCCACACACAATGGTAATCAATGGCCACAGCTAACATTGCATGATGCCTACATATAAGTATGACTTTTTCTTCCTACCATCAAGATTCTGGCTTACATCCATCTGTACTCATGTTCTCATTCTTCCATCTGGTTAAAACGTATGGACTTTCTCTTTTTTTCTATTACTGGCCTTTCTACTCTCCCCTAATCAATTTGTTCTCAAATAAAATTATTCATTATCTTCTTTGTATTCTGCATTATTTTATATGTTATTCTAAAAAGATCATCTTCCTCTACTGTCCACTTTTACAGTTTCCTCCTTTTGCTTGTCACTTCATTTACCCCAACCTGCTAGTCTGGTGGGTTGAGCCTAACACTTGTACCTGAATACCCGAGCCTTTTATTTCTTTGCTGTGTCAGGCTGTTTGCTGCAATTGCCTATTTACTATTACCTCTAAGCCTCTACTATCTCGAGGCACCTAATGATACCCCAGTGACTTCCCTGAGGTTTAGAAATACTCCCCACTTTTTCCATTGCACAGCAGACACGCAAGATCCTCATCAGATTCAGGGTCCAATACTCCCATTATTATGATGAAACTCTCTTGCTTGGTGTTTGACTGCCCTTAGGACTAAAATTACCAAGTGGTAGTGTACCTTCAGGTTCAGTAGAACTTTACTGGTATAACCTTTACCCCCACACCCAACTTCTCGGAACATAGTAATCTAACCTATCAGAGCCTAAAGTTGTGGGGAATTAAACACACATTCACTTGACTTCTTGGTTTTCAGATCTACATATTCTACCTAATGGGGACACAGAAACATAAGTTAGCCACAATTTCAGTGGTTCTACTGTATCCTGGAAGAGCACACACCAATCCCACAACATGCCATTCCAAAGCTAGCATCTTAACCAAGACATTAATATTGCATTAATATCTGCATTATTCTTTTAGGTAAGCCACTTTTGGATAATATGGTAATATAGCTTAGAATCAGTAGATCATAGGGTATTAAAACAATTCCTTCAAATTGTTGCTGAGAAAATGAGTGTGGGGGAATTATATATGGTGGTCCGTGGTATTCAGTCATTTATGAATAACTCATAGTAATTTTAACAAAGGTCAGGCAGGAAGGAAAGAATCAATTAATATTTGGAGTGTTTATTAAGTCTGGTAGAGACTTAATGCGGTCTCCTCCAGAGTGAAAGGAATCCAATAAACTTATCTTGTATCATGTGTCCAGTTGCTCTGCTCAAGGGATGGCTCCATGCTCTTTGCTGACAGATTGGCTTTTAGCAGCAGCTGCTGGATCAGCTTTGATAAAAGGGATCCCATGCTCCATCCTGACCCTGTGGTTACTCCTTTCTTGGGTTTATTGCTCAAGCTAATGACAGTGATTGGCTACAATCCATCTCCTTCTTCTGACTGACAATTTTTGTCTCTGATGTGGATACTCTCTAGTTGGTAATGATATGAGTATGCAAAATCTGCATGCTTTGTCCTCACTCCTTTAGATTCGTGTTCCAAACATGAATGTTCAAAACTTCCTTCTTCCAGATCCCTGACCAACCAGAGAAGCTTTTCACCACAGACCAGGAATCCATATATATTCTTACTTCAAGCCACTCCACCATCCTTAAAAACTGGGCAGCCCAATGCTCTGCCTGTACACCCACCTACACACACCCACTGGAAAGGTTTCTCCTTACCTTTGTTCTTGGAGCTATGCTAGGCAGGGATATGCTGACGCTGAGATCCATTTTTGGCTTCTGTCAAATCAATGAGCCAGGCCTGAGTTTTTCTTCTATCAGCCCATTGCAGGGAGCTCTTTATGAGACCACAGGTGTGAATTGAGGGACAGGCATCCGTGAAACAGATGGGTATTATAAGCATCAGGACCATCTGCTAAGTCCCAATTTCAAATACACCATTTTCAGTACAAGAAGGATGGTATGTTCTGAACCAAACTTAGGAGTTTGTCAGTCTAAAAACACCAGGCTTATGATAGACAGCTGTGTAGCTGTGTTTTCTCAGTCACTTGATTTCTTATGGTCAGGCACAGAGTCTCTACCAGAGCCGTCTGGAGTGACACAGGCTGCATTTCAAGTATCGAATGCAAATCAGTAGAGTCTGTGTTGTGACTCTCCTCCTGAAGCTTGTGAGAGCTCCAGCAGAGCATCTTTATCTACCAGACATACCTGCAGCACCAGCAGAACTTGCAGATATTTCTCCTGAGCTCCAGAGCAGTTTTCGCTGCAGCCTCAGAATCCCAAGGTCAGTGGATAATCCCACCGTATCTCCCTGAGTAGCTGGGATTACAGGCCAGTGCCAACATGCCTGGCTAATTTTTGTATTTTTTTATAGAGAAGTGGTTTTGCCATATTGTCCATGCTGGCTTCAAACTCCAGGGTTCAAACAATCTACCTGCCTCAGCCTCCCAAAGTGCTGGAATTACAGGTGTGAACCACCACATCAGGACAGTTGCCCAACTTTGTTAATCCTGGAAACTGAATCCTAAAAACAGAGTTTTTTCAGCCAACATGGGGTGTGAAACAGCAGATAAATGAGTAGAGAAAATGGCTTGAGCAAAGACAGGAAGTAAATGCATGGATGTTGGGTTCTGTGAGGTGGAAAGAGTTTGCTGTGATGAGAACTGGTATGTGAGAAGTTTTAGAGAAGTAAATGGATAATATGAGTGCAACTGTAAACAGAAAACAGTAACAGAAATAAGGTCAATATGGTTATAACCTGGCTGATACAAACTCAGCAGCAACCAAGAGTGAGTTCTGTAAAGTTTGCATATTCTGCATTTATCTGAGTTCATTGGATTTCTAAGATGGTGCGGTAGCAATTCTGAGCCAAACACAAGAGAAATTGAGTGTCTAGATCTGCATAACCATTCTGTGAAAAAGACTCTCACTCATTGTGTCATCTTGGATTAAACTAGATTAAACAGAAGTAAGCAGTTCCAGGTGATGTTCCTTACAGATCAGATCTTTATTATGCAAAAGTACTTGTGACCTCCAAAAAGGAGCTGTTGTAAGCAGCACCCCTGTAAATATACCCTACAAATTTCCATTATTTTATTTTAATTGGAGCAATGATTTACAGAGCTCCCTACACTCTTGTTCTGAGGACTGGTTTGGAAAGTAGTGGTTTGGTGAAATTGTCGGTTGAGTTGACTTTGTGATCCCAGAATATCTGAGATAAGTCTCAGTCAACCTAGAAAGATTATTTTGCCAAGGTTAAGGATGTGATCGTGACACAGCCTCAGGAGATGCTGATGACATGCGCCCAGGGTGACCAGGGCATAGCTTGGTTTTATACATTTTAGGGAGACATGATACCTCGATCAATACATGTCTCAACCAAAAGAGTCAAACTCTGTAAAATATTTGACGAGATTTATTCTGAGCCAAATATGAATGACCATGGCTCATGACACAGCCTTCAGGAGGTCCTGAGAGCATATGCCCAAGGTGGTCAGGGTGCAGAGGTTTTATCCATTTTAGAGAGGCAGGACATATTAATCTAATACATTGAAGAAATACATTGGTTTGGTCCAGAAAGGTGGAACAACTCAAAGCAGGGGCTTCCAGGCTATAGGTTTATTTAAATATTTTCTGGTTGACAATTGGTTGAGTTTGTCTAAAGACCTGGGATTGTTAGAAAAGGAATGTTCAGGTTAAGATAAAGATTGTGAGACCAAAGTTCTTTTGAAGCCTTACAGTGACTGCCCTTAGAGACAATAGATGACAAATGTTTCCTATTCAGACCTTAGTTAATCTCTTTAGGATTGGGAGGGTCTAGAAGAAAAAGGTCTAGCTATCTTAAAAAAGATTCCTTAAAGATGCAAATTTTCCCCCACAAAGAACAGCTTTGCAGGGTCATTTCAAAATATGGCAAAGAAACATGTTTTACGGTAAAATATTTTTATCTTCTGTGTCTCGTAATGTTATGCCAGAGTCAGGCTATATAGGGTTAAATAAAACCTAGCTGATGAGAATTTATGATTTGTAGGGCATAACTCCTCTGGCCCCTTAGATAGGAATTTGGGCAAAATTAAAAAAAAAAATCAGAGTTTAGTCCTCACATGTAGGGCATATGTTGGTTTGGTTTAGAAAGACAACTGGAAGCAGGGAAGTGGCTTCCAGATCATAGGCAGGTAAGAGACAAATGGTTGTATTCATTTGAGTTTCTGATTAGCCTTTCACTGAATACACAATTTATAGGCATAGTGACTTGTGCCTTAGTCTGGCTTAGTGAAACAATAGGATAAAGAAAGTAATCAGATATGCATTTGTCTCACTTAACCAAAGGGATGACTTGGAGTTTTGTTTCTTCTTTGTCCACGAGGAATTTCCTTGTGGGCAAATTATGGGGGAGGTATGTAGCTTTTTTTTGTCTTCCTAGCTATCTTATTTAGGAATAGAAGGAGAGTCAGATATGCACATCAGTACCCAGCTTGACTTTTCCCCTTGCTTTAGTGATTTTGGGCTCCTGAGATTTATTTTCCTTTCACATTTCTCCCCTTTTCTTTTTAAAATCTTCCAGAGAAAGCATTTTAGAAGTAAATGAGTCCCTGGTCTCAGATTTTGTCTGATCTCTCGTGGCCAGGATGGTTTATTCTAATACATGTAGGTCCTACGTTAGCAGGAAAGCTCAATTTTAGCAGACGGTGAAGTCTCCCATCCTGCAGGAGGAAGGGAGAAGAACAACAACAAACAAAAAATGAAGAACAATACTGGAAAATCAATATACGTCATGTTAGATATGGGTTCTAAATATCTCTTCAAAGAATCAATATGTCAGTATGTTCAATGCTTTGCCTTCTACTTTTAAACTTCCTCGTAGAGCAACCTTTTTCGATTACTTGCTCCACCCTGACTCATTCCGATTACCTGCTCCACCCTGACTCATTCCGATTACCTGATCATTCGACTCATTCCGATTTCCTGCTCTGCCATAACCATTTTTCCCACCAAACCACTCACCCCCCACCATCAGTTTCTTTAAATTAGCCAGTTTGAATTAGTTTAGCCTGTAGAGTCTAATACCAGCCAGTAGGGGGCCACGTGCATCAAGGATAAGAACCCCTTCCCCTCCCTTGTCCAAGTGTGCACTCACCATTGCTCCATCTGTAAGGGTGCACCCTTCAATAGAATTACATTACCTTGCTGAGAATTAAAAAGAAAATTTTATATTCAAGTGCTGTTTCTTTTGCGGCACTAAATCTTTATTTGTAATAGTTTGAGGGCTCGCCCATGATTACATTCCGCTCTGGGGGCTGTCTCTAGTTCTCTCTCAGGAGGAGGCACGCCCCACCCACTTATGGCTGCCTCAGGGCTGAGAAATCAGGACCCACCTAGTGCGCGGAATAAACCGAGCTCTCAGCAGCATGGAAAGAAACTGGCCAGCAAAATAGCTTAAATGATCCTTACATACTGTGGCGACGACTCTGTGCACAGACCAAGGAAGGAGAAGCTGCAGGAGCCGGTAAAGTACTTCCTTGGTGGTCAAATTCTGGAGTGCTAACTGTGTGTGTGCATGAATGATCACAAACAACCCTACTTGCAGTGTTGTTCATGTGGATGGTGACAAGTCCTACTGCTGGACGGAGTGAGTGGGTCCTCTCCACTGTTCCGTAGCTACCTCATATAGCTTAGGGCAGATCCTGCCTGGGATTTATATCAACATGTCAACACTAAGAGGGGCCTAATTCTCCCTTAGGGGAGCAGCCAGGAATGACAACACGACTGGGAAGTGCGCAAAGGAACCTAAGAGGGGGAAAGGGAGGAAACAGGTCAATCTTCCAGAGCAGCAAAACAAGACACCCCCTGTTTTGAGGGGTTGAGCCTTCTGGGACAGGCAAGGCGAGACAACCCTGGTTTGAGGGGTTGAGCCTTCCGGGGTAGGCAAGGCAAGACAACCTGGTTTGAGGGGTTGAGCCTCACACAAATCTCTGGTAGCAAGAAAAATATTCATAACTCCCCTCTCCTTTCTTCTTGGGGCAGGAAAGAGTAGCTCCACTCCTGCCGGTCCCTCCCCTAGGGGAAGGGGAAGAGGAAGGAGACACGAAAACAGCGGCATAAGTGGCTGGCAGAGGCAGGGAAAGACCAGCAAAGAGGAAAGAGAAACTGGGAGAGGAAGTCAGAGAGAAAGAGAGTCAAAGAGAGAGAGAGAAAGAGAGAAGCAGAGAGAGAACACGAAAGAGACAGAAAGACAAAGAGGGTGTCAGAGAGAGAAAGACAGTCAGAGAGAGAAAGAGAGACAGAGAGAGAGAAAGAGAGACAGTCAAAGAGAGAGAGAGAGAAAAGAGAGAGAAATAGTAGAGAAAAGAGTGTATCCTATTCCTTTAAAAGCCAGGGTAAATTAAAAACCTGTAATTAATAATTAAAAGTCCTCTCTGTGACCTTATAACACTCCAATACCACCTTGTTGTCAGTGTAAACAAGGGCGTAGCCCAGAAGGACTGAGGCCACTGACAGCTGTAGCCTTCCTAATCAAAAATCCTTAACCCAGTAACCCACGGATGGCCCAAATGCATTCAATCTGTAGCGGCAACTTCTTTGCTAACAGGAGAAAGGAGAAAAATAACTTTTAGAGGAAACTGTTTGGACGAACAGAGGCAAGATGGCGCACTTCCGGGTTCTTCATCCCCCCCCCCAACTTTTTCCCACGCGCGCGAAAATGCAGCCGACGCCCGGGAAGGTGCAGACCAACTGGGCATGCGCCAGGTGACGTCAATCTGAAGAGACCAAGATTTACCTGGTCTCACCTGCAGAACGCCCCCGGACACGCCCGTGCCCCGCCTATTGCCCTCCTACTCCTAGAAAAGCCGCTCCGGAGGGACGCCACGCGCGGCCTTCCTCAGTCCTTCACTCCTATCAGGATGTCAGGACTCCAGGAACGCCATCCGAGAGCCCCACGGGGGGACTCTGTCGGCCTTCTTTGCCGGAGGCCGACAGACCTCTTCCCCACACCTTAGGTGACCAAAATAAACTTGCAGTTTTGCTCCTACCCTTGCCTAGTCGCTGGTTCCTTTGCGCCCGATCTGGTGGTCTTAGAAAAAACAAAACAGAAACCTCATTGTGAGCATACCTCATCAGGTCAGAGCTATCCTATGTCCAAAAAAAAGCAAAAAAAAAAAAAGCAAAAATGTAGCTTACTGACTCAAGAACCTTAAACGATGAGGTTATTCTGTTAGAAAAAGATGATTTAACATTAACCACTGAAAATTCCCTTAACCCAGCAGGTTTCCTCACAGGGGATCTAAATCTTAATTACCATACAAGGGTCCAACCACAGCTAGGAGGAACTACCTTCAGGACAGATTCCTCCCAGTGACTGAGGGAAAAAGACACAATGGGTATTTAGTAAGTGATAAGGAAACTCTTGTAGAAGCAGAGTTGGGAAAATTGCCTGATAATTGGGCTGCTCCAACATGTGAGCTGTTTCCACTCAGCCAAGCCTTAATGTACTTGCAGAACCAGGAAGGAACCATCTATATCAATCTAAGTTAATTTGGAGTAAACAAGGTCTTATTAACAGCAAAGGATAATTGAAATCCCAAACTTACAAGGTTTTCCACAAAAGTAAAGTTTGCTAAAAGTTAACAGTGTAACATGTATTATCCTGACTTCTAATCTTGTGGCCTTAGACAGTCTAGTCCACAGACATGAAGGAAGTTCTCGTTTTGGAAAAGAATGTTTATCATCTTTAGGAAAAAAAAAAAAAGGTGGGGGGGTGGGGGGAGAGAATTTGTGTCAGTTGGAATGTTATATGGTAAATTCTTGTCCTAAAATAAATTAACTGGTTGTTTAAAGAAAGGGATGTTAGCAACAAGTCAGAAATTTGAAGCATGTTGAAGAATCATCTGTGAAAGTTGTGGGGAAAAAAGTTATAAAAGGAAATTTATGCGAGAAATGTTGTATAGTTTAAAAGTAATTAGGCCTCCTGAATGTAAAACTATTGAAGAAACAGTTTATGTGCAAGGTGCCTAAGGAAAGTAACATATACCTTTGGTAAAAGGATTATAAGGAGGCATAAGAATGTGGATTTTTACCTACATTAAAAGGTTAAAAAAATATTTTGTTTTAAAGGTGTAAGCAAGTGTTGAAATGTTAATTGTAAAGGACATTCTGTCTGTAAATGTAGTGGCTAAAGTTAAAGCGGTATCATCCAGTTTTTCTGGGAACTGGACATTAAAATAAAAGCACAACAGATTTTTCTTGAAGCACTAACCTTTTCTTTAACAAAAATTATAAAAAGTTAAAAAGAGTCTATAAAAATCTTACCTTATGGTCAGACATTAAAGATTGGATAAATATGTCTACAAGGTTTTATTAAAATTAAATTTAACATTAATAACATACTAATATAAAGGTGAAATTTAGCTTTTCTGGTATACAAATTACACAGGAAGCAGTGTCAAATATAAAATGGTATTTGACTTTCTTTGGTGTAAAAACTAATAAAAATAGGCGCTAAAGGAAATTTCTCAGTAAGACGGCACCAAGGACTATAAAGTCCACTGCTGATGTCCCCACATTTAAAACAAAAGATGAATTTCTTAGAAATTATATACTTAGTTTATCTTCCACTTTCCTTTCCCTCAAAACTAAAAGTCTTTTAGCACAGGTACCACCCCTAGAATTTCTAGTAACTCAGCACCAGCCTGAGAATCACGTTCTCATCAAAGGGTGAAAAGAAGGAAAACTCCAGCAAGCCTAGAAAGACCCTACCTTGTGCTGCTAACCAGCAAGACTGCTGTTCGTACAGCAGAAATGGGAGGGACTCATCACTCTCAAGTCAAGAAAGCGCTGCCCCTCCCAGAGTCATGGGTCATAGTCCCAGGCGGAAAACCCTACCCAATTAAAGCTAAGAAAAACTTAACTCTCTTTTGTCTGTTCTATTACTCTTTCTTCTTTCCTTGCTCTATTGCTGACCATCTAGTTATTAACATAACCAAGTCAATTTTGCCTCAGACTACTGCATTTGATGCTTGCCTTGTTACATACCCTGTGGGGACCTGCCAAGTCAAAGACAGCTCTCTACTTCAGAAAAGTACCTCTGTCCCTCCTGACTTTCCTCAGACTGGGCATTAGTGAATTGGGACCATTTAATGTAGGGAGATTTCAATAAAGACCCCAGTGCTAACCAGGAGTCTCACCCCCCGATGTAGAGCTTTCATGCTGTACTTGGTCCAACATTCTGTGGACCACCAAAGAGCAAGGATGAACTGCCCCAACCATTTTTTATCATTTCCTAAAACCATACATTCATTTTACTAGAGGGACAGCCCTCCCCTGCCACACACACACTGTCAGCTAAACCAGTGCAATCCTATACAGGTTATTATCTTGAATCCTCAAAGTTCTTCCCCTTTTCTAAGCCAGTTCCCTTCTTTAAGCTGGTTTTATGGTATGGGGGCTAAGGTTTCAGGGACAGTCCCTACTGGATTCTTTGAAATGCATTTTTTTGATCCCCCATCACCTGTACCTTCCTCTAAGCCCTCTTCCAAAACCTCTCACAACAGAACAATTGCTCTTCCGTCTAATGTCAAGACAGCTATCATAGAAGTTCAAGACTTAAAACAAATTTTGCCAATTAAGACAGGATACCAAGATGCAAATGCCCAGTTGGAAGGGATCAAATGTTCTGTCCACACATTAAACAAAAGTGCATGGCAGGCCAGAGGCCCAGATTGTCCCCTTTCCACTAGGGTGGTCCTCCAGTCGGCTGGACATGGGCTCCATGGTAGCTCTTTTCCAGGATTCTACAGCCTGGAGTAACAAGTCATGCCACGCTCTCTCTCTCTGCTATATCCCGAAGTTGGGCACTCTGCGGGTCAGCCCCCAAAGGCCATCTGACTTCTGTCTCCCAATACTAAGTTCACTTCATGTCAGTCATGACAGGGAGGAAACTTTAGCGTTCCTTGGAAATCTGAAGGGATGCAGTGAGCTTAAGAATTTTCAAGGGCTTTATCAATCAGTCAGCCCTTGTTCATCCCCCAGCAGATGTGTGGTGCTATTTTGGTGGACTTTTACTGGACAAGGCTGAATAACTAGAGTGGCACTTGTGCTTTAGTCCAATTGGCTATCCTTTTCACTCTGGCATTTGATCAACCAGAGGAAGGAAAAATAAGACATTGTAAAGCTAGAGAAGCCCCTTATGAATCTTTCGACTCTCACATCTGTTTAAACGCAATTGGAGTCCCACGGGGAATGTCAGATGAATTTAAAGCCCCAAAATCAAATAGCTGCAGGATTTGAGTCAATATTTTGATGGGTAACAATTAATAAAAATGTAGATTGGATAAACTACATCTACTACAACCAACAGCAATTTATTAAGTACACTAGATGTGCTGTTAAAGGAATAGCTGAGCAATTAGGGGCTACTAGCCAGATGGCTCAGATAAATAGGATAGCCTTAGACATGATATTAGCAGAAAGAGGAAGAGTTTGCATCGTGCTTAAAACTCAGTGTTGGACCTTCATCCCAAACAACACCATCCCTGATGGAAGTATAACAAAGACATTGCAAGGTCTGTTTGCTCTATCCAATGAGTTATCTAACAGCTCGGGGGTAAATGACCCCTTTACAGGATGGCTAGAGAAGTGGTTCAGTAAATGGAAAAGAATAATAGCCTCAATTCTTACTTCCCTCACAGCCATAATGGGTGTACTTATTCTTGTCGGGTGCTGTGTCACAATGTGCATCCGTGGGTTAGTGCAGAGGCTCATAAAACTGGCACTTACTAAAACCTCCCTTAACTATCCTCCACCTTATCCAGAGAAGATTCTTCTTTTGGAAAATCAAGCAGAACAACTAAGCCAAGACGTGTTAAAGAAGTTTGAAGAGAGAGAGCTGTAAGGAAATGCAAGAGGAGGGGTTCTTAGATAAGAGTTCTAAATTTCTCTTCAACAAATCAATACGTCAGTTTGTTCAACTATTTGCCTTCTACTTCTAAACTTAACTTCCTCGTAAAGCAACCTTTTTTGATTACCTGCTCCACCCTGCCTCAGTCCATTTACCTGCTCCACCCTGACTACATTCCAATTACCTACTCCATCCTGACTCATTCCGATTACCTGCTGTACCCTGACTCATTCAGATTACCTGCTCAATCTCCATCTTGACTCATTCCGATTTCTTGCTCTGCCATAACCATTTTTCGCACCAAACCACTTACCCTGCCACTCTTTTTAAATTAGTCAGTCAGAATTAGTTCATCCTGTGCCGTCTAACCCTAGCCAATAGGGGAACGGCACAGCAGCAGGGGCCACATGATCAGGGATAAGAACCCCTTTCCCTCCCTTGTCCAAGTGTGCACTCACCATTGCTCCATTTGTAAGGGCGCACCCTTCTACAGAAGTAACTTGCCTTGCTGAGAATTAAAAAGAAAATTTTATATTCGAGTGCTATTTCTTTGCAGCAATGAAACTTTATTTATAAGAGTCCTATTATTCTGAAGTCCATACATCAGTGGGAAGTATGAGAGTGGCTTATGTATGTAAACAGGTGGCTGTTATATTCTTCTGAAGTTTAAGTTGTGTAGTTTCAGTTTGCAGGGCTTTAAGAAAGCACAGCCTAATTTTTACTGATGTAAAAATCAGAAAAAAAAAAAAAGGGGTAAAAAAAGAAATGAAAGAAGAAAAAAATGGAAACATTATTTTGGAGACTTGTAGCCAGGAAAAATCTTAGAATTCAGTTGAAATTGTAGAAAATAATAAAAATTGAAAAACATTAGGCAAGACTAGAATCTAACAACAGGTGCACTATACTATATTTTGAAATATAATTTTTTCTCTCTCCAGTCCTATTTTCACTAAAGACAAATCATAGGACAAATCACTTACAAAATAAGTTTTAGTCTTGTTATTTTTGGCTATAGTATTTATATAAAGTCAGCAAGAATGATTATTTGCCATATTGGATCCTGTATTTTTGTTTTTAAACTGGTTTTGCAGGAACATTATTCCATAAGGAATCCTAGATTCAACTTTAATGCTTTAAGCCCAACTGGTTTCTGCAAAGACCTGTATTAACTGGGTGAATGCCTTACTTTGAAGTCCCAAGAAAATTTGGGGCTCCTGGGCCTGTTAAAGGGTGACATTCTTTACTTACTATAGGCGAGGAACCTGTACAGGGACTATGTAGATAAGGTATGAGACCAGCTTTACCAAGCTGCTTTTGTTGGCTCTATAAGTTAATTTAATTCCTTCAAGGAGCCTGTATCTGAAAGCATTCATTCCCGTGAAAACTTTAGTAAAATAACCAGTGTCTCCAATTGTGTCCTGTTACAAGATAAAACAGATTCTTATTGCACTTATGCAAATAACTATTACCATAGTTAAGAATACCCATAACTAGATTCTAAATTTTGGAGAAATCAGGTAGAGAGAAATATGCTTCACATTTTGTTTATAGAAGTATACTTAATTGCTAAAAGCTGCAAATAAAAGAGAGGTTTCCTTGGCTTTGAAAAACAAAGGATCAGCAACATTTTAAGCAAAATGTCATGAAAAGATAATTTCAGTCTTCTATAATTTCAGTCCATGCAGTTAACTTGTTCTGCTTGATATTCATGAACATTTCAGCTGTCCATGGGAGTCATTCAAGTTTTTTCTCTATTCTAGTGTCACAATCTCCAAAGTTATCAGATACCTGAATTCAGGAGCAACTGCCAGAGTCCTATGCTGATTATAAAACCACTTTTTGAAAAGAATATAAGTAAAACAACTGTAGATGACAAAAGTCTTGAAACAGGCATAAAGATACAACCAATAAGGAAATTTGGTTACTTCTGTGGCATACAATAATTTTATCTAATAAGCATAATTACTACTCATAACATATTGCCTAATAAACATAATTACGACTCATAACATATGCTAAGGCATGTCAGAATCATTGGCAAATGATACAATTCTGGAACACATGCTAATAATATATTTATATAAGTATAATCCAAAGAAGGTTAAACACCGTTACATAAGTGGCAATATTTCCTAGATTATCTTATTATATATCAGATAAACCAAATATGTATTTTTGGGACATCAGGAGACAAATATCAAAAATTAGTGAAGACCTAAGTAAGAATTTGATTTTCAAAGTTTGCCAACTATAAAACCTTTAAAACATTTGATATCACAAATAGAATCACAGGTCATTTTAAAGTAAGTCATTTATTTAGCTAAAGTGATAAAGATTTCAAAAAAAAGGTGAAAAACTTTATTCTTTGAGAGAGGAGACTTAATTTCTCAAACAATAAGCCCTAATAAAGAGAGCATGAGGCCAATTAAATTTGTTTTTCAAATTTTTATAAACAATCTATAACATTTTAATCATCTTGACCATATGATACAATTTTATAAGCCTTTTAATAATCTTTAGAACCTTTTACTAAGGAGTGGGTTGATGCTTTGAGAAAGCCTTGTTAATTTGACACAAGCACTCATGCTGGCTTGCATCAGTGTGCCTCTGACACTAATGGTTAATTTGTAGAGGCACTGAACTTATTTTATCTCTCAATATCATCTGTTATAATCTTACATGCCCACTTCTGCAATAGTCCTTGGACCTTGAGGAGTCAGTTTTAATTTCTTGCCCTGTGTCTCACAAACACAGTTATTTTGATTGGCATCTTCTAACAGTTATGAAGATGAGGCTTTAACCGCTATCAATGTTTTAAGATTTAACAGTACTAGGTGTCCTTTATAGACCCAGGAGCAAAGCCCTGTAACTTAATGGCACAATGACTTTAAAAGCACAATGACTTTAAAAGTTACATAGATGTAATAACCTTAATTAATTTTTTATTTTCATTTTTTCTAAGCAAAGTAGAAGCTAATAATAATGACATAGGGATTATTTTGATAAAGCATAAATCTGGTTATTAGGCCAGTTACCCAAAGGCAAAAGAAAAGACCTTCTGCAGTACTACTGCTCTTCCCTATGGGTAGTCCATTTAGATAATCTGCAAATTAAAACTTATGAAAATGATATTTGAATTACTTAGACACAGAAAGAGTGTTTCCTGGGTCATAAGTACAAATTTTCAGATTTATAGAACAAATTAAGCCAAAAGCAAATAATATTATGTTAGAACAAAGCATTTCCTTTAGGCCTTTAAGATAAAACCATTTTTGGCATCAGGCTACAGCGAACAGTTAGAACCCAAAGTGGAGAAAAATACTTACAGGAGCTGAAAATGAGTTGACGGATAGAATTGTTATTTCAGATATTTTGTAAGGGGAGAGAAAACTGAAACAGATAAATTTGAACTTTGTATTAAAAAATAATACCCAGTAATTTTTTAAAGAATAAAGCAATACCTTAAGAAAATTCTTTTGTTCTAGCCAATTATTTATTGTATACATGTTCTTTTAATAGCAAACCCAATCTCTAGAAAGACCATTATAATTTCCCTTTAATTATAGACAACTTGATTATGTAAGTTTTTTTTTCCCTGTAAGTTCTCTTATTATGATTGATACAAACCATTTATTACATGCTTGGACTTTCTGGTTTGCCCTGAACATCCCTCTTTCTTAAACAATCAGTCATTTTATTCTAGGACAAAAATTTACCTTATGAGATTCTTTCTCATATAAATTATTTTTCTTTACACTTTCTTAACAAAAATACCTCTTTATTTCTGTAACGTTCTTTACATCTCTGTTGTTTCCTGGTTCCTTTTATCTTGTTTTATACATAACGTTTAAATAAGCTTTGAAGTAGACAAACAATATTCACCTTTTAACAAGTCCATATATTTTTTAAGACTGTTTTCCTACAGGTATACATTTTTAATTGAAAAATACCCATTTAATGAAATGTCTATTATTTAATTGAATATAAGTTTAGATCCTAAATTATGACAAGTTTATCTAGGAGTATTTATTTCACTACATTTCCCTAATTATTTTATTTTAATAGTTTACCTAGATTATTTATGAAAACTGCAATAGTTATCATTTAATGCTACTTTCCTGTCAACTATTTTATAGCTTGTGAATTTCAGGTGTTTACCTAAGTGAGAACCTTAAGATTAAATATATGATTATTTTATGAAATAATTCAAGATTTGGCTATTTTCATTAAACCAATATTAATGTCTTATTTATCAAAAATTACACAAGCAAAGGTCATTCTGTTTTGATCTGGGTTTATATTTTAATAACTCTTATTTCAAATTTTGACCACTTATAGTATTTGGTAGAGATAAGTATGCAGTCTCTTGACTTCAGAAAAGGAGTTGTATAGCAAAACAAACTTTTGATCTCAACTACATTGGGGAGATTAAAGATTGTCTGGAGGAAAGGGGGGAGCTCCCAAGCTTCAGCAATTTGTCCTATTGATTTGAGTCATAAAGATAGCTCCAACTGGTACCAAGCACTGATAGGAGATTTGCCAAAGGTTAGGGCCACCTCCACTCAGAGTCCCTTCCATTTGTCACCAATTTGTGAACCCAACATTTGTGAAATAAGTCTCAGTCAATTTAGAAATTTTGTTTTGCCAAGGTTAAGGTGGTGTTAGAAATAAATGCTTGTTCCTCGGTGCCAAAAAGAACTAGTGCTCAAAGAATTTTCTCAGCAAGGCAATTTTACTTCTATAGGAGGTGTGACTTGTGGATGGAACAATGGCAAGAGAATTCCTGAACAAGGGAAGGGAGAGGGTTCTTATTCCCCATGCAAGTAGATCCTACTGCTGTGTTGTTCCCCTACTGGCTAGGGTTGGACCGCACAGTCTAAGCTAATTACAATTGGTTATTTTTATTTTTATTTTTATTTTTTTGAGACGGAGTCTGGCTCTGTCGCCCAAGCTGGAGTGCAGTGGCCGGATCTCTGCTCACTTCAAGCTCCGCCCCTCGGGTTTACGCCATTCTCCTGCCTCAGCCTCCCGAGTAGCTGGGACTACAGGCGCCCGCCACCTCGCCCGGCTAGTTTTTTTGTATTTTTTAGTAGAGACAGGGTTTCACCGTGTTAGCCAGGATGGTCTCGATCTCCTGATCTCATGATCTGCCTGTCTCGGCCTCCCAAAGTGCTGGGATTACAGGCTTGAGCCACCGCGCCAGGCCTACAATTGGTTATTTTAAAGAGCACAGGGGTACGAGTTGGAGTGGCAGGGTGAGTAGTTTGGTAGGAAGCACAGTTACAGAACAGGTGACTCAGGATGAGTCAGGATGGAGCAGGTGACCAGGGGTGACTCAGGTCAAAGCAGGTGACCAGGGAAACAGATGTGAATTACTGATTAGAACTGGTGTGAAAGTCGTTTACTGAAACTAGAGGCAAGGGGATGAAGATAACTAGGAAGTTAAACTTTAAAATGGAGAACAAAGAATAAGAGAGCTGAACACACTGACATACTGATTCTTTGAAGATAAACTTGGAGTTCACTATATTTAACAGTGGTAAGGGAACAGCTTGCTTTACTTATATTTTAGGGAGACATGAGCCATCAATCAATATATGGAAGTTGTACATTGGTTCTGTCTGGAATGGAGGGACAAGTTGAATCAGGGAGGGAGCTTCAAATCATAGGCAGAAAATAGATAAATGGTTGCATTCTTTTGAGTTTCTGATTAGCCTTTAGCTGCATACACAATTTACAGGAATAGCCAAATGTGCCATAGTCTAACCTAGTAAAACAATGGGGTAAAGGAAGCAATCGGATATCCATTTGTCTCACTTGAGCAGAGGAATGACTTTGAGTTCTGTCAGTCCTTTATTCACAAGGAATTTCCTTGTGGGCAAATTGTGAGGGAGATATGTAGTTTCTTTCTTTCTTTCTTTCTTTCTTTCTTTCTTTCTTTCTTTCTTTCTTTCTTTCTTCTTTCTTTCTTTCTTTCTTTCTTTCTTTCTTCTTTCTTTCTTTCTTTCTTTCTTTCTTTCTTTCTTTCTTTCTTCTTCTTTCTTTCTTTCTTTCATCTTTGTAGCTATCTTATTTAGGAATAGAATGGGAGGCAGTGTTGCCCAAGGCAGTTCCCAGGCTGACTTTTCCCTTTGGCTTGATGATTTTGGGGTCCTGAGATTTCTTTTCCTTTCACATCTTCAAGTCACAGAGTCAGAGCAGTTTGATGTGGCTCAGAGAGTGAGTTGGACCAGGTAAACCTAAATTACCTTTCTTACACGTAAATTCTACAGAATCACATGAGTAATCTCTGCTTCTTCTATAAAACTTTCCTGCTATTGAGGCTCCATTGATGACTCAGTCCTCAGCCTAAAAACCAGTGCATGGCTCGTTGTCTAATACTCAATTCTGTATTTTATTCAGTCATTCACTATTGCTGTGTTAGTGTGATTCCTGTATCTTCCTCTAAATGGACAGGGGTTTTGTCTTTTGAAGGCCTAGATATTGGCTTTGTTGACCAGATATAAATGGTTGTATTTTTTTTTAATTAAGGTCATTTTCAATTGAATATTGTCAGCAGCACTCTGATAAGTGGTTTCAGCTGCATTATTTTCTGTCATCCTTAAATTGTTTTTTTTTTTTTTTTAATCTGTTTTGTCTTCAGAGTACTTACAGAATCTTAGGACTCTCTCCCTTGCTAGTAACACCCATACAGTGGTTTGTTTAAACATTTAACAATTACTAGGGAGATGGCAACATTCTTACATCTCAAAGAATCTCACAGTAAGGTCTGTTAATGTCTTGCATCCTCGTCATTATTCTTTCAGTTACAAATGAAACCTAAAAGGTACTTCCCACTTTGCAAGAGTTCTGGGAGGAAATCCCATTGAGACCATGATGACAGCAAGAGTAAGTTTCAGATAATTTGTTCACTTCTTGTTGTGTGTGTGTGTTTTCTTTCTTTTTCACTTTGTAAGCCTTTTATATTTTCATGTCTTTTAAAACATATACAGGCTGCACTGATGTAGTAAGGTATATTTATGGACCCTGAACGCTGGCAGACCTGGTCCTCATTCTGGTACTTCCACTTACTAGCTGAGTGACCTTGACAGAGCCCTTAGTATCTCTGAACATCACTTTTCTAATCTGTTAAAAATGGGAAGAACAATAGCACAATCTAGCAGAATTGTCATGCATATTCAGTGAGTGGATGTGTATTCTTTTTGTATTCAGTGAGCATGTGAAGTGCTCAGTACAAACTTAGAATTAAAAAACCAATGAATGATGGCAATTTGTATTATTACCATCATCATATAGGAAATTGAAATTAAGAAAATTTGTCTATACACAATATTTCTTTATGCCCAAAGATAACTATTACTATGTTGTTTATAAAATTAGATAGTAAATAAAAATCCAACTGACCAGTGTTAGAATGAAGAATATACATGACAAGATTGTGTGTATTAAAAATTATATCTATAAACACTTAGAAATAATATACAAGTCTAGTTTCCCTTTGCAATTAAGTCAACAAAACAGAAGGTAAGATTTAATATGTAGCTTGATGCTAACAAAGTACAGACATATCTTCCACACATATAAGCATGGCATATACAAGCTGCAGGTGATGGCAGGAATAAAGCTACGTGACCTGGAGGCTTTGCTGACAGCACTAGCAGAAGAGAAGCAGCAGAGAGTGGCTTACTTGAGCATTTGCATATCAGCACACTGAGAAGAAAGGAAAAATATATGAAACGGTGAAGATGCAGACCTCAGCCTAATGATCAGGAGCCATGAGTACCACTTCTTTAACTTGCTAAGGCATTTTGGGCAAGTCCAAATATGTCCCTCAGTGGACCCACTTGCTCATCTGTAGGAAAAAGAGATCACACTAGATTAAAGAGCACAGCACGAATGAAGATGATAGCAACCAGACTTTCCTAAGGGCCTACTAAGTGTCATGTAAGTTTCATATTTTTCCTGAAGGGTAGCTGCCATGATTCCCTTTTTATACGTGAGAAAGACTCAGAAAAGTCAGGAAAATGTCTAGGTTTGCACAGCTAGTATTTTGGAGAGCTGAGATTTGCACGTAGTTGTATTACATCCCAAAATTTACAGTCTTTTTTTAGACCATATTACTGTGAATATAGGAATCTCAGAATGAGGGAACAGGATAGAAGAGGATATATTACTTAGCTTAACACTTAGGAAAAGAAAACCAGTACAAAGCAAAGGAAGACATTAAAGAACCACATGCTTTCTTACGGATCTTTCTTTCCTGAGTTATCTTTCCTCTCTTCCCGCTGTATTCTAACCTGTACCTGAGGCCTGAGAAACTTTCTCAAACAAGGTCCTGGTCATCTCACCATCTTGCTCTAAAATTTCCCCACTACTCACAAGGACATTCAGCATTTATTAGAGTAGCATTCAGTATCCCCTCACTGTGGTGTTACCACATACCCATCCCAGCATTAACTCCTTAGTCTTAGACCCGAATCCCTTCTCTTGGCCTGACTGGTCCTCCAACATACCCCAACATGTGACATTTGACTATATTCTCTTTTTTGCTAAGGCTTTTACTTGTGACATCTTTCTGCCCTCACCACCACCCTTTGAACCTATGCCCCTTTTCTGCAAGCTTCAAAAGTTTAGATTTTAATCAAAAAGCCCTCCTAGTTCTTCTCTGTTAAACTAAAAAAGGAACCAGGATCCCATAAATGTGGATGTGTCAATAGCTAGGAGATACAGAGAATCTTTGACTTCAAGTGGCTTATAGGTTTGAATGCCAAAAAAAGGAAAAATGCTGGAAGCATTAAAGAAACACAGCAGGTTAGAAGATGTATAGACAAATTTTACTATGTTGTTAAATACCTCAAAGTGCTGCTGTTAGTTATAGTGTATTGCTTATAAAGGTGATGCATAATGATATATAAATTTCTGTTAATTAATTTCATAAATCTATTGATTCATATGTATGTTTTTAACATATAAACTATTAGTAGATTTGTGTTTATGTGGTTTTACAGCTTGTAGACATGAATAATACATGATTTTAATTTGAGTCTTGTTTTAATACTATGAACATACTTTTTATCTAGGGAATATACCATAATAAGAGTGATTCTTTATATTTTAAAAGCCCTTTATATGTATTCATTTTTAAA
Source organism: Trachypithecus francoisi (assembly GCF_009764315.1). NCBI lineage: Eukaryota > Metazoa > Chordata > Mammalia > Primates > Cercopithecidae > Trachypithecus > Trachypithecus francoisi. The sequence continues at coordinate 11,370,738 of NW_022681454.1, read as the reverse complement.
GTTTATTTTCTTATTTGATACTTGAAGAACTGCTTAGAAACACTTAAGGTAGTGAAAAAATTGAGGATCAGAGAGGTTAAGTGGTTTTTCTTAAGCCACACAGTATCCAAGGCCCAAGATCAGAATATCTGATAAGCAGTTCCATTCCCTCTCTATAGGTCACAATATTTCTTTTATGAGAAGAAAGTGGATGATTTAAAGTTTAAAGCTTTGATGTTTGTCCGTCTATTCCTGGAAGATGGGAGGTAGAGGGAGGAACTCCCTTTCTTGCTTCTTGAATGTATTGTTTTTGTTATTCTAAATTATGTAATAAGAACATAATTTGTCTTCACTGATTCCCTTTCTTCTTGGTGAAAGAATTCCATTCTGTATTAAGTAGACATCTTTTTGATAACTGTGCCATTTGGTTTTTATATTCTTTTTAGTTATATTTATATTCCTAAAATCCAAATTTATCAACAGCTACAAATAAAATCACCATCATCATCATTCACAATATTATTTTCACCAAGTGAAACATATAAGCAATGGCTTGGCTGAAACATATTGATCATATTTCTTTGGAAAATCGTGAAACTTCCTCTGAGATACACTATCTGTCATAACTGTATTTCTAGCCAAGAATAATGAATAACTGATAAAATGAAATATGGTAGGACATAATTGGCAAATGGAGAGCATTTTGCAGAAATCACTCAAAGTATTTTGAATTTCATTTCTTGTCATGGTTTATTTAACACTAGCTGAGTGCTTAGAGTCATGCACAAAAGATTGATGATCTTTTAGAGCAATTCCTAAGTGTAATATCATGTCTTAAAGAATTATGCCACTCTCTTTAAGGGTGCTGAAAAAGATGTTAGGAGGCATCAATAACAATTCAAGAATTACTAACCATCTGCATATTGTAAATCAAGTAGACAAAGGGTTTCCTCACATATTCCCTAAAGGAATTACATGATCCCAAAAGACATTTACTAAAGTATTTGTATAACTGTACAGTTTGTTATTGAAAGGTAATGACTTTGTGAATAACCCAATTGGTCCCAAGAAGAAGAATGAAATAGAAATAATGCAAGGATCTACACAGGGGAGCATTTGTAACTTTGGTGTTGACATTGATGTTTCAGTTGCTGTTTCCTGAAGAATCATTTTTTTTTCTAGATGGGGAAGTCATAAATGTTCCGTCTACTAAGTGTTGTTCTAAATAGTTCTCCTGTGTCCTAACAAAATGTATGAGGTGCTCTCAGTACATATGTTACCTCCAGGAAAAGATTTAGTCATTGAGAAGCTTTAGCTCTTAGAAATTTGAGAAGAATTTAATATTTGTCATAAGTGTCCTGCCTGCTTTCTATAAATGGTTCATATCATCCTTTCCTTTTTTTCTCTTTCTTCCTTCTTTTCTTTATCTATTTTTTTTCAGACAGTATAGTATTGTGAAAATAGTACAGGTTTAAAGTCAGAAAACTTGATGGGGGTTCCAGGTCTAGGATTCATTAGCTTTGAAGCTATGGGAAAGTTAGTTGACCTCTCTGTGTCTCCACATTTTTATGTATAAAATAGGGAGAGTAACAGTACCTATGAGCAATGCTTAAAAAATGATACAGAATAAGCCCTCTTGAGAAGTCAGATATTATTAAGCCTCTTTATTTGTCTGAATCAGAGACTCTCTTAAAAAATAGGAAAATATATAAGGATGCTCCATGACTTACGGTGGCATTACATCACAACAAGCTTATTGTAAACTGAAAATATTATATATTGAAAATGCATTTAATACACCTAACCTACTGAACATCATAGCTTAGCCTCACCTATCTTAAATGTGCTCAGGACACTTACATTAGCCTACAGTTGGGGAAAATAACCTAAGACAAAGTCTGTATTACAGTACGTTGTTGAATGTCTTATATAATATATTAAATACTGCACTGAAAGTGAAAAACAAAATGGTTTTACAGATACTTGACGTATAGCTTCTACCAAATGTACATTATTTGTACATTATTGTAAAGTTGAAAAATTGTAAGTTGAGCCACTAAAAGTTGGAGATTGTCTCTGTTCCTAAGCTTACCTAGTTGCTGTTGCATCTAATCAAAAAAAGGGAAAGAAGCCTGAAGTGTTTTGGTAAAATTGTTTTTATCTTTTTGGGGAGGAGTTTGGTTTAGTGTATTGAATTCAGAGAAATTGAGTTTGAATCCAGACCAAGAAATAGAAAGAAATTGATTTATCTCTGAACAAGCTATTTGGCCCAGTTGAGATGCTCTGAAAATTACAACAATAACTTTCATTTTTCAGGGTCACCGTGGAATTCCAAATGAGGTAGTTTGTGTAACTTTACTGCTTTTTAGAATGGCCAAGGGGTATTTTAATGTTAGTTGTATCACATTTACTAAGAGAAAAATATTTTCATTTGTCTCATTTTTATTTGTTTCTAGGAAAAAAGTACAGATATTATGCTTACCTTTCCAGACACTTAATTTGAAATGCTGCTTTTTTTCAAATGAAATGGACTTAAAGGCTCAACCCTATTGCTTACAGAAAGACAAATCCTAATTCAGGAGGTAGGAGTCCACAAATCTGTCTCTTAACTGCTGTGGAGGTCACAGGCTAGAGACCTACATGGATCCTTTCTTCAAGGATTGAAGAATGTAGACGGAAAAATAAGTCTACACACACACACACACACAACACATGCTGTGTCTCTCTCCCTCTGTATAACATCATCTTCAATAAGGTATGCACCTAGCTAAACGAAAGTTGCAGTTAGTTGTTAGAGGAGCTCAGAGAAGAGGAAAATGTCAGTATATGGTAGAAAGGTCTCATGACATTTGAACTGTGAGGTAAATATCAATTGGATTGAATCTTGTGACAATGGCAGAAAGACAAGCACAAAAGTATTCAGAAAATTATGACGAAAGTGTTGGAGGGTGACGACTGAAAGGGAAAAGGGAACATATAGGATAAATATAAATTTTTACTAGACTAGAATCATATATATTATTGGAAAATTGAGTAGGTTTAAAAATAGATAGGCCTAGGAAGCTGGACTTTATCCAGAAGACATGGGAGAGCTTCTATAAATATTAAAGCCGGGGTGTGACATCAGAACTGTGCTTTAACAAGATGTCCTGTTTTTATCCAAGTTCTAGTATAACCTTTGGAGCTGTTGGTGACTCTCAAATAAGAATCAACCTGTCGTGACAGGCTTCCTCTGTGAAGAAAGAGCCCCAGGCTCTCCTACTCCTTTCCTTCCCCTGCATTCCTCTGCACACAAGATTCCTTGCCTTTCCCTCTTCCCACTTTTCTTCCCACTCTTGTTCTTCTGTTTCTTTCTATGCCATCCACCAAGAATATCCTTACCCATCTCACAACCTTTACAGCTCAGCTCCGTGCTCTGCAATGCCTCCTCAGATTCTCGAGAGAGATCCCACTGCTTACTCACTTACATTGGCCTGAAGCTGTTCCCAAAACTCTACAGTAGCAAGGGATACATTATAGGCAGTGTACTGATTTGTTTGCACACCTGTTTCCCCCAAAGTAGTGTGAGGCCTTGATGAACCATTTTTATCCTTTTTTGTAAAGCTCATTACTTCCGTTTATCACTAACACTCTCACTCTTACAGTCATGGGGTATAATATTGCTGAAATTGAGTGTCAGAAAGTCTTATTTGAAATAATTGCTAAGATGCTGTATCCTCTTAAGGTCTATGGGTTCACACTATGGTATCCTTTAAATCCGCCAATGCTGTGTTGCTAGAATTTCATACCATATTAATTTATTTTTAAGTAAATATTTAATGAAAGGAAGTCAGATCGTGTGAAAAAAAAAAAATATCCTGAGATGAATATCAGTAGACCTAGACTGTGGTATCAGTTCTTCCCCTAAGTCGATCTAGGCAAGTCATTGAACATTTCCAGGCTTGAGTTCTCTAGCTATGAACCATGGCCGTGATTGTGTGCTCCCAAGGTTTCTTTCAGCTCTAAAATGCTATAATATGCACTGTGCTACATGTGACACTGTTCTTATGCCCATCCAGTTAAAGATAAAAACTGTTGAAGTTTGGAGAAACCTAATAATCTCTCTTCTCTACCCACCAGATTATGGAACATTTAGCACAGAGGAACTACGTAAAGATAAAAATACAAAATCCACTTTATTTCTTTTCTATCTCAATTAGAAAATGCAGCCTTGACATGAAATAAGAGTAGGGATTCTTACCACTTCTCCTGTAAATTCAGTCTCATTACAGGTGGAAAGTCAAGAGGACTGCACGCACAAAGTTTATGGCTCCACAGCAGGAGTAGATTGGGAAATGTGTTCAGCTTGTGTGTAGACTCCTTTAGAGAAAGCCAAAGGCAGGGACATATGCTACTTCTAACTCTGATCAGTAGTATAACCAATAAATGTCTATCTTTCATACACACCAATACCTTTGCCCTTGCTGCAGAAAGTAGTGAGTGATAGGTAGCAAGAAGAGAGAAAAGATCCAACCCAATATTTGCTGGAAAGGTAAAATAATTGAGAGGAATTTCTATTTACAGGCAAAAAAGGAGCAAAAGGTGGAGAAAATCCTCCCCTGACACCATCCTGAACACACACATACACCCAAGAACTATTCAAAAGAGAGCACACAATTGAGGTTGATTTTAACAAAAATTATTAAAAAATGTGTTGTTCCTTACAATCTAGAATCAAAAGATGTCATTGAGATTTAGGAGTTATAGATATACATTTGCCACTTGAAGCATTAATCTTCTGCTCTCCTTCCTACCTCATAAAATTTTTATTATTAAAAAAATCTAACATGTTCAAAAGTATATTCATTGGTTCCACTTTGAGAACTCATTTATCTTCTAGTAGAAGTGTTGACTGAACATGACTCCAAGGCAGAAAATTACATATTAAAATAATAAATCCTTCAATGCCTCCTCTCTGTTCCTAAATAAATAAATTAAGAGAACAATAGCATGATTTCCCTGTATTTCTCCAGACAACACCTCTATGCATTTTTTCCTATATATTCCTTCTTTAGTATAAACTGTTCTTCCTTATCTTGTCAGCCTGTAAGTCCTCAAAGCAAAAGCAACCTTCTCACTCATTGATGTAAATCTCTCACAGCCTCAAATATGGTATTTTTCCTGATCCTTGAGCTAAGTAAAGTGTGGTCTGTCTCTCCCTCTCTGTCTCCTTTCTTTTTTTCTTCTCTCCCATCCCATCATTGTATCTTCTAGAATTTTTTGTTAAAGATTCATCATGCTGTATTCTACTTTTAATATATTTGTTTCTCAAGTCGGTATTTCCTGGATTGTTCAAGACAAAAAGATATGTATTGTACCCATATTAGGTATCCAATAGTTCTTTGTTAAATGGATGAATATTTTGAAAGAAATTTTATAGATTAAATTACGTAGTTCGTCTTTAGGAACAATGTTATAAATCCACAATGTATTAGGGTTGCTTTTTTTTTTGAGACAGAGTTTCGCTGTTGTCACCTGGGTTGGAGTGCAATGGCGCAATCTCGGCTCACTACTGCGACCTCCACCTCCCAGGTTCCAACAATTCTCCTGCCTCGGCCTCCCGAGTAGCTGGGATTACAGGCGTCCGCCACCGCACCTAGCTAATTTTTGTATTTTTAGTAGAGATGGCGTTTCTCCATGCTTGCCAGACGGATCTCGAATTCCTGACCTCAGGTGATCCATCCGCCTCAGCTTCCCAAAGTGCTGGGATTGCAGGCATGAGCCACCACACCCGGTCAGGGTTGAAATTGTTGAGAAGAAACTGAGACAAAGATTTGAATTCAGGTGCTTTATTTTTGAAAGTAATCCCAGTAATCATGGAAGGAGTGTGGAGAAGTGTGAAAAGAAAGGGAATGAAGTCACTAAAAATGTGTGTTAATTAATTGGTTACTATTTTGGGTCACAGGGCATCCATCTTGCTAGAGACCTCTGGAAAACTGCAAAGAATAAACCACAGAATTCTCTCATCCAAGAAGCAAGGAAGCTGAAATTCTAAGCACCCAACTCCTATTAATCATTGATTGAGTGCTGCTTCTGCTGTGCTATATCACTGGTATTTATAGTCTGTCTGCTGTTGAGGCCAAGCCTGTTTCAGTGGCCAGATAAAATGCTCAGGAAAGAATTTCCAGGTTCTTGTAGGAAGCTGCCAAGTCAGTAGTGCACAGGAGCACTGAATGCGAAGGAGATGTGTTTGGCATCTCAACAGCATTTTCAGGGAAGTCAAACTCCAGCTGCAGAAAACATAGCAATTTTTATAGAAAAAAAGTTACTGATCCTGTGCAGGTGATAGAGTTCTTATGTAATCAACTTGTCCATAAGTGGCTCACTGATCTTCTTCAATAGTACCATAGTAAAGGCTCAGTTTCTGACTGCTGATGGTATGTATGACATCAGCAATACAGTATTTACCATATAATTGGTGAAGGAAGCCCATAATGTTGGACTCACAAATAGCTTTCATTTCTACTACCGTGGCTACTCAATTTATGGGCATGTTGTGCAACCACTGGAATGGACAAGACAAGAGGCTGGCTGGCATCCATGGAATAAGTTCATCCTGGTTATCTGGTTGTTCAGGGTTTCTGTTCAGGGTTTCTGTTCAGGTGAATGCTCTTTTTGGACGGGGTTGACCTAACAGAAAAATATCATTACCTTTTGATCATAATTCAGTTGGTCCATCCCCAAGCATCTTCCCAGTGACTTTTTAATTTCATTGTATTCCACATCCAGTTTCTTCCAGGTCATTAGGTGTGTCACTATTTGTATTCTTATCTGTGACCACTTTACCACTAAGTAGATGAACAGAAGTACTGCTCAAGATTTGCCCATGTGTTAGCCCATTTTCACACCGTTGATAAAGACATACCTGAGATTAGGTCATTTATAAAGAAAAGGAGGTTTAATAGACTCACAGTTCCATGTGGCTGGGGTGGCCTTACCATCATGGTGGAAGGTGAAAGGCACGTTTCCCATGGTGGCAGACAAGAGAGAAAAATGAGAGCCAAGCAAAAGGGAAACCCTTTATAAAACTATCAGATCTTGTGATACTTATTCACTACCACAGGAACAGTATGGGGAAACCATCCCCATGATTTAGGTATCTACCACGGAGTCACTCCCAGAACACATGGGAATTATGAGAACTACAATTCAGGATGAGATTTGGGTGGGGACACAGGCAAACCATATCGGCCCGCTAGGGAGGAGTAGCCATCACCACTAAATTTTTATGGATATCCATAATTAGGGTTGTACTGCAGCAACTGTCTATTTTCTGCTCACATCAATATATTGGGTTGACCTATTCCTAAATCATCCCAGGTTATTCCAATGTCAGATAGTCCTAGGAAATACCCAACAAGGCCATAAGCATGAGCTAAGGAGAGGCATTGCTAAAGAAGACTGCAGTGATGTAGGAAACTGGACTACACGTTTGTAGAAATTACCCCTCGTGTCCTGCCCACTTCTCAAACTACGATTTCCATCATATGATGGGTTGCTTTAGTGCTGTCCTGACAATGTTCAGCTCATAATAGGTACGTTCCATTGTATAGACTCTAGATGTTTCATACTTTAGTGCAGTTTTTCAAGAGCTGCTTTTCAAAAGTAAATAGTGAACTGGTGCAGAGAGCCCAGGCTTGCTTCAGAAACTTAGGGATTTTCAATGCAACTCTCCTTTTGAGGCTTTTCAGAGAGTCATCCTGTAATAAACCACCACAGATAAAACATTAATACATTTATCTCATTGAAGGTACCCATTGGAAGCACTTTCTTAACTTACTGTAGAGGGCTCTGTTGCTCCTACCTCACTCAAAACTGGAAGTCTAATGAGTCAGATGATAAATGAGTCAGAGCTATATTGCTAAAAGTGGTACATACTGTTTTCTAAATCCAAAACACCCGTCCAAGCACTGTCCCAGTTTCCTAGTTGTAGGAAGTACAAAGTAAAATATCCTGAACTTTGAAATAAATGTCCTAGTATTTCTGAAACTCTTAGACCCCTAAAAATTTCACAGACATGTCAGGCCTCCCAAAGTTTATAAGGTTTAATATCCCTCCTTCTGATGTGTATGTGCCTTTTCAGCACTTTCAGAGAACTTGCCATTTTGTGGTTCCCAGGTAAAATCAACATGATGTCATCTGTATATTGCAGAGACATAAGAACTGTAATCCCTGGGCCAAATGCAGTCTCCCATCTGAATTAGCATATTACATTTTATTAGGACCAGGTACAGTGGCTCACACCTGCAATCCCAGCACTTAGAGAGGCCGAGACAGGTGGATCACCTGAGGTCAGGAGTTTGAGAACAGCCTGGCTAAGATGGTGAAACCACATCTCTACTAAAAATACAAAAAAAAAGTAGCCAGGCGTGGTGCCAGGTGCCTGTAATCGCACCTACTGAGGAGGCTGAGGCAGGAGAATCACTTGCACCGGGGAGGCAGAGGCTGTGGTGCGCTGGTATCACACCGTTGCCCTCCAGCCTCGGCAACAAGAGTGAAACTCCATCTCAAAAAAAAAAAAAAAAAAGAATTTATCAGGAAACAGCCACATCCATTAATTTATATAATATATATGTAAGCTCAATGGCAAAGTTTAATAGTCTTAACAAATAGTCTATGGCCTGAAAAGTGTAAAACACTTCCTACTTGTCTCTTTAAAAGTTTTTTGAACCCTGTTATAGTGTAATACTGTAATACATGGTAACATGTTTAGATGATCAAGGTCCCTTTTGTTTACCTTGTGACAGAGAGCAGAAGAGTTAACATAGCCCTCAGACAAGAGTGTGAAAGTGTACTACTGTCTTTCCAAGTGAATGCTCACGATGCCATCCTTCCTGATTTCACCCTTCCTGGATTGAAAAATGTCTTTTTTTTTTTTTTTCAGATCAATAGCAACATATCAATAATCAGCAAGATAGGGTGGTTTCTTCTACATAATTCCAACACAGAAAATATTATTGGGGCTACTACTTTGTGACATTCTTTGCTACATTTATAAAAGATTACCATCATCTGTCAATATCCATCTTTTTAATTTAATTTTATTTTTGATACCATATCATTGAATTAAGTGGTAATATAATGAGTCACACCAGATTCATGTCTTTTAAGCTTTTAAGGGTAGTATTAATCTCTGCCACTTTTCAGTAGTCTTGTGATTTACTGTAAATGGGAAATGGGACAGTTTCACACGCTTCCACTTTGCCCTTTATAGCGTAATAACTCTTCATCCACAGATGAGGGAACAAGGTGATGGTACTGCAAGCTGCTAAATATATCCAGGACTATTTTGCTCTTAGAGGCTTGAAGAATGACCCCATCACTATGCACTTGAAAGCTGAGGTGAGAGACATTTGGATTAGGAGGCTAATTACTACATATGGTTTATACATCTACAATCTAAAAGATGGGCTGTACATTCCTCTATTACCGGCAGTAGTTCAGAACCTACGTTCAACAATTTTCCAAACAGGTAGATAGTCCTTTTTCTCTAGTGAACACCTACAATTATAAATGGCTGTATGTTGCTTTAAGAAGACATAGTTATTGTTCATTGTTGCTGTGATATTACAGAGTCATTTATTTCAATCAATAGACTCTCGGTCCAACAAGTGATTTAAGTCTAGGAACCAGAGGATAATGATTTTCTCTTAGAGCAGCTGACATAGCCTTGTCATGCTCTTATTTTTAATTGTGTAAGTAAAACATTATTCTCATTAGCTGTCTGCCTATTTTGCCCCTTGAAATGCCATCACCAAACTCTCTTGTTGGCTTCTCGGACTTGCTGCCTGTAATATTGTATGTGTCCAACTTCTGTTTAATAATTGTATGCACCACTTCACTTCAGTGATTCTGAAATTGTCCATCCCTATCTGTTAAAGCCATTTTGACATCTACTTCATTTACTTGTAGACAATCATTCTTTCCAAACCTCAAGGGCCTATTCCAAAAGCATGTTAGGGTTGATGTAAGGCACCCTTGCAAGGATGTTGAATTCTGAAACACTGCAGTGTGTCTCCATATCAATACATTCCCCCATAGCCAGCATATTCTTCAGGAGTCTCCAAGGCTACCCCTAAACATACTATCTCCATGACGGTATGTATTATCTACCTCTGTTCATGATATGCCCTTTAATTCTTGGACCATGCTCACGCTCAGTATTGATTTAGAACAATAAAGGGAGTCAGGGCAGATCTTGAGAAGGGCAAGTATCACATTCGTTAGTATTCATCTTGGGCAAAGCGCATGTATAGTCTTCATGCAATGTGAGACTGCTCTTCTCCGGTAAATATTGGCAGGCTATAGTGCCCACCTATAGTGTTTAGAAAAGTCTTAAGATTCACGTGCCTCATTCATATATGTCCAGTGTTGCTGTCTTGGGTCTTAGTGTTCTATCTTCTTATCGTGAACCTCACTTTACTGCAGAAGACTTGCTGGAGCTCTGAATTCAGCCTTCATCCCAACTCCAAAACCCTGGTAATTAAACCTTGGATTTGATATCCAGCAACATCTGCCTTTCAGGTGTTGATGAAATCTTTTTAAACAGTGTTGTTGAGGCTTACTCAGTTTTAAAATGTTCCTGAATTTAATAGTCATCAAAATCGAGACTAGAATTTTCTTCCTTTAGAGCTCTATGAGAATTGTTAACAGCCAGAATTATTGAATTTTCCATTGCCCACATCTTCTCACACCTATACCCCATCAAAATCCACCATGGTTGACAGTCTTATTCACCTGATTTACCACCCACTTCGGTGCCATGTTATTACCTGCTCATTTAGCAGTCTGATCCCAGAAACCAGTTCCTATGGCTTGTAATCATACTCGCAATTACTACAGGCTGTTTACCTCAAGCAGATCCTGATACACAACTTTGAGTGCAAATAGTGTATTTTGAGTGGATTACAAGTTGCTCTATTAGGGGAATTAAAACTAGGAAGAGGCCGGGCGCGGTGGCTCAAGCCTGTAATCCCAGCACTTTGGGAGGCCGAGACGGGCGGATCACGAGGTTGGGAGATCGAGACCATCCTGGCTAACACGGTGAAACCCCGTCTCTACTAAAAAATACAAAAAACTAGCCAGGCGAAGTGGCGGGCGCCTGTAGTCCCAGCTACTCGGGAGGCTGAGGCAGGAGAATGGCATAAACCCGGGAGGTGGAGCTTCCAGTGAGCTGAGATCTGGCCACTCACTCCAGCCTGGGTGACAGAGCGAGACTCCATCTCAAAAAAAAAAAAAAAAAAAAAAAAAAAAACTAGGAAGAAAGGAATCTCGATACAGTGTGTGCTAATGAACGGTTATTACTGTGGCAAACTGGGAATCAGTACCACTGGAAACCTCGGAAAGACTGCATCAAAATGCTTCAGAGTTAGACACATACTATGTGGCAAATATTGAGCAGAATGTAAACAAAACAGAAAAGATAATGCCCAATCCTTCAGTGAGAAATCAAAGCCTTCGCATTTAATAAGCATAACTGAAATGTGTGCCTATGAATAAGGGATTAAAATACTCATAATTGCTATTCCAGAGATAAGATCCAGGGTGAAAATATATATATTTTTAGAAATACTACTTTTAAATATTAAATAGTACATGACATTATAAAACATATAGAAGGCCTTATGATGACAAGTGTCACTTTCCTGTTCTACCCCTCCCCATTACTCATTTAACACTTCAGAATTGTCTGCTATTGACAATTTGGTATTTAGTTCTTTTTTTTTTTTTTTTTTTTTGAGATAGAGTCTTGCTCTGCTGCCTCTGGCTGCTAGAGTGCAGTGGTGCAATCTCGGCTCACTGCAGCCTCTGCTGCCTTCTGGATCCAAGTGATTCTCCTGACTCAGCCTCCTGAGTAACTGGGATAACAGTCGCCTGCCACCACACCTAGCTAATTTTTGTATTTTTAGTAGAGATGGGGTTACACCAGACTGGTCTGGAACTGATTGTCTCAGGTGATCTGCCCACCTTGGCCTCCCAAAGTGCTGGGATTACAGGTGTGAGCCACCTCACCTGGCTGTATTCAGTTCTTATGGGAGTTATTTACATAAATGCATATTATCCTTACAAGTAATGCTTTAGTATCAGCTATTTATATTCCATCATCTGCCATCTTCTATTCTTCTTCCACCCAATGTTTGATAATATAAGTATTGTTTACTTCTTATATGTAGTATCTTTTGCAATATAAAATACATTTAAGCAGCTAATCATATTATATACATTTTAGATAGCCTATCTTGGGATGAGAATAGTAATGGTCTTACCCGTCGCTCAGAGAAAAGCTGTTTGATTCAAATCTTCACTAACACAATTGGACTTACAGGATTAATTGGTTTGCATGTTGACAAACCAGTCTCTCATTCTATATAACATCACATGAATCAGTAGAAAAATAAGCAAACAAAAAAGATGGCAATAAAAATAATAAACACAACAAACAGCAACAAAAGAAAAAATAAAAAAACATTTGTTTCGTTACTAGCAAATATCCTCAGGCAGCTGTGAGGTGTTATTTTTCAATCCTTTGCTTGACTTTGTGCCTTGTGTTCAAAGATTTTAATGTTTTCTATGCAGATCCTTCAATCCTAATACTCTTTTCTTTGACTCTTACTGTTGGATATTAACTAGCAGAGGATTATTCTAACATATTAGACAGAATTCATAACTTCAAACATTGACTTTCAAGTGAGAGTGACAACAGTGAATATGTGGTAGATACATGCTCAAAAATCTAAAATAAAGCTATTGATACTTGAGAAAGGAAGAGTCTTAAAAGGATGTGACCAGCTCTGGATTGTGATTCTGGATAACTGTACTCAGACTCTTGCTATTTTACTAAAATTATTTTTTTTTTAAGAGAAGGAGTCTTGCTCTTTCACCCAGGCTGGGGGTCAACTGCACAGTCACCACTCACTGCAACCTCAGCCTCCTGGGTTCAAGCAGTCATCCCACTTCAGCCTCCCAAGTAGCTGGGGCTACAGGTATACCCCATCATACCTGGCTAATTTTTGTATATTTTGTAGAGATGGAGGTCCCCCCATGTATTGAAATTAATCTTGAAGTCTAAAATGAGCACCTAGGTCATGCTATCTTTGTGCTAACACTAAAACAGGGAAAGAGGCTCAATTATATACTTGAAAATGAAAGTAAAGCTAATGTAAATATGTGATAAGTACAACAAATAACTAGAAAGGAATTGGCCACAGAAACACAGAGATGGGTACCTTATACCAGCTGTGTCACACCAGCAGGTTTTCTGGAGGCAAGGTGGGGTTTCTCAAAATAATTCAGTGGCACATGTGAAAAGGAAGAACATTTTGGGCAGAGATTATTCATTTTGACCTAATGATGAGATAAAGCATGGTAAATTCAACAACATTACATATAATTCAGTGTATTTAAAGCAGGGATAATCAAACTACTTTAAAAAACCAAGTAGTAAATATTACAGGCTTTGAAGCCCACCAATCTGTTGCAACTACTTTAGTTGTAGCAGAGAGGCAGGCATAGACAAGATGTAGACAAATACAGATGGCAATGCACTAATGTAACTATTTACAAAACCAAGCAGTGGGCAGGAATTTGCAAACTCTGAATTTACAATGTAGAGGGCAGCTGGGCACAGTGGCTCATGACTATAATCCCAGCACTTTGGGAGGCTGAGGCGGGCAGATCACGAGGTCAGGAGTTCGAGACCAGCCTGGCCAACACGGTGAAATCCGGCTCTACTAAAAATACAAAAATTAGCTGGACATGGTGGTGGGTGCCTATAACCCCAACTACTTGAGAGGATGAGGCAGGAGAATCACTTGAACCTGGGAGGCAGACGTTGCAGTAAGCCAAGACCATGTCATTGTACTCCAGCCTGGGTGACAGAGCGAGACTTTGTCTAAAAAAAAAAAAAAAAAAAAAAATGTAGAGGGCAAGGGAATTTCAAAAGATTTGGGGCTGTATCAGCAACCAGGAGACTGACTATAAATGGTCTTGAATGGGAACTTTTTGGGTCCTCCTTTCTCATTAATGAGAAATCATTGAAGGCTACAAGCAAGTCAAGATCATCAGATATGTAATGTCATCTTTCTCTTTCTGGTAGTCATGTCATGAGTAGAAGAAAGAGGCAAGACTAAGAGCAGATAAAATAATTAGACAGGAGTTACAGTCACCAGGTCAAATAAGAATGAGCTAAATTAAGTAGTAACAATGAGAGATGGGGATATGTTTAGGGGATTTTTAAAGAAGTGATTGATGAGTATGGAGGTAGTTGATGAAAAAGAAAACAAAGAAGATATCAGAATTATGGCTTACTTAACTGAGTAGATGAGGAAGTGACTAATGAAGAATAGGGAGATGGAGATGGAGGGAGGGCAAGTTTGCAGATCAAGATACCAAGTTTGATTTTAAATTTGCTGACATAAGGGGATTCATGGTTCTTTCAAGTGGTATTCCCTAGTGTATAAGGTTGACAGGTAAAATATAAGGCACCCAAGAAAATTTGAATTTCATATAAATAAATATATTATCAATATGTCTAAAACATTTTATGGGATATGCTTATATTAGATAATTATTTGTTCTTGCTGTTGTTGTTTCATCTGAAATTCCATTTAGCTGGACATCCTAGATTCTTTTTTGCTAAATATGACAACTCTACAAGTTTACAGTTGCTATAGAATTATAAAATTTGGAGAAAGAGACATGGATGTAAAATATAAAGTAGATGATAATGTACATAGAGTTGATGATGGAAGCTGTGCTGCTAACCAGTTCTCTGAACCTGGCCAAGTTAACCTCATCTCATACTTGTGTAATTTAGGGTTGGTATTAACTGAATTTCTTTAGCATTTTCTATTTTAAGGTAATGTGTAACTGTGAGTGCAGTTTTTTAAATGTATGTTCTTGTCATTATTGTACGGTTAGTTACTATGAACAAAATTCACTGTAAATTCAATCTCCCATATTGAATTTTTAGAGTAGAGCGAGTTATGATTTACATGCAAAAATGTCTTTCACTCTGCTTCTTTCAGTGCTTTTATAAAAATTAATGGCCAGCCATTCTCACATATAAATGTTTATTTCTCTTATACCACTTTCTCATATTCATTCAGTTTGGTCACAGTATGCCACATGTGAACCATACGTTTTAATTTATACTCAAGGCACACTGAGGGGACATTGATTCACTTCAACATATTTGGGACATTACCTTTTTGAATGTTACAGTTGCCTACAAAACAGCAAAATTATTTCTCTCTATTTTTATTCTCAAGGGAGCTTCATATTTGAGAAAACAATCACAAGCAATTTCCAATATAGGTTTAAAGCCCTATTCTAACAGCCAATCAAAAAAAGATAATCAACTCTTCTATGCTACCACATAATGAAAGAAGAGACCCAGCCTCCACATATTGAAGGGTGATTATAAAGTCATCCACTGAAACATGCAGTATTATTATCACCATCACCATGGATCGTGAAATTGAAGCTCCAAATGGCTACATTATTTATCATTTTTCCTTGCAAATAAACAAAAGAACATTAAACATAGGTTTTCTGGTCTTGGAGCTTGTTCCTTTTCCATTGCACCATGCTCCTCTTCTTTGATTTAATAACTCTTCTTCACAAATAACTGGATTCATTGTCAAGGAATTGATATGAAAAAAATTAAGAAAAATCCAGGACACATTTAGAAAGGAAAAGCCAACTTTCTATGTCTCAGAGAGTTGGAATAGATAATCTGAGGACTTAGACATTCAGGAATGGCTGAAAACAAACAATAATTGAACATTATACATGATTAAATATTATCGATTGAGCTTGTATTCTATTATGTTATCGATGAATTAGTATGCATCCAGATGGGTACAACAGGAAATTTGAGAGGTCTGGAAACTAGCTGTGGAAACATTTGAATAAATTTTAGACATTTAAATTGAAGAAGAGGATATGGATGAGTTGAATGTTATGTAGAAGAAGGGAGACTAATTCTTTGTGACCCCAAAGGGCAGAGCTAAGGCTATGGATTAATCAGGAAACGATGAGGAGGCAGGGAGAAAAAAGGACAGCATGAGTAAGACAGATAATATCTCATAAGCATAGTAAGCACCTCCTGTGCCCAAAGAATTTGAACATGTAACCTCCAAGCTTCTAGTAATTTACTCAGAGGTCTTGTGTTGAGAATTTGCTGAATATTACACTGCATTCAGTATGCATTATTTTTGCTAGTCACTTTTGCACTACAAAAGTGCAAAACTGTGTGATTATCCCAAACAGTCACAGAACACAATGTAGATATGAAGCTGTCAAATTAATTTTTTGTTTCTTCATCTTACCAAGCACTGTCTTATGTTGACTGTAGATAAGAAATGTGGTGAGCAATTGCTGGGTGTGGTTGCCCAGCTTCTCTTCTGTTTTCTTCTGTTACCAGCATCTCCAAATTTCCTTGGTAAGGTAATTCTTCCTTTCCCTAGATGCCACCAATGTGATTTGGATGGTTTTGATTCCTCACTATTCTAGGGTCAGTCATAATTGTATATAATAGATTTAATTTGTGCCTCCCTGTGGCTGTGTCATCATATGTGTCAAAAGAATGGGCTTACAATCCAGTTTGGGGCAGTGTCAGATTTAAGGTTTCCTTTTCTTTTCCTTATTTTCTCCTTCCTTCCTTTTTCCTTCCTTTAATCTCCCTTCCTTCTGCCCCTCCCCTACCTCTCCACCCCCAACTTCTTCTCCTTCTGCTTCTGTTTTCCTCCTCTTCCTCCTGTCCTTCCTTTACTGGAGTCAATATTTTGTGAATATGAGCCTGGAACTTCCAGAAATATCAGCTAGGATAACTAGAATATGGAAATACGAAACTATTCTAAAATGAATTATTATATAATATGGTTTGACTGTGCCCCCACCCAAATCTCAACTTGAATTGTATCTCCCAGAATTTCCACGTGTTGTGGGAGGGACCCAGTGGGAGGTAATTGAATCATGGGGGCAAGTCTTTCCCATGCTATTCTCGTGAGAGTGACTAAGTCTCACGAGATCTGATGGGTTTATCGGGGATTTCTGCTTTTGCTTCGTCTTCATTTTCTGTTGCCACTGCCATGTAAGAAGTGCCTTTCACTTCCTGCAATGATTCTGAGACCTCCCCAGCCATGTGGAACAGTGAGTCCAATTAAACCACTTTTTGTTGCTAGTTTCAGGTACGTCTTTATCAGCAGTGTGAAAATGACTAATACATCATATAAGGAAACAGAGCTTGAGTGGGGAGAATAGAATTTCAGTTATTCAAATTTATTCAAGCTCTTAAATATAGCAAAGAGTGGTTTCAGGAACACCCTTGAATTTTGTAGGTAGCTAAAAGTACTTCTTTTAAATGATGCTGGTTCGTGGATACTTTTTGTCTTGTATAACTGATTAACATTAATTAGTTAACATCCTTTCCTGGGAAATCTTCAGTTGAGTTGCCATTGCTTGTATCATTGTTTTTGTTTCCCAACCTCCAGGATCAATCAACTCTAACCTGCAAATCATTGCAACCCTGCCATAATTGGTAAAATTGAATGGTTGTGATTATCTGCATGTAACAGTCAATGTAAACAAAACGCTGGCTCAGATCCCAAATTTGCCACTCCTTTAGCTGTGTGGTTGACATAGTTTGGCTCTGTGTCCCCACCTAAATCTCATGTGAAATTTTAAAGGAGGGGCCTGGGGGAAGGTGACTGAATCATGGGGGCTGACTTTTCCCACGAACCACTCACGAATCATGGGGAGGTCTGTTCTGGTGAGTTTTCACAAGATCTGGTTGTTTGAAAGTGTGTAGGACTTCTCCCTTCACTTTCTGTCTCTCCTGCTGCCTTGTGGAAACATGCTTTCTTCCCCTTCACCCTTCTGTCATGATTGTAAGTTTCCTGAGGCCTCCCCAGCCATGCATCTTCTCCAGGCTTTGGAGCTGTCAATCAATTAAACCTCTTTTCTTAATAAATTACCCATTCTTAGATAGTTCTTTATAGCAGTGTGAGAATGGACTAGCACAGTGATCTTCCTCTGTATTGCTCCAGATATGTGTTTATATAAATAGCTAAGTATATTGCTCTAGAGATAAAGAAAATTATTGTATTTTTTTCAAAATGAGAGAGAATTTGCTAAAATCCAAATTGTATATCACTTTTATAATTTGAGGAGTAAAGGTTCCTAAATAGGCACACTTGTTTTTGTAAGATACAATTGTAGTTTAACAGAGGTCACACTGGAGGAGAAAGAGAAAAACCGATTTATGAAATCCCTTCTGTTTCAAACCACTTTTGAGTTCCTAAGCAGTCATTCAGTCTCTAGAAAATTAAGTTTACACATTTCTAAAATTGAGTTAATAGTACTTATTTTCCATGGAGTAATATTGTGTATGTGGATTTTATTTGAACAAAGATGTTGGAGAGCCTAATGCAAGAGATAAAATATACTGAAAGATCAATAAATTTGTTTCAATTGAGTGCTTAGCTAAGACAGAATAAAACTGATGGTCTTTAGAGGACATCATTACTTCAGTCAAGGTCATAAGTATTAGTCATGATTATCATTTCCTTGAATGTAGGCATCAATATAATAAGAATCTCTTCTCTCATTTTCACCATTCACTCCCCAGTATTGAGCATAAGGACTGGCACATAAGACATATTCAGCTATTATTTCTTGAATCAATGAATGAAGAAAAAATTTCAGAAAACAGTTCATTGGCACTATCCTCTAATTGTTGTACTAATTTTTATTCGTAGTAATAAATAGAGAGAATTGATTACTGCTCTAGTATCAAAGGGCTGAGAAAGGTTCCAGTAAAATGACCAGTCAAGGAAGGGAAAATTAGCGGGGCCATAAGATCGGAGTAATGGGAGTATTCTCAAAAGTCAACTCGTCCTCTTCAGGATGTCTACTTATTCCAGTTTGCCTAGAAGAATATGAACTTAAATGTATTATGTAGAAGTAATCATAAATAAATGACACTTTTTTTTCCTTTCAAAGGTGTAATGGCTTGGATAATAAATTATATGAGATCCTAGTCCTATTGCTATTACAAAATTTTTAAAAAGCCTTTTTCTAGAATTTGGCAGCATGAATGTTGCCAAGTAATGGAAAGCTCAGGAAGTCATGCCATGACTTAGTCTATCACTGAACAATCCAAATACTAGAAAATCTTTATGTGTATCCTCATAATCGTCCATCAGCCACCCATTATTACCTAGAACTATAACAGCAAGGAAAGACTGACTTCATTTGCCATGCCCTTAAAATAGAACCCTGTGAATATTTGAAAAATACTATATATCCCTGTTAGGTTTTCTCAATTTTACTTAAGATATTTCTAGCTCCTCTATTTTTTTTCATAATTTGTTGTTTCCTAATTTCTTATTATGCTGGACACACTCTCCTGGATGCACATTAGTCGGCAATTAAAGCTCAAAATTTCAAGGCAAATTAAAATTTAAATTGCTAGAGTTGTCTTTCATTGTAGATTTTACCTCTTACTTTTCTGTCTGTTTTTCACTCCGTATCTCTTTCTCTCTTTTCTTTGTCCCCTTGTGTTCCCTTTCTCTGTTTTGTTCTTACTCTCTTAACCTGTCATGTTCTTGAACTTAATCTCTATCACTGGCTATTCTGTTTCTCTGTGTTTCTCTTGTGCTGCAGACCAATTCTTTGCTCTGTTATTTTCGTTTGCTGTCCTGTCTTCTGATTTCCCTCTCTTCTCTTTGTCTTTCTCCTATTTCTCTTTCTCTCTGAGCCGGCAGTGTATCACTAAGTGTGGGCCTGCTATTAAGGCAGTGCCACCTTTCTTCATTGACTAACAGGCAGTTCTGAACAACATAAATAGCAAGGGGAGACTCAACGCTGGAATCTGAACTGTCAAGGAAATGTCACATCTAAGAAGAACAGGCCTTGTGTTTATCTGTATTCTGTTTCCATTTTCTTTTAGTCACATTGAATTTTAAAATTCTGTGAAACTATATTACAGATTTTCCCATTATCATCATATCTAGCATTCAGCAGAGCTGATCCCTGAAAAAAAAGAAAACAAATGAATAATGAGGTTTTGGTGAGGTTCTGAGTATGAAATTAACCCAAATAGAAAAAGTTTGTATTCTGAAAAAGTCCAAAAGAATAAGGCAGAATTGACCTGCCACATAGAGTGGCATTGTTTGGATGCTGAGAGGACAATTTAGAGTTGAAGATGTCAAAACCCAGCAGATTTTTGAACTTAAAGAGTATTGCAATAAATTTTTGATTAATTGGATAGAGCTGTTGAAGTTCTCACTGAAATGTAGGTTTTCCAGCTGGACATGTAAGATCATGCCTGGAATCCCAGCAGTTTGGGAAGTGGAAGTGGGTAGATTACTTGAGCCCAGAAGTTCGAGACCAGCCTGGGTGATAAGGTGAAACCCCATCTCTGCAAAAACAAAAAAAAACAAAAAAAAAACAAAAAAAAAATTAGCCTGTTGTTGTGGCATACAACTGTGGTCTCAGCTATTCAGAGGGCTGAGGCAGGAGGATCACCTGAGCCTGGGAGTTTGAGGCTGCAAGGAGCTCTGAGCACACCACTGCACTCCAGTCTGGGCAACAGAGTGAGACTTGTCTCCAAAATAAATAAATAAAAATAAATAATAGAAACATGGGCTTTCCAACTATGTATAAATTTTCACAGAGGTTTATTCATTGGATTTTAAAAGAGCTATTACATAGTTAGTGCTCAGTAACCTTCTGGTACTGAGCTAGGCATTTTTACAAATTTTGGAAATTTTCACTTTAAGATAATTTCAGTCTTATAAAAGAGTTACAAAAATAATACACAAAATTTCTTATTCCAATGATTCTCAGCTGAGGATGATTTTGTACCTTCTACCACTTAAGGTAATGTGTGAATTCATTTTTGGTTGTCACAACTTAACTTAGAAATGTTGTTACTACTGATGTATAACTGGGTAGAGGTCTGAGATGCTGCTAAACATCCTGAAACACGCGTAGTATCGCTTCACGACCAAGACAGTTACACAGTCAAAATCTTTACAGTGCTGCCATTGAGAAACCCTGGCATTCAAATTTTTCAAATGTTCTTACATATGCATAGTGTAGTGATTTTTTTAAATAATGAAAAATTAACATTGATGCATTACTATTATCTAATCTATAAATTTTATGCAAATCTTGCCAACAATCCCACTGATACTCTATTTCTGGTCTGGATCCAACACAGGATCCTGCAGTTAGTTCAACTACACCCTTAAACCCCTTAAATTCCAATAGTTCTCAGTTTTTCTTTGTTTTTTATTACTTCAACGCTTTTAAAGTCTACTAGCAAGACATTTGGTAGAATTTCTCTCAATTCATAGAATATCTCCTTATTTTAAAATTCAGATTATATATTTTTGATAGCAACACCTCATAAATTACGTGTCAATCTTAATGAACAGACGATGTTAGGTTGTGGTGATATTAACTTTGATCACTTAATTACAGTGGTGTTTTCAGACTTTTTGACTATAATGTTATTGTTTTCCCTTTTGTAATAAGTAAATGTTTTATGGGCATTACTTTTAGATATGTAAATTTCCCATGCACCATCATGCATTCACCCATTAAATTTAGTATTCATTAATGATTTTTGCCTAAAAATATGTTACTTTAAAATTTTCCAAGTAGTGTTTTCCTATTTTCCTCAATTCTTTTATATTTATTGTTTGGAATTATCCAATGAAGAAGAGCTTTCCCTATCCTCCATATATTTGTTTATTCAATTATTCATGTATCATAGCATAGACTCAAGGATTGTAATATTTTCTGGGGCTATAGCCCATCATCATCATCATCATCATCATCATCATCATCATCATTTGGCTCAACTTTTACCTTACTGACTATTGGAAACCCTCTCAAGTTACCTTTTGTGCACTTTTGAATTGTCCTCATCAGGTTTTGAGCATTTCATTATTTTCGGGAACTACAATATGTTTCAGCTCTTCGACTGTCTTCTAGTTACGGATCTCTGTCTTTCCCTAAATCTTTCTCCATAATGTATAACCATGTCATCTTCAGGGCTTAGCTTGCCTTACATGCTTTCTGTTTAATTGAATTAGTTCCTTAATGACTTTTCTGTCCATGTGTATGAATAGACATATATGTGTTAGTATGTGTGTATATTTCATTCTGATTACCACTTCCCATTCAACAGGCAGGAAGTAATATTGTAGTGTTTATCATAGTGCATATTTACAGGGGGAAAAGATATCAACATGTTATTGAAATGAAAAAAGTAAGGGTTAAATTAAGGGAAGATTTTATATGTAAACACGTTTCATGACAGATTGAGATCTCATTAGTGGGCCAAATTCTTCATCTTGTGCTGTAATTGTGTTCTTTGCCATATGACTTTGAAAACAGTTTACTGTCAGACATGTGGATAATCCCAGCCCCAGTGGAGGCATCACCTGGATGACTATCCAGATGCTTGAGGAATACATGCTTGATTTTGTTATGCTACTAATTTCTTGTGGTTATTTGTTATGCACAGTAATGTTGTGAAAGTTTCTTGATATAAAACCATGTGCAATGGTATGCAGAGTTGGACCAAAAACATGAGCTTGATAGTTGTGAAACGTTGTCCTTGTTGTAACCACAAGAGAGATGAGCCAAGAATATGGTGGGTGTTTCACTAAGGAGAGTGAAGTTTAAGTAATGACTGAACTGCATATGCACTCTGCCCAGAAGTGTTAGCATAAGAACAGCACCTGATTAGACATTTCTTTATGAAGCAAAAAGTCACATGGAAAAGAAATCAATGGTAAATGGAGAAGGAGCCGCAACCAAATTCAAGAGCTCCACATTGAACGAAGGTATATAAAAAAAGTTTTTGACACAGAAAAGAATAAGGCCTGGAGGACCAGAATTTGAGTTTAGTATAAAATGGTAAAAGTGAGTCAAAATCCAAGAGCTTCTCAGGGTGGCATAGATAGAGCATGTTTTTCTCTTGACATTGAGTTAAAATCCATGCTGATGTTAACATACACAATTGCCAAACACCCGGTGTTTTCTGTACCATTTAACAGCAAAGCTGTCTGAAAATAGCTTGGGGCTGAGTCTGTATAAAAGCTTATTCTCTTAGTTATCTGAGTGTGATAAATTCACTGCAAAGTTGCAGTCACCGGCTTAAATGTTTCTCTTGACTTAGGACCTTAAGCTCTTCTAGGAATAGAGGAAGAGAAAATAGGAGTAGAACAATAATGATAGTAATGATAACGTAAACATTCATTGAGTTTTCCATGTCCCAGGGACAGTGAGTGCTAAGCAATTTACCTTCATCATATCAATAAATGTTCCCAACACACTCTAAGGATAAGTATTACTATTAACCTTATTAGTTCATAGTTAATGGAACTGAACCTTACGGAAGTCAATTATCACCTAAGGCCATAGTGCTAGTAAACGAAGGGAAAGAACTTTTAATAAACTTTCAGAATAGCTTCAGTCTTGGCAGAAAAGGGGAAGAGATGAACAATTTTGGTGGTCAGAGAAGTCTTGAAAGAAAGATGTTTTTCTGGATCTTTATGAATGTGTAGAAGAGTGCCAAGAATCAACAGGTATGTCATGGAAAAAAAATAGTAGGCCATTCCTGGAAGAGAAGATAGCCTTTGTCAAGACACTAAGGCACATGCTAAGTGTGATGTGTTTGAGATGGCTGGGAAACAGTGCAATGGATCATATTGGAGAGCAGGCAAGGAAAGACAGTGGAGGTTCTTTTTTTTTTTTTTTTTTTTTTTTGCCTTATTTCAAAGTATGTGTTTCATTTTATGGATCATAAGGAGTCGTTGAAAGACTCTAGGATAGAAAATTATATGATCAAATTTATGATTGAGTGTGTTTACTTGCTCTAAGCAGAGAATAGCCTGAGAATGAGTCAGACCAGTTTGATTTTCACACATTAGGAATAAAATCAGTTCAATGTAGGTAAATTATCTTTAAGTATATTCAACAAAATTCTATTGACACAGTTACCCTTTGAAATATGCTAGACTGAGAATCAGTAAAGTGAGCTTAAATAAATGTCTTAGCTTTTATGATTAGCCTAAGGGAACATAGAGTGTTAGACATTAGGTCTATGAGAAATAAAAAGGTTTCACCTCTGCATTCCAACTGACTTCACAGATGCAGCCTTTCCCTTCTAAAATTTTTCTTCCAAATTTCCCCTCGAAACAGTCATGTAACTTCTAATGAAAAAAAATTGTCTCAGTTGAATTCTGGATTAAAGTTTCAAATTTCAAAATTCTTCACTTTCCCATATCACAACCATTACACAAATCAAATAGCTTCTTGATTGATCTCATTAGTGGGCTAAATTCTTCACCAAAATTCTTGGTTTTGTTTGAATTTAAGTTCTGAAAATTAATTTTCTCAGTATCCTTCTTTCCTGAGGAGTGGAATTAAGGTGTTCCTTTAAAATTAAAACCACAAAACTCTAGCTTCATATATAAAACTAGGTATTACAAATCTTGTTTGTGTAATGAAACAATGAAATTATGCTTAACATATAAACACATACATGTTTCAGTGGAATGTAATTTTTAAAAAGGCATGAACAGAATCAAAAATCATCAAATTTTGACATGGCATATAGCTATCCATTTGTGTGGCATCCACCCCTGCTGGGTCCTTCAGGACTATACATACATATAGTTAATAACATATATAAAGATATAATTATATATAAATTCAATATAAAATGTAAATTATGTAACTTACATGTAATTTCTTACATGTAATACATGCAATTTGCATAATGTTTATATTTCTAAAAATAAAATATAAAATAATATATATACATACATATATTGCACACATATGTGTATACACATATATACCACATATATAACACCTAAGAAGCCTTCATTTATTAATTTTATAACATGTTTAGATGTCTACTATGGGCCAGGTAATGTGCTAGGCATCTGGAATATTGCAACTAATAATCAAAACTCAATTTCAGCTCCAATAGAGCTTAGCGTCCCTGTACAGCTTAGTTAAAATATTAGTCCTGAATCCATCTCTGGTGAGCAGGACAGGGTTATATATCATCCTGGAAAAATCTACCCTCTTTAATTTAATGCCTAGATTTGAATCTACTGATATGACATCTGCCCTGTACTCTCTTTCCTTTAGATCCTATTTGGAGGACCAATAAAAAACAAACGTTTGTTTTTTTCTTGTATATTTGTTTGAGTTCTTTGTAGATTCTGGATATTAGCCCTTTGTCAGATGAGTAGGTTGCAAAAATTTTCTCCCATTCTGTAGGTTGCCTGTTCACTCTGATGGTAGTTTCTTTTGCTGTGCAAAAGCTCTTTAGTTTAATGAGATCCCATTTGTCAATTTTGGCTTTTGCTGCCGTTGCTTTTGGTGTTTTAGACATGAAGTCCTTGCCCATGCCTATGTCCTGAATGGTACTACCTAGATTTTCTTCTAGGGTTTTTATGGTATTAGGTCTAACATTTAAGTCTCTAATCCATCTTGAAGAGTTTGCATCCTTTGTAGGGACATGGATGCAGCTGGAAACCATCATTCTTAGCAAACTATCACAAGAAGAGAAAACCAAACACCGCATGTTCTCACTCATAGGTGGGAACTGAACAATGAGATCACTTGGACTCGGGAAGGGGAACATCACACACTGGGGCCTATCATGGGGAGGGGGGAGGAGGGAGGGATTGCATTGGGGAGTTATACATGATATAAACGTTATGCACATGTACCCTAGAACTTAAAGTATAATAAAAAATAAAAAGAAAAAAAAAAAAAAAAAAAAAAAAAAACAAACGTTTTTCTTTGAGTGAGTTAAAAACCAGTTGTTGAAAAGAGGGAGTCAGGCAGACAGTGATCAATATGGCAGCTTGTTGCTGACAGAGATGGTGATGGAGAAGAGGGCATGGGTATGTTAACCAGCCTTGCGATATTCACATTTAGAAAGACTTTCACACCGAGTCACAGACAAAGCTAGATAATCTCAGCACTGTTTCTCACTCCCAATCTCGTTAACACCAGTCCCTCTCACACTGCAAGAGGGAAACAGCTTTTAACAATAAGTTTACCCCATGTTTTACAGTAGAAGAGTGTACATACTTTCCTAGCTAGTAGATACCAGAGAGAGAAAGAGATGAAAAATAGAAAACCTGTGCAATCTCAATTCAAGCTCCCATGTCATCTAGATAACTAGGTCATATGGGATCTAATCTTCTGGAAAAGAATGAGTGAATAGGCAAAACCAGACAAAAATATTATATTAATTGATGTAAATTTACATGGAAATATGAAACAAGAGGAGTGTCTCTTTCTCCAGGATACATGTCTATCCCCCACATTTTAGATGTTAACAGTCTAGTTCCAAATGAGGAGCCAAATAAGAGCTCTACCCCAGATGCAAGCTCCACCACAGGCTTTCTCTGCTTGGCATTCACTCAATTAGCTGCTTGATTTTTCTGGTCAAGGTACTTCCATCGAATCATAAGGAAGGTGCATATCAAAATCATCGGCAATTGATAACAAACCACAGAAAACTGAGCCAATGAGAGAGTTCCCAGGAAAAACACTGGAAGCTGTGTTTGTTGACGGGAAGAGATGGAAGGTGGTAATGCAGAAAAATGCTACTCAGCATTTAATCTTACTGGGTGACAAGTACATTGGGATGGAATAGCAGTAACATAGCAAGGTAATCTCAGGCATGATCTCAAGGTAATCTCAAGGCATGTAGTAGAAGGTTGAAAGCTCTAGCTCTGCAGTTTTCACTGGAATATGGATTATGGCACTAGCACTGTCTAGTTGTTATCAGAAAGAGATGAATGATTCAAACATGAAATTTGTGTCATCTGTACACTAAAGATACCAAAAATATTAATGACTATACCTAGTTCTATGAGGTCGCACAATGGCAAGTATGATAAAGCCCTTAGCATAATGTCTGGGACATACTGAAACCTCACTAAACATGAACTATTCTTAAAGTTATTACAATTGCTATTAATGACTGTCAAAATGACTATTTCTTTCACCAAAAGCTTCCATTTTTTACTTTTTTTAAAAAAAGAGTTTTATAGAAATATCTGTATATTACACAATTTTACCATTGAAAGTATACAATCTAGTGATTTGTAATATATTCACAGAGTTGTGAACATTAAAATGAATGTTTTCTAATTCAAGAATATTTCAATAGCTTTTCCCACAAAAAAAAAAAAAACATATCTGTTAGTGTTGATTTCCCATTCCCATCGCCCTAATACTGTCATCAGCCTTGCCTGCAACCACTAATCTAGTTTCTGTAGGTAAAGCACATAAAACACTTAACAAATTGCCTGGCATGTAGTCAGTGGCCAATATTATTACTGTAAAAATATAATATGTACCAGCTAATTCTACATTTACTCTAATATCAATACAATGCCCTTGATGCAGAGCATCAAATTGTATCTTTGTATATTTTGGATACATGATTACAGGAAGCCTGTGGTTGAATCTCAGCTATTCAGCGCCATGTATTAGTATTAATTGAGATATAATTTACATATCAGAGCATTCATCATTTCAAAGTGTATTATTCAGTGTTTTTATTATATTCATAGTTATGTAACCATCCCTACTATATAATTCGAGAACATTTTCATAACATCAAAAAGAAAACCATATCCATAGCATTTGTTGCCTGTCCTTCACTTTCCCAAGACCCTGTCAACCACTAGTATATTTCTGCTTCATTGAAATTGTATGTTCTAGTCATCTCATTAAATGGAATCACATGATGTGTGTCCCTTTGTATCTTGCTTCTTTTCTTTAGTGTTCTGTTTGCAGAATTCATCCATGTTGCAGCATAAATCAATACCACATTATCTTTCATGGCTAAGTAATATTCCACTGTATGGATATACAACACATCCTTTGCCATTTATCAGGTGATAGACATTTGGACTGCTTCTACTTTTTGGTTATTATGAATAATGCCATTGTAAAAATTAATGTACAAGTTTTTGGTTGATATATTATTTTGGTTGATATATTATTCTTCTATTATTTTGGGTATGTAGCTAGGAGAGGAATTACTAGGTCACATGATAATTCTTATATCTAAGATTTTGAGAACTGCCAAAGTGATTGCATCCTTTTGCATTTCATTTTCTCCACATTCTCATGAATACTTGTCATTGTCTGCTTTTTAAAAATTTACCATCCTAGTAGATGTGAAAGTATATCTCATTGGTTTTTATTTGAATTTCCCTAATGACTTATGATTTTGAGTGTCTTTTTTTGTGTGCTTGTTGAGCCTTTGTTATCTTTGGAGAGATGTCTATTCAAGCTCTTTGTCCATTTTTAAATTATTATTATTATTTTTTACATTCCAGGATACATGTGCAGGATGTGCAGGTTTATTACATGGTTAATAGTGAGTGTGAACTTGATGTACTGAAGGATACAAAGTGTTGATTGAAGGTGTTGCCAAAGGAGATTAACATCTGAGTCAATGAACTGGGAAAGGCAGATCACCCTTAACCTGGGTGGGCACAATCTAATCAGCTGCCAGCATGCCTAGAATATAAGCAGGCAGGAAAAATGTGAACTGACATGACTGGCCTAGCCTCTCAGCCTGCATCTTTCTCCCATGCTGGTTGCTTCCTGCCCTTGAACATCAGACTCCAGGTTCTTCAGTTTTGGAACTCGGACTGGCTCTCCTTACTCTTCAGCTTGCACACAGCCTATTGCGGGACCTTGTGACCATGAGAGTAAAGATGGAGTTCTTTCATTGGTTTTGGGGTTCTCAGAGTTGAATGCTTAATATGATTAGACCCAAAATTTCTAAGGACTCTACTTCTAATAATATGGAGAACACTGATAGTCCTTGGCCAGAACTGTTTAGAGAATTATGCAAAATAAATGCTTTTGACATTGCTGATTTACCACTTGTGAGAGGCAAGGAGTTCAGTGACTCTACACATAATACCTTTGACCATGTATGGAGAACCAAGGAACATAATGAAGCTGGTTGGTGGCTCCTAAGTTCAGTGAACATATTGATGAAAGAAAATAATACACTTAGGGATTATATCTCCCGGCTTCAGGAGAGATACTGAGCCTCACATCTGCTAAGATTACCCTGAGTGGGAGTCTTATCTCCTGTAGAAAAAGAGCTGAAATTGTGGAAAAACAGACACAAGTTCTTATCATGCAAGTGGCTGACTGCAACGTAAGGTGCATGCACAGCTTTGACAAGTGTCTACTGGTAAAGTGAGGGCATTGATTGGAAAATAATAGGACCCTGCAACTTGAAATGCAGACGTGTGGGAGGACCCTGATGAAGCTGAGGACACTAAGTTTTTAAACTCTGATGAAACTTTTTGCCAGAGGAAACAGCCTCCCCAACTCTAAGAGTGGCAACATCCCTTCCTCAACCCATGCTGCCATCAGCCTTTCCACCTTTGTCTGAGGAGATAAACCCTGTGCTGCCTGAGGCAACAGTCATGGCCTCCCCTGAGGCAGATGCCAGGCAAGATAATGTTGATTCTCCTCAGGAGCTACCCCTAACACCCTGTTTGTTTCTAGACCTATAACTAGACTAAAGTCCCAGTAGGCCCCTAGAGGTGAGGTTGAGAGCGAGACCCATGAAGCGGTGTGCTACACTCAAAAATAATTGCTTAAGTTTTCTAATTTATATAAATAGAAATCTGGACAATGGCACGGGAATGGATATTAATGGTGTGGGATAATGGTGGAAGGAATACAGAGTTAGATTGGACCTGAATTTATGGATTTGAGTCTGCTAAGTAGGGACCCTGCATTTAATGTTGCAGTTCAGGGAGTTAAAAAAGGAGCTAATAGTTTGTTGGTTAACTGAAATATGAACTAAAAGATGGCCCACTGTGAGCTGGATATGCCTGATCTCCCTTGGTTTAATATAGAGGAAGAGATCCAAAGGCTTAGGGAGATTGGGATGGTAGGGTGGATTAGTCACTTTAGACCTACTCATCCCAGTTGGAAGGGTTCAGAAGATATACCCTTGACCGATGCCTTGCAAAATAGATTTGTGAGGGCAGCATCTGAATCTTTGAAGAGCCGTGTAATTGCTCTTCTTTATATGTCAGATCTAACAGTGGGAGCCACAGTCACTCAAATACCAAACTGAAATACAATGGAAATAATTGGATCCCAAGGTGGCAGGGGCCAAGAGGAGGCACTTAACCATCAAAGGCAAGGTGGGTGTAGCTACCATAATGGATAGCAGAGGCAAAGCAGCAATCAGAATAGTCTGACTCATGTAGAGCTCTGACATTGGCTAATTAATCAGTATTCCTAGAAGTGAAATTGATAGGAAAACTACTGCATTCCTACTTAATTTATACAAGCAGAAAACTTCTAGGTCTAATGGACAAAAGGCTAATTTGAATTATAAAAACAGAGAATCATAGCCCCTCAATCAATTTCCAGACTTGAACCAGTTTACAGACCCAGAACCCCTTGAATAAAGAGGAGGCGAGGTCTCCTTGAGGAAGGACCCCACTACATTACCAAAAATTTATGCTGTTAATCTTTCTTCCGTCATTCCCCAAGGAGACCTCCAGTCTTTTATCAGGGTAACTGTGCATTGGGAAAGTGAAATTATCAGATATTTTAGGAACTACTGGACCTTGGCTCTGAGGATCCAGGGGTTGATCCAGGGGACCCAGAACATGATTGTGGTCCTCCAGTTAAAGTACGGGCTTATGGAGGTCAGGTAATTAATGAAGGTTTAGCTCTGGTCTGATTACAGTGGGTCTAGTGGGTCCCTGGACTCATCCTGTGGTCATTTCCCCAGTGCCAGAATGCATAATTGGCATAGACATACTTTGCAGCTGGCAGAACCCCTACATTGGCTGACTGGTAGGGTGAGGGCTAGTATGGTGGGAAAGGCCAAATGGAAGTCATTAGAGCTGCGTCTACCTAGAAAAATAGTCCATCAAAAACAATATCACATCCCTGGAGGGACTGTGGAGATACGTGTCACCATCAAGAACTTGAAAGACAGAGGGGTGGTGATCCCCACCACATCCCTGTTCAGCTCTCCCGTTTGGACTGTGCAGAAGACAGATGGATCTTAGAGAATGACAGTGGATTATCATAAGCTTAACCAAGTCATTACTCCAATTGCAGCTGGTGTACCAGATGTGGTTTTATTGCCTGAGCAAATTAACACATCTCCTGGGACCTGGTATGCAGACATTGACTTGGCAAATGACTTTTTCTCTATTCCTGTCCATAAGGCCTACCAGAAGCAATTTACCTTCAGCTGGTAAGGCCAACAATATACCTTTATGGTCCTACCTTAGGGTTATTTCAACTCTCTGGCTTTGTGTCATAATCTTATTTGGAGAGACATTATTCGATTGTGTTTCCAACTGCCGGTGTGGCTAGAATACAAGCAGGCAGGAAAAGTGTGAATTGACAAGACTGGCCTAGCCACTCAGCCTACATCTTTCACCCATGCTGGATGCTTCCTGCCCTCAAACACTGGACTCTAAGTTCTTCAGTTCTGAAACTCAGACTGGCCCTCCTTACTCCTCAGCTTGCAGACAGCCTGTTGTAGGACCTTGTGATCATGTGACTTAATACTTAATAAACTCCCCTTTATATATATATGATATAAGTATCATATATACATGTATATCTCATATGATATGTATATCATATAGAGAGAGAATATACTATGTATAGAATATATATATCCGATTAGGATGTATATATAGAATATTCTATTAGGATAGGATATATATAAGATATATATATATTCTATATATAGAATAAGGAATATTCTATATATCTATATATCTATATATATTCCATATATCTATATGTATTCTCTCTCTCTATATATATATCCTATATATAGAATAAGATATATATATTCTTTCTTTCTATAGAGAATATATATATCCTATTCTGTCCCTCTAAAGAACCCTGACTAATATATATGTAAAATAGAATATATATATGATAGAATATATATATATCCTATTAGTTCTGTCCCTCTAGAGAACTCTGACTAATACAATAAGTAAGCATGTGCCATGGTGGTTTGCCACACCTATCAACCCATCACCTAGGTATTAAGCCCAATATGCATCTTTTTGCTAATGCTCTCCCCTGACTGGTATCCCCTGACAAGCCCCAGTGTGTGCTGTTCCCCACCCATCATGTCCATGTGTTCTCATTGTTCAACTTCCACTTATAAGTGAGAGCATGTGGTGTTTGGTTTTCTGTTTCTGCATTAGTTTGCTGAGGATAATGGCTTCCTGCTTCATCTATGTCCCTGCAAAGGACATGATCTCGTTCCTTTTTATGGCTGCATAGTATTCCCTGGTGTATATGTACCATATTTTGTTTATCCAGTCTATCATTGATGGACATTTGGGCTGATTTCCTGTCTTTGCTATTGTGAATAGTGCTGTAATGAACATACACATGCATGTATCTTTATAATAGGATGATTTATATTTTTGGGGGTATATACCCGGCAATCAAATGGTGTTTCTGGTTCTAAATCACCACACAGTCTTCCACAGTGATTGAACTAATTTATGTTCCCACCAACAGTGTAAAAGCGTTCCTATTTATTCTCAACTTTGCCAGCATTCGTTGTTTCTTGACTTTTTAATAATTGCCATTCTGACTGGTGTCAGATGTTATCTGATTGTGGTTTTGATTTGCATTACTCTAATGATCAGTGATGTAGAGCTTTTTTTCATGTTTTTTGACCACATGTGTGGTTTTTTTTTGTTTTGTTTTGTTTTTGTTTTGAGACATACCTGTTCATTTCCTTTGCCAACTTTTTAATGAGGTCTTTTGTTTTTTTTCCTGTAAATTTGCCCATTTTAAAATTACATTAGTTCTCTTTTTATTCTGATTGTAAAATATTTTTTAAAACAATGCTATTTTGGATACAAGTCTCTTATCCAAGATGTGACTTGTAAATATTTTGCCTTATTCTATGAGTTGTCATTTGAGGTTTTAATGATGTTCTTTGATGTATAAGGGGTGTTAGCTTAATTTTGATGAAACTCCATTTATTTAAGTTTTATTTTGTCACTTGTCCTTTTGATGCTTTATCTCAAAAACTTTTGTCCAACAAAAGTAACACGTATTTATATGTTTTCTTCTAAAACTTTTATAGATTTTGCTCTTACATGTAGGCCTTTGATACATTTTGTGATAATTTTTACATATGGTATAACATAGGGGTCCAAATTTATGCTTTTTCATGTGGATATTTAATAGACAGGACCATTTATTGAAAATAATATTTTTTTTCATAGAAATGTTGTTACTCCACAGTTGAAGTCAATTGACCATATACATAAAGGCTTGTTTTTGGAGTGTCAATTCTATCTTATTGATATATGTATCTATTTATATTCTGGTACCACACAAATGTTCACTAATGTATTTGAAATCTTTTTATAGAGTCAACTGTTGGTTTTGGTATTTCTATTATTTTTCTGTTTTCTACATAATTTATTATTGTTCTAATATTTGTAATTTTCAGCCTTCCCCTTGATTTAAGTTTAGTTTAGTTCTTCTATTTTTAGTTTCCAATTGTGAAAGGTTAGGTTATTTACCTGTGATCTTTCTTCTTATTTTATACTTATGTGTTTAGGGCTAAGAAATTATTTTAAAACTCTTCATTAGTTATATCCTATAGATTCAGTATGGTGTACTTTGCTGTCATTCATCTCATGAATTATTTTATTTCCTTTGTAATTTATTTTCTGATGTTAATTCTGAATAGGTTTTTACATTTTCACATATTTTTGAATTCCCAAAATTTCCTTTGGTTAATATTTTCTAATTTAATTCTGTTATGATACTAAAGCATTGTTTGTGTAATTCCAGTCTGTTTATAAATGTACTGAGGTTTACTTTATGGCTTTGACTATGGGATATCCTGGAACATTTACCATGTGTACTTTAGAAGAATGTGGGCTCTGTTGTTGTTTAGTGAAGTGTTTATAGATGTCTGTGAGATCTATGTGGTTTATAATGTTGTTCAACTTTCTATTATTTTGTTTATTTTCTGTACAATTCTATATATTATTAAAAACTGAGTATTCAATTTTTAAAAATCTGTTATTATTGCATTATTGTTTCTTCTTTTAATTTTTTCAGTATTGTTGCACTCCATTTTATAGTTCTGTTGCTAGGTGAGTATGTAAATTTTTTATGATGGTTTGATCTTTCTATTATAAAATATCCTTTTTAAATCTGTAATAATAATTTGAGCTTAAATGTATTTTATTTTGTCTTACGTTTGTTCAGTCACCTTCATTCTGTCTTGGTTACTCTTAGTATGGTCAATATTTTTTATCCCTTTATCTTCAATCACTTTTTATCTTTGAAGTGTTATTCTTGTTAAAATATAGAGTTGGATCATTTTTATTTTAATATTCTGCCAATCTTTGCCTTTGGATTGTAGTGTTTAATTTATTTATGTTTATATAATATTAATAATTAAAAATAACACCAGGGAGGAATTATATCTGTTCTTTTTTCTGTTTTCTGTATGTCTTATATAAATTTTCTGTTCCTTTAATTTACATTGATGTCATCTTTTTTGTTAAATAAAACAAAACCACTGTTCTTGTCTTTTTCTTTCTTTTATCCTATTCTTTTGTTATTTTGCTAGTATTGTTGCCCTGGGGATTATACCAACATCTTGACTGAAACAAACTAGTTTGGATTAATATAAATTTAATTTCAATAGGATACAAAAAAACTTTGTTCCCGTGTAGCTTCTTTTCCTTTCCTGTGCTCTTATTGCCACAGAAATTACACATTTGTCACTGTAACTTTATTAAGAATTATTTTATTTATTAGTTTATGTAGTTATCTTTTAAATTATAACAGAAAAAAACTGTATAACCAAATATATATTTAGATTGTCTTTTATATTTTTTCATATAGTTAACGTTACCCATGGTCTTATTTTCTTAGTAGGGATTTCAATTTCGGTCAGTGTTCTTTCATTTGGCATGAAGGACTCTTACTGTTTCTTGCAAGTCAAGTCTCTTAGCAACAAACTCTGCTTTTCTTTTTCAGATACTAACCTAATTTCTCCCCCGTATTTGAAAAATTGTTTTACTGAATAGAGAATTCTAGGTTGACATTCTTTTTTGTTCAGCATTGTCTTCTGGCCTTCATGGGTTCTGATGAGAAGTCAGTTGTTAAGTTTATTTCAAGATGCTTATATGTGATGTCATTTTTCTCTTGCTGCCTTCAAGTTTCTCTCTGAGTTTTTGGGTTTCAACATTTTGAGTGTGGCATGTCTAAGTGTGGATCTCTTTGAATTCATTGGCTTTGATTCACGGAATTTCTTGCATGCGAAATTGATGTTTATATATGTCATTACATTGGAAAATTGTTGCTCATTACTTCTTCAAATATTATTTTTGCTCTTGTCTCTTTCTCTTTCCACTACATCTTGGACTTATTTGTATGGCGATATGTTTCATGTTGTTTCACAGTATTTGAGGCTTTGTTCATTTGTCTCCATTCATTTTTCTTTCTGGATAATGTCAGATAATGTCAAACTGAGTAATATTACTAACTTTTTTCATGTTTCTTTCTTTTGTTGTAAACTGTACATTTAAAATAATAAATGTGACAAATACAGCAATCTGACAAACATACTCAGATCTTTTGTTGTTGTTACTGTTTTGTTGTTGTTGATGTTGTTTATTCCTTTAGTGTCTTTTCTAAACCATTTCTGTAAAGTTTGAATTCCCTTTTATGTGCAGCCATAGTAATCTCTGTTGTATTGCCTTATTCATCTGTTGATAATTATGCATATATTTCCTTAAATGCTTTGAACAAATAAATCTTCTATTCTTTTGCGGTGATTTTCTGTGTGTTGTGGCATGCTATTAACATTCTAGAAGTTTACAATTTTTCCCGAGCCTTTATTTTGTTTCCATAAGGCTTCAAGTTTAGAAAATCTCATAAATTAGTTTTTTTTTTTTTCATGTGTGTGGTCTTCTGGATCTTCAGAAACATAATAGAGACATTCAAAGCCTCCTGATGGAGATTGATGGATGGATAGATACATAGATAGATAGATAGATAGATAGATGGATAGATAGATAATTTTTTGTACAGCCTCTTGTTATCACAGCTGACATTGGCACTTCAGGTAGCTGCATTATTAAACAATTGTCACTGAGTGATTTTAACAGACATCCTGGGTATAGGACATTTCCCACTGAGTAAGCACTTTGTCAGGTCAAATAATGACAAGCCCTGCAAATTTTTGCTTGCTTGTTTGTTTGTTTTGTTTTTGTGTTTGTGTTTTTTTTTTTTTTCCCAGTAAGTTGTCAGGCAAGTTAAGTAGTAATAATTATCTGGTGAGAGAGATCTTTTGGAAATTAGAAATCTCTTATCCCCTCTAGTAGTTACTAGTCTACTGATTTCATAGGCATCATGGCCATGAGACTGCTGGTTTTCAAGGTTACTTCAGAGATAAGGGGAAAAAGATGGGAATAGCATAAGTTTCAACACAATAAAACTTACTATTCTTGCCCAGATTAAACTGTTTGTCTTCATAAACACTTCTAGCTTGTTTAAAGACTTTATTAATATTAATAGTTTTAGAGAAGTTGATTTTCGTGAGTTCTTGCCAGTTTTATAAATTATTTTATGAAAAAAATGAATTTCAAAGCTCATTGCCTCATCATTCTGGAAATGCCACCCTCTGGTGGTTTTCTATTATTTACATGGAATTAAAGTCCTCACGACAGAGATTAAAACCATACTCTTTAGGATAACTTTTCCAATCTTGATTTCAACTCCATTTTGAGCTTCCTATACTTCAGAATTCCAAACTAAATGACCTGCTTGCTGCCCTATACCACTGCAGAACCACTTGCAAAAGAGGAGTTATCTAATTGCCAGTTACAAAAAGTTGCAGTAAGGGTCATAGTCTTACAAATCAATGGAAATCTCATTTTATGTGTGGGAAAAGGAGTTCCTCTAATCTTCCAGCCTAGAGATTTTGATACAGCTACCTGGATAATACATCTAAAATACATTTAAATTGAATGGGTGGTACGGTTTGCATATCTGTCCTTTCCAAATCTCATGCTGAAATGTGATCCCCAGTGTTGCAGATGGGGTCTAGTGGGAGATGTTTTGCTTCTGGGGATGGATTCCTCATGAATGCTTGGTGCCTTTCCCATGATAACGAGCAAACCCTCCCTCTGAGTTCTTGGGAAATCTGTTTGTTTAAAGATCCTGGCACCTCCTCTCTTACTCTCTCTTGCTCTGTCTCTTGCCATGTGACCTGGTTTGGTCCCCTTCACCTTATGATGTGATTGAAGCTTCCTGAGACCAACCAGGAGCAGATGCTGGTGTCATGCTGCCTGTACAGCCTGCAGAACCATGAGCCAAAGTAAGTCTCATTTTTTATAAATTACCCAGTCTCAGACATTCCTTTACAGCGATGCAAATGGATGAATACAGTGGAAAACAAGCACTATGAGTGCTTACTAATGGCTACCAGGACTAGGAAATTATCACCTTCTCTGACTGAAACACCTGGACATACGGAAGTGAGAACTATTTGAGTCACTTAAAGTCAGTAGAAAATATAAGAAAAAGACATGGCATAGTTCCCATAGCCTATTAAGATGTGAATAATAAATACATATAATAAATATGTGTAAAAATTACATATGTTTCAGCCAGGGCATACTTAAAATGATAATGACATTCATGCCCTTAGGCCAAGGACACTATAGATGGGATGATGATGATGATGATGATGATGATGATGGATGATTCTATATTTCCTGCTTACAAATTTTCTGCCTTGAGAACTAGTCAGCAGAGTGATTAAAGTACATGCTTTTGAAATCATAAAGAGCCAGATTTGAATTCTTCCCCAGCACTTAACTTGCTTAAGTTCAACGTGACTTTACATTTCTTATCTTGCAACACTGTGGCAAGATTTTAAAATAAGCTATGCAAAAAGTCTAGCACAATGCCTGCTGCATACTCTTCATGAGATAGTATATATCTGGGGGTCCAAGGACTGGGTACTTTACACTGCAAACATGCTCTGTGTATTGTCTGTAATTTCAACAGCATGTGAGAGTCTCTTTAAATCACAGGAAAGTATGCTTGCGAGACAGAGATTTACAAGGATGACAAAAGGTGAAATGAAGGTAGGCAAGAGAGTATAAAGAAAATCAAAAATTAAAGTAGAAACTGAGTTTAAATTTGTTCTCAAGTTGAGGCAACATTTTGACACTAATTGTGTGTGCATGTTCTGTGCTTGTGTTACACTCATACCTTCATTTACAGATATAAAATCTTAGACATACACTAATTAGAGTAAAATTTTATGTTTGATAGTCCATAAGCCAGCGGGGCAAATCAACCCATCAGAGTGTACTCAAGTTGTAGGATGGAACTGGGTCCTGGAAGCCACTGCCATGCCAGGCATTATATCTTTGATTGCTTGTTTGTCAGACAGTCCAGTGATTTTCAGGGCAAGGCTGGGTATTCTTGGAGGTGGGGCACTAAGAGAATAAGGTCAGCCTTGTGCCTATTCAGCATTTTGTCTGAAAGTATTCTATTGTCTTGACAATCCTTATGGTCAGTTAGCAGCTGAATATAAGCCCTAAATCTAACTAAGTAAACCTGAGGAGTTTCCCAGGCAACACTGAATGAGGTGACATAATCACTGTTTCCAAGAAGCTTTCTCTAAGGGCCTCAGACAACAAGCTGCTAACATGCAAGTTAAAAAACTTGACTTAAAAATAGCAGAGAGTGGTGTGACCAGAGGTAACCTCAGAGGGCAAAGCTTCCATAAGGCATTTTGATTTCATTTAAAAATACAAAACACAGGCCGGGCGTGGTGGCTCAAGCCTGTAATCCCAGCACTTTGGGAGGCCGAGACGGGCGGATCACGAGGTCAGGAGATCGAGACCATCCTGGCTAACACAGTGAAACCCCGTCTCTACTAAAAAATACAAAAAAAAAAAAAAAAAAAAAAAAAACTAGCCGGGCGAGGTGGCGGGCGCCTGTAGTCCCAGCTACTTGGTAGGCTGAGGCAGGAGAATGGTGTAAACCTGGGAGGCGGAGCTTGCAGTGAGCTGAGATCTGGCCACTGCACTCCAGCTCGGGCGACAGAGCGAGACTCCGTTTCAAAAAAAAAAAAAATACAAAACACTAATGGTAATGACAACAGCACAAATTAAATAACAATACACATGAAATATTGTTCTCACTAATGGGGGAACAGATTCAAGAGGCAGGTCCGCAGTTTATGATCCTTTGCTTGCTGTAGGGACATTCATGTGTTGGTGTGCTGGGCTGAGGTAGGGAAGGTGTTTGAGGTGCCTTGGTTCATAAACCACTGAAAATGGTTCAATGTGATCAGTGCCAGAAGGAAGTTAAACATACATAGATGTAGGTATGCTGGACAAAATATCAAGAGAGGAGAAATTTTCAGAGGGATAGAAATAGAAGAACCAAACTCAAGGAAAAACATCAAAAATAAAATTTAAATTAGGGCTCATTGATATTGAAGCCTCTCCTGGGAGACAGTAGAATAGAGAAAGCAGAGCACAGGTGGGGGACAGTGATTCGTTTATGTAGGAAAGGGTGTGCATCATTTGTTGAGACCAGAAATAATTAGTGAAGAATGATGAAGATGTAGATTTTTTGAACATTATATGTATTCTTCATTGAAAGTTGCTGTGCTGAAAGTAGGGATGGCTTGGGGAAATTATTCAGCTTGTTTAAACCTTAGTTTCCTTATCTCAAACCTAGGACAGGTAAAGCTTTTAGTGAGCTCTCTGGGGAATGAGAGTTGAGAGTTGAAGGCAGAGAAAAAGCGGACATAAGTAGAGTGGGTGAAATAAATTGCAGATTCCAAGACTGGAGAATGTAAGGACAGCAGGGTCGTGGTGGCTGGAGCCCAGTGAGTATGGGGAAGAAGGGTGGAGTAATAAAAAAGAAATCATTCCAGAAGGCAGGTAGAAACTTATTAGAAGGCCGTCACAGGCCAAGTGAAAGAGATTCTATTGTATTTTAGATACATTAGGAATATATTGGAGACTATCAAGCAGAGTGTGAAATGTCCTGATTTCTATTTTTAAGAAGTTTTGGAAAATGATAATGGAGATGTTTGCACAACACCATAAGTGCAGTCAGTGACAACGACTCTACTTTCAAAGTGTAAAAAGTGGAAAATGTGTTTTACTGCAACTTTTAAAACATGAAAGAAATATGGAATACCGTTAATATGAAGAAGGCTCCTCATTAAGTCCTCATGAACACCATCATGTATTAGGAATTGTTTTCACCTGTGGAAGCTGAGAAACAGAGCCATTCTGAGACCCCAAAAGTTGAAAGATGTTCTGAAGAAAGCTTAGAGAGAAGCTGTCCCTTTTACCCCTGAATTTAAAAATGCAATTGTTTCCAAACTCATGCCCCTGTACCTCCTCATTGCTCTATTTTGACATTTAAATAAAATTTGCTTTTCATTTTGAGGTGTCAGATATAAATTGTCTTTTTTCAACTATGCATGAAAATTCCCATCAACAGAAATATTAACAATTCTTATAACTGTGCAATTATGCCATATACAGCAGCAATTATCGCACATGCATTAAAATAGTCATCACATTGTCTGAAAATTCTGGCAAAAAGGCAGTTAAAATCTTTTTCCATTTAAGTATTACTCTGTTTTTTGTCACGTTTCCTATTAAATGTATGCATTTTGATTTTTGAAATTCAAAAATAAAAACTACAGAGAATGTATTTTAAGAAGATTTTCAAATAATTTGTAAATTAAATAAAGATCTATTTTGTGGGATTCATGTAAGCCTCATTATTCTTTTCCAAAATCTTATAGTAAGTAAAAAGAAATCTTTGCTACTTTATAAGAGAAGAAGTTTTATAAGAGAAGATAGGCAAAGATAAGTATAATCAAAAGAAAAGTATATCAGAATTGAAGTACCTTTGACAATGCTCTAATCACATTGGGCAATTGAATGCTTTTGACCAGAGGAAATGAATTCCGGTGACTAAGATTTAGGCATTTAGATGTAACAAAAAAAAAAAAAAAAATAGACCCACAAACTCCCAGATCAGTTAAAATGGAACTGTCTTAAATTTGTAATAATAATTTCAATAATTGAGCCATGAAGATAAAAGCAGGGCAGCACAGTATTAGAATAACTTTGATATGAGCTTGTGATATTTCCATGGTACAAAAATACATTTGATATTTATCTCAGAATGCCTAAAATAAATTTTATCACTTGCATAGATAAGAATAATCATCAAACTCATGAAATGATTATT
This sequence comes from Trachypithecus francoisi, assembly GCF_009764315.1. Classification (NCBI taxonomy): domain Eukaryota; kingdom Metazoa; phylum Chordata; class Mammalia; order Primates; family Cercopithecidae; genus Trachypithecus; species Trachypithecus francoisi. The sequence continues at coordinate 11,329,323 of NW_022681454.1, read as the reverse complement.
TCATATACAAAACTACCTCTGCAACTTTAATTCCAGAATGTTTCTTTCGGCAACATCTATCTGTTCAGGGCTTTCTATGTGCAAATAATTCTACCAACATTCATGATGAGTTTACTTTATGATATTCATTGTGCTTCAGAATAAATATATAAGGATGAATAAACTGAAATTTTAGCATGATGAGAAAAGAGAAAAATAGCTTTGAAGCCCTCAAGACTTGCTTGTACCACTTGCTAATCCCATAAGCTAATAAGAGTCCTGTAATGTTACCCAGTGTTGGTTTCCTAATCTATAAATAATAGGCATACATTTACCTCAAATGCTTGTTAGGAGGAATAAACAGTATAATTTGTATAACATGCTTCGCACAGATTCTAGATCATAATATATGTGCCTTTTAAGGTAACTTTCTTCTCTGCTGGACTAATAAATTCACACTGGTGAAAAAACTGAAGTTAAAAGAAAAAATAGTTAATGTACTGAATATATACTACATATATTTCAGGCAAGTTGCATGTATTATTCTTCTGCTAATATATACACAAACGTGTCTTGAACTTTTTCTATGGGATAGACCTATATCTACATATTGAGAAAATAGCACCAAACAAAAAAATTCCCTATTTGGGAGAGTTTACATTCTAGTGCAAAAGACAATGAGCTAGCAAACTGACAAATAATAATAGTAATTTTTTATGCCATTTACCATGTGACAGGAACTGACATTGACATCTAATGTACACTAACCAATCATCATGATAACCCTATGCAGTAGGTAACATCATTTTCATTCTCATTTCACATGTAAGGAAACTGAGGCAGAGAAGTATCAAGTAAACTGCCAACACTAGTATGTGGCATAGCTGGGATTTAAAACTGAGTGGATTGTTTTTTAAACACTGTCATTTTCTGCTATTTCTTTAAACATGATAAGGAATTCAGCTTGAGTGTTTTGCTGCACAGGGAGATAGAAAACTAGACAGCTGCCGATCATGCATGGCAAGCAGTTGGGTGCTATTCAGAGTATAATGGGAGGTTATTAGAAGGTTTTAAGCAAGAGAGTGAGGAAAATATCATTATGCTTTATAAATTCATTCTGACTATTATGTATGGGGAAGGATTCTGAAAGAGATAGTGAGGAACTAGGAAAAGCAATTAAGGTTTTATTTCTGGGAGTCCCTAATGGAAAATGATGATGGTTTGGACAAATTGGTAGTGTTGGAGATAGTGAAAATTTGTTGACGTAGAATCCGTTAGAATGTTTAGACTATAAAACTTACTGATGGGTTGGTTATGAAGAGTAAGGGGGTTTTGTTTTGGAATTGATGAATTTGGCATGCATAGCTAAAATCTCCTTGTATACACAAATCTGGAGCTCAATGAGAAGTGAAATAATTGTGTGTCATCATTATATAGTGGTCTTTAAAAACATCAACTTAAGTTAAATCTTACAGTGAGCAAATGTAGATAGGAGAAAGAATATTTAGGGCCAAACTTTGAGGGCTTTAAAGCACCTTGAGGTTGAATCAAAGAGTAGGAAAACAGCAAAGGAAACTAAAGAAAAAAATGGATACTGAAGTCAGAGGAATTCCAAGGAAGCAGAGAGATCAGAAACCAAAAACAGAGTATATGCCATTTGTATTGAGTCACCTTGACAGATAGATATGTAGGTATTATTATTAACACTAAAATTTAATAAATAAGGAAAGGAAGGCTCCAAGTGGTGAATAACTTGCCCAGTGTCACAGATAGTAGAGATATGATTCCCATCGATGTTGGTGGGTTTTAGACTATACTTTTATCAGCCTTCTTATTAACTATACAAGCAGTACTAGTAATCATGCTCTAATCAAGGTGTACATACAGCATATGTGTGTTGGTTAGTATTCAGTGTCAACCTGACTGGATTGAAGGATGCAAAGTATTGTTCCTGGGTGTGTCTGTGAAGGTGTTGCTAAAGGAGAGTAACATTTGAATCAGTGGACTGAGAGAGGCAGACCCACCCTCAATGTGGGCACCATCTAATCAACTGCCAGTAGGGTTAGAATAAAGGAGGTAGAAGAAGGTAGGAGGAGCTGACTTGCTGAGTTTTCCAGCCTTCCTCTCTCTCCTGTGCTGGGTGCCTCTGGCCCTTGAACATCAGACTCCAAGTTCTTCAGCTTTTGGACTCTTGGACTCACACACCAGTGGTTTGCCAGGGGATCTCGGGCATTCAGCCACAGCCTGAATGCCACACTATTGGCTTCCCTACTTTTGAGGGTTTGGGACTCACACTGGCTTCCTTGCTCCTCAGATATGGCCTATTGTGAGACATCACCTTGTGATTGTGTGTCAATTCTCCTTAATAAACTCCCCTTCATATACACATATATCCTATTAGTTGTGTCCCTCTAGAGAACCCTGCCTAATACAGTATGCAATGCTAATAAGGAAATTCATTAATTTTCCTAAACTAATACAAAAAAGTAAGATTATCCTTGAACCCTGACAGATAGTTATGAGTTCTCCACAGTGACAGAAATATCAGAAAGAAGTGGCATTCCAAACAGAGAAATCAGCAGATACAATAAGCAAAACCTCCATGGAGAGAAACGCATTGTAAAATGGTTGTGTGTCTGTGTGTGTGTGTGTGTGTGATTTTTTTATTTTCTGGGGAAGAACTCATCATCTGAGATTTTAAAAGCATAGTAGGAGAAAAGCAGTGGCTGTAGGAAAAAAAACAAAAAAAAAACTTGAAAGAACAATGAGATCAGGTTGTAGAATTTCTGCCATACAAATAAATTTGCCCTTTCATCTATAGGCACAACAGGGAAACAGAAGGCGTGTATACCATAGTAGTATGTTAGAGCTAACAGTGAGAACAACAGTATTGTCTCCTAGAATAGGTAAGTTATTTTTGTTGTTTCAGCATTCTTAATTTCAGTGAAGCCATGCTCCATTCTTACCTGGTTATGCTGGAGCTATTGATCACCATGTATTTCCTCACCTTATTCTGAGTGATAAATAACTGACTCAGGTTGAAATATCTATAATGCACTAACCCACTGGGCCCAGTGATCACATAAGAGACAATTAGTATCTATTTCTTGTATATCTTACAGCTACCAACAGAACAAAGCTCTCTTCACAAAAGCTGCAAAGTTAGGACTATAGGAAGCTGGAACTGACAGGGGTTGGATCCCAAGTAGTCTGTCTGAAAGAAGTTTGCATACACTAGACCCTATTAGATCATTGTGGATCTAGCTATTCCTGAGACACTTTTATTTTTATTTTATTTTATTTTATTTATTTATTTTTTTGAGACTGAGTCTCGCTCTGCCGCCCAGGCTGGAGTGCAGTGGCGCAATCTCGGCTCACTGCAGTCTCCGCCTATTCCTGGGACACTTTTACAGTTAAATGAATGGGTAAATTCCTTTTCCTTTTAAGTATATTTGAGGCCCATCTAATAGATTGTAGTGGGAAAACCTGGGAATGTAAATTAACTGATTATGTCAATAATCCTGTGAAGAAATGAGATGACTATCACAATGGAACTAAAAATAATAATAGCAAAGGGACGCATTTGAGGTATTTTGGAGGGTATTTGTGTTCAGTTTATTAACATTAAAGAACTTGGGGGTGTTCAGAATAACTGAACTGTCTTTTTTGAAAAATGAGTGGTTACTGGTGTAAGCATTCGTATGTGACTCTGTCATCCCTTTGGTGTGACTGAGAGAGAAGACAGATAGGAAAGAATTTATTTAATGGTTTGCAAACAAGTAATGCTTGGTGCCCATAGATGGAAGATGTTTGCAGATGATGGTGGAGGTGTGGGCAGCAAAAAGATGAATAATTGATGTAAGAGCCCAAAGCAATGTCTAGAATAGAGCACAAATTTGAGCATCATTAGCACTTAAGTGATATGTGACATATGATTTTAGGGGAGGTAAGGAAGTATACTCAGGAGAATAGATACATAACAGTATTTCATGCTCCTTGAAAATGGCTTCAGGTTCCTTCATTGGCGTTTTCCCAACACTATAATGTGTGCTTTATAAACAAATGCATGACTGGGTTAGGTACGGGACTAGGCTTGTTCCTGCTTACAATCCCCTTTGAGACTCCTAAAAGGCTCTGAAGTGCATTTCCATTTCTATTTCTATTTTGTAAGCAAGGAAATGGATAAGGTCACATGCCGTTTAAAATTGCAACAATTCTGGAATTTCAGATTTCACCTCCAGTTCTTTATGTGTGCACTAATTTAAAAACAAGAAACAAAAAGGTGCTTATTCCAAAATGTCTCAAATACATCTCTACATTTTAAAATTATGTGATTATCTTAAGGCCATTTTATTCATATGACAATCAACTACGGAGCCACTGTGGCTGTCAAAATGTCAAGTCAAAATCAGTCAACCAGTGATGAGCATATCTTTTCTGTACAGCCATTGTGACTGTAAGGGCAGCCTTGTCATCTGTATTTAGTGCTGTTGGATTGGAGTCAAATTCACTTTCCCAGGGATAATTGAAAGTTTTAGCCAAAATAATCTTGCTAAAAATGTGAAGATTTAATAAATGCATATACATAATTTTAAATTATTTAAAAAAAAAAGAAATACTGGCAGGTGAGATAGCTTACGCCTGTAATCCTAGCACTTGGGAAGGCTGAGGCGGGTAGATCACGAGGTCAGGAGATCGAGACCATCCTGGCCAACATGGTGAAATCCCATCTCTACCAAAAATACAAAAATTAGCTGAGCATGGTGCTGTGCACTTGTAATCCCAGCCACTCTAGAGGCTGAGGCAGGAGAACCGCTTGAACCTAGGAGGCGGAGGTTACAGTGAGTTGAAATCGCGCCTATGTACTCCAGCCCAGCTACAGAGATAGACTCAGTCTCAATAAAAAAAAAAAAAAAAAAAAAAATACTGTTGGTGACTATAATTAATGAGGTTTCTGTGAAAAAAAAAAAAGGCTCAATAAAAAACTGCATTTGGAGTTACATAAATGAATTCACACTTGGAAAGTTCTCAGGCATTTTTACTTGATTCTGTTTAAATGTATTTATATGTACTAGAGAATATAACTGCGGTGATTTAAAAAATAAATACGCACCAGCATCATATAATTTAGCCTAGAAACATTGCTTTAATGCAGTCTGTTTATGGTACAAGTTTTAAGAAATATCTTCCTATTTATTTTGCTAGTCCTAGATAGGCTCACTTTAGGAAAAAATAATTTTTTTAAGTGATGCAATGCAACTAAGATATCCACTTGAAATTTTCAATAACCAAGTCATTAATTATTAACTATTTAATGACGATTAAGTATTTTACAGATATATAATGCAATATAAAAGTTACATAAAAATGATATGTTAAGAAAGAAGAGAAAAATGTGTGTTTGCTTTTATCACTCTTGTGTTAATCCATTGTCACACTGCTATAAGGAAATGCTTGAGATTGGGTAATTTATATAGAAAAGAGGTTGAATTAGTTCATGGTTCCACAGGCTGTACAGAAAGCATGGCAGCATCTGCTTGGCTTTGGGGGAGGCTGCAGGAAGCTTACATTTATGGCAGAAGGCAAAGGGAGAGCCAGCACTTCACATGACTGGAGCAAGAGGAACAGAGAGAGTAGGGAGATGCTATACACTTTTAAACAACCAGTCTCACAGGAACTCAGTCAGTATACATTACCAAGGTGGGGGGGTGCTAAACCAGGAAAAACTACCCCCATGATTTAATCCCCTCCCACCAGTTCCCACCTCCAACATTGGGGGTTATAATTGGACATGAGCTTTGGGTGGGGACAGAGATCCAAACCTTATCACCCATGCTGGGTATAGATCCCAGTCCATTAAAAAAGTGGACTGTGATATATTATTTATCTCTTAGAAAACTTCATTAACAATCAAAGAGTCATTATTTTGTTTTACTTCTTAATTGTTATCTGTAGAGGTAGAATCTGCTGTGGGCTTAGCTTTAACTCAGGAGAGAAAGTCCTTGTTTTCTGTCAAGGCTTTAATTCCTACGAGCTGTGTTCTTTGAGCAACTCATTGCCTGTTTGTGGTCCTTAGTTTTTTCAAATGTAAATTTGGAATAGTGTGCTTTTTCTTTTTTCTTCACACTTTTGATGGGGGACCCAAAGGAGATAATAATGATTGTTGTCTGTAAGTATCTGCACCTTTCACATTTCTAAGTCTTTGTGCATATAGATATGGCTACACAGAAATTTCTGGGAGGAAATCTTGCTGGTTCCTGGGGCAAGGGACCCTCAAAGAGGCACTGCTCAGAATGAATATCTATTGTGTAAATCTATTTTTCTGCTTTGTAGAAAAATTTGCTATTTTGTCAATGTATATTCAGTCAGGAACTATGCATATTCAGAAGAGACTGATAAATAAACTGATGTAAGAAAATTTAGTTTATGATAAATTCTAACATTATAAGGAGAGCCATTAGTTAGGCTTTCCTACTAAGAGATATCTTGGAAGCAGAATGGATCATCAGAGAGCTATTTATTGATTATACAATTAGTGCAAAGTGATGGTCTCAAGGGATACTTTGTCTTGATAAACAATTGCAGCTGCCTCCCCACCCCCTCCCCGAGGTTGCTGTGATATTTGGGTCCAGCAGATTCTACCCAAACCAAAGTACTAAAAACATATATGCACATCCCTGTTCATGAAGGTCCAAAGACCTTCTCCTTTTCTGTATCATTTTATCTTTTTATACATCATTTTACATAGAAAATGCCTTTCTGGTGACACTTTCATCATGCTAATTAAAACAAAGTACACCCCAAATTCATCTCCACTATATTAGATGGCAACATTTTAAGTTATTTCCACAGACATAATTCACTTTACCTCTAATTGAGGACATAAAAGCTAATTTTTGCAAGTTATGTGGATGCATATTACTTTAAAACAGGAATTCATAATTAAAATGTATTTACTATTTTAAAATAACTTCTACTATTTATTCACTCTACGTTATCTAGTTCAGGCTAAGTACTGTATGAAATTTTCTTATTTAGTTACTAGAGATTTCAAGAAGAGAAAACTGAGGCTTAGAGAAAATGAGTAACTTTTTCAACGTGAGATAGGCTAGTAAGTCAGGAAGTAGTCACACTTGGGATTGGAATTTTATTAGAGGCCAGAGTCCAACATTTTAGGCATTATGCTGTTAAAAAATAAAATCTCGTTATTCGATATGTCCGGGAGTTCTTTATAACTATTGATTGGTATATAAAATAGCCATTTTATACCTTCATGATAAAAATGATATCAATATTACATCTGGATTGATTAAAACTATTCAGATGGCATATTAGTTGCTTTAAATGCTTATATCAAATCATATGTTTAAATCTGTTTCTTTGTTTAAACTATTTGTTGACAGCTACCTTTTTGGAAGGATCATGTAGTCAGTGGGTAGAATAGAGTTTTCCAGTAAGATAAATTTGCCTTACGGCTGGCTGTATTTCTTCCTCGCTCTGTGAATTTTGATAAGTTATGTAACCCATGTGCTTTAATATCTTTATCAGTGAACTACAAAAATGTACTATTCAAGCCTGTGCTTTCATTGCTATGCACTGTCTCAAAATAAAATGCAAAATAAAATAAAATGTAGGCTGTATTTATCATGGAGAGAACAATTTAATGGGGGAAGACACATAATAATTTAATAAAATTAATTTGTTACAAAGAACAAGAATATAAACAGTGCTGTGATGGTAGACCAGCTCTCTGAGGAGAAAACAGAAATTCACAATTTATAGTGTGTGCTGATTCTTCTGGTGTAAATACTTCCCTTGTGGCCAATTTCAAGCTATAAACCAGCTTATAAAATGCCTATTTTATAATCTGTTTTTGTGAGTCAGTGATTCCAATCAGTAATACATGTTCAACACAGAGGTTTTTTTCTATCAAGAAATTCTAAGAACATCAAAAGGGTTAACTGAGTTAGCTCATGTAAATTGCCTAACAGAGTTTTATTTTTTGCAGAATAAATTTTCTGTAAACACCAATACCCTTTTTATTCTTCATTTCTACTTAAGGTATTTCTTGCCTCTATTTAATAGATTTAAGATCTATAAGGGTTAAAGGCTGGAAAAACGTTTTATCTGTATTGGGAGTCTTTACAGAACTGTAGTTTAAATTACACTGTAATGCATTTGTATTTGTGCTTTAGGATTCAGATTATGTAAGAAATAGAAGGCAAACAGGTTTTTTGTTTTTGTTTTTGTTTCTTTTTTTTTTTGAGACGGAGTCTTGCTCTGTCGCCCAGGCTGGAGTGCAGTGGCCGGATCTCAGCTCACTGCAAGCTCCGCCTCCCGGGTTTACGCCATTCTCCTGCCTCAGCCTCCCGAGTAGCTGGGACTACAGGCCCCCGCCACTTCGCCCGGCTAGTTTTTTGTATTTTTTAGTAGAGACGGGGTTCCACCATGTTAGCCAGGATGGTCTCGATCTCCTGACCTTGTGATCCACCCGTCTCGGCCTCCCAAAGTGCTAGGATTACAGGCTTGAGCCACCGCGCCCGGCCTGCAAACAGGTTTTTAAAAGTCCCAGGAGGAAAGAATAATATACATGCTGTGATCAATAGATGGAATAAAATGATCACTCAGCAGGGAATTAATTTTCTCCTAGCATTCCTGGTTCTCTCTTGAGAGTAAATAAAATTATCATTTTTTCAAACCTTTGTGTTGAAACTTTCATTTATCCTTTCTCCTCTAAAGTTTTTTCAATTTCTCTTTTCTAATACCCTTTTCAATGTTATTATAATGTGATTCTTACTCCATAATTTCCTCCACTTTCCATCAAACCTCTTGGTTTTCATTTTTTTCTCCTTTATCTTAAATCTTTACATTCTTTATTTTTCTCCTTCTTCTTCCTTCTGTTAATTTAATTGTATTTTACACGTGCAATTTTCTAGCCTTTGTTTTGATACTTAGTTTGGAGACAATAACTGAAGTATAATTTATGTGTAAGAAAATGCACAGATCTTAAGCATACACTTTGATGAATCTTGACAAATGTATATATTCATGTAACCACCACACTAGTTAAGATAATATAGCTATAATCGCAGAGTGTTTCCTCCTTATCCCAAGGCAATTATTGTCTGGATTTTGATCATCATAGACTAGTTTAACCTATTCTTGAATTATATATGAATGTGATCATTCAATATATATATTTTGGCCTGGCTTTTAAATTTTAGCAATATTTTTGAGATCATTTATTTTGTTGCTTTCATCTATAGTTTACTCTTTAGAATTGGAATTGCTAAGTAACATATCATTATTTACATGTATTAAAACTAGTTTATGTATTCTGTTAATAAGCATTTAGGTTGTTTTCATTCTGGGCTATTTGTGAATAATTCTTCTGATATGGTTTGACTATGTGTCCCCACTCAAATCTCATCTCGTGCTGTAATCCCAGGTGTCAAGGGAGCGACCAAGTGGAAGATGATTGGATCATGGGGAAGGTTTCCCCCAGGCTGTTCTCATTAAAGTGAGTGAGTTCTCATGAGATCTGATGGTTTTAAAAGTGGCAGTTTCCCCTGTGCTCTCTCTTTCTCTCCTGCCACCATATTAAGATGTCTCTTGTTGGCTCTTTGCCTTCCGCCATAATTTTAAGGTTCCTGAGGACTCTCCGGCCATGTGGAACTGTAAGTCAATCAAACCTCTTTTGGTAATAAATTACCCAGTATCAGGTAGTATCTTTATAGCAGTGTGAAAAAGGACTAATACACTTTCCGTGAACATTCTCGTTTAAGTCTTATCTAAGATGTATGTTTGTATTTTGTGGGGTGATAGAAGTAAATAACTTGAGGTGAAATTGCTGGATTATAGGCTCGACATATAAATTATGTAAAAAGACACTGCCCCACCATTTCCCAAAATGGCTATAATCTTTTTAACACCTGTCAGCAATGTATGAATTCCAGTTATTCCATATCCTTTCCACATTTGGTGTTTCTGGCTTTTTAAATTTTAACGATTTGATGTGTGTAGAGTGGTATCTCATTGCAGTTTTAAATTGCAATTTCCTGAAGATGAATGATGAGTTAATTTTCATTTGTTAAGTAACGTTCATGTTTTTCTTTTTTGAACTTTGTGAAGTTTCATTTTTACCTTTATTTAAATGGTTTGTTTATATTTGTATGATTACCTATAGGCATCCTTTATATATTTGGGGTATGAGTTTTTTTTTTTTTTATCAGATATCGGTATTTTGTGTACATTCTCCTACTCTTTTATTTATCTTTTCATCTTTTCACAGAGTTGTTTATGAGCAGAAGTTTTTACTTTTGATAAAGTCCAAAGTATTAGATAGACAGACGTGATAGCTAGTTGCTGCTTTGTGTTCTAGGAAACCCAAAATGCTCTCCAGACTTACTTATGGTTTGTGTTGTCACAAATGACAGAATTTTCTTTTTTCCGGCTGAATAGTACTGACTGTGTATATGCACCTCATTTTTTTAGTCCATTCATCTGTCAATATACAGTTAGGTTGATTCCATGTCTTGGTCATTGTGCACAGTGCTGCTATGAACATGAGAGTGCAGATATCTCTTCAACATATTGACTTTATTTCCTTTGGATCTATACCCAGTAGTGGGATTACTGGATCATATGTCAACCCCATTTCTAATTTTTAGGGGAAGCTCCGTTCCATTTCCCTTGATGGCTGTGCTAATTTATATTTCCACCAACAGTTTTCATGTATTTCCTCTTCTTCACATCCTCTCTAACACTTCCATCTTTTTGATGAAAGCCATTCTAACACGTGGCAAACTATTTATTGAGAATGATGCAGAGAAGACATGGAAAGCCTTCAGACTGTAATGCAGGTATGATGAATGTGAAGAGGAAGAGAAAATAAGAAATGTTGTGTAGAAAGAGTCTCCTACTATAGTATGTTTGCAAATATTCCAAGAAAAATACATCTAAGCACATTAAATTTCCCCAGGGCAAAGTGACTTATTAGAGGATCCTGTGTTTTGCAGAAATGGGCCAGCATGAGTACTGTACCATGCTCAGTCAGGGCTGGGAACAGTCCACGGAAGCATTCATTGTCTTGATTCAGATATGGTGTGGACCTAAAAGGGTAGCTAAACTGAGCAGTGGATTCTCATACTTGTTTTTGTCTTACTTCTTTTACTTTACATTATGTTTTTCAGATTCATCTCTGTTGTTGCATGTTTTAACAGTTTCTCATACTTACTGATGAATATTATTTAATTGCATTATTACAAAACAATTTATATTTTTTCTGACAGGCAAACAAATTGGGTCGTTTCTAATTTGGGGCTGTTATGAGTAAAGCAGCTGTAACATATTCACATATGAATATTTTTGTGATCTTATGTTTTCAATCATCTCGTGTAAATACTTCGTAGTTAAATTTCTGGTCATAGAACATATGTATGACAAACTTTATAAGAAACTACCCAACAGATATCCAAAGTGGTAGTAACATTTTAATTCCTACTAGCAATATATGAATGTTTTAGTTGTCCTACTGCCTCCTGAATTTTTGCTATTTTTTTTTATTTTAGCTATTCAGTTGGGTATGTAGGGTTATCGTACATTGGTTTTAAATTTACATTTCCGTGATAACTCAGGATGTTGAAAGCTTTTACATGTGTTTATTGGCCATTTTGTGTGTGTGTGTGAAGTGTCTATTTCAATATTTTGTCAATGTTTTCATTAGATTGTTGTAGTCACACTGTAGACGAAGGAGGAGCCCCCCAGTCACCACATTTGGTTTGGATTTTGAGATCAATGATAGCACTCATGTACCTGGAGGTTATGAAGAGGTTAATGATAATTAAGCTTTCTAGAAAGAGCAGAGCAGAATCCAAAATGACTTAAAAGAGCAAGATAAGCAGGCTGAGTAGGGTTTTATTAGCTGGAATAGAGGTTCTCCTGTCTAGCTTGAACTACCTATGTGTGCCACAGGAGGGATCATCTGAGCCTTCTCATCAGCTTTCTCACATGTCCGGGGATACTGGGTCTCAGTGCATTCCAAAGAACCCAACCTGCAACAGTGATCTGAATATGGACCTCTTTCAGAGACCAAGATGCACATAAAAAATATAGTCCCTTACCTCAAAGATAACCTTTACTACTACCATTGCACATCATGTTTTTCAGACACATGCATGCACACAAACACAGACACACAAGAAAAGTACATGGTTTTGTTTTTGTAATTTTTATATAAATTATATATTACATATATTTTTCATTGGACAACTTTATTATAATTTTTTATTTTCTTCTCAAAAACGTGTTGAAAAATTTAGCATGTCTGTATATGTAGATCCGTCTTGTCATTTGTAAGTGCTTTATTATATTCTTTTGATATGCCATAGTTAATTAGCTTTTTAATGATGAAATCTCTTTTATGTTTTGTTTTCAGATTTTTACAAGCAGTTTTGTGTTTTGATATTTTGAATCCACAAATTAGAATTACTTGGTATTGCATTTATTATTGAAACCTCAGTCTTAAAATATGCATCTGCATGTTTTTATTTAAAGGTCAAAGATTTTTGCCTTATCTGAAATAATCCTAATTTAAGTTCCATTGGTATTAGTAATTGAGTGTGCTTAATTTATCATCTTCAGTAGGGTAGTTGTAACTTGGTAAGGAGAAGGGAAAGGAATTGTCCTTTGGTATATCTTTATTTTTTATGCTGAACTTAATGAAAATTCTTGAGAGATTTGCTTAGAATATAGGGACAGTAATGTACAGCCTTTGGGTAAATTGTTTCTACTTTTTATGTGCTTACTAACAGTACCAAAATGAACACATTGGTGTATGATCCCTTCTGCAGAGAAATGACTGTGTCCCTGCATAGGTGGTAAGCAATGCAATTACTGAATCATGACATAAGCCTAACTGTTATCATATGCCCTCCAGCATGGCTGTACTAACTTAAACTCTTCAGCAGAGATTATGAGTAACATGTTCCCTATATTCCCTCTTCCACACTTGATGTACACGAGAGTATTTTGCCACTTTTATCCTGTAAATTTACTGCTAATGTCTTCTTTAAAATGTTTGTTGGGATGCATTTATCTGTCAATATTTTCTTTTCTCTCTTTTTATTTTACTGCCAACATCTAAATTTCACAACTTACGTAGTGCTTTCACATCTATAATCTCATTTCATCCTCACAAGAGTTCTATAAAGTGGTCACAGCAGCAATTTTTGTTAATGGAGTTTGAGAGAAAAGATTTCAATGTAAACTTTCAGCTATAGTATAATACCATATAAATACATTTAGAAGTGAAGCTATGCAATATTTATATATTGTTAATATTTTAGCGTGTGGTTATTCTATTTCTTAAAAATAATTTCTTATTTCTAAACTTTGCTCTACTTGCTACTCAGTAGGAAAGATATCTCAATTCCAGGGCAACTGAGAGGGTCTACTCTTTTAAAATATTGACCAATTTTTTCAGTGAGAAAATATTTTTTTGCACATGCTAATAAATGTATTCTCAATCCCCTAAATTCAGAACTCAATATTATTTGCCTTGTTATTGCTTGAAACAGAACAATATCATCTGGTAAGAATTATCAAACAACTTCTGAAACCTTAATTAAATTTTCATTCTTTTCTTACTGTAGTAGAAGTGAAATTTTTATTTGATATAATAAATACATAAATTTGACTCTGAAATTAGTAGATCAAATAATGTAATGTAATTTTTAATGAACTATTATAGAAAAGCAAATAGAGAAGTTGTGACAATAAATTACTAAAGAAAACTTCTGTCACTGTTCTTAATTTTCAAACGAATTAGACTTCTGGATAGTTTGGTGCTGTCTTAAAACAAGAGTGATTAAACAACTGATAGGATATGTACAAATGACCAAATTAAGTCCCATCTTTCCAGGAATATCTTTATTAAAAATGCTAGGTTCTCCACTATAATTTTTATAGGAATCTTTACACCATTTGTGTATTTATTTAGCTAAGTTATGCATTTTGACACTGACTTATTTGCCAGTCCCTTCCTTCTTTCTCCAATTCCTGTGTTTCTAAGATTTTCAAGGCTGAGTTCACTTACAGAATGCTATCTCATTACCAAGCTGGGAATATCTGAAGGCTGAAACTACACCAGAATGACTTCAGAATACTGATGCTTCTCAATTTACAAAGGAGTTACATCCCAGTAAACCCATCAAAAGTTAAAAATATCATTAAATCAAAAGTGCACTTCAACTCATGATACTTTAACTTATGATACGTTTATCTAGGCATAATCTCATCATAAGTCAAGGAGCATACTAAATGTGTGCTGCTTTTGCACCATTATAAAGTAGAAAAATTATAAGTCAAACCACCCTAAGTTAGGCACCGTCTGTGTACTCTGTTCCCTCTACCAGCATCTGTATCCAGACAAGATAGGCTCTCACTGTCTTGGAGTCTCGTCTTACTTTTTGCCCTTGTGGGTTAATCAGGGTTCTCTACAGCAACAGAGAGAAAAATAAAAAGAGAAATACAGAGAGAGATGCAGACAGTGAGATAAAAAGAGGTAGCAAAGAAGAAAAATTTATTTTAAGAAATTGGCTCATGTGATTTGGGGGATAAGGCAAGTGCAAATCTCACAAAGCAGAATGGAATACTGAAAACCCAGACAGGATTTCTATGTTGTAGTCTTCCTCAGGTTAAATTCCTTCTTCAGGAAACCTTAGTCTTTTCTTTTAAGGCCTCTGTCTGATTGTCTCAGGTTCATCCACATTATAAAGAGTAAACTGATTTTTACAAAAAGTCTACTGATTTAAATGTTCAGCATATTGGATAAAGCCATCACAATATTTTCTGGCTGTTGTTTGAGCAAACTACTGAACACCATAGCATACCAAGTTAACACATAAAATTACACATCTCATTATACAATAAGTCTCAAGCAATAGTATTTCAGGACAAAAGGAAGAGAGTAATAAACCAAAACCAAGATCAAAACAAAACAAAATACAGAAACACAGTTACACAGACACCTAAAAATTTGATTTTCTTAGTTGGTACTTCTTGTACTTAGGTCAAAAATAAATATGTATATTAGTATACCATTTATTTTCTATTTAATCACCTAATTTTTATATACATTTCACAAAATAGGATGAGTCCCAGTTTTTTAGTGCAAGGCATTGCAGCTTATGTGGGTTAAAAATTGACTCCCAGGTGACACAGTGAATAAAGATTCTTTACAATTTACCATGTGAGGATAATTTTAAAAATAGTACAAGTTTGATCTGGTAAGAAGTCTTGGCCAAACAAAGTTAGCTCTTTTAATTTCTGAAGGAACAACAGGGAAAAGAAACAGAAGATATTTTCAAGGGATGGAATACAATAGAATTTTTGCTGGTTCTGGAGGGAATGAAAAATAGGAGGGATTGTTTCATACCAAAAAGAAAAGACTAGAGGTGATGCGTTTGGATGATAGGAAGGTGAAGAATTGCGATAGACATCCCGCAACAGGGAGGCTGTGATAATAGAGTTGGAGTGGTGTAATGATGGCATGACAATAGTAGCCGCTCTAGTGGTATGAGGTCCAGGTGTGTGATGATGGCAGCAAGAGGCTGAGGAGGCATAAAAGAAAATAACGTGAGGAATGGGAAGATAAAGAATTGAGAGGCCAAGTGGTGTATGATTTACCTACTTGTATATTGACATCTCTGTAATTTGTTATAAGAATGTGGTGGGGAGGAAGATTATGGAGCCAGTAGCCACAGTCTTTATGAAAAAGAAAGAAATGGCTGTAAGCTTCTTACATGACCATATCTGTATAGTGAAGATAAGAGGATAGTCATATGGTACCACCTTTTAAAGACTGAGATGGACAGTGGACAAAAATGTAGCAGGGAGGCAATGAACCAAAAGCATTGGAGTGCAAAAGCATACCTAAGTGAAAGGCTATGGTTGCAACTAGGAGCAGTATTGTGCAAATGTAAGACGAAGCTAAAGAAATGTAAAGCTAAAAATGTTCAGAGCACAAGCAACTTTAGGTACAAGTTGGTATTATTAAGAGGGGAAACCCAATAATTTGGAACTTTTGTCTTGGCAGATGTCTTAGTTCAGTTGTGCTGCCATAGCAAAATACCTGAGACTGGGCTGTTTCCAAAGAGCAGCCGACCTTAGAAACATAGAAAGACCTTGTCTCTGGAAAAAATAAAAGATGAGCTGGGCATGGTGGCATGTGCCTGTGGTTCCAACCACTTGGGATGCCGAGGTGGGAGGATCACTTGAGCCACGGAAGTCAAATTTGCAGCGAACTGTGATCATGCCACTACACTCCAGTGTGGGTGACAGAGCAAGACCCTGTTTCAAAGTAAATAAATAAATAACAGAAATTTATTTCTTATAGTCTTGAAGGCTGGGAAGTCCAAGATCTAGGCACCAGCTTCTGGTGAGGGCCTTCTTGTTGCATCTTCATTGACAGAAAAGCACAAAAGAAAGCTTGATAAATACTGAGTGAGTATTTTTAAGGACCTTAATTCCATTTATGAAGGAGTAGCCCTCACGTCTTAATCATCTCTTGAAGGTACCACCTCTTAACACTATCCCATTGGCAAGACATGAATTTTGGATGGGACGCCTTCAGATCATAGTGATAGGGTTGAGGTGCCGAGCACTCCTTTCTATTGGATGCTATTTTCATGGTACCTAGGTAGATCCTACAGGAACCGGGAAGCCAGATTTACCTTACCCAATTCTATTCTATAGCTACTAGGTGGTGGGGTTATGCTCAGTTATAACTATTTTCACCTTTCTGACTTGAGGAGCAAAGATCTGAAATAAATGGCAGCTTAAACAGAATGATACCTATGTGATGAGTGTGAAGAGGTCACTATTTTCTTCTTTCAATTTCACAGAAGTGGCCATTTCCTCTTTAAATGACTTAACACTAATATCATTCACAGTCAACCATCTGTCATTTTTTATAGCAAAAAGTATGATATTCTTGTATCACAGATATGACATCCACATGAAAAAATGTGTTGACACTTTTCACTCATAATAATATAGGATTGTTTCCATCTTAAATTTTTCCAAAAATATATGTGAGAAAGATGTGCAGTAATTGAATCACAAATGACAGTGGCTGAGGGGAGTGTGGAAAGATTTTAGAAAGAAAATTACCATGGGAATTACAAATCACAGGTAGTTTCACAGAAAAAAATAATCTCATTGGATAGTTTAGAAGCAAACACAGAGATTGAGTGATTCTTCTGGGTTATCCATGATAATAAATTTGATAGCAATGAATACAAAAATTGATTTGATGATCCATACAGATACATGCATAATCTACTTTATTTTCCACATTTTAGAGTGACTCCCACTCCTAGATGGTTTTATTAGAATTATGGAATTCTAGAGCTGGTAAGATTCTTAGTGATCGTCTAAATCCAGCACATCATGTGTGTTATAGAAGAAACTGCAGGAAAGCTCATTTGTTAATTGTCAAAATTCAGTAGTGCCTTTCTGTAGGCTGGGCCAGCGTCCATTATTTAGTTCTTTTGAAAGAAGAGTTACATGTGAAATATCAGGACACCAAGGAACCAGGAGAGTTGTAAGAGAAATATTATGTTGTTCCTTTGTTTCCTACACAGATCAATGTTAACAAACCTCAGAAATGACCACAAGGCTTCCAGCATTCTGCTTATGAGCTAAATTATTTTTTCCTGGGACTAAGGATAGTTGGGCATGAATTTTTCGGAGAAAGGAGCATAGGCATAGAGCATTTTACTAGATATTATAATATGTAACTACTTCAAAAGGAGAATGAGATGGCTGGCCCTTCTTATTATTTCTGTAGAATATAGAGCCGGCAGTGGTAATATGCAAATTTCAGTCTTCATTGGATGCAGTTTTATTTGGCATGTTAAACAAATACGGAATGACAAGCTGACAAGGTGTTTGAATTTTGGGTTTTTTTTTTGGAATTATGCAAGTATTTAATGTTATGTTCAGATTCACCTTACTGAGAAATATTACAAGCCATTTTTATTTACATATCTTATTTTTCCCTAAAACAGAGGAAAACATTATTACATATATGACAACTTTATTTCAGTCTTATAAAAGGGATTTTTGTCTAAGAGTTTCTTAGCACAAATAAATTAAATATTCAATGTTCCAGTGTTTAGAGATATCAAGTAACTTGGCTTTAAGTCCATTCATTTTACACTAAGCCATATAGCTATCTCTCTGTCACTAAAACCTTGCACTTCTGTCATACCACCTACTCTATTAAACTGAAATGCTTCATTTACCTGCTTTTCTCTTCCACTTGACACTGAGCTCTTTGAGATAATAAATCCTGTCTCTTATTTATCTTTCTCTTCAACTTAAGACATGTACTAAGATTTCAAAAACTGTTTTTCAAATAAATACATAAATACCTTCCTTGTTTACAGTATCTCAATATAGAGCTCCTTTTTTTTTTTTTTTGAGATGTAGTTTTGCTTTTGTTGCCCAGGCTAGAGTGTGCAATGACGTGGTCTTGGCTCACTGCAACCTCCACCTCCCGGGTTCAAGTGATCCTCCTGCGTCACCCTCCCAAGTAGCTGGGATTGCAGGCACCTGCCACCACTCCTGGCTAATTTTTGTATTTGTAGTGGAGATGGGGTTTCACCATGTTGGCCTGGCTAGTCTCGAACTCCTGACCTCAGGTGATCTGCCCACCTTGGCCTCCCAAGGTGCTGGGATTATAGGCATGAGCCACCATGCCCAGCCATAATATACAGCTCATTTTATCTTTAAATAGTATGTTTTTTTTCTAGTTCTTGACTGTGACATACATTTATTTTACAATGTGTTTCAATCTCCTTTCAGTATATATGGAGAAGAGTTCTGTAATCATTTCCCTGAAGATGGTTCTGGATTCAACCCAAATCACTTGAGTATTGATATGCTAAAAGTTTCTCTACTGTTAGCAACAAAATCCACACTACGATGTACTTTTATAAATTATTTAACATTTACATGTATACAAAAGGATTGGAAAGAAGTAGAGCAATATATACATGTGATCATTTATGTACTTTGAAGTACTTCATATTGGAAAAATATTATACAATTTATTTACTTTAACATTATGATAATGTCTAAACCATTACTAAGGAAAATTAAGAGCATAATTAACAAGACAGAGGGACCATGAATAAAGCATAAGGGAAGGGTGGTAGAGGGGACAGTGATTCTATAACCAGGATGGATGAGCCCAGAAAAGTCGCCCCAGTAGGTGGGGCAGGAGAGAAGGGAGATTCGGTAGCCACTGAAACCAGGTCTTGGGTTTATGTATGTGACCATTAGGGACTCATTTAATGTTTCTGGGACTCAATTATTTTAACATTGAATTTTATATAATTAGTTTCCTCATCTAGTCATTTTTGTAAGCTAGCTGATTGAGGCCAGAATTACAGATGAGCAGCAACTCATAGGTTTGTTGAAATGGAATAAAAGTGGATGTTTGTTGCAGTGAATCAAAAATGGTGAATTGAAATGTGTAGACTCAGGAATGAAACCCTGCACTTTTTCTTAAGGACATCGTGATCTTATTGAGTGTTTAGACAGAGGCTTATAAATCACACTCTATGAGAAAATGCGGTGTAGAAACACTAGAAGATTTGGAATACAGCAGATCGAGATTCCAATATCAACTTTACGCACTGCCTTAGGTGAATTACTCCACATCTCTGAAACTTGCATTCTTCACCAATTAAGAAAGAAGTCAAAGTAGTGCTTACCTTGAAAGGTTCTTCCAAATATTAAAAAATAGGTTAAAAAACTTTATAGTTTTTCTCTCAATAACAATTTTTAATTAAACTTGTTTTGGAATAACTGAGGTGTAAAGAGATTTAAATCTCTTCACTCCAAATTCTGATACCTCAGCTTTGATTAAACTAAAGTAAACATCAAGAGAATATTGTGATTTGTGTGAAACTATAGGTCATGTATGGTTACTCCAGCTTACTATACAATAGTTGCATATCGTTCACCATGGTTCATATGATCATTATGATGAGCCCATTGCAATAAGCAAGTTGCCTGGCCTTCATTATAGAACATTATTAAGATTCTTTTATATGCTAATACTTTAGTATTTGATTTAGTCTACTGAGGAGAAAAAATAAACATTAATACTGAAAAAAATATTAGAAATGCTATTGCCTTTAAGAAGTAGAAAAATTATGCTATGTAATGCAATTTGCCACTTTAATTTGAATATTACAGTTTCTATTCAATTCTACTAACAATTGTTAGTGATTTACTATATGCTAAATATAACATTTGGACTCCATAGAGGAGATATTGATTAATGATTAATCTGTGTAATTATCTGCACAAAATATGTCTGTGGTGTAGGGCAGTACTTCTCAACTTTATTTTTTTAGTATTGCCCTGCTGAAGAGGAAACAAAAACACTCAAGTTTATATTATTCCTAATGAGAGAAATTAAATTCTAAGGAATCAGATTTTGCAGAGTTTTTTAGATTCAGAGATCATTGTAGTATCTAGGATTTCTGCCTTCTAGGAACCAATTTCATTCCCTTGGGGGTGATATTGTTCCCATCAAGAATGAATAGTCTTAAGAATAACAGATAACTGAAACCCACATCTACACAGTAACTTGTTAAGGTTCACAGAGGGACCAAAGCCTGTGTTTTTCCATTGAAATCAGACAAAGCTTGATGAAGGAGAAGGCATATGAAGTATCACTTAGATGACTGAATTTCAAGAGGAAGGGATGTACAAGGTGAAGCATCACTTAATAAGAAGCAAAAAAGTGTGAATAAACATTGGTCCGGGCGCGGTGGCTCAACATAGTAAATTGACTTAGATTAGGTTCTCTGGAAACAGAGTCTGAGACAGAGTCGCATGCAGTGCAGAGGTGAAGTTGCAGGCAGGAGAATAATGCTTGGGACAAACTTTGTAAGGAAGTGAAGGAAGGCAGACTGCCGGCAGGTGGAAAAGTTACCTTCAATGCAGTTTAAACTGAGGCCTCATCAGAGTCTGCCAGGAAAGCCTATAATAGTCTTAAATGGAATCAGGGAAGCTGGATATTTGCCAGTCATTGGCCAGATGCTGCCTAGGAAGTATGTGACCTTGAAGTCAGAAGTAATCACCAGTGAAGAAATTGCTGTCATCTGCCAGTAGCCCATCTTCCCAAAGGTCACAAGATGGATGTGTTGTTCCTGAAGATAGGATCTAGGTATAATGCCCGACTATCCACTAACAGGTTACCTCTCAAGCCATTCATAGTAAATTTGCCCATCAGGAAACAGCTTCTCCAGAGTTCTGATTAATGTTTCCTGGTAAACTTATAAGGAAAGGGATCGTAGGACAAACTAGAGCTCTTCATGTTGTAGTTGATCTCAAGACTGTAACTGATGCACCCTCCGCCTCCTCTGCCACGTATTCTACTAGCTCAATGGTGATTCTACTGCTCTAGGTGACTCACCTGGTGGGGTGACCCAGACTCCCATTCTTGAAGGCTCTGAGTTTTCAGTTACTGTGCCTGTCTCATATCTTGGCTGCTGTATTTGTTTATTTGTTAGTAAAATGATCACAGAACACCAAGAAACACTCCAGTTTATCACGAGTGTCAAACATGTTCTTCCTTTCTCCATTGTGTAAGAGAAAGTCACCATCTTCACAATTGGGAAGATGTAAGGAAGAATTGACATGAGCTATTGTGAGAGATAAAGATATTACTTATGAATGTGCCTCAGATAATACTTTGTTTATACCACACATTTAATATTTGTTGAATATTACAGCCTATATTTAGAATTTTTAACAAGACAGAACAGCTTTTTTCTTTTTTTTTGAGATGGAATTTTTGCTCTGTTGCCCAGGCTGGAGTGCAATGGCACGATCTCAACTCACTGCAACCTCCACCTCCTGGGTTCAAGCGATTCTCCTGCCTCAGCCTCCTAAGTAGCTGGGATTACAGGCGCCTGCCACCACGCCCGGCTAATTTTTTATTCTTTTTGTATTTTTAGTAGAGACCGGCTTTGACCATGTTAGCCAGGATGGTCTCGATCTCCTGACCTCGTGATCCGCCCGTCTCAGCCTCCCAAAGTGCTGGGATTACAGACTTGAGCCACCAAGCCTGGCCAGAACAGCTTTTTTCAATGCATGTAACAGGTAAATGATTCCTCTGCGTTTGGAGATCAGCTTCTGTGTTGAGTGTCTATATTTAGAAAGGGGTAGAGCTGGGGGAGTGAATAGAGAAAGGGCCACCTGCATGCCAATCAAAGGAATTTAACTAAACCTGAGATCAGTGAAGTGGTAATTGCAGCACCTGCTTCAAATTCTTAGATAATTTTGTCTGTGCAGGAGTATAACTTTTTTTTTCTGTGATGTAGGGGCAGAATAAATTTCTAAGATTATTAGTAGAAGGACAGTAGAGAAGGATCCTGAAGACTGGAGTGGGATTTTACACTGGTATAGGAGGGTGAAAAGATAAGGCCGTGACCAAGGACAAGAAATGCATTAAAAGGAGTAAATGGTCTGGAAGAGGGATTCAATGACCATCCTAGAGGGTATTGGGGAGCTTATTTGGTACAATGAATCTGACATTTTTCAGATTATATTTTATAAAATCACTCCCAATCCATTAGGCGGGATAGAACAATAGACATTTCCATAACAGAAACAACGCTCAAATTCAAGTGAGTGGCAGAAGAGTGGCTCCAGGTGGTCTCCGTATTTGAAAGCCAGAGACCTAGCACGTTTCTGTTAAAGGGGTCAATAAATCAAACGCCTACAGGGATCAGGTGAATAAGGTAAATGAGTGACTCAAGTCAGTTGCTGCAAAGGGATTGGCAATGATATGGTTTGTCTCCGTGTCCCCACCTAAATCTCATCTCAAATTGGAATCCCTGTGTGTCTGAGAAGGGGCCTGATGGGAAGTGATTGGATCATGGGGGTGAATTTCCCCCTTGTTGTTCTCATGATATTGAGTGAGTTCTTATGAGATCTGATGGTTTAAACGTGTGTGGTACCTCCTCCTGTCTCTCTCTATCTCCTGCTCTGCCATGGTGGGACATGCTTGCTTCCCCTTCACCTTTCCCATGATTGTAGGTTTCCTGAGGCCGACTAGCCATGCTTTCTGTTAAGCCTGTGGAACTGTGAGTCAATTAAACCTCGTTTCTTTGAAAATTACCCAGCCTCAGGTAATTCTTTATAGTAGTGTGAGAACGGACTAATACAGGTGAGAACAGTGATGTAATGGCAAGTATATGCAACCGCATGTGAAGAGGTCAGCAAGAATTCAGCCACAGCCAATTGCACTCTTATGAGAAGTGGACCAGTACCACAAGATCTTAGACGTATTTCAAGATATTTATATAACATGTATGTAAATTTATATAAATGTCAATTATTTGAATGTTGGACCTAAATCACAATTTAAAAATCTGGCTGGGCCAAATAACATAAATCTGAAAAGCAGCTGTCACTTGCAGTCCTCTATTTCACAAATCTGACAAATAAAATAAAGTCTTAATGTAGAGACAGAGCTTCAGAGACAGGCTTCTGTGTTATGTTGGGAGCTAAGCATCCATCTGAAAATGGAGGCAGGATTCCAGTAATTAGTGTTGCTGTACCGCCACAAGAGTAAGAGAGAAATCTAGAGTTTTGTGAGCATGCTAGAGTTCTAGTATTCACCATATTTAGCTGAAGGGCTCTAAGTCTCTCTTCAAGTTTGGGGGTCTTCCAAATTGAGAAAGCTATGTCCTCCAAATGAAGGATAAAATTAAGATTTAAATACCAGCTCAAGGCCCTTATGCAGTCACTGACTTAATTGCTTACTCACATTTCCTTTGTTATTGATTTTCTACTTCTGAGCTCCTAGCTTTAAAATCTACCTCTAAACACTCTAGTTTAGGGACTCCCCTTGGATTCCCATTGGGCTTTTTTCTTGACTTTGAATTCCAGTTTGGTTCTTGTCAATGCTTATCACTCTGGGTTTGGTGTCCTCTCTGGTCTTCATATTGAAATATTCATTCTATGTGGATCCCACAGAATCCCAGCGATGGGGCTTGCCTCCTGGGTACCAACAGGGGAAATATGATTCAGATTTTGATAATAATAAAGCTGAGATTTTTATGGACTCCTTATGCTCCCAGGATTGCCATGGGAATTCTGGATGGGATAGAACCTACAGATAACGGGACAGGACTACATTATATATGCACAGGTTTAGAAATATAAATTCATAAATACACTCAGTGTAAGTATCGATAATTATGGATGACAAAACAGGAGATTTCACAGAATTCTTGAAAGGGTTAGATACAATCATACTTGAAAATTGTGAACAGTTGGTTGGCCTGTACTGTGACTGATGCACCGTAACCCTGTTATTTTCCTCTCTGTCCCCTCAGTTATGCACTGAAGAATAAGTCAGGGAATCCTAAGGTAACTTCCTGGCATTCATTTCCCTTCCAGCAGTATTTTTCATAAACATATATGTGTACTTACTTTGTAAAAGACACTTAGGATTCCTTTGAAGTGTGCTCAATCATTTTCTTACATTTTGTATTTTGCAATTCTTACCTACTCTCTTCCCTTTTACAAAATAAAATAAATGAAAAGGCAAATGCAAAAACTTGATTGAACCCTATGAAAGGCTATCAAAATGACATATTATACAGAAGTACGACCCAGGGACATTCACAGAATAATTTAGCACACAGAACCTCCTGATGAAGAGTAGTATAATAAAACCCTGAAACTAGCATCTCAACTTTAGGAAAGGCCAGAGAATAAAAAGAGGCAGCATTCACTTTGTTTTCAGAACCTCTCACCTTGACTGTTTTCCCTTTCAAAATGAGGTTAGGCTTGATTTATAAATGAGCTACAAAGTCAGGTTAAGAAGAATATAATTTTGAATGCAATGTTATGAATTGTTCTCCCCTGCAATAAGACCTTTCTTGGCGAAGAACATTTAGGTGCATGATTAGGAAAAGATAAGCCCTCATGCAAATGTAATGTCATCCTCTCCTTTACATACACACTTTTGTGCACTGAAGATAACTGCCCTTCTTTACATTTTAATCAAGACAACAAGAAAATAAAAATTTGTTTCAAGAAGCCCACACTATCAACTGTGTTGGATAGGCCATGATCTTGGTGTAAAAGGCCAATTGCTTTATCCAAGAATGACTATTTCCTAGAAGGAATGGACTTTATGAAGCACTGTGGATAGATTTGGTTGAGAGAGTAAGAAGACAAGCTATTAATTTTTAGGGTATTCAGAAAAAATTTATTTAAAAACTGGTTGTGAGATGTTTGCACTGCTGGAAAAGCTGAAATTTAAGTTATTCTTCAAGTCTTAAATTTTTCTCTGGAGAGGTGGATTCATTCATACTTAAAAGAAGAATTAGAAGCACTAGAAAAATTAAAACAAAATTTTCACTCTCCAGCTATTATCATCTTGCAATATTGTTTTCCCTCCAAATAAAATAAAGAGGCATGGTAAAGTGCAAACTTGGGTTTTCAATGATACATATAAAGCAAAATCTTGTAAGAAGAAAATTGCTGAGCTGAAATGTCTTTAAACAAACCATAGTGGGACTTTTTAGTATAAGACAACAAACATATTTAGATTGCAGTAAGTAATGGTCTCTCTAACATATCCAAGTATGATCTGCATTAAACTGCTGGAACAGATCTCATTAGAGTGAGTGGTCATTCCATATTTTGCATTAGTTTATTTTAGTTGCTTTAACAAATTACGGTGAAGGAAGTGGCTTAACAGAACATGAGTGTGATGGTTAATATTGAGCATCAACTTGATTGGATTGAAGGTTACAAACTGTTGTTCCTGTGTGTGTCTGTGAGGGTGTTGCCAAAGGAGATTAACATTTGAGTCAGTGGGCTGGGAGAGGCAAACCCACCCTCAATCTAGGCAGGCACCATCTAATCAGCTGCCAGTGCAGCTAGGATAAAAACAGGCAGAGGAGGATGGAAGGACTAGACTGGCTGAGTCTTCTAGCCTACATCTTTCTCCCATGCTGATGCTTCCTGCCCTCAAACATCAGACTCCAAGTTCTTCAGCTTTTGGGCTCTTGGACTTACACCAGTGGTTTTCCAGCAGCTCTCAGTCCTTCAGTCACAGACTGAAGGCTACACTGTCTGCTTCCCTACTTTTGAGGTTTTGGGACTCGACTGGCTTCCTTGCTCCTCAGCTGGCAGATGGCCTATTGTGGGACTTCATTTTGTGATTGTGTGAGTCAATTCTCCTTAATAAACTCCCTTTTATGTATACATCTATCCTACCAGTTGTGTCCCTCTAGAGAACCCTGACTCATACAATGAATTTCTTTCTTTTTTTTTTTTTTTTAAATTCTGGAGGTCAGAAATCTGAAATAAGTTTTACCAGTAGAAAGCAATGTGTCATCGTTGCTAGTTTGTTGTTGTTGTTGCTTTCTGAAGACCCTGAGGGGAGAATGGATTTTTGTGACATTTATGATGTTTCTGGTGAAGCTGCTTGTTTCCCGGACTTGTAGGAAGTCTCCATCTTCAGAGAGCGTCGCTCTCACACCCGCTTTCATCATCACATTGCCTTCTCTTCTGAGGCTGATTTCTGATGGGTTCCTCTTGTAAAGACAATTATGATTACATTGGATCAACACAGATCAAGATATTTAATCACATCTGTGAAGTCCTTTTTGTCACATAATGTTACATTCCCAGGTTTCAGAGATTAAGACATGGGCATATTTGGGGAAATGAGAGTTTTATTCAGTTTACCATACCCTGTAAGCCAAATTCATCAATACTTTTGTATTCTGGTTCACATATCCCATTTTTATGAGCCTCCTTTTGCCTATTTATAGAATGTTTAATGACCCCCTTTCCTTTAAAGCAGTCTGCGAACACCAAAATTATAGTACCAATCACAACACACAAAAAACACAAAGTTTTTGTGTTTTTTATAGTACCAAAAAACACAAAGGTTTTCTCTTTTCCTGAATAGTTTGAGGTCACCTAAATCTTATTAGGATTCTTACTCCAATTCCTGCCAAATAGTGAACATTTAATAAAACAGATGTCAAATTTGACTGAGTTAGATGAGGTATCATCCCAAGTCTTCTGTTTTTATTTTACTTCAAATAAAGTGTGGCCCTAATAGATATAGAGAACATTAAAAGGCATTTTGTAACATTTAAAATTATAAGATTCCTTTTTCATTGTAGTTTTTTTCATACCGAGCAGGCCACACACCTCAGTGACCTAGATTTCCTTAATAATTTTTAAGCAGTCCATGACAATTTAAGAAAGGGTCAGCTGCAAGCTGGGAGCTGGATAAAAGACTGAGCTGGCACCACTGTGTGGTTTGTGTTGATAAGTACAATAAGACCATGAGGAGAAAAAATGGAAGTGTGTATTCATGCATTCAGCCTCTCTTTTATCTCTGACACTTTGTAATTCTTCCCTCATTAAAAGTTTTTAGTGACCTGGAAATTTAGAACAAACTGCATTTTATTATTTTTATTTATTTGACAAGCACTGAACTTTGACTGAATCCAATCACAACAGAGGTGTCTCTCTGTTTTCCTCAGACATTCTAGAATGTCTTCTGTAGTTCTCACATTCTTTCCATGTCAAGAATACCCATCTCCACTGCTTCGTCATTGGTTTGTTTCAGTAAAACTAGAATAAGATTATTTATTCCATAGAATTATGAACTCTGACTTTATTTGTATTACTGATATTGGTGTTAGCTCAATAGATTCATGCTTCATAAGGACTCACATACTACAGTACTTGCGGGTAAGCAGCTGACCACACGTTGTATAAGGCTGGGACTGTGAGTGGGGCCAGGAAAAATATGGGTTAGGATTAGGTAATTTATAAAGAAAATAAAGTTATTTGACTACCTCTTCTCAAATCTGGAAAGTCCAAGAGCATTGCACCGGCATCTGGTGAGGGCCTTCTTGCTTCATTATTTTATGGTGGAAGGGTGAGAACAAACACCAGAGACAGAGAGAAAGGCTGGAGGCCAAATTTATTTTTTAATCAAGAGCCAACCCCTGCAAAAACTAACCCACTTCTGAGACAACAGCCCTAATCCATTCATGAGGGCTTTGCCTCATCACCTCTTGAAGGTTGTTCCTCTCAACACCGTTACACTGGCAATTATATTTCAACATGAGTTTTGCAGGAGACATTAAAACCACAGCAGTCTTTGAGGATGTCAGGATCTTGGCAGGCTCTGCAGGGAAATATGAATAACTGGATCCCTCAACATAAATTAGTTAGTCAAGTAGGGTAAGAAACACACTTTTATTTTTAAATGACAAAGTAAGAGAGTCTACCAGGAAAGTGGACAGAAATTCAGGGTCATTATCCGATCATTTTTATTTTGAATCTTGTGTTGAATATGTTGTTATTTTTTTCTCATGTAATTATTATAATAAATATCTGTGAATATATCTGAGACCTTAGAGTTTACAGTTGAAACCACTGAGGCTCAACAATTTTTAAATAACTTGCCTGAAAATCCACACAGTAGGCTGCAGAGTTGGAATTCAAAACCACTGATTCAGTAAATCCTGTTCATATAAAATCTACCCAATGAGAAAAGCGGTGTTTGTGAAACTAGCCTACCTTTACAAGGGTTGAAATAGTCAAGAAGAGTATATTATACTTGCAAATAATTGTTTATGTGCAGGTATGTGTGTATGTGCGTTTGTGTGTGTTGGAAAAACATTGTGCAGTAGCTGAGATTCAAATAGATTTGTGCTCTGACCTCAGTTCTGTGACTTACAACTGTGTAATCTTTTGCAAGGTACCTGACCTTTCTAAACTCTAGTCTCCTCATCCATAAAATTGGAAATAGAATTACAGTACAAGTTAAACTAGTTAACTCTAATTAAAATTAATATGCTCAATATAGTTTCAGAATAAGTACACAGTAAATGCTATTGCTTTTATTATTGTTATTGCTAGTTATATTATTATGGTACATTACCTTTCCAACTAAAATCTAGAACTGTTTAAAGTCTTTCAATAATACACACTCTCTCCTCATCACTCCTATAACTTTGAGGAACAGAATCAGTAGAACTCTGGCTAATAATTTTTATCCTAAAGACAAGGTTTCATGAGGGACAATGGAATATTTGACAAAGTCCTGTTACATCACAATTGAACTTCTTGAAAATTGGAGCAAAAAACAGACCATAAAGACATAAATCATCATGAAGTTATGTGAGAAACTGAGAATATTTGACCTGGAGAGGAAAACTAGCTTAAAGAGCTCTGACTATACTTGAAGAGCCAACCTAACAAAGAGGCTTTTGACTTTTTCAATAGAGTCCATGACACAGAGAAATAGTTTGAACTTAGAGATCTATTGAAAGTTAGAATGGCTGGGGAAAGGATATGAACAGACATTTCTCAAAAGAAGACATCCATACAGCCAACAGACACATGAAAAAATGCTCATCATCACTGGCCATCAGAGAAATGCAAATCAAAACCACAATGAGATACCATCTCACACCAGTTAGAATGGCAATCATTAAGAAGTCAGGAAACAACAGGTGTTGGAGAGGATGTGGAGAAATAGGAACACTTTTACACTGTTGGTGGGATTGTAAACTAGTTCAACCATTATGGAAAACAGTATGGCGATTCCTCAAGGATCTAGAACTAGATGTACCATATGACCCAGCCATCCCACTACTGGGTATATACCCAAAGGATTATAAATTACTCTACTACAAAGACACATGCACACGTATGTTTATTGCAGCACTATTCACAATAGCAAAGACTTGGAATCAACCCAAATGTCCATCTGTGACAGACTGGATTAAGAAAATGTGGCACATATACACCATGGAATACTATGCAGCCATCAAAAAGGATGAGTTTGCGTCCTTTGTAGGGACATGGATGCAGCTGGAAACCATCATTCTTAGCAAACTATCACAAGAAGAGAAAACCAAACACCGCATGTTCTCACTCATGGGTGGGAACTGAACAATGAGATCACTTGGACTCAGGAAGGGGAACATCACACACTGGGGCCTATCATGGGGAGGGGGGAGGAGGGAGGGATTGCATTGGGGAGTTATACATGATATAAACGTCATGCACATGTACCCTAGAACTTAAAGTATAATAAAAATAAAATTAAAAAAAAAATCTAAAAAAAAAAAAAAAAAAAAGAAAGTTAGAATGGCTGTCTTGGGAGGTAATGAGCTCCCTATCACTGGAAATCAGTGAACAGTCAAAAATACTAAGATCAAGAATCAGTAAGGGGCTTATAATTTTTTCTTTTCATGCCTTCTCTTTTTTCACTGTGTAAATTCTACCATTTGCTTGAGAGATTTTTTTGTTTCTCTTGGCAAAATAAAATATAAGGGACCAGAGATTCCTTGGAAACTCTATCAAGCCCTGTCACCTTTCCAGCCCCACTCACCAGGATGGTGATCCGGGTTGGCATTGAGCCTGAGGATCTTACCTTACTATTATGAGTGTGCTTTTTTTGTAGTATGCGTTTTCTATTGCCCCTTGCAAACCAAGCAAGATGGCAAAAAGAGGTGGGCAGATAGAGTCTTGAATGCATGATTCTGGATCTATTAAACCAAAATATATTAAGAGTAGCTTACTCTTATAGACTTATTCATCTCTTAGCATCTCAGATTTTATCTAATATGTTGACTTTCTATCATACTGCATGTGTTGATACATATATTGCATCTATCTATCTTTATATTGATAATATAATTACCAAGATATCTTTGAATAATATAAGGCCTAGCATTAGTTTCTAGCATAATAATAGCTATTTCATTCTTCTGCACAAGAGAAGGCCAGTGTCCTTCAACATCTGGGTCACTCAGAGTAAAAGCATCTCAACTAATTAGGTCATCATCCTCTGAGCCCAGGGCTTGCATGCATCCTCATTAAATTAGAGACTTAAATGTGGTTTCATTTATTCAGCCCAGTTTGTTGTAGAACCAAGCTCAGCCTCCCTTACACATGCATCCTTCAAGTTCATAGGCTTCATGTGAATAATGGATTTTATCTATGTAGGAATCACACTTGATGATCCATAACTACCATGCTTTCCACTCATAAAATATCCATCTCAATTAGTGAATTAGCATCCCATCAAGTTGATGTCAAAGATGTGAAACCTTGAGAATGTTCATTGCAGCTAATGAAAATATGTTTAAAAATTGCTTCTGCAAATGAATCACTGGCAAGAAATTGGCTTGTTATTGTAGACTGTATTTGGTTCTGAAAAATCAATCTTCCCTTCAGCTCTGTCATCTACTAGCTCATCAGATATTTAAAGCATCAAATGAGCTGTCTGCCTTTAACCATTCTTAGAAATTGGGGCATTTTCACAGTTTATCAAGTGACATTACAGCCATTATTATACCGATTAAAAACACAGCTACTGCAAAATAAATGATCATTATACTTCCTTAAATATAATCTTTCTGTTCCCGTTTTGTCAGCATCAGTTAAAAAAATAGTTGACATTTTCTGAAGGGTGGTACAAATTCCAGGGAAAATGTATTAAGCATCATGCATTATTCCAAATGTCTGTAAGTGTTTATGTTGTACATTATGAAAACCTTGATATAAAATGCCACAATTCAAAGAAAAAGTATTAAAAATGTCAGCCCTATTCTATCATTTTTGGAGACCAATTTGCTTTTTTTTTTTTTTTTGGTAAGGTTGTAATGAGCCTGGTTCATTTTGCTTCCTACAGTTTATCTTTTCAGTAGTAATGGAAAATTTCCCCCTTAGGCACAGCAGGCTATTCTTGTCTTAGACGATTAGGCAGAAATGAAGGAGATCATAAAGGTGAGAGATTTCTCCACAAACAATATGATGTTCAGTACAGTAGCCCGCACAATGTAGGCTGAGGAATTCCAATTGAACCCAGGGATGTGGTTTTGTGATGTAGCAGGGCATATAGAATACAAATAAGGCTTCTATTTCTGATTGCACTGGAAGGTCTGTGGAAAGACAAAGTTCAAATTTTGCCTCAGCCTTTCTACAAATGCTCAGTAAGCTGCCAAGCAATACAATTTAACTCAAGAATGTGAAGTGATGATCTCAAACATATCGAAAAGCAGGGATAGAATAACTGTAGGGTGTTATATTGAAAATAGTATAAAAATTTTTTTTCAGCAAGTTTTCTTTGTTGAGAATTAGAGTTTGTGTTTCAGATGATTTTAGAACAAAGAAGTTTCACTATTATGCCTCCTCTGGAAGCAAATATGTTAACTGTGCTTTTGAAAACAAACATGGAAAGAAGATGTCAAAGCTGAAAGGTACTCCTGCCTCAGCCACCCTGTATTAATGGGAAGGCATAGAGACCACATAAATCCACTCAGCCTATTTCTTTACCTGTAAGGTGTTACAGGTTGGTTTGAATGGTAAAACTACTATTTTACCATTTTTGACCTACTAAAGTGGCAAATAGTTTGTTCACAGTGTAGCTGTAAGAATCAGTGAAGGCCAGGCGCGGTGGCTTAAGCCTGTAATCCCAGCACTTTGGGAGGCCGAGGTGGGCGGATCACAAGGTCAGGAGATCAAGACCATCCTGGCTAACATGATGAAACCACGTCTCTACTAAAAAATACAAAAAATTAGCCGGGCGAGGTGGCCGGCGCCTGTAGTCCCAGCTACTTGGGAGGCTGAGGCAGGAGAATGGCGTAAACCCGGGAGGTGGAGCTTGCAGTGAGCTGAGATCCGGCCACTGCACTCCAGTCTGGGCAACAGAGCGAGACTCCATCTCAAAAAAAAAAAAAAAAAGAAAAGAATCAATGAAGAAAAACAAACCAACAACTCAGAGAGCACATAGTGTAGTACAATACATTCTCTTTCCTCTTTGGTACCAGACATCTTGCCAATATAAAGAATTATCTCATGATGATGTGTGTGACTACTCTAATCAATAAGTATACATAGAATTTTGCATGTTCTACCTGATTTAGTTAATCATTACAGTATGAGGTGAGTCTTATAATTAATTCCATGATGTGGAGGAGCAAACTGAGATCTGATATGTTGGGACCTGGACTCAGGAAGAATACCTGGAGAAACCATGGTTTTAGCTAGCACTGTATAAAATCTCAAAGAAGTCAGGGAGCTATTTTCAAAATTATTATTATAATAGAACTTCCTGTTATTTGCCTTTTTAGGAGCGCTTGTCATTTAATAATAATGCATAGTCATGTAATATTTAGAATAATGTTCTAGGCATGTATATTGTAGTTCGACTTCCAAGATTCAAGTCTCAGCTCCTTAACCCATTAACTATATGATCTTATGACATTAGAAAACATACATTTATATATTTATTTTACTTATTGTTAGCTAATATTTATTTGATCCCATAGGTGACAGCCACATTTTTAGGCACTTGGCTTAGATAATACTCAAAACAATCCTAGTAGGTAGTATTAAGATTTCCATTCTGCAGAGCTGGAAAGTTGATCATGGTAAGAATAAGTAATTTACCCAAGGTAGAGAGCAGAGCCAGGGTTTGAACCCAACAGTATAATTCCAGGTTTCACACTCTTAACCACTATGCTATATTTAAGTCCCAATCTGCATTTCCTCAATGATAAAATGGGATTAAATGAGAATATACGTGAAAGGCCTGGCACATGCATGTCCAATACAAGTTTACTATTCTTATATGATTTTTATTAACTTTATTATTAATATTTTGCAAAGTGTTCTAGTCTGTCTTGTGCTGCTAAAACAAAATCCCTGAAATTGAGTAATGTATAAAGAACAGAAATTTATTTCTTATTACTCTGGTGGCTGCAAAGTCCACGGTCAAGGGGCCAGCATCTGGTAAGGGCTTCTCTGCTGCATCCCTGCATGGTAGAAGGGGTAAAGGCAAGAGGGAATCAACTCCCTAAGTCAAGCTTTTTCATAAGGGCACCAAATCCCATTCAGGAGGAAGGAGTCTTCATAGTATAATCACCTATTAAAGGCCCCACCTCTTAACACTATCATATTGATAATACCTGAGTATTTGAGGGTACACACTCAACCCATTGCACAAATTCTCCAACAATGATACTTGTTGGACAAGTGTTGTGGTCCTCAAATTTGATTAAGTTGCCTAAAATACACATTAAAAGAGCCTGGAACCTACAATGTTGATTCAATCTTCTACTTCTCTGAGATTGACTCTTTTCTTATTTTTTCAATGTATAATTTGTAATTTTCTATACATAAAAACTATTGCTACTTGTGGGTAATATACTTAATGTAGTAAATCTATGAAACTTAGTGATTAATAATTATCTGACATCAACAAACACTCTTAAGGTCTTTTTTTAATCATAAAAATGTATACATTATATAAACTATATAGATTAAAATTTAAAAAAAATCAGAAAAAAGGGAATACAACTGGGTGCAGAAAACTGGAGTGTATTCCCTGGGATATCACATGGTTCTGTTCTTGAAATTGCTTTTAGATGTAATGCTTTTTGTGCATTCACAGGGCTCCTACATGCCGTAAAAAGCTAAAAAGAGATTCTTCTTGTCTAAAACTTTATTTCTATAATATGCACCTTGGCCAAATTTAGTGGATGATGCTCTTTTGCACTATCCTGAGCCTTCCTTCCATAATGAGGCACTCATTTTGCAAGCTGTTGGGTATGTTGGTATCCAATTTATCCCGCAGCTTACAGATGAGTTGATCTCCAAGAATTACCCTCAACCAAAAAGAGTCATTAAACCCAATGTCACACCTCCTTCTGCAGGCACCTCATATCCTATGACTTGTCATAAAGGGGTATAGAAGATTGATCCCTTTATCTCAAGGTGGGGAAAATCTGAAAGCCAAACCAACTCTAGAATTCTTGGTGGAATCTGGAATTTGTCAAGGCCTTTGTTCATCTCTGAGATGAAACAGAACTAAGACACAATTTCTTCTTCTGATCCAGAGAGTACTCTGCAGAAAAATTCCTGCACACAAACCTCTGTCTCAGAGTATGTTTTCTGCAGATCTTGACCTAAATTGAAACACCCACCTAGGTTGTCAAGAACCAAGACCTGTTTTGCATCACACGTTAATGAGTTCTGGTGCTAGAACATTTCAGCGATTCCTAGACTTGATTGGGACCATGTTCCTTGTGATTAGAGCTCTCTCATTCTAACCGTTTGCCTACTCTGTTTTGATCTTTCAATACTGTCAGCCTGGTAATATGTCACAACTGACCCATAGCAACAAAACACAAATATGATCAACACTCTAAGCAGTGTGTCTCAACTCTTTGCCTTTGGTCCTGTGTCTCAGCCTCATTCAATTTGTTTAATCTCACTTTGGCCTCCCATTAGACATAATTTCTATTTTTTTTTTATTTGAATGTTGGATTCTGTGCTTGATTTACAGCTTTATCCACACTTCCAGAGACAAATAATTTTGGTTGTTAGAGACGAATTATCTTCAGTCTGGTTTTCTCTTAGAATTAAAAACTTCATCACTGTTCTATCTCCCGGATGAATTCACTCACCACCTGCTGTCATATATTCTCATATGTCACAATAAACATCACATTTTAAACTTACTTGTAACTTCCCAGATTTCATTGCCTGGAACTAGAGTGTCAGAAATTGTTAAAGGAATTCCTCAAGAAAGGTTAAAAAAATTTTTAATGTAATTAGAGAAAATTGCCTTTCTTTACCTCCCTTCAAGGATTCATATTTTCCTTTACATGTTAATGACTTTCATAACTTCAGTAATAAAGAAATGATTTATGCCTTTCTTCAATTATTACATTTCCCAAATCTGAATTGGACCATGGGATGCAATTGGTTTCTTGTAAAATATGTGGCAATCTTTCAAGGAGCTACAGGGTTTTTTTTTTTGGAGGTGGGGGGAACAAATTTTGGGACCCCAAACCTAGTTCACTCTCTTACCCCGTTTGGGATCCTCTCTATATTGGGCGATAATTCTCCAACATGAGGAGAGATTTACTATATTTGTTTTTCACTTGACTTTAGGTTTTTCATTTTAGGTGTTTGGATTAAATGTTTCATGCAGATAAAGGGCGTAAAAATGAATACAATGGCCGTCATCATATATTGTATCTTCCCTGTGCTCAAGGATAAAACAGCTCTAGCCAAATAATAATAATAATAATGAATCTATGTCGGGCTGGGCCTCGGTTTTGACATGAACATCACCAGGAAAGCAGGAACACAGCCCTTCATAAGGCAGACAATTTATTGTTGAACTGTTCCAATTATTATAAACTACCTTCATTATAATTTCTATACACTTATCCCAGATTAGTCTTCTGGAAGAACAAAGAACACCAGTCACTTAAATAAATAAATGTGTTTGTTTATTTACTTATTTATTTAGTTAGTTAGTTATGTTAAATGTGTCACCTCTTCGTATATTTGAAAGCGACTAACTTATCCTACCCAAGACATCTTATCTCCAGTTTAAACATAAATTAACCCCTCAATGCTTCACAAACTGCATGTTTTGCAAAATTCTTATAGGACATCTTCCTCACATGAACATATGCTAGTTACCACTGGAACTCATCTATTCAACTTTTAGCTATTCATAAATACGGTATTTCTGTAACAACATTCAGTTGTGTGGGCAATCACTTGAAGATGCATCTGAAATGGAATGAAAGGTTTCTTCATTGTTGTCACAAAGAAATAAGTGAATTTTGCATTTTCTCCCTAGGGTTGGCCTTCAGATGAAGAACTAGACAAGAAAATAGATAGTGATTCTATTTTTATTCTTGACTATGATTAAAAGACCTCCTGTGTTATGAGAGTTGCATACCTCTGTGATTTACATTCCAGTTGGCATAGGTTTAGTTTAAGAAAGGGTAGCCAGAGGATTGGGGATTACTAGAATAGTATTAGGTCCTCCATGGGAAATGAAACATCAACATCTATTTTGCTTTACTTTCCCAATTTACAAAATTAACATGGTTATTGCCAATATTTGACATTTTAAACTTCAAGCAAGTTACTCATAGGCACAAAGCCACTTCACACAGATTTTCTTATTTGAACGGAATGTCACTGGGAGGAAGTCACACCTGTGAAAATCACTACTTTCTCAGTGACTGAATGGTTGGGGACCTGTATTGGGAGCAGGTATATTCTGATGGTAGAAAACACTGAATATTATCTATCAGCAAATAAAAATGACCTCTAGCATACCATGTTTTTTTAAAAACACCAAAAATGGGCAACAGAAAATCAAATCAGAAAATAATTTAGAATTAACAAAACAGGATAATGAGAGCTTGTTTAATTATGTTATTGGTTTTCCTTTTAAATCAGTATTTATTTCCTTTTTCCTAAAGACAAAGTTAAATAAAGTTAAATGTAGGTTGTGCTGTCCAAACTGAACTTGTCATCCTATTCCTAATGTAGCTCATGCCTACTCTAATTTGACTCCAAGCTTGACTCCAGCTTTTGTTGATTCAATATTATTTTGTTTGCAATAGAAGGGGAAAATGAATAAAAGAGAAAAGAAATAGGTGTTTTATGACTATCTTTCTCCTAGAAGAGTTGAGTAGAACTTTATTGGTTTTGATGCCATCTTTTGTGACTTTTCCATTGTCTGAAGGGTTGGAGGTTTGTTGGGTGGTGGAAGTGGGATTGGCTATTGTATCTCTTTAATAATTATAAACATTTGATTGGGTGGGAAGCTCAGCTTGGTTGAATCTGATAGCCTCATTGGCTCTTTCATAAACGCAGTTGATGCCTCAGGGATCTTGAGAACTTATTCAGATCCCCAAAAAGTTGGAAATCATAGCTGAGTTAGATATAAGTGCCCTGTAGTTATGAAAGTTGAGGATGTAAACACACAAGCTATGTGACTATCTAAGCTGCCCTTTTTCAGTTGGAAAACAAATAGTAAAGAATTTAAAAATTCCAATGAGAGGGAATTAAAAAACAAATAATAGTCTTAATTTTAAAATATTTTATATGATCCTAACTTTTCAAATGAAATCTCTGAAGAACGAAGAGAAACCCATTATCCATTAATACATTCTGAAATGTCAGAGCAAACATATCTAAGTGGTTTTCTCCATTGGAAAGATACACAACAATAAATACATGTTTCTAAGAATATAGTAGTTAATGACAACTCCTGCCTCTTTACAATAGTCTTAATTTGAAACCAGCAAGATATTAGAAAGAAAATTGGCTTTCATAGGTTTTTATTTATTTTTTCTTAATTTTAGTTCCTCCATCTGCTAAAAATCCAAAACAAAACACAACAATAACAAAAAATGAACAACAAGAAACTAGTAAACTAAAATCCAAATGAAATCAAACCGAAAGAAAAAAGAACAAAAAACCCTCCTGTTGCCTCCACATATCATTTTACAGTTTGTGTCCAATCAAGGAAGCAAGCAGGGGCTGAAGTTATGACTCTAACTTAATTAACACATTAATAGAGTGTCTACACTGGGCCAGTTCATTGGGCCAAGCCCTTTACATTTATTGACTCTTGTATTCCTTAAAATAACCTCAGAGGCCAGATGACATTATTATCTCAATTTTATAAAGGAAATGAATCCACCAAGAATTAACTGACTCAGGGTCACACAGCTAGTAGGTCGTAGAGGCTGGCGTTGACCCTGGCAGTCAGGCTCTGGAGCCCATTCTCCTCTTTCACGTATGTGTGTTGTGTGGGTTTTCATCAAGTATTACTAAAATACAGAAGATAATTATCCTACTTCTTCTTCTTTTACAATTTAATAGGAGAATTGACTCTAATTTAAATGAAATAAATTCTACAGCTTCCTATCTAGAACCTGGTGCAGAGTGATGTCAATAAGTAGAGAGTATCCTACTAGTCTCCTATTTTTACTTTTTATAATTTAAAATTTATCCTCCTGTAAACTTAGGAAAGCCTATTCTCTCACGTACTAAATCAAGTTATTTAAATGCTTAAGAATCCCAATAAACATTATGAAGCAAACTTTCTTTTCTGAATAATTTGGAGGCTAAAGTTTATGGTGGAATATAGAGAATTTGTGAGCCTGGTTTTGGCAAACGCAGCATCACTTTATCTTCCTCCTCATTCCCGCTAATTTCCAAGTCTCCAGAGTTCTTGGCAAGAGACGATAAAGGGAAAGAAACTGAAAAAGATTAAAAATATATTAAAACAATCAATATTCCACAAATGAGGAAAGATCTTATCTGTTGATGTTCCAATGAAGAAGTGGTAGGATTTAAAGTCTTTCCATTAAACTGTAGAAACTATAAGCTAGAGGCTACCTCGCCAGAATACGACAAGGACAAGGAGTGAAGAAGTTAGAGGTGGAGAATAGTACAGGAGAAGCAAGAGAGACAAGATTTGAAACACCCATCCAGGAGGGGTTCCACATTCATTGAAAGGTTTGCACCATATGCTAAACTCTGTGTGTGATTGTGCCATTGCAATGAGGACTCACAGCCTCATGACCTTCCCGCATAGTGTGGGATGACCTCAGGGATGGATCTTTATGAAGTACAGTATTAAGTACTAGGCTAAAGGGAATGTAGGTGAATTTCTGAAGGGCACTTTCCATTATGTTTACCAATATTACTGTAAAAATCAAAATAATTTAAATTTTAAAAATAAGCTCAAATGCTGACGTGGCTCTTTATTCTCAGCTATTTAGATTCTAGAGCACTGAGGTTTTCCACCGAGAAGTCTAAAGATGGTGTGCTACCCACTGGCCTTTGTTTATTCCTTTCATGGATATACAGTACAATAAAGATGATTGTAAAGTCCTGGATCACTTTAAAATTGAGTGTCTGCTGGAAACGTTACTTTTTTAGTCTTCTCCCTTGCAGCCACTGACCTGAACACAAATTGCCAATAGTAGATTCACTTTTAATGTGATGGACCACGACTTGTAAGTTTGACTTTTGGTACCCCCGGTGAAGACAATTAAGCAAACCTCATAAAGCTATAATTGAAATGTTAACAGATAATTGTCCATGTAATTACTCCAAGTCATTTTATTATCATTAGAGGAGAATAAAAGTCAGTGGTATAATTTAATATCAAATATTAATTGGTTACTGAGACACAGTTAAAGTTAATGCATCTGTTTTATAACAACTTGGGAGTTTTGTTTTTGGCTGGAGATCATGAGAATGCAGATTCTGGGCAAAGGAAACATTAGTGGAAGGCAGGAATGTTGTCCCAGGATTCTATAATTTACCAGGGCTATACTCATTTCACTTAGCTTCAAAAATATCTTTGAAATTATCAATCTTTTCCCTGAAATACCTCCTGCATGCAGGATATGGATGAGAGCATAAAACAGAAACTAGTGGTGATGAAGTCTTCGTCTGATTTATTTTGTTCGTGCATCTCTGCTTAGTCATTGGGCAGACTCTGTGGGTGCTCCCCTATTCCTGGTAGCTTTTCGTTAGCTCCCTTCCACTGCTCTTACACCTAGTTGTTCCCATCCATGCTTCA
The DNA here is from genome assembly GCF_009764315.1 of Trachypithecus francoisi. Lineage (NCBI taxonomy): Eukaryota > Metazoa > Chordata > Mammalia > Primates > Cercopithecidae > Trachypithecus > Trachypithecus francoisi. The sequence continues at coordinate 11,288,825 of NW_022681454.1, read as the reverse complement.
TTGACTTATTAGTTACTTCAGAATGTTCTATACTGGTTTGTTTGTGAGACTGATTTCGTGACTGTAACCGAAAGAGGTAGCACTCTTGTCATTATCCTGTTAATAAATTACTAAAAATATAAAAATGGTCATTTGATCTTGTACTTTGGTAGAGAACCAATTTCAATATCACCCTCTTACAATTTCAGTCACTCAGTCTTTTCTGATATCATCCTATTGTAGCGTGAATATTTGTGTCCACCAAACATTTATATGTTGAAATCTAATGTTCAATTTAATGGTATTAGAGGCTTTGGGGGAGGTAATTAGGTCATGAGAGTAGAGCCCTCGTGAAGGGGATTGGTGCACTTGTAAGAAGCCAGAGAAATAGCTAGTTCTTTTGTTGTTGTTGTTTTGCCACTTGAAGTGGCCGTCTGCCACCAGGAAGAAGTCATTCACTAGAACCTGACTATGCTGAGACCCTGATCCCTGACTTCCAGTCCCCAGAATTGTGACAAACAAATTTTTGTTGTTTATTATATACCTAGTCTATGGTATTTTTTAATAGTACCCTGAACTGATTAACGCACACATCAGTCTTACACTAGGTCCTTCCTTTGAATATCTTCAAAGTCTTCTAGAACTTTTTTTTTCCTATTAAATTACTTAATAAGTCTTCTTTTTAGGTCTACTAATACAGCAATAGTTTGAAATATGTATATCACATGTAAAAGCATGGTGTTCAAATTGAGTGCCAAAAGAGTTTTACTCATAAAGAATGGCCAGGGATCAATAAAATTAATTGTGAAAGACATAGCTGAATATTCATTATTTTACCTAGTTATGGCATACATATGTCAACTGAATGTTCTCAACGTAAGTGAACAATTGAATATAACTGAACATTCATTATTTTACCTAATTAGGGCATATATATCCAAATTATATAAACAGTATCTTTTAGATTATTTTAAAATTAAACCTTATAAAATATAATTTGAAAAAATAGAAATGTTTAGTTTTTTAAATGTAGTTTATGCCTCCTTTGATTCGAAAGTAAAAACCTGACAGCTTTTCTTTTGCGTCAAGATGTGAATGTCAGTTCTTGAATTTTTTGTAGACATGTGCAGTACAAAAATTCAGCATCAAATTATTTATCTGGAATGACATATATTCATTTTTTGTGTAAGAAAAATGCTGCAGACATATAATACAGGTGCTCCTAAATATAGACTGTGGAAAATGCTATTTGATCAATGGTTTATTTAATAGATTGGATAACGATTCAAGATGTAGTTTCAGTTTGTGATATCCCAAATGGTCATATTTATTGTTTCTGACTATGTCACACTGCAATTCAAAAAATTCATTTTGGAACTCCTCGTTCTTTGACCATTATTAACTGGCAAAGAAAAATGGTCCTATTTAGTTCATTTTCATAAAACTGAAAGTCAAGAAATATTTTTTGAAAATCAATTTTCAACTTTACAATTTGTGTATACAGCTCAGACTATTATTTGACCTTTGGAAATGACTTAAGTACAAGAAAGTGTGCCAGATAATTCACTACTTATGAATTTCTAAAGAACTCAATTTCATTAGAAAGGAGTGAAAAATGCATTTATGTAATAACTTCTGAATGCCCTTAAATATGAATATTCAAAGGGTTTGTAAGGTTATAATGTCAAACAAAAAAATGCCAAAAGGTTAATTTGATTTTTATTGGTGAGCCAACAGTGGGGATCTTTCTTGTTTGACACGAGCAAATAAATTTCTTTCAAAGATCAAAAATTATCCCCGCAAGATTCCTTAGTGAGTTGTGCACTCACTAAGATGCTGAGGTTGATAAATGGGGGGTGAGATGTCTGTACAATCATCACATGCGGCCTCAACTGTCTATGGTTAAAACTATGGGAACATTTCCAGTTCGCATTTCTCATTGTTGTATGCCTGATAGGGTCCATATGTAATGCTTTAGCAAGGCAGTTATTGGTAAATGATGCAATGGGTGGATTTAAATTTTGTTTGTTTTGTACAAAGGTATCATCACCAGTCAGATTCCAAACCACTACAGACTTGTTTACCTTCAATTTTCAGCGACCAAGAAGAAGCCATTTGGATACATACTTATTATAGGCAGTGCATGTATATATATGCTTCTTAGTCACCTATAATTTGCCATTAAAACAAAAACAGCTAGTGTGCTGTGGGTATTCTCCCATTTCTTCAACATGCTACACAATTGCATTGTTGGACAAATTGACATTTACAAATGCTTGTTTTAGTTTAGGACTTATAATTTTTGCTATACTCAGAAGACTTTAATACATTTGCCTACAGTAAATGATTTTGATACTCAGCCATTTTTTCACTTAATACATTTATAGCAAGCAGTGTCACTCAATCTAATTCAGAAACAAACCCAGCTAAATTTCAGGCATTTTTGTTGTGGTTATTAAGTTGTTTGTGCATGTTCCAGTCACACTAGTTAACATGCATTGTTTATTAGGGACACATTGATTTATATGTGTAGAAACATTTCATTTCAATATTAAGCATTTAGGAATACTTTTCATTTTCAAAAGAGAAATACATTTTCTCACGTTTTTCTTGAAACATCCACATTTAACTTCCCCTCTCTCGATAAAAATGCATGCAGAAAAACATTTCACTTTGCTCTTAAATCTTTTATGAAAACAGAGATAGCATGTATATGAATTATAACTGACATAACCCTCAGCATCTGAAAGACTGAAGAAAACTCTGAGGACTGTGACACGGGAGGGAGAAAATGCTCCTCCACTCCAGGAGGCTTTTTCCACTTCTCAGATAGCCTGATTTTTAAAAGAGAGGTCACATAACTAGATTTTCATATGCAATCTCCTAACTTTTACATGCTGGAAAAAATATTTTAACTTTGTGCAAATAAAACTAAATACTTCCCTTTGGTAACTAGTTTGTGCCTTCTATTCTGAATAACTAGAGGGCATGTGAAACGTTTCATTTACCTTTTCTCTTAAATGTTACTGTTGAGAATGAATGGCAAATAACAAATAAAAACAACATTATTTGAAGGAATCCTGATGTCCAGGGTAGAAAAAAGATATTCTTGATATGTTCAATATGAATTTGTATTTAGAATTTCACTTTAAGATTAGACTACGAAAATTATAAATTAAGGATAAGTGTTAGGCAAACAAAAGCATCTAAATTGATTATTTTAAGGATGGATCCTACATTCTTCTATTAGTCTTCACTCTTGAAGGTGATCTTGTTTACCATTATATCCAAAACAATTTTTACTGTGATTAGAATTGAAGATGCTGAGGTTTGCATAAGTATGGCCACAAAATTCATTCCAAACTCAATAATTTTATAATGTACTTCAGAGTTAGCTGTGGGATATTATGTAGTTGTTCCATAGTTTTCTTTCCTATTGTCAAAACTTGGGGTGCACCAACTACATACATGGCACTTTGCTAACCCTGTGGGGATAGAAAAAAAGTGGAAACACATACGGTGGCCCATGCCTGTAATCCCAGAGTCTTGGGAGGCTAAATCGGGAGAATGGCTGGAGACCAGGAATTCAAGACCAGACTGGCCAACATGGTGAGACCTTCTTTCTATACAAAGTTAAAATACTTAGTTTGGGTGGAGTGTGCCTGTAGCCCCAGACACGCACAGCTGAGGTGGGAGAATCTCTTGTGCCCAGGAGTTTAAGGCTATAGTGAGCATGATCCTGCCACTGCACTCCAGCCTCGGTTACAGGACAAGCAAGATGTTAGTCCTGCAAAGTATGTAAAATACTGGTAATAATGGGAAGGAATATTACCATCAAAAGGGGGATTGATAATGCCTATCATCTTTTAATTTCTCTACTTTTACATCTTTCTTTAACTGGAAGCCAGATCTTTGATTTGACTGATTTAACTAACACTTGTAAGAATTGTAGTTTGAATGATTCTTCTGAAATCATTATAAAGTGTTTAATGTCATCCCCCAACCCTTATGCTCCTTGCTTCTTCTGGCAGAGTCTAAATTTAATCTTAACATTTTCATCAAAGATGGCAATACCATTGTGGGATATCCCCCCAAACCTAGATGGATTTAATGATGCTCTTTTCTCCATTCTATGACAATTTGTAAATACACCTATTTGTTACAAGAAAGAGGTCCCAATCCAGACCTCAAGAGAGCGTTCTTGGATCTCATTCAAGAAAGAATTCAGGATGAGTTCACAGCGTAAAGCCAAAACAACTTTATTAAGGAAGTAAAGGAATAAAAGAATGACTGCTTCATAAATAGAGCAGCCCCTAGGGCTGCTGGTTCTCCACTTTTATGGTTGTTTTTTGACGATATGCTCAACATGGAGTGGATTATTTATGCCTTCCCTCTCTAGACTGTATAGGGTAACTTCCTGATGTTAGCATAGCATTCGTAAACTCTCCTGGTGCTGGTGGGAGTGTGACAGTGGGGACAACCAGAGGTCACTCTAGTCGCCATCGTGGGTTAGATGGGTTTGAGCCAGCTTCTTTACTGCAACCCGTTTGATTAGCAAGGTCTTTATTCCCCATGTCTTGGGCCAACCTCCTATCTCATTCTGTGACTTTAAATGCCTTCACCATCTGGGAATGCAGTCCAGTAGGTCTTAGCCTCATTTTACCCAACTCCTATTCAGGATGAAGTTGCTCTGGTTCACAGGCCTCTGACTTATTTGGTAGTGAAGTAGTGTTGTTAAATCAGAATGAGAAACATGTAGGTCAAGGTCTTCTTGAGAATTGTGTCTTCAATGCTTAGCATAGTTAGCATCTGTGGGATAAATAAATGAACAAATAAATTGGCAAAAACAATCAGGTTGAGAGATTAAGGTATTCTATGGTTGCTATTTTTCTAGCCTTCATTTCTGTTGAGATGAATTAGTTGATGATTGATGAGACATTTTAAAAGAAAATAGCTATGACAGATACTTCTACATTTGCATACCATGTCTTGTTCATCAGATAAAGCAATCTAACATATTATAGAAATTATTGTCCTTTTATGTGAAACATTTTATATTATACGTATTTATATTTTAGTTTTTAAAGATTTTCATTAGAGATTTATGGTATATAAAATATTGTGTAAATTTACGTGTCGCTGGACTTCAGTGAAAACGGTTACATAAGGAGCTTCAGTGATTGTTTTCTCCATAAAATGAATGAGAACACTGGCAGGAAGTTGTCAGAATCAGCTTTCAGAACACAGGAAATTAAACATAGACTGGGAGCAATTCAGAGTGTGCATCCGAGAAAAATGCTGAATCTCAGTTAAATCAGTGTGTTTTGTGCCACAAAGTGGCTTTTTCTATTTCCATCCACCTCTTCACAGCTCCACAGTAGGCTTGAAAACTAAGAGATCACGATTACTGTGAAAACCAGCAGTCTGACAGCCAAAGGAAGAGGCAAACCTGTGCTGCATCTTCTTCAAACTTCATTCCCAGAGAACTGACATTATTGAACTCTTGTGGTAGTTTCCTGGAAGACCTCACTTGCCAGGCAATCTTTTTAAAATTTTTATGTCCAGGTGTACATATGCAAATTTGTTATATAGGTAAAATGCATGCCACAGGTGTCTGGTGTACAGATTATTTTGTCACCCAGGTAATAAGAATAACACCCAATAGGTAGTTTTTGAAATCCTTTCCCTCCTCTTGCTTTCTACCCTCAAGTAGGCACCAGTGTCTGTTGTTCCCTTCTTGGTGTCCATGTGTTCTCATCATTTAGCTCCCACTTATAAGTTAGAACATACAGTTTCTGGTTTTCTTTTCTTGCATTAGTTTGCTTAGGTAGGATAACAGCCTCCAGCTCCATTTATCTTGCTGCGAAAGACATGATCTTGATTTTTTTATGACTGAGTAGTATTCCAGGGTGTATATGTACCATATTTTCTTTATCTAGTCTATTATTGAGGGGCATTTAGGTTGATTCTATGGTTTTGCTGTGATGAATAGTGCTGAAATGAGCATATACATGTATATATCTTCATGGTAGAATTATTTATATTCCTTTGGGTATATACTAAATAATGGGATTACCAGGTTAAATGGTAATCCTCTTAAGTTCTTTGAGGAACTACCACACTACTTTCCACAATGGCTGAACTTGAAATCAGCAAGAAGAAATGACTCATGATGCATCAAGTGTTCTCTATAGGACTAAAACTGACTTTGTAACATAAGCCTAGGGGGCAGAGGATTGGGATGACACAGTCAAACTGCTAAAAGCAACAAAACAAAACAAGAACAATAAAAATACTGGTAGACTGCTTCCCTATAAGAAATACATAAAGACAGTAACTGAAATCTACAAGAAAGAATAAAAAACACCATTGAAGAATTACATAGAAGCATATAAAAGATAGCACAAATGTATTTTTATTCATATCTCATCTGTTCTCCTTTCTGAATTAAAAGACAGCTGCATAAAACAATGGTTATAAATCTGTGTTGATGAGATACAATGCGAAACTGTATCATTTGTATGACATCAGAACAAAGGATGGAAGATATAGATGGATAGAAACAAATTTTGTATACTACTGTAATTAAGTTATTATTGATACAAGATAGAGTGTTATAAGTTAACATGATAATGAGAAGTCACAGGACAAGCACTGAGAAAATAACTAAAAAATATAATAAGTGACATGGCAAGAGAACGAAAGTGTGATATAGAGTACCTGTACAACATAAGAGAAGGCAATAAAGAGGGGAAAAAATGGAGAAAGAAAAACAGAAATTACAAAAGATATGTAAAAACAAATAGCTGAATCACAGACATAAGTCTCAAACTGTCAGGAATTACACAAAATGCAAATGAATCAAGTATTCTAATTATCCATGTCATAGACTGAAATTACCAGAATGAAAAAAATATATATATAACTGTATATTGCTACAACACGCATACTTTAAGTTGAATGATACAAATAGGTTTAAAGAAAAAGGATAGGAACAGATATCCCAGGCAAACAAACAATAACATAAAGAAAACTGAGGTAGTGATACAAATAAAAGACCTAATATGCTTTAAAAAAGTTATGGGATGCTTTATGAATTTGTGTGTGATCCTTGCACTGACGCAATCCTGATCTATGTATAGTTCCAACAAAATATACTTTAAGACCACAAAGTTATTGCTAATGACAAAAATTATATTTTATAATAATAAAATGCTCAAACAAGGAGGTATAAATGTGCCTAACAACAGATCCATGAAATATATGAAACAAAACTGACATAATTGAAGGGGCAGTTTGACAATTTAATGGTAACAGTTGGAGATTTTAATAACCAACTTTCAATTACAGATAGGACAATTAGGCATAAGATAAGCAAGGAAATGGAATACTTGAATGACAGTATAAACCAGCCAGAATGAGCAGACATCTCATATAAAATAATCCATTCAACAAAACAGAATTCAAATTATTCTCAAGTGTACATGGAACATTCCTCCAGATAGAGCATAAATTAAGCCATAAAATTAGCTTTAATAAATTTAAAGAATTTAAATCATGCAGTGTATGTTTCCTAATAACAATGGAATAAAATTAGAAATAAATTAAGAAAATAAAAGTTCGGAAATTTATAAATGTGTGGAAATTTAAGTCTCATCTTTCTAAATAATCATCTTTCTAAATAAAGAATAAGTCACAAGATTAAGTCTCATCTTTCTAAATAATCATCTTTCTAAATAATCAAAGAATAAGTCACAAGATTAAGTCTCATCTTTCTAAATAATCATCTTTCTAAATAAGTCACAAGACAGATCAGAAAGTACTTCAAAATGAATTTGAATAATATTGGTGTATAGCAAAACATATGAGATGAAGCTAAAGGAATGATTAGAGAAAAAAATGGATGTCTGCAAATACCTGTGTTAAAAAAGAAGAGAGATCACAAATCGGTAACCCAATCTTCCTTCTTAAGGGAATGGAAAAAGAATATCAAGAGAAACCTTAAGCAGAAATAAATAAATAATAAAAATTTGAATGAAAGTAAATGAGATGGGGATAGAAAAACTATATACAACAACAACAACAGCAACAAAAAACAAACACTGGGACTTTGAAATAAATTAACGCAATTGACATATCTTTAGGTAGCATAACCAAGAAAAAGAAAGGATACTCAAATTACTAAAATCAGGATGAAAAAGGGGAAAATACTACCAACTTTATTTTAAAAAGATAAAGGATTACTATATACAACTGTATACAAAATGATTGGCTAAATTAGATAAAGATTACAAATTCTTAGAAAGATACAGAAGCTACTCAAAAACTACTCAAAAGAAACAGAAAATGAAAAAACAATAACAAGTCAAAGGATTGAAATAATATTTTTAAACATTCCACAAAAAAAATTAGGACTAGATGTCTTTACTGGTGAATTCAACTAGTTTTTAAAAAGTTAATACTAATTTTTTGCAAGCTTTTCCAAAAATATATTAGAAGTGAGCCCTTCTCAACTTCTTCTATGAGACCAGCACTGCCTTCATATCAAAATCAGACAAGAACATCACAATAAATTATCACTACAGACAAATATCCCTTGTGAATATAAGCACAAAAAATGCTTACCAAAATACTGGCAAATCATGTCCAGCAATATCTTAAAAGAATTACACCAGGCAGGGCAAAGTGGGATCAGATGCAATGTATCAAAGGAATACAGATTAGTTCAACATACAACAAAAATATATATAATATGCCATACTAGAAAAACAATTATAATAAAACACATGATGATCCCATAGACACAGAAAAAGCCTTTGATAAAATCCTAAACTATTTCATGATAGCAGAAGATTACCTGAACCTGGAAAGCTGGCTAACGAAAACCCCACAGCCAACGTCATACACAATGGTGAAAGATTAAAATATTTTTTTCTAAGATAATTCACAAGATAAAGATTTTCAGTCTCACTACTTGTTATTCAGCACTGTGCTGGAGATTCTAGCCTTGGCATTTATGCAAGAAAAAGGAATAAAAGACATCGAGATTGCAAGATAAGAAGTAAAACTATCTCTATTTGAATATTACATGAGCTTACAAATAGAAAATCCTAAATTATATAGCAAAAAATCCACTAGTGCTCATAAAAATTTAGGCAAATTTGCAGGATTCAAGATCAATACATAAAAATTAATTGTATTTTTCTACACTAGTAGTGAATAAGCTGGAAATGAACTTGATGCCATTTAAAATAGCATCTAAATAATTAAATATTTAAGAATAAATTTAATGATGGAAGCGCAAGATTGCACACTTAATATCACAAACATTGTTGAGAGAAATTAAAGACTTAAATAAATAGAAAGACTTCTCATATTCTTAGATTGGAAGACTCTATATTCTGAAAATTGACAGTCTCCAATTAGATCTACAGTTTTAACATATTCCTTGTCTAAATATCATATGCTTTTTTTCTTTGCTGATATTGACCAGCTGATCTTAAAATATATATAGAAATGCCAGAGACCAAAGCAGCCAACACAATCTTGAAGAAGAACAAAGTTGGAGGACTCATGCTTCTTGATATCGTATCTCAAAAACTGCAGTAGTCAAGACAGTGTGGTAGTGGTATAAGGTTTAACGTGTAGATCAATGGAATACGATGAAGACTCCATAAATAAACCTGTATTTCCATGGTCAAGTGATTTTCACCTGGGGTGCCAATAAAATTCAGTGAAGAAATAATATTTTATTTTATTTTTTTTAACAAATAGTGCTGGAAAAACTGCATCCATCTATCTATCTATCTATCTATCTATCTATCTATGTGTTTATCTGTCTATCTATAATTTCTACCCCTACATTACACCATATAAAATAATTCAAATGGATTGAAGATCTAAATGTAAGGGTGAAAAATCTAAAACTCTTAGAAGGAAGCATTTTATATATATATATATAATCTGGATATATACCTGAAAGAATATAAGTTGTTCTACCAGAAAGATGCCTGCACATGTATGCTCATTATAGTGCTATTCACAAGAACAAAGACATGGAGTAAATCTAAATGCCCATCAATGGTAGACTATATATATATATAAAAGGTGGTACATATACACCATAGAATACTACGTAGGTTTAAAAAAGAATGCGATCATGTCCTTTGCACCAACATGGATGGGGCTTGAGACCTTTATCCTAAGCAAACTAATGCAAGAACAGAAAACCAAATACTACATGTTCTCACTTGTAAGTGGGAGCTAATCAACGAGAACACATGGACACTAATAGGCGAACAGACACTGGGACCTACTTGAAGATGGAAGGTGGGAAGAGGGACAGAATCAGAAAAATGCCTATTGGGTGCTATGCTTCTTACCTGGGTGATGAAATAATCTGTACACGAAATCCTCATGATGAGAAGTTCACCTGTATTACAAACCTGCACATGTACTTCTGAACCAAAAATAAATGGTAAAAAAAGAAAATTTGCTTAGCATCATTAGTCACTAAGAAATTCAAAACCACAATGAGATACCATTTCATACTCACTACATGGCTATAATAAAAAAAGGCGGGCAAAACACATTTTGGTGAAGATGCAAAGAAATTTGAATTCTCACAAAGTGCTGATTGGAATGTCAAATAATTCAGCCACTTTGGAAAATGGTTTTGTAGTTCTCCAATATATTAAATATGACCACCGCATGACCAACCATTTCACTTTTGGATATATACCCAAGAGGAGTGAACATCTACATCTGCACATAAACATATATTATTGTTCATAGCAGCATTGTTCAAAATAGTTAAAATGTAAAAACAATCTAAATGTCTATTATCTGAAGAAAGGAATAGCAAAATATGGTTATATCTACAAAATGGAATATTATTGGGCAATAAAAAGAAATGAAGTACTGATTTATGGTAATTCATATAGATAAACCTTGAAAACATTAGTACAAGTTGAAGAAAAGCAACACATAAAGCAACATATTATGATTTCATTTACATAAAATGTTTAGAAGAGAAAAATCCATTGATAGAGATCAGTGGTTGACATTGGTTGTGGGAAGAGGAGAATGGGGTGCAATGCTAATGTATGTGGGATGTCTTCTTGCTATTAGAAAAATATTCTGGAATTACATAGTGGTGATAGCTGCACCATGTTGTGAGTATAACAAAAACACTGAATTATCCAATTTTAAGTGATGACTATCATAACTTTGAAAGAATGAAGTATATCTCAATTTTTAAAAATGCTGGGAGCACATAATGCTAAATAACTGACCTCCAAAATCAAAGTCTCCTGGAAGCACATATATGAAATATACAAAGATGCAAACAGATGTCAGGAATCCACAGAAAATTGCTGATATTGGGCCGAATGTGTTTTTAGGTAGTATTCAATTTTAACAGTAATAAATAGTGGACACTTTTTAATTTTCTGTACCAAGACATCTTTTGAGTGCTTTACATGCATGCTTTCATCTAATCTTCATAAAATTCTGTGATGATTTATAAAATTTTCAGTTTTACAGATGGAAATCTTGAACCTTTCGTGATTAAGACGTTAGTCCAAAATCTCTCCATTAGCGTGTATCCAGATTTGAATCAAATACCACTAGCTTCATAGCGCATAGCAGTGAAGTATAATCTTTTTGAAGTTTATGCTGAAGTAAACATTTTATTCATTGATGATTGATTCATTGTATCACCCATTTAATAAGCTTCTTTTTTGAAACTTTTCTACCCTGAGTTACTTTTAAACGTAGGCAATACAAAGTGAAATATGAGTAAAAAAGCAATGCTATCATGGAGCCTGCACGGGGATGTGTAAATAACCAACAAACAAATTAATTAGGATGAAGACTCAGCTCCAATAAAATGCAGGGATATGATTAAAAGAGATTACATGGTCAAAGGAGACCTTGCAGAGAAGCTGGTTTGTAAGTCAAGGCCTGAATGATGAAAAAAATTACTTCTGCAAAAACCTGAGGGAGAGAATCTCAGGCTCTGGCATCAGCTAGTGAAGATGCCTGCAGGCAGGAATATGTTGCCTCCAGAAAGAAAGCAAGTGTTGTTAGAAAATAATGATGGAGGTAGAGTGTGGGATATGAGATCTAAGAGCCAAATCCTAAAACACTGTTTAGACCTGAGTGTGGGCTGAGAGGAGGAAGAGAACAGCAGCATGATATCGATGTTGCCAATGATGATGATGATGATAACTGTACCAGAAAAAAAACAAAAAAACAAAAAATCAATGTGTGTACCTCATATGTGTCATTATTTTGCTAAGTATTCTGTATGCAGAATTCTTAGTTATCATTCTCAAGTAGCATTTAAGGAGAGTGACTTTCCCATTTTATGTTAGAAAAGCTGTGGCTCAGAGATGGTAACCAGCCCAAGATAAAACAGCTAAATGAGAGGTAGAGAAGGTGTTGAAATCTATGTGACTGGTCCTTAACCACGATTGCTAGTTCCAGCCGCCTCTCAAAGAGGAAATTCTGTGGTAGAACAGTATACATCTTTGTCATTCAACAATATTTTTAGTTGAATGAATTAGGGCGAAGTTTATTTTTGTACACCAAATATTTCTTGGGTGTGTTCGACTCTCACTGTGATTCTACTTTTGCTTCAAGATTTCATGTTCATTATTTATATCTGTAAAGCTCTAAGAATACCAATGTCGTGATTTCACAAAGAACCCCCACCTTTCAAGTTGCCATTCTAGGTCAGTATTGTTGAGGATATTTTAAGTGTACACCTTATGTTCTAGGGACAAAATATCCCAATCTCGCTGTGAAAGCCAGCTTGTACGACTAAACGGCTGGGGCAGGATTAGACTGTCAGTTATTAAGCAGGTTGTTCTAAATAAGCAGGCAAAATCTTGTTATTTTGACAGGCAGTTACAGAAAAGAGCTGGCAGCCCCAGGAGCACAAAATGAAATGTCAAAGAGTCCAAGGATATGTCATTGTCCACAAAAAGCCATCAGCAACTGCTGGGGTAAACATCAAATTTACATTTAGTCTACCAAATAGTAAACAGTATTGACAAGTGAAGTGTGTGTGTGTGTGTGTGTGTGTGTGTGTGCTTTCTGTCCCCTGGGAGGATTTTAAGAAAGACAAATGATATCCTATTTGTGGTTGTACTTTAAGAGATTCAAATATAGGTCTGAATGGCAGAGGAATCACTGCAGAGCTTCTGGGAAAGAATATCCTGCCCTTTCACAAAAGCACATCCCATCTAATAGCGAATGTGAGGAAGTGAGAACAAGAGCAATTCTTATTATCCCTGTTCCTAAAAAAAGTTTCTGTCCTGCTAATTACTGGTGGAAAACTGAGGCCCAAGACAAGGGGGCTTTCCCAAACCCTCATAGCTAGCAGCAGCGTAACTGGGATTTTAAACAAAGCAACCTGCTTCTGGAACTCGGCATAAACACTCTGTACATAAGGAAGTCACCATGGACAGCTCTCTCTGAAAGGAAAATATTATTCTAGTCATCCTAGTTGATGAAATTGAATATTGCATCCAATGAAAAGCGTTCTCAATACCTTAACACAAACTTACTGACTCCTTTCTTTAAACAAACAAATAAACAAAAAGCTTCCTATTCAGAGTGTTTTTAAATACATTATTTTTAACATTTATCTAATTGCATGAAATTAGTCAATGTATTTCATTCTATATCCCATTCTCATTCCCACGTTGAATACTACCTTACATATAATGGAAATTCATTGGCTTCTATTTTATATCCTGTGTCTCTAACCTAGAAAGTGGTAAATCAGTAAATGGTTGAAAAAAATTTAAAACCCAAGTCAGAAATAATCTAGCAAATGATACTTTGGAAAGTTTAGCCAACCTTCGCAGCAGAGTTATGGCTGAGACACATTTTTTAATTCCTTGAGATAAAATTATTCAACCTTTCACTTGCCCTCAGGGAAAAGGCTAATCATCCATCTTCCAGGTAAGTTCAAAAGTATGTTTCAGGTGTTGTGATTTATGATAAAGTTTTCGGCACAATAAGAAAGAGAGAAATAGCTACCACTTGCCCAGATTTTAAAATTTGATTGTGGAATCTTAAAAGCTAGGTGGATGGTATCCTGTCATATTTGTCCTCTATTGAGGAGGTTTATATATTTTTCTTGCAGATACCGCAGTCAATCGATAGATGTTCACGTATCTGCAAAGTGACCAGGCAAGAATTTTCAGGAGGGTCTTGGCCTGAGCAAGTCAGTATGTTGGTGGATTAGCTTTTGATTGATTGTCTGATGGGCCAGAATGTGTAGGAGGAACACTAAATGAGCAGCTCAAGTGTCAGTCTTGAAATAAAATCATTTTTTACCCAGGGAAAGGATTAAGAAAACGAAGTGTGTCTCTTTCCTGTTAACATAAGCTCTAGCTGCATCCTCATCTTTTGATGGCCTCAAGCTTCCTGGTGACATCTGGTCAATCAACCTTCTTCAGTCCTACTGAGGGCCTAATAGGCTATTGATTGGAAGGCTAGCAGAGCTGGAGTGGTAATAACATCAGATAAAAACATGAAGCCAATATTTGTTCATTCCAATCATCTATTCTGACATATACTCAGAGCTCCTAAAATTCAGATCCAGTTAACATGTAATGAGAACCAATTCTGTTCCAAGCGTCACCCTAGGCTAAAGGTGATTTTTTCCCACAAATCCAAACACGTGAAAGAGAGTATCTGTACAGGATGGACTGCCATGGAGAAACAGCCCAACAGGGCATCCCTGTTTGTGGATGACTCGGCTTAGGGTTTCAGACTCAAGCAGGGTAATGAGAGCATCTGCATGGTACAGTATCCACACCCACGTGGAGGAGTGGATGGGTATGTCCTTGAGTTGGCATGCACATCCTCATGGATCAGATGCCCTTCTCACTCAGCTGGGCTCACACCATGCTTCTCACTCCCCACCCCCTCACCCATCAGGAACATCCTTCCTCTCCTACTTGGGCATCAGTGTACAGCAAGGACACTTCTTGCTTAGTTAAGCTTTCCCAGTTAAGAAAAGTGTGACTTCAACTTAAAATCTGAGGCAGAACTGAATGAGGTAACAGCTGGGGAAATGTCACCTAAGGACAACACTCACAGCCTGACAATAAGTTCTTTCCTGAAGAGGGATCTTAGAAGTGTGTGTCTGTGTCTGCCATAGAGTAAGGAAAAGGAGAAGGGGTTCCCATTAACTTTTGATATGAACTAAGTAAAAATGAACATAAACACACAGTCACCTCCTGCGTAAGTAAATCCTGGAACCCGCAAAAATTCAGTATCAAAATTATTGTTTGTCAAACATCATTGTCTGTCAAAATCATCCTGGATAATTGTCAAAAATGTAGATCTCTGTCATCACATCATAAATCTAGAATTCTGAGGCTCGGTCTCAGAAACCTGCAGTTTTAACAAGCAACTCAAGTCATGAAATACATTGGACTCTGCTTCAGAATCTTAATCCACTGAAAATATTTCTTGTAAGTCAATTTTTATCACCGTAGTGAGTAGACTGATCTTGCACTTCAGTCCAGCCCATAACTCTGGGAACTGTAACTATCCCTTTGCTGAGTGCAACATCTTCTCCTTTTACTGTTAATCTATTTTGCTCTGGGGCACACTTTTATAGGTCAGTATCCCTGCTGTGTTGTTGAAAAATGTAGATTGGACTGCAAAGAACAATTGTTTCCTGCAAAGTTACCAGGTTGGGGCTAGCACAATGGGCATTCTTAGGTTATGCACATTATAGCATACCTTGAACATTAAAGACACGTCAGTTAAGATTGTTTTTATGAATTTCATCTGTCTTGCCAACACAAAAGGCATGAGAAACATGTAAAAGAGGAACATTGGCAAGAAATTGTCATTTCTGTTATTTGCTTAAGTGACACTTCAACTAGCTGATTTTAACCTTATTTCATGTCTTCTGGCTTACTTTGACTTGATCACCTCTTGGCTCTGTTTCTCTTCTTAAGGCTGTTTTTGGTTTGAAGTATACTTCCTCAACTTTAAGTCCAACACTATTCCTTTTAACACAATTTCACTATTTCCCCTGTCTATACACACAAACACACAAAATTGTTAAATTGTGCTTTCACTGCCTCTGAGAGTCCTGCAGGCAACTACTAAAACAGAAAAGTCCTCCTGTCCTAAGAAAATGGGCAGATCGTTGGTCTTTTTAATACAACCTTTTGCTCTAATTTTGTATTACTATGTTAAAAAGAAAAAACTCCAAATGTAGTGGTTTAAAATAACTATAATCCTTTATTTTTATCATTGAGAACTAAGCTCTGGTTTTTTTTATCTTGCCCAATTCCTACCTGAGGGATCTGGGGAGTCCTGCCCTACAATCCATAAATTCTCCTCAGATGGCTTTTATTTAACCCTATGTATAGTGACTTACTTTCCAAACTGACTCCGGCATAACATTATGAGACAAGGGAGAAAATAAAAATATTTTATCTCAAAACATGTTTATTTGCCATATCTTGAAATGGTCCTGCAAAAACGTCCTTTGTGAGGGACTAAAGAAGTTCTATTAACATAGCTAGATCTTGCTCTTCTAGGCCCCCCTAATTCTAAAGAGATTAACTAAGAATATAGCACCTTTTAAAGGTCTGAATAGGAAACATTTGCCATCTATTGTCTCTAAAAGCAGCAACTATAAGACTTCAAAAGAACCTTGGTCTCCAAAACCTTTTATCTTAACCTGAACTTTTCCTTTCTATTGATCCCAGGTCTTTAGACAACTCAATAGTCAAGTAGAAAATGTTTACATTTACCTGTAGCTGAACCCCCACCCCCAACTTTGAGTTGTCCTTTCCGGAACAAACCAATGTTTTTCTTAAATGTATTTGATTGATGTCTCATGCTTCCCTAAAATGTATGAAACCAAACTGCTCCCCAACCACCTTGGGCACATGTTCTCGGAACCTCCTGAAGTATGTGTCACTGGCCATAGTCACTCATATTTGACTCAGAATCAATCTCTTCAAATATTTTACAGCATTTGACTCTTTTCATTGACATTATGTATTTGCAATTTTAGCAAGGGCTTGCAAAGAGCAACTGATCTCTGCTCCTTGCGCCATTGGCTTGACCAGTGTAAGGCTAAGGACCATGCAGTGTTAGAGGCTGAAATCACAGAGTGGTTCACCCATTCACATAACGGTGGTCCAGAATACTTGTGTTTCCGGTTTCCACAAAGCACGGCAGCGGTGGTCTGAGAGTGGGCATCTCAAAAGGCTAAAAGAGGAAGCTGCCACTTTCTTACAGCCTGGGCCCAAAAAGTCACCATTTCTATTGCATTCTATTGGTCAAGTAGTCACGGATCTCAAATTCAAGGGATGGGGAGTGACTAGTCAGGTAGGAGGTTTTCTGTAAATAGGCAACCTTAAGCAGAGTAGGAGAAGCTGAGCATGCTAAATTATGTGTCTATGAATACAAGGCAGTAGTAGCAGTGGTAACGGGAGAAATTAATAGAACTTACATTTCAGTGAGAAAAATGTCAAAGGGTTTTGGGATCATTTTTTATATATTGCCACAGCAAACACAGCATATAATTAAGATTTAAAGCTATGATTATTCTAACTCTACCCCTAATATAAGTCATTCTCAATGAAGTTTATTCTAAGAAAAGAGTTCAAGTTTTAGTGATGAGCAATGGGATGGTTAATATTAAATATCAATTTGATTGGATTGAAAGATGTAAAGCATTATTCCTGGGTGTGTCTGTGAGGGTGTTCCCAAAGGAGATGAACATTTGAGTCCTTGGAATGGAAGAGGCAGACCCACCCTCAATGTGGGTGGGCACCATCTCACCAACTGTCAGCAGGGCTAGAATAGAGCCGGCAGAAGAAGGTTGAAGAAGCCAACTTGCTGAGTTTTCCAGCCTTCATCTTTCTCCTGTACTGGTTGCTTCTTGCCCTCGAACATCAGACTCTAAGTTCCTCAGCTTTTGGACTCTTAGACTTACACCAGTGGTTTGCCAGGGGCACTCAGGCTTTCAGCCACAGATTGAAAGCTGTGCTGTCAGTTTCCATACTTTTGAGGTTTTGGGACACAAACTGGCTTCCTTGCTCCCCAGCTTGCAGATGGTCTATTGTGGGACTTCATTTTGTGATTGTATGAGTCAATACTTCTTAATAAACTCCCCTTCACCTACACATCTAGCCTATTAGTTCTATTCTTCTAGAGAACCATGACTAATATAAGCAGTAAGTAGTACTTGAGAAGTAGTGACTTAGTGATGAGACAAAGCAAAAGACAGAGGAGGTGTATCTACTTGAATCATATAATGTTTTTATTCTAGGTCTAATATCTAGCAGAAAGGAGAGCTTCTGTTTGGGATTTCTCTGGTAGTAAAGGGGAATGATGATTATCACCGATTACAATTTGTCAGACTTTACAAAAAATGAGTACACACAATTTTCCATATATTTCTAACAATATACACCAAAGAAATTGGGACTGCTGTTAGTTATCACAGTGTATCAGGAGTAATTGTTAAATTTGTGATTTTAGAGAATATGTTCAATATTACATAGAGAGCAAGTAGAGAGACTGAGATTAAAATCAGTCTTTCCCCAAATGACATCCCAGGGTAGTTTTGCTAATAGGAAATTTTGAATTACAAATTAAGGTAGAAGATCTGATTTCAACTTGGCAAAATGAAGCAGGTGCGTTATTATAAGGCATAAAAAACATCATGAAGGCTAGTTAAAAACAAGGTAGAGCTATTATAACACCACTGCACTAGAGCCTGGACAACAGAATGAGAATGTCTCAGGAAAAAAAAAAAAAAAAAGTGGAAGGGCAGAGAAAGCTTACAGTATGAAAAAAGAAGCTAGGGAACTTGATCCTATTAAAGAGACTAATCCTGACAAGAGAAGGTAGCTGCCCAACATACAATGTCCAAAGAGTCTATCAAGGTCACAGTAATTTGCTTGGAGTAGACTGTCGAAAACATATTCATTCTGTTTGATAGGGTATAGAAGCAGGGGTAGCATAGTTGACAATTTATGTTCCAAGACTGATACACAACAGCACAGGAATGCCAAGACATATGTCCATTCATAAAAGGACAACATCTTGGAATGTATTGGCATCGACATTCAATTCTATTGGCATGGAAAAGTGCATAGCATGGCAGGACAAAGAGTCGAATTCAAACTAACTGAGCTTCATAGTGTTTATCTGGTTCTCATAGTGTTCATCTAGAGGTTTTGCAGGAAGCAGATAGGAAAGAAGAAAGTGATGAGTATTGCTAACATCCACATTGTACTAGGTGTTGCTTTCTCTGAGTTACCACAAGATTTCTTCCGGCTTCCTTCATTCCATCTTGTGTAGTTCCATTCTTATGAAAACCGTATCTGCTAGAGGTTAAGAATATAGATAAGGCATTAAATTTAGCTACTGTCCTGGATCAGGATGAGGAGTAACTGAGAAGTCCAATGTCTGTTTCTGTTTTTAGTTTTCCCTCTCCAACTCAGAATTCTGCGGGAGTCCTACAGGGCCTCGAAGTTACTCATGTCTTTGGAAGGTTTAATAAGATCAGTATAGATCAAACAAAAGAAGTGTAGACTGTACAATCTGAGATTGATTTTCTTTTAGGATGTTTCAGCAAAGATTAGAAGGAACTTTTGATTTTTGTTATGATACACAAGTTCTCAAGAGTAGAAAATTAAAGATAAATTTCTGGGAGAAAATAGCGATAAAGAGAATATATTTAACTAAAGTTTCTGCTATGTTCTAGATCTTTCAGAGAAATATGACTAGATGAAAATGTGAGGTCTGGCACCTGCACTCTGCCCGTCATTTACTTGCAAGAGGTCATTTAATCCCAATGACAGTCCTGAAAAGCCATTGTATTGGTTTCCTACTGTCATAACAGATTACCACCAACGTATTATCTTAAATTTTTTAGAGGTCAGATGTCAACAATCTGTTGCTCTGAGTTGAAATCAAGGTGTCATTAGGACCAGGCTCTCTCCTAATGTTTAGGGGATAATCTGTTTCTTTGTCTTTTCCAGAATCAAGAACTGCATACGGTGCTTTCCTTGGCTCAGGGGTTCTTTCTCCATTTTCAAGGCCATTAACACAGTATTTTGCTTCAGTGATTATGTTGCCTTCTTCTTCTCTCTACAACCTTATTTGGCTCCTTCAAAACACTTGCAATTGAAATCAAGGCCCACCTGGCTAATCCAGGCTAACCTCCCCAAGATTTTTAACTTAATCATGTCTGCAGATTTTTTTTTTTTTTTTTTTTTTTGCCATATAAGGTTACACTCACAGATTTCTGGAATTTGGTCCTGGGCCATTATCCAGCCTACCAAAGCCATATTTCCCTGCATTATGAATAAGATCACATGAAAATAGAGCATGGATTAAAACTCAGCTCCTTCTTCATCTTGCAATTCCCACCCTTCACCCCTCCCAGGGCTACTGTATTGCCTTAGTCTTAGTAAAATCCTCAGCATTCCTAGCACTAGGGAACTCTACGACCATCAAGATTCCAGAGTGCAGGGAGCTCACTCAAGAATACAAGGTGCAAGGGATGGATAGCAGACAATTAAATGACAAAACCTTTTCTCAAGAGGAGTAAGGCAGGAACTAATACACATTCTCCATCATCAATTATACATGTTGTGAGAGGCAAGTATTTTAACTCCTCTGAAACTTTCTATTTCTCATCTTCAGAATGGGAAAATGATATGTGCCTTAACACCTCATAAATGTGTTGGAAAGGTTAGAAGAGGAAGGAAGAAGAAAAGCTATTTGAATAGTAAAGCACTATCATTAGGTAAAATATATGGGGTTTATGAATCTCTATTCAAACAGTACTGAGGGAAGTAGAGTTTTAATTCTTTTATGACAGACACATCACCCCCTAATTCTTCATCTTTGGGGGATTGTATAAATAGTTTGACTTAAATTCTGACTTTTATCTGACACTGAAGGTGGTACTGGCAAACCTTACTGGTAGACAGCAAGAAATAGATTTTGGTCTTCTGAACATCCTAGCAAAAATAATTTTTGCCTTATCAATGTTGAAAAGAAACTATCAACATCCTAGCAAAAATAATTTTTGCCTTATCAATGTTGAAAAAAAAAACTATCTAAAAAAACCCTTGGAAAGAAAACTGATATTTTCGTGGAACAGCTGGGCTATTACACTTTTCAATCTGATTTTATTTTCCTGTCTTTGTGGTTCATCCATGTTGATGTATCGCTCCTTACATGAGCATGACATAATCATGCAGACCACAGGAACATTTCAGTGGTGAAATGAATTCTGAATAATTGCTATTCAGCTGGCATAAATCTGTTCTCAGTTCAAGAATCATAAAGCGATAGGATTGGAACTGACCCCAGGAGTTGCTGAAGAGATGTTTGGTAAAATGGAAAGAGCTTTGAGATGGGAGACTAAAAAAACATATTCTAATCCATCCTGACAAGCCTGTTCTTTTCCACGTCTGCTTTGTATCTTCATGTATTTCACCTATTTCCATTCCCAATTTGACTATAGCCAGTAGATGCTTAATTATATATTAATGGGACATTGGTCATGAGATCGTAACTAGTTAACTATCTATCAGCAGCATAATGTACCTGTATGCTTCTGGGCAATTTACTTTGTTAATACTATGATTATTAGAAAAAAAAAAAGACAATGTCTACCCGTTGAAATTATTGTGGAGATTAACTGATAAATCAAACATTCCTATCACAATGTCTGGAACAGTGTTGACACCTAAGAAAAACTAAGCAGACACCATGATGTGTCTTGGTCTCAGTTTCTCTTAGCTTCAATTCATGTAAAATACTGGTATCAAATTAATTTTTTAAATGCACCTCTGATCCTGTTTCTTTCTAACTCAAAGCTCTTCACTGGTCCTTATTACCTATTGCTTGACTTAATCAATTTCTTATATCTCATCAGTCTTACCCATCCCCTCACTTCAGTAACCTGCAGTTCTGCTTTTACTATAAACCTTTCAAGTCTCTAAGATGCTTTTCAATTTGTTGATTATTTCTCTTCATTTGTATTTTCCCTCCATTATCTGTCCAAGTCCTACATAATGATGGGAAATGGAGCAAAAGTATTATTATTTCTGGATCAAGATTAGTATGTGTTCCTACTTTCATTCTTTCTCTTCAGCCTACTTGAAGCACATAATCATGGTGACCCAGTAAGCCAAGTGCTAACAACAGTAGTGCTTCAAGACTGAAGGACTCTAGGTCCTTGAATCCCCTTGGAAGAGAGCCATGTACTACTCAAGAAAACGTGTTTCGTATTATATGCTCATAAACACTAACTTCTACCACATTAGCTATTTTATTATAGCAGTGACTATTGCCCTAACAAATAATGGTACGCAATGTGAGTTGATAACTCTGTGGGGTACTCTGAGAACTAAGAAAAACAGGTTGTTGAGAATGGAGTATATTCCAGGAATAGAAGGGACCAGTTATAGAACATGTTGCCTGGTTCCTCTGTGCTCCACTGGACAGTTAATGAGACCAATGAGTTCAGCAAGAAAAGTAAAATGAGTCTGGAAAGACACAGCACAAATTTTCTCAGAGTGTCTATTTGGAACAGCAGTTTTTTCATTTTAATCAATATTACAAAATAAAAGGGTCTTGTCTCCAGGAAATTCCTGGAAATGCTGGGTTGTACAAAGCGAAATAGATTTTGTTACTGCAAAACTTCTTAGCACAATTAATATGCTAATGGGTATTAGAAATTTCCTAGTAAAGTTGAAATATAACATCTTCCAAATATGACCACAGAAATCTTTGTTTCACACTGTATATCAACACTGAATTAATTTTTAAAAGTCAAATGTATTCTGCTATAAAGAAACACATCTTCAAAATAAAGATACAAAGCTATTGAAAGCAAAAATACTTGCCATGCAAATATCAACTAAAACAAAGCTATTATAACTAACTATCAGACAAAGTAACTTTTTGTAACAAGATATATTATTATAGATAAAAATGGGCATGTCGTATTAATGAAAGAATTAATTCACAGTGAAGATATAACATTTCCAATCCATATACACCCAAAGTAGACATCCATGGACCTAAAACAAAAAAGCAAAAAAGAAAAAAAAAAAGCACACATAAAAATGGAGATTGGAGATAAATATATCCAAAATCAAACTGGGAAACTTTAACACATCTCTCAAAAACTGATAAAGCAACAACAACAAAAGAAAAAAACAGTAAGATATGAAAGATGTAGACAACACAATTATTACAGTGTGTTAACGAAGCCTGTTACGTTGTATCCAACAATGACAAAATACAAGTTCTTTTCATGTGTGCATGAATCATTTATCAATAGTGGCCATATGCTGGGTTATAAAGAAGTTATTAACTAATTTCAAAGGATAAATTCTTTCAAAATTTTTTTTTAAAGTGTAGAAGTAAGCTAAAAGAATATAACTGACACACACACAAAACATAATTAGGAAGTGTTCAACTCCTTAGAAATATGCTTCTAATTAAACCAGAATTAACAACAACAATAAATCTCAACAGAAATTAAAAAAAAAAATTTGAATGGAAAAATCATGAAGACATAAATTAGCAAAATCAACCTTAAAGCATTTGTTAGAAATAAATACTGAAAATGAATGAGCTAAACTTCACTGTCAAGCTAAAAGGATAGCAACATATTAAGATGATATTATGAATAACCTTACACTAAAATTTTTACTACCAACGGCAGGGCAAAGTGTCCCACACCTGTAATTCCAGCACTTTGGGAGGCCAAGACAAAAGGCTTGCTTGAGGCCAGCAGTGCAACACCAGGTTTGGCAACATAATGAGATTCTCTATCTATAAAAAAAAAATTTTGTAAAATATTAGCCAGGTGTTGAAACAGGAGAGTTCCTGGAATCCCCTCTCAGGACATGTGACAGGGGGTCACATGGTAAAGAACACTTCTCAATTCGTTATTTGGGTAATATAACCTTACCATTATAAGTTGGCAAACACATTACTATAAAAAAGATACAGACTAATGTATCTATCATTATATAGATGTAAATATTCCAAACAAAATATTAGTAAATCAAACCCAGAAATATGTATAAACTGGAATTTAATTCAGAAATACAAGAATAGTTTAGAAATCAAAAATCACAATAATTAACCGCTTCAATAGAAATAAATGAAAAAATTATTTTACAATTTAAATTAAGGGAAAGGTTTTGATAAAATTTTAAATATATTTATAAAAAATAAGCAAACAAAGAATATCTTGTGGAAAAAAACTAGAAAAAAGCTATCTGTCAAAATGCTTTGTGATGTATGGATACATCTCACAGAATGGAATCTGTGTTTGATTCACCAGCGAGAAACACTCTTTTTGTAGAATCTATGAAGGGACATTTCTGAGCTCATTGAGGCCCATAAGGAAAAACTGAATATCCTGTGATAAAACTAGAAACAAGCTATCTGTGAAAATGCTTTGTGATGTATAAATTTATCTCACAATGGAACTAGTATTTGATTCACTTGGTTAAAAACATTTTTTTCTGTAGAATCTACAAATACACATTTTTGAACCAGTTGAGGTCGATAAGAAAAAATCAAATATCAAGCAATGAACACAAAAAACAAGCTCTCTGTAAGAAAGTTTTGTGATGTGTGAATTCATCTCGTAGAATGGAGCCTGTGTTTTGAGTCACCAGGCTGAAACACTCTTTTTAAAGAATGTATGGGGACATTTCTGAGCCCATTGAGACCCCTAAAGAAAAGTAGAATATCCTGAGAAAAAGCTAGAAAGAAGCTATCTGTGAAAATGCATTTTGATGTGTGGATTAATCTCACAGAATGGAACGTGTCCTTTGATTTGCCAGGTTGGAAACCCTCTTCTTGTAGAATATATGAAGGGAAATTTCTGAGCCCCTTGAGACCTATAGTGAAAAATCAAATATCCTGTGATAGAAACTAGAAACGAAACTAGAGATAAGCTATCTGTGAAGATGCTTTGTGATGGGTGAATTCCTCTCACAGAATGAAACCTGTTTTTGGATTTACCAAGTTGGAAACACTCTTTTTATGGAATCTACAAAGAGACATTTCTGAACAAATTGAGGCCCGTAAGGAAATATCGACTATCCTGCAATACAATCTAGAAACAAGCCAGCTCTGAAAATGCTTCAAGATGTGTGGATTCATCAAACAGAATGGAACCTGTGTTTTGATTCACCATGTTGGA
The DNA here is from genome assembly GCF_009764315.1 of Trachypithecus francoisi. Taxonomy (NCBI): domain Eukaryota; kingdom Metazoa; phylum Chordata; class Mammalia; order Primates; family Cercopithecidae; genus Trachypithecus; species Trachypithecus francoisi. Next base: position 11,263,591 of record NW_022681454.1, on the reverse strand, counting down.
AACACTTTTTTGGAGAATCTATGAAAGGATGTTTTTGAGCCTTTGAAGTCTACAGTGAAAAATCTAATGCCCCAGGATAGAAATTAGAAAGAAGCTGTGTAAATGCTTTGTCATGTGTAAGTTTATCTCACAGAATGGAACCTGTTTTTGGATTTACCAGGTTGGAAATACTCTTTTTGTATAATTTACAAAGGGATATTTCTGAGCCCACTGGGGCCTATAATGAAAAAACGAATATTCTGCAATAAAAACTAGAAACAAGCTATCTGTGAAAATGCTTTGTGATGTGTGGATTCATCTCACAGAATGAACCTGGGTTTTCATTCAACAGGTAGGAAACAAACTTATAGTGGAATCTGTGAAGGGAAATTTCTGAGGCCTTTGAGGCCCATAGTGAAAAATTGAATATTCCACAATAAAAACTAAACACAAGCTGTCTGTGAAAAAGCTTTGTGATGTACAGATTCATCTCACAGAATGGAACTTGTGTATTGATTCACCAGGTTGGAAAAACTCTTTTTGTAGAATCTACAAAGGGACATTTCTGAGCCCATTGAGGATTCAGCTCACATAATGGACCTGTATTTTGATTAACCAGGTTGGGAACACTCTTTTCGTAGAATCTATGAGGGGACATTTCTAAGGTCATTGAAGGCCATAAGGAAAAATCGAATACCTGGTAATAAAAACTAGAAACAAGCTATCTGTGAAAATGCTGTCTGATGTGTGGATTCATCACTCATAATGAATCCATGGCTTGATTCTGCCGGTTGGAAACACTTTTTTTGTGGAATCTACAAAGGGAAATTCCTGAGCACAATGAAGCCTATAGTGAAAAATCGAATATCCCATGATAAAAACTAGAAACGTGCTGTCTGTAAAAGTGCTTTGTGTTGTGTGGATTCATCTCACAGAATGGAACCCGGGTTTTCATTCACCAGGTTTGAAACACACTTTTATAGAATATATGAAAGGAAATTTCTGAGCCTGATGAGACCTATAGTGAGAAATTGAATACTGCATGATAAAAACTAGAACAAGATATCTGTGAGAATATTTCATCCTGTGTGGTTAAATCTCATAGAATGGAATCTGTGTTTTGATTCACCAGATTGGAAACAGTTTCTGTAGCATCTACAAAGGAATATTTCTAAGCCTCTGGAGGCCTACAGTGAAAAATCGAAAATCTTGGGATAAAAACTAGAAACAAGATATCTATGAAAATACTTTGTCATGTGTGTATTTATTTCGGTGAATGGAACCCATGTTTGTATTCACCAGGTTGGAAACGTTCCTTTTGTAGACTCTACGATGGGAAATTTCAGAGCCCATTGATGCCTACAGTGAAAAAAAAAATATCCCATGATAAAAACTAGAAACAAGCTATCTGTGAAAATGCTTTGTGATATATAGATTCATCTCACAGAGTGAAACCTGTGTTTTGATTCACCATATCGGAAACACCCTTTTTGTAGATTCTACGAAGGGGACATTCCTGAACTTATTTTGAATGATAAGGAACAATCAAATATCAAGTGATTAAAACTAGAAAGAAGATATCTCCGAAAATGCCTTTTGATATGTGGATTCATCTCACAAATGCAACCTGTGTTTTGATTCACTAGGTTGGAAACACTTTTTATAGAATGTACAAAGGGATATTTCTGAGGCAACGGAGGCCTGTATTAAAAAATCGAATATCTCGTGATAAAAACTAGAAATAAGCTCTCTGTGAAATGTTTTGTGGTGTATGGATTCATCACATAGAATGGAAACTGTGTTTTGACTCACCAAGTTGGAAACACTCTTTTTGTAGAATACACGATGGAACATTCTGAACCCATTGAGGCTGATAAGAAAAAATCTAATATCAAGTGATGAAAACTAGAAAGAAGATATCTCTGAAAATGCTTTGTGATGTGTGGATTCATTTCACAGAGTGGAACCTGTGCATTGATTCACCAGGTTGGAAACTCTATTTGTAAAATCTATGAAGCAACATTTCCTTACCCACAGAGGCCTATAGTAAAAAATAGAATATTCCAAAATAAAAACTAGAAACAAGTTATCTGTTAAATCGTTTTGTGATGTGTGCATTCATCTCACAGAATAGAACATGTATTTTGATTCACCTGGTTGAAATACTCTTTTTGTAGAATCTATGAAGGGACGTTTCTAAGCCTATTAAGAAAAGAGTGAAAAACAGAAAATCCCACAATGAAAACCAGAAACAAGCTCTGTGTGAAAGTGTGTTGTGATATATGCGTTCATCTCACAGAATGGAACCTGTGTTTTCATTCATCAGTTTCAATACGCTATTTTTGTAGAATCTGCAATGGGACATTTCTGTGCCCATTGAAACCTACAGTGAAAAACTGAATATCCCCCCATAAAAACTAAAAACAAACTATCTGTCAAATGCTTTGTGATACATGGATTGATCTCACAGAACGGAACCTGTGTTTCGATTCAGCAGGTTGCAAACACTCTTTTTGTAGAATCTACAAAGGGCATTTCTGAGCCCATTGTGGCATATAGTGAAAACCGGAATATCGTGCGATAAAAACTAGAAAAAAGTTCTCTGTGCAAATGCTTTGTGATGTACAGATTTATCTCACAGAATGGAACCTTTATTTTGATTCACCTGGTTGAAAACACTCCTTTTGTATAGCTATGAATGGACACTTCAGAGCCTGCACGAGTATCGTGCCGTATAAACTAGAAACAAGCACTTTTAAAAAATGTTTTGTGTAAAAATGCTTTGGATTCATGTCACTGAGTGAAACCTGGGATGTGATTTTCCAGGTTGCAAACACTCTTTTTGTAGTATCTACGTGGGATATTTCTGAGCTTATTGAGGTCTATGGTAAAAATGGAATATCCCGTGTTGAAAACTAGAAACAAGCTGCCTGTGAAAATTCTTTGTGATGTGTGGATTCATCTCACAGAATAAAACCTGTAATTTGATTCACGTGGTTTGAAACACTCTTTTCGTACTATCTAAGTGGAACATTTTTCAGCCCATTGAAGCCTATAGTGAAAAACCCAGTATCCCGTGTGATAAAAACTTGAAACAAGCTGTCTTTGAAAATGCTTTGTGATGTGTGAATTCATCTTACGGAATAGAATCTGCGTTTAGATTCACCTAGTTGGAAACGCCCTATTTGTAGTATCTATAAATGGACATTTCCGAGCCCATTATGGCCTATGGTGAAAAACCAAATATTGAGCAATAAAAGCTAGAAGGAAGCTTTCTATGAAAATGCTTTGAGATGTGTGTGTTTATGTTACAGAATGAAACCTGGAATTTATTCACTAGGTTGGAAACACTCTTCTTGTAGTACCTACGTAAAACATTTCCAAGTCTATTGAAGCCTATAGTGAAAAACCAAATATCCAGACATAAAAATTTGAAACAAGCTGCCTTTGAAAATGCTTTGTGATGAGTGGATTCATTTCACAGAATGCAACTTTTTTTTTTATTCATCAGGCAGGAAACACACTTCTTGTACTATCTGCGAAAAGATGTTTTTGAGTCCCTTGGGTCCTATAGCGAAAAACTGAAATCTTGCGATAATTAGATACAAGCTATCTGAGAACATACTTTGTAATGTGTGGATTCATCTCATAGGATGGAACTTCTGTTTTGAGTCACAAGTTTGGAAACACTCTTTTTGTAGTATCTACATGGACAATTTTGAGCCTGTTGAGCCCCGTAGGGAAACACTGTACATCCTGTGATAATAAACAGAAACAAGTTATCTGTGAAAATGCTTTGTGATGTGTGGATTTTTCTCACAGAATGGGAACAGTTTTTTATATATCAGGTAGGAGACACTCTTTCTGTAGTATCTACCAGGGGACATTTCTGAGCCCTTTGAGGAGTATGGTAAAAAAACGATTAGCCTGAGATAAAAACTAGAAACACTGTAACGAAGAAAATTCTTTGTGATGTTTGGATTCACTGCATAGAATGGAACCTTTTTTTAAATTAATCAGATTGGAAACATTCTTTTTGTAATATCTACCTGGCACATTTCTGAGCCCATTGAGTTCTAGAGTGAATAATCAAATATCCCGTGATAAAAACTAGAAAAAAAGCTACCTGTGAAAATGCTTTTTGAAGTATGGATGCATCTCACAGAATGGAATCTCCCATTTATTTCACAAGTTTGGAAACACTCTTTTGATAGTATCTACATGGGACATATTCGAGCCTATTGAGCCCTGTATTGAAAAACCATGATAAACATTAGAAACAAGCTATGTGTGAAAACGCCTTGTGATGTGTGGCTTCATTTCATTTAATGGAACTGCTCTTTTTATTCACAAGATTGGAAACACTCTTTTCGTATAAGCCACGAAGGGACAATTCTGAGCCCATTGAAGGCTACAATGAAAACCGGAATATTCCATGGTAAAAACTAGAAGCCAGTTAACAGTGAAAATGCTTTGTGATGAGTGGATTCATCTCACAGAATGGAACCTGTGATTTGATTCAACAGGCTGGAAACATTCTTTTTGTCCTATCTACGATTTTACATTTTTGTGCCCATTGGATTCATCTCACAGAATGGAATTGCTTCTTTTATTCACTAGGTAGGAAATATTCTTTTTTGTTGTATCTATGAACAGACATTTCTAAGCCCATTGAGGCCTACAGTGAAAAACCGAATATCTTGCAATAAAAACTAAAAACAAGCTATCGGTGAAAATGTTTTGTGAGGTGTGGATTCATCTCACAGAATGAAACACATTTTTTGATTCGGCATGTTGGAACACTCTTTTTGTAGTATCACGTGGGCCATTTCTGAGCCCATTGTGGCCTGTAGTGAAAAAACAAATATCCGCGATAAAAACTAGAAACAGGCTATCTGAGAAAACACTTTGTGATGTCTGGATTTATCTCAGAGAGTGGAACTGCTTCTTTTATTCTCCAATTTGGTAACACACTTTTTGTAGTATCTACAAAATGAGATTTCTGAGCCCATTGTGGCCTACAGTGAAAAACCGAATATCCCACGATAAAAACCAGATAAAAGCTATCTTTGAAAAAGCTTTTTGAAGTGTGAAGTAATTAATTAACCAGGTATGAAACAATCTTTTTGTATTCTCTAGGTGGGACATTTCTGAGCCCATTAAGACCTATAGTGAAAAACCAAATATCCCACAGTAAAACCTAAAAAGAAGCTATCTGTAAAAATGCTTAGTAGTCTATAGATTCATCTCAAAGAATGGAAACTGTGATTTGATTCACCTGGTTGGAAACACTCTTTTTGTAGTATCCATGAAGGGGCATGTGAGCCCATTGTGGACGATTGTGAAAAATTGAATATTGCATGATAAAAAGTAGAAACAAGAGCTCTGTGAAAATTATTTGTGATGTATAGATTCATTTCACATAATTGAACCAGTGTTTTGATACACCAGGTTGAAAACCCTGTTATTGTAAAATTTACTAAGGGAATTTCTGAGCCCATTTAGGCCCACAGTGAAAAACCAAATATACCGTGATAAGAACTAGAAACAAGCTATCTGTGAAAATGCTTTTTGAGGTGTGGATTTATCTCACAGAATGGAAACTGTTTTTTGATCCACTATGCTGAAACACTCTTTTTGTAGTATAATGTGGGACAGGGACAGTTCCCATCCCATTGAGGCCTGTTGTGACAAAGCAAATATCCATGATAAAAACTAGAAACAAGCTATCAGTGAAAAATGCTTTGTGAGGTGTGGATTCATTTCACGTAATGGAACCTGTGATTTCATTCACCAGATGCAAAACACTCTTTTTGTAGTATCTACGTGGGGCATTTTGGAGCCCATTTAGGACTATAGTGAAACCCTGAGTATCCCAGATAAAAACTAGAAAGAAACTATCTGTCAAAATGCTTTGTGATGTGTGGATTCATCTCACAGAATGAAACCTGCAATTTGATTCACCAGATGGGAAACACTGTTTTTATAGTATCTATGTGGGACATTTTCAAGCCAATCAAGTCCTCTAATGAAAAACCAAAGATACCGTGATAAAAAAATTAGAAACAGGTTATCTGTGAAAAAGCTTTGTAACGTATGGATTCGTCTCACAGAATGGAACTGCTTTTTTTATTCACCAGGATGTAAACACTCTTTCTGTAGTATCTACTGAGAGACATTTATGAAACCATTTAAACCTATGGTTAAAAACTGAATATCCTGTAATAAAAACTAGAAAAAAACTCTCTGTGAAAATGGTTTACAATATGTAGTTTCTTCTCAAAGAACGGAACCAGTGATTTGATTCATCATGTTGGAAACACTCTTCCTGTAGCATGTACATGGGACATTTCTAAGCTCATTGAGGCCTATAGTGAAAAACAAAATGTATGAACTCATCTCACATATCACGGAACCAATGTTTTTATTTACCAAGTGAGAAACAAACTTTTTGTAGTATCTATGAAGGGACATTTCTTAGCCCATTGAGACCTACAGTGAAAAACAGAATAACCCGAGATAAAAATTAGATACAAGCTATCTGAATAAATGCTTTGTGATGTGTGGATTCATCTCACAGAATGGAACCTGCGACTTCATTCACCAGGTTGGAAACACTTTTTTGGTAGTATCTACCTGGGATATTTCGGAGCCCATTGAGGCCGATAGTGAAACACCGAGTATCCCGCATTAAAAACTAGAAAGAAGCTATCTGGCAAAATGCTTTCTGATGTGTGGCTTCATCTCACAGAAGGAAACCTGTGATTTTATTCAGCAGGTGGGAAACACTCTTTTTGTAGTATCTACATGGGAGATTTTAGATAAGAATGAGGCCTACAGTGAAAAACCAAATGTCTCGTAATGAAAGTTAGAAACAAGCTATCTGTGCAAATGCTTTGTAGTGTGTGGATTCGTTGCACAGAATGGAACTGCATTTGTTATTCACCAGGTTGGAAACACTCTTTTTGTAGTATTTACGTGGGATAATTCAGAACTCATTGAGACTTATAGGGAAAATCAAATGTCAGCAATACAAACTAGAAACAAGCTGTCTGTGAAAATGCTGTCTGATGTGTGGATTCATCTTGCATAATAGAACCTGTGATTTGATTCACGAGGTTGGAAAGAGTTTTTCTGTCATATCTACCAGGGACATTCGGAGCCCATTGAGGCCTATAGCGTAAAGTGAATATCCTGCAATGAAAACTAAAAACAAGCTATCTGTGAAAATACTTTGTGATGTGTGGATTCATCTCACAGAACTTAACCTGTGATTTGATTGACCAGGTTAAAACCCTCCTTTTTTTGTATCTATGTGGGACATTTCTGAGCTGATTGAGTCCTGCAGTAAAACAACAGAATATTCTGCAATAAAAATTGGAAGCAAGCTAGCCATGAAAACGACTTGTGATACGTGGATTCATCTCAGAGAATGGAGCCACTTTTTTTATTCATCAGGGTGGAAAACCTCTTTTTGTAGTTTCTTCCAAGGAACATTTCTGAGCCCACTGAAGCCTACAGTGAAAATCAGAATATTCTGTGATAAAAGCTAGAAACAGTTATCTGTGATAATGCTTTGTGATATGTGAACTCATCTCACAGAATGGAACCGCTTTTTTTATTGACTAGGTTGGAAACATTGTTTTTGTGCAGCCTACGAAGGGACAATTTTGAGGCCTTTGATGACTATAGTAAAAAACTGCATATTCTGTGATAAAAACTAGAAAAAGCTCTCTGTGAAAACTTTTGTGATGTGTGGATTTATCTCACAGAATGAAACCTGTGATTTGATTCACTAGGTTAGAAACACTCTTTTTGTAGTGTCTAAATGGGACATTTCCAAGCCCAATGCAGCCTATACTGAAAAACTCTATATCCCAGGATAAAAACTGGAAACAAGCTGTGAAAATGCTTTGTGATGTGTGGATTCATCTCACAGAATGGAACTGTTTTTTTTTCTCTTATTGTTATTCACCAGGTTAAAAACACTCTTTGTGTTGAATACATGAAGTGATCTTTCTTAGCCAACAAAGGACTACACTGAAAAACTGAATATCTTGAGATAAAAACTAGAAACAAGCTATCTGTGAAAATTCTTTGTGATGTGTGGATTCATCTCACAGAATGGAACTGGTGATTTTATTCACCAGGTGAGAAACACTCTTTTTGTAGTATCTAAGTGGAATATTTAGTGCCCATTGAGGTCTACATTGAAAAACCGAAGATACTGTGATAAAAACTAGAGGCCGGGCGCGGTGGCTCAAGCCTGTAATCCCAGCACTTTGGGAGGCCGAGACGGGCGGATCACGAGGTCAGGAGATCGAGACCATCCTGGCTAATACGGTGAAACCCCGTCTCTACTAAAAAATACAAAAAACGAGCCGGGCGACGAGGCGGGCGCCTGTAGTCCCAGCTACTCGGGAGGCTGAGACAGGAGAATGGCGTGAACCCGGGAGGCGGAGCTTGCAGTGAGCTGAGAGCCAGCCACTGTACTCCAGCCTGGGCGGCAGAGCAAGACTCCCGTCTCAAAAAAAAAAAAAAAAAAACTACAAACAAATTGTCTGTGAAAAAGCTTTGTGGTATGTGGATTCATCCACAGAATAGAATCGCTTTTCGTATTCACCAGGTTGTAAACACTCATTTTGTAGTGTAAGAAGGGACAATTCTGAGCCCACTGAAGCCTACAGGGAAAAATAGAATATCCCGCAATAAAAACTGGAAACAAACTATCTGTAAAAATGCTTTGTAATTTGTGGATTCATCTCACAGAATGGAACTAGTGTTTTGATTCACCAGGTTGAAAACCTGTTATTGTAGAATTTACGAAGGAAATTTTTGAGCCCATTGAGGAAACAGTGAAAGATCGAATATCCCTTTATTAAAGTTAAGAACAAGATGTCTGTGAAAACGCTTTGTGATGTGTGGATTCATGTCACACAATGGAACTTGTTATTTAATTTGCCAGGTTGGGAATACTCTTTTTGTAGTATCTATGTGGGACAATTCCGAGCCCATTGAGGCCTATAGTGAAAAACTGAATATCTCACTATAAAAAACTAGAAATAAGCTATCTGTGAAAATCCTTTGTGATGTGTGGATTCATCTCACATAATGGAATCTGTGATTTGATTCACCTGGTTAGAAACACTCTTTTTGTAGTATCTGAAAAGACATATTTCTGAGCACGTTATGGCCTATACTGAAAAACAAACTATCCATCAATAAAAACAAGAAAGAAGCTATCTGTGCAAATGCTTTGTGATGTGTGCATTCATCTCACAGAATGGAAAGCTCTTCTATTGACCAGGTTGGAAACACTTTTCGTAGAATTTATGAAGGGACATATCTGAGCCCTTTGAGGCCTACAGTGAATAACCGAATATCCCATGATTAAAACTAGAAACTACCTAGCTGTGAACATTCTTTGTGATGTGTGGATTTATCTCAAAGAATGAAGCCTGCATTTTTATTTACCTGGTTGGAAACACTTTTTATGTAGTATCTAAGAAGGGACATTTCTGAGCACTTTGTCTCATATAGTGAAAAACTGTATATCCTGTGATAAAAACTAGAAACAAGCTATGCAAGAAAATTCTTTGCAGTGTGCTAATTCATCTCACAGAATGGAACCACCTTTTTTCCCAACGGATTGGAAACACTTTTTTTCTGGTATCTACGAGGGGACACTTCTGAACCTTTTGAGCCCTACAGTGAAAAACCGAATATTCCGTGATAAATACTAGAAAAAAGCTATCTGTGAAAATGCTTTTTGAAGCGTGGACTAATCTCACAGAATGGAACCTGTGATTTGATTCACCTGGTTGGAAACATTCTTTTTATAGTATCTACAAAAGGGCATTTCTGAGCCAATTGTGGCCTATAGTGAAAAACTAAGTACCCTGTAAATAAACACTAGAAACAAACTATCTGTGAAAACTTTGTGATGTATAAATTCATCTCACAGAATGGAACCTGGGATTTTATTCACCAGGTTGGAAACACTCTTTTTGTAGTATCTATGGCGGACATTTCTGAGCCCATTGAGACCTATAGTGAAAAACTGAATATCTCGTGATAAAAACTAGAAACAAGCTATCTTTGAAAATGCTTTGTGATGTGTGGAATCATCTTCACAGAATGAAGCCTGGGATTTGATGTACCAGCTTGAAAAACTTTTTTTGTAATATCTACATGGGACATTTCTGAGCACATTGAGGCCTATAGTGAATAAATGAATATCCTGCGAAAAAAACTGGATACAAGCTATTTGTGAAATGGCTTTTTGATGTGTGGATTCATCTCCAAGAAGGGAACATGGGATTTGGTGCACTATTTATGAAACAATTTTTTTGTAGTATCTCCGAAGGGAAATTTCTCGGCCCATTAAGGCCTACAGTAAAAAATCGAATACACCACAATTAAGAACTAGAAAAAAGCTGTCTGTGAAATGCTTCATGATGTGTGGATGCATCTCACACAATGAAACTTGTAATTACATTCACCAGGTTGGCAACACTCTTTGTAGTATCTACGTGGGACATTTCTGAGCTCACTGAGGCCTATAGTGAAAAACTGAATATCCCACAATATAAAGAAGAAACAAGCTATCTGTGAAATGCTTTGTGATGTGTGGATTCATCTCACAGAATGGAAACATTTTTTTTTATTTACCAGGTTGGAAACTTTCTTTTAGTAGTATTTACAAAGGGACATTTCTGAGCCCAACGTAGCCTTCAGTGAAAAACTGCATCCCTCGATAAAAACTGGAAACAAGGTATCTGTGAAAAAGCTTTGTGATGCGTGGATTCATCTCACCAGATGGAAACACATTTTTTATTTACTTGGTTGGAAACACTCTTTTTGTAGTATTTAGGAAGGGACATTTCTGAGCTCCATGTGGCCTTTAGTGAAAAACCGCATATCCCTCAATAAAAACTGGAAACAAACTATCTGTGAAAATGCTTTGTGATGTGTGGATTCATCTTACCAAATGTAAGCTGTGATTTGAATCACCTGTTTTGGAACACTTCTTTTGTAGTATCTATGAAGGGACAATTCTGGGTCCATTGTGGCCTGCAGGGAAAAACAAAACATTCTGTGATCTAAAGTAGAAACAAGCTACCTGTGAAAATGCTTTGTGATGTGTGGACTCATCTCAGAGAATGGAACCACTTTTTTATTCACCAGGATGGAAACACTCTTTTTGTAGAATCTATGAAGGGACATTTCTGAGCCCAATGATATCTACAGTAAAAACTGAATATCCTGCGATAATAACTAGAAACAAGCTCTTTGTGAAAATGCTTTGTGTTTGTGGATTCATCTCACAGAATGGTACCTGGGATTTTGTTCACCTGGCTGGACACACTCTTTTAATAGACTCTACAAAGGGACATTTCAGAGTCCTTTGAAGACTACAGTGAGAATCTGAATATTCCACCATAAAAACTAGAAACAAGCTCTCGCTTAAAATACTTTGTGAATTGTGCAATCATCTCACAGAATAAACTGGTGTTTGAATTCAACAGGTAGGAAATACTCTTATTGTAGAATCTACGAAGGGCCATTTCTGAGTCCATGGAGGCCTATAGTAAAAACCCGAATATCCCTCATTAAAAAAAATAAAGAAACAAGTTCTCTGTGAAAATGATTTGTGATGTGTGGATTCACCTCACAGTGTGGATCGCCTTTCTTAGTTACCAAATTGGAAATACTTTTTTTGTAGGCTCTACGAAAGAACATTTCTGAATCCAATGAGGCCTACAGTGAAAAACTGTATACCCCACTATAAAAACTAGAAATAAGCTCTCTGTGAAAATGCGTTGTGATGTATGGGTTCATCTCACAGAATGGAACCAGTGATTTGATTCACCTGGTGGGAGACTTTTTCTTCTGGTATTTATGAAGGGACATTTCTGAGCCCGTTGTGGCCTACAGTGAAATACCAAATAGCCCGCAATAAAAACCAAAAAAAAAACTGTCTTTGAAAATGCTTTGTGATGTGTGGATTCATCTCATCTCACAGTATGGAAACAGGAAGTTAATTCACCAGGCTGGAAACACTCTGTAGTATGTACATGGGACAATTACGAGCTCATTGAGGCCTGTATTGTAAAACCTAATATCCTAAAATGAGAACTAGAGACAAGCTATCTGCGACAGTGCTTTGTAATGTGAGGATTCATCTCACAGAATGGAACTTGTGATTTGATTCACTAGGTTGAAAACATTCTTTTTGTAGTATCTATGAAGGGACATTTCTGAGCCCATTGTTACCTACAGTGAAAAACGAAATATCTTGCAATAAAAACTGGAAACAAGCTGTCTGTGAAAATGCTTTGTGATGTGTGGACTCATCTCAGAGAATGGAACCACTTTTTTATTCACCAGGATGGAAACACTCTTTTTGTAGAATCTATGAAGGGACATTTCTGAGCCCAATGATATCTACAGTAAAAACTGAATATCCTGCGATAATAACTAGAAACAAGCTCTTTGTGAAAATGCTTTGTGTTTGTGGATTCATCTCACAGAATGGTACCTGGGATTTTGTTCACCTGGCTGGACACACTCTTTTAATAGACTCTACAAAGGGACATTTCAGAGTCCTTTGAAGACTACAGTGAGAATCTGAATATTCCACCATAAAAACTAGAAACAAGCTCTCGCTTAAAATACTTTGTGAATTGTGCAATCATCTCACAGAATAAACTGGTGTTTGAATTCAACAGGTAGGAAATACTCTTATTGTAGAATCTACGAAGGGCCATTTCTGAGTCCATGGAGGCCTATAGTAAAAACCCGAATATCCCTCATTAAAAAAAATAAAGAAACAAGTTCTCTGTGAAAATGATTTGTGATGTGTGGATTCACCTCACAGTGTGGATCGCCTTTCTTAGTTACCAAATTGGAAATACTTTTTTTGTAGGCTCTACGAAAGAACATTTCTGAATCCAATGAGGCCTACAGTGAAAAACTGTATACCCCACTATAAAAACTAGAAATAAGCTCTCTGTGAAAATGCGTTGTGATGTATGGGTTCATCTCACAGAATGGAACCAGTGATTTGATTCACCTGGTGGGAGACTTTTTCTTCTGGTATTTATGAAGGGACATTTCTGAGCCCGTTGTGGCCTACAGTGAAATACCAAATAGCCCGCAATAAAAACCAAAAAAAAAACTGTCTTTGAAAATGCTTTGTGATGTGTGGATTCATCTCATCTCACAGTATGGAAACAGGAAGTTAATTCACCAGGCTGGAAACACTCTGTAGTATGTACATGGGACAATTACGAGCTCATTGAGGCCTGTATTGTAAAACCTAATATCCTAAAATGAGAACTAGAGACAAGCTATCTGCGACAGTGCTTTGTAATGTGAGGATTCATCTCACAGAATGGAACTTGTGATTTGATTCACTAGGTTGAAAACATTCTTTTTGTAGTATCTATGAAGGGACATTTCTGAGCCCATTGTTACCTACAGTGAAAAACGAAATATCTTGCAATAAAAACTGGAAACAAGCTGTCTGTGAAAATGCTTGGTGATGTGTGCATTCATCTCACGGAATGGAACTACATTTTTTATTCACCAGGTTAGGAGCACTCTTTCTGTAAAATCTATGAAGGGACATTTCTGAGCCCATTGAGGCCCACAGTGAAAAATTGAATATCTCACAATAAAAGCTAGAAACAAGCTGTCCATGAAAATGATTTGTAATGTTTGACTTCATCTCACAGAATGGAACCCCTTTTTTTATTCACCAGTGTGGAAACTCTTTTTTAATACCTACATTGGACATTTTCAAACCCATTGAAGACTATAGTGAAAAACAGAATATCACACAATAAAAACTAGAAACAAGCTCTCTGTCAAAATGCTTTCTGATGTGTGGATTCATCTCACACAATGAACCCTTGATTTGATTCACCTGGTAAGAAATACTCTTTGTAGAATCTATGAAGGTACATTTCTTTCTTTCTTTTTTTATTTTTTGAAAAGGAGTCTCGCTCTGTCACCCAGGCTGGAGTGCAGTGGCGCGATCTCGGCTCACTGTGAGCTCCGTCTCCGGGGTTCACGCCATTCTCCTGCCTCAGTCTCCCGAGCTGGGTCTACAGGCGCCCGCCACCACGCCCGACTAATTTTTTGTATTTGTAGTAGAGATGGGGTTTCACCATGTTAGTCAGGATGGTCTCGATCTCCTGACTTCATGATCCGCCCGCCTTGGCCTCCCAAAGTGCTGGGATTACAGGCGTGAGCCACCATGCCCAGCCATGAAGGTACATTTCTGAGCCCATTGTGGCCAATAGTAAAAATCCGATTATCTGGGAATGGAAATCAGAAAGAAATCTATCTGTGGAAATGCTTTGTGATGTATAGATTAATTCCACAGAATAGAAACACTTTTTTAATTTCCCAGGTAAGAAACACTCTTTTTGTAGAATCTATGAAGGGATATTTCTGAGCACATTGAGCCTACAGTAAAAAACCAAAAATTTTGCAATAAAAATTATAAACAAGCTATTTATGAAAATGTTTTTTGGAGATGTAGATTCATCTCACATAATGGAACCTCCTTTTTATTTACCAGGTTGGAAACACTCTTTTTGTAGAATCTACAAAGGGACATTTCTGAGCAAATTGTGGCCTTTGGTGAAAAATGGAAAGTCCCGCCATAAAAATCAGAAACAAGCTATCTGTGAAAATGTTTTTGTGATGTATAGATTTATCTCACAGAATGAAACCTGTGATTGGATTCACCTGGTGGGAAACACTCTTTTTCTAGTTCTGTGAAGAAACATTTCTGAGCCCATTGTTGCCTACAGCCAAAAACTGAATATTCCGTGATAAAAACTAGAAACAAGCCATCTGTGAAAGTGCTTTGTGATGTGTGGATTTATCTCACAGTATGGAACCGCTATTTTCTTCACCAGGTTGAAAACTCTCTTTTTGTAGTATCTATGAACGGACATTTCTGAGCCCATTGAGGCCTACAGTGAAAAACTAAATATCTCATAATAAAAACTGGAAACAGGCTATCTGTGAAAAGCTTTCTGATATGTGGATTCATCTCACTGAATGAAACTGCTTTTTTTATTCACCAGGGTGGAAACCCTCTTTTTCTAAAATTTGTGATGGGACATTTCTTAACACATTGAGGCCTACAGTGAAAAACCAAATATCCTGTGATAAAATCTAGAAAGAAGTTATCTGCGAAAATGCTTTCTGATGTGTGGACTCATCTCACAGATGGAACATGTGACTTGTTTCTCCAGGTGGCAAACACTCTTTTTGTAGTATCTCTGAAGAGTCATTTCTAAGCTCACTGTGACCTGTGGTGAAAAACCGAATATTCCGCAATAAAGACTAGAAACAAGCTATCTGTGAAAATGCTTTGTGATGTGTGGAGTCATCTCATAGAATGGAACATGTCATTTGATTCACCATGTTGGAAACACTCTTTTTGTAGTATCTATATAAGACATCTTCTAGCCAATTGAGGCCTGTAGTGAAAAAAACAATATCCCATAATAAGAACTAGAAACAAGCTGTCTGTGAAAATGCTTTGTGTTGTGTGGATTCATCTCACAGAATGGAACCTGTGATTTGATTCACCAGGTTGGAAACACTCTTTTTATAGTATCCTCATAAGATATTTTCGAGCCCATTGAGGCCTATAGAGAAAAAAATGAATATCCCACAATAAATCTAGAAACAAGCTATCTGTGTAAATGCTTTTTGATGTGTGGATTCATCTCACAGAATGGAACCTGTCATTTGATTCATTTGATGGGAAACCCTCTTTTTGTAGTATCTGTGAAGGGACATTTCTGAGCCCTTTGTGGGTGACAGTAAAAAACGAATATCCCACTATCTATGAAAATGCTTTGTGATTTATGGATTTATCTCACAGAATGGAACCTGTTTGTGCTGTGTGGATTCATCTCACATAATTGAACATGCGTTTAGTTTCACCAGGATGAAAATGCTCTTTTTGAAGGATATATGAAGGGACATTTCTGAGTTCATTGAAGCCTATAGTAAAAAACCTAATATCTCGTGTTAACAACTCAATACAAGCTATCTGTGAAAATGCTTTGTGAAATGTGGATTCATCTTACTGAATGGATCCTGTGTTTTGACTCACAAAGTTGGAAACACTCTTGTTGTGGAATCTACGAAGGGACATCTCAGAGCCCATTGAAGTTTATAGCGAAAAACCGAATATCCTACGATAAAACTAGAAACAAGCTATCTGTGAAAATGCTGTGTGGTGTGTGGGTTCATCTCACAAAACAGAACCTGGGTTTTGATCCACCAGGATGGAAACATTCTTTCTGAAGAATCTATGAAGGGACATTTCTGTGTTCATTGGGGGCCATAATGAAAAACCGAATATCCCACAATTAAAAACTAGAAACAAGCTATTTGTAAAAATGGTTTGTGATGGGTGCATTCATCTCACGGAACAAAACCTGTGTTTTGATTCACAAAGTTGGAAACACTCTTTTTGTAGAATCTACACTTGGACATTTCTGAACCCATTGAAGCCCATAGTGTAAAACTGAATATCCCACGATAAAAGCTAGAAACAAGCTGTTGGTGAAAATGCTCTCTGATATGTGGATTCATCTCACAGAATGAAACCTATGATTTGATTCACCAGGTTAGAAACAGTCTTTTGTAATATCTACAAAGGGACATTTCTGAGCCCATTGAGTCCTATAGTGAATAATCAAATATCCTGTGATAAAAACAAGAAACAAGATATCTTTGAAAATGCTTTGTGGTGTGTGGATTCATCTCACAGAATGGAACTTGTGTTTTCATTCATTAGGTTGGAAACATTCTTAATGAATAATCTACAAAGGGATATTTCTGAGTTCATTGAGGCCTATAATGAAAATGGGGTATCCCGCGATAACTAGAAACAAGCTCTCTGTGAAAATGCTTTGTGATGCATGGATACATATTACAGAATAGAACCTGTGATTTGATTCATCAGGTTGGAAACACTCTCTTTGTAGTTTCTACAGGGGACAGTTTTGAGCCCTTTGAGGCCTATACTGAAAAATGAATATCCTGCAATAAAAACTAGAAGCAAACTCTCGGTGAAAAGGCTTTGTGATGTGTCAGTTCATCTCACAGAATGAAACTGCTGTTTTGATTCAACAGGTTGGAAACATTCTGTTTGTAGAATCTACGAAGGGACATTTCTGAGTCGTTAGAAGCCTTTTATGAAAAACTGAATATCTCACAATAAAAACTAGAAGAAACAATCTGTGAAAATGCTTTGTGATGTGTGGATTCACCTCACAGAATTGAACATGTGTTTTGTTTCATCAGGATGAAAACGCTCTTTTTGAAGGATCTATGAAGGGACATTTCTGAACCCTTTGAGCCCATAAGTAAAATACTATATCTAGAAACAAGCTCTCTGCAAAAATTCTTTGTGATATGTGGATTCATCTCACAGAATGAAACCTGCATTCAGCTTCACCAGTTTGGAAACACTCTTTTTGTAGAATCTGTGAAGGGACATCTGAGCCCATCGAGGCTTATAGTGAAAAATAGAATATTCTGCAATAAAAACTAGAAAGAAGCAAATTTTTTGGGGGGGGCTTTACTCTTTTTTTTTATTATTATACTTTAAGTTCTAGGGTACATGTGCGCAACATGCAGGTTTGTTACATATGTATACATGTGCCATGTTGGTGTGCTGCACCCATTAACTCATCATGTACATTAGGTATATCTCCCAATGCCATCCCTCACCCTCACCCTACCCCACAACAGGCCCTGGTGTGTGATGTTCCCCTTCCTGTGTCCAAGTGATCTCATTGTTCAGTTCCCACCTATGAGTGAGAACATGCGGTGTTTGGTTTTTTGTCCTTGCGATAGTTTGCTGAGAATGATGGTTTCCATCTTCATATATGTCCCTACAAAGGACATGAACTCATCCCTTTTTATGGCTGCATAGTATTCCATGGTGTATATGTGCCACATTGTATTGATCCAGTCTGTCGTTGACAGACATTTGGATTGGTTCCAAATCTTTGCTATTGTGAATAGTACCACAATAAACATACGTGTGCATGTGTCTTTATAGCGCCATGATTTATAATCCTTTGGGTGTATACCCAGTAATGGATGGCTGGGTCAGATGGTGTTTCTAGTTCTAGAGCCTTGAGGAATCGCCACACTGCGAAAGAAGCTAATTGTTAAAATGCTTTGTGATATGCGCATTCATCTCACAGAATGGAACCGGTGTTTTTATTCACCCATTTGAAAAACCGTTTTTTGTAGAATCTATGAAGGGACTTCACTGAGTTCATTGATTCCTACTGTGAGAAATTGATTATCCCATGATAAAAACTTGAAACAAGCTACCTGTGAAAATGCTTTCTGATGTGTGGATTCATCTCACAGAATGGAACCTGTATTTTGATTTAACAGGTTGGAAACACTCTTGTTGTTGAATCTGGAAGGGACTTTTCCTTACCCTCAAGGCCCATAGTGAAAAATTGAATATCCCTAGATAAAAACTAGAAACAAGCAATCTGTGAAAATTCTTTATGTGTGGCTTCATCTCACAGAATGGAAGAAGTGTTTTGATTCAGCAGGTTGGAAACACTTCTTTTGTTGAATCTACATGAGAATTCTAGGCCCATTGAGACCCATCACAAAAAATGAAATATCCCATGATCAAATCTAGAAACAAGCTATCTGTGACAATGCTTTATCATGTGTGGATTCATGTCACAGAATTGAACCGGTGTTTTTATTCAGCAAGCTGGAAACACTCTTTTTGGAGAAGCTATGAAGGGACTTCTCTGATCCCATTGATTCCTATTGTGAGAAACTGAGTTTCCCATGATAAAAACTAGAAACAAGCTGTCTGTAAAAAGCTTTGTGAAGTGGATTCGTCTCACAGAATGGAACCTGTATTTTGATTCACCAGTTTGAAAACACTCTTTTTGTAGAATCTACAAAGGGACATTTCTGAGTCCATGAGGCCTAGAGTTAAAAATCAGATATCCCGTGATAAATACTAGAAAGACACTATCTGTGAAAATGCTTTGTGATGTGTGGGTTCATTTCATGGCATGGAACCCCTCTTTTAATTCACAAGGTGGAAACACTCTTTTTGTATTTTTGTAGAATCTACGAAGTGATGTTTCTGAAACCACTGAAGCCCATAAGGGTAAATCACATATGCCACGATAAAAACTAGAAACAAGCTTTCTGTGAAAATGCTTTGTGACATGTGGATGCATCTCACAGGATGGAACTTGTTATTGGATTCACCTGTTTGGAAACACTGTTTTTGTAGAATCTACAGAGAGACATTTCTTAGCCATTGAGGCCCATAAGGAAAAATAGAATATCCCACGATATAAACTAGAAAGAAGCTATCTGTGAAAATGTTTTGTAATGTGTGGATTCATCTCACAGAGTGAAACCTGTGTTTTTATTCAGCAAGTTGGGAACATGCTTTTTGTATAATCTACAAAAGGACATTGCTGAGCCCATTGAGGCCAACAAGGAAACATTTTATATCCCATGATAAAAACTAGAAACCAGCTCTCTGTGAAAATGCTTTGCAATGTATAGATTCATCTCACAGAGTGGAACCTGCATTTTGATTCACCCAGTTGGAAACACTCTTGTTGTACAATCTACGAAGGGACATTTCAGAGCCCATTGAGGCCTAAAGTGAATAATTGAATATCCTGTGATAGAAACTTGGAATAAACTATCTGTGAAAATGCTTCATGATGTCTGGATTCATCTCACACAATGGAACCTGTGTTTTGAATCACCAGCTTGGAAACCCTCTTTTTGTAGATTGTACAAAGTGACATTTCTGAACCCATTGAGGCCCATAGGGAAAAATCAATATCCCCTGATAAATAGTAGAAACAAGCTATCTGTGAAAATTCTTCGTGATGTGTGAATTCATCTCACAGAGTCAAAGCAGTGTTTTGATTCACCATATTGGAAACACTCTTTTTTTGAATCTATGAGGGAATTTCTTAGCCCATTGAGGTCCATAAAAAAATCAAATATGTCTTGATAAAATCTAGAAACAAGCTATCTGTGAAGATGCTTTGTGATGTGTATTTCATCTCACAGGATGGAACCTGTATGTTGATTCACGATGTTGGAAACACTGGTTTTGTAGAAGCTATAAAGGGACTCCTCTGATCCCAGTGATTCCTATAGTGAGAAATTGAGTATCCCACAATAAAACCTAGAAAGACGCTATCTGTGAAAATGCTTTGTGTTGTGTGGATTCATCTCACAGAATGGAACATGTATTTTGATTCACCAGGTTGGAAACACTGTTTTTGTAGAATCTATGAAGGGATTTCTCTGAGCCCATTGATTCCTGTAGTGAAGAACTGAATATCCCACAATGAAAACCTATTAATTTTAATTTTGAATTTGTATTTTTAATTGACAAATACTTGTCTATAAATGAGGTACAACATATTTTCACTATGTATAGATAGTGGAATGATTATATTAAGCTAATTTAAAAAACTAATTAACTAGGCCAGGTGCTGTGGCTCACACCCATAATACCAGCACTTTGGGAGGCCAAGGCAGGCAGATCATGAGGTCAGGAGATCGAGACCATCCTGGCTAACACGGTGAAACCTCATCTCTACTAAAAATACATCACCTGGCGTGGTGGCGGGTGTCTGTAGTCCCAACTACTCAGAAGCCTGAGGTAGGAGAATGGCATGAACACAGGAGGTGGAGCTTGCAGTAAGCCGAGATGGCGCCACTGCACTCTAGCCTGGGCAACAAAGCAAGAATCCGTCTCAAAACAAAACAAAACAAAAACACCCCAAACTAATTAACATAACTAATCTAATTAACATAACATCACCTCACAGATACTTTTTTTGTAATAAAAATATTTAATATCTATTAATTTAGCAATGTTGATATGTACAATACATTATTATTAACTATGGTCATCTTGCTGTGCAATCAGTCTTGAAAACCTATTCCTCCTAACTGGACCAAAGGAACTTCAATCAATTTCTCCAAACTACTAACAAACAAAAACAGACAACATCATACTCAATGGTAAAGTCAATTTGTAAAAACTGTGTGGCAGTTTCTACCAAAACTGTGCATACTCACATTCTTTTACTCATCAGTTTCACTCCTAGGTGTTTATGGAACAGAGCACTGTTTTTATGTTTACCACGATTAGTGAAAGTTCAGTGCTACTATTATAGCAATTCTGCAAACAACCAAAATGCACATCAGAAGTAGAATGTGTAAATAATTGTGTTATGTACTGGAGTAATACTCAGCAGCAAAAATGAAACAGACAAATGAATTAACCAACAAAAAGTATGGCTAAACAAAAAGACTTGGATGAATCTAATAGACAATGCTGAACAACCTGATATTTACATTTGAGTCAACCAGATATATATATATTACATTTACATGAATTTTACAGTCAAAGATAATCAATGGATGTAGAGGTGAGAACAGTAGTTGCTATTGGGATGACTCAATGAAGGTGTGAGAGGGGCTTCTATGATGTGGTTAATTATCAAGTTCTAAAAATCTGAAGGCTGGTTACATGGTTGTTTACTTTGTGAAAAAGTATTAAGCACTAAATTTAAAATTAGTGCATTTTTCAAATGTATAATTCAATATCATGTTACAAAATTATTTTAAATTTCAGCTTTTAAACTCTTCCCTCTCCTTTTCCCATGATTTCACTATTAGAATATATACACCCACAAAAAGGTAGATTCTGCAATGCCCCAATATTGTCCCTCTTCACATCTCATTTACAAGCTTTTGGTGATTAGAATTAATTTTCCTGTGTATGCAATATGGCTGCAGGGACACTATCCACATATTTACCCTATAGTAGACTCTGAACCCACCCATTGTATGCATGTGGCCCTTAGTAACATTCTTTGCTCACTTCCAAAGACCAACTGTATCTCTCACATTTATGTTGAAGAAAAACATTTCCATTTAAAACTAGAATTCTACCCTGAATTCCTGACAACTTGAAGAGATTACTTTTACCTGGTTCTTGCCAAATCCCTCATCCAAGACTATACTATTATATCCTCTAGCCACAGTCTGGAACCCTGTTCCAATTAAAAACCTGGAATTTGTGCACAGGCAAATTAACAAACTACCAGGGCAAATCCAAATTTTGCCCTTCCACCTCCTAGGCACCACAATTTATCTTTTGGGTGATCTCCTTCAAAGTTCCATCTCTATTCAGGTCTCTTTTTCTAGGTATGATCTTCTGGATTATTTATTTTGCCAACTTTCTTTGGCTAATGTCACTGAGGGTCAAACACGCCAGGCACTCAAGATCATGCTAGTTATAAACACTTTGATTTTCTCCTACCCCATTTCTTAGTTTTCAGCTCTTCTCAACTCTTTCCCATGCATTTATTGAAGCTTTGAACGATAATTTGAGCCCTTTCTAGGTTATTCACAATTTGAATTAGAGGGAGATGAAGATAAAATCTTACTAATGTAAAAAAAAGTTGGGAAATACCATTTTTTAAAGTTAACAGAGTATAAATTAAAGAAATGCAAATGTGGAAGTCAAGAACCTCAATATTGGACAAGTTATTCTACCTGACAAGTCTATAAAATGAGAGAGTGTCAGGAATGGGGCAGGATCTGGTGAAGGGAATAACCTGATGATTTATTAGTCTCTTCTGAGCTCTCATCACTGAGTCTCTGAATCTAGATGTAAAAGGAGCCCAAGTACACAATCTCTTGTTTTCCCAGAACAAAACATTTTTAATAGCCAGGCTTAGAAGTGAATAGCATTGGAGCCTGTAACATTTACTGCATTCATCTTCAGGTTATTCACACTGCTGTTATTCAACTAATTGTTTAGCCTAGATACTCTGAAAATGAAAGGAATCAGTTCACAAGGAAATTACTTTCTTACATTCTACTTAATGGTATCTTGTATACAAAACATGTCACTTAAAAATTTATTTTATTATATCGAGAGGTTAATGGATTATATTATGCCAAGCTTCTAAATATCATGGTCATAATAAAATACATTAAATGGATTATTTGGCAATAATTACTTCTCAATAAGAACTTAGATAAAGGTAAAGTTATGATGGTGTTTAAAAATAATTAATATTCTAGAAGATGGAAGGAGGATAACATGGATACCCTCCTTAATTTTCTCTTCTTTTCCCCTTTCTCTTCTACTTATTCTTCTCCTCCTGTTCTTCCTCCTACTTTTTTCCTGTCTTAAATCAACCTCATTCTGCTAGTACCAAAATAAACCAAACGCTGGAAAGTGAAATGAATTTGTTGTGGTTATTCAGTCTTCTATTTTGGTACTAACAATTTTACATTTTAGTGCTAAAATCTCAGCACATTAAGAGCATCAGTAAAAATAAAAAATGATGGTGCTGCATCGTTATCATCACCATCAACACCATCATCACCATCTGTGGGCAAGGGTGATGTAAACAAGTGTGAGTAAGAAAACTGGCATGATCCTTATAAAAAGTCTTTTGGATATGTATATTAATAGAAAAACAATCTTAATAAACTGAGACATAACGCATTTATGGAACTCTACTAAAGAAAACAGTCTTAAATATGTAAATATCTTTACATTCAACATTTAACGTAGATATTTGTAACACCAACAAATGTAAAGCAAATTAAATGGATGACAAAATAGGAATAATTTAAAAATTATATAGTATATATACTTAATGAAATGTCATACAACATTTAAACTGAATGCCTATGAAGAGGAAGTCATAAATTATAAGCATTTTGCATTAAAGGAAATAGCAGGATAACTACTCTATATAATGTATTATTATAATCATATTAAATTGTTCAGAAAAATGAATCAAAATAAATATGTTAGCACTGTAGAATTTAGACTTTGAGAAAGTTCTGCTCTTATATTTCTGTTTTACCAGTTTTCTTTAGTGACCCCAGATTGAGTGTAATAGTAAAATAAAAATAAACATATAATTGGATGAAGTAATTTTGGAAATTTTGGAGGCTGGTGCTTTTCAGTTAGGCCAGGTTACATATGCTGTGAGCAAAGGACTCCTGTGCCAGGCTCTCTGCTAACCACACAGGGAAAGAAGAGATGCTCAGGAATGCTCCCTGACCTCAACCACCTGACGTCAGGTAGGGGAAGTGATGTGAACCCAATTAAATCTATAGCGATCCCAATTCTGAAGGCATCACAAAGATAAATTTAAACTAAGTTAGTTGAGGGCACACCAAAGTGAAACATTAATGTTAAGAAGCAGACTCAAGCATGGAAACAGTTGTGAGATTTGAGAAAGTATTTGTAAGGTGACAGGACTTCCACCTACATGACTTGGGAACGTCTGTTCTGGAGGAAGGCTTTTCACAGCAAATTCCCAAGCTAGCCATGAGGGCTATACTCAGAAAACAGGACAGATTACTTTGATGGGAAGCATTCTCAGGGAATAATAGTCTCCATGAGAGCTAGAGATTTTGTGTGTGAGTGCACACACACATACCACTAGCATGTAGGAAAAGTGGGAAAATGTTGCTATGTTTTGAGAACACAGAGGGGTCACTTTAAGAGAAAGTGGGACAGCCAGTTGGAGGAGGAAAGGGGGTGGACAATTCCTTCCTCTGGTAATTCCCAAACTTCACTCTGAGGTATCTGCATAATTTAGCTACTTAGAAAACTGAGAAGGTCTGTCCTTGGAATGGAAGACAGGAGCCCTGGAAGTGACTCAATTTGGGCCAAACAAATGTATGTAAATATAGTGTGGAATGCATTAAGGCTATAGAAACAGGAATTTACCTGAAAAGGGCCTCTTTTGTGTTTCTTACATAGTTTTTTTTTTTTTTGGCTACATGGAATGTGAACATGGTAGCCAGAACTCTAGCATTCACTTTGGACTGCTAAGTAAACTTAAAATAGAATCCTATATGAAGATAATGAATTAGAACACAGAAGAGGATGGAATTCACCATACCAGTCTTTAGTAGTTCATTTTTCAAATTTCTTTTATGGAAGAGGAAAAGTGTCTCCTTTGAGCCACTGTTATTTTCAGTGTCCCATCCTATTTTACATCGATGAAGTTACTCCAGGCAGAAACTAACGTTTAGTGAGCTGTGATTTGTTTTAGTCACTATGTTAAGCTATATATATTTCCGCCGTATCTATTTCAGTCTCCATAATAAGTTTTACAATCATACTGTAAAGTGGATTTTAATTCTGCTATTTTATAGCATAGAAGACAGAGTATTAGTGAGGCCAATACATGTCAAATAGTGAATGAGTAGTGTGGACAAAAAGCAATTCCCCATCTTTGTGTTATCAAAGTTATGGTCTTCATACACATGTATGCTATTTTTAACTTGTACATGTGCACATACATGCACACATATTATGCATCTCTTCTTTTTCCTTTTCTTTTCTTTCTTTTTGAGACGGAGTCACGCTCTGTCACCCAGGCTGGAGTGCGGTGGGGGCGCGATGTCGGCTCACTGCAAACTTCACCTCCCAGGTTCAACCTGGTTCAAGTGATTCTCCTGCCTCAGCCTCCCGAGTAGCGGAGATTACAGGTGTGCACCATCATCATGCCCAGCTATTTTTGTATTTTTAGTAGAGATGGGGTTTCACCATGTTGGTCAGGCTGGTCTGGAACTCCTGACCTCGTGATGTGTCCAACTAGGCCTCTTAAGTGCTGGGATTACTGGCGTGAACCACTGCGACCGGCCTATGCATCTTTTCTATTTCAGATCTTTCTGATAATTGTCTTTATTTTAAAACGCAAGCCAACTTTTTTTCCTTGTGTTTAACTTTTAAGTTAATTTTAATGAAAAATATAATATTCCACCTTCCAGGCACACATATTATTTCCACTTACATGTGATTGGAGAAACTAAGTCACATGGTTATATCTAACTTCAAAAGATGAAGGAAAGAGCAAGTCTTCCAGGTGTCTGTGATAAGAGGGACTGAAATATTCCCAAACAACTCTAAGGACAAAGCAAGCTTGATATACTAGCAAATCAGCTTGATAAAATGTTGTATCAATTTATACTCCTAGAAGCAATCTTAGTAAACGTCTCTCTCTTTTTTTTTTTTCGAGACGGAGTCTCACTCTGTCGCCCAGGTTGGAGTGCAGTGGTAGGATCACGGCTCACGGCAACCTCTGCCGCCCCGGGTTCAAGCAGTTCTCCCGCCTCAGCCTACCGAGTAGCTGGGATTACAGGCGCCTGCCACCGCTCTCGGCTAATTTTTGTATTTTTAGTAGAGACGGGGGGGTTTCAGCATCTTGGCCAGGCTGGTTTTGACGTGACCTCGTGATCCACCCGCCTTGACCTGCCAAGGTGCTGGGACTGCAGGCGTGAGCCACCACGCCCCGGCCGTAAATGTCTCAGTTTCTAAGTATGGTCCAACAGTTCTCTGATTTTCAGTCCAATAGGTGAAATACGATATCTCATGTCATTCTTTATTGTGGTGTTTTTCATTTCTTGATGATTTTTAAGATGAAATATTATTTAATATCTTTGAAAATCATTTGTATTTTATTCACAGAGGTATAACCTTTCACGTTCTTTGGCTATTTTTTTCTACAGGATTTCATCCTCTATAGCGTGGTTGTTTAGAGTGCAGACCCTGGAGTCAGACTATCTAGGTTTTAATCTGAACTGGAACATATAGTCAACTATCATATTATCACAATTGTGTAATATTCAGTAACTTTCTTAAATACATTATGCCTCATATATATAAAATGGACTTAACCAACCTACTTCAAGCGTTGGTCTGCAATGAAAGCATTATACATATATAATTGGGGCTCCACATCCAGAAATATCTGTTTATTCAAATATTCTCATATGAAAACATTTTTGTTGCTTTGTTGAAATACCTACTGAACAGATTTTTCTATGGTTTGATTCTAAGTCAATTAATTTATTTTGGATATTCTGATAAGTATTTAAAGTTGTTTTTGATTTCTATCTTTATGATCAGTCTCTAAAATATCAAAACTTTATGTAACATTATTTTTCAGCTGTACATCTTAGTGAACTCTAATTATTCTTAACTATTTTTATTTATTTTGAAACCGTATTTGCTTTCCATATATACCTCTACTTAATTATGTTTTGTCACTCCATTTATACTATTTATATCTTTTCGAATACATTTTCAGATTAATATACAAATGTTAACAATGTGTATCCGTTACTTTGCTTTAACTGAATTCTCTCTAATGCGTCATATTTTGCCATTATTTTAAATATTTATCTAAAGTTGTGCTTTTTGTATGAATGACATTCTTTTGCTTTGCCTTCTAAACCAGTATCTACCTATTCAATTGTTTTTTGTTTTTTTTTTTTTTTTTTGAGACGGAGTCTGGCTCTGTCGCCCAGGCTGGAGTGCGGTGGCCGGATCTCAGCTCACTGCAAGCTCCGCCTCCCGGGTTCACGCCATTCTCCTGCCTCAGCCTCCCGAGTAGCTGGGACTACAGGCGCCCGCCTCGTCGCCCGGCTAGTTTTTTGTATTCTTTAGTAGAGACGGGGTTTCACCATATTAGCCAGGGTGGTCTCGATCTCCTGACCTTGTGATCCGCCCGTCTCGGCCTCCCAAAGTGCTGGGATTACAGGCTTGAGCCACCGTGCCCGGCCTATCTGCCTATTCAATTGTATGAGGTTTTGTTTTTCTTTTCTTTGGTATTTATCAAAATAATCAATCAACTTTCTTTTACTTATTAACACTAATGGACGAATGACTGATTAATCATCTTTGCATTGTTTGAGTAAACCCTACTTATGCAGAAGGTAGTATTCTTTATGATACAAAGAGGTGAATACTATGTGATTTTACTCAGAGTTTTGTACTTGTTTTCATAAGTAAGATCAATTTTAAATATGTTTTATGTGTTATTCTAGCCACTATTGTCAAATTTTATAAAGTAACTGGATAGATGTCTTTCTCTACAGTATGGAGTATTTTAAGTAACATAATGATTGTCTGTTACTTTACTGGTAATTACATGATTCACTTGTGAAATACATAGCTTTTTGGTGGAAATTTTCTCCAAATTTCCCACGTCGATTTGTATTTTACAACCATATTTTAGGACATATGGACAATTTATATATATATATTTTAGAAAATATTAAATTTCTTCTATTTTATCAAATATACATTATATTTTTCAATTAAATATTAAGTGCTTCATCTTTATTGTATCCCAAAGAAGCCTATTCATAATATATTTGTTGATTCTGCTATATTTCTTCTGATTCATTTTTATTCTTAATAAGTGACTTTTTCTTGCTTTTTTCAGGATTACTATTTTATACAAACACAGAAGTTTTTTAGGTCCAAGTTTGACTCATAAATTTACATTCTTTATTTAGTAATAAAAACAAGAATATCTGGGGATTTATTCTGAGTACCACTTTGCCTCATTATTTTTGTATACATTGTTTCCATTGTCATTGCTTCTAAATATTATTAAATTATAGTTCTCTCTTTTTCACCAAAGATAGGAAGGAGAAGATATTTCTGTTTGCTTTGTTTTAATTATTCTTATTATAGTTACTTATATTACTATAGCTAATCTATTATTTCAGCAAAGAGCAGAGAAAGTGGACTGTGTTATTTCTATCTCCTGTAATATAATGAGGTTTTACTTTTAAGTTAATATGTGATTGGTTTTTATAAGTTTTCTATGAGCACAAGAACATGAATGTTCTTAATTTGCAAAGCATGTGTATTTGGATATATAAACATGTGTATTTGCATGTATGCATGTATGACTACATCTATTAAGTTATAATTACTGAGATTTTATATACTCATTTTTTATAGCATGTCATGGATTATGAGATACATTTAATGCATCCCTGAAACTACTTTATTTCAGTGATTCTCTGATTATATTTCAAACAATTTTTGTCTTATGCCTGGTAGCAGTTGCTGGCTGCAATGAATAGTCTAAGAGTAGACATCTGCCCATTGAGATAATTTTCTATTTCCTAGACTCAGGTATATTATTTTCCTACTGCCCTAGATTGAACTTGAAATTATTTTCCCTAAGTTAGTTGAAGTTAAGTTTTGTCTTGCAATCAAAAAACTGAACAATAAAACTTGTTCCCACTTTAGTTTCCAACAATTATATCTCCATAAAAGGTCACTTTTATTCTTTTCATTAACGTTATTGTTTTAATCTTGAATTCCACTTACCTTGAATTAATACCATATTGTGATAACATGGCCCATTCTATTACATTTAACCTTTCAAAATCAGTTTGTTTAAAGTATATCTCTAAT
The DNA here is from genome assembly GCF_009764315.1 of Trachypithecus francoisi. Lineage (NCBI taxonomy): Eukaryota > Metazoa > Chordata > Mammalia > Primates > Cercopithecidae > Trachypithecus > Trachypithecus francoisi. The sequence goes on along the minus strand of NW_022681454.1, from coordinate 11,234,265 downwards.
TGACATTTAAATTTTGATAGTGCTAATTGTTTAAAAAGGTGAGCATAATCCATTCATTTTACTGAAAAACAGATGTATTCGGATGTTCTTTGAGCTATTTTCTATTTGTAATGCTTTAAAGAGCTTCCCTTTGTATTTAATATTTGATATATATTTTGAGTTTCTTTGCTTTATATGACCACATCTCAAATGTGCAGTCCAGTCTACTTCAACTAATAATTGTGCTTGTTATTTTTAAAATATTGTATCTTATTACTAAAGTTGTTAAATCAGGCACAAAAGGTTAATTCATTGTGTCTGTGATAAAGAAAATCGCTAGCAAGTACTCCTTCCTACATCTCTATATTCCTCTCCACCCCACAGATGCTTGGTATGGACAGGAATTTTTATTCTGATAATAATTTTATTTCTAAAAATTATTTTATATTTTTAATTTGAGGATTTTAATTTTTGGATATTTTATGTTCTTTTATATTTATAGTCAGTCTTTACTGAAAATTTGAATTTTCATTTTTTGTTTTCCCTCCATAAATTTCACCAAATTTTGTGGGGCAAATATGTCTTTTTACAACTGTTGTGGCCATAGCTGTATTGGTAAATCCCTTTATTTAAAAAAATTATCTGACACTTGTCTTTCACAACTAACTATTTTAATTTAAAAAAATACATTCTTCGATTTTCTTAAGAAATCATACAGTGAAATTTTTCCAAAGTTATTTCTGTTTTCTAAACTAAAAATTTCAATAAATAAATAAAATTATTTCCCTCCCCTTCTTTCCCCTCCCCTCCCATCCCCTCCCCTTCTTTTCTTTTCTTTGATGGAGTCTTGCTCTGTCACCCAAGCTGGAGTGCAGTGGAGCGATCTCGGCTCACTACAACCCTCCAGGGTTCAAGCGATTCTCCTGCCGCAGCCTCCTGAGTAGTTGGGATTACAGTTGCGTGCCACCATGCCCGGCTATTTTTTGTGTTTTTGGTAGAGACAGGGTTTCGCCATGTTGGCCAGGCTGGTCTGACCTCAGGTGATCCACCCACCTTGGCCTCCCAAAGTGCTGGGATTACAGGCTTGAGCCGCTGCACCCGGCCATGTTCTTGAAAACAGAAACAGCAGTCATCATCCTGGCCCCAGCAGGAGGAAGAGGGGGCCCTTCTTTCTGCTGATCTCACCTGCTGCAGAACAAAGAGTTGAGGTGTTCCAGTGATGAACAACCCTCTGCTACCTACATTATGTCCACCAAGAAGAGTCAAGAGGAATAGCAGGGCTTGGCTTGTCCAGGATACAAGAGGGTATCTCAGCCCTACACATGCTCAAGAGAAAACAAAACAAACAAAGCACCTCTTCGCTCAATTTTACATTGCATCAGTGAGGAAAGAAATATCCTCAAAAGCCCTGCCACCCCTCATTAGCAGCTTCCTCTTCATTCACTCTCCACCACAGGGTGGTCATGACTTATCTCCTATGTTCTCTTCCTGGATCAAGTCAGTCTCCAGAAGAAGGCCAAGATCCCTGGAACCCATTCTGTGACTCAATGCTAAACCACCTGCCAACACTACACTTTTCTCTTCTCAGTCTCCTTATTTTTCTTCCCATCACGTGGCATCCGCCTGCAAATTATATATCTGATTCATTGACTGGTCTCTCTTCATTAGATCAGGAGCTCCATTAGGAGACAGACATATATCTGTGCAATTCATCATTCTATCACTCGTGCCTGGGGTCATCCCAGGTTCACAGTAGGTATTCAATAAATATTTGCTGATTGTTCAGCAATTCAATTAATGAATTTATTTCTTATGCATCCCCTTTTAATTTTTAGATTATTTTAATATGGTCTACTTTATATTGTATTTTCCATGTGCACTTTAATAAAGTCAGGTTTACTTTGAACCTTTAGGAAAATATTGAGTATTTTTCTGTGAGATCTCTTGCTATTTATCTGGATGATCATGAATCTTTTTTTAATGTCTTATAAGGTCTGCAGGGTGGCTCTTTTATTATCTTTTATTATTTAATACTTTCCAAGTTCTGGCAAGACATGGGAGAGACTGCACAATGGTCAAGTCTAATGAGGAACTGGACCCTGATCAGTGGAGTCTGTCATTATTTATCATTATTGTTGGCCTCAAGGAAATGGCAGCACTAGAGGACACAGGCCTACTCTTGAATTTTTGTTCATCTTGATCTTCTTATAGGAACATGTACTCTATGTTTTATATAGTTCCTAGCGATTCTGGGACTCATAGGAGTATCTAACCCTATTATGGTTTTTATTAAATTCAGTGTCTTCTGTAGAAATAAGAAACTGTGTTTGAAAAGCTCCACTTCCTTTAGATTTATTGTTTGGTGACTTCAGGAATAAATTTCCAGACTGAAAAAAATGGGTACACAGTGTCATAATTTCAGTGATGAAGATGGACTTTGCTTACTTGGTTAGTTAATTCAGTTCCAGGGAAGAATTTTGAACTTACGTATCTGTTCTTCTGTTCGTAGGCTTCCAGCCTGGGTACGTGGTTTCCAATCCTCCAGTTCTTTGGTAGCAAAAAGAAATTGCAGAAAGAAGACCTCAGCATTCTCATGGGCAAAGCAGCGTGCCACCTCTCAGCCTCTGCACGGATGTCATTTCGTGTGAGTTCCTCAGTCTCTTGTAGCTGCTCACAAATATGATAAATTTAAAGAAAAAATTACATTCACGCATTTTAATTTAACTTTGTGCATAACCAGACACATAGATTAGAAATGTGCAATGAGTTAACTCGTTATATGAGGAATATTGTAATTCCAAAGGAGAATGTCAACTCTAAAACTATGTTTTTATATTTTATTTTCTTTTACGTTTCCTAAATACACAAAAATGACTAATATTCTGTGTGTGTTTATGTATAATCTTCTCACCTGTATGACATATTCTAGTCCCTGACTTTTCTGAAGGTACTGAAAGAAATTATGTTTCAGGCCTCTACTGATTATCATATTTTTTCAAGTTATCTTGGTGATCTGACTTTTTAAATTGTACTGTTGAAACAATATGCATTTGCTGATTTACATGACAAATAAATTACCAGTGTGAAATGTTGAATGCCCAAAGAAATTTAATCATGGTGTTTCAAATAAATTATAGTTACAATGTAATTTCTGTTCAAAAAGTAACTCATAATTTCTGTTCCGTTCAACAAATTTGCTGAATATTTATCCTGTATCCAACATTTTGCTTCTTACAAGGGACAAAGAAGAAAAAGAAGCAGCGCTTTTCCAAAATAGACTTATGGTTTGATGTATCCAGACTTTACTGCTGACTTACTCGTTATTAAGGTATATGTCCTGAATGTCACAGGGAAACATTCTACAGCCAACATCTTCAGATTATGAGATCTCTTCAGGCCTAGTCTTTTCTCTTCTGATATACATTTTTTACACCCATGGGATACCCCAGGTTTTGATCTGCCTGCCTCATATTTCAGTTGTCCCTGTTTGCCTAATCAAAGTATAGTATACATTTCTGGGCACTGAGCTTGGCACTGTAGATGCAGTGTTGAACAGGATAGACACAAGCTCAGCCTTCCTGGAGATAAAGTCTCATCACCAAACCACAGGGCTAGACTACATTATTTCTTGATCCAGTGCAAAGGTGGTGGTGGCAGTTAATTATTCTAGCACTTTTATGCCAACACTAGTTTTCCAAAAAAAAAGATATTAAGCTGCTTAAATAACCCTTAAATACTTATATTCTAAATGGGAGAATTGGGCATTAAGAACGTACCTGTAGACATTCTGAAAGTAATAATTTTGTGACCCAAAGGGTGTTGGGAAGAGACAGAGGGAGAAATATAGGCCATCTTGAGGACTTTTGTCTTAATTTCCTGGGTAAATGGAAGAACTATTAACTAAGCAGGCAATGATAAAAAGAAAAAAAATTGTGGAGATAGGGTGTGATTTAGGGAAACTATATGCCATTTTAAACATGTTAAATTTGAGTATTTGGAGAGTCATTTAAATGGCTACAATAACGAGAGTTAAATTTAGAAAAGTCCACAGCTCAAGGAGGAAATCAGAGCTGGAGATGAGCAAGTACAGCTCATCTGCATTCAGTTACTAGTTCTGCTGAGGAGCGAGTGTAGTGGTTTACGAAGATCATGCCGAGTGTGAGCTGCTATCATTGGTCCTATTTTTACACATGAGGACCCATATACCCAGAAGAATTAAATGACTGTCATCACATAGCAAAATAGTGCTGGAGCTAACATCCAGTATTATTATTATTTTTACTATGTTACTTTTAATTCTGAAAGACAATCTGAAAGGAAAGGATGATGATAATGATCATCATCACTGGTAGATAGGTAACAGATAGAAAGATAGATAATAGATCACATTCATCAAAAAATTGCTATGTTCTGGTAATGTAGTGTTTTACATACATCATCCTATTTTATATTCACAACAGTGCTAGATGTTAGTTCTTTAATTACATACATTTTACAGATGAGAACATTGAAATTCCAAGCAGCTAAGAAACAGAGCAGCCGTGATGCCAACTACCATTTGTCTAAGAGTCAAATAATTCTTTTGGCCCTCATATCATGCTCTCTTCCCTCCCATTGATTCATGTATTCACCGTCCAGCCTATCAGCTAACCAACCAAAATGATTGATTCCTTTTGGCATTAACTTAAGTAGAAAGATGTTCGCTGCTCCCAAAGACATCACAGCTTATAGTAGAAAACCAAAAAATGAGAAATTCTTTTGGAATCTGCTAATAAGCCACTTTTAACAAACTACTTAAATGCCCAAAGCAAAATATTTTGCCTATGAAATGCATGAGTACTATTATTTTTTAAAGCAATGAAAAGTTGATTTCATAATGATTCATCATGAAAATATATCCACTAAACAAAATGGTCAGTAAGGAACTTATTATTTTACTTTATCAAAAATTCTCCTTTATGATCAAGTTTCTATCAGAACTTGATAACATAGGGAGCTCCTCTTGAAAAGGAAGTTTTCAAGAAGTATCTAATGCTTAAGTAGTTGTTTTTAAATTTATGACTGCATAAAATGTAATTATTTGCATCTTGTGGTGGTAGTTACCGGGACCTTGCTATTCAGTGGAATAGTCCATCATTAGCTATGGGTATTCTTCCTTTTTTTAAAAAAAACTTTTGTTTTGAGTTCATGGATACCAGTAAGTGTAGGTTTGTTACATAGGTGAAATTGTGTCATGAGGATTTGTTTTACGGATTATTTAATCACCCAGTTGTTTTTCCTACTCTTCTCCCTCCGCCCCCCTCTACCCTCTGAAAGGCTCCAATGTGTGTTGTTACCCTTTGTGTGTCCATGTGTTCCCATCACTTAGCTCTCACTTATAAATGAGAATGTATGATATTTGGTCTTCAGTTTCTGTGTTAGTTTGCTAAGGATAATGGCCTCCAGCTCCATCCATGTCCCTGCAAAAGACATGATCTTGTTCTTTTTTATGGCTGCATAGTATTCCATGTTGTATATGTACCACATCTTCTTTATCCAGTCTATCAATGTTGGGCATTAATATCGTGTCTTTGCTCTTGTGAATAGTGCTGTGATGAACATACCTATGCATGTGTCTTTATAATGGAATGATTTATATTCCTTTGTGTATATACCCAGTAATGGGATTGCTGGGTTGAATGGTAGTCCTGTCTTCAGGTCTTTGAGGAATTGCAACACAAATGAGATCTAATTAAACTAGAGAGCTTCTACACAGCAAATGAAACTATCAAGAGAGTAAACAGACAATCTGCAGAACTGGAGAAAAGTTTTGCAAACTATGCATCTGACAAAGGTCTAATATCCAGCATCTATAAGGAACTTAAACAAATTTAGAAGTAAAAAACAAACCAGCACATTAAACAGTGGGCAAAGGACATGAACAGACACTTTCAAAAGAACACATACATGTGTCCAACAATCCAATGAAAAAAAAAGCTCAACATTATTGACTGTTAGAGAAACGCAAGTCAAAACCACAATGAGATTACTATCTAACACCAGTCAGAATGACTGTTTTTACAAAGACAAAAAATAACAGATGCTGGCAAGGTTGCAGAGAAAAAGGAATGCTTATACACTGTTGGTAGGAGTGTAAATTCGTTCAGCTATTGTGCAAGTTATGGGTTTTCTGATGCAAAATGTCTGCCTTCTACTGGGGGACTCCTACTTTAGTATTACATATATCCATACTGCTCCAACCATTCTTTGGAAGATTTATGTTCCATCCCTTTTTAGGGACTTCCTTTTTAGAAGTGTGACCACATTTTGGCACCAGTTCTAAATGGCAAATCACAGAGATAGACACGAGAAGCTACTGAAGACTGTGTGGTGATAAGATCACAGCCCAAATGCCCTATTCCTCTTGACGTCTCTCTAAAGAGACATGTGTAGAAACTTGTACTACACAGGAAAAGGTCTCAGAGCTGTCACTACTGAAGGAACAGCAGAGAAGCCAAAGGGATCACCAGAATCCTCCTATAGAACGGCCTACATAAAATGCCAGTGGTTATTAGCTTCAAATCTGAAGTCTGCTCAGGAATAAATTGAAGCCGGAGGCAAACTGAGAGTAGAATCACAAAGGAAATGGCTTTGCGATTACTAGCGAACCAGTAAAAGCACAAATATAGCTCCAGGGAAAGTTGATCCTATATTATTATGGTAGATCTGAGCGTCTTTTGAAAAATTTAGATACCTATTTCCAAGAGAATTCTCTCCTTGGTTTTAAGGACACAGCAGTACTCTAAATCAACTGTCTGACTGCACGTTATTTATTCTGCACTTCAAGTATGATTCTGTTGTAATGATTTTGATGGTGTAATCAAGAGACTAGACTATATTCATCAAAATAAGATTTGTGTTGCTAAGGGATCCCTCAGCAGGCAGAAAGAGTGCCTGGTTATGTGTGTATAATTCGTACCATTTATTCAGCACTTACTTTGTTCTGGGTATTTTTCATGTAATTCTTAATATAGAATATAGATAGTAGTTATTATTTAACTCATTTTTATCAATAAAGATTCCAAAGCTTAGAGATAGCTTAAGCAGCTTGCAATAGTCCAGAAATAGTAAGTTGTGAGAACAGAATTCAAAGCAGGTCTTGTTCTTTATTACTATCATGTATCACAATACTGTTTTTCTGGTTTAATTTTATTTTACAATGCATCGGAACAAAGTCATATACTGGCCCCTAGAAATAACAGAATCAAGTAAATAAAAAAATCCTCTGGATGTACTAGAAATTCCACTACTTTCTTGAATCATGCCATCTTATTCACAACACTAAGCTAGAGATTATTTTTGCTAAATATGTGAAGTTAAAATAAAAATAAATGTAACATCAAAGTAAATATGTCTTCATTATAAGAAATATCTCAAAACCTGCTGTAGGCCCTATGAGGATATACCAAAGTTTTGAGTGATTATAGCATATTGAACCTTGTACTATTACTACTGTTGACAGTAATACTAGTATTTATTATTAATTTGTAGCTTAAAACATTTTTTTAAAAAATTTCATTGCTTTATAAAATCAAATAAACTCTCAAGGGTCTACTTTGATTTATTAGAACATTCCATCATCTCAAATTAATTGGGTAAATAAATACAAAAATAAATATAAATAATTTCATATTAAGGGAAATGATACATCTTAATGTCCTTTGTAAACTCTCAAGTTCTTATCCAATGTAGAAATAATTATTAATCTTAAAATAAGTCCAATATTTTCCTAGGGAGAGGACTCAATAATATCTGGATAGGTGGTGACTTGGCCTCTTCAGATGAGGAATCTTGATACCTTATCAACAGCCCCATCATTCTTACAAACATCTCTCCAGTTGAGAGAGAATGTCTTTATGTTACATCAAAATCGATTTTGGTATATTCTTGGGTTTTAGGAAATCCATCAATACCGTTCTTTCTTTCTCAAGTGTAGAACCTATTAAGAACTAGAAGAAAGAATATATATAAAACTATGTTTTATTATTGGTAAGTATTATAGATATTATTGGGAAATGCTGCTTGACTCATGACCACACCTTATTTCCCTAATATGATTTCTCATCCTAAATTGAATCCTGGCCATAAAACTTCAGATTTTCAGGGATATTTATCCTGTAGTATGAGAAATATATATTACAGGCAAAGAGATCAAAGAAGGAGAATGAGCTTAAATTTTTCTATCCCAAATTTTCTATCCCTCTCTCCAGCCACACAGTGTCACAAGAGAAGGCTTAAAAAGAAAAAGCGTGGGAGAGTCTCAGCATATTGTACCTCACGTAGAGTGGACTATTTTTAGATTCCCTTTAAACAGCAGGAAGGAAAGGTAAGGGGTTTTCCGTAACTTCATAACGTCCCAGATTTTGTTCCTTAGACTGTTGATTATATCAATACACTTTATGGCTAACCAGACATGTGGCTGTCATCCTCAGGGGCTAGAACTACAATGTTGTGGCCCTCGTGTTTTTAGTGTAGTTTGTCTTCATTCGTGAATATTTTCTCCTAATTCCAAGCAAGTCTTTTTGTTTATCTTTCTGGAACCACTGGTGGACAGTTTATCTTTTACCCTCCCTGCCAAAGCTAAATAGCACAGAACAATATTTTAAGATAATTTAAAAACTCTGTTGTACCCAGGGCCCAAAATGTGTTCCTTGTTCTGTTGGACACATCCACTCTGCCCAACATAAAATCCTATACTATTTAAGCAACGACTTTCTGTGTAAACTTAAAGGTAATCATTTTACACAGTATTTCTAACACAGAATACCTACAAATATGCATGTAAATATCTTTCCTCTATCAAATCCTCAGTGAAGAAAAAAGTGCTTAAAGACCTTTTTTCCTTTCTCTTCTAGTTTTAATTAACAATATGATTCTCTATTCACTCTTCATGCAGTTCAGTCTTACTCAGATTCCCATAATTGGTGATGCTGCTTCCCAGTGTCTGAAGTTGAATTAAGTCAACAGCAACTCCCTGCTGCATCTCACTTTTACGAATTCAGATGTTAATATTATAAAACATTATAGAATTCCTCATAGCCAGTTCCACAATCCTATATTGAGCAAACACAAACAAAAACATAATATTCATCCCAACACTATTTAATGTGGTTATTTATTCACTCATTTCACAGATATTTAATAAATGCCTACTATGTACCAGTACTATGCCAGAAACAGGGCCACAGCATTGGACAAAACTGACAGAAATTGTTTTATTCATGGAACTTACATTTGTAGACAAAAAATGTGAAAGATGAACATAAGGAAAATACACACATGTTAAATGTGGATCCATCATGCCTTTTCTTATCGTGCCAGAAAGAAAAAAAATGTACAAAGCTGGAAACGAGTCAGAATATATGTTGGGGGTGGGAGGTGGATAAGATTTTAGATAAAGGAGCCAGGGAAGTCCTCACTCCTCCACATATAAAAGAAGGAGATGCACAACTGGAGATAAATACCAAATATATTTGCACAGATGGCCGGGGGAGGGGAGGAATCAGAGTGGGAACAGGAGATAAAGAGAGAAGTTATAGGGGGAAAAAAGCCCTTCCTGGTACCGAAAAAGATAGTGTTGCATGGACTAAAGAGTAAGATTAACTCAACTATCTGCATTTAAGCCGAAAAGGAAAAAGAAATCTTAGACCCTAGAAGCAGTACAATTAAATAAAATCAAGACTCAACCTCCAGTACTTGGGGCAATGCAGGGCCACGTTACTGGCACTCATCAAAAAACCCATGGGAGACTCTGTAGTCAAAGAATCATGAAGACAGATGCTTTGCTTTCTCTCACCAGGATACCAGTTCGTCTGTGATACATATCTGGAAAGTGAAACCTGTGAACTCGAACTCTATTGAGGGAAATCGCCCACCCATAGAGAAGAGCGTTGACTATATCTGGGGTGAAAAATTCCCCATGCCTACTCTCATAGACACCACAGACATTCCTCCATTTCCCAGAAAAAGTTGTTGGCAGCCCCTTCAACACACTGTCTTGCTTTCCCCTGCCATTTAAAGCTCCCGATGTTCACTTCCCCCTGAGGTCTGGACTTCTGGTGGCCTGGCTTCTCATTGAATGTGGGCTCCTTGATGGTCCAGACTCTCTCTCCTGAGCAGCCACATTTATCCCTATCTCACAGTGGCTTTTGCCACAGCTTTTTGTCATAGACTCTCTCAGGATTTTGAAAAACTGACTTCTGGGAACAATTCACTCTTTTTCATTATATTTTATTTCTGGCAAAACATCACTCTCAGCAGAGTGTATAACGAAAGCCACTGGGGCTGGTCATGATGCCTGTGCCCTCGGACACCTGAGTGAGTGTAATAGCTTCAGTCACTGTCCACCCTACCACTGTGAGGATGAATAGCTTTGCTGTGAACTCCTCAAGACCCTTTCTTTCTGCTGTTTTGGAGTATTTCAGGCTTTGAGTAGCATTTCAGCTATATCTTTTGGAGCAGAATAAGATAGGGCCCTCGTGTCCTATTTCCACCTAATTTTCTTGCCTCCCTCTGCTCCTTTAAAGAAGGTTCAATAGTTTAGTCCAACTTAACGATTTCTTCTTCTAGTCTCTTTCCTTCCTTTATGCTAGCACAGTTTATTAGATCTAAGCATCTTCTTTTTTTTTTTTTTTCCTTTCATCTGTCTTTTGAGGCACAGGTAGTTGTTCCTATAGCATCTTCTGTAGATTTTTGTCATAACAAGAGGTACAATGACTTGTGGGTCTTAAAAAAAGCATCCAAAACAATTCCATCCAGACAAACCTGTCTTCTCTCAGCTTCCTAAGGAGCATAGCTCTACCCTGGTAGTACCCTCCTTTCAGATTAACATCTAAACCAGGCCTATTCTTTATTTATCTCTGTCAATCTAGGTTCCCTTAGGAGTGACATTTGTTTCCTGTGCTTTTCTTAGACTCCCAAACCCTGTTATACTCACTCAAGGCAATGGCTGTATCCTTAACTACAACTGTGATTTTCTAACACTCTAGATGGCTGTGAGCGGCTATTGTTTTTCTTCTTGATGTTTCCTTCTCAAATCAGTGCGAGTTGTTCATCACCACTGTATACAGTTGTTCTGATCTTTTCTGGAAGTTCTCACTTGTGTTACGACACACTTGTAAAAGCCTGAGTTAGGCCCTGTATCTGGTTTTCCTCTGGGGATGTCTTTGCACTCTGCTCACTGAAATAAAGCTGCCTTTTTATGTATGATTGAGGGCAGAGGTATCATCCTCTCTGACATAGTATCAACTCAGACACCTGCCTCTTTTCTAAACTCCCTTCAACAAGAACATTTGGCCTGCAGGCATCTGTCTCCCTTCCTTTATCCTGTTTCTCCAGTGTGGCCTCAGTGATCCAAACTCAATTATCTTAATGAAAGAGTACCTTTCTTTCCACACAAACATATTGCCTTCTTTAGCGTGTCTGCCATTCTCTACTGCCCCTATTATAATAGAAAGACAGAAGCATAATTTTAAATCAGTTCATTTCTGGAGCAGACTCATTTCTTAGAGATGAAGTAGGTTATAAGCATAAGCCTTTTTGTGTTTTTTTTTCTTAATTTTTTGAGTTCACCATTGTTTCACTGAGTTACTCTATACCTCAATCGAAGAATATGGCATAGTTCTTATATAGTGATGAGCTTATTTCCTTTTTATTTATTAAATAGTTAAAACCACTACTTTGTTGTCATGAATCTGTGTTTTTGAAATCTAATACCATTTTCCAAGCACGTGTCCCAGCTCTCTCTGAATACAAAAGCTAGACTCCATGCTCTGCAACTTAAGCTGAACCTAGCTGCACTTACGCATTTGCAGTGTTAAATTGCTTCCTGGGGATCTTGTGGGGGAGTGGAGGACAAAACTTATAAAGAGAGCATGAATGATCACATCTGCTAATTCCTAAAACATCTCTTCCTTGGGAAATCTTAATTGGGCTCAAATCATTTCCCTGTTACCTACCCTCTGATTTAGACCCACTATGTAATTCAAGGCAAAGTAAGCTACACTGGCCTACATGCTAAGGCCCGTGGGATGTGCTTACAAAAAGCCAACAGGGGAATCACTTAGGGCCTCACCTATTAAAAATAGCTCCATGTTCACAACCAATAGCAATTTGGATAGCTGTGATCTACCCTATGAAAAAGCCTTTGGAGATCTGAATTCACTGAAACTTAAATCCTAAGGCATCTCTTACTGACTGAGCCAAAAGCCTCCTCAACACATCCAAATTTTCTTTGCGTAATTTTAGTCTCTAATTCTTAAGATTCTAAGCCCATGATCCCTTATGTAATAATGTACCATCATCCCCTATTCAAATCAGGACCCATTTATGGGAAATCAGTAAAGGAGTCAAAATGTTACCTCTGTGACTAATAAAGCTGATGGGAATACAGTCTTACCTCTGCTGTCAACAGTCTTCCAATAGGCCTTCTACCTGTGCATTTATCTTCCCCCTACTCAGTCCTTGAGAGTGCTAGAAAAGTAAAATTGCTCCCTGTCTGAGAGCCAGACTTAAAAAGAGAGGAGAAAGGAGTGTGATGGTTAATTGTATGTGTCGACTTGGCTGGGCGACAGTACAAGATATTTGGTCAAACATTATTCTGGATGTTTCTGCGAGGGGTATTCTTGGATGAGATTTAAATGAAATTGCTGGACTTAAAGCAAAGCCAAGTGTCTTCTATAATTTTGGTGGGCCTCATTCAATCAGTTGAAGGCCTTACTAGAAGGAAAAGACTGACCTCCCCTAAGCAAGAAGAGACTTTGCCAGCAGACAACCTTCAGACTTCATCCTCAACATCGCGTCTTCCTGGTTCACCAGCAGACTGCCTTTGGATTCAAGTTGTAATTCATTCTGAAGTCTCCAGCCTACAGACCTCCCCTAGTAGAGTTTGGACTTCCTGAGCCTCCACAGTTGCGTGATCCAGTTTCTCAAAATAACTCTCTTTCTGTATATACACCTGCTATTGCTTCTGTTTCTCTGGAGAAACCTGACTCAAACAGCGGACCAAGAAGGAACTGCTGCTGCACACTCTTGGTTTATTTTCGAGACCCACCATCTCACCAGAGTGATGAATCTTCCTCCCTCCGTCACCAATGAGAAAATAAGGTGGGGACATAGGACGGTAGTGTTTTTCCACATTTCTGTCCTGGATTGAGAGGATCATGGAAACATTAAAAGTGGGAAATGAGCTTCCCCTCAATTTATATCAATGGGCCCTAGATCTTTTTCCTGGAATGACACAGACTACACGACTACACTACTACAGAATCTTTTACACACAAGAGTCTCATATGGATTATTTTTTGCCAGTTTTGATCTTCATATGTCTTTGGCCACTTCCGGACTAAACAGAGGACTTTCAACCTTTTGCTTCTTCTGCTAAAACTGATTTATATCACGATGAAGTCACACCCCAGGTGCAAGGTATAAGGCCTCTAATGTGGGTTTTAATTCAGTCAAACCAAATTTCAAACCACAGATGCTCCTGTTTATTATCTCTTTGGCTCTAGGTTGCAGAATTCCTCTTACATTTTCCTCTGATTTAAATTTAAATAATAACACTCTACCTAACAGGGTTGTTGTGAGAATTAAATTAGATCATAAAGGTGAAACTTTCTCATACAGTGTCTAGAGCAACATTACAAGGAACTTCTGCATTTCTGAGGTTACTCTAAGATGATTTATGATAAGGGAATCCAGGATTTCCCAAACTCTGCCTTATCCACATGGCTGCTGTTCTTCTCTGTTAGTATTCGAGGAAGATATCTGAAAACTGAGGAGAGGAAACCAAAGGGAATTTAGACTTTAAAATTAGCAGAGAGCTTTTGCCAAAAATCTAATGCAGAGTTTTGGGTCAACTGGTGAATTGGGCTAACGGAAGTGCCTTATGCTGAAAGCCTCTGAGTGTCTCCTTTCTTTTCTTTTTTTCTTTTCTTTTCTTTTTTCTTTTCTTTTCTTTTCTTTTTTCTCTCTCTCTCTCTCTCTCTCTCTCTCTCTCTCTCTGTGTGTGTGGTGTGTGCCTCTTTCTCCTTCTTTGTCTCCACATAAACACAAATGGTAGCATCAGCCTTATCATCTGTATAGAAATGTCAGACATGAGAGCACCAACATGTAGACTGGAAGAAAGAGAGAGAGATAAATAACATAGGCACATTGCTTTTGAGCCTGCATGGCACCTTGTCTTAGGCACACAGACAGAGAAAACCATCCATATGTTGATGTGTATGTGTGTCTGTTACATAACCACACTCACTGGAAAACATGTACCAGTCAAGGAGCTCTGCCCCATCAACTTTAAAACTCCTGAAGAATTGTTAGAAAGGAATTGATGCACTGTCTGTGCAAGGAAGGAAAAGAGTAAGTATCCTGTTTATCTTGTTTACCCTCTGCTTGAAATCTTCATGTGTAAGAGGTACAGCAAAACATTTTGATTTTCATTCCTGAAATCTCTGTTGGTGTCTCCTATCCTAGGATTTTATTCAGTAAGGACACAAATTTAGAGAATAGACATTGTATTAGGCTATTTGATATCTGTGAATTAGATTAACTAAGATAATAAGAAAACCAGTTTGGGAAATTGTACAGTTCAGGATTGTGTGGCTTCAGCTGCAACTGAATCCAGGTGTTTGTGATGCAGTCGCATCCCTACCTTTTACAATATCTCTTAGCTTCATTTCCGCTGTGTGTTCCAACTTTGGGTACTCCTGCCATACAATGGAGCAGGGCCAAAGATTCACCATCTTTGAATAATCTGCTATCTTTCAACACCTATGCCCCTTCCCCTAAAAACAGAGTCTCAGGGACAGTTTCTAACCAGTATCTTTGAACAGCTGTACATTCTCCTCCAAGAAGGAATCTTACTGACTCTGTCTAACCTGTAAGATTCTACCTGGATCAAATGCTAGGTCCCTCTAAGAGATAGGGCTGTGTCTTTGGATAAAGTAATGGATGACTATCATGTCTTGTACCCTGGTTATGTTTAGGGAATTACCCATATAATGAATTCCATGTCTCCATGATATTAGCCTAAAATGCCCTCTTCAGCATCCAAGGAATAGATATGAGTATTACATTCCACCTCTCAGACTCATCCATGTAAGATTCATTCAGAATAGAGCAAAGGGAGGAAGTAGGTGCTATGAAGAATACAGCAAGGGTACTGGTTGACACCACAAGTGTCCGTGTACCTTCATCAGTATCTTCAGACTTTGTTTCTGGCCATGCATTGTCACACATGAATGACTGTGACATTCTCAGATTATTTGTGCCACCTCACAAGAAATTCAAGGGTTGTTTGTTATTTTTGCTAAATTACAAAGAGTTGGTTCATATGTTTGCAACTAATAACCCTGATTGTTATTTATAGCTAACCTGGATCATTAGCCCATCCTGTTGAAGGGAAAGTAGCTTGACAGCAAATTGACATGATTTGGGAAAGAGTCATTTCTTCAATGGAGGCAATGCTGGACTGTCAAAAGACTCACATAGGTCTGTCATTAGGTAGCAGAAATCGTCACTTGTGGAGTTATTCATTGATTTGTTAATTAATTAAAAACTCTGTGGATTGGCTGGGCACGATGGCTCATGCCTGTAATACTAGCACTTTGGGAGGTGGAGGCGGGCAGATCATGAGGTCAGGAGTTCGAGACCAGCCTGACCAACATGGTGAAACCCCGTCTCTACTAAAAATACAAAAATTAGCTGAGTGTGGTGGTGGGCGCCTGTAGTCCCAGCTACTCAGGAGGCTGAGGCAGGAAAATCGCTTGAACCTGGGAGGTGGAGGTTGCAGTGAGCCGAGATCATGCTACTGCACTCCAGCCTGGGTGACAGAGTGACACTCTGTCTCAAAAAAAAGCAAAAACAAAAACAAAAAAACAGCGACAACAACTAAAAACAACTCTGTGGATCATTCTCCAATGAACGAATGTGCTTGCTTTTATCTGCTTGGCTGGTTCCCCACTAGCACTTTATGTGAAGCCAATCAGATATGCTGCTGGGATAGGCACCTGAACCTGCCATGAAGTTCAGAACCACATGCTCTGATTTCCTTTTTCTCTTTCACCCCTGAACTCCACGTTTGGTTCCTTCTATTAATACCAATTTTTAATCGCTTTCTTTGATTCTTTTCTATTTTGATGGATAATTCCTTCTTTGGCTTTTTTTTTTTTCAACTCATTTGCAATTCTGCATACTGTCATGATTTGTGTATTTCACACAGAGGGTCAATAGGAGCTCTTCTGCCATCTTGGCCTCACTGGACTTCATTCCTGAGGTCAATTCCCACTCTCCATTTCTGTAAGGGAGAGACAATTCCTATATCATGTCGGCACCCTTATCACTATTGAAATATCCATCATACATTACAAATGGGAACTGAGGGATTCTGACCCATTACCTTGTCTTTCTTTGTATCCCAAAACTGAGCATGGTTAACATTTATGGAGGGCCCATCAAAGGAGAATATGTAGCTGGTATCTTAATACAATTGGCCGTTGAGTTATTGCTTAAACTTCATTCTTTTTCAAATCAATTTTCTACAAAATTTTATGTGATCTTATGTCAGTTTTCAACTCAGTTTTTATAAGCCCATTAGTGATGTTGCAATTTCCCCTGGGGTTTTACTGGTCCAAGGTATTCTTATGTAGCAGATGTTATAAAGCAGGTGGAAGATGCTGGTTTGCATAGACAAGATAAACCATATATAGGAAATAAAAACTGAATTTTGTAATAAAGTAAAACTAAATTGTTTGTGAGTCAGTGTTACTCTTTGAAATAGGATGATGATAAAGGGAGATGCTAAGAAATGGCGATTCAGCCCTGTCTCTAAAGCTTTGTTTATAACTTTGAGATGATCTTGTCATCCATTGAGATATCAGCTTCCTTGTCTATAAAATGAAGAATGTAGATTAAATCAGGTACCAGAACACATTATTTATGTAAATGTTTTAGGCTTTGTTATTTGTTGCAACTGTTCAGTTCTACCCATTAAATGTGAAAACAGTCATAGAAAACATGTAAGCCAGTGAACATGGCTATCTTCCAATAATACTTTATTCACACAACAGACAGTGGACCAGTTTGGCCCGTGATTCATAGTTTGCCGATCCCTTTACTAAATGATCTCTAAAGGTCACATCTGCCCCAGTACTATCTGATCTCAACTGCATATGACCTCTCTGGAGAGCAAGATTCCCAAAGTAATTTTAAAGCCAGATTCTAGAAATGATATATTACTTACATTTAGTTGTCTTTTGGGATATTTTTCATGATCCCTAGACCTTCCTTCTACTTCTTCAATACTACCAGCCCTTCATTTTCGTGCATATGTGCACACACACATACACATGCACAAACACACACACGCACACATACACATTCACAAACACACACATATACATTTCCCTCACAAGTTCAAATTGACCTGTTTCCAAAATGCTACCACTTAAAAAGCAATGTCCTAAATGCATTCATAACTTAGAGGCAATTTTGATAACTTCTAAGGTACAGACTGTGTCTCTAAGAAGCTGAACTATTAATATCATTTTTTCATCAATTCAGCCAATATTTATTTAGGATTTATTATGTCCTCGACACTGTGCTTTGGGTTTGGGATAGAATAGTGACAAAACACATATAACCCATATATTCATGGTCTGTATAGTCTGGCATAATTGATTTAACATTTCAACATCACACCTGCTTAATAAGGTATATTAATGCAGTGCTAAAAATACAAGAGAATGAATTGATGTTCTAGTTTTAATTTAACACCTGGATGATGTTAGTTCAGTTCTTTATGTTTTATGAGCTTCACTTTCCTCAGCTGTAAAATAAGAATAGTTACAGACTTACCTTACTTTTTTTTTGTGATTTTAGAATTATTCCACCTGAAAAGATAGTTATTTGTATATGCTCAATTCTGTTTGAATCATTTAAGGCCTAGTGTCGTAGGCTTCATAATAAATCAAGCAAACACATCAAAGAAATAACTTGCTGCTAAGTTTTATTCCTGAATCACTAAAATAATGTCCTTTAGCACTCTGGGAAAAAGTTGCATTTGGCTTGATGATTTTTTCATTGCATTAATTCTTAATCTTTCAGGCATTAGGTGGATGGCAAGGTGATAGCTGTTTTAGATCTTCAAAAATTGAAGAAAATGAAAATATTTATAATTTACGTTATGCTTGAACTGCTCCCACCCACTTAACTGCTAGTTTCAGGTTTTTCATTATCCTTACTATTAATTAACTTACCTGAGGATAATCAACACATAATAAAGTGTTACGGCAGAAGAAATTAGTCTCTAAGCATTTCCTATAATTATTGTGAGAATAACAGAAATAATATATTCAAGATGTACTCATCTCTCTGGAGGACCACACCTTTATTAGTCAATGTTCTGCAAAGAAACGGAACCAACAGGAGATACAAAGATACATGAATAGATAGATAGATAGACAAATAGGTAGATGAAACGAAAGAAAGAAAGAAAAAAACAAAAAGAAAGAGAAAGAAAAAGAAAAGAGAGAGGGAAGGAGGGAAGGAAGGAAAGAAGGAAGGAAGGAAGGAAGAAAAGAAGGAAGGAAGGAAGGGAAGGTGGTAGGTAGGGAAGGGATTTATTACAAGGAGTTGGTTCACATGGCTATGGAAACTGAGAAGTCCCACTATCTGCTCTCTGAAAGCTGGAGGCCCAGGAGAGATGGTTATGAAGTTTTAGTCCACATCTAAAGGCCTGAGGACCAGGGAAGTCAATGGTCTAAGTCCCAGTCTGAGTGTGAAGGTCCAAGAGCCAGGAGTGTCAATGTCTAAAGGTATAAGATGATGGATGTCTCATTTCAAGAAGAGAGAAAATTTACTCATCTTCTACCTTGTTGTTCTATTTTGACTTTCAATGAGTTGGTTGATGCCCATTCACACTGAGAAGGGTAATCTGTTTTACTCAGGCTACCAGTTCAGTGCTAATCTCTTTGAGAAATACCCTGGCAGACACATTCAGAAATAGTTTTTTTTTTTTTTTCCAGCTATCTGGGCATCCCTTTGCCCAGTCAAGTTGATACATAAAATTAGCCATCACAACACCCTTGTTTTGGCTATTCAATTGCATTTCTTATTGGAGTGACTTTTCCAGCATTCAATTTCTGGACTCATATGAAACTATTTACTGCATACAGACTTGCTTATATAATAGGTCTACAGAATAAAAATATTCTGTTGTACTCTACAAAGAAGGGAAAGGAAGCTATTTAGAATATGAAATGGGTAAGGAAGCTTGGGAGTTTCCCAAAATGTTTTTTCTTCTTGAATGAGACTCAGGATTGAAGCACTGAATTATGAGTCTCCTCTTTGAGGCCTTCCCCTAATACTCAAATTACCTCTAATTTAATCAATTGCTTTGGAAGAGATTCACCTTTTCAAAGCAAATGCTACAGGAGATAGCCCTTTGATGTGCTGTGGTTAATCCTGTTCCTGGGTCTTTACTAGGCTTTTCCATAGAACCCTTTCTCCATCCCCACCCTTCAGTTTCACAACTCCTGTTTATTCCTTAGACCTCAGTTTAAACCTATTTTTTTCCAAGCATGCTTTCTTGAGAACTTTAACATATGCCAAGCATAATTTTCTTTAACTGACTCCATCCCATTTTCATCAAACTGTTCTTAATCATAGATCTGTTGACTCAGAACACTTTTTAAGAACATTTGTTTCTTCATCCATTCCCTCCCTCAACAAGCCTGCCTCCCTTGAATCTTCCTATCTCAGTAAGTGGAAACTTCATTCTTGTAGCTGATTACAAACTTGGCATCACCATTAGCTCTTCTTTTTTCGTTTGCATCTCACATTCAATCTGTCAGAGAAGCTTGTTGGTGCTGCCTTCAAAATAAATTTAAAATGCCACCAATTTTTGCCAACACCACTGCTATCCTTTTTCAAATCATGATCACTTCCTGCCTTGGTAAAAGTAATGTTTTAACTGGTCTTCCTTCTGTCAGTTTTGCCCTCTGTAATCTTTTTTTTTCCAGACAGAATCTCACTCTATCGCCCAGGCTGGAGTGCAGTGGCACGATCTTGGCTCAATGCAACCTCCGCCTCCCAGGTTCAAGCAATTCTCCTGCCTCAGCCTCCTGAGCAGCTGGGACTACAGGTGCTTGTCACCACACCCAGCTAATTTCTGTATTTTTAGTAGAGACGGGGTTTCACCTGTTGGCTAGGATGGTCTGGAACTCCTGACCTCGTGATTCACCCACCTCGGCTTCCCAAAGTGCTGGGATTAGGGGCATGAGCCATTGTGCCCGGTCTCTGTAATCAATTTTTAACACAGAAGCAGAGTGAGTATTTCAAATGTAAGTGATATCATGCAGTCTTCTGCCCAAAATGACAACCAAAGTCCTAACAATCAATTTACAAAGACTTAAATGATCTCACACCATCCTCTCTTCAACGTTGACTCATGTCCTGGTATTTTATCCTTTCTTTTATCCTCCAACCATACTTACCCTTTTGCTAGTTCTTGAGGATACTAAGAACTCATTCTTCCAGGGATTCAGCTCTGCAGTGCCCTCTGTCTTAAACACTCTTGGCTCAGATACCAACGTAACTTATCTCTCCCTCTTTCAAGGATTTATTTAAATATCACTTTATGGGTGAGAATTTCTTTGCCTGCTCTAATTATAGAAGCAAGAACATTTACCATCAGCTTGGTTGTTCCTATTCTCTTTCTCTGATTTTTTTTTTTTAATCTACAACATTCTATATTTTTTCTTCCTTGTTTTACTATTTTCTAACTTTCCAAATAAACCATGAGAAAACAAGAATTTTGTTTATAGCTGTGTCCTCAGCAGATAGAACTTTGCTTGACATGGCAGGAGGCATCCAATAAATATCTGTTTAATAGAAATTTCAGATCTGAGATAATTGCATTAGCTATAAATTGTTTCAAAAACTACATATAGATGTATCAATTTTTTTTTCCAAAATTGGCCGTGTCTTAGAAAGTCAAACACTTGATCAGTATGATTTGTTTTTACTGGTAGTGATGTTAAGAGAGATTCCGTTTGACCTACTTATTTTGGAAGTGATTCAACTATGAGTCCACTGTCTAAAGGGGTTCTAATCAAGTTAATTTTTTTTTTTTAATCAGAAATCTTCCAAAGTGTTCCTGGATTTGTGGCATTATTTCTGTATAATAAAACTGGGATGGCAAAAAATGATATAAATAAGCAGAGCTGGCTTGCTTCTACACTTGTTTCTACATATTTCTACATGTTCTACCCTCATTTTTACTTCACTCTGAATGAGAAGGAGCTTTATCAGTGCTAAAGAGAAAATCAATAAATCAAAACATGTCTTTAGGTTACCTCCGAGAGCTGAAGGTTTTAATGGGAAGAGTAAAGAAATGAAAAATAAGACGATTTTGACAATGGTTCTTCACATTCCTTTTACTTTACCTCTCAAGTATATGGTGAGACTGTCACTCTTTTTTTTTTTTTTTTGGACGGAGTCTTGCTCTTCCCCCAGGCTGGAGTGCAGTGGCGCCATCCCGACTCACTGCAAGCTCCACCTCCCGGGTTCGCGCCATTCTCCTGCCTCATCCTCCGGAGTAGCTGGGACAACAGGCGTCAGACCCTTTGTCTTGGTAAAAACTCCAAAGTCATGGCTTACCTGGAACGACAGGATGAAGTGTGAGAACAGAGATCTGGAGAAGGTGGGCAGGACTTCCTATCGTGGAGGCTAAAAACTTTCTTAAAACTGCTCTATGATTCAGGCAGCTGAACCGAGTGGAGTAAATATGAGTTTGGGGAAAAAGACAAAAAAAAAAGCAACGAAAACACTGTTAGTGATAGAGTGTGCATTTCCTAAGAGTGTACATCCCACAGGAAATCAGTACTTGAGGAGGCATGTATACCTTGTAATGTGATGTCCTTGCCTACTCTTACTCTTCAGCCTGCATAATCATTATTGTCTATTGGTATCAATTACATAGCAATAAGGGGTGAAATGATGTTGAAGAATTAAGGGGCTTCTTAGTTAACTAGAGATGCCTAACGGGTTGGGATATTTCACTGTTCTACTTACACATTTCCTTTATTGTTCTTTGTTTTTTTATTTTATTGTGTTGTTTTTTTGTTTGTTTGTTTATAACATATGAGTTGCTAAACACCTAAAGCTTACAGTGAAAGAGCCAGAGAGGCCACAAGAACTCGATTTCAGAAATGAGTTCTTATCCTTGGTTTCACGTCTTGTTATCTGTGTGGCCTTGGGAAAGTTGCTTAACTTCATACTTCCCAGGACCTACTCAGAAAGGGGCAGGAACATCAGTTAATGTGCTAACCATCAGTTAGTGTGTCACTCTGATTTTTCAAAGAGAAACTGCTTCCCAGCAGTGAAATTCGGTCTCACCTGCAATGTTGTGTGTATATTTAAGCTGGTTGGCTTGGCTCTTGTGTGATTTTTATGATTGATGAGTTTTCCTATTTTCATGATGATGTTTCTCTGAGAGAAGAAACCAGAACGGAGACCAGATTGATAACAATCTCATTATGGCCTTATTATTGTTCTGGTCCTGGAGATCCATAACTTGGTTTTCTATTAGCCCATTACTCAAATGAGACTGTTGGAAAGCAAAAGCTTCTGTTGTGAGGCAGCACGAGCCACCTGGCTCTTGGAAATGCCTGTTTGAATGCACTGAAGATGAGAAAGCTATGTGGAGTGGCCAGCACAAAGAGTGCTTTTTCTTCCTTGTGCATCTGTATTCGTGTGACGTTACAGTCTCCCTGGAAAGAGAGATGCATAAGACCCATTAACATTTAGAGGATAAAGGCACACTCACTAAGAGGTAAATATGCCTATTAACGTAAGAAACATGCATCAATTTCACTAGCAATCTCACACAGGCAACCACTAATGTTGTGAGGACACAAAGACCCCAGGGGTATCTGAAATGGATAGGTTTTAATTTAAGAAACATTATAAGGAAAAAAAAGTTGTTGTGACATTAAAAAGATGAAGAAAACTTGGCACTGAAATCTGAACAAAATATCTGCAGGTTTTCTGTTCCTGGGATTTCAAGAGTAGGAAAATTCAGTAAGAAAAGGAATGAGAGGGCCGGGCACGGTGGCTCACTCCTGTAATCCCAGCACTTTGGGATGCCGAGGCGGGTGGATCCCCTGAGGTCGGGAGTTCAAGATCAGCCTAACCAGCATGGAGAAACCCTGTCTTTACTAAAAATTCGAAATTGGCGGGGTGTGGTGGCACATGCCTACAATCCCAGCTACTAGGGAAGCTGAGGCAGGAGAATCGCTTGAACCTGGGAGGCGGAGGTTGTGGTGAGCTGAGATCGTGCCATTGCACTCCAGCCTGGACAACAAGAGTGAAACTCCGTCTCAAAGAAAAAAAAAAAAATGAAAAAGAATGAGCGAAAATTTGCCTTCTACATTGCAGATTGTGCCACTATCCATTTCATCCTAAATTTAGGATAAATTATAATCTCCTTGCATTAGTTCGCTAGGGCTGCCATAGCAAAGTTATGCACAGACTGGATGGCTTAAACAACAGAAATTTGTGGACTCACAGTTTTGGAGACCAGAATAGTTTATTTCTTCTGAGACCTCTCTCGTTGGCCTGTGGATGACAGTCTACTCCCTGTGCCTGTGTGTCTTCACTCCTTAGTTTTTTTACTTTGTCCTAATTTCCTCTTATTATAAGGACACCAGTCATATTGGATTACGGCTTGCCGTAATGATCTCATTTTATCTTAATTACTTCTTTAAAGACCTTATATCTAAATGTAGTCACATGCTGAGGTATATTCATGAGACACATGCTGGGGATTAGGACTCAACATATGAATTTTAAAGGGACAAAATTCCATCCGTCACCCTCCATGAAAAATATCAGTGGTGGGTCCTCTTAGCCCATTTTTCAGAAGAGACAAATGAATGTTCTGAAAGGTTGAAAAGCTGTCATATTCAAACAGCTTAAAAAAAATACAGAGCTGGGCGTGGTGGCTCAAACCTGTAATCCCAGCACTTTGGGAGGCCGAGACGGGCGGATCACGAGGTCAGGAGATCGAGACCATTCGGGCCAACATGGTGAAACCCCGTCTCTACTAAAAATACAAAAAACTAGCCGGGCGAGGTGGTGGGCGCCTGTAGTCCCAGCTACTCGGGAGGCTGAGGCAGGAGAATGGCGTAAACCCGGGAGGCGGAGCTTGCAGTGAGCTGAGATCCAGCCACTGCACTCCAGCCTGGGCGACAGAGCGAGACTCCGTCTCAAAAAACAAAACAAAACAAAACAAAACAAAAAAACATACAGAGAGTAGCTGAATCATGGGAAACAGTGAATTGCTCTTCCCTTCCAAGATGTCCTTTGCTTCCTTAATTAACATTTAGGAAGAATGGACCTAGAAGAGGGAAAAACAAAAGAACACAAAATCGTAATATTGCTCCTCCGATTTCTGGGTTTTTATGTAATCATAATTACTGGAATAATAAGAAACAACCCATGATAATGAAAGCATTGATTTAATTTCTCACTAAACTTTCTAAACAATTGAAATAAGTGAACAAATATTTGGCTAAATATTTGGATAAATTAGGTATCAGTGAATATTTTCCACATGTACACTTAAATATGAAATATTAAGATATGTGAGGCATAAGTAACAAATATGTCTTGTTTGAAAAATGCACATAAATAATCTTATTTTCAGTTTTGTAATTTTAGATTTTTTCCTATGAAACTTCAGTCTTTGGAATCCTAATACAGCGTTCTTATTTCTGTGTGGGATTTGGCTACTATAAATTGGGAGAAATTAAGGGTGACATCTGTTTACCTTGACATTCTATATATGATTTTTTTCAAGGTAAATCTATTAGTATTGCTTTATTCAAAATATAATATGGCACAATCAAAGTTAAATCAAAGTCTGTTAGGTAAATGCATGACAAGTCATCATTAGTAAATTGTTCACAGTGGCAAAAGGGGGTGATGGAAAGATGACTTGAGTAAAATTGAGGAATCCTGCAGTTTATTTTAAGCTTAGCTACAAACCTGTCTGATGATATTGAGCAGACTACAAAAGCTATCCAGGCATCAGTTTACTTTCTGGTAAAAGGAGCAATCCCTAACATGTAATCAGCAAATTAGATCATATGTGTGTAAACTTCAAGAATGTATAAATGTAAAATATTATCGTTATTTTTATTATTATTATTTTTCTTTCCTAAATAAGAAAATTACCTGTTTGTATTCTAAGCACTTAGTAAGCAAACACTGGGTAATCAATGAACAGGGAGCCAAATCTAGTTCTCAGCAAGCTGATAGCAGAGTGAGGGAGAGAGGCAGGGTGGATGGTTTGTGATTAAACACTCCAAATTCTCCATGCTAAAATAGATGTTAGTATGGTATGTATGCCCTGGGAGCATAATAAAGGACACCCTTGATGGAGTGAGCAGGGATGAGGAGGGAGTCGGAAAAAGTTTGCTAGAGATGACACTGAAATGAAGTAGATTAGTATGAGCAGGAGGTAGCCAGGTCAATCAAATACTTTTTCATACAGAATACATTCCATAAGCAATTGCTTCATAACCAATTAAACTCTTCACACAAAATATAATGGGAGATTTAATTATGTTTTGATATAACTTGTGAGTTTTAAAAATAAATAAGTGGTTGATTTCTTTCTCCAAGGTTTCCTGTGGATTTTCAAAAACTTTCAATTATTTCTAGATATTAATATTAATACTTCTTCTGTGGTGATTCTGACATGGCAGGTTGTATTTCCAAAAACAGTCACAACATTTCCTGTTTTGCATCCTCCTCTACAATGTGACTTTCCCCCTTTTTTCAAGGAAGGATGAAGTCTCTGATTCTTCCCTTAAATGAGAGTGTGCTTCCAAGTGCTTTAACAGATAGAGAATGCCAGATATGACGCTGTGTAACTTTTCAGACTGGCTCATGAAAGGTGATGCACCTTTGCCTGTTTTACTGGAATACCTGTGCTTGGAACACACACACTTTAAATATGCTTCAACTGTTAAACTGTGAGGAAGCCAAGCTACATTGTAGGTAAGCATAGGGGTTCTGAACAGCAGGATTAGTCTTTGATTTTCCCAGGCCAGGCACCAGCCATGTGAGTGAACAACCCTTTCGATGGTATTCTCTCCAGGCTCAAGTTACCCCCTACTTTTTGAGTCTTTCAGCCATGGTCCCCAACATCAAGTAATGTTGTGTAGATAAACTATGCCCTCAGGTACAATATGAATTCCCAACCTCTAAAATCCAGGAACATAATTAAATGTTTGCAGTAAGCTGATACATTTTGGACCAGTTTGTTATGAAGAATCAGAATCAAATTTGATACCAAAACTGTGCTGCTGCCATAATAAAAGCCTAAATCATGTGGCATTAACTATGGCCCAAAGAGTAGACTGAATCTTGAAGGTCCTTGAGGAGATTATCAGAGAACATGAGAGTACTAGGCAGGAAATTTGTTACAGGAGGCTGAAAACAAAGTAATTCTTGATGTGCAGTAGCAACAAGTTTTGGTGCACTCTTCCCTGTAATGATGTGTAAAATAGAAAATAATTTTAATTAACCAGTAGATTTGGCTGAGATAACTTCCAAAATGGAATATGGAATGAACAAGATGATTGTTTGATCTATGTTAGTTAACATATGGATAGAGAGAAATGGGCTAACAAGAAATTGTCTGGTTTTAAAGCAACTAAAATTTATAGGAATTATAAAGGAGCCAGGATTTGTTGGGTTATTCAAAACAAAGAACAACAACAACAACAAAACAAAATAAAATGCAAAATCATGTGATAAAGAGCCACCAGGCAAAAATAAAACACAGGATACTCGCAGAATAAATATAAAGCCAAGGTTATTATTGTAGAAATCCTTTGTAATACTTTAGAAATATATTAGGTGGTACCTCATAGACCCTTTAAAATAGACCGAAGCCCTCTAAGGATCCTAACATTGTGCTTTACAGACCATCTCTGTTAAACTATAGAGATTCTGAGAATCTGAAGAGCCTCCCAGAAACGTAATCCAGAGACAATTTGTAGATATATTCTTCATCTAAAGAAATAAATTATAAATTGATATACAAGAAACCTGAAAAGTTTTAATAGTATTTATTTACTAATGTTTACTGATTTGACTAATGTTATTTACTAATTTATTCGGAGACAGGATCTTGCTCTCTGGCACAGACGGAAGTTCAGGGACAGTGCCAATATAGCTCATTGCAGCCTTGAAGTCCTGGGCTCAAGAGATCCTCCTGCCTCAGCCTTTGAGTAACTAGGACTACAGGTATGTGCCAACATGGCATGCCATTTGAATATGTATGTGTGTGTGTGTGTGTATATATATATATATATTTGTAGAGATATGATCTCAATCTCATTATGTTGCCCAAGTTAGGCTTTAAGTGATCCTTCTGCCTTTACCTCCCAAAGTACTGAGATTACAGGCATGAGCCACCACACCTGACTCTAGAAAGTTTTTAAGAAAAAATGACTGAAAGGAACAGACAGTGTAAAGAGAAAATAGACTTTTGAGAAACCAGATTTTCATACGCAGAAAGTTGGCTGAGAGGGACACTTAGTTACAAACATGCATTCTTTCTAAAAATATAGAAAACTGATTGATTTAGAAGGTTGGGCCACGACCACAGAGTGCAGAGCCAAGAGTCAAGGATAACAATTAAAAAGGAGTACCATGGAATTCTAATTGAGAACTGGTGACATGTGCTTGCTTGCATTTTAGAAATTGTTATTATCTGGTGTCTTCTATTTTGTGTGCCTTTGAATGAAAATGACTACAGTGGGTGTTATGTGCCTGGCCCACTAATGAAGTGTGTGTGTGTGTGTGTGTGTGTGGTGTGTGTGTGTGTGAGAGAGAGGAGAGAGAGAGAGAGAGAGAGAGTCGGGAGGTATATAGCCTTCTGTGTCTTTGGTTTACAGATTTTTTTTTTTTTTGAAACGGAGTCTGGCTCTGTCGCCCAGGCTGGAGTGCAGTGGCCGGATCTCGGCTTACTGCAAGCCCCGCCTCCCGGGTTCACGCCATTCTCCTGCCTCAGCCTCTCGTGTAGCTGGGACTACAGGCGCCCGCCACCTCGCCCGGCTGATTTTTTGTATTTTTAGTGGAGACGGGGTTTCACCATGTTAGCCAGGATGGTCTCGATCTCCTGACCTCGTGATCTGCCCGCCTCAGCCTCCCACAGTGCTGGGATTACAGGCGTGAGCCACCGCGCCCGGCCTAGTTCCTAGTTTACAAATTTTTAAAGTGATAGAAACTGCACTAGAGTGGTCGCACACGGGCTTCATCGGAGCATGCTGATTTTGATAATGAAATCTTAAACTTCTATCTGATGCCGTAATAGGAGAAAACTTGGAAGTGCTGGGGAGGGCGAATGTATTTTCTGAATTGAAGGGATGTAAACTGTTGTGACTGGAAATCAAATTGGAGAGAGTTGTATCTTCAAAAGATATCTGTAACTGTATTGCACATATTTATTAATAGTGTGTGTTTGCAACTTAAAATACGAGGAAAGAAAAAAGGCCTTGTGATTGCTTTGAGTATGGCAGAAATGACATTCTTCCATTTGCAAGGTTTGACTCAAAAGGTGATGCAGATTTTGCTTCACTTATTGGAAAACTCATACTTCAGTCCCTTCATGAAGGCCATCTAATTGGCGTGGAACTGCCATGCTGAGAAAATTAAGCTATGTGGTGATCTTGCATGTATGCATGAGAGTTAGCAGTTCTGGCCCTTGATTCATTCCAGCCCAGGCACCAGACCTGTCAGCGACAGATCCTTAAAATGATCTCAACCCTCAATCATCACATTATGGCTAGTCTTTAATTCATCCAAGCAGAGGTCCCATATGTCATGATGCAGAGACAAGCATTGTGTAATGTCCATGTGGCTGTCCTTCAGAATGTGAGACTGTAATAAGAAATTTCAGATAAAGCCACTGTCTGACTTGATTTGTTATGCACACTAGTAACCAAAATGGTACAATTTAAATAAAAATGTATTATATTTCAAACCTATACCCATATTGTAAAATAATTTCACACATATCTAAGCATATAAAGCCAAAAGTAAAAGATCTCTTCACACATACCCTCAGAACAAAAGGAGTTAGTACTCTTGGTAAAAGTAGTCCCCGTTTGAAGCTAGATGTGCATTCTTCCAGATACTTTATGCACTTACATACTTTATAGATACTCTCTTTTAAGAGATAATAATAATAATTTGTGGAATACTATTCATATGGTTCAAAATTACTGGTTATGTTGGAAATCGTAACATTGCAGTTTATATATAAATATATATAATTGCTTTTAACATCTAAATACAGAATTGAGATATGACTTTCATGGACATTAGTGATTTTTTTCTTCATAAG
Source organism: Trachypithecus francoisi (assembly GCF_009764315.1). NCBI lineage: Eukaryota > Metazoa > Chordata > Mammalia > Primates > Cercopithecidae > Trachypithecus > Trachypithecus francoisi. Next base: position 11,204,828 of record NW_022681454.1, on the reverse strand, counting down.
CCTCTTATATTAAGATAATAATATTCTTTATTACTTTTTGGTATAAATGAATATAAGTAAGGATGAACTAATTATATAATAATTGCTATAATAATTATTATTTTCACTGTTTTACTTGATTTTGAAAGATTAAATTTAGAACATTTGTGTCAGCTTTAGGCACTATGTCTACTAAGCTTAGAAGTTCGTTCTGACCTAATAGAGTCTTTATTGTGGATGTTTATGATTTGTTAATCATTTTTGAATTGAATAATTTTTTAGTTTCTACTATGAAAATAATTTTTTGTTGTTAAAAATGCTGCAGTTTACACGCTTGTAACTTTTCCCCTTTAAGTGCATGCATAAATATTTCTCTAGAACACATATCTGCAGTTAAATTTTTTACCTTGATGAGTATGTGTGTTTTAAAATTTTAATGAATACTCTCAAATTGCCTTCGCAGAAAACTAGCAATTTATACTCTTTATAACAGTGTTTATTCATTGACACACAAAGTGTGTTTGTTCAATTGACACACAAAAATCAACAGCATTTTAGTATGCCAACAGCAAACTCATTGAAGGAAATCCAAAAAGCAATGCCATTTGCAGGATCTACAAAGAAAATACCTAAGAATAAATTTAAACAAGGAGGTGAAAGATCTCTACAAGTAAAACTATAAAACACTGACGAAATAAAGAGATTATAAAAAATGAAAAGATATCCTACATCCGTGGATTGCAAGAATTAATTTTGTTAAAATGACTGTACTACTGAAACTAATTGACAGATTCACTGCAATCTTGCAGTGTCATATACCAATGTCATTCTTTACAAAAAAGTCTAAAATTAATATGGTAACAGGAAGTCTGGAATAGCCAAAGCAATCTTGAGCAAAAAGGAACAAAGTTGGAGGCATAACACTACCTGACCTTAAAATACACTACAAAGCTATAGTAACAAAGCAACATGTTACTAGCATAAAAACAGACACATAGGCCAATGGAACAAAATAGAGAACTTAGAAGTAAATCCATGTGCTTACAGCTAACTGATGTTTGCAAAGGCATCAAGAACATTCAGTGGGAGAAAGGACAGTCTTTTCAATAAATGATACTGCAGAAACTCGATATCCATATGCAAAAAAAAAAAGAAAACTAGACCCTTATATCTCACCATATATAAAAATTAAATCAAAATTGATTAAAAACTTAAATGTAATCCCTGAAAGTATAAAACTACTAGAAGAAAACATTGCAAAAAAGCTTTAGGCTGTTGGTCTTGGCGAAGAATTTTTGGGTAAGACCTCAAACGCACAAATAACAAAAGTAAAATAGACCAGTGAGATTACATTAAGCTAAAATGTTTCTTCACGGAATGGAAACAGTCAATAGAATGACAAAACAATCAATCTATGTAATGGAAGTTAATCTTTGCAGATTTATCCATCTGATGAAAGATTAATAAAAAAATATATAAGTAACTCAACTAAGTAGCAAACAAATAATCCAATGAAAAATGGGCAAATGACCTGAAAAGACATATAAATGGACAATGGGCATATTTAAAAATTCTCAATATCGCTGATCATCAGAGGAATGCAAATTAAAACCATGATGAGGTATTATCTCACCCCAGTTAAAATGGCTATTATCAAAAAGATTTCTAAAGGAATGCTGGTGAGCCTGTGGAGAAAGGGGAATGCAGGTACACTGCTAGTGGAAATGTGAATTGGTACAGTCACTATAGAAAACAGTATGGAACTTTCTCAAAAAAACTAAAAGCAAATTTATCATGTAATCCAGCAACCCTCCTCTTGGATATATAGACAAAAGAAATGAAATCAGTGTATAGAATAGATATCTGCATTACCATATTCATTAAAGCACTATTAACAGTAGTGCTTTATTAATAGTAGGCAAAATATGTAATCAACCTAAGTGTCCACCAACACTTAGGTTGAGTGGATAAAGAAAATGTGGTGTATATATACAATGGAATATGGATTTGTCCATTTTCATACTGCCATGAATAAATACCCAAGACTGGGTAATTTGTAAATAAAAAGAGATTTAATGGACTCATAGTTCCACATGGCTAGGGACGCCTCACAATCATGGCAGGAGGTGAAGGAGGAGCAAAGGCACATCTTACATGGCAGCAAGCAAGAGAGTGTGTGCAGAACTGCCCTTTATAAAACCATCAGATTTAATGAAACTTGTTCAACAGCATGGGAAAACGCGCCCCCATGATTCAATTACCTCCCACCAGATCCCTCCCGTGACATGTGGATTATGTCAACTACAATTCAAGATGAGATGGGTGGGGACATAGCCAAATGATATCAGAATATGATAAAGAATAAATACCTGTTATTTGCAGTAACATGTGGAACAGGAAGCCATTATGTCAAGTGAAATAAGGCAGGTATAGAAAGACAAATATCACATGTTCTTACTCATATAGGAGAGCTAAAAAAGTTGATGTAGTGAAGGTAGAGAGTGGAATTATGGGTATCAGAGAGTAGAAAGGGTGAGAGGTGGTGAAGAGATGTTGGATAATGGGTACAAACATACAGTTAGATAGAAGGCAGAACGTTCTAGTGTTAACTAGCATGGTAGGGTGACTATAGTTAACAATAATTTATTGTACGTTTCATCAAAGTTAGAAGAGAAGTTTGAAATATTCCCAACACAAATAAATTGGAACTGTTTGGAGTGATGGGTATCCTAATTGTCTGGATTTGATCATTACACATTAGATGCATGTCTCAAAATATCACATGGATTCCATAAATATGCACAATTATTATGTATCAATAAAAAAGCAAACAATAATTTACAAACCGTGTACAACATTATTCATTTCCATTAAATATCATCTGCATGTGTCTCAGTTGTGTTTTGGTCCTTGAATTATCTGTTTCCATTTGTTTTAGAAGATGACATTGAGGGGAAGTTGCCCTTCTGAAAAGTGTGTAGGAAGCTGTACAGCAGACCTGAGCCTGGACTTTCTACTCATTCTCATAGCAGAATAAATGTTTTCAGGTGTCTTTTCATATACTGGGCAATTGGTATAACTAATAATCATGTTTTTAATGGTTGTTGAGTAAACTTATAGATGGTCACAAAAGGAAAATAAAAAGAGTAGATATTTTTGTTTTTGTTTTCATTATATAAAACAAATAAAATCAGCTTACACTAAGTACTATGCCATGGAGATTTGAGTTGAAAAGTCAATGACCTCTAATCTGATCATAGATCTGGTCATAAACTCTTTCATGGAGATAGGCTCGAAGTACACTTTTAAGGCTACCCTTTTCATCTACTTCCCTTGTCTTTCCAATCTCCATTTTTTACTTTCAATCTCCACCCTCCAGGGAGGAGAGAACACAATGTCATATGATTTGTGAGCTTGCTTAAGCAGTCTTCTATAATGCAGACATGGTTGGTATAGAACTAGGGTTGTGGCCTTGAGTGCAGCTATTTCTAAGCAAACAGTGAACTTTGCCATCTTAGATGCTCATATTAACAAATTAGACACAATTAACAAATTAGGGAATCAAAAATATGCCCTTTTAAAAGGATCTTCAACATATTACTAAGTACCGTTATATGAACATCTATGGCTGGAAATCAATGACCAGAATTGGAAAATAATGAAACTGAGTGATGGGCCTGCTAGCATGAAAAAGTGTCCATGAACCCAATATCCCAAGATTTGCTAAGAATAAGAGATGCACAGGCTTGGGGGTGATTTCTAGTATTATTATTATTATTAAAATTTAAAAATGGTATAGAAAACATATTTTGACTGCTATTTATTGAGTAGTGAGATAAGAAAGTCAGCTCAATTTGTCATCTTATGTGTATCAACCCATTAATGATAATTTATCCACTGAGAGTTCCATGTTTTGATCACATTATTTGCTAATTATACTTCAAGGAGCCTCAAAATTCTTTAAACATTGTTAGTGAATCCACAATTAAAGCAGATTCCAGTCTGTATTTAATACAACCCACATTTATAAACTTTTAAACATGTTGCCTTGTTCTACCATTTAACATCTCCCACTGGCCTCAAGATCATCTAACATGAACAAATAGGTATTAAATATTGAAGTTCTTACCGAGAACCAGGTAATTTCACAGTAATAATGATTTTCAAATTTTGAGTTGCTCTCTTTCTCTTCCTTTTTTTTGCTGAACCACAGAAACTTTCATGACCGTTACTTACTTGAAAAGGGACTATAAGCATGGAAAAGATGTATGTGATATCTCATAATTCAGATTTGTATATGTTTATATTATGCCAGAAATATTTACTCAATAAATATCAGGACTGGGAAAAAAAGAGGAGTTTTAAATATTGCATCCAACTTCCTCATTTATAGCTGAGGAAACTGACATGCGAAGAGGTGAAATGACGTATCCAAAATTCCTCTGCCTGTAAGCAGACAAACCAGGAAAAGAGCTCAGGTCTTCTCTGCTGTCTAGAATCTTTCAGTGTACTGTGAAATTGTTCTAATTGTCATCCAAAGACTTGTGTCTCTGTGTGTGTGTGTTGTATGTCATTTGAAAGTCAGTTGCTAAATACTCATCGTACCAATCAAAAAATGGCAGCGATGGTAATGTCTTATGTGTCTATAAATATGATGGATACATAACCTTGTCTTCTTCCTGTTCCATGTGCCTGCAGCAATTGTCCTCAAAATGACCATGGCTTCCCACATCCTTCTCCCTTGAAAAGCTCTGCCATTTTTTCCCTACAGGAAGGTTTGTTTTATCTTACTATAGCAGAACCCCATGCCTTGAGATTGACAAGTAACCTCTTTGCAGGTGTCATTTCCCGAGAATCAACAGCTCTGCCACAACGTTTCCAATTATGTTTGACAGCGTCCTTGTAAAAATCTGTCAACAACCTATTCAGCTTGTCACATACAAAGTACACTTTCCTAGTCTGGTCCTCTCTCCCCAGCAACAAATATTAGGTCAAACCAAACTACACAATCATGATGGAGAATTAGAGCCTTACAAAGACCACCCTATGGGTGATTTTGAAGAAGAGTCACTTTTGGGCTGGGAGCAGTGGTTCATGCCTGTGATCCCAGCACTTTGGGAGGCCGATGCAGGCAGATCATGAGGTCAAGAGATCGAGACCAACCTGGCTAACACGGTGAAACTCTGTCTCTACTAAAAATACAAAAAAATAGCTGGGCATATATGCCTGTAGTCCCAGCTACTCTGGAGGCTGAGGCAGGAGAATCGCTTGAACCCAGGAGGCGGATGGAGGTTCAGTGAGCCAGATCACGCCAGTGCACTCCAGCCTGGACGACAGAGCCAGACTCCATTTAAAAAAAAAAAAATCACTTTAGGATGAAACAGAGTTATTAAGGAGACATTGCTGATTAAATTCACTGGTAGCCAATGATAGGGAGTGCCATCGAGGTTGATAGCTCTGAATACTCTGAAGAAGGCTGCCCTCATACATTAATTTATTCAGCACAGTCAGGGGTTACATCTCAGAGTGCTGAAGGAATCTACCAATTTGGTAACTGAGCAGCCATCATTGTACAATGAGGAATCCTGGAGGAAGGAAAAAGTGCCAGGAACTGTAAAGGTGAAAATGTGTCCTGATTTTTTAAAGAGAAGAACATAATTCTTAACAGAAATTACAAGTTTTTGTCACTATCTAACGAGGCAATTAAATTAATGTTGTATTTGAACACTTAGAATACGTAAAATCTCTCATACAGATATGTGAAAGATATCTCTTATGTGGGTTGACTCAAAATGCTTGAAATTAATGATCAATGAGAACTAACATGAGTTAAGAGCCAAGTCTTGTCAAATTTCTTAGGTGTCTTTTATAGAGAGTAAATAAATATTTCATAATGGAACAAACATGGCGAAATGAGAGCTGGATAATATTATATTTATTTGATTTGAAGGTGATGTCATAGCACTTTCATCATAAATGGAGAAAAAAATTCAGTGTTACCTTTAGCTATGTTCTGCTGAGAATTTTATGTGATTTAAATGAAGCCATATGAGATCTATTTAGCAAACTTGGAACAAGTTTAAGATCTGTATTTACCAGAATGCACACTCCATGAAGGCAGGGCGTTTTGCTCTCTGATTCACTGTTTGAGTCCCAATTCTTAGAAAAGTGTTTGCCTGATACACGTACTAAATATGATTTTGTTGAATAAATGCAGAAAGCCTGGAGAAAGGGAATACTATGTAAAAATGGGTGTCACTAGGTAAACAGGAACTCCAGTTCTTCTCAGGTGTCATTTACCTGATCATAGAGTTTCCAGTGAGTTGGTTCATGTTGATCTCGAGTTTATTCTTGGCTGCCATATTTTCTTGTGTTTCTACTCTGTATGTCTTAGTTCAGCCTACTATAATGAATCACCATAGACTGGGTGGCTTAAGCAACAAACATTTATCTGTCACATATCTGGAGGCTGGGAAATCCAAGATCAAGATGCTGGCAGATGTGGTGTCTGGTGAGGGCCTGCTTTCTTGTTCATAGATAGCCATCTTCTTGCTGTGTCTTCACATTGTTGGAGGGGCAACATGGGGATCTCTTTTATAAAGGTATTAATCCCATTCATTAGGGCTTCATTCTTACAACTAAACCTAACCCAAGTTATCTCATGAAGGTCTCACCTCCAAATACCATCACACTGGGAGTAAATGTTTTAACATAGAAATATTGAGTGTGACACAAACATTTAGTCTAGATCACATCTAAATGTTACTTAGTCTCTGATGAGAGTAAATGTCTATAAAAGACACTACTGCCTCTGCTTAGGTGTCTAAATGTAATCTCTACTAATGATTCCTGGGTTGAAGCTGTCAGCCTCAGAAGCCAAAAAGGGAAAGAGAAGAGTAAGCAAAATGCCTGCACAACTTCCAACATGCATGAAAAAACTTTTGCAATGGGAATTTAAAATGCTCAAGGTTGGGAACACCAGTGTTTGGACAGAATGCTAACTCCTCAGTGTGGAAGCAACTTCAAGGCAGTGAACTAGAATACGTTTTTGGTATAACTTTATTGTAAATGCAAATATTACATATCATATAGCACCACTACTGTTGCAGGCATTCCTACCTCCACTGTGACTTCCTGTTAAATGCAATTGCACCTTTCTCTGTAAGTATTTTCATTGCTATGTAGAAAATCATTAACAAAGCATAGGTCATACTGCTATTCTTAGAAAGACCTCCTTTCAAGGCTGGCCCTCGGGAGGCATCTGGTAACTCCAATTTCCCACCATTCTAGGAACTGATAAGTGTAGCTCCCTGTGTCTAAACAGTGCAAACATTATGGTTTATGCTGAATGCCTACTTTCTTCCTGAGAGTCTGCAATATTAATACATCTGAGTCTGAGGGCTTTTACATGACCAGCCATGAATAGACACTTCAGGCAATAAGGCTGTAAAGAATTCCTCTGGTAGATGATGTTTTACCTGCATTGTTACAACTTGTTGCTTGAAGTATTAGGTGTGTCTTGTGTGAATACACCATGAGAAATCTGTTGGAAGCTTGAATCTAGTTTTCTCTGAATTTCACCCCAGGTGCAAGAAAAGGTGACTTCTCTTTGCTGATTTTACTTTGTATTCTTTTGCTAGAATAAGTCTTAGCCATGAACATAATTATATACTGATTTCTATGAGTGTTCCTAGTCCATCATTAAACCCAACAGTATTTATGGGGACCCCTGACACAATTGCCAAGAAGTGAAGCAGATTAATCACTACAGATTTTATCTGAGACTACATTCTCAGGGTCCCTGGAAATTATTGTAATCCAACTCTTTTTTGTCTACTCGCTTATTTAAAAATACCCATTTGACGTTTTAAAATAACTAAAATAGTATAATTGGAATGTTTGTAACACAGAAAGGATAAATGGTTGAGGTAACGGACAATTCATTTACTCTAATGTGACACATTGTATGCCTGTATCAAAATATCTTGGGTGCTCCATCATGAGATATTATTTTTTACTTTTATTTTTAATTAGATTTTTCTTTTTTACTTTTACTGTTATTATTTTGTTAGTATTGTATTTATTTTTCTACCATTATCTTATTGGATCATACTTGATTTTTACCTCAAATTTGTTTGTTTCCTTGTTAATTTTTTTAACTCTTAACTTTATAGATATATAGTAGGTATATATAATTATATATAACATATGTTAATATAGATTATATAGATTATGTATATGGTAGGTGTATATATTTTATATATTATATATATTTTATATACACCTACCATATACCCATTGATATGGTTTAGCTGTGTCCCCACCCAAATCTCATCTTGAATTGTAGTTCCCATAATCCCAACCTATCATGGGAGGAACCGGGCGCAGATAATTGAATCATGAGGGAGGATTCCCCTATCCAGTTCTTGTGATAGTGAGTTAGTTGTCATGAGATGTGATCATTTTATAAGGGGCTTCCCCCTTCGCTGGACACACATTCTTCTCCTTGATGCTGCCATGTGAAGAGGAACATGTTTGCTTCCCCTTCCACCATGATTGTAACTTCCTGAGGCCTCCCCAGCCATGCTGAACTGGAGTCAATTAAACCTCTTTCCTTTAAAAATTACTGAGTCTTGGGTATTTCCTTATTAGAATCATAAGAATGGACTAATACACCCATAAAATTAAAAGTAAAAAAAAAATTAGCAAAACAGGCTAACAAAGGCATTTGTGGTAAAAAAAAAAAAAAAAATCAAATATGATCCCACAAGATAATGGGAGAGAAAGAAATACTAATAAAATAATCGCTAAAATTATTGAACTTGTCTATTAAATTCATTGAGGTGATTAATACAGCTACATTATTATTCTTCATAATTCCTTGGACATTATGATTAGTCCTTAGCATGCATTATCTCATTTAAGCTTTACAAATTCCATCTTTAAAATCATAAGTTCAGAAATGAAGAAACCAAGGCACTGAGAAGATAAACACCATGTCAAAAATCCCATTGCTGAAAATTAGTGAAGTGGAGAAAAGTAGTGGCATAGTGGGAGCAACAGCTTTGTGACCTCAGAGTCTTGGTGCTCAACACTGCATAGGCTCAAATTTTCCAATCTTTAGATTCATCCTCCAATCAGATCATTACGTATTTGCCTTAAACTAGTCATGATACTCCTTGTAGGTCTCTTTTAGGGTAATTCATGTTTTTTTCACAAAAAAATCCTGAGTTTGTTAACCATATGAACATATATGATGCACACACCCACCAGCAGTCCTCCAGATACCAGAAATATGTCTGAATCACAGGAACAAAAATGAGTCAAGCTTGTGTTAGGGACAAAACTAAATTTTTTATGAAAGCATTTGAAACTTTGCCGTAAAGTTCATTATGTTCTCAACTTGCTGTTGCCAAAATCTGTGAGAGCGGGGATTAGATCTTAGATATACTTAACTCTTTTAACACCATGCACAGTTTCTGGCACATACTAGGAACTTAATTTAAAAATAATGTGGTTGGCGACTAAGCAAATGAGTGCTGGTCTACAGAACTTGCTTGAGGATTTGGTCAGATGGAACATGGTCCTGAGAGTTCTGTTTGGAGTCACAATTTGGACTAGAGGTTTGGACAGCAAGTAGAAGTGTTTCCACATAATATTCACAGCTGAAACATATGTTACAAATTCATAAAAATAAACACTGCTAGAAACCACACTAAGGAAAAAACTTATTTACAACAATAGGAAAAGTGGCTGAGTGAATTCATATTATTGATCTATTAGGAGGAATAAAGTACATCTCTTCCATGATGCATTCAATAAGAAAAAGCAAGAGGCAGTTTTATAAGTATGAATGATTACATTTTTATTAAAATATACAAATATATGTGTGTGTGTAAATATATATATATATAATATATATATATATATATATATATATATACTCTTTTAAGAAAAGGAAAGATACATATTAATCTGTCAGGAAAGGTACAGAGATTCACCTTATACAAATGGAATGCAATAGGTTCAGGGGAATCTTTAGCTATTTTCATAAATATAAATATTTATTTCCAGCCATGGTAAGATTAGGGATGATTTTTGTAGTTTATAACTATTTTTACCAATATACATACACATAAACATGATGTGTTAGATTGATACGTCTTGGTACATAAATATATTAATGTTATATCAAGTGAACAAATTTGGAATTACAAAGGAGCAGCTTGTTTATTGAGACTGTCTGTGTATGAGAGATACATATGTGTATATATATCTGGAAGGTACGCTAAACTGATGTTTTGCGGGTGAATTTATGTAGGACTTTTATTTTACAATTTGGCTATTGTAGAAAATTGCTTGCAGTGAACTAGTTTATTTTACTGTGAAATAAAGAAAAACCAAAGGCAATATTAGGGTTGGCATAGCAGAAGCAATAATTCTGCCCGTAATGACAGCTAGGAAGTAAACGCTGTCCTTTTATTTATGGAAGCAAAGGTCTTCTCTAGGTCCGAAAGGATGAGGTAAAATTCAAACTTCTAAGCCTGGCATTCAGGAGCCCCTGCAATCTGGCCTCAATATAGCGTTATGACCTTGAGTCCCATATCTCTCATAAATTCCATTCTATAAGATTGTTTTGTTCATATCCTCAGAATGCACTTTGCAGAGTACTGCTCCCACAAATATCCTCATACTAACTTTTATTACCTGGAATGACATTCCTTCTCCTCTATACCTTTCGTAGTCCTATATTCTATCCTTATTTGAATTCTTTCTTTTCCTTAAAAGCCATGTTTTCCCTGAAATCCAGTGTGGAGTTCCAATCCAGCTTGTGCAAGCTAAAGAGAATTTATTTCACCCAAAACATTCATTAACATCCTAGAAACAAGTGATGAGATGCCTTAAGCCTAGCCCCTAATAATAAAAATGTCCCAAAGTTAATACATATTTGTCATGTCCCACTTCAATATTTCCCATATACATATGCATACAGAAAAGCATAACGGGAACATCTATACACTGGAACAAATACTTAAGAACACTGCAAAGACAGAGAAAGAAGTGGAGGTTTATCATGTTTTACTTCAGGGATTCCACAGTTCTATTACACTTTTATGATTTATTATAGATTATTAACATACTGTGATTGAAAGCATCAGTCAGTCAGCCCCATGATATTCCCCAGAAAAAGCTAACTTTCCAAACTGACTAGTTGCCAAGTAAGCAACGTATTAATGAGAGGTCAAGAGTCGAAGCATGGAAGTCAGATGAAATCCTGGGTTTGGAATTCACCTCCTCTGCTTACTAGCTGTGTGGCCTTAAGTGAATTAAGTAACTTCTCTGAACCTCAGTTTCTTCATTTATAAATTAGCATTGGTAATAATACAAACTGCACAGAATTATAAAAATTTATCATATAATACATGCAAAGTTGATGTTGGTGACAAATCCATTCCCTACCATTTACGGGCTCGACTGTCCAAGCTCCAGGTACCAGCCCCTGCTGTTCCTTGGCTGATACATTTAACTGTCTGTTCTGCCTGCAAACAGGGCAGGTGGCAGGTTTTCTATCTCATCAGCAGGACTCAACTGTGACTGTTGGGCACTGGCAGTTAAATGCCCCAATGTCCTCTTCCTAAGGCGGGATACCTGTAAGGGTCATATCTTACACTTTGTTTCAGATTCCCACAGGGAAAGCAGGTCCAAGATAGGTTGTAATTATCTGACAACCTACCTTCCATAGCCTTTTTACCTATTGTCTTAGTTTCCTATTCCAATACTTACATTTTTTAGAATCATCTCTTTATTAAACCACTTGTACTCAAATCCTTGTTTGAGGGCCTGCTTCTAGGGACCCCAAAAGAGACAATCAAGGGTATGGCATAGAATAAGCATTTGGCTAATGTTAAGTTCTGTTCTATGATTACTACTTCTATACTATTTACATTAATAATTCATAGTATGTTTTTCACGTGATTCACCTTCCATACATCAAAAGAAGTCAAGCCTGGAAGTATAGTAAATCCTATGTAGAAAATGGAGAAAAGTAAAAGCTTACAATCCTAATTATCTAACGATGACACTGTTGTCAATGAAGCTGCCAAAACTACTGTGAGAGAAAGCGGAATGTCCCTTTTGTTACATGAAGAAAAGAAAGGCCCAGGGTACATAGTACACAGCAAACAAGTTAGTTCTCATAAATATTTCCAGTAGTTCCCAGTTTATTGCCATTTGTGTATTCTACCTTTGAAGCCAAAAAAACTAATTCATCCATTGAATGTCTACTCTAGAATGTTCTCTCTCATACTGGTTTCTCCTACAACACCATGTATTTGTTATACATCATGTAATGACTAGCATGACTAGATTGCTCCTTATTCATAAATATATTCAATTGATCAAAAGGTAATTGATAATTCTTATAGTGAAATACAATGATATGTAAATACTATGATTTGCTAACTTTTACGTTCATTCTCCCATTACAGGCTTTCAACCAAGCTATGAAGCAGTATAAGTGTGTATTAGTAGCCTCATAAAACAGATGAAGAACCCATGATTTAGAGAAAATAAATTATTTACTCACATGCATAGTCAGAATGTTGAGTCATTGAACTGGATGTAACTTTTTTTTTTGAGATGGAGTCTCGCTGTGTTGCCCAGGCTGGAGTGCAGTGGCGTGATCTCAGCTCACTGTAAGCTCTGCCTCCTGGGTTCACGCCATTCTCTTGCCTCAGCCTCCCGAGTAGCTGGGACTATAGGTGCCCACCACCACGCCTGGCTAATTTTTTTTTTTTCTTGTATTTTTTGGTAGAGACAGGGTTTCACTGTGTTAGCCAGAATGGTCTCGATCTCCTGACCTGTAACATTCTTTAAATTTTATTATTCCTTTCAGAAAACTGACTTAAATTGTCTAAGTATCTATCTAATATTGGTTAAACAATGAGTACAAAGTGGTCTAAAAGTTTTAAACACACACAGATTCAACAGACTTTAATCTTTCTGACCCTGACCCCCAGATCCAGGCTGGGTCCAATGCCTATATTCTTACTTAACACCCCTGTCACACCATCTTTTTCTGGCCCATACCTTGCGGTTTTTCCACTTGTACATGCTAGGTGGAGTAAGACAGAGACCACAGTTCGTTTGCACATGGTGGTATACCAGTTGTCTGGGGCAGTGCCTGGTACCGAAGTAGAGGGTTCCTAAATATTTATAAAATGCATTACAGATTGATCATTCTGCACATGTGCCACATTTCTTGTATGGAAGTGCTGATTTATGAATATGTTTTCAAAAGCCATTATAGTTTCCTGACAAGTATCTACTGTTATGCCTACTTCCATTATAACCCAAATGAGGTTAAGAAAATGTTTTCTGTTAAGGAAAAAGTATGCCCAGTGCTTATGAGGTCAATGGGGCTGTGCATTGTTGTAGAAAGAGACTCTGTGGTCAAAATACTAATTTGAATTCCCAGTCTGCATTTCTACTTTTATACTGTAAAATGTTGATAATGTAACAAAATTTAGGAGTTTCAGTCTCATTTTCTGTAAAGTAAAAAATGGTGTTAATTTTTGTGACTATTGGGATGAGAATAAAAAGTATATTAATTGACTTCGCATTAAAACATTCAGTAAATGGGGCAATTATTCTTTGATCTTGATGTTTGATCTTTCTTCATGGCATTTATAAGCTAGCAAGTCTGTTGGTTTATGCGATTATTGTCTGTCTCATCCGCAGTCAGAATGGAAGCTCTATGGCAATAGAGACCATTGTATACACTGCTGATTTCCTAGTTAGAACAGTGCCTGAGACAGAGTAGGTGGTTAATTACTATATATTGAATGGAAGGATGTCACGATTTTATAAGTTGGTTTCTCATTAGGCATGCTCACTCTACGCCAAAACACATGGATACATTTGAAAATATCATTATGTTTTATCCAGCCAGGGTTGGACTTTATACCATGAAAATTCACAGGATTTTAGGTCTCCTGGGGATGAATTAAGATCATAATGACTCAACTTTTGATGAATCTCAAAGTGCACAGGATAGTCATTACTCAGGGAACATTCTACTTTGGACACTTCTGCATTCCCCATTTTCTTTTTAGGGCACAGCTACTCATTCTACAAGACACACTTTAAAATGAAGAAGCTGGGTCTGGGAGTGACTGTGTAATTTCCCCAAAGGTATCCAACTAATTAACAACAAAGCTTGATTCAAAACTAGGTCTCTTGATTAAGATTTGTGCTCCTCCTACTCTGCCAACCAGGTTTGAATTAGTAACAGAGTATTAAAAAAAAAAATAGTATGTGTATCAATCACTAGTATTTCAACTACTCTGGGAATCTGCTAAAATATAATTCTTAGGGTAACTTCCTTTTTCCCTCTTCCCCAGTTTTTTCTCTTTTGTTTGTGTATTTCGTTTATTTTTATCTCTTCATATCTCTTGCTTTTTGAATAGTATTGTAAATGACAAGTTTCCATTTTTATGAAAAAATATTTTCTTCAATTTAATAGAGTAATCTTGATAAATACTCAACAGCACTAGTAATTTATTATAGCACTTCTGCAATGACAATTCAAAATTATACATATCTCATGGAAACACAAGTAACTTATGATCATATTTACATAGTTCATACATAAGCAGGGAACAACAAAAAGAATCTGTAATTTATCACTCTGCCTGTGGCCAATATGTTGAGACACAGGTTTGTGATTTGAAAATCACAATGTGTATTTTTAGAACATATCTAAAAAGTGTGTTCCCCTTCTAATAAAGTTTATCCATTGTTAAGGCAACATCCACTTACAAATATTCTACATTTTCTCCTCTAAAGTTGCAGGGTTTTTTTTTTTTTTTTTTCAACATGAAAATCTCATTTCCACGAGAAAAAGGCAGCTGTGTTCCTAATATAGAACTGAAACATGACTGCTTTAAAAGTGGGCCCTGACACATTGATTCAAACTTTTCCCATCTTCACTTGTTAGCCATTCAGTGAAAAGGCAGTGATGGATTGTGGAAAATGTAAGAAGTACTAAAAATATATTTTTCACCTAAGCACACTGTTTTCTTAAAAATAAAAAAAGCAAAATAGTGAAACAGTTGTCTTTACTCAGTACTATTTCTTCCCTATTGTTTTTTCATTTATTTTTCTATAACTGAATCTTCACTCCAGTTGAGATTTCCGTCATGTTTCACAGTCTCTAATGGAAACAGCTTGACCAAGCTCACTTTGAAAATTGAATTTCAGAGGTTAAGTTCATTATAAATTGAAATAGGACATTGTAATTAAGATGAATACTTTTCAAAGGAATCATCAATATTTCCCAGCTGATCCTTTCTTGCTGCCCTTATTTGTCTTCATAGTACATATTTTAGAGATGCTTTAAAGCTGTAGCTCAAATTAATATATCTGTGCACCAATACTGGGTGGAGCTAATCATTCTTAACTGTAAATAATTTTGGAGTACTAGAAATGACACAGGCAACTTTGAGTAAAACTCATTCATTTTACAAAAGGGGAAACTGAGGCCCATAGAGGGCAACATGAATTTTTGTTTGAGAATATCTGTATTTGAAATTTTGTAGCTCTGATAATATTAAGGAGGATGACCATAATAATGCTACGCCTGTCTGACTGCAATCCAGGATAAAACAATCAAGAAAAACATCCAAGTGAATTCTACTGACTAGCATGCTCATCCATCTGAAATTTGCTTCATAGGCAATGCATGTCAATAAAAGAATGCAGAGACTAAATTATTTTCTTTCCTTTTAGGGAGTTATTTAAGTAGTATTATTAGAAGCCAAGTTATTGCTAAGTGTTTTGCAGAATTAATTCCTGAATATATATATATGTGAGTTATATGATGCTCAGTCTTCAGTATCACATTATATATTCATATGTACTAATATGAATATATAATTATATTTGTATGTATTAATATACAACTATATTCTTATGCATTAGCATGAATATATAATTATATCCATACATTATATGAATATTTGTATATATTAACATGAATATATAATTATGTCTTTATATTAACATATATAATATGAATATATATATATTCAACTCATAAGAGTTCAAATAATGAGGATAAACTGCCTAGAGCTTCATAGTAATTATGTAGCAGAATATGAACGTCCCAACAGCTTCTAACACTGTAGGAAGAGCACTTGATGACTTGCTCCTATTTAGGGGTCAAAACTAATTGTTTTGTCCTTATATTGGGACAGATTGTTGAGATTGTTCCTATATTGCCACTTTAAAAATGAAACTAAAATATGGGCTTTATTTGAATTTGAACAGTTTTTCCATTGATGTCCCTTATCATTCTAGGATTTAATCCAGAATCTTACATTGCATTTAGATATCATATCTCTCAGCTTTTTTTTTCTTGTCTTAGACAATTTCTTCAGTTTCTCCTTGCTTTTCATGACTTTGACATATGCGAAAAGTATTTATCAGTTATTTTGTCAAATGTCCCTCAATTTGGATTGGCTCCAAGTTTTCTATAATTAGATTGAGCTTGTACATTATTGGGAATGATACCAGAGAGGTGATGAGTCTTTCTCATAAAGACTAATTTTCAAACAGTAACCAAACCAGTTTCCGAAGCTTCCATCTAAAGATTTCAGATGCATCATTCTTTATTTTTCTCCAAACACCATCTGACATTTTATGTTCTAGTTTCAGGAGAGATTAATCTCAATTACATATAAGGAAACTGAGGCCCAAGAAGATGGCAGGACTGAGCATCACATAGCTCATGAACAGATTTATGCCTTAAATTTCTTTCTTCAGAGCCTTGGCTCACAGATTCCCCAGCAAAGTTCACTGTGAAAACTTTAGAGCCTCATGACCTCAGGGTGTCCTGATAAGATTCATGTGAACTCAACATTTTCTTTCATTTCCAGCCACAAGGCCCTAATTAGACATGTCGCTTTACAGCTTCATATGTAAGATTCATGAAGAATGTTTCCTCAGGAATTCACCATCAGTGCATTGGGCTTCCAATCTTCTTTATTCCTCTACTCCTAGAGAAATTTCGTCTCCACATGGCCATGAGGGAAATGAGTGCTTCTTACCCTAATTGGAATAAGGTACACCAATGCTCAGAGTTGAGCATTCTTGGTGTGCCTTCTGTATAAACCTGAGTCCTGAATAATGATTTGGCTCTGCAAAAATTGGTGCCTTGGAACCCTGCTGAGGTGCTGCCATCAAAACAGAAAAAAAAAAAAAAAAAAAATCAAACGTTGCTCTGAATGGAGTCTTAATAACAGTTGGAAACTTCAGCCTCCTGCCTATAATTTATTTACAAAGAATCTTTTTGAAGGGAACTATCTTGGAGAATTCTATGTGGCTTTGATGTTTGCAAAAGTAACCCTGTAAAGACAGATGGGAAGAAGAGAAACACAGATAGATACACCTAAAGGTAGAAAATAAAACAGATTAAAATAAGAAATCTGTCCAGTAACTCATATATGAGCTTTTCATTCTTACATTTTTCCTATGACTAAATCCCTACCTTAACCCTAGTCACTGTTTAATCATCTGTGGCCAGTGCTTTAGCATCAGTTATTCCATAGACACTTTTAGAAAAGGATTTTAGAGAAAGTAGATTTTCTTCTAGGGGAGAGGGTTTTAATGTTCAGAGTATGATCCAGGGAAGGAAATACAGCTAATATAGCATATGTTGCAGACGGAATTGTGTTCCCCAAAATTCATATGTTAAAATCAGTTTCCCGATTGACTGTGCTTGGAGACTTGGCCTTTAATCAGAAAATTAAAGTTAAATGAAGTCGTCGGGGTGGGGCTCTATCTTCTAGGACTAGTCTTTATAAAAAGAGTAAGAGACACCAGAAAGAGACCTCTCTCTCTCTCTCTCATTCTGTGTGTGTGTGTGTGTGTGTGTGTGTACATGTTCACAGAGGAAAGGCCATGTGAGGACACAGCAAGAAGCCGGCTGTCTGCATCCCAGGAAGAGAGGCTTCATCAGAAACCAACCCTGCTGGCGCTTTGATTTCAGATTTCTTGGCTCCAGAACTGTGAAAAAAATAAATGTCTGTTGTTTAAGCCACCCAGTCTGTGGTATTTTCTTAAGGCAACCAGAGCTAATTCAGGGTACATCATTAATCCAGCGATCACAGTGGGCAACTGAAGTGCAGTTTCCCTGGGGAACTTCCAGAATTGCTGCACCTAAGAGTTACTTCTTCCCAAGGGATGAAGAAGGTTTGTATATCAACTGGAGTATCTCTACACCCACTCCTAATAGGCGTGTCCTAACGACTACTCCCATGAGTCATTAATTTCCCCAAAATTTCATTCAGAGGCACAGTGACTATCCGCAATTTTGGAAAGAAAGGGAGACCTTAAGAATGCATGCAGATATTTGCAGTCGGAAGCAAGTATGAGCATAGTGAAAGTGGCTGTGGAAACAAGCAGGGCTCTAACAGTACCTCTCACGTCCAAGAAATAGACTCCACTCTTAATTCTAGGAGAGTTTGTGCTTTTTAGTTTATCCTACAGGGAACAGGATGTCAGAAAACTATGTGTGTGTGTGTGTGTGTGCACGCGCGTGCGTGCATATGTAATGTGTGTGCATGTGTGTATATTTGTACACAATATATGTGATATATTACCATATTGCTCCAGGATAAGGGTAAAATGAGGTCATACTACCACTAATAGACTTTACTACACTTTCAGATCCACTTGCCTGCATTATCTCCAGTCCCAGCAACATCCTCATCTACTTTATAGCACATCCACAGAGTGGTCCACAGATTCTTATGAGTGTTCTGTCACTAATACAAACCAACCATCATGCCCTTCTCTTCTGGATTCCATTGCTTTGGTAAGAGGGTTTTTTAAAAAAAAACAAAATTATTTTTATTTCTTTAAGTTCTGGGATACATATACAGATCATGCAGTTTTGCTACATAGGTATGTATACATGTGCCATGGTGGTTTGCTGACTCTATCAACCTGTCATCTAGGTTTTAAGTCTTGCATGCATTAGGTATTTGTCCTAATGCTCTCCCTCCCGTTGCCTCCCATCCCCGGCAGGCCCTGGTGTGAGATGTCTCCTTCCTGTGTCCATGTGTTCTCATCGTTCAACTCCCACCTATGAGTGAGAACATGCAGTGTTTGGTTTTCTGTTCCTGTGTTAGTTTGCTGAGAATGACTGTTTCCAGCTTCATCCATGTCCCTGCAAAGGGTATGAACTCATTCGTTTTGATGGTAAGAGTTTTGACTGAGGCCTGATGCCTTTGAAACTACAATGATGTACTTGCTCAAAAGCAGTTTCAGAAGCTGTCCATGGGATCTGCTCTTCTTCAAATCAGCATTTACTTTATCTGCACCTTTCCTTCTTCCCCTGACTTTTTTACCTAAGCACCATGATCTGTTACAGTAACATAAAATATGAGCTTTGTCACACCACAGTTGTAAGTTACTGCAGATGTCCTTAACATAAGCTTTTAAAATCAAATACAAAATGGTATAAAGTGATAACATTTTAACTTTTTAAAAATCAGATAAGGGGCTGGACACAGCAACTGGCAACTGTAATCCCAGCACTTTGGAAGGCTGAGATGGGAGGATCACTTGAGCCCAGGAGTTTGAGACCACCCTGGGGGAATATAGTGAGACCTCATCTTCACACACACAAAAAATAATTTAAAAAGTCAGCCAGGCCTGGTGTCATATGCTTGTAGTCTCAGCCACTCGGAAGGAAGGCTGAGGTGGGAGGCTCACTCGAGTCCAGGAGGTCAAGGCTGCAGTGAAACATGATCATGCCACTGCACTCCAGCCTGGGAGACAGAACAAGACCCTGTCTCTGTTTTTTTTAAATTAACTTTAAACTCTTTTAGAACTCAGCTATAGAGAGTAAGAAACTCAAAACATTATAATATACTATGAATGAAGTATCATATTACAATAAATATAATATGTGACTAATATAAAAGTTTCCATTTAGAATAGTGACAAAAAGTTATGCAAGATCTATGAAAATACATTTTAAATGCCTCTGAGGAACACACACAAAAAATACTTCACTGGGATAAAAAGGCAACCTATATTTCTGGATATAAAGACACAGCATCCTAAAAATGTCAGTTCTCCTTCAAAAGAATGTATTTTTGTATCCTGATAAAAATACTGTCAAGATTCAATTGGAACTAAGTAATCTTGTCCTTAAGGTGAAATGGAATTTTTTAAAAAAATTATGAATAGTTAGAAAAAAAATGTTTAAGAAGAAAGGTAATGAGAGAGTATCTAGTTATTATAAATTATCATAAAACTGTAGAAAAAGATAGTTTAAAAATTGTTGAGAGAACTGTATAGCCATCTGAAAAAGTTTTAAAATTAGAATATTTACTTTGTACCACATGAAAAAGATTTAAATTAGGAAAAAAAATACATGTTCCAAAAAATTAAAAAATCACTTGATGTGAAAAAAATTCTAACATAAATCCTAAAAGTTGTCAAAGAAAATAGTGTAAATACCACTACACATAAACCAAAAGAGAAAATTCTGCCTTTAAAAACCCCATAAATATTAAAGTCAAATGACAAATAAAAAAGATTATATGAATGCTTCCACATAGTGAAGTTTAATTACAGACCAGTTAGTTTAATTAGTATGTAAATGAGCACTTGAAATGAAATAAGATGAAGATCAGCACCCATTTAAAAATGAGCAAAAACAATAAACAGAGTATACAGAAAAAGACAAGTGGCTTTTAAATATGTAAAAGAAACTGTTTACCCTTAGTCCTGAGAAAAATCACAAGATATAGTTTTTATCATCATGTTGCCAATATTTAAATGCTTGGCAGTAGCGGTAATGAGTGTGCGAAAACATTCTTATTGTTGATGTGGTTGTAAATAGTGAAAATAACTCTGAAAGACAAATCATACTTCTAAATATATATACCTTTAGCCTGAACAATTATGTTTTTAAAATAGACCCTATAGATATCTACATATGTAAGACGCTTTTAAAGTAGAAGACAATTCATTGCAGCGTTGTTTGTTAAGAACACCTTGGATAGAGAAACAAAATCAATTACTTGTCCTTCAATTGAGATCTAGTTAAAGTATGATACATTCCTGAGATGCAAGATGAAGCTTTAAAAACAACATGAGAATTTCATTACTGTTTAGATAAGAAAAAAAAAAAAAAAACTCTTAAGATCCTTTCTCAAGTAAAAAAAGCAAAGCACAAAGAGTAACAATGCTATGATTTGTATAAAACACGCATAAGTTTTCTTGTAGCTTCTTCAAAAACAGGAATGGGAGAGAGAGGTGCTTTTCAATACATCAATTTTATCTATCATGAATGTCAGCCTTGTGCATATATTACAGTTACCAGCTGATATATTTACAAAGTAAGAGTTTTAGTCTTCAGTCTTGTTCATCTCTACTATATTTTTGTTTTCTATTTAACTGATTGATGTTCAGTTTTTCATTTTGTACTCTCCTTCACTTTATTTACTATGTTCTGCTTTTCTGGTTCTTGAATTTCCCAATTTATTTGGTTATCCATTCTTTTTGACCTTCCTCCCATCCTCTTTGGATTCAATTGTCTCTTTCCTTAGGTACTTCATTTAGAAATTTCCTCAATGAGCCAGGTGCGGTGGCTCACGCCTGTAATCCCAGCACTTTGGGAGGCTGAGGCGGGCGGATCACGAGGTCAGGAGATCGAGACCATCCTGGCGAACACAGTGTAACCCCGTCTCTACTACACACACACACACACACACACACACACTAGCCGGGCGTGGTGGCGGGTGCCTGTAGTACACACACACACACACACACACACACACACACACTAGCCGGGCGTGGTGGCGGGTGCCTGTAGTACCAGTTACTCGGAAGCCTGAGGCAGGAGAATGGCATGAACCCAGGAAGCGGAGCTTGCAGTGAGCCGAGACCTCGCCACTGCACTCCAGCCTGGGCGACAGAGTGGGGAAAAAAAAAAAAAAAAAAAAAGAAGACAGTTACCTCAATGAGAGGCTGAGAAGGGTCACAGTTTCCAGCATTTTACACATTTCTCATGTGTATAAATTGTTTCACAATGTTCACAATGTTTCTTTAACAATTTAACTAGAGGCGAATTCGGACATCTACCCTAAGCTCATATTGTGTCATTTTTTTTTTTCATTTTTCATGTTTTGATGATGGCTTACTTTAAAATAATTATTATTAAGATTTTGACAGCCGGGTGCGGTGGCTCAAGCCTGTAATCCCAGCACTTTGGGAGGCTGAGGCGGGCGGATCACGAGGTCAGGAGATCGAGACCCTCCTGGCTAACACGGTGAAACCCCGTCTCTACTAAAAATACAAAAAACTAGCCGGGCGCGGTGGCGGGCGCCTGTAGTCCCAGCTACTCGGAGGCTGAGGCGGGAGAATGGCGGGAACCCGGGAGGCGGAGCTTGCAGTGAGCCGAGATCGTGCCACTGCACTCCAGCCTGGGAGACACAGCGAGACTCCGTCTCAAAAAAAAAAAAAAAAGATTTTGACATGGTTTTCTTATCTATCCTTGTTACTTTTATGTTTGAAAAACATTAAAGTGCAGATACTATGGCATTTTATCCACATACACTCACCAAGTATCTTGAAAAAAACATGAAATGTTTTCTTACATCATTATAGTGAAATGAACCACAATTAACAAAATTAATAATCATTTCTCACAATTATCTAACATCTACTTAACATTAAATTTTCATAATTGCCTGAAAATAAAAACACCTCTACGAAGTCTTTTTTTTTTTTTTATCTAAACAAGATCCATGCAATGCATTTCGTTCACGTTTTCTGTATTCTTATAGTGAATGTGTTTTTCTTTTAAGCAGTAAGTACGAAGGTGTGTGGGAGATACCAGGTTAAACTATTTTCTTTTAATTAGAGCATTCAATCTGTTTGTAGTTAATGTAAAAGGTGGTTTGGTTTAAAACTCATCTTGCTATATGCGTTCTATTTGTTTCACAAGCTGTTATTTTTTGTTTTATTTAAATGTGTTGGTGTCAGTTTTTAGAGTATTTGATTATTCCATTTATCCTCCAATTTTATTCATTTGCTTTAATCTTACTTTAGGAATTACCCAAGAAATTACTACATACA
The DNA here is from genome assembly GCF_009764315.1 of Trachypithecus francoisi. Taxonomy (NCBI): domain Eukaryota; kingdom Metazoa; phylum Chordata; class Mammalia; order Primates; family Cercopithecidae; genus Trachypithecus; species Trachypithecus francoisi. The sequence goes on along the minus strand of NW_022681454.1, from coordinate 11,181,692 downwards.
CTTTTGATTTATTAAAGTTTAATACAATACATAAGAAATATAAGAAAACTTAGCCTCATTAACTCCCTCTTTATCCTATCCTATGTTATCCTGTACTTTAATTCTATGAAGAGATTTAAAAGTTCACATATAGTATTATTTTGTCAATATTCATTTGAATGTAAGCATATATATAAAATAAAATTATATATATATACACATATATACCCCTAATATTTATTTTCTTCCTGCATCTTCAGCCTTCCATTTAAGATTATTTTGACTTTGCCCGAAGGGTATTCTTTAGTATTTCTCTCGGTGTGAATCTAACGGTAACAAATTTTCTTAGTGTCTGTTTGTTTGGTTAAACATATGTTTATCTCATCTTCATTCACTTATTGTTAAGATATTTTCACTGGATATAGATTTCCAGGTTAATAGTGATTTTCTTGCAGCACATTGTATATCACATTTCATAATTTTTCTGGTTTGTCTCTGAAGTCTGTTGTCAGTCTTAATTGTATTCCTTTCAAGGTAATAAATATTTCTTTTTCTTTCTGATTACTGATATGGTTTGGCTGTGCCCTCACCTGAATCTCATCTTGAATTGTAGTTCCCGTAAGCCCCAGGAGTGACACAGCTGGAGGTAATTGAGTCATGGGGGCGGATTCCCCATGCTGTTCTCGTGATAGTAAGTTCCCACGAGATCTGGAGATTTTATAAGGGGCTTCCACCCGGCACCGGATTTTCGTTCTTCTTCCTGCCACGAAGTGAGGAAGCGTGTGTTCACTTCTCTTTCTACCATGATTGTGAATTTCCTGAGGCCTTCTCAGTCATCCTGAATTGTGAGTCAATTAAACTTCTTTCCTTTATAAATTTACCCAGTCTTGGGTATGCCTGTATTAGCAGTGTAAGAATGGACGAATACAGTTCCTTTGGTGGTTTGTTTTCCATCTGCCTTGAATTTGTTTTTGTCTTTTTCTTCAGTTTTTCTATTGTATGCCTAGTGGGTTTTTTGGTTTTGTTGTATTTATCTTATTTGAATATCCTCTCCAGATACGTTTCTACGGCCTCCTGAATCTGAGATATTTGATGTCTTCTGCCAATTTCAGATTATTCAGGGCATGAATTATTTAAATATTGTTTCTTATTTCCTCATTCTTCCTTCTGGGATACCATATTTTATGCTTTGTATATTTTTTCCTTATTAAATATGTATTTTACAATATTTTGTATATTTAAATGTTCTGTTTCCAATTTAGTCTATATATTTTCTGCTGTGCTATATTCTACCCTAAGCTATATAGTTGACCTTCACCTACATCTAATTTATATCTAATCATTGTTTAATCTGTCAGGAAGTCAATTATTTGAGTTTATGATTTAAGTTATTACAATATCCTGTGAGTATATATCTATGGTCTTTTTATTTGCTTGTTATTTTATGATTATTGCTTTACTTTTTTTTTTTGAAAGCTATACATGGTATACAACTATTTTAGAGATAATTTGAAGCTTAGCATGTGACTATCCTCTTCTAGAGAGGACTTGCTTTTTCCTGTGGAAGGTGGCCACAAGCCTGAAGTATTAACTTAATCTAATTTTAGAGACATGTGATTGACAGTTGGGCTTCAGTCTTTGTGTGAACTGGTCTATTCCTTCCTTTAGTTTTGGGATACAGCCTTTGTGGATCCAAAACCAGCTCTCCTGCCCCAACTCTGACTCCAGTATTCTAGCCTCTCTCTGCCTCATAGCCCAGTGATGCTGCTGTAGTCAGCTCAAGCTGCTTTAACAAAGTATCTTAGGCTGGGGGGACTTAAACATCAGACATTTATTTCATACAGTCCTGGAGGCTGGAAATTCAAGATCAGAGTGCCAGCATGGTTGGGTCAGTAGTTCTGGTGAGGAATTCCTTCCAAGTTGCAGATAGTTGGCTTCTCCTTGTATCTTCACATGGCAGAGAGAGAGTGAGAGTCCTCTCTGGAGTCCCTTTTATAAGGGCACTAATCCCACCGTGAAGGCTCTACTCATATGACCTAATCACCTCCCAGAGGCCTCATCTTCAAATACCACCAAATTGGAGGTTATTATTTCAGCATATTAATTTTGGCAAGATATAAACATTCAGTCAAAAGCAGACACTAGCAAACTATCTGCTTGGCTTCTTGGTATTTTAGTAGCTTTTTCTGGAATTCTACCATTTCTGTTAGGAGAAAAGAGCTTTTTAAAGTCAGTTTCACATTCAACATTTCTCCTTCTTTTGGATTGTTCTCCCCATAAATCTTACTGTCTGGTTTCCTTTCTGGTTCCTATAAACATGTATGTAAAATAGTATTATCCAGGGTTTCTTAGTTGTTCACACTTTCAGTGTTTCAGTGTTGGTAGAAATTACCTATGATATGATTACAGGAAGTTGACATTTTCAGTGTACTTGTAAAATTGACGGCTGTGCATATTAAAGCCTTCAGAAATTTTTATTTTGCTTAGTACATTTTTCAAAGTTACGTAACAGTTTAGTGTGTAGATATTTATAATTTATCAAATGATATCCTTTGTAGTTCTTTGTGCTTTTGATACACAATTTTAGAATACCATTTACACTGTCATGAAAATTTCAATTCAGTTTGAATAAAAGAAATGATAGTTACAACATGATTGATTTTTTTCTGTTTTCATTTGACAAGGAAGAGGGGAATCAAGTTTCAAGTCCTCCAAGTATCAGATTTAGTTTTGTAAAGAAAACCAGGCAAACACTTGTAGAAATACTAACATTCCTTTTCATATATGAATGGAATACTGCAAGTCAGGAGCTCATATGTGTTTACCTGATTTTTTCCCATGGTTGATGTTCCTGTTTTTAATTAAGGAAAACATTATTCTTGTGTTTTGTTTGTTTGAGAAGTAAGTCTCAAATCATAGTGCAGAGTACACACCAAAAACAAATATTTTAGGTTTGAAAGCAAGTTGGAAAGTTACTATAGCTACAGAAACAATAGGTAATTTGTTTAATATTTTGCATGTACAGGTATCTCCAATTGTATTTTAGCAGTTTGCTATTGGTATACACTGAATATTTATGTTCTCTGAAAATTCACATGTGAAAACACTCCCCAGTGTGATGATATTAGGAGCTGGGGTCTTTGGGAGGTGAATAAGTCTGCCCAAAAGAGATTAGTACCCTTACAAAAGAGACTCCGGAGAGCTCTTACATCCTTTATACCATGTGAGGACACAGCAAAAAAATTGACCATCTATGAAGCAGAAAGCAAGCTCTCAGCAGACATCAGATCTTCCAGAACTTGATCTTGGACTTGATAGCCTCCAGAACTATGATAAATATATTTCTGTTGTTTATAAACTAGCCAGTCTATGATACTCTGTTATAGCAGCCCAAATAGACTATGAAAAATATATATGTCTATCGATGTGTGATACAAGAACATAATTTAAACTGCTGGAATCTCCATTTATAAGCCATGGTAGATTCATTCGGCATAAAATTAGCATGGTTGTTTGCCACCTGGATTCACATGTTAGAGATTTGGTCTGATATACCTTGAAACGTGGAAATGACTAGAACTTTTAACCAATATATTAAAATTGCATATATAATTTAGGCAGTTTTCTTGTTAAGAAACTTCCTCTATTATTAAAACATGTGTTTCAGCTTTCAATACAGTTTAGGTATCTGTTTCCTCCACATGTCATGTTGAAATGTGATCCCCAATATTGAAAGTGGGGCCGAGTGGAAGGTGTTTGGGTCCTGGTGGTGGATCCCTTATGAATGGCTTGATGCCCTCCACATGGTAATAAGTGAGTTTTCACTCCATTATTTCACACAAGAGCTGGATGTTTAAAAAAGCCTGGCACTGGCTGAGTGCAGTGGCTCACGCTTGTAATCCTAGCACTTTGGCAGGCTGATGCGGCCAGATCACCTGAGGTCAGGAGGTTGAGACAAACCTGGCCAACATGCTGAAACCCCGTCTCTACTAAAAATACAAAAGTTAGCCAGGTGTATTAGCGCATGGCTGTAGTCTCAGCTACTCCTGCCATGTGACGCATCTGCTCCTCTTCACCTTCTGCCAGGAGTGGGAGCTTCCTGAGGCCTCAACAGAAGCTGAGAAGATGCTTGTGCCATGTTTGTACATCCTACAGAAACGTGAGCCAAATTAACCTTTTTTACTTACAATTACCTAGTCTCAGATATTCTCTGTAGCAAGAGAAAAAGGAATAACACAGATCTAGAAGAGTCCAAATGGGTCCTTGTTATTTATTACTGCCTAACATAAAATTAGTACAGTGCACTTACTGGTAATTTTAACTTATTTTTAACTTAAACTGTAAATTGAACCCCTCATGTATTCACAGAGAATAAGGAGAAAACAAACTGTTCTCAGTGTAGTATATGTTTAACATGTTCAGGGATGAATAAGTTCAGTAAAAGGCTAATGGACATAGATTAGAACAAAGATCAAATCAGGACATTTCCTAAAATGTTCATAATTTAGCAAATGCAATAAGACAATTGGAAAAATTATCCTTGGAGAAAACATTAGTATCGGCACTTGTTTCATTAGAAAGATATTTATTTAAAAGCTAGTTTTCAAAGATGCAGAATATATGGCGCCACTTCAAGAAGAACTGAGCAGGAGGCTACAAGAGAGTCTTATTTGGAAATGTCTTGAATTACTAACCCATCTGTAATTCTAACACAGCTAACTATTGTAGGGAAATTTGATTTTATAATTTAATATGGAAAATAAATTGTTATTTAATCAGTGATTCTCTGACTCTCAAGCCCTTCTTGTAACTATAATTAACATTAAACATGCATTTTTTGAATACCTAGGGCTTGTGGCAAGCTCTGTGTTGAGATATGGTGGGGCGGGGAGCCTGAACTATCAACCTTCACACAGTTGATAGTCTAATAAAAGGCATAGATAAACAGATTTTAATGGTGTAATAATAGATGTTGGTGAAGTGACAACCAGTGTCTCAGGTGGTCAAAGAAAGTCTTTTGAAATAGCTTTAATGATCTGGGTCTTGCACAGCAACAGCATTGCCAGTGCCCATCACTTAATGTCCTCCAATATTACCTTGGTTATCACCAATTGACACATGACAACATGGGAGCAGAGAAGTGGTAAGTCACCTAAGTTGACATGACAAGTGAATACTAGAGATATTTTTTATTCCAAGATCATGATATTGCTTTATTTATTAAAAGCGAAATGTTGACAAGGTAGATTGTGTTAGAGGGAGATCCACAATATCACCATAGCCCAAATATAGAAGCAACCTATGTGTCTGTCAATGAATAAATGGATTTTAAAATGTGGTATATATATTCAATGGAATGCAGTACAGTCTTTTTTTTTTTTTTTTTTTGAGGCGGAGTCTCGCTCTGTCGCCCGGACTGGAGTGCAGTGGCCAGATCTCAGCTCACTGCAAGCTCCGCCTCCCGGGTTTACGCCATTCTCCTGCCTCAGCCTCCCGAGTAGCTGGGACTACAGGCGCCCGCCACCTCGCCCGGCTAGTTTTTGTATTTTTAGTAGAGACGGGGTTTCACCGTGTTAGCCAGGATGGTCTCGATCTCCTGACCTCGTGATCCACCCGTCTCGGCCTTCCAAAGTGCTGGGATTACAGGCTTGAGCCACTGCGCCCGGCCACAGTACAGTCTTAATGAAGAAGGAAATTCTGTCATTTGTGACAACGTGGATTGAACTGGAGGACATTATGCTTAGTGCAATAGACAAGGCACAGAAAAACAAATATTGAATAATCTCACTTATAGGTGGAGTCTAAAATAGTTGCTCTCATATAAATAGACAGTAGAAAGGTAATGACTAGGGGCTAGGAGGTTGGAGGAGGGGGAAGAGACGAATAGAGAAAAGAAAGATGTTGATCAAAAAGTACATAGTTTCAGTTAGACTGGAGAAATGAATTTCAGTGATCGACTGTATGGTGACCACAATTAATAATAATGTAGTGTATATTTTAAAACTGCTAAACAATAGATTTTAATATCCTCACCACACAAAATGATAAATTAGTGAAATGATGGATATGTTCCTTAGCTTTCTTTGACCTTTCTCCAATGTGTACATAGATTAAAAAATCACATTGTACATCGTAAATATGTACAATTATTGGTCAGTTAAAAAAATAAGTAAATTTTTAAAAAAAGACATTTTTACCAATATAAAAAAAGTCATATACTTAATGAAACAGCCAAGACTTGAACACACTGAGTTGGCTCTGAAAGTATACATCCTCAACCCTTTTGTTATACTTTTGTGCAGACAAACTTCAAAATGACCTCAAATGAACCCAACTCCTGGTATATACATCCCTATAAAATCCCTCTCTTTTTGAGTATAGGCTCAATGTAGTGATTGCTTCTGATCAATAGAGTACAGCAAAGATGATGGGATGTCCCATCTGCAACTTAATTACACTTAGAATTGCAACTTCAGTCTTGCTAACAGACTCTCTCTGTTGACTTCTTGGTGTGCATGCTTGAATGAGGCAAGCTGCCATGTTGGAGAGGCCCGTGTGGAAGAGAACAGATGACTACATGGTGTAGGATGACTATACCCTCCAGCTAAGGAAATTTTATCTTTCATCCTAACATCCCACAAGGGGCTCTGACTGTCAATCCTGCAGTGCATGAAGAAATGAATGCTACCAAAAATCATATAACTTTGAAAGCAGATTCTGTCCCAGTGAAGTCTTTAGATGAAACCCTAGTGCTGAGCAGTATCCTAATTGGAGCCTTATGAGACCAAAAATAGAAGACCTAGCCAAGCCATGTCCATTTTATCTGACCCACAAAACTGTTAGGCAATAAATGCATGTGTTTTCATTAAGTTTGTGTTAATTTGTTACACAGCAATAGACAACTAATAGAGTCACTATACACTATCCAGAACTATTTTACTTCTGTGGCTAGATTCTTCTCCAGATCACCATGTTTTGGGTTTAGAGCCACAGAAATAGGACCGTTTTATTTCTTGTCTCTTTCTCAGAGTAAGAAAGAAATCCCAAGCTAGTAGACCTGATATTGTATACATCTTGGCAAGTTATCAAAAGTTGTCACTTTTGACACATTTTTTTCTGGACCCCTGGATATTCACTTCAGATTAGCCAATCTTTCTACTATGTCATCCTAATTAATCCTGGTTAGTCCTAATTCAGATATAGTTTGGTATACTAAATAGTGCTGGACTTTGAAGCCAATTATGTCATGATCTGGGAGTTCTCTCTACTACCTGCTGGTTCCCAATCTACTCATTTAACAAATGAGTAAGCTTGTATAGGTTACTATGTTAATTAGAAATGATATGTTTTCTCATTATGTAATATGTATTCTTTTATTCCACTTAGTGGGTCTTCAATTGCTGTTAACTCTAATCAGTTTTATCCTTATTATTGCACATCCTTCAAAATTACATGTCAGTTGGTTGACCATCCTTGTGTGTTTCTATTCACTTTAAATAGCTTAGTTACACCCTTGTGGCTGGAAATTTAGCTAGTGCTTACAACTGGGTCATTTATTCACCAAGTTTTGAACATTCGCTGTGTGATCAGGAGGTGTTGTTGATTTTGTTTTATAATCATTAGAAGCCCATGACAGTGAGACATTATTATTAATAGCTTCACATCTTCGAGGGACACTTGGGGGCTTAGAATCAGAAATATATTCTGGAGTAGACTCTAGGTTAAAATCTAGCTCCTGCCTCAAAGTAGGGTGTTACTTGGACAACTCCACGTCTGTATCTGTTCACCATTACCTACAAATGCATGGTGGTAGGTGGAATTCTAAATGGACCTCAGTGCTTCCTCACCCTAGTATAGGCTTTCGTATACTCCCTTGCGTAAAGAAAGAAACTGTAATTATGAATGTCCCCCCTGTGTTTAGGTTATTTTACATTACAGAGGTGAAGGTGTTTTAAAAATGTGATAAGGCCTCTCATCAGTTTATTTTAAATTAATCAAAATAGATGCTTTCCTGGTGGGTGCTGATCTCATCATGTGAGAGCTATGAAAGAGGATCCAGAGGTCATGGATGAAAGAAAGCAGATAGAGCTGAAGCAGCAGAGATGTAGTCTTGCTAGTCTTTTTTTTTTTTTTTCACTTTTTAAGTAAACTTTATTTTAGAATAGTTTTAGATTTGCAGAAAAATTACCAAGATGGTACAGAGAATCCCCATATATCTCACACCCAATTTCCCTGATTAAAACATCTCCCACGTTATATTTACATGTTATACACTATGTGAATGTTACATCTTACATATATGGTATGTTTGTTACAATTAATGAGCCAATATCTATACAGCACTATTAATTTTTTTTTCTTTTTTCTTTTTTTATTATACTTTAAGTTCTAGGGTACATGTGCATAACGTGCAGGTTTGTTGCATATGTATACTTGTGCCATGTTGGTGTGCTGCACCCATCAACTCGTCAGCACCCATCAATTCATCATTTTATCATATATAACTCCCAATGCAATCCCTCCCCCCTCCCCCTCCCCATGATAGGCCCCAGTGTGTGATGTTCCCTTCCCGAGTCCAAGTGATCTCATTGTTCAGTTCCCACCTATGAGTGAGAACATGTGGTGTTTGGTTTTCTGTTCTTGTGATAGTTTGCTAAGAATGATGGTTCCAGCTGCATCCATGTCCCTACAAAGGACGCAAACTCATCTTTTTTTATGGCTGCATAGTATTCCATGGTGTATATGTGCCACATTTTCTTAATCCAGTCTGTCACAGATGGACATTTGGGTTGATTCCAAGTCTTTGCTATTGTGAATAGTGCCGCCATAAACATACGTGTGCATGTGTCTTTGCAGTAGAATAATTTATAATCCTTTGGGTATATACCCAGTAGTGGGATGGCTGGGTCATATGGTACATTTAGTTCTAGATCCTTGAGGAATTGCCATACTGTTTTCCATAATGGTTGAACTAGTTTATAATCCCACCAACAGTGTAAAAGTGTTCCTATTTCTCCACATGCTCTCCAAACCTGTTGTTTCCTGACTTTTTAATGATTGCCATTCTACTGGGTGAGATGGTATCTCATTGTGGTTTTGATTTGCATTTCTCTGATGGCCAGGATGATGAGTATTTTTTCATGTGTCTGTTGGCTGTATGAATGTCTTCTTTTGAGAAATGTCTGTTCATATCCTTTTCCCACTTTTTGATGAGGTGTTTGTTTTTTCTTGTATATGTTTGAGTTCTTTGTAGATTCTGGATATTAGCCCTTTGTCAGATGAGTAGATTGCAAAAATTTTCTCCCATTCTGTAGGTTGCCTGTTCACTCTGATGGTAGTTTTTTTTGCTGTGCAGAAGCTCTTTAGTTTAATTAGATCCCATTTGTCAATTTTGGCTTTTGTTGCCATTGCTTTTGGTGTTTTAGACATGAAGTCCTTGCCCATGCCTATGTCCTGAATGGTACTACCTAGATTTTCTTCTAGGGTTTTTATGGTATTAGGTCTAACATTTAAGTCTCTAATCACCTTGAATTAATCTTCGTATAAGGAGTAAGGAAAGGATCCAGTTTCAGCTTTCTACTTACGGCTAGCCAATTTTCCCAGCACCATTTATTAAATAGGGAATCCTTTCCCCATTTCTTGTTTCTCTCAGGTTTGTCAAAGATCAGACAGCCATCTGATCTTTGCTAGTCTTAAAGAATAAGCCTGTCGTATTATAAAGAGGGCCATATGGCAGGGATTGGAGACTAACCTCGGAGAGCCCAAGACCTTGTTCTGTAATCAAAAGGAACTGAATTATACCAACAACCAGTTAGTCTGGAAAAGCCTCATTCCATACTCTGATTTCAGCCTTGTGAGACCCAGGGCAGAGGACCAGCTAATTATGTATTTGGAATCTTGACCATGAACTGTGAGATAATATATTTGTGTTGTGTTAAGCTGTAGCACTTGTGGTAAATTGTTAGGGAACAATGGAAAATTAATATTCATATATAAAATATTTTCCTAAGATAATGTCTTATGTTATAAATGTTTCTTTATTTAATAGTTTGAGTCATTAAACTTATATCACTATGTAGCCCAAAATGTTTTTTGTCATCTAACCCCAATTCTGCCAAGTCCTTCTAAACCAAATCAGGTAACAAGCATTTGTTCCATCCAGTTCAATTTGTGTCCTTATTTGGGGTTGACCCAGTTAAAAACTGGTCAGCGATTAAGAGATAATTTGCCTGAGTCATCATTCTTGGGTGCTCATTCCTGAAAGAAGGCTTTGTCAAAATGTCAATCTTTGTGTTCTGTTGTGCCTATAATCTGGTGGCTTTCCAGTTCTTGCTGAATAAGGAACTAAATGTGCGTTTCTATTTTTGCTACTAATCTACGTGCATGACATAGTAGAGTTGAGAACAGAGCTTACCAGTGCTCTTGCTCCCTTTGTGCTGCATACTGTAAACTAGAAGTGAGTTCTAAGTTGGAGAGGCCTGTGTGGAAGGGAACAGAGGGACGACTACACCCTCTAGTTAAGGAAATTTTATCTTTCATCCTAACATCCCACAAGGGGCTCTGACCGTCAATCCTGCAGCGCATGAAGAAATAAATGCTACCAAAAATCATATAACTTTGAAAGCAGATTCCAACATAGAAACTAGATCAGCTTCTTTACATCCAGACTGTTCATTTTAAATATTAACAAATATTAACAATGTATCCTGGGGACCAAGAAGGGCAACATTCACAAAATTAGAGTGGTTGCACCTGAGATCTTCACTGACAAAAGGGAAGCAGTGGGCAGTGTGGGGAGAGGACCTCACAGCACTGGGAGTAAGCCCAAGGGGAATAAGCCACGATTCCTGTAAGGTGTTCGGTCTTGAAAAAAAATTATTCAACATGCCTGAGCTTCAAGTTCCTCATATGTACCTGATCAATGAATCCCTTTGTTCTTTCTTTTCATGTCAGAATTAGCCTGAATAAATAGATGTGTCTATTAATCTCCACAAAGTCTCTCTCATCCATCCATTCTCTTTATCCCAACTTCTTTCACACTTTTCTGGCCAACATAATTTTATCTGGACTCTTTAAACAGTCTCAACTTTCTCCACTTTTTATCTTCCAATTTGTCTTTGATGCTGAAGCCAGAATTATCTCTCTCACATCTATTTTTGTAGGTGATTATTCTCCTTCTTCAAAACCTCCCATCGTTCTCCAGATTCCTCATTTTCCATGGCATAAACTAAGACGACCCCTTAGCATCCCACACAAAGTGAGTGATGATGTCAATTTGCCAGAACTAGAATCCAATGCACACTATGGTCCAGCTACAGAGGACAACTTCTAATTTCAAAATAGGCTTCCCTCTCCTTGCCTGTTTTCAGGGTGTCTTCCTCCTGCTTCGTCTGTTGAAATCTATTCATCTTTCAAAGACCTATCCAGCATGAGTTGCCTTTGGAAAGTTTTCCCCTTCATATGTTGGATAAAGTAGATGCTCCTTCCTCTGTGTTCCCACGGCAGGCATGTAGCTCATACAACTACCATAACACCAGTGCAGTTGGTTTAAAACAGCTGAACCCGCCCAAGCTGATCTAGGAGCACCATGGAAAAGAAAAATTGCATGTTTTATTACTATTTTATACCCTCACTGAACTCTACATGAGCACTGAAATCTCAGTAAATTACATGAAGGGATAATAGTTGAATGAATGAGTGGATGTGGTAATCATAATAATAAATAACTTTTTGATAATTTTTAATGTTTGGTGCTATGCTAAAAGCTTTAAATAAATTAAATCATGTGATTCTTATGATAGCTCTTCATGGTAGACACTGTTATGTTCTCCATGATGTGATGAGTTAAGCCTAAATTTATCAAAGTAAGTATTTCCTCTAAGGCAAGTAACAACAAGTAAGAGGAAAGAGTTAAGTGAATGACATGGAGTTTGTTCCATATTTAAAATGGTTTTATTTTTCTTCGCTAGACAGCATATACTAACAAATGCAATATTTGTGTCCTCTGGTATATTATAATTCTCAAAGGAGGTCATCCTAAATAGTAATGCTTATTGCAGAGCATTGTAAAAACCAAAAGGGTAGAATATTTTGGGTAAATTGGTGGGTTTCAGAGGGTACTTTTGTTTTAAAAAAATGGGCATTTAAATACTTGATAAAATCATTTCCTTGTATTTTGATATTTGACTAATATTAAATGGGAGTTTCTAAAATTATCTTTTGGACTTTTCTAAGTTTATTATATTCATTATAAACTTTCTCAACGTAAAATGTAATATTTAATGATTTCATGCATATTACTTTCTGAAAGACTTATTAATATAGGAAAGTTAAGACAACCATGGAGGCAGGGCATGGTGGCCCACACCTGTAATCCCAGCACTTTGGGAGACTGAGGCAGGTGCATCACGAGGTCAGGAGTTCAAGTCCCACTGGCCAACATGGTGAAACCTCGTCTCTATTAAAAACACAAAAATTAGCTTGGTGTGGTGGTATACACCTGTAATCCCGGCTATTCAGGGGGTTGAGGCATGAGAATCACTTGAACCTGGAAGGTGGAGATTGCAGTAAACCAAGATCGCACACTCCAGCCTGGGTGGTAGAGTGAGACTCTGTCTCAAAAAACCAAACCAAAACAAAAAACACATGGACAATAGCGTCTAATGTTTCATACCAAATAACGTGTATAAGACATTGCCTAAAAATTAAATATCACAATATGCATAGTTACTGAAAATATCAGATTTCTTCTAACCATCTTACATAATCCTATGTATTTTGCTGATTTACAGAATTTTTTTTTTTTTTTTGAGACAGGGTCACACTCTGTCACTTGACCTCCCAGGGCCAATTTATCTTCCCACATTAGCCCTCCCCTACCCACCAGTAACTGGGAGTACAAGGGTACACGTCTATTCCTGGCAAATGTTTGTGTTTTTTTGATTTTGAAAGGGGACTTCACCATGTTGCCCAGGCTGGTCTGCAACTCCTGGACTCACCCGATCAACCCACCTGGGTCTCTCAAAGTCCTGGAACACAGGACCGAGCCACTGCACCAGGCCCCATCCTGTATGTTTTATGTAAGTTTTCTTGACATTTGTCAGTAGACTCTGCTTCTATGAATTTCTCCTACAACTCAGTCTACCACACCTTATTTTTTGTGTTCCTCACATGCAGGAGGTATCTGAGAATGCAGAATTTTGGAGTGGAAGTAAGGAACCATGACAGATGTATTCATGAACTAAGTCTATTTCTTTGACTTCCAAGTACTAGATTTTTAACCAGATGAGCTAATCAAACTAGGACAGAGTATTTTCCTACATTCTAGAATATAGATAAAATGGACAAAGCTAAAGTTGTTTAACTCTGTGCATTGCGGAATGAATTAGCAAGATGAGTCTTGATACACATGATGATATTCTCAAAGATTCATGCCTGTCACCACTCCCTTTTTGTTCAGGAACCATTCAGTCTTCCCTGAGATCCTGGAGCTGTGATAAGATTGGAAGATGGGCTATATACATTCCCACTTCCTATGACATTAACTCTCTTTCACCATGATTAATGCCATTGCGTGTATTTCTTTGTAGTAGTGGAGAGGTGGAGGCCTCCAAGCAATATCTGAATAATAGAGGCCTGTGCAAGGTGCTATAGGAATAAGATGAAGAGGAGCTCAACCAGGCGGTGATACTAGAACACAATCAAGATGTTTCAGAGTGAGTTGAGAGTATCAGTGTGCGAAGGAATTGGAAGCTGAGGGAGCAGCACAGTAAAGACCTGGGGTGGGAAATGCCAGAAGTTTATTCAGAAGAGAGGCGATATTGCCGGAAAAATAAAAGGACTACATTTTGAGGCCCCTAGAATACAAACCCCCACATGAACACTGATCTGGCAGCACCAGCAACAGACAAGAAATTATTTAATGCCAACCATACATTTCAGGTGATGATTTACAAACATGTTCCTAACGAGAAGGAAAGATAAGGGCACTTGTTTCAGTAACTTGACATGAATAAACAGTTGCTCTCTCACTGAAGGTAGAATTTATCAGAGGCACAGGAAGGGAAAATTTCAACATTCTGTCTTTGAACAACACAAGCCAGCTTCTTTTGGAAACTATACAAAGCTTCTCCCCAGGAATATGTTAGGATTTTTTTAAAGTCTTTTGACTTTGGCAGGAAAGTAGAACGATTCATGCTAAAATGGCTCAGCTAACACAAACACTTGATTTTTGCCTGAACGTTCATTCCTAAGAAGCATAAAGTGTAAATATAGTTCTCTAATAAAGCTCAGTGGAGCTGAATGATGCTTTAAGGGCAAATAACAACCAGGTTGTATTTTGAATCCGAAAATATAAAGAAATGAAGAACCCATAGAGATTATTTAGCGTAAACTAACAAATGATACTGAAATGTAATGACCCCCAACAGACACATACTGAGTTGTGAAGTACATTTTGCTTGAATACCCTAGTTACAGTACGTTATAGTTTTCCTAGTTTACCCTTTCTGTTTTTGTGAAAAATGTACTTGTGAGAAAAACATACCTGATACTGAGCAAAGTTGCTGTTCTTCCCCCAGTTCCAATCAAAGTTACTATCTCTGGAAAAAGTAAAATTTATTTTCCATGCAACAGCTGTTCTTATAGACTAAGAGTTCTTTTTACTTACCTCCACTCAGCAGACTCACTGGATTAACCAATGCCTTCACTCCCTCTGGAATTTATAGTGACTGATGCTCATTGCATACTGAATGCTTCTAGGCGGTAGGCCCATGCATTTCTGGTGCCAGACTTGAGTTATCCTACCAATAGCAAAGATTTTTTTCCAAACCTGTTCACACAAAGTGTGCTTGCTGTTGTAGTTACGGAATTTAATGATTAAGTAGCATGCACAATCATGCAACATTAGAATTGAATCATTTGGAAAGACTAATAAAAGTTGAGCTATTACCAAAAAACAGTAAACTACATGTGGGTGAAATAGATTTAAAATAGGGGTAGTTTTCTAAGTTCTTGTCTCTCTTAAAGCAGACTGGCAATCACAGTAGATAGGTGGTTGTGTAAAAGAAATGGAGCAAAGCTCTTTAGTTATCCAGACACATTCTTTTGACAGTCTCAATCTTCATGCATCCCAGCAAAAATTTCTGGTGCTGCATTTTCACTTCTTGGTGTAAGAACTTTTATTTCCAGAGCCCTTTGCCCCACCAGCTCGGGAAGCCAGAAATTCCTCCAAATTAGTATTCCTTGGGGATGCCTTCAACAAATGATTGACAGGAGTATGTATATAAATATTCTAATCCATAGCCCCATGGGTAAAATATCTTTGAAGGACATATTCTGTCTGGGGCCTAGATTTTCCCAGTGTGCTCAAATTTCACTTACAGTGGTAACTGACCTCACAACTAACCCATTTACTGGATGCCTTCCATTCCTTGTCTCTCATTTCTGTTTTCCTATCAATGTTTCCTAGCATCACCCCCCATTAAACTATTTATACTAAAATCCTCTTCTCATGTTTGTTTCTGGTAGTCTTGGTCAGCTTGCACTGACATAGCAAAATACTATAGATAAGTGGCTTAACAGAAATTAATTAGCTCATAATTCTGGAAACTGGAAGTACAAGATCAGGGTGTCAGCATGGTCAATTTTGGGTGAGATTTCACTTTGTGGCTTGTAGATGGACCCTTTCTCACTGTGTCTTCACAACAAGGAACAAGATCCCTCCCTCCCTCTCTCTCTTTTTCTTTCTCTTCTTCCTCTCTCTCTTCCTCTTCTTCCTTCTCTCCTTCCTCTTCCCCTTTCTCTTCATTTTCATTTGTTCTTCACTAATCCCATTATGAGATTTCCACTCTCATTATTTTATCTAACCTTAATGAACTTCCAACAATCACATCTCTAAATACCATCACATAGGAGGGTGAGGGCTTCAACATATAAATTTGGGGAAGGACAAAACTGAGTCAATAGCATTTTAAACCCGAACCTCCAAAATTCATGTCCTTCTCACATGCAAGATATGTTCATTCTGTCCAACTGTCCCAAAAGTCTTAATTCATTCCAGCACCAACTCTGAAATCTAAATATCATTGAAATCAGATATAGGTGAGACTGGAAACACAATTTACCCTGAGGCAAAATTCCTCTCAATCTGTGAAATTCTGAAACCACAGAAGCAATATTCTTACAAAATAACAATTGCAGGGAAGGCTTAGAATAAGTACTGCGATTTCAAAAGGGAAAAGTAGGAAAGAAGGAAAAGGTGCCAAAGCTGAACCAAATCCAAAACTTACAAGGCACATTTCACTGTATTTTAAGCCTTGAGATTGATATTCTTTGGTTTTGTGTTCTTCCAGATCCATTGAGCAGTGGTTCCAACTCTGCAGCTCTGGTGAGCTGGAGTTGGATCCCCAAAGCTCCCAAGATTTCACAGCTAGCCTCACAACTAATCCATTTACTGGATGCTGTTATCCAGCATGTTGAAACTCAAGTTGCAGCCTTGATACAGACTGTAGATAGATTAATGCATAAATTTATATGTGGTTTGTGTATTTACGTATCTCTTAAGTTAAAATAAATTTTACAAAATATGTGTAATCTCAACAACGTTTAAAGGTGGCTCACCAACCAGGATTTTAATTTTAATTTTAAAACAATCATAATACTGTGACCAAATCTTCTGATTCCTTAATTAAAAATAGATATTTCATTAATTTTGACACTTAAAATAATTTTAAGTATCATTTTACCCCTCTGCAATCTCACTAGATTGAAAAAAGCCTAACACTTCAAATATACATAAATATTGAAGTAATGTAGTTGTCAAAGGCACGTCGGTAAGATAACATATTTTTTCTATTTACTTCAATATTTTTAAAATAAAATGTTGCAAATCTATCTAAAGCCCCACTTCTCATTTTTCCCCTTCCTGTGCCTCCTTCCTCATAGGAACCCACTATGCTGAAGTCCGTGTCCATCATTGACATGTATATGCATGTGTAGTACTTCTGTTGCATAGACATAAATGGTGGTAACGTACATATGGTGGTACTCCATTAAGGGACTCTCTTTAGGTCTCTTGCATGTATCAGTTGTTGACCTCAGCTTGTGATGGCTCATAGCTGCGTCCTTAGCTGAGCTTTGCCTTCAGATACTGTGCATTGCCTTTCCCTGATTTGGCCAAAGGTTTGCTAATTCAGAGACATGTATGTCAAGTCCCTTTTTTCCAGTGTGGAGTAATGCTGAATGCCAACTTCAAAAATCCCTTGTATTAGTCTGTTCTCACGTTGCTAATAAAGACATACCCAAGACTGGGTAATTTATAAAGGAACAAAAGTCTAATTGACTCACAGTTCTACATGGCTGGGGAGACCTCATAATCATGGCAGAAGGCAAATGAGCAAAGTCACATCTTACGTGACTGCAGTCAAGAGAGAGCTTGTGTAGAGAAACTCCCCTTTATAAAACCATCAGATCTCTGAGACTTATTCACTGTCACAAGAACAGCATGGGAAAGACCCTCACCCAGTATTCAGTTACCTCCCACCAGGTCCCTCCCACATCATCTAGGAATTATGGGAGCTGCAATTCAAGACAAGATTTGGTTGGGGACACAGCCAAACCATATCATCCCTGTAGATTAAAATGTAATCTCCATTACAAGCATATTGCAACTGAGCATCTAGCTTTGCCTAAATCTGTTTTTCTTACTTTCTTGTGGCTACACTTCCTCAACTGGTTTAGATGTATGTCCCCTACAAATCTCATGTTGAAATGTAATCTCCATTGCTGGAGGTGGGGCCTGGTGGGTGGTGTTTGAGTCATGGGGGCATATTCCTCATGAATGGCTTGGTGCCCTCCTTATGGTAATAAGTGAGTTCTTGCTCTGAGTTCATGTGAAATGAGGTTCTTTAAAAGGGTATGGCACCACATCCCCCCTTGCTCCTGCTCTTTTCATGTGATATACCAGCACCCCTTTGTCCTCTCTCATGATTGAAAACTTCCTGAGTCCTCACCAGAAGCTGAGAAGATGCCAGTGTCATGCTTGTGTACCAGTTTTCAAGTATAGCCTGCATAACCACGAGCCGATTACACCTCTTTTCTTTATAAATATGTAGTCTCAGGAATTTCCTTATAGCAACAACAACAAAAACAACTAAAACAGAAAATTGGCAATGAGCAGGGAGGCATTGCTGTAAAGATACCTGAAAATATAGAAACAGCTTTGGAACTGGATAATGGGCTGAGGTTGGGAGAGTTGGGGGCTCAGAAGAAGACAGCAAAACACGGGGAGGTTTGGAACTTCTTAGAGGCTGGTTAAGTGGTTGTGACCAAAATGCTCATAGAAATATGGACAGTGAAGGCCAGGCTGATGATGTCTCACATGTAAATGAGTAATTTATTGGGAACTGGAGTAAAGGCCACCCATGTTACACCGTTTCAAAGAACTTGGTTGCATTGCATCCATATCCTAGGGCTTAGTAGAAAGCTGAACTAAAGGGTGATGACTTAGTGTATGTAGTGGAATAAATTTTCAAACAGCAAAGAATTCAAGAGGTGGTCTGGCTGCTTCTAACAGCCTATGATTAGATATGGGAGAAAATAAATGACTTAAAGTTGGAACATATTTAAAAGGGGAGGGGAGTATAAAAATTTGAAAAACAAATTGCAGCCTGGCCATGTGGGAGTAAAGGCAAAGACATTTTCAGGAAAGAAATACGAGTGGGCTGTGGAGCAACAACTTACTGTAGTGATTAGCATGACTAAAAGGGAGCCAAGTGCTAATACCCAAGGCAATGGCAAAAAGACCTTGAAGCCATTTTAGAGATATTTGAGGCAGCCCTTCCTGTCACAGGCTTGGAGAACGAGGAAGACTGTGAAAGGTTTCTGGGGCCAGGCTCAGGGGGCTACTTTCCTACTCTGTCTCAGGATGCTTCCTGCATCCAGGCCTCTCTGGCTTCAGCCTCAGCTCAAAGGGACCCAGATACAGCTTGGAACACCACTCCAGATTTCACAAGACATAAGCTTCAGTGGTTTCTATGTGGTGTTAAGCCTGCAGGTGCACAGAATGGAAGAGTGAAAGCAGCTTCGCAGCTTCCACCTCAATTTCAGAGGATGTATCAGACAGCCTGGGTGCCTAGGCAGAAGCCTGCCACTAGGGCAGAGCCCCAGCAGAGAGACTCTGCTAGGGCAGTGCCAAGGGGAAATATGGGGTTGGAGTCCTCACATGGAGTCCCCTCCAGGGCACTATCTAGTGGAGCTGGGGGAACAGAGCTGCGAACCAGACAGAGACACCAGAATGGTAGAGCCACCAGCAGCTTGCAGCCTCGGCATGAAAAGCCACAAGTATAAAGTTTCCGAACGCTTTGGGAACCTGCCTAGAAAACCAGGATGCCCAGGAGGAGATTATTTTGGAGTTTTGATATTTACTGCTTGTCTTGCTGGATTTCAGAATTACATGGGGTCTGTTGCCTAATTCTTTTGGTCAGTTGCTTACTTTTGGAATGGAAATGTTTACCCAATGCCTGTACTACCATTGTATCTGGAAAATAAATAACTTGGTTTTGATCTTACAGATTCATAGGTGGAAAGAATATGCCTCAAGTCTTAGATGAGACATTCAGCTTTGGACTTTTGATTGAGTTGATGCTGGAACAAGTTAAGTCTTTTAGGGATTATCGGGAACGGGTGATTTTATTTCCCGATCTGAGAAGGACATGAGATTTGGGAAGTCAGGGGTAGAATTATATGGTTTGGAAGTTTGTCCCCTACAACTCTCATGTAGAAATGTAATCTCCAATGTTCGGGGTAGAGCCTGTGGGACGTGGGAGGTATTTGGGCCATGGAGGCAAATAATTTTGCGTGAATAGCTTGGTGTCCTCCTCATGGTAATGAGTAAGCTCTGTCTCTGAGTTCATATAAAATCAGGTTATTTAAAAGAGTGTGGGCCGGGCGCGGTGGCTCAAGCCTGTAATCCCAGCACTTTGGGAGGCCGAGACGGGCGGATCACGAGGTCAGGAGATCGAGACCATCCTGGCTAATACGGTGAAACCCCGTCTCTACTAAAAAATACAAAAAACTAGCCGGGCGACGAGGCGGGCGCCTGTAGTCCCAGCTACTCGGGAGGCTGAGACAGGAGAATGGCGTGAACCCGGGAGGCGGAGCTTGCAGTGAGCTGAGAGCCGGCCACTGCACTCCAGCCTGGGCGGCAGAGCAAGACTCCGTCTCAAAAAAAAAAAAAAAAAAAAAAAAAAAAAAAAAAAGTGTGGCACTTCTTAACCCCTTGCTTCTGCTCTGGGCATGTGATACACCAGCTCCTGTTTTGCCTTCCATCATGATTGAAAGCTTCCTGAGGCCTCACTAGGAGCAGGTGCCAGTGCCATGTTTCCTGCACAGCCTGCAGAACGATGAGCCAATTAAACCTCTTCTTTTTGTAAATGATCCAGTCTCAGGTATTCCATTTTAGCAACACAAGAAGACAATGAAACACTTCCCTAAGGAATTCCCCTCAAAATATTCTGCACCCAGTTATCCATCTCAGAGTCTGCTTCCAGGGAACCCAACTGAAGCAACATAAATAAATAACTATATTTGTTATTTTCTTGTGCTTTAAAATTTATATAAGTGGAGTCATACTGCTTTATTCATTCTTTTCTGATTTTGAGATGTATTCATATTAATACATATGAATATAATTTACTGCTATATAGAATATGATTATATCAATAAACCATGATTGACTGAATTATCCTCTTACTGAGAAACAGTTTATTCCACTTTGGCTATTACAATCACTGCTTCAATACAACATTCCTTACTTTGTCATATATGTGAGTGTTTTTCCCAGCATACACATCAAGACAGATACTACTCATCTAGAGGTTATATAATTCTACAAGGTACCAGCCATTTTTCAATAGCTTTCCAAAGTCATAATAGCTGTAGTCATTTTTATTACTATCAATAATACTCTCACCATTTCTCTATAGCCTTGTCAAAATATTTGGTTAAAATATTAGCATATTAATTTTTGACAGTCTATAGCAGTGTGAGATGAAATCTTATTTATTTCAAATTTGGATTTTGATAATTTTTAGTGAGAATAAGCATGTTTTAATGTTTTATTTTCTTTTTGGCCATTTATATTTTATTCTCTAAGTTTTCTACAGTTTCTATCTTTCTATTGTTATATTTGTCTTTGATTGATTTATATATATTTGTGTGTGTATATATATATTTTTTTGATATATTAGATTCAACCTTTGGTTACATGCCAGATGTGAGGTATGACCTTTTATGGTGTTCATGGTGTCTTTTGTTCTGTAACATTTAAAAAATTTAATATAATCCAATATATTAATCTTTTTTGTTTTTTTATGGTTTATGTAAAAAATTATTCTTTATGCAATATTATAAAAATATGTTTTACATAAGACTTTTACAATTTTTCCTTTACATTTAAGTTTTTAATGAAGCGTGAATTGACTTTGGTGTAGAATTAAAAGAGATCTAGTGGGAAAATCTGTGGTTCTAGTACAAGTTCCATTTATATAATATGAGATACGTTTCGTTTGTCATTTCTGTCACAGTCTAGTTCCTTGTTGTTTTATTTTTGGCTTTGGTCTGCTCCTGAGTTTATATCATAGGTATTTTTGTTGATTTCTATGTGCATATTCAGTAATATTTAGGTGTCCTAATGAAAGGCTATCGGTATTATTATTTTTCAAACTTGTTTTTGATTTTGTTAGATGAGTGTTTATTTATTGATGTTAGTTTGTAAATGCGTGTTAGTCTGATGTGTTTTAGTTTTGTACTCATTTTTGAGTCAGGTTTGGTGAGATTTTTTTTTCTAGGCAATTGTCCCTTTGATTTAAATTTTCCAAAGCACTGTGCAGTTATTCATGTTTTTAAAATTATGTGTTAATATAAATCTCGATATCTTCCTTATACTTATTTGTGGTGTCATTTCCTCTTTTGCTGACCAAAGTCTTCATAGATGTGTATTTTCACCGTACCTGCTGTTGACTTGCAGGTTCTCTTTATTATTACTTATCTCTGTATTCTTGTGCATGTCTTACATCATTTCTCATATTATTTGTATTTGTTTTACTTATTCTGCTACTAATATTTTAAGTGTATTTCTTAGATCATTAATTTTTAACATTTTCTATTTTTCAAAATTTCCATTAGGACTATAAATTTCACTCTAAGTAGTACTTTAACAGCATCCCACAAGTTAGATACATAGTGATTTTGTTATTATTTAGTTATAAATATTCTAAGTTTATAACAACATTATATTACTTATAACTATTTTAATGTTAAGTTGTTTCAGTACTAGTTTTACACCTTCAAACTTACACGTATATGAATTTGAGTTAACTCAATTTTCTGTTTAGAATAAATAATATATTTACTTATAGAGAGTTAAATATATATTTACTCCCATGTATTTACTTCTAATGAAGTAAATATGTTCTTCAAGGTGTTCAGTGCAGCATAATATGGAATAACATAATCAACAGCATCACTTCCTTAATTCTACATATCATACATTTTTTAGGTTATTAATTGATTAGTTGATCAATATAATTTACTCCTATGGTTTTACTTGGTGAATCAATCTTTTTTATTTTATTGTAGTTAACCTTTCTGTCTTAGTTTGTGCTGCCATGAAATAGTACAGACTGGGTGGCTTCTAAGAAACAGAAGAGGCCGGGCGCGGTGGCTCAAGCCTGTAATCCCAGCACTTTGGGAGGCCGAGACCATCCTGGCTAACACGGTGAAACCCCGTCTCTACTAAAAACTACAAAAAACTAGCCGGGCGAGGTGGCGACGCCTGTAGTCTCAGCTACCCGGGAGGCTGAGGCAGGAGAATGGCGTGAACCCGGGAGGCGGAGCTTGCAGTGAGCTGAGATCCGGCCACAGCACTCCAGCCTGGATGACAGAGCGAGACTCCGTCTCAAAAAAAAAAAAAAAAAAAAAAAAAGAGAAGAGTATTTATTTTATTTCTGGAAGGTGGAAGTCTGAGATCAAAGTGCCAGTGTGGTCATATTTTGGTGAAGGCTATTTTCCCAGTTGCAGGAAACCATCTTCCTTGCATCCTCATCCTCATGTGGTGAAAACAGAGCAAGAGTTTTTGGAGGTTCCTTTAAAAAAGGCACTAATCCCAGTATGAGATTTCACCCTGGTGAGCTAATTATCCTTAAAGGGTCCATCTCCCAAAACCATTGCAGGAGGAATTGGGATTTTAACATATGTGTTTTGGAGGAAGTACAATATTCAGTCTAAAATACCTTTTCTGCTAAGTATTTTCTGTAAGACATGAAAAAATGATCTAATCATCTATTTTTCATATTTCTTGCCTTTGTCATAGTTATTTCTTTTTTTTTTTTTTTTGAGACGGAGTCTTGCTCTGTCGCCCAGGCTGGAGTGCAGTGGCCGGCTCTCAGCTCACTGCAAGCTCCACCTCCCGGGTTCACGCCATTCTCCTGTCTCAGCCTCCCGAGTAGCTGGGACTACAGGCGCCCGCCTCGTCGCCCGGCTAGTTTTTTGTATTTTTTAGTAGAGACGGGGTTTCGCCGTATTAGCCAGGATGGTCTCCATCTCCTGACCTCGTGATCCGCCCGTCTCGGCCTCCCAAAGTGCTGGGATTACAGGCTTGAGCCACCGCGCCCGGCCTGTCATAGTTATTTCAAAACTAATTTTATTGTTAGCTAAACATATAAGGTACAAAAAGGAGTCGTGTTAGAATATTCAAATTCTATGCATGCAACTTGAGGATCTCTGAAATATTCTTCTTTTTTAACATTTACCAATAAATTAGAATCAGATCGTTAATTTTAAAATAATTTAATATTCAGTTTGGAGAATAATTAAGAGAGCTAAAAAGATCTGCTTTAGTATTAAAAGATTAAAAAATGATGAAAAATTTGAAGTAGAATGTTTTTAAAATTCAGCTGTCCCATCACCTAAGTTAAAAGACTAACACATATTTATTCCTGATATGACCCTTACTGGATACTAAATAAAAATCCTTTATAATACACAAACATTTCACCTTTTCAGTCATCATTAGAACAAAATTATCTAGTTAGCTGCATGATGAAGACGGTTAGTGGAATTATGACTCACTTTAAAAAGAAGTTTAATTTGTCTTTGCAATATAATTATTACAAATCCAGTTATTATTCTTAGCAAAATACAATGATAAATCAATATGGTATCTTTATTTCATTCAAAAGGTTTATGCTAGTAGGGAAGAAAGAAAAGCATTAGGAAATGATGTTCTAAGTTGAGGAGTGCTATGGAAATGAAGAAGGCAATTTAAATTAGCTCTCAACTGAGAGTAGAGAATAAGGGTAGAGGTCTTTTCTGATCGGATGTTACACATCTAGCTTTATAACAATGAGTGGCATTGTTCTGGTGAAAATGGTGTAGGTAGTTTGTGTTCAGGAAGGTTCCCTGGGAAGCAGGCTTTCAGGCAATTTTCCTCAAGCAGACTGTTTGGGAGTATTCTGAGGAGCTACTCCTGTCAAGAAATAAGAGATTGGTAAGCAGCAGTAGGCAGAGGAAAATGTTGGGTTGATATGCAGTTTAACAGGGGACACGTCTGATTCCATGGAGTCTCTGGAACAGAGATGACCCTTCAGAGATATCCCACATTGGAGCAGGGACCAGTCTTACATAGACCAGTGACCAAGATGGCTTTATCATTCCCCTCAGTTGGACTAAACTTGAGACAGGTTTCTTCCTGACTGTAGGTACCTGCCTTCCCTTTTCTTAGAACGTTTGCTTTCGGAATCTTGTAAGTATAAATTATTCTACTGTTTCTTTGAGATATATATCTTTACCCAGACTCTTCCCAGTTTGACACCTAGGAATGCCTTTCCCAAGGACCAGGGAACCATCCTTTAGAAATGCGATTATCAAGAAAGATAGTACCTGTATCCCCCAGTCTTTGTGAAGGGAAGTAGCCTAACTTTAATAAGCACCAACTAGTAAACAAAGATGACTTAATCACAGTGATCAACCTCCTCTCTCACATCCTCTAGCATTTTTTCACTGTCTTCCCTAGTGCTTAAAAAGTCTCCTCTCTTCTTTTAGTGGAGTTCAGCTTAATCTTTCTGCCCTATTGCAATAGTCTTTAATAAAGTCGTTCTTCCTCTTTTACATGCCTGGTGTAATTTTTCTTTTGCTCCCATTATTTTGGGCAGGTTACAACAGATGGAGAGGTAGAACCATGAGCAAAACAGGTCTGTTTTTCAATAGGCAATTTCCAAGGAGTAACTCAGTGCATACTCCCGGCAGGTGGGGAAATGAGTACCTCTGGCCGAAAGTGCAAGATCTGGGCACTGTAGCAGCAATCCACTATATGGGCATTTGAAGAAGACTTTTAAAACAAATTCAACTGTTCATAATTTTATAGAACACTGGACATTGAAAGAAAAGGCTCTAGTGATGTCTTCATATAACAGACTTTATGTTTGAAAAATTCATTAAGAAATGTCATCTTCCAGAACATTTGTAAATTTTCTCCAAAAGATGGATATTCATGTTTGCAATTTGATTTGCCTCTATATAATCTATAGTTAAATATTTCATTATTTAACATCATCATACTCTTTACCATCTCGTGGCAAAAACTCTCAGAGCCAACACGAAACTGCCACTGTATCAAATTGACTGCAAATTCCATGGACAATGATTTGGTTGAGATTAAGCTGTATGAGTTTAATGCAAATCTCCATATACTTTTGAGAGTGGGGATCAGCAAAATAAGATTTCAGGTAACCTAGAAAATAATGGTAAAATGGCAAATTAAAGATGTGTATAGAATGGTTTTTTATGTTGTTAAATTGAACATTAAAGCTTTTTTCAACCTTTGGAAGTATTTCTACTGAGAAATAGCAAGCACTGGGCGACATCTGCAAATCACAAGTGTGTAGCTGTAAAAATTTCCAAAAGATAAGGACATTCGTGTAGCACCATACCAGTCAGTAAACTTGTCCAGAAACATCCAGAAACTCCCTCTTACTCCTTCTCAATTATTTTCCTTATTCTCTTCCCCAAAGAACCACATTCTCTTCCCTAAGTGTAACCACTATTCTGGTTTCTCACACCAGAAATTGCTTTTACCCATTTCTCAAGTTTACCAAAATAGAATAATAAAATATGGTATCTATTGCATCTATTCTCTAAATTGTGTTTGCAGTTTTATGTTGTTTATTTGAAATTCACTTGCTTTCATGGGTGTATACTATCCTTACAAATAGTAGTGAATTTACTTATCCATTCAATTGTTGACGAATTTTTGGGTTGTTTCCCAGTTTTGGTTATTTTTAATAGTATGAACCATCTTGTATTTTTTGGCACACATATGTAAGCATCCCTGTTGTGTATATGCTTAGGAATGTAGTGGCTGGGTTGAATACTATATTATATTGTATGCTGGTATGTAGGTTTATCTTTAGTAAATTCTGACAAGCAGTTTTCAAAACTAGTTGTAACAATATTCTCTTGTAGTATATGAGAATTCCACGTGCTCCACGTTCTTGAAAATACCATTTATAGTCTTTTTAATTTTGGTAAATCAGGTAATTTGTAGTGGTATGAATTATTTTATTATAGTTTTAATTTGCATTGCATTTATGATTACTGAGGTTGAGAATTTTTTTAATGCTTTATTTGCATATTCTGTTTTGTAAAGTGACTTATCAACTATTTTATTCATCTTTATATTATGGTTTACACTTTACAAGTTATTTGTAGAAATATTCATATATTCTGCAAACAACAACTGCGCCAGTTACTATTGCTGGAAAATCATTTCCCCTGTGTGGCTTGCTTTTTTGCCTCCTTATGGCATATTTTAAAAATTGGAAGTTTCTAATTTTATTATAGCTCACTTTATAAGTCTTTCCTTTCTTGTTAAAACTTCTCTACATTTCATGTTCTTAAGGGTTAATTGGTGATATATAGAAATATATTGAGTATTTTATTTTGTGGGTTAATATATTTAGCAAGATTAATTCATTGTTTATTGTTGGCCGTCAATGTCTCCATTTATTTTATAATTACTTTAGTATATTAATCATTGATAATTTAAACTACATGCATGATAACTGATTTCCTGTGTCTTGCTCCTGTTTGTTTTCAATTACACCTTTCATCTTTGTGTGTTTGGTTATTTTAATAATCTCTGCATAATTATCTCTTTTACCAGAAACATTGAGCTTTCTGAAAGTAAAGCAGGAAAAGGCAGGAGCAGTCTTAGATCATATTTATCATATCAGAAATTGAGATCTTTCGAGGTGGGCTTCGATTTCTGTGAGTGTTAATATGTTTCTGGTGTTTTATTACTTTGAGACTGTCTCTTCTGAGTCTCAACTCAGACCTCAGTTTTTATCAGGACTCTCCTCTCTGGTAAACTCTAAATTCTATGTTTTTTTTCTTTTTCTAGTATTGTGAGACCCTCAATAATTTCCAGTTCTCTTTAGAAATCAGTAATAATTCAACTGGAAAAGCAGACTGAAATGAGCTTACTTCTTTCTTAGATCCTGACCCCACAAACCCTCATTGTATATTCATAGTTCCCCAATTTATTCAAACTAATTTTAACATAAATATTGTGAAGCTTCATTTCCTCTTTCTTAGTGAAAAAGTTGGTGTGAGCCACATGGTTAGCAATTGTTAAAATGTAACCACTTAAAGGACTGAAGTTCTTATTGGATTCTAAGGAATTCATTAAATAATATCCCTGTTTTGACCTAAAGATTGAAAGTAATTGAAAGACACAAGAGTCAAGAAGATGTGAGATAGGTGATGGGCAGGACTTGTTTCCTGGACAAGATAGGAAACCAGCCAGAACCAGCAAGTGGCACGAAAAGCAACGTCTAGTTGCCCTCGCTGCCTATCTTCATAAGACACTCCCGCCAGTGCCATGATGGTTTACAGAAGCTATGGCAACACCTGGAAGTTACTGTCCCTTTCCAAGACAACATCAACGAGTAGCTGCCCATTTTCTAGAAATTTCTGAATAACCTTCCCTTTAATTTGCATGCAATTAAAAGTAGGTATAAATACAGCTAGCCAACATCTAGCTGTATTTCTCAGCCCATTGCCTATAGGCTAGCCATGTTACTCAAGGAGCAGCTACTGAGCTGTAACTGCAGCATCGAGAAAGCTGCTTTTTTTCCACCACTGGCTCACACTTGAATTCTTTCCTGAGCTAAAAACCTGCCCTGTGGCAGATGGAGACTACACATAGCTTTATTACCAAATTAAACCTGATTTGGAGATTTTGGCTTACATGTGAGGTAACAATCTAGTTCCAAATAAGCATTCTGTCTGTTTGTCATTCAGTGATAGGGTGGTAACGAAATGGAATTAACTCAAGAAATTTTCAGCTCTCAACTGCTTACCACTTTGCAGGGGCAGAACCTGTACACTTAAGCTTATTTCATGTCTGAAACCAGAAAAAAAATCAGATTTTTGTTTTTGTTTTGTTTATTTTGGCTTCTGGATTCTTCCCTTCCAACCCTGTCAAAGTGGAACTGAACCAGTTGTGTCTAAGCACTTAGCCCACATCCAACAATCAGATAATTTTCTTTTCCTTCCCCCCCAAAAATATTAGGAGCAGATGAAATCATGTCTACTGTCAGAGTATGTTTTACATGTCAAAGATATAATTTTGTCCTAAATGAGGAATGTATCCAACAGACTTGTGATTAAAATGCATTCAGGATGCATAGCTAATGATCATCCACTCTGATAAAAATCACAATTTGTGGCAAATTCTTTTCAGCTTCAGCAATGAGTGAACTCGTCTGTTCTCTTTCAGCACATTTTGCAATAAGATTCTTTTTTAAGGTGGCTAGAATACTCTGTAACTTCAAATTAGGTCTTTGCTTTCTGCCGCACAGTTCTTGTTTGTTTTTTTACTACCCTGCTGGCCTTATCCATATTTGCTTGGACAATTCTTCATTCAAATAATTGTTCCTGTCTTAGAGTTGACCCAGAACTGATTTCTGAGAGAAATTCTGGACCTGCCATCCCACATGCTGACGACCCTCAGAAAAATGTGTGGTAACTATTTTTTGGCACAAATTATTGTTCATTAGTTTTTAGGAGTATGATGTCCTTGCCTTTCACCCAGTTGATTGCTAAAGCATATGGTTCTATAGTCTATTAATAAAATAGAAGAATATCCAGTTCTTGTGTACTTGACAGGAAATAACACCTAAAACTTTCCACTGCCATCT
Organism: Trachypithecus francoisi; assembly: GCF_009764315.1. Taxonomy (NCBI): domain Eukaryota; kingdom Metazoa; phylum Chordata; class Mammalia; order Primates; family Cercopithecidae; genus Trachypithecus; species Trachypithecus francoisi. Next base: position 11,152,455 of record NW_022681454.1, on the reverse strand, counting down.
CATATTCAAAGTTCAGTCATGAAAAATAATAATCATAAAAAACAGATATTCAAGTCATGTTACTGACTGAAGGCTTGGCATACATTTTTGTAGCAAGTAAAGCCAAGAGTGATGCAATATAATGTAGCCAAAATAGTGTGGACTCTAGTTAAACCACTTACAATAGAAACATGTTTCAGTCATTTGCACATTAGGTGTAGAAGTGACTTGTGTACATGTTTCATCTTTGTAAAATCACAATACGGTTATTTTAAGGAATAAAATCATAAGTACATAAAATACTTCAAATTATTTCTAGCACATAGAAAGTTCCATAAATTCAGCTTCCCTATTTTGATTTCTATACCTAAGCTTTTATTATAGACATCTTTAGAACACTTACATTGATTGTGACTTGCATAGATGGCAGATGTTCTGTTTATTCACTGCTATGCTTCTTACAGCTCCCCATAAATGTTTAATAAGTACTTTTTGAATGAATGAATTTTGAATAAATCTCTGATCTTGCCATTTGATATTTTTCTAATGGCCATTTTTGAGGAATCTGATGAGTTATAAAAAGTGTGATATTATTGCATTTATTTGGAGCACAATGTCACGAGTAATGTTTATACAATTACACAGCACTCACTTTGAGTTCATAGATAAAAATGCAGAAATGAATATTGTTTATGCATTTAAGAAAGTTCTAGTATTGTGAATATTGAGGCAATCTATATAAGAATGAAGAGTATATCTTGAATCTGGATAATATAAAGAAAACTCTAAATTTAAGTTGCTAGTATGGCTTGTTTAGAGTGCTTATGGAGAGACAAAAGGGAACATTAAACTTAAATACACACACCCCTACACACATGCACACACACAAACTCATGTACACACACACATACCCCCTCTAATGCATGTGATTCTAATTACATTCTAATTTGTTGCTCAGAAAAAGAAGTTTTGTAATTGCCTTTTGCAGTAATACTGGATTATATTTGGTGTGAAATTCAACATTTGCCAAATTCAAATCTGTGATTAATGCTAATGCCAATTTCACATTGTCGGCAGACAGTGCACCTGCACGCACATTTCCAATGACAAGCACCATATATTACCTTCAAATCAGCGAGGATTGTTTCCAAACCTGGAACTGATTGACCATATATTAACTTCCAGTGTTAGTATGTGTTGCAAGCTTATTCCAAACCTCTTGAAAGGCCACATTTTTAAAACAATAGAGGAAACAAATCGTGCTTAAAAATAAAAGCTCGAAGTCTACAGCTGAAGGCTTAAGTAATATAGATTGGGCTCTATGATCATGAGGACTGCGAATGGGTTCCTTTTTTTAATTTTCAGTGCAAGATAAGGCAGAAAAGAAGAAAGACACATCTAGAAAATTAAAGATACAGTTCCTGTTCTTCTGTAATACTATAAAGAGTGAAAATATAGCTTAGTTAAAATATTTTTATAGTAATCACAGTTTTCTTCTCTTTTTTGAGACAAGGTCTCACTCTGTTACCTAGCCTGGAGTACAGTGATGCAATTATGGTTCACTGTGGCCTCAACCTCCTGGGCTCAAGTGATTCTCCCACTGCAGCCTCCAGAGTAACTGAGGCCAAAGCTACATGCCACTGCACCAGGCTAATTTAAAAATGTTTCTGTAGAGAGAAGACCTCTCTGTGTTGCCCATGCTGGTCTTGAACTCCTGTGTTCAAGTGATCCGCCTGCCTCAGCCTCCTAAATTATTGGAACTGGGATTATGGTCATGAGGTCAGTCTGTCCTTCTCCTTCCCCTCCCTTCCCTTTTTTTTTTCTTTCTTTTCTTTTTCTTTCTTCTCTGTCACCCAGGGTGCCGTGGCGCAATCTGCAACCTCCCCCTTGCCACCAGGTTCAAGTTACTCTCCTGCCTCAGCCTCACGAGTATCTGGGATTACAGGAATGAGCCACTACTCCTGGCTAATTTTTGTATTTTTAGTAGAGATGGGATTTCACCATGCTGGACAAACTGGTCTCAAAGTTCTAACCCCAAGTGATCCCCCCTCCTCAGCCTCCCAAAGTGCTGGGATTACAGGTGTGAGCCACCACAATTGGCCCCCACTCACACTTCTCTAAAACTGTGTTTTACAAACCTTTCCTCATTTTGTACTCACTACAGCATTCAAGTTTTTCCCTTTGATACAGGCAAGGAATCTGTCTAGCTGAGAAGTATCAAATGGATAAATTGAAACCTTGTCTTTAGTCTCCATGAGGCCCCTTATTCCACAGAGCTGGCTCTTAAGAATATATGCATTGTAAATATTCACTAAAAATTAAGAACTGCAGTTTGCCTCTGTACATGAGTTATCATAAGGAAAACTGTTAGAATAATGTCTGGCTAACTGCTAGTACTTTTTGGTCATTTGTTGTTGAACTCTTATTATTGGTCATAGTTTTGATATTGTCATTATCAATGTTCTAAGATAACTGGGCCAGCCCCAAGTCAGTAGTTCTTCTGACCCCAAACATAGATAAACCAAGCAAAAAGAAGTAAATGAAGATCACCATAGCAGAGTTGGAGAACATCTGGTCACCTAACATTCGTACAAATTTACTGTTAATGATAAGCCCAATATGTTCACATCTTGACCAAGTTGGCTATCTGATAAAAGGTGACTGTGTGAATTGAGTTTGTCACTGAGCACGGTTCTCAAACAGCAAAATGATAAAATAAAGATCATTCCAACCAGTTACTTAATTAAACAGTTTATGAATTTCTGTGTTGTTTACAAGGCACATCTGCATGCAGTAACCTGCTTAAACTTAGAAAGGAGAATTCCTTTTAGGATCCCATGCTTCAGTGTAGAGGTCAATGAATTACAGCCCATGGGCCAAGTTTGGCCTTCTGTGATTCAAATAAGGCCATGCTTACTTCATTTGTCTACATGCTGTCTATGGCTAATATTGCACTACAACAGCAAAATAGAGTAATATCAACAGATACCATTTGGCTATATATATGTGTGTGTGTGTGTGTGTGTGTATATGTGTATATATACGTATATATATATACATATACTATTTTGCCGTTTACAGAAAAAAATTTGTTGACTTGTATTTAGATGGACATTCATGATTTAGATACAATCATATCACAAAAATAGGTAATCACATACACACAAACAATAATGTATAAGCACCTCAGTCACCTGCAATCCAGCTTTCAGGGCCAGCCTGGTGGGAGCAGTGACTCTTAATTGTCAAACATTCACTCTTCGGATTAACACTGCAAAGCCCAAGGAGAGGATCTCTACATTTGCATACTCAAAAACAAGCAAATGGCCCAACATATGTAAAAAATAAACAAAAAATAACACACTGCATCAAAAAGTCAAACTTGCATGCGTTATACCTCTTCTGCTATACAGCTTCAGAAGTGTAAAGGTAAAAGAGAACAAATTAATTAACTAGTTATGTTAGGGTTCTGCAGAGAAACAACAAATAGGAGATATATATATATATATATATATATCTGTGGAGATATATATGCACAACTTCTTAGGCTCCACAGTCATGTGAGATAAGCCCTTACACTATCTCTCTCTGTATGTGTGTGTATATATATATATTTTTTAGAGAGAGAGAGAGATTTTTTTTACAGAGATAGTATAAGGGCTAATCTCACATGACTGTGGAGCCTATGAAGTTGTATGATATTCTTGCTGTCTGCAAGCTGGAGACTCGGGGAAGGTTGTGGTGTAAATGCCAGTCCAAGCCCTAAGAACCAGACATGCTGGTAGTAAGTTCCACTTCAAGGGCAGGAGAAGATAGGTGTCAAGGCTCAAGCAGTCAAACCGAGTGAAAATTCAGCCCTCCTCTACCTTTTTGCTCTGTACAGGCCCTAGATGAATTGGATGAGGCCCACTCAAATTAAGGAGGGCCATCTGCTTTACTCCGTTCAGCGATTCAAATGCCAATTTCTTCTGAAAACACCTGTATAGACATAACCAGAAATAATATCTAAGCAGATATCTAGGCATTTCCTGAAACAATCAAGGGTCCAGGGATTTATACATAAAACTAATAATCACTCAGATCAAATCTTCAACATGAACACAGTATATTCTTACATAACTTAAATATCTTTTTGTCAGTTGAGCTAGTGTCCATCTACTCTTTGCGTCAAGTTCCAATTCCTACTTTGGACATACTGACTAATTAGCATGCTACTTGCATATGGTAGTCATACATAGCAACTAAGGAACATTCTGTAATTTACAATAATTCCTATGACTCTTCCATTTATATACTTGTTGGTCTAGACATAGCATACATGAAGTGTGATATTGATTCCTTAATTTGGCAAGTAGATACACACTGAATGTGAAAATTAGGAAGTTATATTTTATAAGAATAATAAAAATGCATTTTAAGATCTAAAATAATTTGGATATAAAATTAATATTCATTATTAAACTTGCACTTTAGCTTATATGATTGTCAGTTTTGAATATTTATAAAGAAAAATATCATGTTTGAGAATAGATATAATTCTAGTGTTTATATTTTATATATGTTGAAATTTAAATTTTGGATAAAATATTAATATTTACTAATCTCTGACTACATTTACATTTTATTTTTGTCAACTGGACAGTTATGATAAATATAAAATATATATAAATATTGACTATAGAATATGGCAATGCTGATGAAATGAAGGTAAATCATGAAGTAAATACATAGTAATGTATTAAATATGTATGTCTGTAACCATCCAATTCTTTCATAAGTACAACACCCAGACATGCACAATAATAATAAATTTGGTCTTTTTTGATATGTTTGGACTGACTTTGACTTTCAGTGACCTAAAAGCTGTACATATGTTTTTGCTTTGAAAGTATATTTATCAATATAGAAGTTATATATTAATTTATTATGTATGTGTTTATTTATGATGTTCAACTCTTTAAATGTATGGTAAATCGGTTTCCTTTTTTATTTCTCACTCAATCACCATAAAAGTTAGGTGAAGCCCTGTTCACATGAATGGACTGAAACTCACATTGAAATGTCAGTAAGCCCCCTCTACTCCTGGCTGTTTAGGCTTAGACTTGATATCCTTATCTGTAAAGGAGGACGTCGTCAGTCCCCTCATTGTATTTCTGAGATAATTACATAAACCAACGTCTGTAAAAGTGTCTAGCACTTAGCTCATGCTAGTTTCTTCTCATAAACATATCACTTGAACCTCAAAATAATGAGGTTGGTTTCATTAAGTGCTCTGTTATTCTTTAATAAATGATAAAAATGAGATTCTGGGAAGATGGTACCTACTGAGATCACAGTCAGTGAATGGTAGATATGGGTCCATCATGCATGACTTAATGTGATAACAGTAAAAGGAAGTGTGGCCCTTGGGATCAGAAATCCAAGTTTGAGTCTCATCTTTACGATTCAGTGGTTATGTGACCTTGAACAAGGAATTAAAATTTCTTTATTGTCAATTTTCCCAAATGTCAATTGAAGTTTAGAGTAGCCATCTATAAAATGTGAGGATTAAATAAAGTAGCAGAAAATACTACCAGATGTATGTGATTTATATGGTTTCAACCTTATGCCTCTCAATACTGTGCTCTCATTACATTCAAAATATGCTTTTTTCAGTAGGAATATTTCTTCCAAATAAATTTTCACCTACATCCCCCCAATGTTATTGATACATAACATATAAAAAACAGCCTTGGATGAATTAGAGCAGAGACCCTGTGTATTGGAATGTCACTTCTTTTCCTTACTCTCCAGGACTGTGGTGGCTTCTGAAGGCATTTTCTTTGAACCTGAAGGCTCCAGGAAACAAAGTTTGAAGTATATGCCCTAAAACCACTTTCCTTGTTACATCATTGCATACATCTACATATGAAATAATCTGCAGTGATAGCTATTTTCCTGAAGCAGTTCTGATAGCTCAACTGAAGAATTTTCCATCCGCCTCTGCTGGCTAATGTGGCCATTTCTGCACATCATGAACATGTCTCCCCACAATGCCTCCCACTTCTCCTTCCGCTCCCCATCTTGTTCCAAGACTGGGCCAGCACAGCATCAAGCATCCACATGGCCTTGGCTTACCTTGACTCAATCTAGCATCCACGTAAAAACATTCTGAGACTCCACATACCAGACGGTGGCTGGCTGTGTGCCACCAGCTTAATTGCCAGCTTATGTCACTTGAGTTTCATAATTCTAGAGTAGCGTTTTACACACCTGCAGTTTTTTCTTTTCTTTTTTCTTTTTTTTTTTTTAAGCTTTTCATGCAAGTCTAGATTTTGCCAACTCTGGCATTTTTCATTAACAGCACATTTCTCTCTCTGACAGTCCCATTGAAAGCAAGTGGGGCTTAGCACCTTTCAACTCTGATATTGTCTTTGGCTCTCACACAGATGTCTATCCTTTCAACTTCTATTTTCAGGGTTCAGGAATGTATAAGGTTTGGAAGACTGAACTGTGCCAGTAATCAACATAAATCATATCATGTCACTCTACTACTTACTATTCTCCAATGGTTTCTCATTGTACTCAAAACTCTTTGTTTTCCTTCAAAATATGCAAGTTCTGATCTCACCCTATTCCTACAACAACATTTAATGCTATGATTCTTCTCTCTCTCACTCTGCTCTATCCACAATGACCTACTTTCTGTTTTGCTGCCACCCAGAGTTTATTTCTGTAGCAAAGTTTTTGAGCTAACTCTGCTGTCTAGAATGTCTCTCTTCCTAACTTAATGTAGCTGCTCCTTCACGTCATTCAGATTTCTGTTTACATATCACCTCCTCACAAAGATGTTTGCCGACTACCTACACTAAATTAGCTACTGAGAAACTTTCTGTCACATAACGCTGTGATAATTCTGTACAAACGCCTACCTGTACTTCTTTAATTTTTAAAATGATTACATTTTGGGGTTTGTGTTTGTTTGTTTGCTTCTCCTTCTTAGAATGCAAATTCCATGACTGTGGGGGAACTTCTATGTTTTGTTCACTGCTGTATATTCAGCAAATGAAACAGCCTGACACACAGTAGGGATGAGTAAATATTTGTTTAATTAACTGCCTGGACTACCAACAGTATCTCTGTTTGCGGAAAGTCAAGTCTCTTATTTTAGTATTATATTGGATGTGATGTAGATTTGCTCCATTTCATTTGTTATCATTTCCATCTAGTCACACAAAATATACTGAACCAACTCTTTGTGGTTAGGTAGAGTTATAGGACATTTTTGGATAATTCAGTGTGAGTGGAAGTGATCCGTACCAATTTGGGATGAGGCGGGGAAAATCCCCTCACCATTCTCCTTTCTCCTTTCCTCACTTTGGGGATTGGCTGACCAGAGGCTGTGTGCCAGGGTGGGATCAGAAGATGGAAGTAGTGTGCCTATGTGAGTCATCACACTAGACATAGCTGCCATGGAGAGTTGCTCAATCCACACTGGACTTATTATGGGTGGAAAACAAACTTGTCTGTGTGATGTTGGTTACCTCAGCATAAGCATAACCTATCTGGAGTAATGAATCTATACAGAGTGAAAAGAGCATAGGCTCAAGAAATACCCAGAATGAAAGCCTGCTTAAGTTGTTTGATCTATCTAAGCTGCTACTGATACGGTTTGGCTCTATGTTCCCACCCAAATCTCATCTGGAATTATAATCCCCACGTGTCGAGGGAGGGACCTGGTGGGAGGTGATGGGATCATGGTGGTGGTTTCCCCCATAATGTTCTAATGATAGTGAGGGGGTTCTCATGAGATCTGATGGTTTAAAAGTGGCAGTTTCCCCTGTACTCACTCTTTCCCCTACTGCCATGTAAGACATGCCTTGCTTCCCCTTCACCTTCCACCATCACTGTAAGTTTCCTGTGGCCTCTCCAGCCAGGTGGAACTGTGAGTTAATTAAACCTTCTTCATAAATTACCCAGTCTCTGGTAGTATCCTTATAGCAGTGTAAGACTGGACTAATACAGCTATGAAATAAAGTGTTTAATGTACATGCACACTTTTAGGTAGTTAGTCACATAAGTACTTGGGACAAGTAAATGTTCGTTAAATTTTAGTTCAAGATTAACATTTTCAGAAACAGAAATTTACCTATTCATTATTATACAATGCAACTTTGAATCTTCTTGCATTCCAGCCTTGATATAATGAACACCAGCCCCTTTGTTCCCAGAAAGGGGTCCTGATCCAGACCCCAAGAGAGGGTTCTTGGATCTGTCGCAAGAAAGAATTCAGGGCGAGTCTGGAGTACAAAGTAAAAGCAAGTTGATTAAGAAAGTAAAGTGGTGAAAGGACGACTACTCCATAGACTGAATAGCATGTTCCTGAAGGTAACAGGAGGAATGTATCTGCCCTAAGTACAATGCTTGTGTGTGTGTGTGTATATACACACACGTATATATATATATATATGTTTACATATAGACGTGTATGTGTATATATGTACGTATATGTGTGTACATATATACATACATATGTGTGTATATGTATATATTTGTCTATATAAATATACATATATGTGTATATGTGTATGTGTATATATATGTGTATATATATGATAAAAATAGATCTTGGGGAGATGTGCTCTGCTACAAAGGTTTGTGATACAGGATTATTTTTCTTGATTACTATATTTTGCAAGAACTGATATTATTATCTTTAAAGCAAAATTAGGAATGCCTTTGTTCTCCAGATATCAGGATATCAGGACACTCCCAAGTCTGGGTCTGTTTTAGTAAAATTATGAATTTGTTCCCTTAACCATAAATATCTAGAGGCTAGGAATGCCTGATTTTCTAGGAATGCAGCCCAGAAAGTCTCAGCCTCATTTTCCTAGCCCTCACTCAAAATGGAGTCACTCTGCTTCAAATGCCTCTGACACCTTCATTATTTATCACTTACTCAATGTTAATATTGGTCAAACTTTAAGATGGCAGACATTGTTCTAAAAGCACAAAGGCAAATAAAATACCTTTTCCCTCTAAAACATCTCTTCAATAGTTAGGATGGGCATGCAAGTAAATAAATTTGATAAGTTGAGACAAAAATAATAAAGGCTATAACAAAGACTCCATCTAAATGGAAGAGGTAAAGTTTGAGCTGGATCTGAGGTTTTTTTGCATTATGTTTTTCATGAATATTCTCATTCATTTCACCATTGATTCAAATCCTTTTTAAAATTTCTTTGGGTCCCTCATTCAGTAATTATCCTCTCCTCTTTCTTGGTATTACTTTTCTTCCATAACTCATTCTATTTGCCTTAAAATATCTTATTAAAATTACAAAGTAAAACAAGTCAATCAAATCAAAAACAAATGAGCAAACAAGCATCCCTTTTTTTTTTTTTTTTTTTGACGGAATTTTGCTCTGTCGCCAGGCTGCTGCAGTGCAGTGGTGTGATCTCGGCTCGCTGCAACCTCTGCCTCCTGGGTTCAAGTGAGTCTCCTGACTCAGCCTTCCAAATAGCTGGGATTACAAGCATGCATCACCACGGCCAGCTAATTTTTGTAATTTTCAGTAGAGACAGGATTTCACCATGTTGGCCAGGATGGCCTTGATCTCCTGACCTTGTGATCCACCCGCCTTGGCCTGTCAAAGTGCTGGGATTACAGGCGTGAAACACCGCGCCTGACCACAAGCATCCTTCTATAGATACTGCTTGCCAGTAAGCAAAGTTTCTCAGTTTATTGATGATATCTACACCATATCTCCACTAAATCACCTTTCTTTCACTCAGAAATTCATTCCTTTATTCTTTAAGCAAGTATTAAGCATCTGCTGTTTGCCAGTCACTATAGTTGGCATTGGAGATACAAACATGATTGTTGTTTATAGTATAAAGACAAGACATTTAGACAATAACAAAAAAACCCGTGCACCTTTACACTGTGACATGTTTGTATGTCTTTGCATCTGGTATGCATAGTTCTATAAAACTATAGAAGGGGAGTCATCTAATTTCAGCTAGAATGTCAAAAAATGATTTCTCAATAAGGTAATCTTTGAAAGAGGTCACAAATTTAATGAAGAATGGTTTCTTAGACATGAGAAAGAGAAGACATTTCAAGAGCAAACGAGCTTGGAAGACAGCAGTGTGTTCAGAAATGGACTTAGATTGTAATTGTGAAAAATGAAGTATTGACAAATGTTTAGAAAACTATGGGAATTTAAGGAAGTCAGAGAGCAGGAGCTATGTAGAATGGTACCTAGCTTGTTTCTATGATGGAGCCCATGAAAAGATGACCCAGTGTTCTGAGCTCGAAAATGCTAGAGAATGAATATGATTTGGGGAGAATATACTAAATTCAGTTATTCACATATTGGCTTTGAAATGCCTCTCAGTTATCCAAATGCATAATCCACATAAGAGCTTGGATTTATAAAGCTAAGGTGGAAAGACTTAATAGAGGGTGTACATTTGAAAATATCACGACAAAAATATACAAACTATAACACTTGGGGTAAGATTATTTTCCAGAAAAGATTATAGTGTAAGAAATGGGTTAAATATTAGCTCCAAGAAAGTCCTCATCTCATTAGAAATGAAGAATGAGCCAGTAAGAAAGACCAAGGAAGAGTTAGTAAGAATAGAAAGAAAACCATGTGGTTTTAAAGCTAGAGAAAGTCAGAGTTTGTGAAGAAATGCCTGCCACATGCTTAAAACTGCTGAGAGCCCAAGTTAAACGGGTAGCAATGAGGGCTTTTTGATAAAGAGCATGAGAATTATTACAGACCTCAACAAATGGAGGTGCAGGAAGAGTGGAGAAGGTAGAAGCCAAGTCTGATTGAAAGGAGACATGTAAAGGGAGAACTTTGGAGACAGAACTTATCAGCTGTAGATGACTTTCTAAGAGGCTTGGAGGCAGGGATGAAATTTACACAAAATGGACACATAGCACAAATGGTCCAAGACACCCCAACCTGATTTCTTTTCTCTATCTTGCTTTGCACACATTTGTCTTTACAAGGAAAGGAACACATACTAATTGGAATTTATCTCCAGAACTCCTGCTACCACTCACCTTATCACCTTCCTGGAAGTGAATATAAGTGAACCACAGAGGTCAGAAGGCCGCTTGGATCTTCTTCACCCCTTCCGACTCTAAGCTCCACTCTAGTATAGAAGCTCCACTGTGTTCTTGGGGGTTTCATTTTGTTCCTAATCCAATTCAGAACATTTTTTCTCGTAAAGGCCATTGTGAAAGGAAAGAACTTGAGTTTTCTGGGGAAATCAGAGATTGTGACCAATACATCTCACGTCTCTCAAAGTATAAATTTCAGAATTCAATAAATTGATAAGTAATAATGTTTTATTCAATTCCTTAAAAAGTAAGATGTACTATATTTTTTACACACAGTCCATGAACAGATGTCAGGGATTTTGATATACCCTCAAGAAAGCTTCTGAATAAAAACTAGAAAAAAACAAAACTAAACAAACATTTTGCAAAATATGAGTAAGTGTCCATTCAGTAGTTTTAGATAAACACTTAATACCCCTGATTTATAGTTCTGATTCGCTCTCTTTTCACTGAGCAATTTTGGACAATCACTCTGCCCTGGAACCTCATTTTCTTAATTTGTCAAGAAAGGAAAATTTGCCTAAATTTTTGTTCCAAGTGTAACATTTTGCAATTTATACCGGTGTATTTTATAGTTAGATTTTTGAAAAGATACAAAGTCTTTATTCTGTGCATCCCATTGTGTTCCTTAATAAAACAGAGTTCTCAGACTGAAGAGGCCTACAAGGTTGTGTTAATTCATTTATCAAGGAAACTATGATAGGGTGAAACAATTAGCTATGTGTGTCATTAATGTAGTAGAAGTGCTGTGCTCTGATTATAAAATGGAAGGAAGCCATGAGTATCCAGAAAAGAGGGAAGAACAATTTCTCCCGAAGGCAGCTATTCTGGGAATTGGATAAATTTCACCTGTGGTGTCATTCTGACCCGCCAATCATGAGAAGATTTCAAAGACAGGTTACCTACCACCCACCTGACTGTAGTCTCTAAGGAAGTTAGGAGCTGACAGGAGGAGGAAGTAATATTGAATGTAATCTGTCTTGACTTTGTAGGAGGCTGAAATGATCATTTCCTAGGAGTGAAGATTACGTAAGAGTAACTAGACTAGGAGAGAGATGGTTTTCTTACTTGCTAGGGAAGGTGAGTGATACTAATCAAAAATAATATGTATTAATGAAGCAAATATTTCTAGTATCTTCTCCTATTTTTAACTTAACATAAATTCCCCTGCTTCATTGTTCTTCTTTGAATTATTATGTCAACACAATAAAACACAGCATGGCCTCAGCCATAGAGAAAAGAGAATTAGTCTATTTTAGAGGCTCAGTGCAAGACAGTGTGGGTTCAAAGGCAGTCACCATCTCTAAAGAAGAGGGAGACTCGAGTAATTTTCTAACTGTCCTAGCATTAGTTTCATCATATGCAAAAGGACCGAGCTGGTGACTACTTCTAAGCTTGCTAAAATAATTAATAAGACTTTTACAACTGAATGAACGTGAACAAATTAAACTATACCTAGCATATAGGAAGTACAACATTTACTGTTATTGTCTATGCACTTAGCATATCTACCAAAGTCTGTACTTGTAAAATGTACATTTCTAAAAGCCTATATAATTTATAAATAATGAAGTTGTATTAACATTCATATACCACACACAGCACCCCAAGACTGAGTGGTAATATTGGCTGTAAAAACAGAAATCTCATAGGAGAAGCCACTGAGACAAATGTTGCCATTTGTCTTTAGTGCTGTGTAGGAGAGAGAGATTGTATTTTAAAAAAATAAATTGTCTCTCCATGTCTGCAAATCTGACCATGTGGTAGAAATGTGCACAGTAAGCCATCATGTCTCAATAGCATCCGCAGTTTTGATTGGACTGGCTCTGCTTTGGCTCCATGCTTGTTTTAAAATAACTTTCTGATTATGATTTTATTTCTGCAATAGATTTGCTGTGCAGAACAAATGCACTGACCAACAAACTTTGTTATGTAATCCACTTGATACATTTCTCAACGTAAACACGAATTTAGCAATTTGGTATTCTGGTTTATATGCAACCTTCTTGTGTAAGGAATTAGCATGGCTTATTCCTCGGAAGCGCATTCATTTTCAGATGTATTACTAACTTTCTTAGTTTATAGAACTATTCCCTGGAAATGGATGACATTTCCAAATTGCCAGCATCATTGGCAGATATCTCTGGTGACTAGCCAGGCTTCTCCAGGAAAAGTCCTTCTGTAAGTGTCCTTTCAAATTCTAAGAGAAGGTCTCCAGTCATAACACGAATTGGATAACAGCTACTCTAGGTCTTCAGCAGCCTCAATACAGCTTACCTTCAGGATTATGAATACGGCTATTTTTGACCAGTGTTATAATTCAATACAACTTACTTCTTCACACACCCTTTTCTTGTCCACTATTCTCAATTGTTTTCACTCCTGTTCTTTCCTTAGCGTTGACTTACCCAGGTGAGAAATGGGTAAGGCACAGATGGCTTGAGCTAAAATGAACCAGAAGGATGAGGGCAGATCTCAGCTCCCCTCCTTGTCACGGGCAAAGTCATTGTCAGAAAAGAGGATTCCTACCATCCTGGTTTGCCCTCACCTATTCTCTAGTGTTATTTTAAACCACATTTTACTCTACTTAAAATTCTCTAGCCTAAAAAACATCAGGAGAATGAGTCCTGAGATGAAATGATATCAAGCGTCCTTGAAACTGGTCATTAGGCCTCAGAGCAACATACCCACCTGTTTGAGTACTTAACATTTGTTTATGTGTGCATGTTGGGGTTGTGTGTGTAAGTTTTGGAGGGTGTGATTAACTATTTCTCTTCAACTAGCATAAATAGTATGTGTGTATATGTTTGACAACTCTTATGATGCTATGCTTTTCTATATCTTTATTTTCTTATTCATAAAACAGAGATAAGAGCAATAATGCCTGCTAAAGTTTCTTAGGAGAATTAAATAAAATAATATGCCTAAGTCATTTAGTGTAGTGTCTCACACATTGGATCACTCTCTGAATACTAGTGTAGCAGTTTTTGTTATAACATGTATGTATCACTTGTAGTATATTTTTATTATGGCATCAATTCGATACTTAAAATTTCTTGTCCTTCCTTACTCTTTCCATAATTTACCATAATTTACTTCACAGCATTTATTCCCTTCTAGTAGCATAAAAATTAATTCATTTTTAATTTTTATTTTCGGTCCCAACCCACTAAATTATAGGTCCTACCAAGATGGAGCCCTTCATCTCTTTTGTTCATGACTGTATCTTCAGTGCCTAGATCAATGCCTGACTCATAATAATTGGACAGTAAATATTATTAGGGTGAATGACAGAAAGGCACTTTTGTGAGGTGGATGGAGTAGGGGTTATTCTCCCTGTATTGCAGCAGAGGAAGGTGAATCACAAAGTGGCTTTAACATTTACCCAAAACTGCACAGCTAGAAATTCCCAAAGCCACGGGTAGAATTCTGGTAATTCAACTGAGCAAAGATTCTGAAGGGGAAAAACGTGTTGGATCATCATATGCAATTTAGTAAGAGAAAATTCACTTGAAGGATTGAGACGAGGACAGGCTATGGAAACTCTGAAATTTTAGGCTGAAAGGCTGGAAATGCACTAACAAGACAATGGGAGTCATTAAATGTTGAAGATGCTGTAAATGGCAGAGGTTGGGGTTTATAACTTCCACATTGAAATTATTTTATCATCCACCAGTAGATTTATAATTTAACACACTTTGGGGGTAGAAGTGTTTATACAAATATAATACACAGAAGGGTTTATAAAAATATACACTCCATGATGCACAACATATCCTAACTCTACTCCTCCTCTGCCACAACACGCAAAAATGGATGTGCCGGACATGTGACCTTGGGCAAAGATAGCAAGTCCTAGACCCTTCTGGTAGCTGGCCATGAGATGCTTAGGCAATTGATAATTCTGGACAGTGATAGGACTCTTACTTGAAAGTACCAAATGCCTTAGCAAGTAATAGCGTATACTTCAGAGACTGTCTGCTGCCTCCTTCTGCAGATTTGTCTATCACTATACCTGCACCGTGCAAAATGTGCACATATCCGTTATACCCATCAGTGTGAACTACTGACAGTTCCTGAAACACTGAGCTCTCTAACATACTGGTTTCTTTCCTGCTACTGAAAGACTCTGGAAAACACAAAGCCTTTAGCTCAGTAGATGTATCACAGCAAATGCTGGGAAAAAAATGTGTGTGTATGTGTGTGTGTGTGTATGTGTGTGTGTGTATTTACATATATAATTTGTATTACATTACATTACAGGTATGTTATATACTACAGTAAAACATTACATAAGTATTCATTTTTGCAAACATGGCTTCTGTTATTTTTATTTTTATGTTCAGCAATTATCTCCAGCAAATATCTGTATATCTTTCTAAAGCTGGATTTTTCAAGAATTCTTTTGCTGTCCAGTGCCTTTGCCCTCATCTTGGAGTCTTGACCTTGCACAGATTTCCATTACACTACCCTAGGATGTTTTACTATTCTTTTTTATATATGTGTAAGTCTCTCATAATAAGTTTATTTCTTCTAGGGTCTGGGTTATATCTTCTTCATTTTTGTATGCCCGGTTCTTACAAATCCTGGTATGTGACTGGTGCTCAGTTATACTTTTACACTCATGAAATATGTGCATTCCCCACAATAGATATATCAATGCCAAAATTACCTCTGTCTTGGAAAATGTTCAGGAATTTTTTTGGTCATGCTTTTAAACCATGGAGTTGCTTTTTTTTTTAAGGTTTTGTCATGAATTCCATTATAATTCATTTGAGGGGTCTATTATATTATCTTTGAAATTGTTTATTTGTTTTTTGAAAAAAAGTAGAGGTATTTCTGATACCTCAAACATTTTTTACTGGAGTGGCTATGGGAAGCCTTCAGACTTCTGCCTTATGGACAATAGGTAACTTTTTGCCTGTTCAGAGCTTTGCTGGTTGCATGTAGCACAGTGAGATGATGCATGCTCTTCACAGACATCAAAGTGGCACTCAATCTTCCTTGGAATGTGTGTGATTGCCTCTTTTGTGTTCCTTAAAAACTCAAACCTTCTGAAATTGCCTTCTCAGTGTGCGCCAGTAACTTGTATATGACTTGTATCAACTACAATCCACCTCAGGAGCTGACCGTGCCTTTGAGGTAACTCACTTTAATTGCCAGAATCCCAACCTAGACCTTCCGTGAAAAAATTGCATTCACCATTCCCTCTACAATAAATTCTCACACAGCCTAATGTAAGGTTTTGAGAAGTAATTAAATTGCCTTGAAATACACACATGCACACACACACACATACACACACACATTTTGCTGCTCTTACATGGAAAACCTGTTGGAGCAGACTTCCTTCTCTTTACTTCCTCGTCTTTCTACTCCTTTCCTGCAACCCTTTGGTAGGACATTTCTCTTTCATATTACTTCCATTTATTTTATCTAATCCCATTCTAATGGAAACTAGAAAACAGACTGAAACTACTCATCAATCACATCATTCTAATCAGTATAGCTGGCCAGAGATAAAAAGTCATCTCTGCAATAAATGCTTCTCAGTGGACTTACCTCTCCTACCCCACTCCAGATATATAATTCATTGTTTCTGGTCACTCTTTCACTGTTTCACTAATTCTTTTTTTTTTTTTTTTTAATTTTTAAGACAGGGTTTCATTCTGTTACCCAGGCTGGAGTGCAGTGGTATGATCACAGCTCACTGCAGCCCTGATCACCCAGGCTCAGGCCATCCTCCCACCTCAGTCTCCTGAGTAGCTGAAACTACAGATGCACACCACAACACCTGCCTAATTTTAAAAATATTTTTGTAGAGATGGAATTGCACTTATACCACCCCACTGGACTCAAGTGATCCTCCTGCCTTGGCCTTTCAAAGTGCTGGGATTATAGGCATGAGCTACCATGCCTGGCGTGATTTGAGTGAATCAATTTACGTTGGAGGTGAGGTATATTGAACATCAGCTAATTTTGAGGCCAGGTGGTGGATGTATGTATGCAAATAAGCATATATAGTATTACTTAATTGTCATAATGAGACTTTTAAAGAAAGACTGTTATCTTCATTATTAGTTGTTAGAATGAAGTATACTGCTTCATGCAAAACCCATTTACATCTATTGCAGATCTATGAATGTTCTATTTCACAGAGTATAATAAAAATAATAAAACAGGTTAGTGGATGTCAAGTACTTGCTTTTAAAGTAAAAGTTCTATAGTAATAACTTAGACAAGTACTCTTCTTTCTGTAAGTTAAAATTCTGTTTAAAAATAAAATAAATCACATCTATTTACCCAGGCATACTTAAAATATAAACACATATTTATTTTCAAACTCTGTGATAATCATGACTCATGGTATAATCAGAAATAATTTTTACTTTGAGGAGAACTATTTATAAGTTCCTCATATGTATTTTATAACTTCAGACAAGAATTAACCATTCTGAGCTGATGAAGGTAATACATGTATATTACATTTCCAAAAGCACTTAAATATACATACGTGTGTGTGTGTGTGTGTGTGTGTATGTATGTATGTGTGTATATATATATATATATATATATATAGTGTTAGTTTCCCAAAGGAAGTATACCTTTGGCCCATATCTCATTTAGTCTTTTACAAATACTAGAATTTTGTGCATAGAACACTCGATCAACTGATAAAATCCTGGAACTATGGAAATTAATGGATTTCTCCAATATCACTTGTATTGGAAGTGACAGGGCCGGGATGGAGCAGGAAGTGTCTGTTCTTTTCATAGTTTTAAGCTTCCTCCAGTTAATGAGAATGACAAAAAAAAGAGGATGGAGCTAGTGTTCTGTTTTCTAAAGCTTACTGTAAACCTTTTGACCATTGTTATTTTACATTTTCAGAGCTTGAACGTGTGATGATGTTCTCTGCGCAGACATCAACACACTCTCCAATTCCAATTGGTCCCACAGCATTGCCAAGAATATTTTTGCATTTCCCTCATCTTCTAATTCGATTCATCTGCAGTATCTAGTTGAACATTTTTCACTTTGCTCACGCTTCTTTCTCATCCTAGCAGTAACCCCCTCATTATTAACAGGTGACCTCACCTCAAAACATCCACAGAAATAGGGGCAAGAATTGGATGAGAACTCTGCTGATCTTTTGCTGTGAAGGTAGAGGGACTACTACTTCTTATCCGGGTCATCACTTTGGTCTCACTACCATTTCTTCCTTTGGAGGAAGCTGATTTATTATTATCCCTTTAAATTCTTCATCTCAGAGAATCTTCACTTCTTGCTAGTTCCTTCCCTTTTGTAATTAACGTACTCAACTTGATTCCATTTTTAAAAGTCAAAGAAACCAATAAACCATCAAAAACATCAATAATAGGCCGGGCATGGTGGCTCATGCCTGTAATTCCACACTTTGGGAGGCTGAAGTGGGCAGATCACCTGAGGTGAGGAGTTCGAGACCAAACTGGCCAACACAGTGAAACCCTGTCTCCACTAAAAATGCAAAAATTAACCAGGCATGGTGGTGGGTACCTGTTATCTCAGCTACTCAGGAGGCTGAGACAGGAGAATTGCTTAAACCCAGGAGCTGGAGGTTGCAGTGGGCCGAGGTCGCACCATTGCACTCCAGCCTGGGTGACAGAGTGAAACTCTGTCAAAAAAACAAAAACAAAAACAAAAAACCATCAATAATAACCACAACAACATGATGTCACTCTGGGAATTCACTTTGGGGATTTATTGTCCATAAGAACTTTTGTGAAATGATGCATGAACAAGTTTATCCGTTGTATCCTTACTGGCAGTAGAAAAAAGCTGTGAGCCGGTTGCCGATCTGTTAATAGAGGACTGGGTAAATGATGGAATAATGTCATGGCATGAAGCTATGAAAATGAACAAGGAGGCTCTTTATGGGCTGACATTGGAAATACAGTTGACCCTTGAGCAACACAGACTTGAACTGTATAAGTCCACTTACACACAAATGTTTATTCACCTATGCCACCCCTGAGACAACAAGACCAACACCGTCTTTTCCTTTTCATCTTTAGCCTACTCAACATGAAGGCAACAAGGATGAAGGCCTTTATGGTTATTCACTTTCACTTAATAAATAGTAACTATATTTTTTCTTCCTTATGACTTTCTTTTTCTTTATTGCTGTCTCTGAATGTACCTTTGATTTTCTTAGCAACATTTTCTTTATCTAGCTTACTTTATTATAAAAATACAGTATATAGTATATATAAGATACAAAGTATATGTTAATCAACTGTTTATTAGTAAGGCTTTTGGTCAACAGTAGGGAATTAGTAGTTAAATAATTGACAAGTTAAAAGTTATATTTAGATTTGTATCTGCACAAGGGCTTGGCACTCCCAACCACCTATTGTTCAAGGGTCAGCTGTATTTGCAGCATACACTGGCAAGCAAAAAGGGCAAGAAAAAGCCAGAAGCAGAATTATATAAATGAAAAAATACACTTTCTGTTATTTTTCCATAGGATGATAATACAGGAATCTATATTTGGATTTCCTTATATAAGTATAAGGAAACTTAATGAAATTATATAAGAAACAAACTAGTCGACATTGAGGTGAAGTTCGAATGAGAGCTTGGCGAGAATAAAGAAGAGATGGACAGAGATTTCTCACTATATAGGTGTATTAGGGTTCTCTGGAAGGCCAGAACTAAAGGATAGATGTATATATGATGGGAAATTTTTTATGAAGTATTGACTCACAACATCACAGGGTGAAGTCCCACAATAGGCCATCTGCAAGCTGAGGAGCAAGGAAGCCAGTGGTGGATCAGTCCACGTCCCCAAACCTCAAAAGTAGGGAAGCCAACAGTGCAGCCTTCAGTCTGTGGCCAAAGGCCTGAGAGCCCTGGCAAATCATCGGGGTAAGCCCAAGAATCCAAAAGTTGAAGAACCTGAAGTCTCATGTTTGAGGGCAGGAAGCATCCAGTATGGGAGAAAGATGGAGGCTGGAACACTCAGCCAGTCTAGTCCTTCCGTGTTCCTCTGCCTGATTTTATCCAAGCCATACTGGCAGCTGATTAGGTTGTGCTCACCCAGCTTGAGGATGGGTCTGCCTCTCCCACTCCACTGACTCAAATATTAATCTCCTTTGGCAACGTCTTCACAGACACACCCACGAAAAATACTTTGCATCCTTCAATCCAAGTTGACACTCAGTAGTAACCATCTCTGGGATATTCACTTATTCAGTTTCTGTGTGTATTTGTGCATTGTATGTCGTCTCATAAAATTGTAAATTCCATGTAAGCAGAACCTTCTTTTGGTATAGACTGAATATACTGGCATTCAGAGGAGTGCCTGACACATAGTAAATGCTATAGTTGGGGTGTTTGTGTCTTAAAATCTCATGTTGAAATGTGATATCCAGTGTTGGAGGTGGGACCAAATGGGGAGTATTTTGGTCATGGTGGTAGATCCCTAATAAATAGATAAATGCCGTCCTTTGTGGGGAACTGAATGAGTTTTCACTTCTTTTAGCTCCCTGTAGAACTGGTTGTTAAAAAAACAAAAAACAAAAAACAAAAAACCTGGCACCTCCCCCATCTCTCTCTGGCTTCCTCTTTTGCCATGTGATCCTGCACACAGCAGCTCCCTTTGCCTTCTGCTATGAATGGAAGCAGCCTGAGGCCCTCACCAGCAGCAGATGCTGCTGCCATTCTTCCGGTACAGCCTTCAGAATTTTGAGGCAAATAAACCTGATTTCTTTATAAATCACCCAGCCTCAGGTATTATTTTATAGTGACACTAACGAACAAATGGACTAAGACAGTAACAGTAAATATGGATTAAATAAGTGATTGAAAATATGTTGACTGAGAAAATAGATTAATGAACAAACAAATCCAGCCTTTGAGTTCAGTCATTGGCTTGGAAGTGGTGGTCTGCTTAAGAATCTATAGGTGAGATTCTACGAACCTATCCCCAAATATCCTGAACATGTCAATCTAGTGCAGGATGTCACAATGTGCATTTTAATTATTACCCCTGTTGTCTGGATCCTGCAGTCCACAGAGCACATTTTGAAACTGTCAGTGTTGTCATTGCATAGGGGTCGGAAAATGTTACCATAATCCCTACCAAGGGAGTTTTGGATCAAGGTCTAAAACCAAGATCTTGGTTATTCCCACCCAATGACCTTTATTCACTAATTTAATAACATATTTTGTGCCAGACTTCACCCTAGATGACAGGTTACAGCTGGGAGCAAAATGGAGAGGAAGCCTTTGCTTCTCATAGAGCTTATGTTCGTGTAGGCGAGACAGGCAGTAAATAAGTAATAAATAACCATACTGCAATTCCCACGCAGGCCAGCTTCAGCCAGCTTCTTCAGCTTTTATTTTGTGGTAGTTGCAAAATACCTGCAATTGTCCTGGGGAATTTATTTTAGACATTGACTTCAGTTCACTCAGTGATTTTATATATCCTGTTCTTTGAATAGCCATATCTCTGGAGAAAGCCTGCATTGCTCATATCTTCCTTCTAGTAAATAATTAAAAGCACTCAGCACAGGACAATTATCAGGCTGCTTTTCCTGGGCCTGGCCTCCTGCCCTCCTCAGAGCACATGAGCTTCTTTTGACAAACGTCATTGGTCCCCAAAGCATGCTTATTCCTGGTAGCAAGTTTAATGATCTGAAGATTGCAGATCATGTCCCCTTGCAATGTTAAGCATTTATAGAAATTACCTCCTACATTCTGCAATTAAAGCACCTTCTGTAAAATAATTAGTCACAAAGATAGAATGTCAGGTGCTTTTAGGGGTTAGCAGGATGACATTAATTTCAACAGTAATTATTCAGACAGGCCAAGATCTTTGCAGAAAGCCACTCGAAGTAATTTTCATTCTACCAAATTTTATATGTGCGTGTTTCATTGTTTCAAAACAGTTAACCAAAGTGTCAAGGTGAAGGATGCCAAATAGGTATACACAGAAGTGAGAGAAAGCTGTGGAACAACACTGTTTTTAAAAGGTAGTCTAGTACAGTGGGAAAAGTCTATGAGTAAGAATCACTTGGAACTAGTTAAAATTCTTTTATCTGCTCCTCTAGTGTGATCTTGCCAGGTAACATAACCCTGACTGTTTTGTATCCACATCTGCAATAATAGGGGGAGTAACACTTTCCTTGTGGGGTTATTGCAAGGATTGCAGAGGCTAATATGCAGATATGTATAAAGGGATAAAAGGAAATGAAATAAATTACAACAATGAGGATACTAAAGAGCCAGTAATGGCAGAATGTAAGACCTAGAACAGATTCTCAAGATGCTAGGTGGAAACCCTTCATTCTAGAAATAAAAGACTGACATTGCATTGCCTCAAGCTCTTTGGACCTTAGCCAGCACATGTTTTTCTGGAAAAACTTTGAAATATAACCCATGTGTTAAGATGCCAAATTTAGTGTTTATGCACCCCACCCATCCCTTCCTCTTCATTCTCAGGTATTTTTAAAGTACATCCCCAAATATTTGTGATTTATTTCACAGATAGTTTCATTAAAAGCTGTCAGAGAGGAGGCAGAGCAAGATGGTGGAATAGAAAGCTCCACTGATTGCCCCTGCTCCCTGCCACACAAGGACACCAATTTAACAATTACCTACACAGAAAAACATCATTTAAGAATGAAAAATTAGGTAAGCTCTCATAGTACCTCTTTCATATTGCTGAAAGAGGCACTGAAGAGATAGAAAATGCAGTCTTGACTGGCCTACACCCCCCAATCCCCAGAATGCATCTCAGAGGACTGAGTAGGGAGAACACAGCAATTATGAGGCATCGAACTCAGGGTTTTCCCTTTAGAGCAGAAAGGAAAACAAGACCAAACTCAGCTGATGTTTGCCCATGGAAGGAGCATTTAAACCAGTCCTAGCCAGAGGGGAATCACCAGTCTCAGTGATCTGATCTTGAGTTCCTCCAAACCTTGTCACTGAAAGCTGGAGTGCTTTGTGTCTCCAGGTAAACAAAAGGCAGTCCAGGCCATGAAGACTACAACTCTTAGGCAGGTCCTAGGGCTCAACTGGACTCAGAGACAGTGGACGGGAGGAGCGCATGACGTATTGTAACACCAGCTAAGGCAGCCAGGGGCATGCTGGCATCACCTATCTCCTAACTCCAGGCTATACAGCTTGCAACTCAAAACAATACATCCCTTCCTTCTGCTAGAGGAAAGGAGGGAGAAGAGTGGAGAGAACTTTGTCTTGCATCTTGGGTACCAACTGAGCCACTGTTGGATATGGCACTGGTCCAAGTCATGAGACCCCTGTTTCAGTCTTTAGGTCCAAGAAGACATTTCTAGACACACCTTGGTCCAGAAGGGAACCCACTGGCTTGAAGGAAAAGACCTAGTCCTGGCAGAATTCATCACTTGGTAATTAAAGAGCCCGTGGACACTAAATAACCACCAGGGATACCGAGGTACTATGTTGAGGATCTTGGATGAGCCTCTGAGATTTTCTGGCTTCAGAGAACAGAACAGCCACAGGAGGGTAGAGCACCAAGCAGCAAACTCTTAGGGTCCCGATTCCAGGACTTGACTCTTAGATGGCATTTCTGGACTTGCCATGGGCCAGAGGGGAGCCCACTGCCATAAATGATGAGTCTTAGGCCAGGCAGCATTCACCACAAGCTGACCTGTGGGCCTTAAGGGAACATTAGCAGCAGTTGGTAGTACTCCTCGTGGCCTGATGTGATGGTGGCTACAGGGTGAAGCTTCTCTGCCTTTGGAAAGGAGAGGGAAGAGTGGGAAGGAGGGACAGCTCAGCCTCAGTACAATAGAACACCAGGTAGATTTCTTAGTTTTTGACTTTAGTCTCTGACTCCTGGGTGGCACTCCTGGACCCCACCAGAGCCTGCAGGATTTTACCATTCTTAAGGGAAGGACTCAGATATGGCTGGCTTTGCCACCTGCTGGTTGTAGAGCCCCAAGGCCTTGAGGAAACGTAGGCAATAGCCAGGGAATGGTAACAGTAGGCTTTGGGCAAGATCCAGTGTTGTGTTGGCTTCAGATCTGACCTCACACAGTCATAGTGGTGGTGGCCATAGGGGTGCTTGTGTTGTTCCACTCCCAGCTTTAAGTGGCTCAAAACAGAGAGAGAGACTCTGTTTTGGAGAAAGTAAGGGAAGAGAACAAGAGTGTCTGCTTGGTAATCCAGAAAATTCTTCCAGATCTTGTCTAAGACCTTCAAGGGAGTACCTCTATGAATATGCAAGAACCACAGTGTTAATGGGCTGGGGGTGTCCCCTAAAGCTGATACAGCTTAGTTAGATCACAACACCCAAGTCCATTCAAATATCTGGAAAGCCTTCCTAAGAAGAATGGGTACAAAAAAGCCCAGACAGTGAAGACAACAATAAATACCTAACTCCTCAATGCCCAGACACCCAAGAGCATCTGATAGCGTAAACACCATCCAGAAAATCATGACCTCACCAAACGAACTAAATAAGATACCAAGGACCAAACCTGGAGAAACAGAGATAGATGAACTTTCAGACAGAGAAATGAAAATATCTGTGTTGAGGAATTTTAAAGAAATTCAAGATAATGCAGAGAAGGAAATCAGAATTATATAAATGTAACAAAGATATTGAAATAATTAAAAAGAATCAAGCAGAAATTCTGGAGCTGAAAAATGCAGTTGACATAGTGAACAATGCATCAGAGTTCTTTAATAGCAGAACTGATCAAGCAGAAAAAGCAATTCGTGAGCTTGAAACCAGATTATTTGAAAATATACTATCAGAGGTGACAAAAAAAAAAGAATAAAAACCAATGAAGCATGCCTATAGGATCTAGAAAATAGCCTCGAAAGAAAAATTATCAGTTATTGGCCTTGAAAAGGAGATAGAGGAAAAGATAGTTGTAGAAAGTATATTCAAATAAATAACAAAGAACTTCTCAAACCTAGAGAAAGATGTCAATATTCAAGTACAAGAAGCTTATAGAACACCAAGCAGATTTACCTCAAAGAAGACTGCCCCCAAGGCATTTAATAATCAGACTCACAAAAGTCAAAGATGAAGAAAGTATTATAAAAGCAGTAAGAGAAAGAAATAAATGACATACAATAGAGCCCTAAAATGTCGGCAGCAGACAATTTAGTGGAAACCTTACAGACCAGAAGAGAGTGACATAACATATTTAAAGTACAGAAAGAAAAAATACTTTCACCCTACAATAGTATATCCAGTAAAAACATTATTCAAAGATGAAGGAGAAATAAAGACTTTCTGAGACCAGCTAAAGTTGAGGGATTTCATCACAACCAGAACTATTGTATTAGTCCATTTTCAAACTGCTATTAAAGAACTACCAGAGACTGGGTAATTGACAAAAAAAAAAAAAAAAAAAAAAAAAAGGTTTAATTGTCTCATAGTTCTGCATGGCTGAGGAGACCTCAGAAAACTTAACAATTATGGTGGAAGATAAAGGGGAAGCAAGCACCATCTTCAAAGAGTGAGTAATAACAAACTCCTCTGAGCTGAAGGAGCAGGTTCTAACCCAATACAAGGAAGCTAAGCACCTTGAAAAAAGAGGAATTGCTAACTAGAATAACCAGTTTAGAGAAGAACATAAATGAATGGATGAAGCTGAAAATCACAGCACAAGAACTTCATAAAGCATCCACAAGTATCAATAGCCGAATCAATCAAGCAGAAAAAGGATATCAGAGATTGAATATCAACTTAATGAAATAAAGTGAGAAGACAACATTAGAGAAAAATAAATGAAAAGGATTGAACAAAGCCTCCAAGAAATATGGGACTATGTGAAAAGACCACATTTATGTTCGATTGGTGTACCTGAAAGTGATGGGGAGAATGGAACCAAGATGGAAAACACTCTTCAGGATGTTATCCAGGAGAACTTCCCCAACCTAGCAAAACAGGGCAATATTCAAATTCAGGAAATACGGAGAACATCACAAAGATACTCCTTGAGAAGAGCAATCCCAAGATACATAATCATTAGATTCACCAAGGATGAAATGTAGGAAAGAATGTTAAGGGCAGCCAGAGAGAAAAGTCAGGTCACCCACAAAGGGAATCCCATCAGACTAACAGCAGATCTTTCTGCAGAAACCCTACAAGCCAGAAGATAGTGGGGGCCATTATTCAACATTCTTAAGGAAAAGAATTTTCAACCAAGAATTTCATATCCAGCCAAACTAAGCTTCATAAGCAAAGGATAAATAAAATCCTTTACAGACAAATGCTCAGAGATTTTGTCACCACCAGGCTGCTTTACAAGAGCTTCTGGAAGAAGCACTAAACATGGAAAGGAACAACCGATACAAGCCACTGCAGAAACATACCAAATTGTAAAGACCATCAACACTATGAAAAACTGCATCAACTAACCAGCAGAATAACCAGCTAGCATCATAACGACAGGATGAAATTCACACATAACAATATTATTTTGAAATGTAAGTGGGCTAAATGCCCCAATTAAAAGCCACAGATGGGCAAATTGGATAAAGAGTCAAGACTCATCAGTGTTCTGTTTTCAGGAGACCCATCTCATGTACAAAGACACACATAGGCTCAAAATAAAGGGATAGAGGAATATTTACTAAGCAAATGGAAGGCAAAAAAAAGCAGGGAATGCATTGCTAGTCGCTGATTAAACAGACTTTAAACCAACAAAGATCAAAAGAGACAAAGAAGGACATTACATAATGGTAAAGGAATCAATGCAACAAGAAGAACTAACTCTCCTAAATATACATGCACCCAATACAGGAGCACCCAGATTCATAAAGCAAGTTCTTAGAGACCTACAAAGAGACATAGGCTCCCAAAGAATAATAGAGGGAGGCTTTAACACCTCACTGACAATATTAGACAGATCAACAAGACAGAAAATTAGCAAGGATATTCAGGACTTGAACTCAGCTCTGGATCAAGTGGATCTAATAGACATCTGCAGAACTTTCCACCCCAAATCAACAGAATATACATTCTTCTCAGCACTACATCGCACTTATTCTAAAATTGACCACATAATTGGAAGTAAAACACTCCTCAGTAAATTCAAAAGAACGGAAATCATAACAGTCTCTCAGACCACAGTGCGATCAAATTAGAACTCAGGATTATGAAACTCACTCAAAACTGCACAACTGCATGGAAACTGAACAACCTGCTCCTGAATGACTACTGGGTACATAACGAAATGAAGGCAAAAATAAAGAAGTTATTTGAAACCAATGACAACAAAGACACAATGTACCAGAATCTCTGGGACACATTTAAAGCAGTGTCTAGAGGGAAATTTATAGCACTAAATGCCCACAAGAGAAAGCAGGAAAGCTCTAAAATTGACACCCTAACATCACAATTAAAAGAACTAGAGAAGCAAGAGAAATTCAAAAGCTGGCAGAAGACAAGAAATAACTAAGATCAGAGTAGAACAGAGGGAGACAGAGACACAAAAATCCCTTTAAGAAAATCAATGAATCCAGGAGCTGGTTTTTTGAGAAGATCAACAAAATAGACCTCTAGCCAGACTAAGGAAGAAAAGAGAGAAGAACCAAAGAGATGCAATAAAAAATGATAAAGGAGATATCACCACTGATCCTACAGAAATACAAACTACCATCTGAGAGTACTATAAACAACTCTATGCAAATAAACTAAAAAATTTAGGAGAAATGGATAAATTCCTGGACTCATACAACCTCTCAAGTCTAAACCAGGAAGAAGTAAAATCCCTGAATAGAACGATAACAAGTACTGAAATTGAGGCAGTAATTAATAGCCTACCAACCAAAAAAAGGCCAGGACCAGACGAATTCACAGCCGAATTCTACCAGAGGTACAAAGAGGAGCTGATACCATTCCTTCTGAAACTATTCCAAACAATAGAAAAAGAGGACTCCTCCCTAACTCATTTAATGGGGCCAGAATCATCCTGATACCAAAACCTGGCAGAGACCAACAAAAAAAGAAAATTTCAGGCCAAAATTTCTGATGAACATCGATGCAAAAGTCCTCAATAAAATACTGGCAAATTGGATCCAGCAGCACATCAAAAAGCTTATCCACCATAATCAAGTGGGCTTCATCGCAGGGTGCAAGGCTGGTTCAACATACACAAATCAATAAATGTAATCCATCACATAAACAGAACCAAGTACAAAAACCACATGGTTATCTCAATTGATGCAGAAAAGACCTTTGGCAAAATCCAGCTGCCCTTCATGCTAAAAATTCTCAATAAACTAGGTATTCATGGAATGTTTCTCAAAATAATAAGAGCCATTTATGACAAATCCACAGTCAATATCATACTGAATGGGCAAAAACTGGAAGCATTCCCTTTGAAAACCAGCACAGGACGAGGATGCCCTCTCTCAGCACTCCTATTTAACATAGTATTGGAAGTTCTGGCCAGGGCAATCAGGCAAGAGAAATAAGGGATATTCAAATAGGAAAAGAGGAAGTCAAATGGTCTCTGTTTGCAGATGACATGATTGTATATTTAGAAAACACCATCGTCGTAGCCCAAAATCTCCTAAAGCTGATAAGCAACTTCAGCAAAGTCTCAGTATAGAAAATCAATGTGCAAAAATCACAAGTGTTTCTATACAACAGTAACAGAGAGTCAAATCATCAGTGTGTCCCATTCACAATTGCTACAAAGAGACTTAAATACCTAGGAATACAACTTAAAAGGGATGTGAAGGAACTCTTTAAGGAGAACTAAAAACCACTGCTCAAGGAAATAAGAGAGGATACAAACAAATGGAAAAACATTCCATGCTCATGGATAGGAAGAATCAATATTGTGAAAATGGCCATACTATCCAAAGTAATTTATTGATCTAATGCTATCCCCATCTGTGACTTTCTTCACAGGATTGGAAAAAACTACTTTAAATTTCATATGAAATCAAAAAAGAGCCCGCACAGCCAAGACAATCCTAAACAAAAAGACCAAAGCTTGAGTCATCACACTTCCTGACTTCAAACTGTACTACAAGGCTACAGTAACCAAAACAGCATGGTAATGGTATATAGACCAAAACAGATACATAGACCAATGGAACAGAATAGAGAACTCAGAAATAACACCACACATCTACAATCATCTTATCTTTGACAAACCTGACAAAAACAAGCAATGGCGAATGGATTCACTTTCAATAAATGGTGTCAGTAAAACTGGCTAGCCATATGCAGACAACTGAAACTGAATTCCTTCCTTACACCTTATACAAAAATTAAAGATAGATGAAAGACTTCAATGTGAGACCTAATATAAAAACCTTAGAAGAAAACAAAGGCAATATCATTCAGAACATAGGCATGGACAAAGACGTCATAACTAAAACACCAAAAACAATGGTAACAAAAAATTGACAAATGGGTTCTAATTAAACTAAAGAGCTTTGCACAGTGGAAGAAACTATCATCAGAGTGAACAGGCCACCTACAGAATGGGAAAAAAGTTTTGCAATCTATCCATCTGACAAAGGGCTAGTATCCAGAATCTACAAAGAACTTAAATTTACAAGGAAAAAACAACCCTATCAAAAAGTGGGTGAAGAATATGAACAGACAATTCTAAAAAGAAGACATTTATGTGGCCAACAAACATAGGAAAAAAAGCTCATCATCACTGGTCATTAGAGAAATGCAGATCAAAACCACATTGAGATACCACCTCATGCCAGTTAGAATGGTAATCATTACAAAGTCAGGAAACAACAGATGCTGGAGAGTGTGGAGAAATAGGAACACTTTTACAGTTGCTGGGAGTGTGTTAGTTCAACCATTGTGGAAGACAGTGTGGAGATTCCTCAAGGATCTCGAACCAGAAATATCATTTTACCCAGCAATCCCATTGCTAGATACATACCCAAAGAATTATAAATCATTCTACTATAAAGACACATACACATGTATGTTTATTGCAGCACTATTCACAGTAGCAAAGACTTGAAACCAACCCAAATGCCCATCAATGATAGACTGGATAAAGAGAATGTGGCACATATACACCATGGAATACTATGCAACCATAAAAAAAGGATGAGTTCATTTCCTTTGCGGGGACATATATTCAGCTGAAAACCATAATTCTCAGCAAACTAACACAAAAACAGAAAACCAAACACCACCTGTTCTCACTCATAAGTGGGAGTTGAACAATGAGAACACATGGACACAGGGAGGGGAACATCACACACCAAGGCCTGTCAGGGGGTGGGGGCTAGGGGAAGGATAGCATTAGGAGAAATACCTAATGTAGATGATGGGTTGATGGGTGCAGCAAACCACCGTGGCATGTGTATACCTATGTAACAAACCTGCACATTATGCACATGTACCCCAGAACTTAAGGTGTAATAATAATTTAGAAATCATTCTGCAAGTTTCTGGGAAGTTTCAAACTATCCCATATCTTTCTATCTTCTTCTGACCCCTCCAAACTGTTCTAATATCTGCCTGTTACCCAGTTCTAAGGTTGATTCCACATTTTGGTGTGTCTTTATAGCAGCACCCCACTCCCAGTACCAATTTAATGTATTAGTTTAGTTTCATACTGCTATAAAGAACTGCCCAGGGTTGGATACTTTATAGAGAAGGGAGATTTAATTTACTTATAGTTCAGAATGTCTGGAGAGACCTCAGCAAACTTAAAATCATGGCAGAAGACAAAGGAGAAGCAAGGCACCTTTTTCACAAGTCAGCAGGGAGAAATGCCAAGTGAAGTGGGGGAGAGCCCCTTATAAAACTATTAGATATTATGAGGAATAACTTACTGTCAGAAAAACAGCATGGGGAAAACCACCACATAATTCAATCACCTCCAACCAGGTCCCTCCCTCAACATGTGGAGATTATAATTTGAGATGAGATTTAGGTAGGGATACAGAGCCAAACCATATCACCTGTCCTACAAGAAATACTAAATCTACCTTAATCACAAAGAAAATATTAGTAGTAATAAGTAATCACTTGAAGGTACAAAATTTATTGGTGATAATAAATACAGAGGAAAACACAAAATATTATGACACCATAACTATGGTATGTAAACTGCTCTTATCCTCAGTGGAAAGACTAAATAATAACCCAATGAAAAATAATAATTATAACTTTTTGATACATAGAACAGCAAGAAATAAGTGGAACTAACAAAAGTTAAAAAGCAGGGAGATAAAGTTAAGGTATAGAGTTTTTATTAGTTTTCTTTTTGTTCATATGTTTATGCAAACAGTTATCAGGTTAAAATAATGAGTTATTAGATAGTATTTTCATGCCTCATGGTAACCTCAAACCACCAAACATACAATGGGTGCACAAAAATTATAAAACAAGAAACTAAATTATATCACCAGAAAAAAGAACACCTTCAATAGAAGAAGACAGGAAGAAAAGAAAGGAGTAAGAGAACCACAAAACAACCGGAAAACAAACAATAAACTTGGAAGAGTAAGTCCTTACTTATCAGTAATAACATTGAGTTTAAATGGACTAAACTCTCCGATCAAAAGACAGACTGGCTGAATAGAAGAAAAAAGCAAGACTCATACGATCTGTTGTCTATGAGAAAAACATCTTGCTTATAAAGACACACACAGACTGACAATAAAAGGATGAAAAAAATTTGTATGCCAATGGAAACTAAAAAGAAGCAGAAGTAGCTATATTTATATCAGACAAAATGTATTTCAAGACAAAAGCTATAAGAGGAGACAAATAAGGTAACTATATAATTATGGCATCAATTCAGCAAGAGAATATAAGAATTTTAAATATATATGCACCAAAAACTGGAGCACTCAGATATATAAAGCAAATATTATTAGAGCTCAAAGGATAGACTCCCATAAAATAATAGCTGGAGACTTCAACACCGCACTTCTAACCAAAATATCAACAAAGAAACATCATACTTAATCTGCACTATAGACCAAATAGATCTAATAGATATTTACAGAACATTTCATCCAACAGCTGCAGAATACACACTATTTTCTTCACCACATGACTCATTCTCAAGGATACACCATATGTTAGGTTGCAAAACAAGTCTTAAAACATTCAAATAATGTTCAATAGAAAAAGAGAGGTTTAATTGACTTACAGTTCAGAATACCTGGGGAGGCCTCAGCAAACTTACAATCATGGCAGAAGATGAAGGAAAAGCTAGGCACCTTCTTTACAAGGCAGCAGGAAGGAGAAGCAATTCAAATAATGTTTTAAGACTTCTTTTGTGAGCTAGCATATGATGTGTCCTTGAGAATGATCCATGTACTGAGGAAAATAATTTTGAAATAATGTAAAGCATCTTATATTGAAGTACATTATATTGATGCTATTATGTTGAAATCAACCATTTTCTCTGACCACAATAGAATAAAAGTAGAAAGTAATAACAAGAGAATTTTGGATACAAGAGAATTTTGAATTATATTCATACAAATACGTATAAATTAAACAATGTGCTCCTGAATGACCAGTGGGTCTATGAAGAAATTAAGATGAAAATTGAAAAATTTCTTGAATCATATGATATTGGAAACACAGCATAACAAAACCTGTGGGATACAGGAAAAGCAATAATAAAGGGGAAGTTTATGGCTATAACTGTCTACATTGAAAAAGAGGACAAACTTCAAAGATGCATCTAGTGATGCATCTTAAAGAACTAAGAAGCAAGAGCAATCCAAGCCTAAAATTAGCTGCTGAGACCAGCTCAGTCAGGGAGACCCTAACCCAGTGGCGCTAGAGGAATTAAAGACACACATACAGAAATAAAGAGGTGTGAAGTGGGAAATCAGGGCTCTCACAGCCTTCAGAGCTGAGAGCCCAGAACAGAGATTTACCAACATATTTATTAACAGCAAACCAGTCATTAGCATTGTCTCTATAGATTTTAGATTAACTAAAAGTATCCCTTATGGGAAACACAGGGATGGGCCGAAATAAAGGGATGGGTTGGGATAGTTATCTGCAGCAGGAGCATGTCCTTAAGGCACGGATTGCTCATGCTATTGTTTGTGGTTTAAAAACGTGTTTAAGCATTTTTCTGCCCTGGGTGGGCCAGGTGTTCCTTGCCCTCATTGCGGTGAACGCACAACCCTCCAGCGTGGGTGTTATGGCCATCATGAACATGTCACGGTGCTGCAGAGATTTTGTTTATGGCCAGTTTATGGCCAGATTTTGGGGTCCTGTTCCCAACAAAAAGCTGTTTTTTGGGAAAGTTACACAAAATTAACCAAACCAACTAAAAAAAAAAAGAAGATTCAGATACGTAAAATCAGAGATGAAAAAGGAGTCAAAACAACTGATACTGCAGAAATATAAAAGTGTGTTAGTGGATACTATGAGCAACTGCATGCCAATAAATTGGAAAATACAGAAAAAACTGACAAATGCCTAGACACATACAGCCTATGAAGACTGAACCAGGAAGAAATCTAAAACCCAAACAGGTCAAGAACAAGTAACAATATTAAAGCCATATTAAAAAGTCTCCCAATAAGAAAAGCCCAAGACTTGATGACTTTACTGATGAATTTTACCAAACTTTTAAAGAAGAACTAATACCAATCCTACTCAAACTATTGTAAAAACTAGATGAGGACATACTTCCAAATGCATTCCATAAAGTCACTATTACCTTGATCTTTAATCCAGACGAAGACACAGCAACAAAAATAACATAACTACAGGCCAATTATCTCTGATGAATATTTCTGTAAAAATATTCAACAAAGTACTACCAAACCAAATTCAGCAAATTCAGCAATACATTAGAAAGGTCATTTATCATGACTAAGTGGGATTTATCCCTGGGATGCAGGGATGACTCAACATACACAAATCAATCAGTTTGATACTTTATATCAGTGAAATGAAGGATAAAAACCATACAGTTATTCTAATTGCTGTTGGAAAAGCATTTGATAAAATTCATAATCCATTTATAATAAAAGCCCCCAAAAAACTGGTAATAGTAGGAACATACCACAACATAATAAACACTGTATACAACAGACCCACAGCTAGTATCATACTGAATGGGAAAAAACTGAATGTCCTTCCTCTAAGATCGGGAACATGACAAGGATGCCTTTGCCACTGCTGTTATTCAACATAGTATTGGAAGTCCTCGCTAGAAGAAGATGATCAAAGATATAAAGACACCCAAACTGGAAAGGAAGAAGTCAAGTTATCCTTGTTTGCAGATGATATGATCTTATATTTGAAAAAAACTTAAGACTCCACAAGAAAGCTGTTAGAACTGATAGACAAATTTAGTAAAGTTTCAGGATACAAAGTCAACAAACGAAAATCAGTAGCATTTCTATATTCTAACAGAAAACAATGTAAAGAAGAAATAAAAAAAATCCAATTTACAATAGTCACACATAAAATTAAATGCCTCAGAATTAACCAAACAAGTGAAAGATCTTTGTAATAAAACAGAAAAACATGATTGAAAGAAATTGAGGAGGGCACAAAATAATGGAAAAAATATTCCATGTTCATGGATTGGAATAATCAACATTAAAATATCCATACTACCCAAAGCAGTCTACAGATTCAGCGCAATCTCTATCAATGACATTCTTCACAGAAATAGAGAATACAATCCTAAGATTTATATGGAACTACAAAAGACCAAGAATAGCAAAATCTGTCCTAAGCAAAAAGAACAAAACAGGATGAATCACATTACATGACTTCAAATTATATTACAGAACTATAGTAACCAAACCAGTATGGTAGTGACATAAAAACAGATACATAGAACATGGAACAGAGTAGAGAACCTAGAAACAAATCAATCTACCTACAGCAAACTCATTTTCAATAAATTAGCCAAACACATACATGAGAAAAAGGCAGTCTCTTTAATAAATTGTGCTGGGAAAACTGGATATCTATATGGGGAAGAAACAAACTAGACCCTTATCTCTCACCATATACAAAAACCAAATAAAAATGGATTAAAAACTTAAACCTAAAACCCCAAACTACAAAATGACTGCAAGAAAAACATTGGAGAAAATCTCCAGGACATCGGTCTGGGCAAAAATTTCTTGAGCAACATTTTACAAGTACAGGCAACAAAAACAAAAATGGACAGATGTGATCACATTAAGTTAAAAATCTCTGCACAAGGAAGGATACAACTAACAAAGTGAAAAGGCAATCTACAATAGGAAAACATTTGGAAACTACCCATCTGACAAGGGATTAATAACTAGAATACAAAAGGAACCCAAACAATTCTATAAGAAAAAATCTAATAATCTGATCAAGAAATGGGCAAAAGATTTGAATAGATATTTCTGAAAAGAAGACAAAGAAATGGCAATTGGTCTTTGAAAATATGTACAGATCATTGATCATTAGAGAAATGAAAATAAAGTCTAAAATAAGGTATCATCTCACCACAGTTAAAGTAGCTTACTTTCAAAACACAGGCAATAACAAATGCTGGCCAAGATGAAGAGAAAAGGGAATCCTTGAACCCTGTTAGTGGGAATGTAAATTAGCACAGCTACTGTGGATAACAGTTTGGAGGTTCCTCAAAAAGAAAACACAAAAATTGGGATACCATGTGATCCAGAAATCCCTCTGTTGGGTATATACCAAAAGAAAGAAAATCCGTAAATCAAAAAGATATCTGCAGTCCTATGTTTGTTGTAGCACTGTTTTCAATGGGTAAGATTTGGAAGCAACCTAAGTGTCCATCAGTAGATGAATGGATACAGAAAATGTGTTACCTGTACACATACACAATGGAGCACTACTCAGCCATAAAAAAGAATGAGATCCAGTCATTTGTAATAACATGGATGGAACCGTAGATTTTTATGTTAAGTGAAAGAAGCCAGGCCCAGAAAGTAAAATGTGACATGTTCTCACTTATTTGTGTAATCTAAAAATCAAAGGAATTAAACTTATGGACATAAAGAGCAGAAGAATGGTTACCAGAGGCTAGGAAGGGTTGTTGGGGAATAGGGGGGAGATGGAGATTTTTAATGGGTACAAACAAATAGCTTGAAATAATGAATATGACCTATTTTATAGCCCAACGAGGTGACTATACTTGATGATAACTTCAATGTACATTTTAAAATAACTTAATGTGTAATTGGATTGTTTTAATTCAAACAAATGCTTGAGGGGATGGAGACCTCATTCTCCATGATGTATTCATTTCTTTTTTTTTTTTTTTTTTTGAGACAGAGTCTCGCTCTGTCACCCAGGCTGGAGTGCAGTGGCCAGATCTCAGCTCACTGCAAGCTCCGCCTCCCGGGTTCACGCCATTCTCCTGCCTCAGCCTCCCGAGTAGCTGGGACTACAGGCGCCGCCACCTCGCCCGGCTAGCTTTTTGTATTTTTAGTAGAGACGGAGTTTCACCGTGTTAGCCAGGATGGTCTCGATCTCCTGACCTCGTGATCCGCCCGTCTCGGCCTCCCAAAGTGCTGGGGATTACAGGCTTGAGCCACCGCGCCCGGCCGTATTCATTTCTCATTGAATGCTTGTATCAAAACATCTCATGTACCGCATAAATATATACACCTACTATGTACCCACAACAAATTTTTTAAAAAAGAAAAATCTATATGTCATTATGAATCAATAAGATATAATATTGGGAAAACAGTCATTGACCCAACACTATTCAATTAACAAATAACAATAGCATCAATGCTAATTTAATTGCATATGTATAGTATATATGAATGAATATATTGCAAGTCAAGAAGAAGGTGATGAAATAGATGTATTTTAAATTTTTGTAGTGCTACATTTTAAAGGAAAACACATGCGTGTATTTGAAGCTGTTTTTAGGGGGGATGACGCTCAGAAGTTTAGTGGATTTATTCTTATCTCAGATTTTTTTTTTCCCTCATGATTGGAAAATGGACAGATTGGTCTCATTCTGTTTATTTGGTAATTCAAATTAAAGTGGTTTGGAAATGGTTAATTGCAGCAGATGCCAGATGCATCCTCCTCTTCCCCCTTTTCAGAATGAGTCGATTTGGGATAATCAGATTTCCATCACTTAAGGAGCCAATTTTCCTTTTCTCCGTCCTCATTTACTCTCCTTTAATACACCTGCTACAGAGTAGTTAGCAGAGGGGGGTTTGAATAATAACACTACTTTACATGTACATATGGCCTTTCATCCAAGTATCTGAGAGCTCTCTGTAAACACTATCTTGCTCTGTATAGATTATTAGCATCATTTAAAGCTAGGCACGTGAGGACTGTGCAGGTAAGTGACTTGCCTAAGGTCACATATTAAGACTATGGTGTTGCTAGAAGGTGGCTTCTGGTCACTTGAGGATTTTGTTCCCCGGTTGACCCAGCTAAGGGCACCTGTCTGCATTAAACCTCAGAGATCCCACGTATCTCTTCTAGAGTACCATTTATTACATTCATATAACCCACCATTACACTCTCTTCTTCCATCAGATGTTTCACCTCATAATCCATCTTACGACTTTCTGTCATGTTGACGCTTCCTATAATGCCACATATCACTATAATTCTCAAGGTTAAAGACAGTGTTTATGACTGTCTCTCATTGAGTTTTATTTCCACATCTTCAAACCTGGCTCAATGGAACATAATGCAGTACTTGAAAAGCCTAGTTTAAAATAGAGAATCCACAATTCTTATTTGCAAATCTAATCTGCAGGATAAATGAAATGTAGAGGTTGATGGTAATGGAATATTGAGGTTGGCAGGTGGAAGATTTTAAAACCTGGAAATGGAAAAGGCATTTCTATTCAATTACACAAGTATGGCATTTATCATGTTTGCCTTCCAGGAGGATGAGGTGAGGTTACCTCTGCTACCAAGTATCCACTGTAGAATAACCCATTTTAGGAGAAAAAAAAATCTCAAGTGTTTTTCATTTCTAAAAGGGCAATTTGTCATTAAAACAGCACAAAATACTAAGATATGTGAATGCATAGGATATGGTGTGGTTCTGTGTTCCTGCCCAAATCTCACATCAAATTGTGATACCCATTGTTGGAGGAGGGGATTGTGGGACATGACTAGGCTATAGGGACAGAGTTCTCATGAATGGTTTAGCAC
Source organism: Trachypithecus francoisi (assembly GCF_009764315.1). Taxonomy (NCBI): domain Eukaryota; kingdom Metazoa; phylum Chordata; class Mammalia; order Primates; family Cercopithecidae; genus Trachypithecus; species Trachypithecus francoisi. Next base: position 11,114,231 of record NW_022681454.1, on the reverse strand, counting down.
AATCCCCTATATAAGTACTATATAGTGAGTGAGTTCTCGTGAGTTCTGATGGCCTAAAAGTGTGTGGCACCTCCCCTCTCTCTCTTCCTCCTGCTCTGGCCTTGTAAGCTGTGCCTGCTTCCCCTTCTCCTCCTACCATGATTGAAAGTTTCCTGACGCCTCCCCGCATGCCAAGCAGATGCCAGCATCATGCATCCCATAGTGCCTGCAGAACAGTGAGCCAATTCAACCTCTTTTCTTGATCAATCCCTCAGTCTCAGGTATTTCTTTAAAGCAATGCAAGAACTGACACAGCATGTAAGGTAGCCAGCATAAGTGGAAACACCATTACTGCTTGTTTTCTTTCTTGTCACTCAGAAGTAAGTTAAATGCTCTCACTGGGTCCAAAGAAGGGAGACACCCCAAAGCCATCTTGTGCAGTGTGCCCATAACTGGAAAATAAGAGGCCTTGCTTTTGGTTTCAGCCCTTTGCCCAGTTCCCTGTGTGACATTTGGTGGGTCACATATTTTCTCCTGAGCATAACTCCTGCAACTGAAATAAAAAGGGTTACATCAGATGACCGCTCAGGTTTGTCCCAAATGTAAACTTTATGACTGTTCTATCATTTAGCCACATTATAATTGATTATGGGAGTTGTAAACTATGACATCAACTTGCGAATATTACCTATATTGCTCCAACCGAACTACTACTACTTTTCTTCCACAGCTGCCTGAATTCCTCTATGTGCTAATACAGAAGTCATTAGCCACATACGGCCATGAACACCTGAAGTGTGTCTAGTCCAAATCGAGGTGTGCTGGAGGTATAAAATAGATGTCGTATTTTAAAGATAATTTTAAAACTAATCTGGAATATTACTATGCTTTTCATATAAATTTAATACTAAATATATGTTTTGAACATATCAAGTCTAATATATAATATTAAATTAGTTTTATCTGGTTTATTTTGCTTAATATGGCTTTTAGAAAGCTTTAAATTAGTTATTCTATTTGTATTTCTTTTATACAATCCTACTGAGGATACTAGTGGGTATAATGTATGCATAATCAAGCTGCAGGTTTTTAATTTGAATATACCTAAAAACACCATCTTATGCAATGTGCTGATCTCAGCCCAGTCTCATATTATCATTCCTATTTTACAGAGGGGACTCTAACAGATCAACTGAGTGGCCCAGGAGATCTGTAAAAGGTTGCGTAGTACCTGCAACTCAGATCTACTACAGTGTACTTCTTAAACATCATTGTTTAATTTTAATTTATAAGTACTATATAAAAGATTCTTCCCTTTTCCTCTCATTCTGGTAAAGTGATGTTTTAAAAATATTTTTCTGTTATTTTTAAAGAATAATCCTTGATTCCAGCATTATTTGATTTGATTCTAAAAATTACACTCATCTGATTAATAATTTTGGAATCTGAGACTGCACTGTGAATTGCATTAACCTTTCTTCCCCAAGCTCTGAACAATTGAGAAATAAGACAAAAGAATGGCAAAGGTGGAGCAGCAGGAAAAACATCCGCTTCATCATTCAGAAGGCTTGGGTTGCTGGACTGCTGGGCGTGGGTTTTCATCAGTGGAAAATTAACATAAGAATGACATCCACTGCTCCTTTGAAATCCCTTTTTGAAAGCACTGCTCTGTAGCTTACATTTTTGTCCCCAGAAGGCTCTGAAAAGTACCAGATGGGACATTAGTTATACAAATTCCACTGTCACTTTACACATCACTAAAAAGTCATTTCTTACTCTATTTCTAATCCTAACTTAAATCTAGCTGCATTGTCCAATAGTCTATCAACAATTCTGCATAAAATAAAATGTTTAAAAATTAATATATTTTTATATTTTATATTCTATACAATCTATTATATATTATATATAATAGATATATATCTATATTATATATCTATTTTATATATTATATATATATATAGATATATATCTATATGCAAGATATATAATATAGATATATAATATATAATTTTTGTATTCTATAATATAATACACAATGATACTCAGGCAATAAAATGCCAGAAACAGATATATGCCAAATTTAAATGTAAACTGTTTCTAATTGTGAAATTCTCAAGCAGAAATTAAAGTTGAAAGATTATTCCCCATTGCACTTTAAGTTCAAGAATGTTAGTATGAAGTTATTGAAGTTTGAACTCAAATTGTCTCGAGTTAAAATTTAAAGTCTAGAATTAATTATTTTTAACTTTCTATTCTTTTCAACTTTAGTTAGCAGGATTGCCAGATTGTCAATACATGGGTTAGGTGTGTGTGTTGGGGGGGGTCCCTTTAGCAACTACCACCTGAGCTCTTTCTCCGTGGAATGGTATTCCTAGTGGTTATATTAATATAATGCCTACTTTTATGAGTATCACTTTTTAATAATCCCTAAAAGTGAAATGCACACCCAGGAGTATCAAAGCATTGGATTTATATCCACTGAACTTAGAAACCAATGCCCAACTCTTAAAACAGCTGTCCAGAAAATATCATGGTCCCAGAGCCTCTATTTATCATTGACAAATACCATAGCTTAGACTCAATGATACCGGAATAAAGCATGATAGATGGAGGACAAAGAAAACAAATGCTTTATTGCTTTTGTGTTACTTAGATATTGTCCCTTTCTTCCAGTTGTCCAAAATCCATAGCAAGTATATTTCAACTTGGTTGAGATAAATCCTCAATTCATGCCTAATTATTGCTTTATCTATTAATCATTTTTCAGGATAGGGGATGGTTTGGGTAAGGGTCTAGACATGCATACCATTTGTAATTTGATTTTCTCTTTTGAACCTTATGTTTCTGGTACTTCAGTGCTAAAATGAGAACAAGATCTTTGCAATTATATAATATGCCACTTTAATGAGCTTAGGCATTTTCAGTTTTAAGAGAATTGTCATTCATTGCCTACCTAGGCCTGGCCTGAACACTTTAAGCTATAACTTATTTAGTGCATTTTGGTACACCCAGAACTCGCTGGCTGCCTTGAAGTTGAAAACAGCAAGGCCTGTATTTATTACAGAAAGATTCTTACTTCAATGATTGTCACGCATGTCTATGTTTTCTTTGATGCTGCTTAGGAAAACTTTTCCTATATAGTTTGCCTTGACCATAAGGCTCCTTCCAAGCCTGCTGATGCTCTTGCTATTGTTAAGCTCATACCTTTGTTGAGTACTCCACTGGCTGCCTATGTAAGCTAAATGTAGTCCAAAGCCAAGCTGCAGCAGAAGGAACTCTGATCTTATCTCATCTGAGTCATCCCTATTTCACTGAGGCCAGAGTGGCCCACATTTATTAGAGTAGCTGTGTCTTCTAGGACCAATTATGAAGTCCACGGATTTTATTGAGGCCTGAGCGTCCCCACACTCTAGTATGCCTCTAAAGATACAGTCATCTTCCTTGTCAAAGTCATCTAAAACTGCAGCCATCCATCAAGGTCAAAATAGCCTATGGACTGCTAAAGCTCATTGGCTAAGATTCTGCCGTTAAAAGACAATTACACAACTTTAAAAATCTGCCTAGTCTAGCACCTGTCTCCACCACCATCGAGATCAAAATGTTTGGCCCACCCACCAAAGACCAAAATCCAAAGACCTGACACACCAACACAATCCTCCTCAAGTGTTTTTTTCCAAATATTATTTTCTCTCTGTGTCTCATTTCTTGAGTTTTTTTTGGTCCATCCACCCAATGTGAATATCTGTAGGTACCAGAAACCTCTATTCTCTGCTTAGGTTGTAAAAAAAAAAAAAAAAAAAAAAAAAAAAAAAAAAAAAAACTAAGAGATATAACAAAGAAATGAAAGATAGAAGAAAAAATTGCATCTTTACTACTAATAAAAGCTAGGTGGATAAAAGGGCTTATGGGAGACATAACTGTAAATATCCACCTACACTCAGTAAACCCCAGAATTACCTGAACTCAATTTTCCAGTCACAGGCAACACTGAACAAGACATGTTTCCACAAGTAGAATGCCTGCCCAGGTAAGGGCTGGGGCATAAAGAGTCAGAGAAGTCCTTTCTCTGAGGCTATCTCACTGCAAAAGAAGAAATAAGGAACTTAGTTGATTATAGCCAGTTACTCTTCTCAAGTTACTAGTCACATGAATCATTCCATCTCTGCTTTTGAAGGCAGAGGGAAACTGGGAGAGTTATGCTAATGGTGGTGTATCCAATATAAAGAAAATCTCAGGGTGAGAAAATACCATCATGCCAATTATAAATTTTACAAAAGTATAAGGTAACTATACATTGATCCAAGCTTTCTCTTTTATCCCTACATTCCTATCATGCATGATTTTGTCTAAATCAATGTATTTGAATAAAGGTCAAATTTGTTGACTTCATATTCTCAGGTATTCACAGTTTATAGAAAAAACAATGATTTTCCCAAGCTTCTATGACATTTATATAATATCCTAGATTTCATTCATATTGACCCACCAAATTGTTTTTTTTTTTTTTGAGACAGTTTTGCTCTTGTTGCCCAGGCTGGAGTGCAATTGCACAATCTCTGCTCACTGTAACCTCTGCCTCCCGGGTTCGAGCAGTTCTCCTCCTGAGTAGCTGGGACTAAGGCATGTGCCACCAGTCCCGGCTAATTTTGTAGTTTTAGTAGAGACAGAGTTTCTCCATGTTGGTCAGGCTGGTCTCAAACTCCCAACCTCAGGTGATCCACCCGCCTCCCAAAGTGCTGGGTGACATGAGTCACCGTGCCTGGCCCCAAATTTTTTTTAAACATGTTCGGCACTATTCAGCCTGCATGCCTTTTTTTAATGCCTCACCAGGCAGAAATATCACTTTCTGAACTGTATTTGAATCATATTCATTCTACAAAACCCAGATAAGATCCTAATCCTTTCAGAAAACATTCTGTTAAATATGCAACGTCCAAGTAGAATGCCTTTTCTTATCTGTGATTCCCACGGCATTTTGAATTAATAGTGTAGAACTTTACACTCTGCCTTACATCGTCGATGTCTACCTTCCTATGTGTTTCTCTTTCACAAAAGAGTTTTGTAAGTTTTTAAAGGCCCGCGATCATGTACTTTATCACCTCTGACTGTCCACAGTGGCTGTTTGACTCATTCTGCATTTATAACCCTCTGCTAATGTGTGTTAAGTTAAATTCATTGTTCCAAACATTAAAATTTATAAAAGAGAAAAATTAAAAAAAAAAAAACTATAAAAGAGGCATTGGCTTAGCAATTTGTATTCATCAAGTTACTTCACATCCAGTGGAGGGAAACCCAGTTCAAATCAGTTTAAATAAAAGAGGAAAATATTGGCTGATGTAACTGGGAAGTCTAATGGTTAAAAGCCAGTTTCAGGTAGAAGTGGATTCATGCTTTCAGATATTGACATGATGGCTTCTTTCTCTTTTTTTCCTGACTTTGTTTGCTTTTGTTTCATTTTCAGACAGCTTTTTAAAAACATAATAATAATGGCAAGGAAGCATCACCCAGCTTTAAGCCCACCTTAAACTTACTTCTCCAGTTTCATTCATTCCAGAGAAAAACAGGCCCTTTTTTTCCCTGTGTGTCCAGGAGTAAACTCGGATTCACTGTGTTCAGTTTGTGTGTCTCACTTGAACCATACGCTTCTGTTCTTGTTTTAGAGGCGGGATCCTTCTTCGTCATCCAAGCTAGTGTTGAGTAGCCTGATTGTAGCTCACTGTAACTTCAAACGTCTGGGCTCAAATGATCCTCCTGTCTCAGCCTCCAAAGTAGTTGTGACTAGAGGTGGCACCACACACCCGGCTAAAGTTTTAAATTTTTGGTAGAGACAAAGTATAACCATGTTGCCCAAGTTGGTCTTGAAGTTCCAGCCTCAAGTGATCTCCCACCCTGGCCTTCTAAAGTTTTGGCATTACAGACATCAGTAACTGTGTGCATTCCATATACTTCAACTGGGATACTAAAACATTTCATCTGGATCTAAGGGGTTAAAAATAGCTTCACCTGCACCTCTCTGAAACTATATAATTGCTAAGAATGGATGAGGAATTATTTTCTCAAAGGAAGGCATGTGTACAATAACTAGTGTATGTCCATTAAATAATTAGAATGATGGTCATTCCTAGTGCTCCCATGGGCTAGTTATTTGAACTTATGCTAGGCATTAATGCTCTTTTAAGCTTTTCATAAGATTTCCTGGGGATTAAATGAGACTTTAAATGAAGCACCCAAACCATGTAACACACTCTATAAATACTAATTCCCTTAAGATACTTCCTGTACATATTTCTTAGGGTCATACATATTTAATATAAAGTCATCCTGAAAAAAATTAATAAGAGGAGAAAAGGGGATGGTGATGAATAGATGAGAAAAGACTACTGAAATATGTTATAAACAAACAATAATGTGAATGTCAGAGGCCATGTATATGAAATATTGCATTGAAATAACTTTGGGCTAAAATATATTGTTCTGTAAATGCAGCTAATAATGACAAGTGACAGCACTACCTTGATTGTGTCCTTTGCTACTGTGAAGTCCATTGCACCTAGTATCTTTCCTTTATTTTTCAAAGCTTACATACTCAGGATACTTCATACGAAAATGTAGACGTAAATGGTATTGGTCATACTGACATCCAAATAAGTACATTATCTTCTTGTTGTCTTATAACTCTTACATCCATTGCGCCACAAATAACTCTTTATACTGAAGAAGAATTCACTCAGGTTAACTTTTTCAACAAAGAACATATGCTTACATTAAATAAACAGGCACCTCTGCTTTCTAAATGGATTTAGTATTTTTGAAAGATGTCATCCAATGGTGAGTGGTGACAATTGCTAAAGATATTTTTTAATGATATGGGCGCACTTAGGAAACCACACATTGTGGGCAAAGCAGTTCTGAATTAATTCCAAATCATGACTTACTTGGCTCTTGCGAGCTACACTTTATGCTGATTAAAAACCCTCTGTTTTCAGCCCTGTGTCCTCCACTCTCAATTCTGTTCTACAGCACAACTCCAGCTATCTTCATAATGACATTTTCCAGACTTACTTTTCTGATCATTTCATTGCTTAAGTTGATTGTAAATTTGCAGAAATTTTGTAGTCTCTTGTGAAACACAGGTTAGTATGTGTTTTATATTAAAAACACAATTAGTAAATTTATAACATTTATGACTTCCTAAGTAATTTGTTGGATGTATATACCTTTTGCAAGGCACTGTGCCAAGATTGAGAGGTGCAAGAAGAGTAGCCTCTGCCCTGAAGGGGCCTCCAGTCTAAAGCTTGGTCTTGTTTCTGAAAGTATGATTTGGTGCACAGCAGAATTGCCATATGCTAATACATAATAAGGTAAAAATGAATTCCATAGTCAAATAAACTTGGGAATCACTGGATTAAACAAAGTAAAATGGATTTTGTTATTGTAGGACTTTTCTACAACTTTAATATGCTAATATGTTTTGAAGAGCTCAAAAGGAAGTGAAATAATCAGTAGTCTCTGACCTAACCAAAGAGGAGAGCCATTTTTGGAAGGGTGTACCTTGTAGAACCAACGTATACACAGTATACTAGTTTGAGAAATAATGCGCCAATGGGATAATTCTCATAATCTGTTTGAGCAGGTGTGTTTTGTCATTTCTCTCCAATTTCCTCCTCTATAATAGCTGGCGAGAGACTAAGTCACTTCCACCCACTCTTTCTCCCTCTCTTCTAGGTCAAGTTAGCTTCCAGCTAAAAGAGGAAAATTGGACAATTTCCAGAGCACTGTATTCACGAGCCAACCCCAGAACAAATGATGCCTAGACATAGATAATATGCTTAAGATATACACTTTTCAAAAGTTTTGTGTTATTAATTGACAAATAATAATTGTATATATTTATGGAGTACCGTGTGATGTTTTGATTCATATGTACATTGTAAAATTATCAAATGGGATAATTAGCATGTCCATCTCCTCAAATATTTATTATTTATTTGTGGTGAGAACATTTAAAATATTCTACAGTAAATTTGAACTAAACAACACATTATTAACTATAGGTACCATGCTATTCAATAGACCAGCAGAACTTATTTCTCCCATGTAAGTGAAACTTTGTACCCCTTAACCAATGTCTCCCCTTTCCTCATCAACCCCACCCTGGCCCCTGATAATCACCATTCTAGTCTCTACTTTTATGAATTTGACTATTATAGATTCCACATATAAGTGAGATCATACTGCATTTGTCTCTGTGATTGAATTATTTAACTTAATGTGTTCTAGGTTCATACATGTCGGCACCAATGACAGAATATTTTATTTCTTTTTTAAAAGCTGAATAGCACTCCACTGTGCATATATACACATTCATCCATGGATGGACACTTAGTCTTTTTATTACCACCTGATCTGCCTTATGAGAAATGTTAAAATATACTCTTTTAAGTAACCATCCGCCAGTTCATTGTGAAGAGGCCATTCATTCTTTTAATGTATTTCTTGTAGCAATACTTTTCCCCTCAGAATTTAGTGTTGTTTAAAAGGATAGTGTGAGTAATGGAAGAGAGTAATTCCATATAAATCAACCCAGGAACAAATTAGGGTGATAGACTTAACAGAACAAGGGCCTGGCAATTGTAAATCCTTTGTGTTGTCTATTACTCTCTGAGTTTTTGTCGAGGCTTTCTCTAAAAAACTTACTGCAGATTATCATTGTTAACTGTGGATGTCTGAGGCATACTTTATCACTAGAAGAGACAACTTTTAAAGCTTGGAAGGGAATTCAGTGGGCGGCATTATATCTCTGGGTTTTTGTGAAGCAGTAATTTAGCTTCTTGGAGGAAACCAATTCAGATAAAATACAAACCACTGAGACCACACAATGTCACTTATCGCACTGAATACAATGTTCTTTTGGATGTTACACACCCATATAAACACACATGCATACACATAGAGCACAAATTTATCCATACGGCACCCTGAATTTAAATCTTTACCAACATTAATGTTCTGAGTATAAATAATAGATAATAGTAAATGATAACAAATACAATTATCAAATTATCTTTTGTATACATTTGCTGTTGGAAATCTCATGTAATTTTTTTCAGAAATCCTCATTTTGTCATTGTGATTACTATTAATTTCTTTTTCCATAATCTTACGGGCTGAATTTCTATCTCATTATTATGCATCTTCACCTGGATAGCTCTTTGGTGACTCCAAATCAACCAGCCTCAAATTGGACTCATAAACCTTATCTTCCTAAAATACTCCTATTTTCATGTTAACCATCTTTAATTTTTCTCTAGTCCCTTTCCCCACCCTCTGACCATTCATGCTTAAAACCTCTTTCTTCCCTTTTCACATTGCTTGGACTGGTAGATGCTCTCTTCATTATCTAATAAAAAAGTCACAGATAAATCCAAAAAACATTTGATACAGGGAGACAACGATCTGAAACTTCATTTTGACACAAGCATTCCATTTAATGGGCATTGTTAGACTACTGCTATAAGCTACATAATTACCATCTAGCTGCATGACCTTGGGAAAGTTATGTGACTTCTCTGTGTCTCATTTTCAAGAGGAAGTGAGAAATCTTAGCCTCTGAGGTTTATTGGGAGAATACAAAGAAATGATGTGTACAAACTTGCTTTGCAAATCAGAAATGAAGGAAAGTTGCAAATGACTTAGCCATATCTGTTCTATAACATCGCTGATACCACCTTAGTTTAAGCCGTTATGACTCTTTTTCTTCTAAAATACTATTGCTGTAGACACTTCGTATCTCCCCCCAAATTCATATGTAGAAAACTAATTCCCAGTGTGATGATCTTTTGAGGTCGGGTTTCTGGAAAGTGATTAGGTTATGTGGGCATAGCCCTCAAAAATGGAAATAGTACCCTTAAAAAAAGGGACACAGAGAGTGACCTTGCCTCTTCCACAATGTGAGGACACAGTGAGAAGTCATCTTTGAGCCAGGAAATCGGCTCTCCCCAGACACCAAGTCTGTTGGGACCTTGATCTTGAACTTGCCAGTCTCCAAACTCTGGGAAATAACTTTCTGTTGTTTATAAGGACAGTGTGGGTAATGGAACAGAGTAATTCCATATAAATCAACCCAGGAACAAATTAGGGTGGTATTATTAAATGCAGCTCAACTGGATAAAGAAAAGTATTAAATTTTTAACAGGTTTTCTTTCCCAGCTCTGTGGGCTTCTTCACTAAAAATTGAGCTTCTATGCATGCATGCATGCATGCATGCATTCATTCATTCATTATTTTGCAAACCTACTCACTTATTCACTTAACTAACATTTAATAAAGACTATAAAGGCAAATGACTCAACACTATGGCATGGGGTTGAAATACATACATAACCTGAAGCTTATCATTTGAAAAGCAGTGATCACACTTGCTATAGAGAGTTGATATGAGTTAAAGAGATAAGCCCACCAGCACAACCCTTGACATCATGTAGCAGATGTTTGCTAACTGTTGGTTACTATGCCTTTATTAGTGTTAATGGCTAAAATACACACATCCTGGCAACCTGCCCTGTTTCCTCTAGATAGAAAACACAGTCTTCCTTATACAAACATTTTTTTCTGCCTAAATAGCTAAAGCTCTATGATACATGCTTATACATAGGCATATTCATTATGTCTCCATGGATTTTGATATTGAATAAATAAACATTTAATGAATAAAATTTCCTGAAAATCATATCGACGTGAAAGTAAATTGTTTTAAAGCTATTTAAAAACTCTTAAGGCAACAGGCTATCAGGATGCAGACAGGCAGCTTGCATTCATATCACCATCCATAAAATAGAATAATACCCCTTCCACCTATTTTTTTCCCAGGCACTTAGATTTTTCTAACCACTCATTTGCATTTACTTTGAATCCTTAAGGGGTTTTCAAAAATAGCCCCTTTATAGAAAGCAAATTAATCAACAGACATACAGCTCTCACTGGGAGCAACATCACAAGGAACTTCCACATTGATGATTCACGACTGCAGCAAACTCAGCCCTCAGACCCCTTCATACACACACACACACACACACACACACACACACACACTTATACCTTCTCCTGCCTTTCCATGTGTCCAAGGAAGTTGGCTGAATAGGCATGTTGGTGATGAATTACTTTGCAACTGCATTATGAAGTTAGAATAGAATTCAGTTCAACAGCTTGCTTTTCTCATATTTGATTAACTTGAGCTCACTTCTGTGGTTCCCTACAATGCTTTCTATAAATATGTGCCAGAAGAACAGTAATTCTAGTCATAATTTATAACAATCTGCTGCATAGACCCCAGTATATACCTCATATATATAAGGCTGAAGTATTAAAATTGCAGGTAGTCAACTGTTTTTGACATAGAAAAACAGCAGTTTCTATGACTTTACTTAAGATAACAAAATGTGATGACTTTGTAACTGTTTGTTCTCCCGTTTCTCCCACTGGTGGACTGAGAGCTCTTCAAGGATAGATATTGTGTCTTTTTCTCTTTTGGATACATGGCTCTAAGCACAGTGCTTGGCACAACACAGGTGCTCACCAAAGCTTTCAGATGGGACATAAACTCTCCTTTAGAATGTTCATGTGCCTTATGATGGATGAACTACAGAACACTCTTAGGTGTAGGGGAAGCAGGGAATTTCAGAAAGGATAACTGAGTTACTCTCTGGTACCAGTGTTGGGTGAGTAGAGCCACCACTTACTTTTCTTTAGTTTCACAGAGGCATAATTGGCAAATAAAAAAATTATGTATTTATTTTGTACAACATATTTTTATATACTTATATATTGTAAAAATGAGTACAATAAAGCTAATCAACATACTCATCATCTCACATAATTACCTATTTATTGGTGGTAAGAACATTTAAGAACTGCTGTCTTAGCTAATTTCACGTATACAGTACACTAGCATTAACTACAGTCCTCATGCTGTACATTAGATCTCTGAAACGTATTGATCCTGCTGAACTCAAATTGTGTGTTTGGACCAACATCTCTGAACTTGCCCAATTCCCTAAACATTGATAGCCACCATTCTAGTCTCTGCTTCTGTGAATTTGATTGTTTTAGATTCCATCTATGAGTGATATTGTGTAGCAATTGTTTGCTGTGGCTTTTTCCACTTAGTATAGTGTCCTCCAGGCTTATCTGTGTTGTCACAAATTATAGAATTTGTTTCTTTTCAGAGGTGAAATAATATGTTATTGTATATAGAGACCACATTATCTCTATCCATTCATCTGTCCATAGAGACTTAGGTTGATTCCCTATCTTGACTGCTGCAGTGTATATGGGATTGCAGAAGTTTTTTAGGTACTGATTGTATATTCTTTGGATATATACCCAGTAGTGGAATTGCTGGATTATATGATAGTTCTATTTTTAATTTTTTGAGGAATCTCCACATTGACTTTTCTAATGGCTATACCAGTTTCCAATCCCAACAGTGAACAAGGGCTCCAATATTTCCACTTTCTCTCCAATACTTTTTTTTTTTTTTTAATTCTGGTCATCTTAATACTGTGAGGTGATATTTTATTGCGCTTTGAATTTATATTTTCCAGTTGATTGTGACAGTGACATTGAGTGATTTGTGTGTGTACCTGTTGAACATTTGTGTATCTTCTTTTGAGAAATGTCTAGTCAAATACTTTGCCAGTTTTATAATTGATTTTTTTTTTCCGTTAAGTTCCTTATATATTTTGAAAATTAAACTCTTAAGTGGGGGAAGGCAGGGCAGTCAGGGGACAAAAAGAAAAAAAAAAAAGATTAAATCCTTATGAGATGTATAGTTTGCAAATATTTTCTTTCATTCTGTATGTATATTCTCACTTTGTTGTTTCTTTCTCTTTCAGATGCTTTTTTAGCTTAATTCCAGCCTATTTGGCTATTTTTTGCATTTGTGCCCATGTTTGGGGGGTAATGTACAAAAAATGATTGCCCAGAACAGTGTCAAGAAGCTTTTACCCTACATTTTCTGTTTTCTTCTAGCAATTATACAAATCAGGACTCATATTCAAATCCTTAAACTATTATGAGTTTTTTTTTTTTTTATATATGTTGTGTGATAAGAATTCAACTTAATTTTCTTGTGTGTGAATGTATAGTTCTTTCAATACCATTTATCGAAGAGATTATTTTGTTTTCCCTATTGTATGGTCTTAGCACCTTTGTTGAGAATCAATCAACTATAATTGTATAGATTTATTTCTAGACTCTATTGGTCTCTTTTATTGGTCTATATGTTGATTTTAAATAAGTATCATGATGTTTTGATTACTATAAATTTGTAACATATTTGGAAATCAGGAGTTTCATGGCTCCAACATGGTTATTCTTGTTCACAATTGCATTGGCTATTTGGAGTCCTTTATGATTTTATAAAAATTGTAGGTCTTTTTCCTATTTCTTAAAAAAAAAGATCTGAGGTTCTAAGATTTTGATGGGCATTTCATTGAACTTGTAGATCATTTTAGGGAGTATGGACATTTTAACAATATTCATTCTTTCAGTGTGTAAACATGCGATATCTTCTTTCTTTATGTGTGTTTTCTTCAATGTCTTTAATCTGTGTTTTATAGTTTTCAGTGTACAGATCTTTCAGCTCTTTGTTTAAATGTATTCCTAAGTATTTTATTATCATTTTGATGTAATTGTAAGTGGGACTATTGTCTTAATTTCTTTTGATTTGTTTTTAGTGTGTAGATACACACATTTTTATGATTTTTGTATATTTCAACTTTCCAGAATTAGTTCATTAGTTCTATTTTTTTATTTCCTTTAGGATTTCTTATATAAAATAAAATTTTCTTCAAAAAATCTACAACTTTATTTTTTCAAATTTTGATGCTCTTTAATTTTCATCTTGTTCTCAATTACTCTTACTAGTACTTTCAGCACTATGTTGAATAGAAGTGTAGAGAGTGGGAACCCTGAACTTGCTTCTAATCTTAAAAGAAAAGCATTCCGTTGTTCTTACAGATTATGACATCCACTGTGGCCTTGCCACACATGATCTTTATTATGTTGAGGCACATTTATACTTAATTTATTGACAGTTTTCATTTTAAAACATTGTTAAATTTTGTTAAATGATTCTTTTCGGTATCTATTGAGATGATTATGTGCTTTTATCACTCATTCTGTCGTTATGGTGTAACACATGATTGATTTGCTAATGTTAAATAATCCTTGCATTCCAACCACAGACCTCATCTGATAAGAGGGTATCATCCTTTTAATATGCTGTAAAATTCAGTCTGTTAGTATTTTGTTGAGATGGTTAACATCTACCTTCTTTGGAATACTGGCCTGTAATTTTATTTTCTTATTTTGTCCTTGTGTTGTTTTCATGTCAGTGTAATAATGCTGGCCTCGTAAAATAAGTTTGGATGTGTTCCCGCTTATTTAACTTTTTGGAAGGCTTTGTGAAGTATTGGTGTTAGTTCTTCTTTAAGTGTTTGACAGAATTTACCAATGAAGCTATAAGACTATAGGCTTTTCTTTCTTGGGAGGTTCTGCTTTCTGATAAGATCTCATTACTCATTATTGGCCTGCTCAGATTTTCTGTTTCTTCCTGATTTCATCTTGATAGGTTGAATGCTTCTATAAAATTTTCCATTTCTTCTAAAATATTCAAGTTTTGGTGGATAATTGATCATTGTAGTCTTTTATAATCCTTTGCATTTCTGTGGTAACAGTTTTATGTCTACTTTTTTGTTTATGGATTTGAGTCTTCTCTTTTGTTTTCCTTAGTCTAACATTTTGTCAATATTGTTCATATTTATAGTAAATGAACCATTAATTAATTTATATTGTTACTATAGTCTCTGTTTCACTTATTTTTGCTCTGGTCTTTATTATTATTTTCCTTTTGCTAATTTAAGTTTGTCCTGCTTTGTCTATTTCGTTGAGTGGTAAAGCTAGGTTGCTTATTAGAGATTGTTTTCTTAATATATACACTTATTGCTATGACCTATCCTTTTAGAATGTCATTGCTGCATCCCATTGGTCTGGTATGTTGTATTTTCATTTTCATTTATCTCAAGATATTTTTTGATTTCCCTTTTGATTTCTTCCTTAAACCATTGATTGCCCAGAAATGTGTTATATAATTTTTACAAATTTCTGAATTTTCCAATTTTCCTTCTATTATTAATGTTTAGTTTCACAACATTGTACTTAAGAGTAAATATATATATAATTTAATCTTCTTAATACTTTAAGACTTGTTTATATTTTAACATGTACTATATCCAGAAGAATGTTTTATGTGTACTTGGAAAGAATGTGTATTCTGCTGTTGCTGAATAAAATGTTCTGTGTATGTCTGTTAGTTTCATTTGATCTGTAGATGTTGAGTCTGCCGTTTATTGATTTTTCTATTTGAATCATCTATTCATGGTTGACAGTGGGGGTACTGAAGTCCCCTAATATTATTTTATTGCTATTTATTTCTCCCTTCAGTTCCATTAACATTTGCTTTATAATATTAGATGTTTCAGCATTGAATGTCTATTCATAATTATCATAGCCTCTTGATGATTGACCATATTATCATTATGTAATGACCTTCTTTGTCACTTCTGTAGTTACTGAATCGAAGTATATTTGTCTAATATTTGTAGCCAATACTACTCTTTGTTTGATACCATTTGTATAAAATATCTTTTCCATCTCTTCATTTTTAGTCTATGTCTGTTCTTAAGTCTAAATGAATCTCTTATAGGCAGTATACACTTGGGTCCTAATTTATTATTACTTTTAATTCATGAAGCCACTCTGTATCTTCTGTTAGAAAATTTAATCCATTTACCTTTAAAGTAATTGTTGATAGTCAAGGACTGACTACTGCCATTTTCTTTATTGTTTTTATACTGTTTTGTAGTCCTTTTTTATCTCTCTTATTGTCTTGTTTGTGATTTGAAAGATTTTGTAGTGATATGCCTTGATTCCTTTCTCTTTATGTTTTATATATCTACTACAGGTTTTCTTTATGGTCACCATGAGGCTGAAATTAAACAACTTATATTTATAATTATCAATTTTAAGATAACTTCAAATCTATATGAACATACCACAAATTAACTTCTCCTCTCCTTATGTTTTATATTATTAATATCACAATTTACATCATTTTATACTGTGCAACCATTAAAAAATTATTGTAGCTGTAGTTATTTTATCTTTTAAACTTTATATAATAGTTAAAAGTGATTTATGCACCAACATTACACTGTTAGGGTATTCCAAATTCGAGTATACTCTTATCTTACTGTAAGTTTTATAATTTCATATGTTTTATTGTTATTTATTAGCTTCATTTTGTTTCAACTAGAAGAATTGTATTTAGCATATTTTGTAACATAGATCTAGTGGTGATGAACTGCCTCAGTTTTTGTTTGTCCTGGAATGTCTTTATTTCTCCATTTCTAAAGAATAGCTTTTCCAGATGTAGTATTCTTGTTGGCAGTTATTTATTTATTTATTTATTTTCCAGAACTTCAAATGTGTCATTCCACTCTCTCTTGGTCTTCAAGGTCTCTGCTGAGAAATGTGCCAATAGTATTACATACGTTTCTTTATATGTGATAAGTTGCTTTTCTCTTGCTATTTTCAAAATTGTCTCTTGACTTTTACTTCTGAGAATTTGATTATAATGTGTTTTAGTGAGGGTCTCTTTGTACAAATATATTTGGGGTTTATATTTTGCTTCATGGATGTGGATATTCTTTTCTCTCCTGATTCAGAAAGTTTATTATTTTTTAAAATACGCTTTTCTTACCTTTATCTTTCTTTGTTCCTTCTATGTCTTTCATAATGCATAAATTAGATATCTTTATCATGTTCTGTACATTACATAAACTTTCTTAACTCTTTTCCATTCATTTTGTTGTTTTTCCTCTAGTTGGGCAACTTCAAATAAACTCCTTAAGCTTGCTCATTTTTTCCACTTTATTGAATCTGATGTTGAAGCACTCTATAAGATTGTTTATTTCAGTCATTAGGTTCTTCAGCTCTAGAACTTCTGTTTGGCTTTGCTTATGGCTTACATCTATCTCTTTGTTGAACTTATACTTTTATTCATATATTGTTTTCCTAATATTTATTTGTCTATCTGTTTTCTTGTAACTCACTGAGCTCTTCCAAAATTATTATTTTAAATTATTTGTCAGACAGTTTTATTTTCTCTCTTTGGTGGTGTCATATTTTTCTTTTTATTAATAATCCTTGTGTCCTTACATTTTTGTCTGTGCATTTGAAGAAGTAAGCCACTCTTCCACGATTTACAGATTGTCTTTGTCAGAGAAAGACGATGTCACCAGTCACCAGTAAGTTTATATAGATATTATTGTGGGTAGGCTGACTGTTAAGGTCCGCTATGAAGCTTGCTGCAGGTATTCTCAGGAGTCAAGTCTGGTGCCTGGCTCTGTAGGGGTGAGCCTGGTCCACTGGAGTGGTTTTGGAGCTTCGTTCTGTGTGGGTGGGCCTGGTAGTTGGGTCTGTGAGTACAGACCTGGATTCTGGAGTTTCAGGGTCTGGCCTAGCATCCAGGTTTGCTTGAGTCAGCCTGGCAACTGGGTACATCCATATAGACATAGACCATGTACCCAAGTATGTGGGGATTAGTCAAGAGGCTATGTTTACAGGAGCTGGCCTTAAGCCTGAATCCACAGAGATCTGTCCTGAGACATTCTTTCAGCCTGAGTAATGTGGGCTAGCCTGGTGCTGAGGTGGGCCTGATGCTTGGGTCTGCAGGGGAAGGCCTGGGACCTGGGTTTGCAGGGACAGTTCTTTTTTTTTTTTTTTTTTTTTGAGACGGAGTCTGGCTCTGTCGCCCAGGCTGGAGTGCAGTGGCCGGATCTCAGCTCACTGCAAGCTCTGCCTCCCGGGTTTACACTATTCTCCTGCCTCAGCCTCCCGAGTAGCTGGGACTACAGGCACCTGCCGCATCACCCAGCTAGGTTTTTGTATTTTTTAGTAGAGACAGGGTTTCACCGTGTTAGCCAGGATGATCTCGATCTCCTGACCTCGTGATCTGCCTGTCTCGGCCTCCCAAAGTGCTGGGATTACAGACTTGAGCCACCACGCCCGGCTGCAGGGACAGTTCTTAAGCCCTTGAGTCCATGAGGCTTACCTGAGTCTTAAGTCCACAGGGACTAACCTATAGCCTGAAGCCACAGGAGCTGGCATGGTGCTGGAACAGTCCTGGGGCCTGGGGCTATTGGATTTGCCTGGTGCTAGGGTTCATTGGGGTGAGACTGGTGCTGGATTTCACAAGATCTGATGCTCACTTCACTCTCCTTTCTCCACACAAAGGGTATCATTCGCTACAATGTGCTGCCCAGGCTCAGAGAAGGGATATCATGTGTAATGTAAAAAATGACCTTCCTTCTCTCTTCAATGTGTATTTTCTTAATTCTCTTTTCCACTTAAGGACTGTATCTCTCACCTGGATTCCTTAGTCCTTGTTATATATTTTTGTGTGTGGATAGTTGTTCAAACTTATATTTCCTTGTTCAATAATCAAATCAATTTGATTAGCAAGAAATTGACAAGTGCCTAACTCCCCTATTCTGCTATCTTACTGACGTCTGGCTAGCAATAGAGGCACTTTCAAATATAGGTTTTACTTACAGCTGGATATTCGCAAGATCTAGGCTCTTTCATTTAATCGTATTAATCTCATCATAATTCTTTCATCAGTTAGATGAGGCTGGTATATTATCAAACATTTATGATTATTTTTATCTATAGTTTTAGCTGTAGGGCATCTTTTAGTTTTCCTGCACTGCCTTTTTCAAGAATCAAACAAATTTGATGCCTAAGAAATTATAGTTAATCTCATTTTATAGATATGAAATGGAGTTCAAGGTCCTTTAGATAATAGACAGTGAAATTGGATTCAAGTGAAGGATATGTAGCTTCAAAGTCAGATGTCTAACCATATCATTATGATATTCTCCCCCAGGTATACCTGGCAAAATAGAGATAAAAATCATATCAAAGGTAAATGCTCATACATCTTAAAAAATAACAATAGTTATTATATTAGGCTATTTTGCATTGCTGTAAAAACAAACTTGAGGCTAGGTAAAAGAGATTTAATTTTCTCAAGGTTCTGCAAATTATATAGAAAGCACGATGCCACCATCTGCTTGGTTTCTGGTGAGGCCACAGGAGCTTTTACTCACGGCAGAGGGTGAAACAGGAGCAGGCACATCTCATGGCAAGAGTGGGAGCAAGAGAGCAAGGAGAGAGAGGTCTCAGACTCTTAAACAACCAGACCTCATGTGAACTAACTGAAAGAGAATTCACTTATCGCCAAAGGGATGGTGCTAAACCATTCATGAAAAATCCATTCCCATGATTCACTCACCTCCCACCAGTCCTCACCTCCAGAAGTGAGAATCATATTTCAATATGTGATTTAGAAAGAACAAACATCCAAACGATATCAGTTACAGTTGATTGTGCACTTATATTCATGCTCTTTCTTAAATAATTTTTTATCTTACATATTCATAAAATAGATCTTGAAGTTGCCATTATTTTTACCACTTAATGAGTAAACTGAGGTTCAGGAAGAAACTCAACTGTTATATAACTGTTAAAATTTAAGTTAAAGTCATTTTTATTGTATGCATCTTTTGTATTCCATTGTTTCACATTAATTACTGAAATGTAATTATATCAATTATAGTTAAAGACAAAAAACATTGAACTAAAGTATTTACATCATTCTTATTTTAAGTATGTAGAATATAGAATCCCATGGATATATATTCAAAATATGGTCCTAATATCTTAAATTGACCATCTAGTTTATTTATTCCTCAAAATTTCTAATCTATAACATGAGAATAATCCCAGCTCCATAATTAAATGGCATATCACACTTCAGGAGCTATGTGAAACATGCACATAGAAGACATAGTTTTCATAATTCTCACTGCTAGGGCATCACATAAACTAGCAGGTATATTAGCAAAGTTTTTACTATTGGAAAAGTAGTTGTTATAGGAGATGAGCCCCTTCTAGAAATTAACAACTTTGTCACACTTGTAATCCCAACACTTTGGGTGGCCGAGGCAGGCATATAACCTGAGGTCAGGGTTTGAAACCAGCCTGGCCAACATGGTGAAACTGCATCTCTACTAAAAATACAAAAATTAGGCTGTGCATTGTGACTTATGCCTGTAATCCCAGAACTTTGGGAGGCTGGAGCAGGTGGGTCATGAGGTCAGGAGATGGAGACCATCCTGGCTAACAAGGTGAAACCCCATCTCTACTAAAAATACAAAAAATTAGCCAAGTGTGGTGGCATGCACCTGTAGTCCCAGCTATTTGGGAGGCAGGAGAGTTGCTTGAACCCAGGAGGCGGAGGTTGCAGTGAGCCAAGATTGTGCCACTGCACTCCAGCCTGGCTGATAGAGCGAGACTCTATTTAAAAAAAAAAAAAAAAAAAAAAGGAAGGAAGGAAGGAATTAACAACTTAACAACTTTGGATGGGACTGAAGGCTAAAGGTAGGCAATGTGTTTAACAGTGACACTATCCCCAATTTTATATGGTTACAAAGTGAAACTATAAGTTGAACCTGTTGAAAAGGTAGAAATATGAAAAATACAATGTTTTAAGGTTGAGTTCATTTGCTTCAGAACTTGTGAGTTGTGTGTCATCTGCTACTGTTTCATATCAGGAAGGCTCAAAATCCTCATTTCACAAATGATAATGAGAGCAGATGCCCTCAATTTTATTGTTAAAAGCTTCAAGTAGAGGATGAATAGCAATGTGCACTATGGAGCACTGTGCAAGTGGAAGGTACCTGGCACATTTGCCTGAATCTTTCCTTGCTCTCTTTATATGAAGGGGCTCTATTTCTTTTTAGATATCTTGTGATTTACTTATCTTTGGCTGTCTTGATGAATTGTAGTTTCTTGCTTTATCTCAGTGCCCTTCATTCTTGTGTGTCCAAAGACACCTACTTTAATATTTTGGGTTCATTTCTCACAATTTTTATCTTGGAAGTTATTCACTACAAATTGTTTTGATTGAACAGTTCTCCCTAGTTTGAAAGAGACGTTGTTTTGCACAACATGCAGAAGCGTTCTCACAGTAGCTATGCTCTGCTAACTAATTCTGTTGCTTTTTGAGGATGGGACTTGAGGCTTCCTGCTTTTTCTAAACATCTTAGCTTCTCCGGAACCCGATTTATATTTTTATTAATTTCACAATCCCTAAGTCATGATACCCTTAATATTTTGTTCCAGTAATCTGAATTACTTCTCTAAATTCTCCATTGCATTCTGTATTACACTATATGTGAGTGTATTATATATACACACACAAAGTATGTATGTATTTATATTATATTTAAGATTAAATTATCTTTATATATAGCACTAGCTGAGACTGGGTAGTTTAAGAAAAGAATTTAACAGGAATTATGACCAGGAGGCCTCAGGAAACCTACAACCATGGTGAAAGGAGAAGGGAAAGCAAGCAAGTCTTACCATGGCGGAGCAGGAGAGAGCGAGAACAAAGGCGAAAGTTCCACACACTTTCAAACAGTCAGATCTCTTGAAAACTCACTTGCTATGCTGAGAACAGCAAGGAGGAAGCTCTTTCCCATGATTCAATCACCTCCCTCCAGGCCCCTCCTCCAATTCGACATGAGATTTGGGCAGGATGCAAACCCAAACCATATCAAGGGAATAATATATATGGTTGCTCACTAGATTCTAGACAAGGTCATTAGATTCTAGACAGCAGATACTTACCAGATTTCAATTAAGAAATTGTGAATACTGTGAAAAAGTTATTTATTTTACGAATAAAGTTCACGTATTTATCTCCTCCAGAAGAGTTTAACTTTCACAGATCATACCCCATGTAGCCAGGTTAAGCAGAAATAACACCACTACTCTGAGATGAAAAATCTAGGGACACACCAGGGTCAAACATTTTTCTCCGAGGTCACAATCACACAGTTACTGAAAAGAGAGGCTGCAACCAGAACTCAGGTTTTCTGACTTGAATCTAGGGCTCTGTTTCCTACTTTAGGAGTTGCAGGTAGGCACATTCATTATAGACACCTTTATACTTAGCCTCTCTTCTAATTTAGGCCGCTGTTTTCAGTATTATTCCTGGCAATTTAGATGGTATTCACTGCTGATATATATTTCCAAATATATGCAGTAAATTTACATGAATAAGATGCCTTGCTGAGTGGAAAATCTGGATTATTATGTCCCGAAAGCAGATCAGCACAACCATTATATGCACATAAAAATAACCTTAGGGTTGTTAACTATGAATAATATGTATTATCACCATTAAAGTAAGATTTAGACATTTAGCCTTTTCTTGCTTAACAGGCTGTTCATTTTAGTACAGGAAGACTCTTAATAAAAATGATTAATGAGGCAAATAGCTATTTTTTATGTACACTGTTTTTCTTCTTTCTAAAATTATGTCTCTTCTGAAAACTCAGCCTCTCTCTTTTCTATAAATTAAAGGCCACTCTTTGGTCCAAAAGAAAAGACAAGTACATTCAAAAAGAGATAATCTTAAATATTGATGTTATCTGAGATTGTTATTGGATAAAATTCTCTTATAAACTCACCAGCTGATACAATTAAACCTCTATGAGATCTCTCTTCTTCTAAACAGTATTTCAGCTGGCAAAATGTCCAAAAATATATATGACCAGGGTTAATTCAAAGAAATAAAGCAGCAAGAATGAAGTAAGGAAGCCTTTCTTTTTAATTTAAAATTCATATAGAAAAGCAGGTTCAATAGGGATTAATAATCTCTTCAACAATCCAAATTTCCTATTCAGTACAAGACGGAATTACTCATTGCCAGTGATTCTCTCCAGTTCAGTTTCTCCTTAGATGTTGATGTACCATCCTTTGCTCTACGTATCCTCTCTTCCCATCAATCGATAGATGGCCTGGGAATGGGGCAGATATTTCTAGACAGAATGAGATGTCTCTGTTCTTAGGCCCCCCAAGGATACCTTCATTGAACATTGTTCATAGTCAGCCTTTGAGCTGTCTTTCCCAGTGTTCTTTCCTCCCTGGTAATCCCCTCCTCCACTAGAGAGGGCTCACCTATGTAACAATAAGGTATTTTGGAAATGATGAAGTATGACTTCTGAGGCTGGGGCATAAAATACATTGCAGCTTATTTCTTGCTTTCTTGGTTCATTCTTTCTGGAGAAAGCCAGTCATCATATCTTAAAAACACTTAAATGGTACTGTGGCTAAATATCTGAAGAACTGAAGTCTCCTGCCAATAGGCATGTGAAACAGCCACCTTGGTTACGGGTCCTTCTGACCCAGTCAAGTCCTCAGATAACTGGGGACCTGGCCGACATCTTGACTGCAACTGCAGACAGTTTCTGAGCCAGAAGTGCCTACCTAACCTCCTCTCGCGTTCCTGACCCTCAGAAACTGTGATTATTTGTTACGCAGAACTAGATATAAGAACAGAACTAGTAATAAAGCACTAATAAAACTATTTACATAGTACTTTTGCTAAAACATTACATTTTTAAAAGGTGAAACAGATGCTTCCTTACTTTCTTCATTCTTGCTGCTTTATTTCTTTGGATTAACCCTGGTCATATATATTTTTGGACATGTTTGAGAGCTGAAATCCTGTTTAGAAGAAGAGAGACCTCATAGAGGTTTGATTGTATCAGCTGGTGAGTTTATAAGAGAATTTTATCCAATAACAATCTCAGATAACATCAATATTTACGAGTTACTAAACACATTAAAGCCTTTTACCTTTTAAAAAGGTGTATCACCGCTAATATTAAATATTGCTGGCAAGTCAGAAAATAGGCCAGAAAGGTTGATTGAGTAACCCAATGCCACATGGCTTATAAATGGTAGAGCATCAATTCAAACTCAAGTCTAGAGAACTTCAATTCATTATATATTTCATCAGACTATTTCAGAGTTTTAGTGTCCACTATTCAATTCAAACAGCTGACACACAGGTAGACATGGCAATCTGTTCAACATTCCAAATCCAATTCCTATGTTCTTCCTAGTATCTTGCAGGAAAGGTCATCAGAGGTATTTCCTGACTGTGATGCAATCTTTGATGCATTACCTCTTCCCACCATTGAGAGTCTCCCTCTGGGATCCAGCCACGCCTTCTGCCATGTGCCAGGAACATGGGGGTATACCACACTCAAAACCTGGTTGATACAGGGATAATAAATGGGCATGCAACAGCACAGACTCTTTTCTCAATTGGAGATTATGCTGAAAGCTCAAGCCAGTTTCCACATCCTCTTCAGGCTAAGCTAAGGCCTATGTTGCAACATCACTGCAGTTCAATTTCTTGTTCTACCCAATGTCATTGTATTCACCTCCTTACTGTTTTTCTTTCACTTCCTCAGTGTTTTTGAAAACAATCCTCAACAAGTTTCCTCCATACAATTTTTTATTTCAGTCTATTTCCCACGTAACCTTTACCATATATCTCAATTCTCAACTCGTTTTCTTATTTTTGAAATGATTGAGCTGGCCTGGATGCTTCTAAGACTGTTTTTCACAGGGTGGTCCCAGTTCCAACAGCATTTTTGTCATCTGGGAACTTGATGGAAATATAAATTTTCCTACTCCATCACAGGCCTCCGAATCCGAACTTGAAAGATAGAGCCATACAACATGTTTAACAACCATCCAGATGATTTTGATGAACCATAAAGTTTGAAAATCATTGTTCTAAGATTTAATCTGGGTTCTTAAACCTTTTGGCTTTCAGTTGCTATCATATAAATGCCCCTCAGCTGGTTGATCCTGAGTCTTCATTGAATTGGATCACATGCAATTTGCGTTTGAAACAATGTAAAATCAGACTGCAATTCAGTAATTGTTAAATGTAGCCACTGAACACTAGATTCTAAATTTTTCTGGAAGGAAAGGTTTACTCCAGGTAGGCTGGTGGGTACAAAAATGTATAAACTTTAGCATAAGGGGATCAGTGCTTTATCATTATGACCATATGCAACCTTTCAGAGGTCACTTTACCTTTCTGATCTGCAGTTTTCTCATGTTTATGATGAGTTTATGTGTTCATGCACTGCCTCCTTTACAGAATTGCAGCAAAAATAAAATGGTATGATTTGGAAAATGAAAGAAGCTTGCAGTCACATGTTTTTCTTGGAATGGAAACTTATATTTTCTATAATTTTTTTAACAGTACACATGTGTATGATTATAAACACCAGTACTTACTGTGAAGCAGGTTTACTGGAACTGGTTAATTGCTTATCTGAATTTGATGAAACAGAACACACACACAACAAGTCATACAAAGCTCGTTTACTACATACAGGGACAAAAGAAGCCTAGGATCCACTCTGAACCAGTTGCTCAAGACTCAAGAAAGCTTCCCAAGGTGGATGCAGTCTTAAGTGCCTTGTACCACAAGAGCCTCCAAAAGAGCAGTCCACCTTCAGTTACATACCTCAGAGGCAATGTGATTCCCTAGGTAAAGCTTGGAAAGACATCTTGCTCCTATGTGAGAGAGGCACAAAGCCCAGATTCTCCTGGGCAATTTCCCTCTGTCTCAAGATGTTACATTCCCTAGGAGGGACAGGAACAGGGCCAAAGCTATTTCAGGTAGTTCCTCCTTACCTCAAGGTGTTGCATTACCAGCACATTCCACAGCTATTCTTAAGAACCCTGGGTAAGGAAGGTGGGGAGAACTGGGGTGGTACAAAGCCACTCAGAAGTATTAAGTATTCTGCACAGGCACACATTGATTACTTATTATGATCTAGGCATATCATGATAGCATATAACATTTAATTTATTTAATTTCTTATAAGAAACATACATTTTACAGAGGGGAAAATTGGTAAGAAAGCTCTTACATATCAGATCTACTATTTCAACATAAAAATCTGTTTGCAGAGTCATAGTTCTTATCCTTTAGTGCCTCCCTCATTTTCTAAAACAAAGGAATTTAAAGATTATTGATAATAATGATCCTACTAGTAGGTAACACTTTCATAGGTCTTACTATATGTGTATACATATATACACATACACATATATGTATGCATGTGTGTTTATGTGTGTATGTATGTGTATGTGTGCATATGTGTGTGTGCATATTTTTGTGTATGTGAACTATATATATGTATGTGTGTGTGCACATGGGCGTGAATATATTAATAGTTATTAATATTAACCTAAATTTACAGACTAAAAGAAAACTAGACCACAGAAAGTTTAAATAGCTTATCCAAGGTCACACAGCCTTGTAGGAAGAAGAACTAGGATTTAAACCTCAGGAGGCTAGTTCTAAAGACTCTGAGCATCATCACTGTGCAATCTTGCCACTCAAAGTAAAATAACACCTTTCTGACATTATCTCAGATAAATTTAAAGATTTTTGCACCTTATTTTTATCACTTTGGTGCACAGTAAACTATACATTTGATCTTGATATGATAGGTTGAAGCATGGTGAATAGAAATGGCTGCTAGGGTTTGTCAAAGATCAGGGAGGAGGTATGATGGCTAACATGGCCAGTGAATTCAGAAATGGAAATTTGCATAAGAAAATACAATAATCATAGAGCATCCACAGTTCAGATTTCTTGAAATATAGTCTAGTTATTCTGAAGCCCATGTATTAAGTAAACGTGAAAATGGGCATGGTAGACATCTTTCATCTTTACATCTTTTCTTCTTGGCTTATGGAGTCTTTCAAAACTGCTCATATTTTGATAGTTTTTCACATTAAGGGGAGACACTATTGCCAAATAAACAACAACAACCTCTGGCTTCCTCAGACTCCATTACTGTGAAGATATGTAAATGTGACATAGGTTTAGCTAATCAGAACTCATGTGAGAGGCTGATGAGAAGGAGAATAACATGAAGCAGTATCTATGAATGGGAAGAGTATTCTTCTAGACCGGGTGTCAGAAAGATCAGCTGTGATGAGAGCTCTTCATATCCTGTCCTGAATTCGATTAGTGGCAGGTGGTGATGACAGTGGTGTTTGTGCCACCCCAGTCTTCTAGCATAATGATGTTTACAGCTGTGCTATTCCTGGCCTCATTTTCCTGAATGGGTAGCATCTAATGCTGTTTCTCTGCCCTACTTGGAGGTTCTGTGAACTACCTAGTTGTTTTATTTATTTATTTATTTATTTTATTTTACTTATGTCCATTTTTTTATGTGTTTTTTTTTATTATACTTTAAGTTCTAGGGTACATGTGCATAACGTGCAGGTTTGTTACATATGTATATTTGTGCCATGTTGGTGTGCTGCACCCATCAACTCGTCAGCACCCATCAATTCATCATTTATATCATGTATAACTCCCCATTGCAATCCCTCCCCCTCCCCCCTCCCCATGATAGGCCCCAGTGTGTGATGTTCCCCTTCCCGAGTCCAAGTGATCTCATTGTTCAGTTCCCACCTATGAGTGAGAACATGTGGTGTTTGGTTTTCTGTTCTTGTGATAGTTTGCTAAGAATGATGGTTTCCAGCTGCATCCATGTCCCTACAAAGGACGCAAACTCATCTTCTTTTATGGCTGCATAGTATTCCATGGTGTATATGTGCCACATTTTCTTAATCCAGTCTGTCACAGATGGACATTTGGGTTGATTCCAAGTCTTTGCTATTGTGAATAGTGCCGCAATAAACATACGTGTGCATGTGTCTTTGTAGTAGAATAATTTATAATCCTTTGGGTATATGCCCAGTATTGGGATGGCTGGGTCATATGGTACATCTAGTTCTAGATCCTTGAGGAATTGCCATACTGTTTTCCATAATGGTTGAACTAGTTTACAATCCCACCAACAGTGTAAAAGTGTTCCTATTTCTCCACATGCTCTCCAACAACTGTTGTTTCCTGATTTTTTAATGATTGCCATTCTAACTGGTGTGAGATGGTATCTCATTGTGGTTTTGATATGCATTTCTCTGATGGCGAGTGATGATGAGCATTTTTTCATGTGTCTGTTGGCTGTATGAATGTCTTCTTTTGAGAAATGTCTGTTCATATCCTTTGCCCACTTTTTGATGGGGTTGTTTTTTTCTTGTATATTTGTTTGAGTTCTTTGTAGATTCTGGATAATAGCCCTTTGTCAGATGAGTGGATTGCAAAAATTTTCTCCCATTCTGTAGGTTGCCTGTTCACTCTGATGGTAGTTTCTTTTGCTGTGCAAAAGCTCTTTAGTTTAATGAGATCCCATTTGTCAATTTTGGCTTTTGCTGCTGTTGCTTTTGGTGTTTTAGACATGAAGTCCTTGCCCATGCCTATGTCCTGAATGGTACTACCTAGATTTTCTTCTAGGGTTTTTATGGTATTAGGTCTAACATTTAAGTCTCTAATCCATCTTGAATTAATCTTCGTATAAGGAGTAAGGAAAGGATCCAGTTTCAGCTTTCTACTTATGGCTAGCCAATTTTCCCAGCACCATTTATTAAATAGGGAATCCTTTCCCCATTTCTTGTTTTTGTCAGGTTTGTCAAAGATCAGATGGCTGTAGATGTGTGGTATTATTTCTGAGGACTCTGTTCTGTTCCATTGGTCTATATCTCTGTTGTGGTACCAGTACCATGCTGTTTTGGTTACTGTAGCCTTGTAGTATAGTTTGAAGTCAGGTAGCGTGATGCCTCCAGCTTTGTTCTTTTGACTTAGGATTGTCTTGGCAATGCGGGCTCTTTTTTGGTTCCATATGAACTTTAAAACAGTTTTTTCCAATTCTGTGAAGAAACTCATTGGTAGCTTGATGGGGATGGCATTGAATCTATAAATAACCTTGGGCAGTATGGCCATTTTCACGATATTGATTCTTCCTATCCATGAGCATGGTATGTTCTTCCATTTGTTAGTGTCCTCTTTGATATCACTGAGCAGTGGTTTGTAGTTCTCCTTGAAGAGGTCCTTTACATCCCTTGTAAGTTGGATTCCTAGGTATTTTATCCTAGTTGTTTTAATAAGCACTCTTTGCTAGCTAGGATCATGCATCACTTATTCATTGCTCTATAATAAACCAACCCAACCAAAATATAGTGACTTAAAAGAACCACCACTTTGCTATTTCTCACAATTCAGCGTCTTCACAATACAGGTTGGGTTCCGAATGAAAATTGTTTTACTGGGCTTTTCTAAGGTCACTGCTGTGGCTGCCATTATCTGGGAGCTTGGCTGCAAATAGATGATAAAATATGGTCTCAAAACACATGACTAGCCATTCTCTGGGGCTCGTTATTGGAGCATCTAGGGATTCAGGACTCCTGAACCAAAATGCGGGTCAGGCTGCTATTGCCTGTGGCCCAATAACAAGATGCACATGAACTCAGAAGGAAGCGAGTTTTTATTTCTGTAACTGGTTACAGGGAGAAGGCCTGGAAATTATCACCAGACCAACTCAAAATTACAAAGTTTTCCAGAGCTTATGTACCTTCTAAGTGATATGTCTATGTCTAATCGTACATTCATCTACAGACATAAGTGATTAGTTTATTTTAATCTATAACTAAGGTCTGAGTCCTGAAGACCTTCCTCTGGAGTCTCAGTAAATGTACTTAATCTAAATGGGTCCAGGTGCTGGAATGATTACTCTTATCTCGTCTCTTGCTAAATCAAGGAGGTTTGAAGAGTTCCTTCAGACCCTCAATAAATTTGTTTGTGGAGGCCTGAGGAGTTTCTTCAGACCCCCAGTAAAACTTATTTAACCCTAAATGGGTCCTGCTAAGAATTCCTTCACTATGTTGTCATGTTTTAAGGCCCAGGAGAGGCCTAGGAAAAACTCTTGATGGGCTTTTGTTACATCCTAGCCTTCGTATAAGGGCACTGGGTTTTAGTGTTTAACTTAACCACGCAGTCAGTGCTGGAACAGTTATGGAGGCCTGCCACACTGAGGCCAAAGCTCAGAAGTCACTTACCACGGCTTCTCCCACTTCTGTTGGTACCTGATGGTAGGATATTAAGTCAAATCTTAAGGATCTTTTAATCTGAGTAAGAAAAACATACTCTAAAAAGTAATTATAAAACAGACCAGATATAATGGAGGTAAATGTTGGGGATAGTGATATCACAAGCAATACAGGAGAGGATATAGCAGAGGCAAGGAGGCGTGAAACAGAATGGTGTGTGTAATTACAAATACTCTGGCTTAGCTGGAGTGGATATAATGACATAAGAAGCAGCTGGAGATGTGGATAGACAGGAAAAACAAAACAGAACACACAAAAAACAAGGAGCAAGTTCACAAGGGTCCTTCTGTGATAGGAAAAGGAATTGGACTCTGTAACTGAACAGACAGAAGTTTTAATCAGTGGTAAAATCTGGTGACATTTTTGCTTTAGCACGATCACTCTGGCAACCATGAGGAAGATAGATATGAGAATACCAAGAACTTGCCTATCCTGGGGGAATCCCAAGGGCATCTTAGAGGCGTTAATGGTATGTGTTTCTGGTTTACATCAAATACACATCCTGGAACACTGTCCACCTGAATATCATTAAGTTGTATTTATGCACAGTTTGAACTCCTAGTTGGAAGTGTTTACATATTTTAAGGGTGGGATATTTGATTTGTCTTTTTCTAGTTTCTAAAGAAAATTTTTAAAAATGGTTCTTAACCTGTGCCTCCATAACTACTCCCTCTATACAAACAAATCTTAATTTAGACTATTAGGTCAAGCTATTTTCTACTCAAAGGCTAATTTTAGACTGAAAGATGAATCTAATTTTGTTGACAATATAAAAAAATCCTGTATCAGTATGCCACCCACAGTCCCATGTATTTTACCGTGCTTACTGTTAATTACTTTAAGTAAGTATCATTATTGATAATTACATGTTTATCACAATACATATTTATGATCTGTTCTCACCACCAGACTGGCAGCCCCCTGAGAATAAACCATGTGGTTTTTCATTTATTGCACTCACACTTTTCTTCATTGTGCATGACACATAAAATCAATGAAAATGTGAGCATGATGAAAGGGGAAGTAACCTCATGTTGTTTAAGTTCTGTTATAGAAGCTAATGCTGAAAAGAAGCTATGATGTAGTGGTGAAAGCAAGGTCTTTGGCATCAGATAGACTAGGATTCAAAAGCTGACCTTGCACAGATGGTTGTGTAACCTCAGACAATATGTTTTAGTTCCCTAGACTAGTCATAACAGATTACCACAATTGAGATGGCTTAAAACAATAGAAATTTCTCTCAAACTTCTGGAGGTCATACGTCCAAAATCAAGAGCTGACAAGGCCACAGTTCCTACAAAGCCTACAGGAGATAATTTCTCTTTGGCTTTCCCAGCTTTTTCTCATGTCTGGCATCCCTTGGCTGTGGCAGTGTACTCTCCAAACTCTGCCTCTGTCTTCACATGGCCTTATTTCCTGTGTCTCCATGTTTGCTGCTTATCTATCTCTTACAAGGAAACTGTTATTAGACTGAAGTTCTACCTGGTATGACTTCATCTCCATGCTTACTTTAATGACACCTACAAAGACCCTATTTTGATATAAGATCAGAATCACAGATACCAGGGATCAAATCTTGGATATAATTTTTGTGAGGACAAAATTGAATTCATCATCACGTTATTTTTGGAGGGCTTCCATAGCAGGATCCCAAGGATTGAGTAGCTATAACAACATATAATTAATTATTTTTTCAAGGTTCTGGGGGCTAGAATTCTCCAGCCAAGGTAGACCCAGCCTCTGGAACCTAGGAGGAAAGAGCCCTGTCTTTGAGGTCATTCTTTTAATTTGTTGAAGGATAACACATGTTCAAAGCCAAATAGTTTTATTAGCCTGTCATGTGGAATCATACGAATCTGCCAGTCTTTGTTTATTTTATTCCATTTTTGTCCTCTTCAGATGAAGCTGGCAGCATTTCCGCTGCTGAAACTCCATCTCTGTTTCCTGGCCTCTGATAATATGCCTAATTAGATGCTTGAACTATACCTGTAGTCTCTTTATAAAAATAATTTTTCAACCAAACCATTGATGTTCTCTGAATAACATTTCTCACTAGTTTGCAATATGGATAGGCTAAGAATTTTACACATCTTCAAGTTCTGGTACCTTTTTGCTTAACATTTCATTCAATTTATCTTTATTCCTCTGATATTGCTAAAGTCAGCAAAGAAAATCCAGGCTGAACTTTCAACCATTTGCACAGAAGTCTTCCCAACTAAATATCAAAGTTTGTCAGTTTCCAATAACATATTCCTCATTTCCTTCTGAGGCCTCATCAGAATCACTTTGAATGTCCATATTCCTAACAATTTCTTCAGGGTAATCTAGTGGTGGTGAGAGATAATATGCATCTCAAAACTCTTCCAGGCTCTACCCATTACCCAGTTCCGAAGACACTTCTACATTTTAAAATATTTGTTATAGCAGCACTCTACTTAACACTAAAATCCACTGTAGTTTGCTATGGCTGCCAAAACAAAATACCACAGACTAGGTTGTTTAAACAACAAAAAATTGATTTCCTCATGGTTCTAAAGTCTGGAAGCACAGGATCATGGTGCCGGCAGAGTTGGTTTTCTCTGAGGCATCTCTTCTTGACTTGCAGATTGCTGCCTTCTTCCTGTCTCTTTGCATGGTAGTCCTTCTGTGCACGTACATCCCTGGGTGTCTCCCTTTGTGTGTTACAATTCTCTCTTTTTATCAAATTATATCTGTCAGATTAAATTAGGACCTACCTAGATAATCTTGTTTAAATTTAATTACCTCTTTAAAGGCCGCACTATGTTTTCAAATACAATCTTGTTCTGAGGTAATTGAAGTTAGGGCTTCAACACATAAACGTGGGGGGAAAACAACCTGTAATACTGACAAAATCTCCATGCAAGTTCCGAGATATAGAAACACAGTACACAATATAGAGGAACTCCTCCTACCACAAACTAAACTAAGTTATTGAGTGTTGCTTAGCATGAATCTCTGAAATGATGATCCGCAACCTAATCACTTTTTGTGAGAAGCTCCAACGAGTGTGCCCTACCACCAGCCTTTAAAATCACAATGGGATTATAGGCTTTCTGCATGCCTCAGCCACATGGAAATAGCAAGATAGAAGATGATAATCAACTCTGTGAGCTTTAATTTAAGAAGATAAAGAGAATCCACATGGATTGTTAAAGACACCCCAAATCCCAGGGAGAAGAACATGGGCAAACACCCTCCATGACGTTATTTGGCTGATACAAGTAAGTGAGGCCCTGGTACATGAGAGAGGCAGAGAACCTCCCTCTGTGACTCACTTTTCATGGAGATCTAAGCAACCCAGTCTGAGGGAGAGCCCTTTGCTTCTCCCACTCTGTGGAGGTAACTTGGAGAGAGGATTAGAAGCACTGAGAGGACAAGACACCAGGAAAAGCTACAGGCATTTTTCCAGACCCAGGACTGAGAGAAATACACCATTTTTAATCCAAGTGAATACAAAGTCAGGCTTTTTTTTTTTTTTTTTTTTTTTTTTTTTGTCAACTTGGCAGTATAGCCACACAGATATTTTAGTTTTGGGCTCTGGAGAGGGGTAGGAGCCTTCACCACCATGGAAAGCACCTCAGCAGAAGGTGGTGAAATTGTAGTCTCCCCTATCACAAGCCTTGAGCAGAAGGAGAGCTGCTACAGCCGCAGTTCCTTCTGGATGACGAGACTTGCAGCCAGGACCTGTTTGATGAGCAGGCACATGTTTGTGTGTGTTATTGCTGGTTTCCCCAGCCTGCTTCCCTGAGATCACAGTGCAGTGGGGCCCTCTCTGCTTCACCCTCAGGTAGAACTCCAGGCATTCCAACAGCACTCTTACCTGGATTAGCAACCTGAGGGGTCACACCCTTCTTGTACAAAGGCTATGGTATAAAAGGGCCCTCTCTGCTCCATACCCAGGCATATCTGCAAACATGCAGAGCACTCTCTCACTGGAATCAGCAGCCTGATGGACCTCACCATTCCTGTACATTGATTTTAATGCAGTGGGTCCCTTTCTGCTCCACACTCAGGCAGGTATCCAGGTATTCAGAGAACGTGCTCACATAGACTAGCAGCCTGAGTCACCCTATCATTCCTGTGCAGAGATACTCATGTACAAGAAGTGGAGTGCTGTTATAACAAATATTTTAAAAAGTGGAAGTGTCTTTGAAACTGGGTAATGGGTAGAGACTGGAAGAGTTTTGAGACATATGTTGTAAAAACCTAGATTGCCCTGAAGATACTGTTGTTAGAAATATGGACATTCAAGGTGATTCTGATGAGGTCTCAGGATGAAATGAGGAACATGTTATTGGAAACTGAAAAACATTGATATTTAGTTGGGAAGACTTCTAAGCAAACTCTCTCTGCTTCATGCCCAGGCAGATCTCTAAGCATATGAAGTACCCACTTACCTGGTTCAGCAACTTGAGCCACTCCACCTTTCCTGGGCATAGATTATGGTATAGCATTGCTATCTCTACTCCAAGCACAAGAGACAATTTCAGAGCTTGAAGACCAGTCTTTTGAACTAACTCAGTCAGACATACATAAAAAAAATTTCAAACAAATGAACAAAGTTTTAGAGAAACATAGTATTATGTATAGTGACCAAACCTACAAATTATTGGCATTCCTGAGAGAGAAGGAGAAGAAGTAAGCAACAGGAAAAACTTATTTGAAGGAATAATTCAGGAGAATTTATTTAATCTTGTTAGAGAGGTAGACAAGATATAAGAAATACAGAGACCATCAGAGAGATATAATACAAAGTAAGCATTACCAAGGCATATGGTCAACAGACCGTCCAAGGTTAATGCTAAATTAAAAACCTTAAAAGTGGCTAGAGAAAAAGGTCAGATTACATACTAAGGGAAAATTATCAGGCTAGCAGTGAAATTTTCAGAAGAAACCTTACAAACCAAAAGAGATTGAGAGCCTTTTTCAGCATTTCTAAAGAAAAGAACTGCCAACCAGGAATTTCATGTTTTGCAAAACTAAGCATCATAAGTGAAGGAGAAATAAAATATTTTCCAGACAAGCAAATGCTAAGGGAATTTGTTAACAATAGACCAGCCTCTCAAGAGTTCTGTGAGTTTTAAACAAATACATGAAGGAACAATACCTGCTACAACAGAACACACTTAAGTACATAGCCCACAGACCCTAGAAGGCAGTCACACAATGGAAACTACAAAGCAATCAGCTCAAAACTTAATGACAGGATTAAAGCCTAATGCGTCAATATTAACTGTGCATGTAAGTGGTCTAAATGCCCCCATTTAGGAGGCACAGAGTTGCATTTTGGATTAAAAAGTAAGACCCATGCTGCATCTGCTGTCTTCAAGAGACTCATCTCACATGTGATGACACCCATAGTCTCAAAGTAAAAGGTTGAAGAAAAACCTATCAAGCCAACAGAAAACAAGAAAAAGCAAGGGTCACTATTCTTATTTCAGATTGAACAGATGTTAAACCAACAACAGAAAAAT
Organism: Trachypithecus francoisi; assembly: GCF_009764315.1. Taxonomy (NCBI): domain Eukaryota; kingdom Metazoa; phylum Chordata; class Mammalia; order Primates; family Cercopithecidae; genus Trachypithecus; species Trachypithecus francoisi. The sequence continues at coordinate 11,078,718 of NW_022681454.1, read as the reverse complement.
AAAATACAAAGAAAAAATACAAAACAAATATCTGATAAACAATTCAATTCAACAAGACTTAACTCTTCTAAATATATGTGCACCTAACATTGGAGCACCCAGATTTATAAAACAACTACTTCTAGACCTATGAAAAGACATAGCCACACCATAATAGTGACAGACTTCAACACCCAACTGACAGCATTAGACGGATCATTGAGGCAGAAATCTAACAAAGAATTCTGGATTCCAATTTGGCACTTGATCAATTGGAGCTAATAAACATCTACAAACACTTTCTTCCATAAACTACAGAATATACATTCTTTTTATCTACACATGAAACATCCTCCAAGATTGAACAAATGCTAAGCCATAAAGCAAGTTTCAGTAAATTAAAAAAAAAAAAAAATCAGAATCATATCAACCATATTCTTGGACCTCAGTGTGATAAAACAGAAATCAAAACCAAAAAGGTCTCCTGAAACCACATAATTACATGGAAATTAAACAAGTTGCTTCTGAATGACTTTTGGGTAAATAAGTAAATTAAGGCAGAAATCAATTTTTTTAAATAAATGAAAACAGAGATCTACCATACCAAAATCTCAGAGATGCAGCAAAAGCAATGTTAATAGGAAAGTTTATAGTGTTAAATGCCTACCTCAAATGTTAGAAAGATCTCAAATTAACAATCTAGCATCACACCTATAGGAACTTGAAAAACAAGCACAAATTAACCCCAAGGCTAGCAGAAGAAAACAAATAACTAAAATCAGAATAGAACTGAAAGAAATTGAGACCCAAAATACATATTAAAAAATAACAAAATCAAGAATTGATTTTTTGAAAAGACAAAGAAGATGAATAGACTGTTAGCTAGATTAATGAAGAAAAATACACAGAAGATCCAAATAAGCACAATTAAAAACAATGAAGGTGATATCACAATTGATTCCATGGAAATACAAAACATCCTCAGACACTATTATGAAGATTTGTATGCACATAAACTAGAAAATCTAGAGGAAACTGATAAATTCCTAGAAACCCACAATAACCAAAGATGGAATCAGGGAAAAAACTAAAACCCTGAACAGACCAATATTGAGTTTCAAAATTGAACCAATAATAAAAAAAGTTAACCAAAAAGAAACATTCCAGATGGATTCCTAACAGAATTCTACCAGATGTACAAAGAAGAGCTGGTACTAATTCTGCTGAAACTAATCTAAAATTTCAAATAGGAGAGACTCCTCTTTACTAATTTTATAAATCTGGCCTCACCCTGATTCCAAAACCTGTCAAAGACAACAAAAAAAGAAAACTACAAATCAATATCCCTGACGAACATAGACACACAAATCCTCAAAAGTACTTGTGAACTAGTATTTTGTATCCAGCGGCACATGAATTTACTATAATAAATTAGGTTTCATTTCTGGCATGCAAGGTTGGTTCAATATACACAAATCAGTGAATGTGATTTACTACATAAACAAAATTAAAAACTGTGTAATCTCAATAGACAAGGAAGGAGCCTTTGATAAAATCCAACATCCCTTCGTGATAAAAACCCTCAACAAAATAGGCATCAAAAGGACTTACCTCAAAATAATAAAAGCTGTTTATGACAAACCCACAGTCAACATCATACTGAATGGGCAAAATCTGAAAGCATTCCCCTTGAGAACTATAACAAGACAAGGATGTTCACTCTCACCACTCCTATTCACCACAGTACTGTAAGTCCTAGCCAGAGCAATTGGGCAAAAGGAAAAAAAAAAAAAATAGAAGCTATCAAAATAGGAAAAGAAGAAGTTAACCTATCTCTCTTTACTGATGATATGATTCTATACCTAGAAAACGCTAAAGATTCTGCCAAAAGGCTCCTGGAAATAGTAAATTACATCAATAAAGTTTCAGGATACAAAATCAATGTATGAAATTCAGTAGCATTTCTATAAACCAATAATGTTCAAGGTGGGAGCCAAATTAATAAAACAATACCATTTACAATAACCACAAAAATACCTAGGAATACATCTAACCAAGGAGATAAAAGATCTCTACAAGGAAAACTATAAAACACTGGTGAAAATTTATAGATGAAACAAATATAAAAACATCTTATGCTCATGGATTGGAAAAATCAGTATCATTAAAATGGCCACACTTCCTAAACAATCTACAGATTCAATGCTATTCTTTTTAAACTACCAATGTCATTTTCTTCAGAAAGTTAGAAAAAAACTATTCTAAAATGCATATAGAATCAAAAAAATAGTCTGAATATCCCAAGCAAAAAGAACAAAATCAGAGGCATCACATTATCCAAATTTGGACTATAATATAAGGATATAGTAACCAAAACAGCATGGTACTGGTACAAAAACAAAACACACACACAAAACAAACATACACCAATGACACAGGTTAGAGAACCCAAAAATAAAGCCATACACGTACAGCCATCTGATCTTCAACAAAGCTGACAAAAATTAGCAATGGGGAAATGACAACTTATTTAATAAATAGTGCTTTGATTGCTGGCCAGTTATATGCAGGAGAGTAAAATTGGATCCCTACCTTTCGTTATATGTGAAAGTTAACACAATTTAAATGTAAGATCTCAAACTCTAAGAATCCTAGGAGAAAACTTAGGAAACACCATTCTGGACATCAGCCTTGGGAAATGAGTTATGTTTAAGTCCTCAAAAGCAACTGCAACGAAAACTAAAATTGACAGGGAGACTTAATTAAACTAAAGAGCTTCTGTACAGCAAAAGAAACTATCAACAAATAAACAGCCAAACCCACAGAAAGGGAAAAATATTCACAAACTATGCATCCAACAAAGGCCTAGTGTCCAGAATCTATCTATCTCTATCTCTCTATCTAAATTAATACAACAAGCTAAAACAACCCCCTTAAAAAGTGGGCAAAAGACAGACACTTCTCAAAAGAAAACATTCAGGTGGTCAAAAGACAAACTAAATGAAATGGCAAACCTAAATGCAACCACACTGATATTGAAATAAATGTAATTCTTCTAAATACAGTGATCAAAAGCCATAGATTGCCAACTTGGAAAAAATGCAAGACCCGACAATGGACTTTCTACACAATAATTCACTTTAAATATAAAGATACAGATAGGATAAGTGTTTTTAAAAGACAGTGCCTTAGTCCATTCAGGTGCTATAACAAACTACCATAGACTGAACGAGTGACTTGTTAACAACAGAATTTCTTTCTTATAGTTGTCGAAACTGGAAAGTTGAAGAGATCAAGGAACCCACAGATTTAGTGTCTGGTGAAGGTCTGTTTCCTGTTCTTAGAGTGCACTCTTCTTGCTGTAACCTCAGGTTGCAAAGGAGGCAAACGAGTTCTATGGAGTCTGCTTTATAGGAAACTTACCCTATTTATGAAGTCTCCACCCTCATAACCTAATCACCCTCTAAAGGTCCCACCTCCAAATATCATCTCATTGCTGATTAGATCTCAACACAGGAATTTTGGAAGTAACTCAAGCATTCAGTCTATACCAGAAGGAAAATGTGATACCATAAAAGAAAAAAGGCACTTGTCAAAATAAAGCTTGAACAGAAATTTTAGTATTAGAAATATTGTACTCTGTAACAAGAAAAATTAGGAACAAAAAGAAAAATGACATAGTAATATAACAGCCAATTTACTAAGAATACATGAAATTTGTGTGTATGAACCTATCGAGAAGTTATTACATGAAGTAAAATCTGATAGAACTAAAAGTATAAAGAAGCAAATCCAACAATTTTCATTAGAAATGTTATTATTCTGTGTTAGTACTCTTCAGAACAAGCAGAAAAATAGGAAAATAGGAAGGATATAGAAGATCTGAACAACATTTACAATGAATTTGATCCCTTTGATTTTTATAGGTGGCTCTGTCAAAAGCAACAAGAGATAACTTATTTTAAGTGCATAATTTTGCACTTAACTGTGTTCACAGAATTGAACATTTGCCAAGATAGACTATATTCTGGAACACAAAATTCAACAAATTTAAAAGACTAGAAAACATCCAAATTATAGCTTTTTAGCAAAACAGAATAATAACTGAAATCAGTAACAAAAAGAGGTCTGAAAAGTTTACAAATATTTAAAAGTTAAACATACTTCTTAAAAAAATCCATGAGTCAAGAAAAATTCAAAAATAAAAATTCCAAATAAACATTTATATATATATATATAAAGATATATATATTATATATCTTTTTAAATTTATATATAAAACCTTGTGGGATGCTGGTAGAGCAGTGCTCAGGGAAAAGCTTATGTCATTAAATGCTTCTATTAGAATACATACTAAAGTTTTAAGTCAGTAATCACTCCTTTTATCTAAAAAAAAAACTAGAGACATAAGAGCAAAATTAAACTCTAAGCAAATACAATAAGGTAAATAATAAAGATATTATCAGAAATCAATTAAATTGAAACAAATAGTAGAAAATACAATAAACTAAAGCTAGTTCTTTGAAAATATCTAAACAAAATGACTAATAAAATGTAAGAAAATCCAAATAACGCATATCATGAATGAAAGGAGGTGAAACTACTACAGACGTTAAAAACACTAATCAGGAGTAATTTCATACATCTTTATGATAACAAATTCATTATCTTAATAATACTGTCTCAAGTAGGCCAATTCTATAATAACACAAAGAGTTCACTATGAAGAAACTGATAACCAGAAAAATCTTATCTATAATAATTAATTTAATTCTTACTTTTAATAACTTTCAAAAATAAAACCTCAGGACAAAATAGCTTACTCATTATTCCTACCAAATATTTTAGAAAAAAATCATATCAATGATGTACAAATTTGTGAAGAAAACAGGATGTATGTGCATATTCTGAACTCATTTTATAAATCTAGAATGGTCCAAAACAGACTCAAACACTAAAGATCACTGCATACCAACATACCTATGAATATGGATGTAGATGCATGAGTGTAGATGTGACTTATGAATGTAGAACATTCAGAAGGTTAACAAATAGAATACAAAAATATGGCGAATAATGCATCATGATCAAGTACTATTTATCCTAATGCAGAGATTTACTATTTAAAAATCAATTAATGTAATTTACCATATCAACAGAATAAAAAAGTATCATCTCAATAGATACTGAGTAACTATTAAAATGAATTATCTGTTTATTATAAAAGCTTTTAAAACAAACAATAGAAGGAAAAATCAATAACTTGATATGTTATGATGAGAGACTGCGTAATCCCCTCCTAAGATTGAAATGAAGAAAGGATGTTTTCTCTTACCTCTTTAATTCAATATCATATTGGAGGTCCTAGACAGTATAAAAGGGCAATCAATCAATAAGGTATGAATTGGAAAAGAGAAAATAAAACTGTCTCTATCAACAGATGGTAGTATTTCTTGCATAAAAAGTGTCAAGCAATCAACAAAAAGACCCTTGAACTAATAAATATATTTAACAAGTTTTTAGTATATAATATCAATATTTTTAAAAATGTTTAAAAATATTTACATACTATCAATGAAAAGCTTGAATTGAAATTTTAAAAACTAGCCTTCAATACTTATGTATGTAAGTAGTAAAATATGTGGAGAATCTTGCACTGAAAACTGCATTACAGTGATTTAAGGAATCACTGTATACTTAACTAGAGAGTTATACTGAGTTCACAGATTGGAAAACATAGGATGCTTAGATGGCAGTGCTTCCCAAATTGATTCATGGATTTAATGAAAGCCAAAGCAAAATTTCAACAGAAGTTTTAGTAATTATGAACAAATCGATTATAAACTTTATATGGAAAACCAAAGGCTTGAAATAACAAAATGATTTTGAAAAGTGAGAATGAAGCTGTAGAATTCATATTCCCTGATTTCAAGACTTAGTATATATTTGTAGTACTCAAGACAGTGTGCCATTAATAAAGGAATAGATACACAGACCAATGAAGTAAAATAGAGTACAGGAAAAGTCTCTCTCTCTCTCTCTCTCTCTCTCTCTTCTCTCTCTCTCTCTCCTCTCTCTCTCTCTCTATATATATATATATATATATGCGTGTGTGTGTATATATATATATGCTCCCAAAAATGATCTATATTGTGTATCTCACACAAAAATGACTACAAATTGATCATTGACTTTACTGTCAAACCTAAAACTAAAAAATGTTGTGGCCTTAGGCAAAGAACACAAATCATATATCTTTAACATGAAATAAATAACAGGATCTAGAAAAAAATAAATATAATTAAAATGTAACACTTCTACTCTTTGAAAGGCCCCACTAAAATAACAAGTAGACCTGACAAAGACTCAGAAGGAAATATTTGCAAAACTTATAGCTGACAAAGTACATATATAACAAACTTTCAATCTCAATAACTAGAAAATGAATAACCCAATTAAAACATAGATGAAAGATTTGAAAAATATCTCACCAAAGAATATATACAGGTGGCAAGTAATCACATAAAATACGTTCAACATTGTATAATATGTATTATAATATATAATAAAATGATGTTCAACATCATATATTGACATATACATATATGTAGTTATTTTACATTCTATACTGTTGTTTGGATGTTTGTGCCTCCTCTAAAATTTGTGTTGAGACATAATCCCCAATGCAACAGTGTTAAGAGGTGGAGTCTTTAGGAAGTAGTTAGGCCATGAAATTAGCCATAGATGGGATGGGGAACCTTATATAAGGGCTGGAGAAACCTAAGTAGACCCTCTTTTGTTCTACCACATAAGAACACCGTATTCAAATTACGATCTTGGATGCAAAGCCTGGGCCTTCATCAGACACCAAACCTGCTAATACCTTGATCTTGGAATGTCCAACTTCCAGAACTGTAAGAAATGAATTTCTATTATTTTAAAATTACCTGGTCTCAGCAAGAATACAGAACAGCTGGAACACTGTACATTGTCTAGTGAGCACAAAAATGGTACAGCCATTCTGAAGTTAAACATATAAATATCATATGACCCGGAAATCTCACTCCTAGGAAATAACCAAAGAGAAATACAAACTTATTTTCACACAAAATCCCGTAAGCGAATGTATGCATTGACTTTATTCACTATTGTTGTCATTTGGAAGTAATCCAAATTGACCCATGTCTACTATGAAATACTATTCAGCAATAAAAGGAACAAAACTATTGATACACGAAACAACATGGATGAATCTGAAATCTGTTTTCTTAAATGAGAAAATTCAGACTCAAATATGTAACACCAGTTGTATGATATCCTAGAAAAGGCAAAATATAGAAACAGAAAACAGATCAGTGGTTGTTGGCAATTGTGGAGTGGAGGAGGAATTTATTACAAAAGTACAACAAGAGGAAAATTTTGGGGGTGGTGAAACTATTTGGTTTTTTGATTATGGTAGTAGTTATATGATTGTATGCTCTTGTTAAAATTCAGAACTGTAAAAATGTAATTTTACTATTATAAACAAGTTAAAAAAGGGAATAAATATCATATAATAGGAAGTGACAATGAAATTATGAGTCTAGTAAATAAGACAAGAAACGGACTTTCTAGCTGGGTATGGTGGTACACGCCTGTAGTTCCAGCTACTTGGTGGGGTGAGGTGGGAGGATTACTTGAGCCCGGGAGGTTGAGGCTGCAGTGAGCTATGATTGCGACACTGCATTCCAGCCTAGGCAACAGAGTAAGACCCTGTCTTAAAACAAGAAAAAAAAAGAAAGAAAGAAAGAAAATAAGAAGAAGTGAAGATTTTCACTGGGGCAATATTTGTGGAAATAAACAAACATGAATAGATTCTAGGTGTGTTTTTCGAGTTTCACTGAGAGGTTTTGCCATGTTTGCATGTCATGGTTGAGGGAGAATGATAGCAGAGTAGCATCTAGTTTTTGTCTTAATCAGTGGGATGAGTCTTAAGGTAATTTACTGAGAACAGAGAAGGGAGGATAGGTTGACAAACATTTTCAAGTGTATTTCGAAAACTTTATTAAATGCCTACTCAATATCAGTATGTGGATTTTACCCACACAAATGAACCTATCCAATAGAGATATTCTTAATTACTCAAGGTAACACACATGCACACGCGCACGTGCATGCACGCACACCCCCATACACATACACACAAACATACCCCAGCCTCCGCTACTAAAGATGAGAGGATAGTGTAGTTAACCAGGAGGTTATAAGAGTTCAGATAAAGTTTTTCCCCTGGCCTGGTAACAGAAGCACAAACTTCATATCGAAGACAGTCTTTGGCCTGAGCCTGGAAAAACAGGGAAGATCTGTCTCCTCTGAAAACAGGACTATCATAGAATCCCCTTTGCATGCCAACATTTATATTTGTTTATAATGAAAACAATTAAAACCATGTATATGCAAAACTTTGTGAACAGTAGTGTGCCATGTAATAATTGTCTGTCCCACCATTACTGTTGTTAATGTGCGCATTATAATTCCCTCAATCCATGCACTCTTGCTGTTAAACCTGGGTTTTAAAACCAACATGTGTAATAGGATAGTGTTTCCTGATACCAGAATCAAATACCATAGTGATGTCAATCTAACACATATTTTATGCTGTGCTATGTGTCATTGCTTTGGTCAGCATGTAATTAAGAAGCAGGACAGGTAATGGAACAGAGTACTGGTCTGGGACTGGGCAGATTTGTGTTCTGGATTTATACCTTCCATTAATTAACTCTGTGACCTTGGGCAAGCCTCCTTCTCTCTCTGGTCCTCAGATTTGCCATCTGTGAAGTAAAGATGCTGGATAACATGCTCTCCAGGTCCCTTTCCTATATATCGTTGTGTGCAATTATCTGAGCTGAACTGACCAAAACATTTCAAAGAGAACTTGCCGAAGACTTTATAAGCACATGGCAGAGCCAGAAGAGAAAGCTTTCAGCAGGAGTTCTCACAAATTTGAGCCCTGTGGATTAGTGAAGGGAACCTGACACCGCTGACCCAGGCCAGGGGGATGCACAGGGCTGGATTGAGGCTGTGTTAACATCTGGCCCTGAGTGGTGACAATTTACTGAAGAAGATAATATAGCAGATTGGTCTGGACTGAAGCTACTATTTCAGAAGGTTATGAATCCCAAGCCCTCAGACGGGGCAGAACAGATTTTATAGACAAATAAATTGTATCAATAATAATAACAATAGTAGTCCAGTAGTTATTGTAATAATAGCTGGGTTAATTGTGTGTTTACTCTCTTCAGCAGTCAGACACTATTAAAAGAAGTTTGTGTGCATAAACTCAGATAATCTTCTCAGCTCTGTATGGCACATACTATTATTACCCCAAATTTACAGATGAGGAAAATGCCCAGACAAGTTAAGTCTGTGGCTAAAAGTCACACACTAATAAGTGGTAGAACCAGATTTTTAAATTGAAGCAGTCTATCTCTTTAGTTAGGGATTGCATTCACTGTGCTACAAAACACACACACACACACATACACACACACACACACACCTTTTCATAGAGACATACATTGTTAAACATAGAGTACATTCACAAAGTATAGTTCTCTTTGCAGAACTATACTGTTTACCCAAATTCAAACATTTTATCTTTATTTTTTTAATTTTAACTTTTATAGCATTTTACAGTAGCATACACCCGCTTCTGGTTCACCCCTTGACAAAACTAGGCATATCCCTGGAGACCCTGCTGAAATGCCACCACAAATTACATTACTGACTCCTTTAGTGGAAGTAATTCTCTGATCTTCTGCTTTCCCACACCACTTTGAGTGTGTTCTTACCATTCCTACTCTTGTCAGCTTTATTTCAGTGATTGTTTACGTAGGCTCATGAAGTCTGCTTATGAAGTAATGAGTGTCCCAGGCTTGAGGCTGATGTTCCACACACTTTGATATACCCAGTCTTTTCTAATGATCCTGGAATAAAGTAAGTGCCTGGTAAATGTTTTATGAATGAATGAATGAATGAATGAATGAATAGAAAAACACATCATTTCAAATGACCCTTCCGATAAACTCGTGAACTAAGCAGGCAGCATTCATCATCACCATTTTCCAGAAAACGCAATGTGGCTCAAAGAAGTAAAACGTATTCTCTAAGTTCTCTCCAGTAACCAAAAATGTAGGCCAGACTGGAAGCCTAAGTCTTTTGACTCAGTCCAATGTCCTGCTAGCGTTGTTATAATTCTCCCAGGAACCTGGAAGAAATGTGTGAAGATGTGAGCTCTTGGAGGTACTTTCAGGCTGGGAATAGGGACTGCAAACTCCCTGGACGGTTGTTTCTCTGCTTTGCACTGCTTGCACACCATCCAAAAAATAAGGCATAAATAACGATGGAGATTCCAGCTTTAGGGTTCTTTCATTCACTTGCTCACTCATTCATTCAATAAAATTTTGTTCTTTGAGTACCAACTGATTTTCTGCTTCTTTTAGACTATAGCAAAACAAAAATAGATGAAGTCCTTGTTCTTATGGAGCTTATGTTTCAGCAGGGAAGACAGAAAATAAGCATATTTGCATGCCAGATATTATTTCTATTTTTTCTATCCACCAATAATAGACACTTAGAGAAGATCTGGGGAGTAGATAACAGGAAAAGTAGATGAAAGGAAAATAATCACCCATAGAAGTTGAGGCAGTCAATTGGGCAGACAGCCAAGTTGGAGTTTGCAGCAGCGACCAGGCTAGCTCCTATGCATGCACATTCTTGTGGTTTTGCTGGCACCTTCTTTGCAATTTTAGTCCTTCTAAATTTCCTGAAAGTCATCTAAGACTTTGTCTAATCTTTGTTCTCCCAGAACTTCCAATGGTTTTCAATGCGTTTCCTCTATTAAAATTTTTCTTCTTAAAATAACTACAGAGTTCTCTGCTTTCCTGATAGAACTTTGAATTATAATGTTAGGTAGCAATAAATTCAGTGAAATGTGAAGAAGTAGAGTAAGTGGATAAAGTGTGGTAGCGAGTGAAGTGCTTGATTTCAGAGATCATAGAAACTTTGACTGAGGATGTATCATTTTCAGAGAGACCTGAATCAAGAGGCCATGTCGATATCTGAGGTAGTACATTTCACTCCTAGACGATGACAAAACAAGAGACAGACTGTGAGTACAAAATTGCTGTCTTCATGGAAAATCTTCAAGACAAATCTGGCTGTAGGAGTGTGAGAATAGGGAAAATGGGTAGAAGATGAGAGATTCAGGGCTCCATTCATGGAGAGCCTTGAGGGCTATGGCAAGGCATTTGGATTTGATACTCTAAAGGATTTAGAGAAGAGGAGTGACATGAAGGAATATGGATGGGGCACTCCACCCCATGTCAACAGAACCTGCATTAGTTTATCAACGGTGCTCCCATATTAACAGCTAATATATATGCAGAATTATAAAGTTTACAAAGTGATTCTGTATTATTCCTTCATTAGATCTTAACATTAACCCTGCTGTGTTAATATTCTGGTTTTACTGGTTAGGAATTGGAAATTATGAGAACTTGAATTGTGGACCCGAAGTAAACGGGAAAGTGACAAAGCTGAGCATCAAATCCAGGTTTCCTGGGCCACAGTCAAAGACGCATTCTGTGAGGTCACAGGTGGCTTTGTTTTTTTCTTCTTTTCCCTTTCCAACTTTTATTTTAGGTTCGTGGGTTACATGCACAGGTTTGTTATATAGTTAAGTTGTGTGTCCTGGGGGTTTGGTGTACAGATGATTTTGTCACACAGGTAACAAGCATAGAGCCTGATAGGTAGTTTGTTCATCTTGACCCTCCTTTTAACCTCCACCCTCGTGTAAGCTCCAGTATCTCTTCCCTTCTTCATGTCCATGTGTACTCAATGTTTAGCTCCTACTTATAAGTGAGAACATTCATATTTGGTTTTCTATTCCTATGTTAATTTGCTTAAGACAACAGCCTCCTGCTGCATCTATGTTGCTGCACAGGACATAATTTCTTTTTTATGACTGTGTAGTATTCCATTGTGTATTTGTACCACATTTTCTCTATCCAATCCATTATTGATGGGTATTTAGGTTGATTCTATGTCTTTGCTATCATTAATAGTGCTACAGTAAATATACATGTGCATGTGTCTTTATGGTACAATGATTTATATTTGTATGGGCATCTATCTAGTATATATTGCTGGAATTCCTGGGTGGAATAGTAATTCTGGTTTAAGTTCTTGTAGAAATCTCCAAACTGCTTTGCACGGTGGCTGAAATAGTTTACATTCCCACCAGCAGTGTGTAAGAATTCCTTTTCTCAGCAACCTCCCCAGCATCTGTTATGTTTTGACTTTTTCATAAAATAGCCATTCTTTCTGGTGTGAGATGTTGTGGAGATTTGTGTTTCTCTAATGATGACTGATGTTGAACACTTTTTCCTCTGCTTATTGGCCATATGTATGTCTTCTTTTGAGAACTGTCAGCTCATGTCCTTTGCCCATCTTTTAATGACGTTGTTTGTTTTTTGCTTGTTAATTTGTTTCATTTTCTTATAGATTCTGAATGACTTTTGTGACATGAGAAGAGAACTGCCCTCTTTTTACTGACCAAATAATAGCAGTTATTAGTTATGGATCCTTTATATGTTTCAAGGCATTGCAAAGCAATGGACCCAAAACTTGGTGCAGGCAGAATGAATCTGGAGTTTGAGTGGTTAAGGTCCATGCTATTCAGCAGTGATTTCCCAAATGTGCATTCAAAACCTCGAGGCTTCAGTCAAAATGCAGATTCCAATTCAAGAGGACTGGGTCAGGTCTGAGATTCTGGCTTTCTAACTAGCACTCAGGAGTTTCTAATGCTGCTTGCCCACAGGCCAGGCTCTACAGCACAACACTGAGTAACTGATCAATCAAGACATAGCTTTGAGCCTATATTTCCTGCTTGGGTCTGTGAGAATAAGCTTATAGTGACTTCATCTCATCTAAGGCCAGCAATATGCACTCAAATGTTTGAAAGGAAAAGCGATTTCTATCTTTTAACATAAACTGGTTATCAACTAAATTTGCAATTGTTTGCTTTTGGTGCCAGAATATCTAGCTGTAAACAATATTCAACATTTTTCTACACATTTCTACCTTAAAATTCTAAATGTGTCTAAATGTTTTACTATCCTGAGAATAAAGATTTCACAAAGTGACTGTAGCCTATAAAAGGGTTAAACATTGTTATTTTTCTAAATAAGAATTTTTAAAGTAAAACAATTAAATATATTTGAAGAATTAGAAAGAATACATATGTATTTTTGTATATATGCTTCATTATAACTGAAGAATGATCTTAGATTAGAGGTTACATTTTATTACCTCAATGACTTTAAAGTATAAAATATGGCCATTTTACTGAATGATTGAGTACATTTAATTGCAGTTATATACTATGAACTATTGATCCAATAATTATTCATGTGGACTATTAAAATGGGTTGATTCATTTTTTATTTTACCTTTTCTAAGCAATGCTTATATATTATTTGCAATTTGAGAGCTGGGATTAAACTTTTTAGTACAATACAGTATTTCTAAAGTAGGGCAGGTCTTTGTGGGAGTCCAAGGTAACATTGTATAATCAAAAATTGAGCAACTTTAAATTTCAGCAGCCAAAATGTACCCTTTTTCTTCAGTTAAATGTTTTAATTGCTGGGGTATTCACTGGGACTTATGAACTTTTCTGATATAAATGGAATATTTAATATGAAGTATAAAATAAGTATTTTAAGTGTTCTGCAGATTTCTCAAAAAGTAATTGAAGGGGTGTTCCTTTTTCTCTCTACTTGTGTTTGTGGGTTTTTTTTTTTTTTTTTTTGGCTCCTAGTAAAGAATTTCTTCCTTAATTCAGTCATTTTTCCTTTTTTAATTAAGAACAAAAGTATTGGGTCAGTGCAATGGTTCAGTAAGGGATATTTTAAATATAACAAAATACTCTGTAGGTCTTGTGTCTTACTCTTGCTTTTATGTACTCTCTTTTGATCGGCAGTGCATCAAGCACCTTTTCATGTTTAAGCGCTTATTGTGTATCTAGTTCTCTTTTGAGTGATGGGATACACTGACACTCATTATGTAACCACTATGTGCAGGTCAGGTAGCTGCCAATATTTTATGAATACCATCTCATTTAAAATAGTTATGTCATTAACTCCTTTGTATAGATTAATAAAAGAAAAGGGAAAGAAAGTCAATTGAATTTCCAAGAATGCAAATCCAGGAAGGAACAGAACTCAGATTCATAAGGTAGCTCTGATTTTTGCTGGAGTTTGTTTTCTTTCAACTCTACCATCATCTTACTTAAAATATTGTATGGCTGCTTTTCTCAACCAGGATGCTGTAGCACATAGGACTTTGGCAACGGCCAGGAGACTGTTCCTTGCAGAGGGAACAGGTTGTGAAAAACACGAGAGTGCAGAAGGCCAGCAACGTGCACTCAAATGTTTGAAAGGAAAAGCGATTTCCTTTCATGCTATATACAACCCATTTGCTGCTAGTAAAGGAGTTGGTTTTACATTTTACAAATGACATAACCCAGACTTAACATACCCTCCGGAATGAAACCTCAGGTCTTGAGGTTTGGAGAGCCAGTGGAAGAAGGCAGACCTTGCATGACAAAGAAAGGAGTTTAAATATTAACCTAGGAAGAAATGGACGTATGTTCATTAGCTTAGTCCTGTGATCATTGCTATGACTGTATATGCATGTTAGGAAGGAATGTGAAGATCTTTCTGGGAATGGAGAGGAATAAATGGCAAAGAAACTAATGAGTAGTTGAGATGACAGAGTACTAGGGTGCTAATTTGAGTGCTACTCACACTTTCTTGTGCACTTGAGTCCCCTGGGGATGTTGTGAAGATGCAGATTATTATTCAGTAGGTCTGGGATGGGGACCCAAATTCTGTATTGCTAACAAGTAATGTTAATGTTGCTGTTCTGTGGAACAGATGCTCAGTAGCAAGAAATGAGAACAGTGATTCTCCAAGTTTGATCCCTAGACCAACAGCATCAACATCACCCCAAAACTGGTTAAAACTGAAATTCTCTGGTCCCACACTATACCAATGTAATCAGAATGGCTGGAGTTGGATATAGACATCAATAATCTGTTTAAACTTCTAACAGTTTTATTGTTCAGTTTGAAAACAAGCCAGTGACTGAGAGTGGAGAAAGTGGGGATAGATGAAAAAAAGAAAAAACACTTGTAATATGTATTTAGGAAGAAGAATCAATGGGGGTTGGTGACTAAGTGGAGCTTATTTAGATTCTGATTATGTAAAAAGAGTTCAGAATGACCTAATTTTATCTCCAAACCCTGCTTTTTTTCCCCTTAACTATGAAAGTTTTAATAATTTTTCTGCTGATAGCATAGGTCATGCTTAGAAAAATCTAACGTCTTTTTTCAGGCAATTAAGCAATTTCAATACTCACTTTAATTAACAATTGTGCCTAAACAAAAACTCTTTGCATAAAAGAGCTTCTAATGAAACACAAAAATTAGTTAAGAAAATACAGGTTGGTAATATGGAGTAAGAATGATGGAAATGATGATTTCCTAAACAAATAAACAGAATTGTTTCCAACATTTCTTATAAACCACCCATGAAATATCTGGTAATCTAAATAGAATGAAAACATTCTTGCTGCTTTATATAATACTCTAGTTCATGTTAGAGAAAGAACTTTAATTAGAATATCACTGGTGTCAAATTAGTAATAAATGTTTAAGACAAACTGAGATAACGGGACTATGAGAACACTGCCACTAATGTAAAATCTGCTGTAAATTGCCAGCAAATTTACATTTTCCATTAGCACACAGTCATAAGCATAAAAATGATAAAAAGTTACATACAGTTTAGATGTTCTTTAACTCAGTTGAAATTATTGCAAAGAAATGGTGTATTTAACACTTAAAGTTTCTGGAGTTTAAAAATGCATCAATTTGAGTCCCTGTATCTTTACCGTTTAGCTGTGTAATCTTGGGAATACTGCGTATGTTAAGTCTGGGTTATGTCATTTGTAAAATGTAAAACCAACTCCTTTACTAGCAACAAATTGGTTGTATGTAGCAAGTTGAATGGCAATGTGACTTTCCGAGAATAATGCTATGAAGGTACATATTAAAAATTCTCAGCTCTAGAGTTCTAAATGAATGCCCTTGGACAACAAAATCTGTGTCTCTGACTCTCAGATTCTTTGTTTGTAAGATAAAGATGCAATGACTATCTCAAAAGAGTGGTTGTGAGAATTATATGAGATAATGCAAGTAAATCGAGTGGCATGCAGAAGGTATTTCATAATAGCAATTAACACCATTATTAATGGACATGAAGATATTTTGTATACTCTGTGAACATTAGGCGACATTCTAATTAATTATTTCTTTTGTCTCACAGGCATCTTTTAGACACTTCACTTGATAATGTAGACACAACCATACTCTCTTTGGGGAAAATGGAAGTGAAGAGTATCCCAGGAGCAAGTAAAAACTGCAAAAACTCATAGCATTTCTTGACTCCATCCAAGCTCCTGTGCTAAGAGACTTGACCAAACTCAAGCACACTATGTAACACCTTAAGGCTGTGGCCTTAGTTGCTACAGGCCCCTTTAAAATGCCTGCCAGAGGAAGCTCAAAGCTCCTAGGAGAATCAGGTGTTTATTCCAGCCAAAACCTGACGATGGGCCTATAGGTCCCTTAACTGTTACTTTAGAAAGCTTGCAATTATAAACCCCTTTTCTGCTTCTTTGAGAAGTAAATCTTTTACCACCCAGAACTGATTCCTCAAGGACCCCAGAGTCGTCTCTTTGAAATGAGAACATTCAAGGGGATAACTCCAACTTCCCAGTCCCTGTGGGAAGGTAGGGACCTATTTTGGTGGCAGCTTTGCTCTAACTTGTGCAACTGTCTCCTATCACCACAGTGCAGCCAATGTGTTTCCCGTCCTGATGTGTGCCAGTTAGCGAACCCATATGAGCTGGTCACAAGAATGAAACTGCCACGCCATGCCTTCCAGTGCCTCTGCTTTAGTGTACCTCAGCTTTTAAAACGTCTCCTGCTTTTTGTTTTGGCAAATTTGAGCTCAGTTTATACTAGACATTCTTCTATTCCATAGTAATGGTGACTAAATAACATCTGTCTTTACCACCATTAACTAGTGCACAACTTTTTTTTTTCTTTGGCATAAGGCATGGAACAGTTCAGAGAGGGAAGAGTGGAGGTTCCTATGAGTAGTTCTTTTGATGAGTAATAAAAATGAAATAGAGTGAAGCTTGTAGAGTTGATTGGACCAGACTTGGAAGACCTAATATTCCGTAATGAGGAGTATGGAATACATTCTGAAAGGAATGAGGATACATAAAACTCTGAATGGAAAAGTTCCTTTGTGATAACAGTATAAATTCCAGGAATATTAGATTTGTCTGAATCTCTTCTCTCTGTTGTCTTTATTTTTTTTCTGGTGTGCTGATTTATTACCACTCTTCGTCTCCGTAATCATTTAGTACTCATGCCAGAAAAGTCCTTCACATTGAATTTAAATACAACAAATCTAAGTTTCTATATCCATGCTGAATCTTGGTTGTTGTATACCTGTGTGTAGACAGGACTTCTTCAAACCATTTTGAACCTGAACAGGTGCTGCAGAATTGTTAAGGGTTCTCTAAATAGAGGAATTTCTGTTGATCTAAAAAAATTGTTCTGTATTTTTTTTTAAATCTAATATCAGAAATCAGCAACAGGGTATCTCGAATGCTTACTCATTATGACTTGCAAGGACTCCATAAGTCATCTGAGACATCTGCTCGTTATATAAGTCCAAGAGTATTCTAGGAAATAATTTCTGAAGACCTGGGCTTTTCTAAGCAATGAACTAGGGATATAATGATGAATAAGATTCTATTACACTCTTAAAAGACACCACACATTAAAGAGAGACTTCAAACAGAAAACTGTAGTGCAGCATACACTTGGTTTCATTTAAGTAGTGCTAAAACTTATCTGATCACAAAATTGATTGAAGTTCTTGTAAAAAGTAGAGCTTACAGTTACCTCTTCTGGAAGTTCTGATTCAAATTTACTTAGTTCAGGTCCAAAAATACGTTTTTTACAAGATTTCTTTTTTTTCTTGTTGGTTTATTTGTTTTGCATAATGTTTTTGTTTTTGAGTTGGTAAATTTTACAAATATCGAATTAAACTTTTCAGGACATGTAGGAATTCAAGCAGCCTAGGTGAAGGTGAATCTATTCTAAGCTTAGTGAGAACTCTGTTCCAAAATACAGACACAAAAATATAGCTAGTGCATTTGGGAAAAAATAAGTCACTGGGTGTTTATGTAATTAATATGCAAATGCAAAAGAGGCTGAAGTTGAAGCTAAAAATGTAAGTAAAGGACTGTCAACAAAGGTCCTTCTAGGTCTTGGCATGGAATTTTGGCCCTACTTATTGAACGGCTTTCAACAGAGAGTTGACAAGTAACAGTGAAATCCAGACTAAAGAGGAGTTGACAGTAGGTTCGGGATTACTTAAAAGGCTCTGTAGAGGAGTCCTAGCAAGCTCTGCTGAGGGTATGTTTTAACATATTATGGAAAGACTTTGGGGTGTGAAATCTGCCAAATCTGGACTCTTTTCTGCTCCTGACCCTCAATGTGTGGAATTAACAGTGCTAACTTACTTCATCACTACAACAGAGATAGTCATAACTGCCTTTCAGATTTCTATGCAAAATCAATCAACAAAAAGCAGATGAACAAAAGAAGCCTCACGTGAATGTGGTGGTGACATGACTCGGGACAGAGAAATAGTGGAGCATTCGAAAGGCTGGTGCATAGGTTACTTGATTGAATTTGCATATGATTCTGAGATACTGATTGTTATGTTCATTCCATAAATGAAAAGGATGAGACACAGAAGAGTTACATATGTTGTCAAATAAGACAGAAAGAACTAAGCCAAGTAGCTGTCGAATAAGACAGACAGAACTAAGCCAAGTAGCTGTCGAATAAGACAGAAAGAACTAAGCCTAGTAGCTGTCGAATAAGACAGAAAGAACTAAGCCAAGTAGCTAGCCAAGACTTAAGCCCAGGTCTGAACTTCAAAGCTGCAGCTTCTCTTTTTGTCCACTTCACCCTGCCCCTCCCTGCCACCAGACCAACCTGCCTAATGCCTACAAAGGACTTAATGTGTGCTCTTTCTCCTCTGCATGTCTTCTTCACCTTTTCCACACCCAGATATAGACAGATAATATATTCGGATTGTACATTAAACCTCTGCTTGTCAACTTACTGAGTTTGGTCTCCCCAATTAACTCAGTGCTGTTGAAGTATCAAGCTATGCTTCACTTACACAAGCTTTTTTGAGCACATGAAGACGTAAAAGGTAGTATATAGTCACAAATCATGGTTTACACCACTGAAAAAACAAAAATACATTCTGTTTGATCCCTGCTTTTAATAGAAAAAGATATTATTTTGAGAGATGATGAGAACTGGCTCTGACATCAGAAGGTCTAGGTTCAAAACTTCAGGTCTATCACTTATTGTGTCCGTGAACATGAAAATACACTCCACAAGTCTCAGCATCCCAATCTATGAAATGAAAATAATCCTAATATATATTTCATCACTTATTGTGATTAAGTTAAATAATCACTGTACATGGAAAATACTTAGGGCCTGGTACATGGTACACAGATTTTAACTGCTATTATTATCATTATCATTTATTATCATGATTATTATGATTATTTTTATAGGTTCTAATATGGTTATGGTATGAGACTTGGAAATAACTCACTACTTCTCAGGTAAAATTGAATTCAAGTTATAATAGATGCTAAAAGGGAGGTATAATTCTGAATGATTGAGAATGAGGCTTGAGAGAGGGCTTGTTGTTAGGGTAAACAGTGCCCTGGGTTAAAAATAAGATGATCAGATTTTAGTCTTGTGTCTGGAACAGGCTTGCTGAGTAACTTTGTTCCTTTTAGCTCTCTGAGCCATTCTTTTCCTCAGTAAAAAGGAGCTGATGATCCCCCCCCCCCCCCCCCCCCGCCCCGCTACTTCTCTCCTTGTGTTACCAGGAGACTCACGTGGGACAGCATTTGTGAAACAGTCGAGATTCCTACTCACTTCCCTAGGTCCTTCTGCAGACAGAGCCCCATAGGCCAGCACAGACCATCAGCTCTGGTTTACCCAGGTTCTCCAAAGACACACAACTCTGTGGCCATCTTCAGTTTCCAGAGATCTCCATTTCCCCAAAGAGCTCAGTGACTCTCTTAAGAGCTTTGATTCTTTCACACTAGTTTCATCTGGCCAAGTGTGTACTTTAAAGCCTGCCAAGCTTTGATCAAGGATGGTTGTCTCATGGTCTCACTGTCAAAGTCCTTTCCTCTATGTTCAGCAGTATCCTGCTCTTTTCTGTTTCTCTAGCATTTGGCTAGGCAGTCATCCCTTAGGTGTAAACATGGTCTGGGTTTCTCCTGTTCTTGTCCCACATTTATGCTCGGTTTGCATATTCCCTAGTGAATTTAACTTCTGGATCCTCAAGTCAGTTTTTCCAAAGATCTTAACTAAAGCCCCTAGGCCTCTTTCTGGTGTTTCCATCATTCAGTCCAATAACTCCTAAGAGTTTGTCTGACAGTATATGGATACTCTCAGATGTCAAAAGATTCCTCAATATAGAAAATCAAAATGCAATGTTAATATTATTAAGACATAAGCATGATAGCAAATTGAGTCCTTAACTTGGGCTGTCCCCCAGCAATTAAATTCCTGGGTTGATTGGCTTTGATGCTAAACAGAGTTCATGCACTGATTCTCATGAATCACAGGGGAAACGTGTGCACAATAGGCAGAGTATGGGAAACAGTGCAAAAGCCAAAATGTCAAAACCTCAGCTCCATGGCAAGTCCTTTTACCATGTTGTTTCTAGATAACTTTCTTTGAAGCCGCTAAAATCATCATCATAAAATGATCATGAATACAATATCAGGAACATTATGATTTCTTAGTAAAGAGTTTAAAATGAGGATGATGATAATGTAATCATAGTGCATAAATCCTCACATTCTGACTTCTCAAACAGGCAGATCTAGTTTGAAATGCTTTAGTGAGTCATGTTGTGATATATTTATTTTGCTTTTATGGAAATTTCCAGGAAGCTCTTTCATAAGATAAAAGTTGGAGATATATGAAGCAACTAAAGCAAGATAATTGAGGACACCTAGTCCAGGAATAGGGCTAATTTGATACAAGGGCACAGTTTCTTAAATCTGAATGTGCCACATGTGACTGGCAACTCAATAGAAGTTATTGATCAGCACTTATTTTGAAAGCCAATTTTCTTCCTCGTGTGTCAACCTCTACATACCTATTTCCATTTAGCAGTGATGATGCTCTATTTGTAATTGTCTTTCTCCTTATAATGTAAGCTTCCCAAGGGTAGGAGCCTAGCAGTGATTTTTCGTCTGCATACTCTCACCAGCTAATAGCATAACCAGTGGAAACCTGTGGCTCCACAAGAGAGAAGGAAGGAAGAAAACACTGACTTCTGCAGAAAATAAAATTCAAGAAAAGCACTCAGAACTGAGTGTTACAGGCCTTAAGACCATCAATGTAGTGGTTGAAGTCTCTATCAGAAATATTAATAAAGTCTTATTTTGTACAGATCCTTAATGGCTAAAGTTGAACTTTAGAAGCTCTGCCTTCACAGTCAGATCTGGACTATGTCTTACTACATGGCCTTGAACAAGTCACATCATCTCTTAATTTTTGTTGATAAATTGATTTCCTCCTTAATGTTCCATTCTATCGGGGGAATTTGAAGATTAATTCATTAATGTACTTTAAGTGCTTCGATTAAGTTGATTGTCATAGGCTGCAGATATTCTCAGCAGTCCTAATTTGGGAATAATTCAAAATCACTTCTTTCTCAACAGAATTCTGATAATTATCCCAATGTTCTCCAAGAAGTGCTATGATATAGGATCCATTTCCAAAATAATTAATGTCTCCTTTCTAAAAGTTAGTCTGGAGATATTAATATGTGCACTGTTCATCTCAGTCACCCCTTAGATGAAGCAGCCCGACGTTAAAACTGATGATGGTGCTTTAAAGATCAGCGATCCCTTCCCCATCTTTGCATAGCCAGGAGCTAACGCTCAGGGAGATTAAGTAAATAATCCAAGTAAAAATAAAAATTCTTTAGCAGGATGGGCATGGTGGCTCATACCTATACTCCCAGCACTTTGGGAGGTCAAGGTCGGTGGATCACTTGATCTCAGGAGTTTGAGACGAGCCTGGGCAATATAGTAAAATCTTGTCTCTGCAAAAATTAGGTGGGCATAGTGGTGCATGCCCATAGTCCCAGCTACTCAGGAGGCTGAGGTGGGAGGATTGCTTGAGCCTGGGAAGTTGAGGCTGCAGTCAGCCATGATTACACCACTGCACTCCAGCCTGGGAGACAGAGTAAGACCCTATCTCAAACAAACAAACAAACAAACAATAACAACAAATTATTCAGCAGAAAATTAAGGATTTAAACAAGACTATTTCTTGAAAAACAGGAGCAGATTCCGCCCCCCGATACTATCCTGTACCCTCTGTTAAAGATAAAAAAAAAAAAAGATTACCTAAAATATTGCGATTCAAGGTCTTATCTCCCAGTAGTGACAGATTTTCTATATTACGATGGAAAAAGCAGGCTTAGTTTAAGAATAAACATTGAGAATCAATAATATTTAAAATGTGTATAGTGCTTTGTGAATATTTTTATTTACACTAACTGATTTAACTTTTATAACCTTCTTGCAAGTTAAGAATATTATTGCCTACTTACATGATATACTGTCGTTTTCTGTGGTGGTTCAGAGTGTAGCTATGACTAATCACACAATGAATATTGTACAACCATAAAAAGGAGACAGAGTCCTGGTACCTGCTACAACATGAACTTGAAAACGTTGTGCTAAGTGAAATCAGCCAGACAAAAAAGGACAAATATTGTGTGATTACACTTATATGGAATGCTAGAATGGGCTAATTCATAGATGGAAAATAGGTTAGGGATTATCATGTGCTGGAGAAAAAATGGTGATTTATTGCTTCATGAGTTATGTCTGGGTGATAAAAATATTTTAGAAATAGATAGTAATAATTATTGTACAACATTTTGAATGTCATTAATGCCACTGAAATGTCCATTTAACATGGTTAAAATGAAAAATTTTATTCTTTATATATTTTACCATAATCCCAAAGCCAAAAAGGAATTGGTCCTGGAGTATATAGGGTCACCAGGCTTTGTACACTCATTGTGTCACTTCCTGGCTGTTTGACATTTGCCAGCTCCTTATCTTTGTGTCTTCCTTTATAAAATAAAGCTAAAAGTAATAATTGTATGTGGAGATATTATTATTAATAAGTTGAAGAAGCTTAGACATAATTTCTTCAATTTCACATAGTAAATTCCTGGCAGTGTCTCAACTCAGTTTCTTTCATACTCAAAGTCTGTACTCTTTTCACTTTTTACCAAACTGTTAAAATTTAAATCGTAGATGTCCTATATATGGTGTCAACTGAGAAATGCAATCATTATGTTCTCCAAACATTCACAATCACTTTTCAGTTAACATATTCATTGGGATGAGACTTAAACCCTCAGAGACAGATGTACAGAAATAAGATAGGGAAGAGGGTCTCATGGAACATAAACTTAGGCTTGATGTCTAATAGAGATTATATACAATCACAGGCAAGCTAGTTATCACTTGGATTTTGAAACTTCAATTTTCTGGCATGTTCCTGTACTCTCAGCTACTCAAAAGGCTGAGGTGGATCACTTGAGTCCAGTTGGTCAACGCTGCAGTGAGCTGTGATTGCACCACTGCACTCTAGTCTGGGCAACAGAGCGAGACCCTGCCTCAAAAAAAAAAAAAAAAAAAAAAAAAAATCAGCGTTCTCTTCTGCGAAATATGTGATTGAAGAGCTGAGATGATCTCTTTGTTCCCATCTAATTAAAACTTTCCAAAATTTAAATAGCATAATACATGCTTTTCTGTGTGTGTCTGTGTGTGTTTGTGTGTAATATAGAACTTCTTTAATTACCAAAATAGCCCCTGTAAGGCTGATACTTATTATTTTATTTAATAAAGGAGGAGATGTCAACAAAGACAGTAAGAAGTTTGCACTAGGTCATAGCAGATACTAATTGCTGGAGATATCATACAATTCAGGCAATCTGGTTTCAGGGTCCATATTATAAGCCATCAAACTGGGACTCCTTGTAGAAAGAAAATGGATATATGAATGTGGACATTATAAATGGATGGGAATTGATGATATATTTGACCCATTTGTCCTACCCACTTGTCAATGTGAGAGAGCAAGAAATATTGATATGTCAGACGTGAGTTTAAATCCTGGACTATTATCTATCTGACTTTGGTCAAGTCACTCAGACTCTCTGTAATTTTGGAAGAGAAATATCTAGTTTATAGTTTTCTTCTGTGATTGTTTTTATACAGACAATATATGTGGAATATCTGCCATAGAGTAAATGCTCAATGAGTGTCTATTGCCTGGCCATAGTGGCTCACACCTTGATATGGTTTGGCTGCATCCCCACCCAAATCTCACCTTGAATTGTCATAATCCCCACATGTCAAAGGCAGGGCCATGTGGAGATAACTGAATCATGAGAGTGGTTTCCCCATACTGTTTAGTGGTAGTGTGAATAAGTCTCATGAGATCTGATGGTTTTATAAATGGGGGTTCTCCTGCACAAGTTCCCTTGCCTGCTGCCATGTTAGAAGTCGCTTTGCTCTTCTTTTGTCTTCCGCCATAATTGTGAGGCTTTCCCTGTCATGTGGAACTGTGAGTCCATTAAACCTCTTTCCTTTATGAATTATCCAGTCTTGGGTATGTATTTATTTGCAGCATGAGAATGAACTAATACATATGCGTACTCCCAGCACTTTGGTAGACTGAGGTGAGAGAATCACTTGAAGCCAGGAGTTTGAGACCAGACTTGGCTACAAAACAAGACTCTGCATGTACACACAAGAAAAAAAAAATAAATTAGCTGCATGCGGTGACAGGCACAAGTAGTTCTGGCTACTAGGAGACTGAGACCCACTTGAGTCTGGGGCTGCAGTGAGCTAGGATTATAGCACTGCACTCCAGCCTGGGTGGCAGAGTGAGACTCCCTCTTTAAAATGAAACAAAACAAAAAATAAGTGACCATTATGTTTATTGCCTATTATGGCTGAACATGTCTAACACAGATCCATTGATTTACTTTGGTTACTTGCTCAGTTTTAACATTTTATTGAGTTATGCAATCAAATTTGACATTTTGTATTTAATGTCTTATTTAGTGTTTAATTGATTTCACTTCTGATCTGTGACGATTACCCCTAAATGGAGTGAAGTACATTCATTTGAAGCCCACATGTATCCAAGTTAGACTTTTAGGGTTTGAGAGGGTGGATTAAGCTCTTTGTATTGCCCCAAATGCCCTGTCGTCTGAAGAAAATCTGTCTCTAAGGGTGGAATAATGTGCCCTTTCCTTGGTGGTATCATTTTTAGAGATGTTTTAAGCTAGAGATGACCTTCTAGCTTAATGCATGCCTCTCGTTTGAGAAAAGAGTAATGTTCATTAGCAGATTATTCCTGTTATTTTAACCTGAAGTGTTATATAAATTGTTTCCTATACAGCACACACAAGTGTTGAGTGTTCTACTAACTTCAATGGACATTTGAAAGAAATGGGATGTGGTCCCCATCTTCAAGACTCCCACAGACCAGTCAAAAAATAAGACAAATGGTATGCAGCAGTAGTCCCTGAAGGCAGTCACAATCTACAGATTTTCCCTGCTGCCTGTCAACACCTCCATACCGATTTTAAAAGCAGTGACCAATATTTGAGTAGGCATCTGCGATTTACACATTTCTTCTACAGGCAATGTCTTTTATTTCCAATAATAGCCCACTGGGCAGCATACAGATTAGCATTACCATTTCTGAGGCTTATAGAATTTATAAACATTCTCAGAGTCATAGGCTAATAAATATGAATAATTGAGCTGGGATGAATCCCCAATATTTGTAATAATCACCAATATTTGTAACGACTGAACCAGTCATCTGCCAATCCCCATTCTCTCTGTCTTGCATACCATTCTCTGTTCCATAGGTGCTATGTTTAATTAGGAAAGATATTATATATGTTCTGTCTGAAAAAGGTTAAATTGTCTCTAGATAGGTTTTAATAAAATGGACAATGCCTTAAGTCAAAAGAAAATAAATCTGGATTTTGATTTCAATAATTGATAGGATAGTTTGAGAATGGGAGACTTTCTGGCTATTCTTTCATTCATCTTAATCTGTGAGCCATATAGCTAATTTTTATTCGTATGCCTATAATTATCACTGTTACTAAAAATTTTATGCATAAGAAATTAGCATTTCTGCAAGAATAACTTTTTCTGTCTAGGTATAGGGAGAGGGGATGCTATGATACATATGAAATATTGAGGGTATGCAAAGACCTCATATATTTGAAATTTTATCTTGGATTTGATCCTTAGAACCATCACACTCAGACACTCAGACATCGAAATCACTGTGAATTTCCCAGATTGGTGAAGAAGAGCCATCACTGATCAGTAGTATCTTTCTCAGTGGGCAGGCAGACAAATTTATTTCAATCCAGAATAATATTATCTTTTAAGGTAAGAAATTCCTCCAGAAATACCTTAGAGGATCCCCATGGATTAAAACTGGGAAATGATATTATGTCAAAGGTGTGGCTTCAGATCAACTCACACATATATATTACAATACGTACCACATCATTCAATATTCCTCTCAAGTTTTTTCATCAGCAGATTCAAAAAGGAGAATGCAGGGTTATGAATCACTAAATCCTATCTGCACTTTCTTGCTGGGGGTGATTAAACATGTAACTTTTGTGGAGATTATGCTTCAACTCATCCAGGGTGTGCCAGCTACTTCAAAGTGTGCTCACCCCAGATAAACCTAACTAGAAATAAAATGCATTATTTTTTCTGTATTGCTATGTTTGCCTCACTGTCTGATTATTTTAAACGTTCATTTCGTTTTCTTCATATTGATACTACAGTCAAATAGAGCATTCTTTCTTCATGTCTACTTGTTGTGTCTAGTTTTCTTCTAGTGTTTCCTTTTGTTTAAATTTTTCTCCTCAAAGATTCTGCTTTCTTTGTTTTCTTGGAAATTCTAATAATGTAATTCAAGTTCAGTTTTTACTAAAGGGTTAGATAAACAGAATTTTCTTCTATAGATCCAAATGGTGTATAAAGGTAGTTATAGTCTCAAAGATAAAAAATATTAGTGATGGTAATAATATACAAGCAATAACATTATAGAACAAGTTATACTTTTGTATATATTATCACATTTGAGTTTTGTTAAGTTAGGAAGAACAGATGGAATTTTATAAGCTCAAAAATTTGGTGTTTTATAAATGAACAGATTTAAATTATGTAAAGAGCATTACATATTCAAAGCATTGACTGGGCACAGTGGCTCACACCTGTAATCCTAGCACTTTGGGAGGCCGAGGCGGGTGGATCACCTGAGGTCAGAAGTTCAAGACCAGCCTGCCCAACATGCAAACAGGACATTGCCAAGCCAAACCACCACTTCCATTTCTGTGATTTTTTTATTGCATATTGTCTTCACCACATTTCGTGGTTTTATCTTAACATAAAGCAGCTTATTTTTAAGTTAAGGGACAAGACAACATTATCTACTGCTTAGAAAATGCATTTCTTGCCCCTGGGTGCTCATGCTATGACTGGACATTTTCCAGGGTGTTGGCACATTCTAAAACATTCTAAAATTTAGGTTGGTACCAGATGGCCATACATTTTGTCCACCATTATTTTTGACAGTAGAGAGACCGTAATCATTTTTCTGGCTCCTGTTTTTTCTAGATATCTGACTTGATAGTTTGTTTATCAAAATGAGTATCCCAGACCTGGTTTATAATGATGCTTTCTGCTATATGTTCTATGTATAGCTTAAATTCAGATATAAGTAACCTTTGGTATTTGGTCTAAACATATTTATTCATCTTGTTTAGGTGAGTAGACTCTGATTTCCAGCAAAATATTCTTAAGTCCACCTTGGAAAAGGTGATATTCCAAATACTTTGAGCTATTGACTGGTTCGTGTAACTATAATAAAGGAAAATAAGGTAATGCACAATCAATGAGAAGATTTTTATTCATTCCTAAAGCTTCTATAAACATGATCTATGACTTTACAATGCAAAACATTCCAAAAACAAATGCTAATTTACATGACTCTTTTATTATTTATTGAATTTTTTCTTTGACTTTATTTGATCTTTGCACTTTGTTCTACTCATTATAAGAACTGAAATCTTATGTCTTTTTCCTTCTGAGTAAACATCATAAATAATTCAAAATATTTCAATGCCAGAGAGGCATACTGGGGAAAAATAACTTGGTGTTTCACTCCATTTTGTTTGCTCTTCAGGTCACCTAGGGTGGTGGTCTGGAGGGAGGAATAGTTCACTTTTAAATTACTAAGATTTTATCCAAGTTATAATACCTTTTTAAAATTTACATTGTGCATGTAAAGTTACACAAATAAAAAGGAAAATGAGATAGGTCACATAAGAGAGCTACAAGACATAGTATTAAATTAATTGAGTAAATATAAATGAGAATTAAAAATAATTGGGACTAAATCTACTTACATCAAACCAACATTTTTCGAAGCCAAGACGGAAAAATGGAAATGTTTCACAGAATACACTGTACATCCAACACTCCATTTTCTTATAGATCATTCATTCACTTAAAATATTTATAGCATTTGAATCTATACCTAGCAACGTGTTAGCATTAAAAATTCAGAATAATATAACATGACTCCCATCCTAAAGGATTTTCCTGTTAATGATTAGAATAACTTTGTATGCAAATAACAGAGTTGGTTAGGTATTACAAGAGAGATATCAGTGAGTGATTCTATGAAATAAGAAAGAAAAGAAAGCATATCTCATGATGGAAAATAGTCAAGTTTAGCTGAAGAGGGAGGCATTGCAGTGGGGTGTAGAAGGATGAAGAAGTGTCCGCTTTGAGCGTAACTGGCCTGGTGTGCTAATTCTGGGAATATGAGCTGGCATGAGGAGTGAGTGTATTTTATGAAGATGGCAAGTGTTGGTTGGGAAAAGTAATAGCAATACAAGGAAACGACGCTAAGTTGACTAGAGAAGCCATACCTATTATGGGATTTAAGAAACATATACATGACTTGTATTTAGAGCAAGACAAAAGATAGATCTTGCTATATATTTAGATGAAGAGGCTAAGAGCAAAGATGTTTTGTCATAAAAATAGATGAGATACCTACGGCTTATGCTCAGTGTTTGCTGGCCACAAAGTGACTACTAGGATGATCTTATTTATGAGCATATTTACTTAAGGAAAATAACACCGTGAAAATAAAGGTCATTACCACTAATTTCCTATAACACATCTGATACTGTGATAGGTGTGTATACGCAGTGAATTTGATTCTGTGCAAGAAGGTTGCAGTTTTATTTCCTGTTGTCACATTCATTCTCCAAAAGTAAAACTTGAAATTATTTACAATCCCTTGCCCTTCAGTTTGCTCTTCTGCAAGAATGACTTCAAAACAGCTTCCCTCATATATTGTTGAGAAGTGCAACAGGAAAACAAAAGATAAAAGCAGTTAGAATTTGAACCCTATGGCTCTTTCCTAGAACATTTCACTGTGTGTCATAAGAAAGGCAGAACTTCAGTTAAAAGAAAGATTTACTGAGTGCCTAATGGAGACGTACATTGAGATAGATACAAGATGGTAAAAATAGAGATCTTTGTCTTTGGAAGCCCAGTATAAATACTAATCAGGGGTTAAGCCTCAAGGAAATGAAGAAAAGAGGGTAGAATCAAAGATTCAGACAGAGTTGAGATAGACTGTACAGGTCATCCCAAGGTTTAGAGTTAGTAAGAACCAATACACATGCTAGCTACAAAAACTGGGGTTAAAATGCTGGGACTTGTATAGTCTAGCATAATATTCTCATACATGATTTCGATACTGCTGTTTCATTTAAAAACTGAGGGATGCATCCCTGAATGGGTAGATCCCTTACAAATGTAAATAAGGGTCTCTCCCTTTAGTTATTTTGTCACTCAGTGATTTAAGCAAATAGGTATTTGGCGCCAGCCATAAACCCAGATGAGTTTTATATGTGGGAGTACACTGGCAAATGTGGTGGGCAGGGGCTCTAGTCTATGTGATTACATCTGTGGGGAAAACAAGTAGCGTAAGGGGTACAAGGGAGAGGAGTATTATGAAAAGGAAGTGCAGAATATAAAGGATAACATTTTAGGTGGGCATAGTTTCATCTGGCACTGGGATCTTAATGATTTTCCTGAACTCTACAAAAATAATTATATATACTGCAGAGAAACTTCACCCAGAACATCTTGACTTTGTAGCGAAAGGGCTTGGAGCACTTCATTAGTCTAAAACTATCCACATTTTGCTGCCTTTCCAGTCCCATATTTTGCTTCTTAATTACCACTATTTAAATGGCCTTTCAAGATCAGCTGTAAATTAAAATTGATCTACTGTCAGCAATCTCCGACAGTTGGCAACAGACTGTTGGTACAGATGAAATTCCAGTTGCATAGTGTCTTTCTGAGAAGACAAAAATGTAATGAAATGAGCCGACTCGGCAGCTTGGCACAAAAGGCAAAATGTGATTTTTTTTCTCCAGTGGGAGAGCTTAAATATAAATAACTAGCCCTGTTTGGAAAATGCAAATAAGTGTGTATAAATAAGGAACCAGAGCTTATGTCTCTGTGTCCTTCATGAATACCTGTATACTCGTTTTCTTTTATCTGAAACACAATATTCCTTTTGAAATAAGGCTTAAGGATATGCTGATATGAACATATATTTTGGAGTTAGAATTGAACTGAAATCTTGCTTTGTCTCTAATTGTGTGATTTAGAGAAACCAACGACACTTCATGCCTCAGTTACTGACATGCTGAAAATGCAAGTCAGTAACTACCATATAGTTGTGCTAATTAAATGAAAAAAAAAAATACAGGAAATGCCAATGAAATAGCTAGTGTAGTGCCTGGCACAAGAAAGGGCATATTAAAGAAAATGATGAAATCATATATGAAAGGTATGATCGGAACCCCTGAGTTATTCCTAGGAAGCTAAATCCCTATGTATTCA
Source organism: Trachypithecus francoisi (assembly GCF_009764315.1). NCBI lineage: Eukaryota > Metazoa > Chordata > Mammalia > Primates > Cercopithecidae > Trachypithecus > Trachypithecus francoisi. The sequence goes on along the minus strand of NW_022681454.1, from coordinate 11,047,419 downwards.
TACTCTCCTCCAGCCTTATTATTTGCTGACAGCAGAGCTGAGCTGTCTAAATGTGGCTAAGAAATGTCTCATCACCCCCTCCCCAACACACACACACACACACACACACATACACACACACACACACACATTTAGTACAGTCAGACTTCTGGCCTTTGCTCTTAGAGCCATTTCATTGTAGATGAGTTCAACAAGCCTTTTCTGGAACTTTCTGCAGCAGCTGTGATTACATCTAAGGTAAATCCTATGTTAGAAACTATAGTTCTGAAACATACTCATTGATTTACCCCAGCTCATATTTCCTTTGGAAGGGGTGGAAGATTTCTCAGTTGATGTTCTGGGAATGGCACCCAGTCACCTGGAGTGTCACCCTCCTCTCATAGTGCTTCGTAGGACTTTGCAGAGCCAGGATGAGAGACTCTACTTTTGCCTTCTTGGAGAGGGGAGTGACAAAAGTTTTGTTTTCTCTCGTTTTTATAAGAGTAACATACATTTTAATTCTCTAGCCTCAAAGGCTCTGTCATTGAAAAATAGCCTTTGCCCCTTTCGAAAACAGTTCTGCTGTTTGGGGATGATCATAGTACCTTCTCTGTTTTCCTCATGGCTAAATCCCAGCATGTAGGGTTATGTCTGGTACATAATCAGCCTTTAGTAAATATTGGTCCACCAAATTTCATAATTATGAGAAGATATAACGAATCTACCTAGGGATGTTGGGGCAAAAATTTCTCTGATGTTTAAGCTTAACTGAGAACTTCTCCTTTCATAACTGCTTGATCACTTATACAGATTTCAGTACTGCCATTAGTTTTCGAACTAGTTTTCCCTGAGCTGGGCTAGCCCAAGAATGTATGAAGGAAGAGACTTGTGTATTTTCCCCATCTTAAGTACACGTTATTCCTATGGAGCAGTGCCCAAGCTTGAAGGTGTTATAGATCAGATTTTTTTTATGTCACATGACCAGAGGCTACATAGCTGTGGGAAGACATAGTTTTAGAAAGAGGTGCTCTGGAAAGACATTCTATTGATAAAGGAAGGAGAAAGATAAAGGTCACAAACAGAATTCAGGGGTTACTAAGGTCCTATGAAAATGATAGTAAAGAAGAAGCATGAATAGCAGGCAGCAGGAATGATAGTACTGTACACTGACTTGGAATCCGTGCTGTGATATTGTTAAATTTGATTGTCTCTACAAAAAATACAAATTAGCCAGGTGTGGTGGCACACATCTGTCGTTCCAGCTACTCAGGAGGCCTGAGCCTGAAAGGCAGAGTTTGCAGTGAGCCAAGATGGTACCACTGCCCTGCAGCCTGAGTGATAGAGTGAGACCCTGTCTCAAAAACAAAAATTAAAAAAAAAAAACCTTGATTATTAAGAAGAATATTAACTTTGTTTTACTCTACTCTATTAACAATATGCTAAATGACTATTATAGGCATCAATTACAGAGAAGTGTCCACAAATTGGAGCTCATTTGGTTATCTGAAAGGAATGGGACCGGGGTAGTCAGGGATTTGGTCATGAGAAAGATAAATTAATTTGGGTTCTTTTAATCAAAAAGACGATTTGTTAAAAGACTATTGGGAGCTCAAAGAATGGATGGGCTGGAAGATAAAACTTGGAAAATGTGAACAGTAGTCAAGGGATCTCCATGTTGGAGAAGCAAAAACCCATGGCCAAATGCCACATTACAGGCACAGTTTGGATCATACCGTTAGAGCTGCAAGCACTACAATGAGTCTCACCTGATAACTGTTACAGACTTCTTAATGCTTTTTAAAGATTAACAGTCCAAAGAACCAATTTTGATTATGGCTGAGTAGAAGGAGAACAAAGTTCCTGGTTTTCCACAATGAGAGCATGAATAGAGGGATGTTGTAAGGAACTGCTTCCTTAAAAGTCTACATACAGAGAGAGTTTTCCCAAAGGGCACGAAAACTTAAATGACAAAAAAACCAACCAAACAAAAAATTGCACGTATTGATAATAGTGAATCAGGTAGCAGGTCAGTCCCCAGGAAAGATCCATAAAATATTTACCTGTAGGTGATCTCATTGCTAACACAGAACAATCTTCTATTTCCTGTATTCAACCAGTTACCATGTCCTGTCAGTTCTGCTTCCTGCATAATTTTAAATGTCTTCTGCATCTTCACTGTCAATATCTCATTTCTCATTAAGATTTATATGTCTTGAAGAGGATAGAGGGATGGTTATGAATGGCTAGGAACATTAGTGTTGGACAGGGGCGGGGAAATCGGAATGGTTGACGGGTCCAAAAAAATAGAATGAATAAAACTTAGTATTTGATAGCAAAACAGGGTGGCTGTAGTCAATAGTAACTTCATTGTATATTTTTAAATAACTAAAATAATATAATTGAATTGTTTGTAGCACACAGGATGAGTACTTGAGGTGATGAATATCCCATTTATCTTGATGTGATTATCATGCATTACATGCCTGTGTCCAAATATCTCATGTGTCATATATATGTATATACTATGTACCCACAAATTTTTTTAAAGTGTTAGGTTATATCTCCTGAAATATCTAATTTCTAAAAATACCTTCTTTATCAGCCCTTACACTTCTTCCATCAACTATCTACAATTTTGAAAATCAAAATAAATGTATTCTTCATGCTCACACCATACTTACTCTTGTCAAATCAACTTCTCTTGCAAGACACTTTAGCATCTCTCCACTACATAGTACATATCACTCACTTCACTCATCTTTACCTCGTTTATGCTCCAATGATATTGAAGTAGGCATCATTCCTCACTCATGACCTAATTTCACACATTTGTGATTTTTGCAGATGCCAGCTCACTCTGGCTCGGCTTTGATATCTGACCCAATTTGGATACCCCCCAAATTTATGCTCATTCTTTAACTTAATCTTAAGCATCACTTACTGAGTGAAACTTTTTCTAACTTTTCCCCAGGCAGACTGACACACCTTTCCTTTATCCCCCATCTTTGGAACACAGTTTACCTTAAAATGTAATTGCTTATATCTGCCGTTACGCTACATTATGATTTCTTCAAGCTTTTAAAGAATATTATTTCTTCTCTGTAGCTAGACTGCATAGCTTAGGACCTAGTGAATAGTGAGGTCCCCCAAATGTGCCCTGATTACATAAATAATAAACTGTACCACGATACCTCCTTATCTGTGCCATTGCTCTTCTGTTTGTTTTAGATGAACTCTATAGCTGGAGAATAAAGCAATGTATTCTTTTCTCTGTTTTGTCTAAAGACTTTTTTCCCTTCTTTTCTGTACAACTTCTTTCAAACTTTAATGAATGCACTTATTACTATTACCACAGCTAAGAGAAGAGAGAAGAGAACAACAACGACAAAAAAGTCTCATTAGTCTGGAAAACTCCAAACGCCAAAAAGGTGGTCCTAGAAATAATAATGAAATAAAATATTATTATAGGGCTTAATTTTTTTTTTATTTTGAGATGGAGTCTCCCTCTGTCACCCAGCCTGGAGTCCAGTGGCGCGATCTCGGCTCACTGCAAGCTCCACCTCCCGCCTCAGCCTCCCGAGTAGCTGGGACTACAGGTTCCCGCCACCTCGCCCGGCTAGTTTTTCGTATTTTTTAGTAGAGACAGGGTTTCACCATGTTAGCCAGGATAGTTTCGATCTCCTGACCTCGTGATCCGCCCGTCTCGGCCTCCCAAAGTGCTAGGATTACAGGCTTGAGCCACCGCGCCCGGCTATGATAGGGCTTAATTTTAAAAATATTTTATACTCCTCATCACCTTTGATGTTCTCACAATCTTTTACTAATTCATTAGTATCTATTAAGTATTTCCCATGTGTTAGGCTTTGTACTATTATGGAGGATAAATTAATGAGGAAGGAGGATATAGTTTCTGACCACAAAGTGCTTTCAACCCTTCTGGGCACCAACAATATCATAATCATGTAAAAATGGAGAACTCCAAAGGAGAGGCACAGGGACCTCCTAGAGCCCATCTGCATAAAGTGTTATCCATAATACAATAAACTATAAATACAATTACTAATACAATTAAGAACTAGGTTTAGCTTAGTGTCCATACGCAACAGATAATAATACAAGTTGTACAAAGTTTTTTAAATGAATCAGCTTATTTATTCTTCATCGAAATGCTTTAGGTTGCATATGATTACCATCTCAATTTTACAGCAGAGGGGGAAAGTGGGGCACAAGAAAACAAAGGTTAAGTAAAGTGTCTAATGACCCCTCAGAACATCAGAGATGTAAACAGTTATAGGACTCAGAACTTTGTCTTTTCTTTGATGAAGTCTCGCTCTGTCGCCAGGCTGCAGTGCAGTGGTGCAATCTCAGAACTCAGAGCCTTCTAACTAGAGCCATTGCTCTTTTTTTTTTATGAATGAGAACGCTTAGGCTGAGATAAATTAATTAATGTGTCAATGACTGTCCACATATGGAAGTGTGGATCTGAGAAACCAGGTCAGCTGATTTCAACTCTCATGCTGCTTGCTCTGTTGCACCCACTCCTGAGGTTGAGTTTTCATTTGCCTTTTAATGCTTTGCTGGGAATCTAGTGATGTGACAGTCTTACATATACCAGCCTGATTAATTAATGATGTAATCCGATAATTATTGAGCAGCTGCTACTGCTCCAGACGTTGTTCTAATCATTACAGATACTATAGTAAATAAAACAGACAAAACTCTTCCTCACAGAGTTTACTTTCTAATGGGGGAAAGAGGCACCTGTAATCATTAAGAATATTCCATGTTTCAGATCAGAGCTGTCCATGCCTATTCTCACCATGCATTTAGTACATTCGACACAATATCTAGTCAACAGTGTTTAGAATTAATCTTGCAATAGCTGGTTCTGAGACTTGGAGTTTTTAATGTTTTTATCCTTACCTTTTCTCTTTTAGAGTTTGCTCAGCTTCACAGCTAAGTTGTATCCTTGGTTTTCTGCTTTGAACTTGGTTTTCCTGTTTGTCAGGAAACTCTGCATGCTTGATTAGTTCCATAAGAACTTGGGCATTCATTCATGCACAATAACTGCCTGGCTCCTTGCACTGCTGTCCATCAGAGGCATGGATGGACATTCAGAATTCAGAGTGCTGCTGCCTGCGGATGCGTGCTTGGTTTGCTGAACCTACACTCAGGAGTAGTAGCTATTTCCTTGGCCTTGACCCACACTGTGGAGTCCCCCAGCATTTCTGGGAGTGGTGACTGCCTTAATCTTATGTTACTGTGCTTTCATGGAGTTCATGAACAATCAAGAAGTAGTTCAAAATCCTAAATATCTTCCTCAAACAGGTCTTAATTATTGTGTAATTACTTATTATTTTCCTCTTTTTGGTTTTGAAATTCCCAAGTATTCAAAACTGAGCATGTATTTTTATTATAAGAAAACACATTGCCATATTAGGATTATGAAATTGTGGGTGACATTTTTATTTTGTTTAACTTTGTCCTACTTTGCAATAAAAAAATAAGAACACGAACAAAATTATTATTAAAATGTTTAGCCTTCCCTTGCTTACTTATAAGGTATATCAGAATAATTTCCAACTCTCTTAGCTGTTCAAACCTGATCTTTTCAAAGATAAAAGGAAGATGTATTATTTATGGGACGCTGACCTAATGCTTTGTGCTTTACAATAGCAACTTAACAGATCAGCCCAGTATCTGCAGCTGTATCCCCCTCCAAGAGTTGTATTCCTCCCTTGACATCTAGGCATTCAGGACTAATTGCCACTCTTAATTGTCTGCAGTTCTTTCCTGTAAGACCTATAAATATAAGCCCAAAGTGCTTTACAGACAGGCAAGACCTAGCAATCATGGAACGTCATTCAGTTGGAAGTGGCAATTAGACATTTTTAACCAGTTTTTTTTAATACAAAATGGAGTAATTAAAACTTGCACATTGAAGGAGAAAAACGCTTTTGAGATTATGTTCATTTTATTAAGCTGTTTCAAATACTGAAGTTTATTGCAATGCATAGTTCTTTCTTTTTCTTCCTTTAATTGAATTTCTGGCACTAGCAACTCAGTGAAATGAATGCCTGACCCATTGAAAAAGAGATTAAGTTATGTGGAGTGTTTATTTTTAATTGGTATTGTCCATGAACTCCTACATATCCACTAAAATTGGATAGAATCAGATTTCACTCTTTGATCTAAATATTATGGGTCAGCTACTAAAATTATTCCAGAAATGGCTTAACCTATGTCAGCTTCACTTTTAGGTTAGTATCTCATTTTTGTTTGGAAGGTCAGCAGTTTCATGCATGGTTTGTTAATGCTATAACCAGACATTTGGTTAATAATAGGATTATCCAATATGACTCCATACCATATTTTATTAATTTAGTTATTAACAAACTTTTATGAGTGTAAATACAGAAGAAATGTACATCATTCGATCCAGTGGGTATCTGTGCATGTTGAGTTACAACATCAAGATGGCTAAGTAGTGAAATCTGCATGGGTTTTGAAGAGCCAAATACTATGCTATCTGCTGCTAAGATTCTTAACATCACTAAATTTATTTTAATATATGCAAACAAGATAGATATGCTAATACACTCTTTACCAGTGAACTCCATTTGTGGTCTCAGAACACAGAGTCTACTTCTCTTTTATTATTCCCCTGGATTGAATTTCATTTTGATACCTGATCTTCAGTCTTTTGCCTTCTCTATTTCTTCCCTCTTAGCTATTACTATTCTGCAGCTCCCTAGAACACATTCTCTAGATTGCAAGATTCTTAACATAATCGCATCTGCAAAGTCCCTTTTGCCCTGTAAGGTAATATACTTATAGGTTACATGTATTACAATGTAAAATTTTTGGAGTTTGTTATTCAGCCTATCACAAACTCATGAGCTAAGCTAAAAACAAAATAAAACTAATACAAGAAACATCCAGCTAGGGACAATAATGTTAGTATATATATCTGGAAACATGGCTCATCAAAACTAACATCCAAACCTAGTCAGTACTCTCTTGAAGTTGTGAAGAGAAAATGGGAGAAATTGACATGGGAAGAAAATTCAGAGTCCCTGTGAAACTGTCTGAGACTCCCTCTCAAGGACAGCTCCTGCTAGAAAATTCCCCAATGCCCCTTCATTTCCATCTGTGAATACCTACTACCTAAGATTATCTTAGGAAAATCTACTGTCACAGACAGATTTATACCACACAGTTTAAGCCTGCCCATGTCTCCCATGCTTATGGCTTTTAAACTCATACCACAATATCCATTCACTAAAGAACAAATGAATGATTCTGGTGTCTGAGAGTTTACCAAAGATTCACCAGAACTTGTCCTATTTCAATTCTACAGCTCACAGATGAGGAAGAAGAATCAGTCCACAGAGCCAAATTATATATTTACACAAGTCTATACAATGGTAGTCTACAGTTTAATGAAAAACAATAAATTGAGTTTATTCCTGAATGTCAATATATTCTATGGCAGAGGTGGGATATCAACCAGGGACTATCCTGTGACCCCAATAAATAACTGACACGAAGTTCCTTGAGGCTCTCAATTCTCGGTCTTTCTCTTAAGATTCAGTGTTGCCTAATTTTCCATTATACTTTTAGTAAAACCCAAAGACCACCTAATTCCTTTAAAGCCCTCTATGGGCTGGCCTTTGCCTGTACTTTTCATCGGGCTTTAAACTGTCTTCCCTTTGCTTTCTATAATTTGGTACACTCATTTTCTTTTTATCCTCCTTATATTCCAAGCACATACCTCTCTCATTACCTAGGTCCTCATTCTTTCTTCCCTCTGTTGATAGTTATTTGCCCCTAGATTTTCTAAGAATGAATCCTTCTCATCATTAAGAGCTTAGCTGAAATTTTACCTCCTAAGAGAGTCCTTCTTTGATAGCCGTGTTCTATTCTTCATTCCTGAATTTCTCATCCTGGGTAATTCTCTACCTTACAATTCTGTTTTCTTTCACGCTTTCTTGTTTGGAGATAGGGTCTTGCTATGTTGCCCAGGCTTACATGAAACTCCTTGGATCAAGGGGTCCTCCTGATTAGCCCTAGACTGGTTTTTATTTTCTTTGGCAGGACTGATAACTCATTTCATAGGGAACCTAGAGAGCTGGGCAAGGAGTAGCAGGTGGCCACCATCATTCACGAATGTGAGACCTACAATCAAGAAGCCATTATAATTTGTTCCTGGGTTTAGTTACAAACAAAAAAAAGTCATTATCAGAAGTCACATACTAAGAGGGTATGCCAGGAGAAAACAAGGATGTCCAGGCTAAGATATATTTCCGTCTACAAACTGGATTAGACACTGAAAAGAAAAGCCAGTCTCCAAGGGAAATGGACACGAAAAGAAAACCCAAGGGAAGTTGCAAAACAGACAGTTGAGAGGAGTAGGAAGTGTTTCCCAAACCAAAGTGCAAAAGGCTGAAGTGCTTTTAGTTTGTTTTCCCTCCTTCTCCACACCTCCTCCTCCCCCTACACTCCCATTCTTCTCCTTTTTCTCCTTCTCCTCTTCCTCTTTTTCCTTTTTCTCAAATTTGTCAAGTTGATTGCTATGGCCACACTAAGACTATTTTTAAAATCTAAAGCAGAGTTACTGTGATGAGCCAGGCATTATCCAAGTCATTTTGAGTACAGATATTTACAAAACTGTTACTTACCCTGTAGGAGCTTGTCATCTATTAATGTTTCAAGGTAAACCCCAAAACTCCCTGAAGGAAGCAGATCTATAAGAAATAAAGGATGCAGACAGGACTGTATTTCATAAATCAGCTATTGTTAATCAAATAAAAATAGATACACAGAATTCTACCAGGTTTAAAACTGTAATTTCAATAAACAATGCAATTATTAAATATGTTACAGAATGGTGGCCAGGCGGTAGTGTACTTGTTTAGTAAGAGTAGTAAGAGTAACTGTAGATTGGTCAATGGATACGTAATTTCAGTTAGATTGAAAAAATGAGTTTGAGAGACCAATTGTACATCATGGAAGCTATAGTTAATAATACTTTTAGTCTGGAAAAATGCTAAGAGAGTGGATGTTAAGTGTTCTTACTATAAAAAATAGCGAGATGGGAAGTAATGCATATGTTAATTAACTAGATTATTTGCTCCACAATGTGTATACTTCATATTGTACTTTATAAATAATACAGTATTATCTGTCAATTTAAAATAAGTAAATGAAAAAAATCTGGGTCTCATTTTTTAAAAATCATTACACAACAAAGATTGTGAAGCTTCCACTATATTCAAATTGTAAATTCTGATCAACTTTTAGTAACATTCAAAGTTACAAATCCTACAGTTGCTCACAATTGCCTTTGGATTTAAGGCTACCTTTTAGCGAGAAAAAAAGTTTCTCTTTTTTCTCTCTAAAAAGTGCAGGGAGGTCAGTTAAGAGACCAGAGTCTAATCTTGTCTTTTTTGCAACCAATCCAACTTTTCACCTGTCCTGGACTAATGCACCATTTCATTTGAAGAATGAGAGCCAATGCGCGCCAAAGAGAAGAAATTTAAAAAGATTCAAAATAACATGACTAGACAATCAGAGAGTTTTTTCAGGTGAAGGTTACACAGGAAGGGCTTTGGATTATCGGTAGGAACTGGATAAGTAGAGAGGACAGAAAATGTTAATATTTTAAAATGATTAGCAACTCTGTGTACCATATGTTCTCCCTTATGTGTAAGTGTTTTGATATTTTAATATCGTTGTTATCTGCTTTAATCTGTTTGGGGTTTGAATTATTTTGCATATCCATAGTCAAAGAAATTGACTTGGTAAGAATTTTGGGAAGATGTGCACAGAAAGGTAATCTTTGTCTATATAAGTGAAATCTTCTGAAAATATTTATTTTTGATTATTTATGTTATGTTATTTATTTATGTACTTATTGAAGTAGAAGTGTATAAGTATCATTAAACCAAGCAATTACTTTGAAAGCAGAGTGATTCACAACTAGAATTTCATTTGTCTACTTTAAAAGTAACTGACTTCGGCCAGGCGTGGTGGCTCAAGCCTGTAATCCCAGCACTTTGCGAGTCCAAGGTGGGCGGATCACGAGGTCAGGAGATTGAGACCAACCTGGCTAACATGGTGAAACCCCATCTCTACTAAAAATACAAAAAATTATCCAGGCTTGGTAGCAGGCACCTGTAGTCCCAGCTACTCGGGAGGCTGAGGCAGGAGAATGGCATGAACTCAGAAGGCGGAGCTTTCAGTGAGCCGAGATGGTGCCACTGCACTCCAGCCTGGGCAACAGAGTGAGATTCCGAAAAAAAAAAAAAAAAAAAAAATCCTTCATCATTTTCCAGGATGTAATTTACTCAACAAAGCTGATTGTTTTTTCTCATTGAGAGATATATTTGAAGAAAATAATAGACTCACCTCTTCCCTTGACTAGGAAAATGACACCCTGCTTTCAGTAAAATTTTTGTTCAGGTCTTTTTCAAGATCTGTTTGTAATTCAAACAAGCTATCAAATATTTGTCGTAGAAAAAGACTTTTTTCCCTTTTATGAGAAGGTCAGAAATTGAATGTTTCAAGAAAATGTTACTATCTTGAAAAAGCATAGAGTCTTCTATTGACAGAGGGTGGCTGTAAAGGGAAGATGATGTGCTCTTAACCATGGACTGACTGGGGACACTTGCACTTACTAGGTCTCCTGACACTAAACCAATTTTGCAAAACCCTATCTCTATTGGCGTTCAAATGATGCTGGGAGAAATAGCCCATAAATTAACTGTTACTTAAATTATATCACCCTTTTTACTCTTTAAGCTTTCAGAGTATGTATGTTGATGTATCAGATTTTGCTCATGTGTGCATTTATTCATTAATTTATTTAAAAATTTATTTAAAAATTGAAAATATTTGTTAAAACCCTACATGTGACAGGCATTTAGCTAGGCTTTAAAAACACGTCATGACTGTGATAGGGCTCCCGACTCAGAGGGGTTTCCAGAGTCTAAGAAGCAAGGCTGATTTGTAAGCAAAGTGAGTCCATGCTTCAGTTCCATTACTTTCAGCATACCTCTGTTCATTGAGCATTTCACATGTGCCAAGCAACATGCTAGGAACTAGAAGTACAATACAGAATGAAGATGTTTTTCTGCTCCTTGTGAAACTTAGTCCATTGGGGCATACAGATAAAAATAGGTCATTTTAGAGTAATACTGTTTGAAGAAGAGATAAAGTTTATTCTGACCAGGAGAAACAGACTCAACCAAAAGCATAGCACTATGTAAATTGAATGTTCATATTGGGTAATAAAATAACGTAATCTTCATAATTGTGAACGGTAGAACCCTATCAGGGCAGTTGTTTACTTCATAGACTATTCTTCAGCTTAGAACTGTCCCATAGGTTAAAAATAAACTGCTTCTTACAGCATGAGATTAGAAGTTTCCAAAGATGGCCTTCCTTCAGGGCGTTTTGAATCTGGATTATACAGAGAAGACAATATGATGAGGTTAGGATCCCATGAATTCTAAGTTTGAGACAAGAAAACTAGAGAAAGAGTAGGAAAAAGGAAGTTAGGAAGATGCCAGTTAGCTGAATTGGCTACAATGTATGCATGTGCTGGCAAAGAGAGACAAAAACAGAGGACCCAAAAGACAGACAGGAGTAATCGTAATGAACAACCTAGCCTCCTCACATGAGCATCTGAGATATCTTGGAGGTGCAAGTATAAGATAGTGACATGAAACTATCTGGATTCTATATTTTCAATATTTGAACGTCTGTTTCCAAATTCTTACTCAGTCATAGATTTCAAATATCAGAATATTGTGAGCTGAAAGTTTTATTGGTTTCAAGTGAAGGACAGATGATGTGGTCCTCAATGTGAACAGCTGAGATGTGAACTACCAAAGAGATATTATGGCTTACAGGAAAACCAAGGCACACTTTTCCCTCTAAAGTGAATATCACTCATTATTTGATATTATCTATTTAAACTAAATGCATACATCCACATAGTTATGTGGTATAAATTACTTTTAATCACAGAGCCAATAATTCAACATGACGTAAAACACAAATTTGTATATTACAGTATTTGTGGAAGAAAGAAGAAATGGAAGGTAGAGAATGATTAGGTAATGAAGGAAAGAAGGATAAGTAAGCTTTCATAATAGGCCCTTCTATTTGCTTTATTATTAGTTATAATTATACAATTAATAAAATAGCTATAATAGCTAAATTAATAACAGATTTATAGTCATAAAATGAAGTTTACACAGTGAGAATATGTTTTTAGAATCTCTACTACCAAACACATGCTTAATATACCCAATATGGTATAGTTGAAACTAAAAGAAGTGGGTGAAATTAACTTGATAAGCTTATTTATAAACAGGAAGCTGGTGTGTCTTGTGAAAAGTCCATCAGGTAGATAAGAGAAGAAAAAAGGCTAGGCCTAGGAGATTGCATTTTTATTTTAATGTTCTTTACTGCTGAAGGGAGAATTTTTATATTGCAAAGATAGTGTAAACCGGTATGTTGAATATTTTCCCCAATATTACTTTCTCCAGTAGTGTCACCAGTGAGCCAAGTGTCTACCCTGAAGAGAGGTAAAATAAGAAACTGGAAACAAAACAAAACAAAACAAAACAAACAAAAAAGGGAGATCAGAATACATAAGAACCCAGGGTGACATAGGTACAGTATAAATTAGATATAGAATCAAGGGGTCCAGAGTTGAGGCTGACACAACACAAGTGTGGGAGGAGTTCACCTTCAATGAGGGGTCTGCTCTGCGATAGTAGAATGGGTTAAAATTCAGAAGAACCCCCAGGACTGCACACATGCTTTCAAACACATTGCTTTAAGAAGTAGCGATGTTAAATCTGGTAGCACGTTAGTGTATAAATAGAAAGATGTGCACATTTAGTGCATGTATTTGAATTTTGACAACACACACACTCATACAGTCATGCATTGCTTAATGACCAGGATGCATTCTGAGAAATGCACCATTGTACAAACATCATAGAGTGTATTTACACAGGCCTAGATGGTATTGCTACTACAAACCTAGGCTGCATGGTATAGCCTATTGGTCTTAGGTTACGAAACTGAACAGCATGTCGCTGCACTCAATACATTAGACAATTGTAACACAATGGTAAATATTTGTATATCTAAACATAATGGAGGTAAAGCCTGGAATGATTGGAAATAGCTCTAAGTTAGGAGAGACATTAGATTTATAATTTCAATTACTAGAATTTCAGCTTTATTCTAATATTTACATGGTGGTTAATTTATACAGAATTAATGTATTATGCACATACTATGTACTTGACTCTCTTCTAGAATAGGAATTACTGTCCTCAACAGTTCTGTCTCTCAAGGAATGAATGACATACTGGGAAAGAGAGACAAAAAAATCAATTGTAATGCAGAAAATGAGAGTTTCTAAAGGGATGACTCAGTGGTGCCATAAGAACAGAAAGAAGGGAAGCCTAATCCCAAAGAGAAATGGCCAGTCAGTGCTTTTCAAACATAAATTTATACTGAGACTTAAAGGAATAAGAGTTAAATGAGCTAAAAATAAAGTACAGAAAGTGATAACAGTTGACATGGCTTTTAACATGAAGGCAAAACTATGAGGCTGCTGAAGGAAGTAGAGGCATTATCATGAACCTAGGAATTCACATTAAGAATAATGGAGAGCCCTTGAATGTTAAGGAATAGAGTGGTGAGACAAGATTGACAGTTTGGAAACAATGCATTTATTTCGATGTGAAGAAGTAAGCAACAATCAAGACCACTGTGTCAGTAAGATTTGCTGCATAACAAATTACCTCTAAGCTTTGCTACTTAAAATAGCAATGATACATTCTCTTCAATGTAGCTTCAGGTCAGTTGGAGGGCAGCTGAGCTAGGCTGGTCCCAGTGTGAGTTCTTCCAATCCATGTGTTTCTCATTATTCTTAGGCCAGTGGGCAAGCTGGGCATGTTCACACAGAGATAGCAGAGATGCTAAAGAGCAAAAGAAAATTAATGGTATCTCACAGACTACCGCCTCCTCCAACATAGTAGCCACTTACTACATATGGCTATTTAAACTTAAATTGTAATTCATTAAAAGTAAATAAAATTTATAATACAATCCCTTTAACTGCAGTAGACACATTGCAAGTGTTTCATTGCCAGGTAATTAATGCTACATTTAATCACAAAGAGATGAATATTTCCATTATGACAGAAAGTTATATTGGTTATTCCAATATAACATTTTTCTAAGAATGAGAAAATCTACTTGCTCACGATTTCCACTTTACAGTGTCCAGATTCAAAAGTTCCAGAGACTTGTCAATATGCATCTATCAATTATTATGGATATCACAGTGACAAAGGGTGAAGAAAAGCATTCGGCTCACTATGAGGCCATAGCAAAGGTATGGATACAGAGAGAAGACTCGGGATCACATAACCTAGGAAGCAGTTGTTATGTTATTGTGAGGGGTAGTGGTGGCTGTGATAAAGAAGGTAAAAATGGAGAGAGAGATAATTTACTACCTGGAGAGATATTAAAGAGTGATTGTGAGTATGACTTGATGATTAATGGTTTTGGATTAGTGGAAGAAAGCAAAAATGATGTCCAGGATTTTTGCTTGGACAACTAGGTAGACAGTAGTACCAAACACTGAGCCAGAAAAAAATATATAGGTGAATGCTTAATGAGATAAAGCACACTATTTCTAGAGCAGTGCAGAGTACTAGAATAATACAGTGCCTGGTTCAAATTATAGTATTTATTAGTAGTGATGGTATTGTTGTCATCATTTCTTATGTGCCTATTATTTCCTTCTCCATTCTCCAGAAATGCTCATCTGAATTCTCTATTCTGATTAATACTGTTGCCATCCACTTAGGCTCCTAAGCACATAGCAGATTTTCAATAAAATTTAGTTGGTTTTGGGCCGGGCGCGGTGGCTCAAGCCTGTAATCCCAGCACTTTGGGAGGCCGAGACGGGCGGATCACGAGGTCAGGAGATCGAGACCATCCTGGCTAATACGGTGAAACCCTGTCTCTACTTAAAAATACAAAAAAAAAAACTAGCCGGCGACGAGGCGGGCGCCTGTAGTCCCAGCTACTCGGGAGGCTGAGGCGGGAGAATGGCGTAAACCCGGGAGGCGGAGCTTGCAGTGAGCTGAGATCCGGCCACTGCACTCCAGCCTGGGTGGCAGAGCGAGACTCCGTCTCAAAAAAAAAAAAAAAAAAAAAAAAAAAAGTTAGTTGGTTTTTTTGTTGTAAGTACATGGTGGATCAATAAATGTAAAACTTGTTTTTTTTCCTTCTAAAAGCAGAGGAGAGAGCTCTTGAAAATAAATTCCTTGAGTTTTAAATTCCATTTGAATGTTGTTACTTTAAAATGTTGTGCTATAGTCATCAAGAATATACTTTCTTTGATATACTTTGGTTATGTTTCAAAAAATCAGCTCTTTAGACTAAAGTTCTCTCTCTCTTCATTCACTCAGTGCATGCTGATTTACTAATCCAAAGCTTACAGGATCCTTTAAGAGTCAACACACAATCTTTTTAGCAAAATCCATACCCTTTCTGCGAAGTTTGAGAAAAATAAAGCATTGAATCTCTTAGGCATGTGTCTAAGCTTTTTGCTTATTTGTTTATGGATTGCTTTGTTTCAAGGTTAGAGGGTTGTAGAGGGAAAGATAACTTAGTGAGAAGCCAATTGCTCTGTGGGATGGATAAGCAGACTTTTTATAAAGTCCAAGTTGATCCCGATGTTTGCCCTCAGCATTTATCTTTAGTTTTCTTTACGTTAAAAAACTTCAAACACAGTGTGGCTTTACTGGATTTATGAATATCTGTAGTAACTGATAGAAAGATGTGAATTGATAACTCTACGGAACTTTTGAATCTGGGCATTAGATTTTCTAATTCTTAGAAAAATAGTAAAGGAACAAAGTTTCACTTCAGGATAAATAAAATGAAAAGTGTGCTAATACTTACTATGTGCTTATTATATTACCTGCTTACAATTTGTCAGGTCCATTTTACCTTTTTACCTGTCCTATGATTTAGGAATGTCAAACTGTTTTCCAGATGGAGAAAAGTGGGGCTTGGGTGTTTTGTATAATGAGCTGAAGATCACATATATATTATGTGGTATAAACTAGATTTGAACTCAATTCCGACTTTCAAGTTTATGTTCTTAATCAATTTGCTACACTACAAGACATCTATCATTATGACAGCATGTCCCAGTTTTAATGAGCCCATACTAATTTAAATAAATTTTAATATTAAAGCTCTATTTTCTTGAGTGCCTTATTGGTTTCGTATACACTTTTATCTTATTATTCACAAGATTTTCATCGGAGTTGCCCATTTTCCTGAGATCAAATAATTAGAAAGTAGTGGTAGAGCCTTTTCTGAAACACGGTTCTCTTGAGTCATATTTTATGCACTTCCTCCCTTCCTGGATTTATTTTTAATTTTATTGCACTAAGCACATTTAACATGAGATCTACTCTCTGAAGAGATTTTATGATGTTGTTATCTGCACAGTGTTATACAGCAGATGACCAAAACTTATTCCTCTTGGAAAACTAAAATTTTATATCTATTGATTAGCCCCCATGCCTCCATCTTCTGTCCAGCACCATTCTATTCTTTACTTCTAACAGTTTGACAATTTTAGGTATTTATGTAAGTGGAATCATGTGGTATTTGTCCTTGTATAATAGCTTATTTCATTTAGCAAAATGTGCTTTAAGGTTCAGCTCTGTTGCCATATATTGCAGAATTTCTTCCCTTTTTTAAGGTTGATCAGTATCCCATTGTAGGTATACATGGGCCAGTCACAGTGACTCACGTCTGTAATCCCAGCACTTTGGGAGGCTTGGGCCAGTGGGTCACAAGGTCAAGAGACAGAGACCCTCTTGGCTTTGGGAATGGTGCTGCAATGAACACAGGAGTTCTAATATCTCTTTGAGATCTGATTTCACAGGGATAAGAATAGTCTCTTCCAAAAATTATGTTGGAAGAATTGGATATTCACATGCAACAGAATGAAATTGGACATCTGTATAACAAAATTGGCAAAAATCAAAAGAAGTGGATTAAAGATTTAAATATAAGATCTGAAACT
The DNA here is from genome assembly GCF_009764315.1 of Trachypithecus francoisi. NCBI lineage: Eukaryota > Metazoa > Chordata > Mammalia > Primates > Cercopithecidae > Trachypithecus > Trachypithecus francoisi. The sequence goes on along the minus strand of NW_022681454.1, from coordinate 11,030,291 downwards.
GTAAAATTTCTAAAAGAAATCATGGAGTAAAAGACCAACTAAATAATCGGTTTTCACAATGATTTGATGGATATGACAACAAAATCACAGGCAAGTGAAACAAAAATAGACAAGTGGAGCTACATCAAATTAAAAAGCTTCTTCACAGCAAAGGAAACAATCAACAGAATGAAAAGCAAACCTCCAGAATGGAAGAAAATATTTGCAAACCATATATTTAATAAGGGATTAATTTCTAAAATGTGTACTCCTGTAACTCAGTAGCAAAACAAAGAAACAAACAAATTAAAAAAAAAACAAACTAATATGACTAAAAAGTGAGCTAGGGACTTGAGTCGGCATTTCTCCAAGAAGGCATAAATATAACCAATAGATATATGAGAAGAGATTTAATGTAACTTGTCAGAAAAAAAGGCAAATTAAAACTACAATTAGATATCACCTCACACCATTTTAGGATGGTTATCATTAAGAAAAGCAAAAGCAAAAGACAAGTGTTGGTGAGAATGTGGAGAAATGGGAACCCTTGTACACTGTCGGCAGGAATGCTAAATGGTACAGCCACCAAGGAAAAACAATATGGAGAATTCCTCAAAAAATTAAAAACATGACGACCATATGATCTAAAAATCCAACTCTTCATTTTTATCATGGTTTTGAATTTAGGAAGATATGAAGATGCACATGCTTCTTGACTTCAAAGAGCCAGGGTATTAAAAGAAGGAGTAGGACCCATTTCTGGCTCTTTTTTGGAAGTGAGCAATGATTTCAATTATGTTTTCAAGAACTAAGAAGAAATTACTCTCTAGTAATGTCACCACTTCCTGCCTTTCTGTCTTGCTCCCTTACAAACTTACAAGGAGAGTTTTTGCAGAAGACTGTCTTTCATTATTTCAATGAGATTTAATGCTGAAAACACTACATACCACTTACAAACCATATAACATTGGGAAAGACACATAGTTTTTTAACATCAGTTTGTTCCTTTTTAACAGTAAAACCTATCTCACAACATCTCTAAGCAGAAATGAGCTAAATCCTGGTGGTTAATTAAACTCACATCAAGACATAATTGACAAATTGATCTCCAAAACCAGATTTTTATATCAGAAAGGAGAACGGTAGGTAATTAATAATAACAACAGTTAAAAACTAATATGGCGTCTTCCCTCTTTTTTCCTACTTTTCCATCCACTCTATTTCTTTTTCTTCTTCTCCCTGTGTCTCTTTTTAATCACTTCAGTTCAAAATCAATTAGATGTCTGCAGGCAAGGTAGGCACTTGGGGGTTGAGGTTGATGGAGGGGTGTGGAAAAATGAAGTTATGGCCAGGGCTATCTATCAGAGTTGGAGAACCACAGGATAGAGTGGGGCCCACCAATCCTGGTGACCAGAGTGACATGTCCAAACCTCAGGATTCTGAAGTGCCTGTTTGCCCATTGGGAGGGCAGGTGCCTTGGGGTGTGGTAGCCTTAGCCTAGCAAGAGTGAGGATGTCATTGTAAGAAGAGACGTCCTACTGTGTGCAGTGTTAGAGACTATACAGGGGGATGAGGGTGTCTGCAAGGGGGTGAGAGTATCTAGCAGGGGTTTTGGGAGAGTCTTTATATACACGGTGTTTACTTGAATGAGTGAATATATTAAGGAAAATGGGATTTAGGCTTCTCAACATTAGATAAAGCTATAGCACACCTAGAGTAAACACTGAGATGAATCCTGAGGTGTTGGGATGGAATTGCAGGTACTGGTGTGAACTTTTCAGATACATAGATACATGGATGCAGATGTTGATGTGAGTGCTTTGATACATGCATTTATCCCCTTGATCTGCCCACTGCAAGTGCCTGAGAACAGTTATATCCAAGAGCAGGGAGTGAGCACATATCCTGAGCTTAACTTCCAGACATAATTCTCTGCTGAAAAAAACAGAGCTTCTTAGAAAAATTACTGATTCCAGAGTTAAGACAGGGAAAGTACAAGATGAATCAGAACATCTCATTGTGCCAAAAATAAGAATTTACTTCAAGAATGATAAGGACCCATGTGAAAAGGACACAGAAGAAGAGACTCCCAGTAGGCAAATCCGGGAACATTTAAATATCACTCATTCTTAATAGATGATAATCTATTGAATAGATTAAGAATGATCTATATGTTTATACTGTAGTAAATAAATATTACTATATTTGCTACAGTAAATAAATTAAAGTACATAAATTGAGGATGTGATATTTTATCAACTCCAAGTACCTCCCCCAAAATACATATCCATTCAAAGGAAATTTTTTAAAAATAACTTTCCAGCAGAGACGATTGGCAAAGATCACATTTGTTAAATGATCAAAGTGAACATCACCAGTAATGGGGCAAATCAAAACTGTATCATCCAATAGGCTGCAAGGAGATGAACATAACATTAGGTCTGTGATTTGCTTGTTAATGATGCATAAATGGAAACTAATCCTGAGGGAACATCCCTCAATCCCAAATCATGGACACTCTAATAAACAAACAACAAAACCTGAAAGAACTGTCCTGTAGTCTTCAGATGTGTTGAGGTTATGAAAGTCAAAGAAGGGTGAGAAAATTTTTTTGCATCAAAGAAAACCAAAAAGAAATGACAACTAAATACAATGGGTAAATCTGGACTGCATTCTTTTGTCATAAAGGATATTGTTATAATAACTGGTAAAACTTGAATGGGATCTGAGGATTAGAGGGCAGTAATGTGCCAATATTAATATCCAGATGTTCATGGTCATATTGGATTATATAGGAGAATTCCTCCTTTATAAGAAATACACAAGAAAGTGTTGGGGCCTATCAGCATATTGTTCACAAATATCTCAGTAAACAAAAGTTTCTGTTCCATTCTTGTAAATTTAATAGAATGACGTTTGTTTCAAAGTTAAAAGAAGGTAAAAAAGGCAAAGCAAGAGTTTACTAAATGCTGTCTTTCATTCAGATTACTTTACATATATTTATTCGTTTAATTCTTAAACCATTGAGGTAAGTACTGTTATAATTTGTAGTTTACAGAAAAGATAAATATGGAAGAAATAATTATATGCTTGGTTCTGTGTTTCCAAGGAGAAAATTTTCAAAAAGTAGGTTTGAGTCTAGATAAGTTTGACCTCAATCCATGCCCCAAAAGTATATGATTTGAAGCTAATTATTTTTATAATCATACAGTGTTTCCTCAGTTGCATAATGAGAAGAATATTCAATGTGGTTTCGGGTAAAATAAATGAGCTAATAAACAGGAAGTGATGAGCACAGCAGCTGATGTGGGCCACACACCTGCTTCATGTCAGCAATGATCAGGAACTCCACAAGTGGCTTTGCACTGCCACAATGTGTGACCAAGATGCTTTAAGAAATATCTTGATGCTCCCACATTATTCAGAAACAGAGGTTCTCAGACCACACATAGGAGTTTTCCAAATAGCTTCAATTCTATGGAAATACTGCTGGATCAATTTCACACAATTCAGAGTTAGAATTTTATGGCAGGAGTGCCTATTTTTACTGAAGTAAAAGTTGATATATTTAATATAAGAAATAGAAACCAGAGTTCCAGTTCCTACTTTATCACTTACTAATGCAGAATAGATGTAACTAAATGAACAAGCACGCTTGTAATCCGAATAATTCGTGATTCCCTGAGACTACAAGGCATTGAAAGTCATCGTATGATTGGATTTTCTGAACTACCCTTCAAGTTGAGTAGAGCAATTATTGCTATTAATCAGAAATTTATGTTTGAGAACCCAATAATATAGTTAGCATTTACTGAATATTTTCTACCTACTAGAAAAGTATACACTATTTAAAGGCTTTATATAGTTTAATTAATTTGTATCATCATCTAACCCAATGAAGTAGACACCATTATTATTACCACTGCACACAAGGGAAATTGGAGAATACATGAAGACAGGAGCTGAACAGTTTTCCTGGTTCCAAAACCATCTCTTTGTCACTAAACCTCTAATCTCCATTACTTTTTGGCAGAAGTTGCCTGATTTCCCAAGGTTTCACAGCCTGCCTGTAGCAGAGCTGATGTACTGATTTCTTCTGTTTTTTACTCTCAGCTCTTTAAATATGTCACAGGTTTTTTTTTTTTTTTTTTTTTTTTTTTTTTTTTTTTTAATTATTATTTCACTTTAGGTTCTGGGATACATGTGCAGAAAGTTCAGGTTTGTTACATAGGTATATGTGTGCTATGGTGGTTTGCTGCACCCATCAACCCATCATCTAGGTTTTAAGTCCTACATGCGTTAGCTATTTGTCCTAATGTTCTTCCTCCCCTCAGCCCCCACCCGCTGATTGGCTCTAGTGTCTGTTATTTCCCTCCCTGTGTCCACGTGTTATCATTGTTCATCTCCCACTTATGAGTGAGAGCATGCAGTGTTTGGTTTTCTGTTCCTATGTTAGTTTGCTGAGAATGAAGCTTCTAGCTTTATCCATGTCCCTGCAAAGGGCATGATCTCATTCCTTTTTATGGCTGTATAGTATTTCATGGTATATATGTACAACATTTCTTTATCCAGTCTATCACTGATGGGCATTTGAATGTTTCCATGTTTTTATTTGTAAATCCTTCATGACCAAAATACACCCCACCAGATGCCATCTTCAACACTGGGGATTGCATTTTAACTTGTGATTTTGAGGGAACAAATATCCAAACCATATCATTCCACCTCTGGCCCCTAAATTGCAAAATATAATAATCTCTTCCCAATAGTCCAAAGTCTTAACTCATTCCAATATCAAGTCCAAATTCCAAAGTCTCCTGAGACTCAAAGCACTTTCCTTCTACCTATGAGCCTGTGAAATCAAAACCAAGTTATTTACTTCCAAGAAACAATGGTGATACAGGCATTGGGTGATCTTTTCATTCCAAAAGGAAGAAATTGAACAAAAGAAAGGGGTCATAGGCCCCATGCAAGTCAGAAACCCATCAGGGGAATCATTAAATCTTAAAACTCCAGAATAATCCTTGGCTCCATGTCCCAGATCCAGGGCATGCTGGTGTAAGTGATGGGCTCCCAAGGTCTCGGGCAGCTCCACCTCTGTGGCTTTTCATGGTTCAGCCCCTGTGGCTGCTCTAATTGGTTGGAGTGGAGTGTCTGTGGCTTTTCAACACTGAAGTTGTAGGCTGCCATTGTCTCGACCATCACTGGGGCTGAAGGGCAGTGTTCCCCTTTCCCACAGCTTCGCTAGGCAGTAACCAAGTGGGGACTCTCTGTGGGGGCTCCAATCCCGTATTTCCCCTCAGCACTGCCCTAGTGGAGTATCTTTGTGGGGTCTCTGCACCTACAGCAAGCTTCTGCCTGGGCATCTAGGCTCTTCCATACATCCTCTGAAATCTAGGTGGACACTGCTAAGCTTCCTTCACTATTGCATTCCACATGCCTGCAGGCTTAACACCATGTGGAAGCCAATAAGGCTTATGACTTACACCTTCAGCAGCCCTAGGTGTACCTGGGGCTCTTTGAGCTGAGGCTGAAACTGGAGCAGCTGGGGTGGGAGGAGTAGCCTCCTGAGGTGCAGGGCAGTGATGCCCTCTTCCGGGTTCACAAAACCATTCTTCTATCCTAGGTCTCTGGGCCTGTGATGAGAGAGGCAGCCTTGAATTTCTCTGAAATGCCTTCCAGGCTTTTATCCCATTGTCTTGGAAATTAGCACCTGCCTCCTCTTCAGTCATGCTAATCTCTCTAGCAAGTGGTTGCTCTGCATTCTACTTAGATTCTATTCCTACCACAGGGCCAGGCTGCAAATTTTCCAAATTTTTATTCTCTGCTTTCCTTCTGAATATCAGATGCAACTTTAAATCATTTTTTCCTCCTGCTTCTGATGTAAGCTGTTAGGAGTGGCCAGATCACACCTTGAGTGCTTCACTGCTTAGAAATTTCACTTAGAAATTGAGAGTGGACTAGGTCATCCACTCTTAATTTCAAACTTCCACGGAGCCCTAGAACATGGACACAATGCATCCAAGCTGCTTTCAAGGACATAATGTGGAGCGCTTTGCTCCACTTCCCATTAACTTCCTGTCTTCCATCTGCAACCTCATCAACTTGGCCTTCTTCTCAGTCCATAATTCTATCAACCCTTTGGTCACAACCACTTAACAAATCTCTGAGAAGCTCTAAACTTTCCCTTATCTTCCTGTCTTCTTCTAAGGCCTCCAAACTCTTCCAATCTCTGCCCATTACCCAATTCCATATTTGCTTCCACATTTTCAGGTATCTTTATAGCAACGCCCAACTCCTGGTATCAATTTTCTGTCTTATTTCATTCCTGAATTGCTATAAAAGAGTGCCTGAGGCTGAGTAATTTATGAACAAAAGAGAGTTAATTGCCTCATTGTTCTGCAAGCTGTACAAGTATGGCTCCAGCATCTGCTTCTGGTAAGGGCCACGTGAAGCTTACAATCATGGCAGAAGGAGAGGGGACTGTCACAGGGTGACAGTGGGACCATCAGAGAGGAAAGGTGTCAAACTCTTCTAAACAGTCAGACCTTATGTGAACTCGGAGTGAGAACTCACTCATTACTGTAAGGATGGCACCAAGATTTTCATAAGGAATCTACTCCCATGACCCAAACACCTCCCACCAGCCTCCACCTCCAACACTGAGGATTACATTTCAACATGAAATTTAAAGGGCACAAATATCTAGACCATATCAAGCCTCAAGTTGTGCTTTGCCATACCTCCCAAGTAACCTGAAAATTCCCAGTGATAACAGGACTTATTGAAGCTTCCTTTGATATCTCAAATATCAAAGATTTTGATATCTCAAATATCTTAATAGTGCATGAAGATTAATAAACTTTTTCTTGCACAGGGCCTCGCCCTCTCCTTGCCTAGTCCACCAGGCTGCCATTACATCAGCATCATTTCTAGCAGAGATAATTGTCTAAATGTTATTGAATATCTATGTTATCATGATACTTCAGCCTTACATCTTAATATCAGTGAAAATAAATGATCAGGCAGGAAACTTGGCTCAAGATTATTAGGCTACATTGTCATGTTAAACAAAATGATTTCAATATGCTTTCCTGTTAAATGTGTGTATGTGTGCATGTGTGTATGGATGGATGTTTGTACAGCTATGTATATCTATGAATTGATACCAATTACTTTGCCTTGATATATTCGTTTGTTTCCATGCATATGTAAATCAAAAAATCGTCATACTCAAATAGTTCAGTAAGCCAGTCTTTGGGAGCTGTTTACATTAGACCATGGCTCTGTATTACGACCACAGCCTGGTATCACAACACTACATTCTTTCCCATAAAGAAGTTTCCAATCTGTTTTGAGCCCAAATTCTCAAAGACATTCATCCATTCTTGCTACTGTACTATATTGATGAGTGCCTAGGACAGACTTGTGAATTGGCAAAGTCTTACTTCCATAAGTTTGTTATTTCTTTCAGTGTGTATGTGAATAATGAGAAAGAATGCATTCCATAATTTTTAAATAGTGCATAGCAGTGCAGTGTGCATCCCCAAATCTGTCCTCTAGTAATTTGATCACCTAGTAAGATACATTATATTTAATTAAAATAAAACAAAACAAGAAATGCAGTTGATGTGGTGGATTCATATTAAAATTAAAGATGCGAGTATTTCTTAAATATTTTACTGAGTAACATCTTAAAGAAGTGCACATGCTACAGTGTTAGCGTTACTTATCTGAGAAGCATCTTAGTGTCAACTTTGGATTTAAAAATACTGATTTTCTCCACATCTCACAATATACCTTTGTAACAAACCTGCATATGTGTCCCTTGATTCTAAAATAAAAGCTGAATACAAACTGTTGGTTTCGAATCTTTTGATAGATCCATGGAAGTTATACTCTCCCCAACTTTTCAATCTCACCATCACCAAAATGGGGGAAAGGTGGGGGGCAAATCTCTTTTTATTGGAATTTCGTTAAGGTTAAAAGATCTAATGACTGTAAATCACCCCACATCGTAAATGCTCAATAAATGAGGGATACTATGTTTTTGTAATACTTTGTGCCTAGTGAAATTTAGTGAAATTTCTTATCTGTACAAAAACTATGAACACAAAAGTAACCAAAACCACAAGACAAAAATAATGAAAATACAAACTATCCCCAAATGTTTTCATTCTCTTATTGAATGCTTATAACCATTTAACTGGACAACTGAATTATATTCTCTTAATGGTTTACATCACGTGGTTCCTCCCTTTGTAGGTAAGCATTAGGTTATAATTCTGTTTTTCTCCAAAAAATGTGCAAACTTTTCTCTGCTTAAAAGACAAATTTGGGACTGGTCACCTCAATTCAATTGGGAGCTTTGCTGAATCAAGCCCAATAAGACTTACTCTAGTTCTGGTTTGCTTCTACTCTAGAAGATACTAATCTTAAGATCTTTTTGAAAATTTGTGCTTTGATATTTATAAACCTTCTGCTTAAAACTTTAGTCTGTCACCTTGTGTAGATCTAGAATTCTCTAAGTTTACTCAAGGAAATCAGCCATGTCTTTTAGTCTTCCCAAGTCCCTGTAAAATACTCTGCTGGTGTTTCTGTCACCCAGAAGTAAACATTGGTGAGTGCAAACCCAAGATTTTCTTGCTGTTTTCCAAGTTCAGCATCAAGAGATTCTTTTCAGAATGTCTGTACAAGTCAAATCACTTATTCAAGACTTCCCCATGCTCTTGAGTCTTAAGTCTCCCCAGTTCGCACTGTCCCAGAAGATTCCTGTTGCCTTCAAATAGACACATTCTGTATTTTACTAGTTTTTGTAGAAAGGAATACTTTTTTTGTACTTTTCTAGTTGTCTTTCTGTATTTTACTGATTCCAGACTGGAATAACCATATCCTGCTATCAACTCCCTCCCATTCAAAAGTCCTGATTGATTTTTTCTGATTTTTTTTTTAATCTCTTGTGACTACATATTTTATTTACTTACTATTTCTTGCATGGCTATTCTCTATTTTAAATCTGACAATTTTGATAAATTCCACAGAAAGTTAAATCTGAGGCTTATTATTTTTGCTGTCTTATTAATGGATTGAAAGCCAATTCACATTATGTACTTTGGTAATATTTGACTGCAAACTCAAATGTACTTGATTTTAATTTTTGAGAGTCTTAATGTGCTTTTATTTGGAGTGTTTTTTCCAGAGAAGCTTTGTTTCTGCCAGTATCAGGAGGCTTGACCAACTTGGGATGATTCGAGTTGTCCTTGAGATCCCCGGGCTTAATTTAGGAATCTCCATTTCAGCTCACCCATCTTGCAGCTGGCCCAAGAATTAGCTTTTTAAATGCAGCATTAACTGTCGTTTACCATCAGAAATACCTGCATTCTCCTTTCTTGTTGTGGTTTCAGCTCATTTTTGCTTTTGCTCTTTTTATATTTTGTTGTGGTTGGGTTCCTTTAACAAATTACGATTCTTTATCTTGAATAAGTTATGTTCTGTTGAGATGATCCTTCAGGATACATAATCAGTCTATCATATTAGCAATTTTTGAAGAAGGTAAAGTTTTTGCCAAACTGTACTTACGAAGCAGAAGTAATGGGAATTTTCAATGAATTGAGCCACACAAAATAAATAAATATTCTGTTACATAAAGAATTGCTATTGTTCATATCTAAGGATATTGTAAAAAAAGAAAAGAAAAAAAGAAAAAGAAAAGAAAAAACATACTCCTAGAAAAAAAAAAAAAAGGCTGGGCGCAATGGCTCATGCCTGTAATCCCAACACTTTGGGAGGCCAAGCAGACAGATCATGAGGTCAGGAGATTGAGAACAGCCTGGCCAACATGATGAAACCCCATCTCTACTAAAAATACAAAAATTAGCCGGGCACGGTGGCGCACACCTGTCATCCCAGCTACTCAGGAGGCTGAGGCAGGAGAATCGCTTGGACCTGGGAGGCAGAGGTTACACTGAGCCGAGATCATGCCACTGCACTCCAGCCCGGAGACAGAGTGAGACTCCATCTCAAAGAAGGAGAAAAAAAAAAATTAACCACATAAAATATTCAGTTGTGAGCAAAAATTGGCAGTTTTAACAAATTAAAACTATTAAAATGGCAACAACATATAAAAGAAAAATGAGCAAGAGCTATACAAGCACATAATGAAAAAGGTAATTATGTGAATTATTGCAAAAAGGTAATACATTGAATACTCTCTAACTCTTTATTAATCGGGAAAATGCAAACTTGGGTTCTTTCAGGAAAAGGACATTACTTCTTGCCCTTTTGATCTTGGTATTGGCCACGTGAGCAATTTTGGCCAATGGAACATGAGCAGAATGGCAGCATAATCTAGCCTTCACTGGCTGAGATAATACACTAGATAAACATTTATATATACATACAATAAAACACTTACTAGTTACTTTGTAAAACATTTGTGAAAAATTCCTAGCAACAGTTTGTAATGGCAAAAAAAAATTATTAAAAAAAGTGGAAACAATCTACATTCCCGTTAACAGAATTATGGACAAATGAATCGTGATACATCTATTCAATAGAGTCTTCCAAGAAAATAAACATAATCTACGTTACACACAATAACACTGATGAAATCTCAAGAACACAATGCTAAACAGTAAAAAGCATAAACTAGAAAATATATGATTCCATTTATATGGAGTTCAAAAACATGAAAGAAGCAAATTGTTTAAGAATGTGAGATCACATTATGAAATTATAAATGAAAGCAGAGAACTAAAATAAAAACTAGTCAAGGGGGTGACAGTAATGAATAGTGTTGCATATCACCAGACTCTCCCTGCCAGGAATGTGGGCTGCTGACAATAGAGTCTAACAGACTCTGAAACAAAGAATCAAATGAAATTAGTTTAGTTATGAGGTAAAGGAAACCTTAACGCAGTGGGAAGGTGAACTGAAGAAGGAAAAAGAAACAATCAAGGGGGTAATTGCAGCTTCACCCCATTGTGAAACATTGAGACACTATGCCATGCAACGAAGTCTGAGTTACTGCCTTCCTCCCCCAATGGAGGAATAAGAGGGCTTCTGTATTTTTATACCCACTGCTCTCATTCTTTGATTTAAGACTATTCTCATAAGACATTCATTCTGTGGTGCTTCTGACTGACCAAGCAGGTGGCGAAGTGAGTTAAAAGATGCCACACAAAAAATCATGAGCTAAAAAAATATTGTCTGTCATTTGGCAGTTGGGTCAGGATCTGCTAGAATGCTTCTTTGAAGGAAACATGCAGACTGGACTAATCAAGATAAAAATTATAAAATACAATTTTAGAAACAAAAATAAGGAAATATTTTTACATAATAGCCAGAGACATTTTAAAATTCATTGTCTTATAGAAAAGAAATGGATTATAAAATTAAAGTCAAAACACAACTAACAATTTATATTTGTTACCATATTTAGAACATCCATTAAGATAAATTTCTTACCACATAAAAAACTTACATCAATTAATAAATGTATGAGAATGCATACTTCCTTTCATTATCAACAATATTATGTGATATTGAAACTATTACTTGTGTTATTACCTATAAGTTTGTGTAGACCATCATTATTTTACTTTTATTTGACCTTTTCATGAATAAAATGTGCTCCAATTTTTTCATTAAAAGGTCAAGTAAAAGTAAAGTAAAACAAAAGGGAAGCAAATAAAAATTAAAATAATAAGGGCATACACAAACTTATAGGTAATAACAAGTAATAGTTTCAATATCACATATATTGTTGATGATGAAAGGAAGTATGCATTCTCATACATTTTTGGAGGAAGAGTAAATTGATGCCATCCCATATTTTGGTAATATTTATCAAAACACCAATTTTTTCCCAAACGTTCTATCAAAACTTAAAATGTATAGAATCTTTCCTTCAGAAAGATCATTTCTTGAAATTTTTATTTTAGTTGTACTCTCCATGTGCACCACAAGGTATATACCATTGTTGCAGCAACAAAGGAATATCAAAATCAAAATCAAAGGAAGCAAATATTTATTAGATTAAAAATACTAACAGTTTTGTTCCTGGCTAAAGAAACTAGTAACTTAGCAATGAGAGAAAACAAGTATTAAAATGTCACTGTTTACCCTTTCATACAGATTAAATTTTGTACCATGGATGTTTATTTCTATGTCACTTATGACTTGAGAATGAAAGTCAGAGAGAGAAAATCTGGCATCCTTAATCCAAACTATGAAGTGACTCAGAGCTGGAAGAATGGTATTGGCCGGGTGTGGTGACCCATGCTTTTAATCTCAGCACTTTGGGAGGCCAAAGCAGGAGGATCAGTTGAGCCCAGGAATTTTAGATCAGCCTGGGCAACAGAATGAGGGCTCATCTCTACAAACAAATTTAAAAATTAGTTGAGTGTGGTGGTATGCACCTATAGTTCCAGCTACTCAAGAGACTGAGGCAGGCAGATCACTTGAGCCCAGGAAGTCTAGTCTGCAATGAGCCTTGTTCATGCCATAGCACTCCAGCTTAGGTGACAGAGTGAGACCCTGTCTCTAATAATAATAATAATGATAATAATAATAATAAATAATGGTCTTGGAGGCTAAGAGGGATAGCTACATGGAGCCAAGATGCAGGAAATGCAATAGGTAACTGTCTTTAGCCAGAAAATACTAACAAGAATGATACTCTTGCCATGCATATTTCTGCAGTGAGTGAACACCAACACTCAAAAAAGAAAATGGACCTTTTTCTAATCATTTCCCATGAATCTCTCATCTTTGCACCACTGACTCCAAGACTAAAGTTCCAGATAGGAACAGTGATTGAATGAAGCCAGGGTATCTGTCCCTGGCTGGCTGTTAAAGGCCTTAGAGAGAAAGGATAATGCCCCTTCTGTGTCCATACCTGGAGGCTGCATACCACAAACCTCTAATATCACACACAATTGGAGATCCACTAATGTAAAATTAGAATTAGATTCTGAGCCAAAAAATCAATCACTACAATTATTTTTCTCAAGTGAAAAATAAAACTGTTAAAAATAGCTTTGACAATTAGTGGAACACTGTTCGTTTTTTTGCAAAATCATCTTACATAATAGCTCCATTGATGTCTCTATTCCTGAGTTATTTCTATATAAGAATTTATCCTATGGAAAACTGAGATCACGTTGGTGTAGTTGGAGAACACGTACATCCAATTCATTTTCCCCTGTGCGCTTCATGATGTTAATTTTTCTGTCCCACAGAGATAATGTTTCAGAATGATGTCTGGTGTGATTTTTCTCTCCTTAGTTCCATGCTGTTTTGATTGTTTAAAAAATCTTTTAAAGCAATAGGAGAAACTACAGTCCTCCCTTAATCTTCTTTTGCATCATATATGTTACCTATTTTAGAGAATTATCCTCACATCCTCCGTGTGTGTTTGCTGAATTTGTATGTATTACGTTAATTCACGAAGCCATTACCTTTCTCATGACTCCTGTGGAGCGTGTTACCTTTAGAAAGGGCCTTTCAGCTTTCTGATTGATCTCCTGGGAGGCTGGCATTTTCAAGTGTCTCCTTCAAATATGAAATATGGTTCAGATTTTCTACCTGAAAGCCATTAGCTTGAATTCAATAATTCTAGAATGTACCTCAGAGCATGAGCCTCAGAACTGCATTTGTTCATTTATGTTATTCTCTTGGCCAAAAAGATGTAGACATAAGATGCAGTGTGAGCTGGCACTGCCTTCAGACCCCTGCCTTTTCTGGCCACTTCCTTCATAGTCCGCAGGTTTCCTAGTGGCGGGAACCTGGAGATGCTGCTCTAACTTCTTGAGCCTACGAGTCCTCATTTGTTTTCCATAGCGGCTGTACTAATTTGCCTTTCCACCAACAGACCATATATGTGGCATGTGGGAGGAAGTGAAAGCAATGTGGGGCAGGGCGGTGAGAAGTGATGGAGGGTTGGGGGCTGGCCATCAAGAGGGCCCATGGAAGACCATAACACCCAGCACACTCAAATCCAGGGGTGGCATGACACAGGCAATGAAACTTGGCAGTAATATATTCCATCATCTGATAAAAATTAAAGTGTGCAACTTGAAAAGCAAACAGCAAAAGTTTAAAAACAAAGCTGTGTGTGGAAACAGCGTGACACTAGGTAAGTGTACACTGCCCTACTTCCCACCCTAAGCTCACAGCTTCCATCTTTCACTGCCACCTAGTGGAAGAGAAAACCATTATTTGGGGCGTGTTTGCTATAGGGCAGAAATATTAACACTTTTAATGCCTACTGTTCCATTATTGGAACGCTAAGCATGTGGGAGTTATTTACATCCTACTGCTCAAGGTCATCACCAAGGTCTGATTGCAAAAATTCAAACAATTGCATCCTCAGGCATAAATGGGTTAATACTTGTCTATTATCCGTTTTATTGTGTGTTTCCTCCCATCAGGTGGTAGGCAGAATACTGGAAGAATACATGGACAGACAAGTCCTCCATGTCTTTCTTCTCTTTCTATATCTCCCTTTTTTCCTTTTTATTCTTGTTCTTATTAGAGTTTAGTTGTTTTATAAAATGCTCTATTTTAAACATTTTCCTGAACATATTACAGTGAGTTTAAAGCCCATGTCCAATATCTTCAATACTTAGGTCTCCAGTCTATTTTTCATATTGTATTCTTTTGTTTGGTTTCTATTGAATAATTATTTGTTTGTTTTCTATTTTATCTTGTCTCTTGTCACACCCATTGATTTTACGGAACTGATAAAATTCAATTCCGTCTTGATATCAGAAATAAAAATTGTTAGAGACTAAAGATGATGTCTTTATCTCAGAGGACTTATATTCTTTTAACATAGAGTGAGACTACAGGATATATAACCTTGGCTCAATGGGAGACTGAGATAATTTTGGGGATAGATTTTAGTATTGAGGAAGCCTGGTCTATTTCAGTTGCCTCAGCTAAAACCTTGGGGCTTACAACATGGTCGTATCTGGCATAGTCCTATGTACTACTTAGAGTTCTGATCAGTTTATAATATCTGGCTGCCAATTTCTGTCGTTTTGACTTCTTCATCTCTTACCTACCACCACTCAAAAACAGGAAAATGCCCTCAGGTATGAACAATGCTAGAATGTGGGCTCATCTCTCTTGTTTTCTCTGAAATCTTGGCCTTTCAAAGTTTGTTCATCTTGGTAACCAAGAAGTCAAGATCTTGCCTCTCCAGCACCATGTCTGTCATGTTTATAGTGAAGCCTCTACTTTCTGGTAGATCTATTATTCTACAGCTTAAGAAGCAGAAAATTTCTCCGAGGAAAAGGTGTATAGAATGAAGTGCCCACCTCAGTATGTTTCACTTCACTTTAGGGTCCTGCACATTCAAATCCTATCTGCCTTTGTTACTCCTTTTGCCATTTTCCTCATTTTGAGTGGATTTCTGCCACCGTTCTGGGGATGGTAGCTAGTGTGATAAAAAAAATTCATTGACAAAGTAGAAGTTTCTTTACAACCATTTTTTGTTTCTACAATTTTTGTTGTAGTAATGGGAAGGGAGAATCAGGTTGAGGTTTGTGACCTGTCTTTATCTCTTACTCTTTCTCTTCCACTATTATTGGCTTAGCTGGCTTCAAGATTTCTCTGAGGTCTGTGAATGAGGTTCTTTAACATGTAGGGAAACAAATTATATCTTTATAGCTAAGCCATTTGAATTACTCCATTGTCCTACTGCTATAAAGACATATCTGAGACTGGGTAATTTATAAAGAAAAGAAGTTTAATTGACTCACAGCTCTGCATAGCTGGGCGGGCCTCAGGAAACTTATAATCATGGCAGAGGCAAGAGAGAAGCAAAGGCACATCTTACATGCAGGAGGTGGCAGGAAAGAGAGTGAACAGTGAAGGGGGAAGAACCCCTTATAAAACCCCTTATAGAACCATCATATCTCATGAGAACTTACTCACTATCATGAGAACAACATGGGGCACACTGCCCCAATGATCCAATCACCTCCTATCAGATCCAGCCTTTGACACATGGGGATTATGAGGATTACATTTCAAGATGACAATTGGGTGGGGACACAGAGCCAAACCATATCATTCTGCCCCAGCCTCTCCAAAATCTGTTATCTGTTCAGATTTCAAAACCAATCATGCCTTACTAGCAGTTCCCCAAACTCTTAATTCATTCCAGCATTAACTCAAAAGTCCACAGTCCAGAGTCTTATCTGAGACAAGGCAAATCCCTTCTGCCTATGAGTCTGTAAAATCAAAAGCAAGTTTACTACTTCCAAGACACAATGGGGGTACAGGAATTGGGTAAATGTTCCCATTCCAAATGGAAGAAATTGGCCAAAACAAAGGGGCTACAGGCCCCATGCAAGTATGAAACCAGATGAGACAAGTCTGAAACCAGGTGGAGTAGTTGTTAAATCTTAAAACTCCAAAATGATCTCTTTTGACTCCATGTCTCACATCCAGGTCACAATGATGTAAGAGGTGGGCTCCCACGCCCTTGGGCAGCTGCACCCCTGTGACTTTGCAGGGTACAGCCTCCCTCCCAGCTTCTTTCATAAGCTGGCATTGAGTGTCTGTGACTTTCCAGGCACATGGTGCAAGCTGACAGTGAGTCTGGAGTCTGGAGTACAGTGGCCTTCTTCTCACAGTTTCAGTAGGCAATGCCCCAGTGGGGACTCTGTGTAGGGGCTGCAACACTGCATTTCCCTTCTGCTCTCCCCTAGTGGAGGTTCTCCATGAGGGCTCCACCCCAGCAACAAACTTCTGCCTGAATATCCCTGTATTTCCATATATGCTGTGAAGTCTAGGCAGAGATTCTCAAACCTCAATTCTTGACCTCTGTGCACCTGTAGGTCCAACCCATGTAAAAGCCACTAAGCCTTGGGACTTTCATCCTCTGAAGCAAGTGCCTGACAACTCTATGTTGGCCCTTTTTAGCCATGACTGGGATGCAGGGTACCAAGTCCTGAGACTGCACAAAGGAGCAAAGCCCTGGATTCGGCCCATGAAACCATTTATTTTTTCCTCCTAGGCCTCTGGGACTGTGATGAGAGTGGGTGCTGTGTAGACCTCTGTCATATCCTAGAGATATTTTTTCCCGTTGTCTTGGAGACTAACACTTGGTTCCTTATTACTTATGCAAATTTCTGTAGCTGGCCTGAGTTTCTTCCCAGAAAATGGGGTTTTCTTTTTAACTAAATCATCAGGCTTCAAATTTTCCAAACTTTTCTGCTCTGCTTCCCTTTTAAACATAAATTCCAATTTCAAATCATTTTTCTTAAGTTCAAAGTTCCACAGATCTCTAGGGAAGGGGTAAAATGTTGCCAGTCTCTTTGCTAAAGCATAGCAAGAGTGACCTTTTCTCTAGTTTCCAAGAATTCCTCATCTCCATCTGAGACCACCTCAGCCTGGACTTTATTGTCCACATCATTATCAGCATTTTGGTCAAAACCATTCAACAAGTCTCTAGGAAGTTCCAATCTTCCCACATCTTTCTGTCTTCTTCTGAGTCCTCCAACCTGTACCAACCTCTGTCTGTTACCCAGTTCCATAGTCAGTTCCAAATTTTTGGGTATATTTATATCAGCAGCCCACTCCCAGTACCAATTTGCCATCTTAGTCCATTGTCATACTGCTATAAAGACTTCCCAAGACTGGCTAATTTATAGAGGGAGGAGGTTTAATTGACTCACTGTTTAGCATGGTTGAGGTAGCCTCAGGAAACTTACAATCACGGCAGAAGGGGAAGCAAACACATCTTTCTTCACATGGCAGCAGCAAGAATCGCCAAGGAGAAGGGGAAAAGCCCCTCTTAAAACCATCAGGTCTCTCATGAGAACTCACTCACTATCACAAGAATAGCATGAGGTAAACCATCCCATAATCCCATCACCTCCCAACAGGTCCTGTCCTCAACACATGTGGATTATGGGGATTACAATTCAAGATGACATTTGGGTGGGTGACAAACCATATCACCATTCACTGCAGATAGTCTGTTTCCAGAACTCTGCTTTCAAATATTCAGTGCTTGCAATGGTTGGAAAATGTCATCCTTTGAAACTCACTCTGTTTGTTTGTTTGTTTGTTTGTTTGTTTGTTTTATACCAATTCTTTTAGGAAAAAAGCTGGGTAAGAGTCATTATCGTGCAGGATATGACCATCATTGGGTTTTAGCAACAATACTGTCAAAATTTCTCCAAAACTTCCCCAAAACACAAATAAAAAATCTTTTCTGTTTTCTATATGCCATATCTATAACGAGCCTTTTTATCCTCTCATGGGACTTCCGGGATAATCTTACATAATACCTCCATTTTAGATACATGAAAATTAAGTCTCAAAAAACCACAATCTGGGCTGGGTGCAGAGGTTTATGCCTGTAGTCCCACATTTTGGGAGGCCTCAGGGGATGGATCACTTGAGCCATGTGTTTGAGATCAGCCTGGGCAATATGGTGAGACACCCCATGTCTATTTAAGAAGAAAAGTAAAGTAAACCCACAGTCTGTTCAGAATCACTCAACTAGGCTTATGCTTCAAATTTAGGGCTGATCACATTATTTGTGCAATGTCAAACCATAGCAATATTTACCCCCAATTTTTTCAGGGAACATGAATGCAGTGTGAGATTAAGAAGTTTTCTATTAAAATAAATGTTTCCATAATGAAATTATCTTGCCTAGTTGGGTGATTGCACACCTGCTGTGGAGTGAATAGTGTATCAGCATGTTTATAGCCCTGAGACCTCCGATAAAAAACACCAACCTTATATACTCTGAAGTTTTCCAACTTATTTGAACTCAGAATACTTTTCTTATGTAATGCCTTTTAACATTACATGGCCTACAAATGTTCTACATAAGCACTGTTGAGGAATGTTAACCATATTGTGTAATTTTGTAGTTTTCATACAGGTTTTAGCACACTCCCAGCTCACTAGAAAGAGAATAGGATCAGAGAGGGGCAGTGTACTAGAAAAAGTATTTAGCTTTCTAGAATCTCTAAGAACAAATTGTAGTTTAGAGTCAAACTTCTCTCCCATGAAGAGGCAAGAAAATCATCAGGACCTCTAACCAAGGTCTGGGGGTAGTGATCTGACTAATACAGTGGGGTAAGTTCTTCTCAGAGGCTCTCAGAGGGTATGGGGTACCGGTCCTCAAGGCAAATTGTCACAGAGTCTATTACTTTACTTGCCTTTACTAGCATTAGCTCGGGAAGTGGTTGAGCTGAGCCTTCATCTGAGATTCACTGGGGGAATTTAGGTTTCACTGTCTCTGTCTTAATTTGGTCTTTAAATCTTTATCCATATCTAAAATAGGGTAATGGTACCTCTACTGTGATTTTTTAAAATATAGGTGTAAATTCTTTGGCATTCATTCCACTAAAGAACAGTTTCTGTGTCCACTCTCCTTGAATCTGGGCCAGGCTTAGTGTCTCTCTTGTAACCAGAATAATGAAGCAGAAGTGATGCTGCATAACTTCTGAGGCAAGGGCGGAAAAGGACAGGAAGCTTTCTATTTGTCCTCTTGGAAACTCACTCTGGGAAAACCAGCTGCAGTGCAAGGTCTGACTGCCTTGAGGCCAACATCCTGGAGAGGCGATCTATAGGTTCACACCCCAGTTGTGTCTCCAGCCTAACAGCGAGCACCAATGGCTAGCCATGCAAGTTCACGATCTTGGAGATCCAGACCCTCTGCTTTTCTGGCAACTACAGCTGCAGCCAACAATTGGCTGCGATCACTTGATCAGTCTCAAACACGAGCCTTCCCTACATGAAACTCTTCCATAATTTCAAACTCACAAATTTGTGAATCAAATAAATTTATTGTTTTTAGGTCTCTAAGTTTTTGGTATAATTTTCTACACAGCAATAGTAACTGAAACACCAACATCTCAGGGTCATTTTAAGAATTAAATGAGATAATAAACGTAGATCACTAGAGTGGTCATTGCTCAACACAAAGTCTATTGCCAGTACATCCACATCCAGGTGGTTCCTTGTTTACCAACCGATCCACTAGTCCTCAGGAGAAATTGTTATAAAAATTGACTATTTTTGTAATAAAAATAATCTGAAAGGTTAGAAGTAGTCCAAGAGGTCTAAAGTAGTTTTCTGAAGAAGTTCATTGTATCAAAATGAGAATATTTAGTATCCTATTTCTATTCTTTTCTATTATTCAAAATGTAACAAAGGAGTAAATATGTACATAACACAATAAAATAAGAGATATTTAATTTGGTATGTAGATCAGGGTTTGTCAACCTTGGTATTGTTGACACCTTGGCCTAGGTAATTTTTTGCCCTGGGTCTGGGGATGTCCTGCACATTTTAGGATGTTTAGCCGTAACCTTGGCCTCGATCTACTGGATACCAGTAGAATCTTTTGCCTATAGTTGTGTGACCAAAAACATTTTTATGTTTTGCCCAATGTCCTTTGAGGAACAAAACTGGCCCCAGTTTAGAACCACTGGTGTAGATTGTGGTGTTGTAGAGGCTAGGCTGATCATAATTGGGGGGTTTATATGTTATTTCCAGATGAAATTGGCATTATTTGCAGAGTCAGAAGGTAAGGCATGTCTCTAAAAATGTTTTCTCTCCCTCTCTAGCAGACTACCTACAGCTGAATTAAAATATTGTGAATGTTTGGTACTTGAGAAGTCCTTTCTCAAGGAGACTGGAGCAAGGGGGGAAGAAATGCTTACAGCAAACCAGGACATTTTTTCCTAAGTAGGGGCCATCAAAAGTAGAGCTGTATAGACAACAGGCTAGGAAGGAGTGTGGTCACTAAGAGACCAGTATGAGGACAGATCACAGGAAGAACACAGAGAGCAGGAAGAACACAGAGAGAAGGTCACAACAGAAACAATTTAAACAAAAGTAGTTTATCTGGGTACAGGACTCTCAGAAAGGCTCAGTTGCCAAGGCAGGGTGCAGGTATTTAGGCAGAATTGAGTTCAAAGGCAGTGTGCTACATTTTCATTCAAAAAGCTATGTATTCATTAAAACTATCTTATCAAAGAATATATATGCATTAAGGAAAATGTAGTTAACATTGATAAGTGAAAAATGTCACTTATCAAAAAATAATCCATGTGAAATTAGGTTTTTTTAAAAAAGTGTAGAATATAATAATTGCATAGAAATATACAATAATGTGTACCGTGGTGATTTCTGTCTATGGGATCTTTTAAAATTTTATTTCTTAGGGTTCTCTGTAACAGTTTTTCAATGTTTTTACATGTAGTTATTTTATTTTAATTAAAGATAGGGGATAACAAATCATAGGAAGGATTGAGTTGTAGGCTGCGGCAGTGTTTGGGGCAATAAAGAAATGTCACAGGATGAAAAGGAATGAAGTGTGCTCAATAGCAATGACATAGAATCTACCTAAATGTCCATCAATGATAGACTAGATAAAGAAAATGTGGTACATATACAGCATGGAATACCATGCAGCCATAAAAAAGAACAAGATCATGTTCTTTGCAGGGACATGGAAGGAGCTTGAGGCCATTATCCTTAGCAAACTAACACAGGTACAGAAAACCAAATACCACAGGCTCTCACTTACAAGTGAGAGCTAATTGATGAGAACACATGGACACATAGAGGGAACAGCACACACAGAGACCTTGTGGAGAGTGGGAGGAGGGAGAGGATCAGGAAAAATGATGCATGGAAACCAAGCTTAATACCAGCATAACGAAACAATCTGTGTAACAGCCCCCCATGACACAAGCTTACCTGTATAACATACCTGCACATGTATTCCTGAACTTAAACGTTACAAAAAGTGAGGTATTGAAGTATGTTTTTCTGATGTCCAGAACTTTTTTAACATAAAGGTACACCAGTCTAGGAAACCTTAATCCCTTTGTTATTTCCTTTGTTGACTGGATTCTCTGCCCTGTTAGTTGTGCATAGCTGCCAGATAGAAAAGTGAATTCAAAATGATAATCAAGTTGATCAGAAAGTGGCTAAGATTGTCTTACTTTTTCATATATACACTAATTTCTTATTTCTGTTTTTAACTATGATCCACAAAAGGCAATAAAGATGCACTAAGTGTCTAGAAATAATAAGACTAGGTATAAATATTACTGTATGATTTTTGAGCGATTGAATGAACGCTACTAGATTCCAGATGTGGGCTTTTTTATTTAATCCCCATACATTTGTCAGCGAGTTTTTAGTATTTACCCTTTGCAAATTACAGAAACAGGTTGAGACACATTAAACAATTTATTTTAGTTCCCGACCTGGTAAGTGGCAGAGCCAGGATTTGTAACAAAGGATTTGTATTGATTTGTCTGAATCTAAATCCCAACTTTGTCCACTATGCCTTGCTGCCAGTAATCATGTGAAAAATTTTGCTGAGTGAATTTGTATATTTTTGACTTCTAGGGAAAACCAGAAACAACAACAACTTGTTTTCTATGCCTTAAAACCCAATGGCAGGCTTCAAATTTCATTTATTTCTGAATTTGAATTTATTTTCCTCCAGCTCTTTAAAGAGTCAATTAAAGAGAGCCTAAAGTCAGTGAGACTTTAGTTTAACATTTCAGCACAGCCTACTCATTCTATCTGCAAACTCCATCATAGAAGAGTGAAAGTCATCAAATTTCATTTGTTATAACATTAGTTTAGGAAGATATTTCCCCTCTCACCAGCTAAATTGTCTTTTACTTTGTAAACTGTTTCTATTTTTCAACAATAACATCACAATGTGTTCAATTCTAACCACCCTGCTGCTCAATCCTTTATAAACCCAAATAAAGATATAGTTATATAAGCAAGAAACATCAAAAAGTAAATAAAAGGCAGATATTGCTTCAGATGACTCTCCAGTCGCTGAGGACAAAAAAGCAATTTTACATTTTATATTTATTATTGTATTATTCTTTTGTTTACCTTGTAACAAGTGGAAGCCTGATAGCATCTGTCACCCTCCCACAATTTAATTACATATTCCATATCTTTATTCTCACTTGGCGCTGTCTTTGCTTGCCTAGAGCTGTCTTACCCACCACTTCCAAGTTCATCTTGCATGATTTTTGTAATTGAGTGTGTGGCAAGTTAGCTACCTCCATCCTTAAATTGAACATTTCATAGTTTGAAAGCACTTCTAATAAACTTCCTTGAATCTGAATCCCCATTAGTTCCCCATCTTTCCCTGATGACTCAATTATCTCCTCAGGGGAGAATCTGTTCAATACCAAGAATTACCTTTCCTCCGCAGAGGGGGACTAGAAACAATGACTCTGAAACTCTCTTTCTTTCACTCCTTGTCTTTGATGAATAATTTATATTTGTGACAATCTGTTTTCTGTTTTTCCTGATTCTTAGCATTGAAAACTATATAAAGAATATGTTCACCCTGTCTCATTACTTTCCACACAGAGCACTGAAAGCCTCCTAGTCCTAGGTACCCCTTGGATTTACCTTCATTCAGGGTTAGAAAACAATAATGAACTTTCTCCTATTGTTTTAAGGTATGTCTCTTCTTAGTCAGAGATTTGTTATTCATTAAAAAGTTAGAAGCTTTCTAGAAAAAGCAAAGCACTTTTTTTCCTGTGCCATCACTTTTCTTCATATGAAAGTATTACCTGCCAATTGTTGAAAAAAAAAATAGAAAATGCAGAGAAGAATACATATAATCTGCCCTAAACTCCACCATCATGAGAAGAGTAATTGAATACCAAATCAGAAACATGCACTCATACACATACAATAAATTGGACACTATCTGTATTGTAGGCACCAATAGTATACTACTAATTCATCTATTTCATCACACACATTTAAAATCTCATAGATGCTATGCACCATGAGTGCTCTTTCCTTAAGTTACTCTATACAGAAGTTCCTCAGAGGTATCTCTCATTTGGGTTGAGGGGTTAATAGGTTTTAAAAGAGCAGAATTATGGTGACAGATGCTCAATATTTAGTGAGCATCTTCTAGGTACCAAGCACTGTGTTGGCCCTGGGTTGACAAAAACATAGAATGTGCTTTCTGCTTTAAAATAGTTCATGAAGCAATAAAGCAATAAATATGGTACAAAGTAGGTCCTAAGATACTAAAAATTATGCTTTGAATTCAAAAGATAGAACTTTTGTTTAAATCTCTTTTTTTTCTTGCAACTATTGCTGACTTATGTTTATGTTGTTGTAAAGAGTAGAACACTCTCATATTCCCTTATTACATCATTTGAGAATAAAATGTTTATTGGAGTATTTTGGTTCCTTATAATGAAACCTGGATTTGAAGCCCAGGCATACAACCTGAACTTGAGTTGATGATAAACAACAATTCTGTAAAAGTGGATACTTAATTTGGGGATCACTGATTATCATTGTATTGTTCTGCAGAAAAACCTCTATTGGTTCCCTGTTGCTAACAAATGGACATGTCTTAGGCAGGATTCCCATCTCCTTCAAAATGTAGGTCCACTCTTACTTTTTCAAGTATATTTTCCACTCCTGTTACCCCTGAGTCCTGGTGTTCCAGTAAACATGTTTTGCTATGTTCTGTTCATGCTCAATTCTTTCTGTCTTCTCTTTTCTCCTATGGTTTCCTCTGTCTGGAATACAATTCACATGCCCATGTGACTTCCACCCTCCTGTTGACTAACTCCAGTGCACAGTCCTCTCCTCTGGGAGTAGTTGGTTTGACTGAAACCCCATGAAACTTTAATGGTGGCTCTGTAGCATGAACCTCTCCTCCCCTGGTGGACAATGAGACTCTTCAGAGAAGAGCTTGAAGCACTGCTGCCTCCATCTCACTGACACACGTGTAATTGGGACTCAGATGTGTCAAAATAGTGAATTAATTAGTTTCCTTTTCTTACAGCACATCTTTGAAATGATTGCCCAACTATATTGATTTTAATATGTTTCCAAATATAAAATAATATAGGCTACAAAGCAAACTGAAATATGAATGTAAACAGAATAGAGTAAAAATCGTGACATAAACTTATAAGACAGCAAAATGGAATGTAAATATATATATTTATATTGTGAGATATATATGTCTCACAAATGTTCGATATAATAACCTGCAGAAGAGAAAAAATAACTCAACTCCTCCTCATGTTCATCTTTTCTGTCCAGAATAATTTCCTTTAAACAAAAAGGCATAACTAGTATATTTTAAGTGTTTTTAGTGCTAAGATTTTGAGACAGTCTATTAGAGTGAGAAAAGCATTAGACTTCAACAAAAAAGACGTTCATTCCAGTCCAACTTTCTAACATACTGTATGGAAACCTTGCAAAACTCAACTGACCTATGTCAGTTTCTTCACATGTATTATAGCAATGATATCAAGAAATCATGGAGAGGATCAATAAATATATTTTTGGTAAATTTTCATAGTAAGTTATGGAACCCTGCTATAAACATGAGGTATTATTACTGAAGCAAGTACCATTTTCAGATTATTTGTGGGTTGGAAATCATTTTTTAACAGAATTCAAAATGAATCTAGAAACTAAAATTGTGATTTTCTTTAAAGACAACAATGGAAATATCAAAATATTCTGAGACTCATCCCTGAATTACACTGTGTCATTCCACTGCAGCCTCTGAATGATGGATAGGCACACTGTTCTTCTGTCTTAGCTCAAGCATCAGTTTGTGTTTGCTGATGATTTTGTATGTTGAGTTTGATTACTGTTATTTCTACTGAATAACTCTGACATCATAGTGACGGTTTTGCCTTAGCTGAAGGTCGCAGCTGTCTGTAAGGAGTGTCTGTAATGCATTTCACTATACATAACTGCAATTAACCCTCTCTCATGCTGCATTTCTTCCATTCAAATCTTTATACCAATACCATAGCCTTTTGCCTTTTAAAAAAAGATAAGAATAGTAGTCCTTCAATCATTGAATGACTAGTTAGTACATTGTAGCTCTCTGTGTACAGCAAAAATGACAGGACATGTATTGTAAATTACACAGAACAAAGGCTTTGAGGCAGGAAGACGCAACCTGAAGTCTTAATGTCACGTCATTGACCTTGAAAAAGTTACCTCAATCGTGCTCAATTTCACCTTCATCTACAATACGGAAATAAACGAGAGCATTAATGAGCTCATCAGGTTGTTGTGAGACCTTTAAATTAACATGTGAAAACTCTTTGGAAACTATAAGATAATGCTCAAATATTGTTTATTATATTGTAAAAATGCTTTCAGTTCTTGAATAAGGCTAAATTGGGGGCAATCTTTTTAGAATTATCGAATGAGAAAGATTTTGGAATTCCTGAGGGTGGTAGCAACACACAGAGAAATGGCTTGTTAATATCCACTGGGTAGAGCAGCAGAGTGACATCAGGACCATAAAGAATACAGGTGACAAGTCATAGCTGCTTGCCTTCCAGGAGGGATCTAACCTGCTTCTAACTACCTGGCTCCAGAACAACATAGTTGCATCTCCAGTCCTGACTGCTTAACACAGTTACTCCCCTGCTCTCTCTTAATCTTTGGCATCTATATGATATCCCAACATCTGACTCATAGCAGATTATTTTCCTATCTGGAAAGTGATCCATATGGTACATGCCAGGCAGCTGTACTAAAGAGACTGTGCCTTAGGCCTGGGCCCAAATGTCTTGGGTTTGACCTCTGTCTCTGACATTGGCTGATTTATGAATTTGGTAAAGGAACTCCATCTTCCTCAACTTGGGTGTCCTCAGTTTTCAGAAATAAAAAATTGGGCCAGGTGCGGTGGCTCACGCCTATAATCCCAGCACTTTGGGAGGCTGAGGCAGGCGGATCATGAGACCAGGAGATGGAGACCATCCTGGCTAACACGGTGAAACTCCGTCTGTACTAAAAATGCAAAAAAAATTAGCCAGGTGTGGTGGTGGGCACCTGTCGTCCTAGATACTCGGGAGGCTGAGGCAGGAGAATGTGAACCCAGGAGGCAGAGCTTGCAGTGAGCCAAGATCACGCCACTGCACTCTAGCCTGGGCGTCAGAGAGAGACTCCGTTTCAATAAATAAATTAAATAAATAAATAAATAGGAAAAATTACATCACAAAGGATTGAAATAATGGTTAAGTGTGATAACTGACAGTGCAAAATAATTGCCTGATGACACACATTCAAAATAACAGCAAGTCCCTTCAGAAGTTGTTGCCTTCTTTCAAAACTTCATGAGACTCTTAATTTTGCATTGTCTTCAGAAGACTTAAAAAAGAAAAACACAAAACTCATAGTGCTATGCAGAGATCTGTAATAGCTGCTTAAGAATAATTTCAAATTCCAGTTCTAGCTTATTGGTGAATAATACCTTCATTCTAATGACTCTTGTGGCACAGAACAAGCACCAGGATGCAAAGAGGTGACAAGCCCTGACACATGTTATCTGGGGTTTGAGGCAGGTTAATTGCTGAGCTTTTGGAAATAGTATCAAAGTGAAAATTACATTAGTCTCATTGAACCCAGAGTCGGCATTAGAGAACCCTAGGATCTGAGTCTTCATAGGATGTGATCCTAAATTGCAAAGACTGTGTTTCAGGAATTTTGTCTGGGGTCCATGAATCTGCATGATTAACACGCATCCTGAATGAGTTTGATTGTGGTTGTCCAGGGTACAGGAACCACATTTTAAGATGCTTTATAACAATTTTTCGCAGAGAGGCTAGCTGTAGCCCCATGACAGTAAAGCTGGTGAATTAAGTCTGCTCAAGTAGCATTAATGTTATCTACCATGATAGCGGAATAGAAAATTTATGAAAGTGGTACAATCTGCTGAGGCATCTGGGATTGCTAATTTCATCATCTTGTGCTATTTTCAGGTGCTGAAAGAATAGAAACAAAGTTCGATGATGAAACAGCTTTTAAAGCACAACCAAAGCCTGGTATTTTTTTCCCAGCTGGTGAAATAAGATCTACAATGCATTTTTAAAGTTTTATACATTATTATTGTGCCTTCCACATACAACAACATAAATGTAAAATTGAGTGAAAAGTGAATGTAAAAAGAAAAACTAAAAATAATGGCATTTCAAAGCTTAAAGTAAAATATATTGTGAAGAAAAATATTCATAGATTTTACTATACAAAACCTTTCTATAAAACAAAAATCTTATAAATGTGTTAAATGATGAATTATAAACCAGAAAAATATTTGGAGTATGTATGAAAGATTAGGTGCACATATATTTTTATATAAAAATTCTGAGTCAACAGAAATTAGTATGTACTGCAACAGAAAAAAAGAGAAATATAAAGATCAAAATCTTAAAAGAGGAAATACAAATATAAGCAAAGAAAAATATTTAATCTCATTAATAGCGTTTGATTTTCTGAGAGGTGCTACAGAACATAGTAAAATTCATCCTGGAATTCTCAATCTTTTCCTCTTTGCCACATTTAGCATGATTTGGAAGTCGAGAAGCAAGCAAGCTTTCAGAAATTGATATCATCTGATGTGAGTCCCAAAGAATGGATGGAAATCAGTGAGATGAAGACAAACTCTCTAGCCAATGGAAATCACACTGAGAAAGGAAAGCCTGTGAAAGGAGTATAAAGGCAGGCAGTTTCAGGTTGCTGCAGAGTGAAGTGCATGGGTAGAATTGCCTGAAGCTGAAGCTGAAAGGCAAGCCAAGTGACTGAGAGTCTTAAATGGCAAGCTATGGATTTGGTTGTGTAATATGGGCAGGGAGACATTTTCTAAAAATGAACTAAAGTGCTGCCGAGCGCGGTGGCTCATGCCTGTAATCCCAGCACTTTGGGAGGCCAAGGCAGGCAGATCACAAGGTCAGGAGATCGAGACCATCCTGGCCAACATGGTGAAACCCCGTCTCTGCTAAAAATACAAAAATTAGCCAGGCATGGTGGCTGGGCACTTGTAGTTCCAGCTACTCAGGAGGCTGAGGCAGGAAAATGGTGTGGACCCGCGAGGAGGAGGTTGCAGTGAGCCAAGATGGCGCCACCGCACTCCAGCCTGGGGGGCAGAGCAAGACTCCGTCTCAAAAAAAAAAAAAAAAAAGAAAAAAGAAGGAAAGTGCACCTGTAGTCCCAGCTACTTGGGAAGTTGAGGAGGGAGGATCATTTGAGCCCGGGAGGTCAAGGGTGCAGTGAGCTAACGTCACACAACTGCACTCCAGCCTAGTCACAAAGCAAGACCATTTCTCAAAAATAAAAAAATATGAAAAAGAAAAGAAAGAAATACAAGACAGAGCGAAACAGTAACAAGCAACTGAAAAGACCAGGCCATCCATGTATTTTTCTGTTTTTATTCCTGCATCCATTTTTGCAATAAAAGTTTATTAAGCAATGACCATCTGCCTCTTTTTCATAAACTATGAGTCAAATGATGTCATTCCCCTGTTCAAAGTCCTTCTGTGTTTTGTTTTGTTTCACCCACCTTCCTCAGTTAAAGTCATCATTATGAGTATAGTTCTCAGAAGCCTACCCAAACTCATATAAAAAGGGAATCAGATAAAAGTGAATTTGAGCCTGTAATCCTAGCAGTTTGGCAGGCCAAGGCGAGTGTTTGAGATCAGCCTGGCTGACATGGTGAAACCTCATCTCTACTAAAAATACAAAAATTAGACGGGTGTGGTGGCTAACGCTTGTAATCCCAGCTACTCAGGAGGCTGAGGCAGGAGAATCACTTGAACCCGGGAAGGGGAGGTGCAGTGAGTCGAGATCACGCCACTGCACTCCAGCCTGGGTGACGAGCGAAACTCCATCTGAAAAAAAAAAAAAAGTGATTTAAAATTAAATGGAAGGTATTAGTTTATTCTTGGGAGCTGTATAAAAACAATGGAACGAAATGTTAATATCTCCCCACCTAC
This sequence comes from Trachypithecus francoisi, assembly GCF_009764315.1. NCBI lineage: Eukaryota > Metazoa > Chordata > Mammalia > Primates > Cercopithecidae > Trachypithecus > Trachypithecus francoisi. The sequence continues at coordinate 11,000,502 of NW_022681454.1, read as the reverse complement.
CAAGCCCCATTGGACCGAACAACCTCTCTTCCTCCTTTGAAGCTCTAGCCAATGGATGTTTATCTCCAGAGTCACTTTAGTAATCAACCCATTGCTTTTAAGGATAAAGGGAAACTTGTTTATGAGTATAGAGGACTCTTAAGACTCTCCTATATTCAGTAGTGGAGAATTTCAGTTCCAGGATAAAGAGTAGCATGAATGCCTCTTGCATTAACCACATCTTATAGGAAAATATTTGCATGTGAAACTGAAATTACTGGGCTCTAGGAAATGTGTAATTCCTGCCATGTTAAACAGCTAAGGATGAAGGATATGGAGTCAGTCTCCAATGGTGGATTACACTGAGCAAGACCTGGGTCTCTAAGAGAGCGGAGCTTGTGAGAATGCATTAGCGGCATTTTGCAGATGTGAGAAGCAACCCAAAGATGAAATGAGATGTGAGCCGATTGGGCACCAGGGGTATTTGTTTCCTAGGACCTACTGTAACAAATTTTCACGACCTAAGTAGCTTAAAACAACAGAAATTTACTGTCTCACAGTTGCGAAGGATAGAAGTGTGATTGTCAAGGTCATCCTTTCACTGAAGTCCTGAGGGGAGAATTTGCCCCATGCCTTCTGGCTCCTGGTGGTTCCTGGCAATTCTTGGAGTTGCTTGGCTTGCACACTTCTCACTCCAATTTCTGCCTTTGTTAACACAAAACGTTTTCCCTGTGTGTCTCTGTATTTGTGTCTCCTCTTCTTGTAAAGACACCAGCCGTATCAGATTAAGGGCCCATTCTACTCCAGCATGACCTCACCTGAATTTGGCTACATTATTAGAGACTCTTTTTAAAGGAAAAAAAAAAAAAGGTTACATTCACAGGTACTAGAGGTTAGGACTTGAACATCTTTTAAGGGGATGCAGTTCAACACACAGCACTAGAAATCACTCACTTTTGGGAAAAGTCAGTAAGATTTTTTTTTTGACCTGTGTATACTTCCTGTAATTCATTGGGAATACCTGAGGGAGGAAGACCTGTAAACACAGCCAATGTGGCAGGCAGGGTGTTGGGCTAGATTTAATGCAGTTGAGAGAAGGAAAAGAGGTTGCATTTTTACACTGTTTTATGAAGAAATCGTAGTGATTACAATGAGAAAAGAAGTAAGGGGGTTACTTCCCACCATTATAGATGACAATCTATGCCCATTTAATGTGCAGTATTAACTCCAGATGACTCCTGGAGGATAATGTGATGGTGTGACCATCAACAGGCACCCAATCGTAAGTTGAATCTCAGAATTAGAAAATGGTTCAGAAGAGCACGTTCTAGTTCCAGTTCTGCCACTTACTAACTGCACTACCTCAGAGTGGTCATGTAATTTCTCTGCGTCTCAATTTTCTCAGCTAAATCCAGGTCTAAAAATGCTTATTCTGCCTAACCACTGGGTGTAGAAATGCTCACTAGAGGTAATCCCATGTTAAATTTCCGAATAAAACTTAAAGTGCATGAGAATGCTTAGAAACTATTCTCATTTTAGTTTGTCTTTTGTTTTCTAAATTTTTCTTTTTTCCAGGATGACTTGATACTATCAGAACAATTTTATTTTCTAACAATACAACTTATTTTAATATGTTATTGTCATCCCAAGTAAGTTATCCTTAGATCAATAAACCCAAATATTGGTCCTTAGCTCTTGATCCAAAATAATGGTCAGAAAGTCTGCAGTATAATAATCATAATGATGATAGTAAGTGCCACGTGAGACTCAAACCTATATTCTTGAGTTGGATATGATACCATAAACATCTTTTAACCAAGCTTACTTGTTTTAAAACACAAATGCCTATTTATCTACACATAGGCAAGATTTGCAAATCTCACAGAAATGCCAGAAAGTGATAAAGCTGTATTTGGTCTCATAGAAGCTTAGTAGTAGCCCAAGAACCTGAGAGTTGGTAAGTGTCAGGGACAATTTTTGTGCTATATATGTTTTGTGTGACTTCAGATCCTATGCATTTAAATTCAAGCTTTAAAATTCTGAAGTCCAAGAATTGTTTTTTTTTCTACGTGGATTGCATATAGAGATGTTGCTTGTATAACATTTCATAGTGATTAAGTCACTTTTTTGTGATGGATTGTTATAGATCATTATGAATTATGGAATGAATGTAAATATTGTAAAACACCATTTCAAAATCTTTCTAAAGGATTATTTGATTTTTTTTTCTAATTTGACCAAGTAAAATGACATGCTAAGTTAAAGAATCTGTAATGTAAAATATGTCTTTGTCCCTAGATGTCCTACTAAGCTGGAACATGGAGATTTTTATTTTTTAAATAAATGTACTGCCTATTGTATTTTACAAGTATTTATTTAAAGTTTATTTATTTAAAGTCATAGGTAAGAATCGAGTGAAGTTTTCTTTTTGATGATGTCTTTGTCAGTTTAGTTATACCAATTGATCTAGGCCCAAAAGTGTGCTTGCAAACCCCTTCCTCCCTTTTTTTTTGTATGATCAGAAATAATTCATGTAACCTACAAATAATTTGTTACTTGAAAATTTGAAAGCTCTCACCTATAAAACACTGCCTGGAGCAGACATTTCGAGGTAACATGATAGTCTTAAATATTCTCCCGTTCGTTGATCTATTCATTTTTTCCTTTCTTGAATCAATTTACAAAATTAATATTGTGTTGAAAATTATTCATTAAGTTTTTCCAATTTATTAGCATAGATTTCAATTCATTTCTATTTTAAACATCTCATGTGTCTATCATTATATTTCTCTTTTCTAATGTTTGAGTACTGCTGAATTATACTTGATAACATTTTCCTTAACCTCTCTTCAGATCTATGTTTTTATCCTTTTAAAATTTTTATTTATCTGTATCTTTCCTAGAATTCTGAGATAATGTCTCATCTTTTTCTTGACCACTTCACCATTCTTAACTATTGATTCTTCTATCCACTGAAACAATGATAACTTTTCATTAAAATCATCTAAAGAAAATTTTTTTTTGTGAATATTTCCTAAGTTCATACCGTAGTTTCTTTATAACTCTTTATTTAATTTCATATGTGAGTAAAAAAGACAAAAGCTTTTGCACATTATAATATACATGAGCATAGAAAACCAAGTTTCTTCATATTCTAAAAGGAGTCTGAGTGTCTTCATGAGCTACCAACTGCTGGTAACCAAGCAAGTAAAATCACTGATTCCAAATCCATTCCAATTGACATAATGTGATATATAATTACTGGACCTTTAGGTAAATGATTAATCTTTCAGGTTTCTAACCATTTCCCTCTGTTCTCCAACAGCATCTGGATTATGAGTGTGTCTACGCATTGGTTGGCAGCCTCATCTGCAGAGAATCTTCCAGTTTCCCTAGTCCCAGAAGAGGAGCTGAGTCAGCTGCTTTTTCAGGTGACCACTGAGGCACAATATCCCCAATCCCTGGAGTTCTGCTCCAGAAAATAGCAACTGTTTTAGCTCAATCTGAGGCTATACTTGTAACATCAAATTTGGTGGTGATGGTGGTGGGTGCAGGCTTAAAATAAGATAATCTAAATTGGAAGTTATTAAATCTTCCCAAAATAGTATGCTATTTACATCTTGCTGAGTTACATTTTTTTCTAGCATTTTCTCCTATTTTTTTCAGAATATATATTTTGGAAGAGTATCACTGTTTTTATAGATATATCATGTATACATATTTTTTTCCATTATCATTACTCAGTGACATTGATGCTCTCTTCTGGAAATAGTTGAGTTATGCCAACAATGATAGCATACTGACAGTAGCGACGTTTACTTCTCTATCCACACACTATTATCTTGTTTCTAATAGCACAGCTTCTCATTTCTGGGAAAGACTATTGCATATTGTTGAGAGAAGCATGACTCACCCCTATTCCCTTGCTTCTGTCATGAGGATGAGTACTTGACTAAAACTGGCTAATAAGAATATTCCATCCTCTTACCCTGAGTAATGTGTGCAAGGAAGGATGTTTAACCCATTGTATAAAGATGCTAGGAACAATGACAACATTTAAGAAATATTTAAATTGGATTTTTTTGCAGTCATTTTCCTCAGATACATGGAGAAATCTGTCTACAAAAGATAAAAGGCAACCTACCAAAAAAAAAAAAAAATTCAATGATACCAGGTATGAACAAATAGGGAATTGTGATGCTATTATGTCAGCTCCCATTCCCTTTCCACCTCACTTCAGATTTGGTTCTAAAACCAAATCAAACCACGATCTTTTCAATTATAGTCTAAATATATCATCTGTTTTATCATTAAGACAGTTTTCATTGGGTTTCAGATACAAAGGACTAAAAGAGTTCTCATGAAAAAGACAAAAGCTTTTGCACATTATAATATACATGAGCATAGAAAACCAAGTTTCTTCATATTCTAAAAGGAATCTGAGTGTCTTCATGAGCTACCAACTGCTGGTAACCAAGGAAGTAAAATCACTGAATACAAGTCCGATCCAACTGATATAATGTGATACATAATTACTGGACCTTTAGGTAAATGATTACTCTTTCAATTTTCTAACCATTTCCCTCTGTTCTCCAATAGCATCTGGATTATGAGTGTGTCTACGCATTGGTTGGCAGCCTCATCTGCAGAGAATCTTCCAGTTTCCCTAGTCCCAGAAGAGGAGCTGAATCAGCTACTTTTTCAGGTAACCACTGAGGCACAATCTCCCCAAATCTTTGCTGGAGGCCAGGTAAGACAATGCCGCCCACTCCAACAAGGTATGGTGAAGACATCCCAGGCAAACTCATTGCCAGTGTTGCCCCAGCATCAAGACTTTTTCTCAGTACATTTAATGGCATCAAAATATGCACCCCACTTTTTGCCATGCCCTCATCCCTCCCCCTGGGTTATTTCCAGGGAATAGTTAGACTGCCAGTGTTGACTCTTCTTTTTGTGAGCCCATTGCCCTTTTACAGTGGATATTTTCTGACAAACCCTTTATTCATATTCCCTCCTTAATATACTTTTAAAATCCTTTTTAAGAATGTGGAGATGACTCTTTGCTGATTTATAATACTGGTGCAGATTTCTATTTTTATGACCCATTATTCATTTCAACGAGCAACTGAGAAATGGGATGAAGCCCGGATCAATTATGTTCAATTATTTCCTTTGCCTGGGAGTCCCATGGAGCATTTTTAAGAAGAAAATCTTTGAAAACAGTTACAGCTTCTTTCATAATTATTTGTCTATTCAGCTTTTCTACTTGTTATTGAGACACTTCAGGCAATTTGGATCTTCTGAGAGAGAAAAAGATCCTTTTCACTGGGATTTTCAAACTTAACAGCATAGAGTTGTACATTTTACTTCCTTATGATATTGAAATCTCTACAATATCTGCTGTTATGTGTCCTCTTATTTCTCATTTCCTAACAGTCTCTTGTTTCCCTTTTGTGGATCCAAGTAGTCAACACTGCATTCAATTCATTAAAGTTTCCTAAAAAACAAATCTTGAATTTATTTTTAATTTACCTATTATCAGTTTGCAAATCATACTTTTCATATTTATTTACCTGGATTAACTTCATTTACTTTTAATTTTCTACATCTAAAATTAAGTTCTGAATTACGCTATTTTCATTCTTTGTATAATTACGTCTTTCAGAGTCAGTTTTTTTTTTTTTTTTTTGGCTAATGCAACCATAAATCCAATTTATTCCACTGATCATCAAATACTTAATCACCTACATCATGCCAACAACTGTGCTAGACACTGGAGCTAAAGTGGGGAAAAATGAATAAACTGGCTTCTTTTTCGAATGTCATTTAAGTTTATGTAAAAGATAGAGATAAAATCTATAAGTGAATCAATAGTTGCCAAGTGTTAGAAATGTGAAGGAAATAAAGAACAACATTATGATGGAAAACAAAAGACCAATTTCTAATTTACATAGGGTAGCCTTTAATGTTCCTCAGGACAAGGAAATATTGGGCCAAAGGCTGGAAGTGGAAAGGGACATGGCATGGGAGAGAACTTTAGGTCGGTGCAGCCTGAGATGAATGAGCAAGGGTAGGTTTCCATGAGATGAAATTGATAATACACACTAATTCACAGAGACTTCAGTTTTCCAGTGTCCCTCATCACTGTCTTATACTCACAAGGCATTTTTGTTTTCAAATCTTCCACTCTTCCCTTCATTTCCAGCTCCAACATATCTTCCATCATTCTCACAATAAAGACATCACTTTTTACATTTAGAGGAAAACAGAGGCACCAGACAGGAATTCTCTCAACTTTCAGCTAGCACACTTGCAAAACAAACATCCTTGCCACCCTCTTTCTTTCACACAGGAGGAAGTAACATCTTCTCTACAATGATCCTTTTGTCTGTATGATCCATCTTCCTAGAAACTCATCCAATCACATTCGGAATCATTATTCTCTGTCTTTTAATGGTCCATCCCCTTAGCTTTTTTCTTTTTCGTTAAATATACTAAATTATCTCTCATATAATTAAACTGTCCTTCAGTTTCTCATTTCTCTTCTTTGACCACTTTATGTCTCCCTTCCCTTTTAGAACTGTTTTGTTTAAATAAATAAAGCGCTAAAACTGTCTTTTGTATATTGCTAATATCATCATTCTTGCCAAAATTATTGGAAAGTGTTCAGACTTTGACGTACTTGATATACCTCAAATATTTGACCAACAACCATTTCTTCAAACACTCTCTTCACTCTGCATCTGGAATCCTAAAGATTTATTCTCCACTGCCAATATCAATTAATTTATTTTCATAGTTATTTTCTCTTTCCTTACCTTAACTGTTTTTGTTATTCATGATTTTATCCTAGAGTTGCTTCTCTTCATTCTTTCAGCAGTTCTTTACCAAGCACCCTGCTATCCACTGTATAATCTTCTCCATTGGCTTTAATTTCCCTAATTACACCCCACCATCTATTCTGTGATAGCCTCTCTCTCTCTGCCACCCCCCCTTCTGTGTGTGTGTCTCTCTCTCTGTCTCTCAGTATTAAAATTTACATAAAATTCTACTTCTATTGACCAACACTTGGGTGTCCCCTGGGCATAGCTATATGAACATTTCTAAGAATTCTAAAATCATCGTCTTTCTACTCTTATCTGCTTGTGCTGTAACATCCCCTCTTTCAGTAAATGCCATCTTCATCTAAGTCATTCTTTATACCAGAAATTTGAATGTCATCTAGCAGTCCTTCTACTTCCTTAACTCATACAATGGATCATAAGGGCCCAGTGACTCTGTTTCCCAAGTGTGCACCCCATCAGTTTACTTCTACTTCAATCCATTGTTACACGATTCTTTATGTCAAGTAATTGTCCTCTCTCAAATTTTCCATTTAATTATTTGAAAATCTTTGTTGAGTGACAACTATTTTCCAATCTCTATTCAAGGTTCTAGCGACTTATCAGCAAACAAATCAGATGAACATTTCTGCTCTTTCAAGGCTCACATTCTAGTGGGGGAGAGGGTGAAATTGGCAGTAGGTATAATACATTATTGAGGAGCATCATTACAATTGCTAAGTGTTATGGTAATTTTTGGTCACAAAGAGGATTAGGTAAAACATTTTTAGTTATTCTAGTCCATTTTAAGCAGATAATATCTTAACTTCAGTTATACCACACCCAGCTAATTTTTGTATTTTTAGTAGAGATGTGGTTTCGCCATGTTGGCCAGGATGGTCTCAATCTCTTGACCTTGTGATCCACCCACCTAGGCCTCCCAAAGTACTGGGATTACAGGCATGAGCCACTGCGCCTGGCCATATCTGCACTTTTACTTCTCTCTTTCCACATACTTTATGTTATGGATGATAACTGTTACCCATTTTCATGTTATGTTTACATTAACAATTGTTATTATCGATATTATTAACATTTCTGTCTTTCAATTTTTATGCCAAAATTATGAGTAGTTTGCATACCAACATCACAGTAATATAGCATTCTGTATTTGTCTTTAGAGTTACCTGTATGAAGTGGGTTTTATACTTCCGTATGCTTTTGTTTTTTTGTTTAGTGTCCACTTGTTTCTACTTGAAAATCTCCCTTTATTGTTTCTTGTAAAGCAGGGCTGCTGGTGATAAACTCCCTCAGCTTTTGTTAGTATGGGAAAGTCTCTATCTCTACATTTTTTTCTCTTGCATTTTTAAAAGACCATTTTTACAGATATAGAATTCTTAGTTGAATTTATTTTTCTTTCAGCACTTTGAATATGCCACTCCACTTCTTTCTTGACAACAATGTGTCTGCTGAGAAATTCACCAAAGTCCTTTGGGAACTTTCAGCCACTTTTCTCCAGTTGCTTTCAAAATCATCTCTGTGTCTGACTTTTGACAATTTGATTACAGCGTGTTTTAGTGTAGACCTTTTTGGGTGGGTCCTATTTGGATTGTGGGTGGCTTTATGAATCTGGATGTTCATTTCCTTCCACAGATTTGGAAAGTTTTCAGCTATTATTTTGTTATATGTGTTTTCTGTGTCTTTATCTTTCTATTCTTCTTTTAGAACTCCAATAATGTGTCTATCAGTTCAAATGATGGTGTCCCTTAAGTCCTTTAGGCTTTCTTCACAGTTATTTATTTTTCTTTTGTTATTATTTTTTGTTCTCTGACTAGTTTATTTCAAATGATCTTTCTGTGAGTTCACTAATTATTCTTCTTGATCAAGTCAGATGTTTAAGCTCTCTATTGAATTTTTCACTTCACTTGCTACATTCTTCAGCTCCAGAGTGTCATTTTGGTTTCTATCTATTTTTCATACTTTAACTCTCTTAGTTGATACTCTGATTTTTTTCATGTATCATTTTTCTTATTTAATTTAGTTTTCTATTGGTGCTGCTTTTTAGCTCACTGAGCTTCTTTAAGGTGAATACTGTAAATTTTGCCAAGCAATTAATGACTGAATTTATTTAGGTTCAGTTACTGCAGATTTATTTCATTCATTTGTTGTTGTCCTATTTCCCTTCTTCTTCATGTTCCTTGTAGTTTTAAAGTGATGTCTGCGTATTTGAAGAAGTAATTACCTTTTTCAATTTTTCCTGACTGGCTTTGACAGGGAGAGATCATCATCAATTATTAGCCTGGGTAGAAATTTTGGAAGCCTCTGAAATATTTTTTCATGAATGCACATGTTTCACTTTTCTTTCTCTTTCTCCAGGGAGAAGTTTTAGAATTTTGTGCCATAACACAATCCTGCAAAGTTGTTACGGGTGCTTCAGTGTAAGGTGAACTTTTCTCTTTTATTCCTGAAAGAGATGTCTCAAGAGTGTGTGCTTTGTCCCAATCCTACAAAGCAGAGGCAATTTCCAACAGCAATGCTGTTTACTGAGATTCTTGATGGGTGCTGAGATCCATGAAGGCTGGGTGCATTATATGCAGGTTAGTGTCGTGGACATTGACAGCTGTGATCAGTACTGGGTGCTGATGTCTGTGCTGCCTACTGGGGGGACTCCTGCTGGAGGCCACACTAACTCCTGTTAGCCATATAGCAATTTGTGCCAGCCCTGTGATCAGCACCAGTGCTAGGGGATTGTGCTGGCTACTGGGCACACATACACTTTTGACTGCTGAGATTCACCTTTGTCTCCGCTCCATTTTAGCCACCTTTATGCATTCCATCTATGAAAGGGCCCCAACCACCCTGGGTGAATTAAATCAATAGTGAGTCTCTTGAATAGTGCACCCAAAAGGGTATCAGTTACAACTCTTGCTCTTTCCTTGTTGGACAAATCTCTGATCAAGATTACCTCTCTTGGCACTAAAGTGTGCTGACTTGGGGAAGCACGAGATGTTGGCAAAGTGAAACTTATCTTCTTACTTGTTCCAATGTTACTTCTTGGTCCTGTGCTCTTTGGAGTGCTGCAATTTCTTATCTGGATTCTGGGGCTCTCACAAAGGTATTCTGGTTGATAAATAGTTGCTAAATTGGTGATTCTATAGGAAGAAGATATCTGATACCTCTTATTCTACTATCTGGCTGGCATCACTCTCTCTTTCTTTTTTTTTTAAACTCCCCGGTGATTTTGATGTTAAACTAAGGTTCTGAACTACTGTGTAAGAGTTCTTAACCTGTGCTTCATAGGCCCCCAATTTGGAAATAAAATTATTTTAAAAAGTTTTGTTTTCACTAACCTCTAATTTAAATTTAGCTTGTCCTTCTATTGTGAACTTAGATAACTAATCACAGTAATATATGCAGTATTTGTGACTTTGCTACTAAGATAATTTATAGATAAGTTCAGATTACGTTAAAAATGTTTCTGATATCTTAAGATTATTTATATTCATTATTACTCTGCTATCATTTATGATACCTGCCACTAGATATTGTTTTTTCGTACATTAATAAACATCTATATTACTATATTACAAATTGGTTTTATGTTAATATTTTAATAGTTATATGTAAATGTAACTAATTTCTTGCTATCTTAGTTATTTACTTTATGCAGCTTTAACATTACTTTTAGGAGGGAAAGGATCCATAGTATCATTTTGATAGGCCAAGAGTTCATATAGAACTCTTAAGAATATAGAACCTTAAGAATCTTTTTCTAAGGGGACCTTTCCTTTTCCAGGGGTCCTAGTTCACAGACAGCCTAGGCACAGCCAGACAACCATCATCAGCAAAAGGCATCTCTAATCACACAGTAGGCTACACCCTTGTTAGCCTAAAAATCTATACGTTGAGTTCACTAACAGCACTCATTTCAATTTTGCATGTAGATCTTTTTATTAAGGCCTGTTTTCTTGAATCTTCAACCATTTTCTGTTGGTGGTACATTTCCAAGTTATATTCCACAGGGCCTCATTGCTCCAAGGATACAAATGAAAAACACTAAAATTAGAAAGTCATTTTGTACCTAAAGATAATGCACTTTCATCATCTAGTTGTAACATTTTTGACAGTGTTTTCCAATTTGTTCAGTGGACAAAGCCATATGTATTTTCTTAATTTTAACTCTGCAAAGAGAGTCTTACCTTTAATCCCAATGTAGAACTTACCAGTGTGAGTATTTTCAAATGTTAGGTTAGACAAGTTCTTTATCCTTCTAGAAGACCTATAATACTCTTCACAAAAATTTTGAGGGGCTACCTACAAACTGCTAATATGCCGGGGTTGATTTAATCTTCAACTTCTTTATGAACTTTGACTTACATTCTAGGACATAATCAGATGTGATGTTTCTTCCCTTAATCTGGAAACTTACAGAAGCCTGTCCACAAACTTCTTTTCTAATAATAGTGATATTTAATTTTAAAAATCTAATGTAATCCCAGCACTTTTGGGAGGCCGAGACGGGCGGATCACGAGGTCAGGAGATCGAGACCATCCTGGCTAACACGGTGAAACCCCGTCTCTACTAAAAATACAAAAACTAGCTGGGCGAGTTGGCGGGCGCCTGTAGTCCCAGCTACTCGGGAGGCTGAGGCAGGAGAATGGCGTAAACCCGGGAGGCGGAGCTTGCAGTGAGCTGAGATCTGGCCACTGCACTGCAGTCCGGGCGACAGAGCGAGACTCTGCCTCAAAAAAAAAAAAAAATCTAATGAATTTCAGCACCTCAGTGAATAATAGTATCAATTAGGATTGAAAATACTCAAATCAGGTTTTTAAGATGATCCTTATAGCATATGAAAAACACTGAAAGAAATCCTGTATTTGACAATATTTTCATCAAAATTTATTTTTGACTCTCTTTAATATTAACAAATAAGTGATGTTTCCGATCACTTGTCATAAGAAAGTAAAAGGCAGAAAAAAATCACCACTTGTGCCCAAAATGAATAATGCTCCATTTGTTCTACCTACATCTGATCTAACTCGGAGCAAGGAAAACAACTAGCAAAGATAAGTTAGAAATATTATTTAGCTGTAGGGTAGCAGCAAATTATAAATTAGCTATATTTTCATTCACTAGCTTCTCTTTATGCCTTGTTCCTTTAAAAGTCCCCCAATATTTTGGATTCTCCACAGAACTGAATTCTCGATATGCCTTGGAGAAATACAAAGGAAAGACAAAATAACATAAGGAAAGCATCCTAAAATTATCATTAAAAATCTAACTTGGTGTGATGGTTAATTTTGCGTGTCAACTTCGCTGGGCCGTTATACCCAGATATTTGGCCAAACATTATTCTAGATGTTGTTGTGAAGTTATTTTTATATAAGATCAATATGTAAATCAGTTAACATTGAATACAGAAAATTTTGGGAGACATCCAATTATTTGAAGGTCTTAGTAGAAAAGACTGAACTGCTATCCTTTTCTGGGTCTCTGCCTTGCTGTCATCCTCTGAAATTTTTAGATGTGTAATTGTGAACAATCATATGGACTAATTTCTTTTTTTTTATACTTTGAGTTCTAGGGTACATGTGCACAATGTGCAGGTTTGTTACATAGGTACACATGTGCAATGTTGGTGTGCTGCACCCATTAACTCATCATTTACATTAGGTATATCTCCTAATGCTATCCCTCCCCCTTACTCCCTCCCCACAATAGGACCTGGTGTATGATGATCCCCTTCCTGTGTCCAAGTGATCTTATTGTTCAATTCCCACCTATGAGTGAGAACATGCCGTATTTGGTTTTCTGTTCTTGTGATAGTTTGCTGAGAATGATGGTTTCCAGCTGCATCCATGTCACTACAAAGGACACAAACTCATCCTTTTTTATGGCTGCATAGTATTCCATGGTGTATATGTGCCACATTTTCTTAGTCCAGTCTGTCACAGATGGACATTTGGTTTGATTCCAAGTCTTTGCTATTGTGAATAGTGCCGCAATAAACATACGTGTGCATGTGTCTTTATAGCAGCATGATTTATAATCCTTTGGGTATATACCCAGTAATGGGATGGCTGGGTCATATGGTACTTCTAGTTCCAGATCCTTGAGGAATCGCCATATTGTTTTCTACAATGGTTGAACTAGTTTACAGTCCCACCAACAGTGTAAAAGTGTTCCTATTTCTCCACATCCTCTTCAGCACCTGTTGTTTCCTGACTTTTTAGGGATCACCATTCTAACTGGTGTGAGATGGTATCTCATTGTGATTTTGATTTGCATTTCTCTGATGGTAAGTGATGATGAACATTTTTTCATGTGTCTGTTGGCTGTATGAATGTCTTCTTTTGAGAAATGTCTGTTCATATCCTTTGCCCACTTTTTGATGGGGTTGTTTTTTTCTTGTACATTTGATTGAGTTCTTTATAGGTTCTGGATATTAGCCCTTTGTCAGATGAGTAGATTGCAAAAATTTTCTCCCATTCCGTAGGTTGCCTGTTCACTCTGATGGTAATAGATGCAGAAAAGGCCTTTGACAAAATTCAACAGCCCTTCATGCTAAAAACGCTCAATAAATTCGGTATTGATGGAACGTACCTCAAAATAATAAGAGCTATTTATGACAAACCCACAGCCAATATCATACTGAATGGGCAAAAACTGGAAAAATTCCCTTTGAAAACTGGCACAAGACAGGGATGCCCTCTCTCACCACTCCTATTCAACATAGTGTTGGAAGTTCTGGCTAGGGCAATCAGGCAAGAGAAAGAAATCAAGGGTATTCAGTTAGGAAAAGAAGAAGTCAAATTGTCCCTGTTTGCAGATGACATGATTGTTTATTTAGAAAACCCCATTGTCTTAGCCCAAAATCTCCTTAAGCTGATAAGCAACTTCAGCAAAGTCTCAGGATACAAATTCAATGTGCAAAAATCACAAGCATTCTTATACACCTGTAACAGACAGAGAGCCAAATCATGAATGAACTTCCATTCACAATTGCTTCAAAGAGAATAAAATACCTAGGAATCCAACTTACAAGGGATGTAAAGGACCTCTTCAAGGAGAACTACAAACCACTGCTCAGTGAAATCAAAGAGGACACAAACAAATGGAAGAACATACCATACTCATGGATAGGAAGAATCAATATTGTGAAAATGGCCATAATGCCCAAGGTAATTTATAGATTCAATGCCATCCGCATTAAGCTACCAGTGACTTTCTTCACAGAATTGGAAAAAACTGCTTTAAAGTTCATATGGAACCAAAAAAGACCCTGCCTTGCCAAGACAATCCTAAGCCAAAAGAACAAAGCTGGAGGCATCACACTACCTGACTTCAGACTATACTACAAGGCTACAGTAACCGAATCAGCATGGTACTGGTACCAAAACAGAGATATAGACCAATGGAACAGGACAGAGCCCTCAGAAATAATACCACACATCTACAGCCATCTGATCTTTGACAAACCTGAGAAAACAAGAAATGGGGAAAGGATTCCCTATTCAATAAATGGTGCTGGGAAAATTGGCTAGCCATAAGTAGAAAGCTGAAACTGGATCCTTCCTTACCCCTTATACGAAGATTAATTCAAGATGGATTAGAGACTTAAATGTTAGACCTAATACCATAAAAACCCTAGAAGAAAACCTAGGTAATACCATTCAGGACATAGGCATGGGCAAGGACTTCATGCCTAAAACACCAAAAGCAATGACAACAAAAGCCAAAATTGACAAATGGGATCTAATTAAACTAAAGGCTAATTTATTAAACTCTCTCTTGCATACACACACACACACACACACACACACATATACACATATACACATATACACATATATATGCTTATATATGAATTATATAATTATATAATAATAAATATCTGGGTATAATGGCCTAGCCAAGTTGACACACAGCGTTAACCATCACATGACATTAGATCCTGATTGATAATTTTTGGATGCTTTTATTATGTTATTTTGTCTTTCCTTTGTATTTCTCCAAGGCATATTGAGAATTTAGTTCTGTGGTGATTCCAAATTATATATAAGACGTATAAAATTATATATCATATATAAGTATATGATATATGTTCCTAAATATATTTTTTATATAATTGGTGTGCTTCTCTAGAAATCCCTAACTCATACACTTGATAATATAAAAAAGTCATATGAAGAAGAGTATTTCATTAAGTAGTATTTGCGTTACTACTACTACTACTTATTACTATTACTACTACTACTACTATGTGGTAGTGGTTATTTTGTCAGACCAGCTTAAAATTCTGTTTCATAATTAAGAAAAATTGGCAACTGGGCATGGTGGTTTATGCCTGCAATCCCAGCACCTTGGGAGGCTGAGGTGGGCAGATCGTTTGAGCTCAGGAGTTTGAGATCAACAACGTGGTGAAACCCCATCTCTAATAAAAATACAAAAATTAGCCCAGGAGTGGTGGCACATGCCTAAAGTCCTAGCTACTCAAGAGGCTGTGGCATGAGAATCACTTGAGCCTGGGAGGCAGAGGCTCTGTGAGCTGAGATTACACCACTGCACTCCAGTCTGGTGACTTAGCAAGATTCTGTCTCAAAATAAAGAAAAGAAAAATTTGCTCCAGCAGTCACTGTGGCATTCCAAGTGGTTTCCATTTTAGAGATCTCCATTTCACTGGCTTGCTAATATCAGTCACAGTACAATCATTTATTCAACCATGATTTATTGAATGCCTCTGTATTAGTCTGTCCTCACTCGGGTAATAAAGATATACCCAAGACTGGATAACTTATAAAGGAAAGAGGTTTAATTGACTCATGGTTCAGCATGACTGGGGAGGCCTCAGGAAACTTACGATCATGGCAGAATGAAGCAAACATGTCCTTCTTCTCATGGTGGCAGCCCGCATAAGTGCTACGCAAAAGGAGGAAAAGCCCCTTATAAAACTGTCAGACCTTGTGAGGACACACTCACTATCATGAGAACAGCAACATCGGGGTAACTGCCCCCATGATTCAACTACTCTCACCAGGTACCTCCCATGACACGGGGGACACAGCCAAACTATATCAGCCTCCTGTGTGCAGGCTCCATTCTTAGGACTAATAATACTGTGAAATGAGACTAGATATTTCCTTGTGGAATTTACATTGTAGTCATGGGTATAAAACTACAAAAATAAACAGGGAAGTGAGGGAAATAATTAGAGATGATGATACCTATTTAAAATGAAATAAGCAGAATCCTGGGAGGCATAATAGCCTAGAGTTATTCAGGGAAGGTTTCTAATGGAAAAAATAAAAAACTGATACTGGAGGACACAAAAGATCCAGTCAAGAGCAGAGCCAAGAAAACACTCCATGCCATGAAAACAACAAGTGCAAAAGCCTGGGATGGGACAAATCTTGAAATACCTAAAGCTGCAGCTTCAGGTTCATGAATGAAGGAGGGATGCAATGGCACAAGATACAGGGCTTTCTGGGGCATGGAGTGTGATGCAGCTGAAGCACCTCAAGCACAGGTGATAGGAGACATTGATTGGGTAAGTTATTTACAAATTACTGTTTACTGTATAGATAAGACTTGGTAGCAGGGTGCGAATGGAAGTTCAGTTGCTTGAACTTGGCTATTGCAGTAGTTGAAGCAAGAAATTATGGTGGTTTAAGTTTACTGTTCGTAGTGTATCTGCATGGTACTCTTATTCTGTAAAGTGCAACAACTGCCTCTGAGATCACCAAGATTTCTTCAATATAAATGTTGCTTGATGATTTGCAGTAGTGGCATATCCAGGGAACATAGCCTAAAAATCTTAGGAGACAGAAGAACAGCCAACTGGAAAATACCTCAAGGTTTTCCTTAACCCAGTTAGTTTTAAAAATCCAGGTATAGTATTAACTAAAGTGTGCTATGAATTTGTAATCTGAGTATAATCCTATAATATGTATATATTATATATTATAAAGTCCTATATATAATAATATATGATAGCCTGATGAGATCATATGTATCAATAAAGAATATTTTAGCCTAAAATACACACCAGAAAACTTAGTACCAAGGTCTTTATTTTTTTCATGTAAAATAAAATTCAAAGTTAGGAAGTCATTTAGTTAAGGTTGGGTCAGTAGCTCAAAAATTTTTAAATTTTAAAATTTTTTAAAAATTTACTCTTGCTTTCTCCGCATGATCATAATATGATTTTTGCACCTCCAGCCATCATATCTGAATATATCTGGATTCAAACATTGTAAAAGAGAAAAAGTAAAGAGGTGGACTACTGCCTATGTCATTAGTAAAATCGGTGCCAATTTTTCAATGTCTTAATACAGAGAAGCTTTATAAATGATTTCACTGTGTATAACCTCTATCATAGATTTGCCAAGGGAGAAAAGAGGTTGAAAAAAACACACGTCTACAATTGTAATACTTGATTTCAGGTTTTATTCCAAATTAATAATACAAAATTATTGAATTGTGTTTTTATTATATGACATTACATAAGTTAAAAAAGTCGACATTTAAATACAGATGGGCCTAGTTTTAAATTATGGTTCAAACCACACAACTTTGTGACCTTTAAAAAGATACAGCCTCTAGAGTTTAGCTTCCTAGTTCATGAAATTTTGTAACAAGGATTAAAGATGGTGTTTATAAAGGATCTAGAAACCTACCTGTTACTCAATAAATGGTAGTTTATTTTTTTATTCTTTATCCACATATATCTCCAGTTACCCTATTCCTATTTTATAAGCAAAGTAAAGTGTAAATTTTAAAAAGAAAAAAATGCAGTAAAATCTCAAGCCTAAAGTTGGTTGAAGCCATGTTGCATGTGCTTCTCCATCTGTAAAATGATAAAGATAGACTGGGCTGTCCCTTTAGTTACTTGCAATTTTAGTATTTACCTATTTCTAGAAGGTTACATATTTCAAGACAAAACAAATAGAAAACACATTGAACAAATCTTAGGGCAGTTGTATCTGGACACCTAGGTGGAGTAGATTACAAATTTGTGCAGTGAGTTTGACCCTGTTGTTTTGCCACATTAGGCAATAAGGGTAACAAGTTGTTTGAATTTACTAAAAAGAGAAAGCGGTTCAGTTTTGTCTTTGGATACATTTATTTTTTCTGGAACTGAACTCAAGTGGTAAGATATTCTATGAGTTGTTGACAAAGGGTTCTGAAGAACAAAGTGGACTATATCTTTAAATGTGGTTTTACAAAGTATCAGAATGCAGTTCAACTGATTGAATCTTAGAGAAAATATCTCTAGAGGCAGAGAGAATTACTAGAAAATTGTAATGGAGTAGAAGTAGTTGTGTGTGGGCCTGAAATAAAGTGACCTAAATACTTTTCTGAAGCAAGGCTCAATACACTGAAAGCCTGGCTTAAGGCAGAGCTAAAAATAGATGAAGTTTCTAATAAAGGAGAAAAATAGCACTGTCTCCAAAGAAAGTGCCACTGAGCCTAATAAAGGTATTAGATAATTAGATCTTTTTTTAAAAAATAAACATTTTCCTTACTTTAGGGATGTGATGTGAGGTTATTGAAATCTCTTTTGGAGCTGACCTAGAATCTGTGGAAAAAAGGAAGGAAGAAAGAATAGAAGGAGGGAGAGAGGGAGAGAGGAGGAGCAGAGGGTTAAAGAAGGAGGGAAGTAAGGAAGGAAATAAGAAAAAAAAAGAGAAATAGTAAAAGAATGAGCCTCAAATTTAGAAAGAAAGAAGTAAAGCTATCTCTTCATGCATAACATAATCCTATACATAAAAAATACCAAGCAATCTCTTTTTAAAAGTATGACATTTAATAAACAAATTCAGCAAAGTTTCAGTGTACAAGGTCAACATGAAGAAATCAATTGTGTTTCTCTACATTAGCAACAAACAAGCCAATGGTACCAACAACTTCACTTGATGTATGATAGCATCAAACAGAATTAAATACATAGGGAAAGTTTTACCCAAAAGGTGAAAGACATGTACATTGAAAACAATACATTACTGAAATACATTAAAGAAGACCTAGATAAATGGAAAGATATCCTGTGTTTCTGGAATTAAAATTTTAATATAATAACAGTAATATTACCTAAAGCATTTCATAGATTCAATGAAATCTCTCATCAACAGCTTTTTTTTTTTTTTTTTTTTTGGCCTAAATGGGAAAGTTGATCTTTAAGTAATATTGAGAAGGAGAAAACAAAGAGGGGATTCACACTGATTGATTTTAATGTTTACTACAAAACTACATTAGTCAAAACTCTGTGATATTGATATAAAGAGACAAATAATTGAGGGTTCAGAAGTAATCCCATATGTCTATCACCAGCTTTTTAAGTAAGGGTGTCAAGATTATATAGGATTTTGATAAGAAAATGTAGTCTCTTCAACAAATGGTACTAGATAAACTAGACATTTAAAGAAATGATGTTGGACACCGACCTCACATTGCGAAAAAGAAATACCTCAAATGAGACCAACAACCTAAATAAAAGAATGAAAACAATGACACTTCATAAGAAAACATAGAGGAAAATTTCTATGACCCTGAATTTAGTGATGGATTCTTAGGGCATCAAATGCATGAGCAAAAAAAGATAAAAATAGATACATTGGGCTTCATACAAATTTGAAACTGTTGTGAATCAAAGTACTTTAATAAGAAACTGAAAAGACAACCTTCTGAATTAGAGAAAATATCTGAAAATCATGTCTGTGATAAGGATCTAATATGCAAAATACATAAAGGACACTTGCAATTCAGAAACAAAAAGACGCCTGTACCAAATATCACATGTACCCCAAAAATGCATACACCTACGATGTACCCACAAACATTAAAAATTAAAAATTAAAAAAAAGACAAGCAATTCAATCAAACAGGCAAGGTCTTGAATAGAGATTTCTTTAAAGAAGATACACGAATAATCAAAAAGCATATGAAAAGATGCTCAACATCATTCATAATGAAGAAAATGCAAATCAAAACAACAATGAGATATTTCACACCCAATTAGATAGCTGTGAAAATGTAAATATCAGGTATTGTCAGAGATGTGGAAAATTTATATGATTCTATATTGCTGGTGGAAATATAAACCAGTTCAGCCACTGTAGAGAGCTTTCTGGTGATTCCTCAATATGTTAAACATGAAATTACCATATGACACACAATTGCATTCCTAGATGGATACCTAAAGAATGGAAAGTAGGTACCCACACAAATATGTGTACACACATCTTCATAATGGTATTATTCATATTTGACAAAAGATGGAAATAACCTAATGTCCATCCATACATGAATGGATGAAAAAAATGTGGTATATGCATACAACTAAATATTACTCAGCATTAGAAAGAATTCCCGTACTAATAGGTCCTTCAGAAAACATGAACTTCAAAGAAAACATGTTAAGTGGAAGAAACCAGAGCGAGACACCAAAGGTCAAAAGAAAGACAATTATTTGTGTTGATAAGGATGCAGAAAATCATCCTCATATTTCTCTGGTGGTACTGTAAAATTGTACAGGCTCTTTGAAATCCAGTTTGGCAGCTTTTCTCAAAAATAAGAACACAGAGATGCCACATGACCCAACAAATACACTCAGAATATGTAACCAAGAGAAATTAAAACGTGTGCATAAAAATTTATGCACAATCGTGCACAGCAATATTATTCATAGTGGTCAACAAGTGGAAGCAAGTCAAATGTCTATCAGCTTATTAATAAATAAACAAAATGTGGTGTATTCGTACAAACAAATATCATTTAGCCATAGATGAACTTTGAAAATATTCATTGAAAGATACCAAACACAAAAGGCAATATATTATTTGATTTCACTTGAAATGTCTAATTAGGCAAATAAATAGTGACAGAATGTAGATTAATGACTTCCATGGGCTGGGGAGAGGGGTTATGGGGAAGTCTCTGTTAATGGGTTCCTTTGAGAGGTGATGAAAATATTTTAATATTAGATGCTGGTAATGATTAATCACCTTTGTGATTAAACTAAAGTCTTAGAATTACTTTCAAAGGATAAATATTGTGCTGTGTGAATTATATCTGAATTTTTAAAATTCTCAAAAAAATTAGGTATCTGAACTAAGTCTCCCTCACTCCCCGAAATCCTCTGCATTACTATGCTCTGATATTTTCAAGCAGAGAGACATAATTAAAAAAAACAACCAAACAAACAAGAAAACCATTACAAGCGGGGGGGCGGAGCAAGATGGCCGAATAGGAACAGCTCCAGTCGCCAACTCCCAGCGCAAGCAACACAGAAGACCGGTGATTTCTGCATTTTCAACTGAGGTACTGGGGTCATCTCACTAGGGGGTGCCGGACAATCGGTGCTGGTCAGCTGCTGCAGCCCGACCAGCGAGAGCTGAAGCAGGGCAAGGCATTGCCTCACCTGGGAAGCGCAAGGGGGAAGGGAATCCCTTTTCCTAGCCAGGGGAACTGAGACACACAACACCTGGAAAGTCAGGAAATTCCCACCCCAATACCGCGCTTTAAGCAAACGGGCATACCAGGAGATTATACCCACACCTGGCCGGGAGAGTCCCACGGCCACGGAGCCTCCCTCATTGCTAGCACAGCAGTCTGTGATCTAACCGAAAGGGCAGCAGTGAGGCTGGGGGAGGGGCGCCCGCCATTGCTGAGGCTTAAGTAGGTAAACAAAGCCGCTGGGAAGCTCGAACTGGGTGGAGCTCACAGCAGCTCAAGGAAACCTGCCTGTCTCTGTAGACTCCACCTCTGGGGACAGGGCACAGCTAAACAACAAAAGGGGAAGCAGCAGAGGCCTCTGCAGACATGAAGGACTCTGTCTGACAGCTTTGAAGAGAGCAAGGGATCTCCCAACACGGAGGTTGAGATCTGAGAAGGGACAGACTGCCTGCTCAAGTGGGTCCCTGACCCTGAGTAGCCTAACTGGGAGACATCCCCCACTAGGGGCAGTCTGACACCCCACACCTCACAGGGTGGAGTACACCCCTGAGAGGAAGCTTCCAAAGTAAGAATCAGAAAGGTACACTCGCTGTTCAGCAATACTCTATCTTCTGCAACCTCCGCTGCTGATACCCAGGCAAACAGGGTCTGGAGTGGAACTCAAGCAATCTCCAACAGACCTACAGCTGAGGGTCCTGACTATTAGAAGAAAAACTATCAAAGAGGAAGAACACCTATACGAAAACCCCATCAGTACGTCACCATCATCAAAGAGCAGAGGCAGATAAAACCATGAAGATGGGGAAGAAGCAGGGCAGAAAAGCTGGAAATTCAAGAAATAAGAGCGCATCTCCCCCTGCAAAGGAGTGCAGCTCATCGCCAGCAATGGATCAAAGCTGGTCAGAGAATGACTTTGACAAAATGAGAGAAGAAGGCTTCAGTCCATCAAACTTCTCAGAGCTAAAGGAGGAATTACGTACCCAGCGCAAAGAAACTAAAAATCTTGAAAAAAGAGTGGAAGAATTGATAGCTAGAATAATTAATGCAGAGAAGGTCATAAATGAAATGACAGAGATGAAAACCATGACACGAGAAACACGTGACAAATGCACAAGCTTCAGTAACCGACTCGATCAACTGGAAGAAAGAGTATCAGCGATTGAGAATCAAATGAATGAAAGCGAGAAGAGAATGAAGCGAGAAGAGAAACAAAAGAAAAAAAAAGAAAAAGAAAAAGAAATGAACAAAGCCTGCAAGAAGTATGGGATTATGTAAAAAGACCAAATCTATCTGATTGGGGTGCCTGAAAGTGAGGGAGAAAATGGAACCAAGTTGGAAACCACTCTTCAGGATATCATCCAGGAGAACTTCCCCAACCTAGTAGGGCAGGCCAACATTCAAATTCAGGAAATACAGAGAACACCACAAAGATAATCCTCGAGAAGAGCAACTCCAAGACACTAAATTGCCAGATTCACCAAAGTTGAAATGAAGGAAAAAATCTTAAGGGCAGCCAGAGAGAAAGGTCGGGTTACCCACAAGGGAACCCACCAGACTAACAGCAGATTTCTCGGCAGAAACTCTACAAGCCAGAAGAGAGTGGGGGCCAATATTCAACGTTCTTCAAGAAAAGAATTTTCAAACCAGAATTTCATATCCAGCCAAACTAAGTTTCATAAGTGAAGGAGAAATAAAATCCTTGACAGAGAAGCAAATGCTTAGAGATTTTGTCACCACCAGGCCTGCCTTACAAGAGACCCTGAAGGAAGCCCTAAACATGGAAAGGAACAAGCGGTACCAGCCATTGCAAAAACATGCCAAAATGTAAAGACCATGAGGCTAGGAAGAAACTGCATCAACTAACGAGCAAAATAACAGTTAATATCATAATGGCAGGATCAAGTTCACACATAACCATATTAACCTTAAAGGTTAATGGACTAAATGCTCCAATTAAAAGACACAGACTGGCAAACTGGATAAAGAGTCAAGACCCATCAGTCTGCTGTATTCAGGAGACCCATCTCACATGAAAAGACATACATAGGCTCAAAATAAAGGGATGGAGGAAGATCTACCAAGCAAATGGAGAACAAAAAAAAAGCAGGGGTTGCAATCCTAGTCTCTGATAAAACAAACTTTAAACCATCAAAGATCAAAAGAGACAAAGAAGGACATTCCATAATGGTAAAGGGATCAATTCAACAGGAAGAGCTAACTCTCCTAAATATATATGCACCCAATACAGGAGCACCCAGATTCATAAAGCAAGTCCTTAGAGACTTACAAAGAGACTTAGACTCCTATACAATAATAATGGGAGACTTCAACACTCCACTGTCAACATTAGACAGATCAACGAGACAGAAAGTTAACAAGAATATCCAGGAATTGAACTCATCTCTGCACCAAGCGGACCTAATAGACATCTATAGAACTCTCCACCCCAAATCAACAGAATATACATTCTTCTCAGCACCACATCGCACTTATTCCAAAATTGACCACATAATTGGAAGTAAAGCACTCCTCAGCAAATGTCAAAGAACAGAAATTGTAACAAACTCTCTCAGACCACAGTGCAATCAAACTGGAACTCAGGACTAAGAAACTCAATCAAAACCGCTCAACTACATGGAAACTGAACAACTGCTCCTGAATGACTACTGGGTACATAACGAAATGAAGGCAGAAATAAAGATGTTCTTTGAAACTAATGAGAACAAAGATACAAATACCAGAATCTCTGGGACACATTTAAAGCAGTGTGTAGACGGAAATTTATAGCACTAAATGCCCACAAGAGAAAGCTGGAAAGATCTAAACTGACACTCTAACATCACAATTAAAAGAACTGGAGAAGCAAGAGCAAACACATTCAAAAGCTAGCAGAAGGCAAGAAATAACTAAGATCAGAGCAGGACTGAAGGAGAGAGAGAGACACAAAAAACCCTCCAAAAAATCAATGAATCCAGGAGTTGGTTTTTTGAAAAGATCAACAAAATTGACAGACCGCTAGCAAGACTAATGAAGAAAAGAGAGAAGAATCAAATAGATGCAATAAAAAATCATCAAGGGGATATCACCACGGACCCCACAGAAATACAAACTACCATCAGAGAATACTATTCACCCTCTACGCAAAGCAACTAGAAAATCTAGAAGAAATGGAGAATTTCCTGGACGCTATACTCTTCCAAGACTAAACCAGGAAGAAGTTGAATCCCTGAATAGACCAATAGCAGGCTCTGAAATTGAGGCAATAATTAATAGCCTACCAACCAAAAAAAGTCCAGGACCAGCTGAATTCTACCAGAGGTACAAGGAGGAGCTGGTACCATTCCTTCTGAAACTATTCCAATTAATAGAAAAAGAAGGAATCCTCCCTAACTCATTTTATGAGGCCAACATCATCCTGATACCAAAGCCTGGCAGAGACACAACAAAAAAAGAGAATTTTAGACCAATATCCCTGATGAACATCGATGCAAAAATCCTCAATAAAATACTGGCAAACCGGATTCAGCAGCACACATCAAAAAGCTTATTCACCATGATCAAGTGGGCTTCATCCCTGGGATGCAAGGCTGGTTCAACATTCACAAATCAATAAACGTAATCCAGCATATAAACAGAACCAAAGACAAGAACCACATGATTATCTCAATAGATGCAGAAAAGGCTTTTGACAAAATTCAACAGCCCTTCATGCTAAAAACGCTCAATAAATTCGGTATTGATGGAACGTATCTCAAAATAATAAGAGCTATTTATGACAAACCACAGCCAATATCATACTGAATGGGCAAAAACTGGAAAAATCCCTTTGAAAACTGGCACAAGACAGGGATGCCCTCTCTCACCACTCCTATTCAACATAGTGTTGGAAGTTCTGGCTAGGGCAATCAGGCAAGAGAAAGAAATCAAGGGTATCCAGTTAGGAAAAGAAGAAGTCAAATTGTCCCTGTTTGCAGATGACATGATTGTATATTTAGAAAACCCCATTGTCTCAGCCCAAAATCTCCTTAAGCTGAAGCAACTTCAGCAAGTCTACAGGATACAAAATAATGTGCAAAAATCACAAGCATTCTTATACACCAGTAACAGACAGAGAGCCAAATCATGAATGAACTTCCATTCACAATTGCTTCAAAGAGAATAAAATACCTAGGAATCCAACTTACAAGGGATGTAAAGGACCTCTTCAAGGAGAACTACAAACACTGCTCAGTGAAATCAAAGAGGACACAAACAAATGGAAGAACATACCATGCTCATGGATAGGAAGAATCAATATTGCGAAAATGGCCATACTGCCCAAGGTCATTTATAGATTCAATGCCATCCCCATCAAGCTACCAATGACTTTCTTCACAGAATTGGAAAAAACAGCTTTAAAGTTCATATGGAACCAAAAAAGAGCCCGCATTGCCAAGACAATCCTAAGTCATAAGAACAAAGCTGGAGGCATCATGCTACCTGACTTCAAACTATACTACAAGGCTACAGTAACCAAAACAGCATGGTACTGGTACCACAACAGAGATATAGACCAATGGAACAGAACAGAGTCCTCAGAAATAATACACACATCTACAGCCATCTGATCTTTGACAAACCTGAGAGAAACAAGAAATGGGGAAAGGATTCCCTATTTAATAAATGGTGCTGGGAAAATTGGCTAGCCTAAGTAGAAAGCTGAAACTGGATCCTTTCCTTACTCCTTATACGAAATTAATTCAAGATGGATTAGAGACTTAAATGTTAGACCTAATACCATAAAAACCCTAGAAGAAAACCTAGGTACTACCATTCAGGACATAGGCATGGGCAAGGACTTCATGTCTAAAACACCAAAAGCAACGGCAGCAAAAGCAAAATTGACAAATGGGATCTCATTAAACTAAAGAGCTTTTGCACAGCAAAAGAAACTACCATCAGAGTGAACAGGCAACCTACAGAATGGGAGAAAATTTTTGCAATCTACTCATCTGACAAAGGGCTAATATCCAGAATCTACAAAGAACTCAAACAAATTTACAAGAAATAAACAAACAACCCCATCAAAAAGTGGGCAAAGGATATGAACAGACATTTCTCAAAAGAAGACTCATACAGCCAACAGACACATGAAAAAATGCTCATCATCACTGGCCATCAGAGAGATGCAAATCAAAACCACAATGAGATACCATCTCACACCAGTTAGAATGGCAATCATTCAAAAGTCGGGAAACAACAGGTGCTGGAGAGGATGTGGAGAAATAGGAACACTTTTACACTGTTGGTGGGATTGTAAACTAGTTCAACCATTATGGAAAACAGTATGGCGATTCCTCGAGGATCTAGAACTAGATATACCATATGACCCAACCATCCCACTACTGGGTATATACCCTAAGGATTAGAAATCACGCTGCTATAAAGACACATGCACACGTATGTTTATTGCGGCACTATTCACAATAGCAAAGACTTGGAATCAACCCAAATGTCCATCTGTGACGGACTGGATTAAGAAAATGTGGCACATATACCCCATGGAATATTATGCAGCCATAAAAAAGAATGAGTTTGCATCCTTTGAAGGGACATGGATGCAGCTGGAAACCATCATTCTTAGCAAACTATCACAAGAACAGAAAACCAAACACCACATGTTCTCACTCATAGGTGGGAACTGAACAATGAGATCCCTGGACTCTGGAAGGGGAACATCACACATTGGGGCCTATCTCTGGGAGGGGGGAGGAAGGAGGGATTGCATTGGGAGTTATACCTGATATAAATGACGAATTGATGGGTGCTGACGAGTTGATGGGTGCAGCACACCAACATGGCACAAGTATACATATGTAACAAACCTGCACGTTATGCACATGTACCCTAGAACTTAAAGTATAGTAATAAAAAAGAATAAATCACAATACATCAAAAAAAAAAAAAAAGAAAACCATTACAAGCTACTCGAACCCTGGTGAGATTCTCACAAATCCCTGAATAAGCTATCATAGTCTAATTCAAACCTGCCTTTCATGGTAACTGTGATGAATGGCAGAACTCAATATTTGTGGTATCTACAATGAATTCGGTATATGGTGATTTGCTAAGCTACAAGTACCGAGTCTTCATCATAATAGTAACAATTAAGTGAAAACAATGACTGGGTTTTATCAAGTGAGTGATGCAGGGAGAAATATTGAATACCTTGCTTTTGTTTCCAAGGCCCACATGGTTCTTCGTCTACTTGCCTTTGCTTCTTTTCCTCTCCAGTTCCTTAGCTGGAGTTAGTGTGTTCCTGACTTACCCCTATCTACCTCTGGGGTCTGGATGATTTTGTTTCTATTCATTTACCATGAGAGTTTGTTGAACTCACTTGTGAGTCTTAAATTTGAATAAAATTACACGATAGTAGGGAAGTCACAAGGAAGTATGCTTAAATCTCAGCTCAAACCTTTACTAGCTGGGTGAGCTCAGTATAAGCATTTAAAGGTCTCTGATATTCAGTAGAAATACTAATCTCATAGGCTTGTGCTAAAATTCAATGAAATGTGTGTATGGGCTCTACAGAGTTTCTAGCACAGATAAATATTTCTCATGTCCTACCTTTCCCTGTGGCTGAGTTGAGTACAACACACACAAACCCATAACATGGCCAATGCACAGAGCCTGTCTTGATCCTAATTCTGGTCTACTTTTCTGTAGATGTAAGAAAACAAATGACTGATCCCCACCCTCTTCCCACTCCAGGCTGTTCCAGGACTATGAACCAATAAAGCCTCTTCATTCATCCTGAGGGCACCTGAGGGCAATGCGTCCAGAGGGAAGTTGACAGAAAGGGAGGCTGCTGGGTAACCAGACCCTTGTGCAGGAACAGTTAATTATTAAAGCTGCAGGGACTGAGGAAAGGAAGAGATCAATTTAGCCTTAAAAATGCTGCCAGGCTGAAGGTAGAAAACTGAAGTGAGCTGATGCTTTAACCTGACAAAAGATTTCCATTAGATTAAATTTATCTTCCAAATTTAGAACAAAGAACAGCATGCTGTTTCTCTGAGTGAGCCTTAAAACAGTATGAGTAAAACAAAATCTGTTCCACATCCTTGCCAGCATTCTAGTAGGTGTGAAATAGTAGCCTGTTTTGGCTTAAATTTGCACTTTTCCGTTGACTGTGTTGAGCACTTTCTTTTAACATGCTTATTGAACATTCCTATCCCCTTTTTAGTGAAGTACATTTTGAAAATATTTGACCATTTTATTGAGTTGTGTTTTTATTTTTTATTTATATCAATTTTCCATATAATCCAATAAAAGTCATTAGAAGTTTCTTCTCAGAATTATGCCATTGATATCTTCTCATAGTCTGTGGTTCTCCTTTTTTATGCTTTATGTTGTTTTAAATTGATGGTAAAATGCATAGAATATAAAATTTACCATTGTAATCTTTTCTTGTTGTTTAGACAGAACTTTGCTCTTGTTGCCCAGGCTAGAGTGCAAAAGCAAGAACTTGGCTCACTGCAACCTCTGCCTCCTGGGTTCAAGTGACTCTCCTGCCTCAGCCTCCCGAGTAGCTGGAATTACAGGCACCCGCCACCATGCCCAGCTAATGTTTGTATTTTTAATAGAGACGGGGTTTCATCATGTTGGCCAGGCTGGTCTTAAACCCCTGACCTCAGGTGATCTGCCCATCTTGGTCTCCCAAAGTGCTGGGATTACAGGTGAGAGCCACCTCACCCGACCTGTTGTAACCATTTTTAAGTGTATAGTTTGGTATTGTGAAGTGTATTTACATTGTTGCACAACCAGTCTTCGTGTTTTTATCGTGCAAATCTGAAACTCTATACCAGGTAAACAACTCTGTATTTCTCACTGCATCTAGCCACTGGTAACCACCATTCTGCTTTCTGTTTCTGTGAATTTGACTACATACCTCATGTAAGTGAAATCATACGATACTTACGGTTTTGTGGCTGGCTTATTTTATTTTGCATGATGTCTTCAACGTTTATGTGGTAGCATGGATCAGAATTTTCTTCTTTTTTTAATGGCTGAATACTATTCCATTATATGTATGTACGTGTATGTGTATATATATACACACACACACATTTACATATGTTTGCAGGTGTGTATATGTATGTGTACATATGTATCTGTGTATATATACATTTTGTTTATCCTCTCATCCATTAAAAGACGCTTGGATTGCTTCCACCTCTTGGCTATTATGAATAGTGCTTCTACTAACAGGGGTGTACAAACATCCTTTTGAGACCCTTCTTTCAATTACTTTGCATATATACCCAGAAGTAATATTGCTGAATCCTATGGTAATGTTATTTGGAATTTGTTGAGGCATCACCATACTGCTTTCCACAGCAGCTGCACTATTTTACATCTACTAGTGGTGAATAAGCGTTGCGACTTCTTCACGGCTTCACGCTTTTCTGATTTTTTTTTTGAAAGCAGCCATCCTGATGGGTGTGAGGTGACATATCATTGTGGCTTTAATTTGCGTTTCCCTGATGATTTTAGTGATGTTGAGCATCTTTTCATTATGTCTGTAGACATTTTGTATACCTCCTTTGGAGAAATGTCTACTGAAGTCATTTGCCCTTTTTAAAATTTGGTTATTCATTTTTATTGTTCTTGATTTACAGACATTTATTATATATTTTGGATATTAATTTCCCACCAGATGTATGATTTGCAAGTATTTCCTTTCATTCTATAAGTTGTTTTTCATTCTGTTTATCATGTCCTTTGATGCAAGAAGTTTTTAATTTAAGACTAGATTAGATTTATCCATTTTTTAATTTTCTTTCGTATTATTTTAATGTCATATCTAAGAACTCTGCCAACTCCAATATCATGTTTTTGTCTAAGAGTTTTATACTGCTTATATTTAGGTCTTTAATTCATTTAGAGTTAATTTTTACATATAGTGTAAGGTAAGATTTTAGTTTCATTATTTTGCTTGTAGAAATACAATTTTCCCACCACCATTAGTTGAAAAGATTGTTCTTTTCCCCACTAAATGATCTTGGATCCCTTGTTGAAAATCATTTGACCATATATGCAAAGTTTTTTTTCCTAGGCTCTTTATTCTATTCCATTGGTTTACATGTCTGTCTTTATGCTATTTACTGCACTATCTTAGTCAGCTAGGGATGCTCTAACAAAATATCATTCAGTGGGTAGCTTAAATGAGAAAAGTTCATTTCTCACAGTTCTGGTGGCTGGAAATTTCAAGATCATGGTAACAGTAGTTTCGGTGTCTAGTAAGGGCCCGTTTCCTAGTTGATAGACTGCGATTTTCTCACTGTGTACTCCCATGGTGGAGAAAGGAAGCAAGTTCTCTTGGGATTCCTACAAGAACACAAATCCCATTTATAAGGTCTCCACCAGCATGACCTCACCTAACCTTAATTCTCAAATATTTTCATTTCCTAAAACCACCAAATTAGTAAGGTTTCAACATAGGAATTTTGGGGAGATAAAATCATCCTAGCCATAACACACACTCTTTGGAATACAACAACTATTTAATAAGTTTTGAAACCAGGGAATATAAGACCTTGTTTTCTTCTTCAAGACTGTGCTTGCTATTTGGAGTACTTTGAGAGTCCCTATAAATGCTGGGATAGATTTTTCTATTTCTGCAAAAAATGCTGTTGAGATTTTGGCAGACATTGCATTACATCTGCAGATTGTTTTGGATAGCATTGACGTCTTAACAGTATTAAGTCAGTCCACATGAAATATCTTTCCCTTTATTTGTGGCTTCTTTAATTTCTCTTGGAAAATTTATTAATTTAATATTATTTTCTATTGACAAATTAAGAATTATATATAGTATATATTTATGGCATAAAATGTAATGTTTTGATATATATTCACACCATGTGATGATTAAATAAAGCTAATTAGTAAATTCACTTCACATACTTTTTGTGGAAAAAGCATTTAAAGTCAACTTTTTAAGCAATTTTTCAACAGGAAATGTATCATTATTAGAATCACCGTTTTATGCAATACATCACTAAAGCTTATTTCTTCCATCTATTTAAAACTTTGTACCCTTTCATCAACATCTTCCTTTTCCCCATCCACCCCCACCCCCAGCCTCTTGTACCTACCACTTTACTCTCTATTTCTACATATTCAACTTTTTCGACTTTACAAATTATTTAAATCATGTATTATTTATCTTTCTGTGTCTGGCTTATTCAATTAGCATAATGTTCTCCGTGTTCATGTTATCACAAATGACAGAATTTATTTCTTTTTTAAGGCTGTATAGTATTCTTTGGTGTATCTATACCACATTTTCTTTTTTTTTCTTTATTTTATTTTATTATTATACTTTAAGTTCTAGGGTACATGTGCATAACGTGCAGGTTTGTTACATATGTATACTTGTGCCATGTTGATGTGCTGCACCCATCAACTCATCAGCACCCATCAACTCGTCATTTACATCAGATATAACTCCCAATGCAATCCCTCCCCCCTCCCCCCTCCCCATGATAGGCCCCAGTGTGTGATGTTCCCCTTCCCGAGTCCAAGTGATCTCATTGTTCGGTTCCCACCTATGAGTGAGAACATGTGGTGTTTGGTTTTCTGTTCTTGCAATAGTTTGCTGAGAATGATGGTTTCCAGCTGCACCCATGTCCCTACAAAGGACATGAACTCACCCTTTTTTATGGCTGCAGAGTATTCCATGCTGTACATGTGCCACATTATCTTAATCCAGTCTGTAACTGATAGATATTTGGGTTGATTCCAAGTCTTTGCTATTGTGAATAGTGCCGCAATAAACATACATGTGTATGTATCTTTATAGCAGCATGACTTGTAATCTTTTGGGTATATCCCCAGTAATGGGATGGCTGAGTCAAATGGTATTTCTAGTTCTAGATCCTTGATGAATCGCCACACTGTTTTCCACAGTGTTTGAACTAGTTTACAGTCCCACCAACAGTGTAAAAGTGTTCCTATTTCTCCACATCCTCTCCAGCACCTGTTGTTTCCTGAATTTTTAATGATTGCCATTCTAACTGGTGTGAGATGGTATCTCATTGTGGTTTTGATTTGCATTTCTCTGATGGCCAGTGAAGATGAGCATTTTTTCATGTGTCTGTTGGTTGTGTGAATGTCTTCTTTTGAGAAGTGTCTGTTCATATCCTTTGCCCACTTTTTGATGGGGTTGTTTGCTTTTTTCTTGTAAATTTGTTTGAGTTCTTTGTAGGTTCTGGATATTAGCCCTTTGTCTGATGAGTAGATTGCAAAAATTTTCTCCCATTCTGTAGGTTGCCTGTTCACTCTGATGATAGTTTCTTTTGCTGTGCAGAATCTCTTTAGTTTAATGAGATCCCATTTGTCAATTCTGGCTTTTGTTGCCGTTGCTTTTCGTGTTTTAGACATGAAGTCCTTACCCATGCCTATGTCCTGAATGGTAGTACCTAGGTTTTCTTCTAGGGCTTTTATGGTATTAGGTCTAACATTTAAGTCTCTAATCCATCTTGAATTAATCTTCGTATAAGGAGTAAGGAAAGGATCCAGTTTCAGGTTTCTACTTATGGCTAACCAGTTTTCCCAGCACCATTTATTAAATAGGGAATCCTTTCCCCATTTCTTGTTTTTGTCAGATTTGTCAAAGATCAGATAACTGTAGATGTATGGTATTATTTCTGAGGACTCTGTTCTGTTCCATTGGTCTATATCTCTGTTTTGGTATAGTCCCTTGCTGTTTTGGTTACTGTAGCCTTGTAGTATAGTTTGAAGTCAGGTAGCATGATGCCTCCAGCTTTGTTCTTTTGACTTAGGATTGTCTTGGCAATGCGGGCTCTTTTTTGGTTCCATATGAACTTTAAAGTGGTTTTTTCCAATTCTGTGAAGAAAGTCATTGGTAGCTTGATGGGGATGGCATTGAATCTATAAATGACCTTGGGCAGTATGGCCATTTTCACAATATTGATTCTTCCTATCCATGAGCATGGTATGTTCTTCCATTTGTTAGTGTCCTCTTTGATTTCACTGAGCAGTGATTTGTAGTTCTCCTTGAAGAGGTCCTTTACATCCCTTGTAAGTTGGGTTCCTAGATATTTTATTCTCTTTGAAGCAATTGTGAATGGAAGTTCATTCATGATTTGGCTCTCTGTTTGTCTGTTACTGGTGTATAAGAATGCTTGTGATTTTTGCACATTAATTTTGTATCCTGAGACTTTGCTGAAGTTTCTCCACCATGATCAAGTGGGCTTCATCCCTGGGATGCAAGGCTGGTTCAGCATACGCACATCAATAAATGTAATCCAGCATATAAACAGAACCAGAGACAAAAACCACATGATTATCTCAATAGATGCAGAAAAGGCCTTTGACAAAATTCAACAGCCCTTCATGCTAAAAACTCTCAATAAATTCGTAGTGATGGAACGTATCTCAAAATAATAAGAGCTGTTTATGACCAACCCACAGCCAATATCATACTGAATGGGCAAAAACTGGAAAAATTCCCTTTGAAAACTGGCGCAAGACAGGGATGCCCTCTCTCACCACTCCTATTCAACATAGTGTTGGAAGTTCTGGCTAGGGCAATCAGGCAAGATAAAGAAACAAAGAGTATTGAATTAGGAAAAGAAGAAGTGAAATTGTCCCTGTTTGCAGATGACATGATTGTATATTTAGAAAACCCCATTGTCTCAGCCCAAAATCTCCTTAAGCACATTTTCTTTATCCATTTACTTAATAATAGACATCTAGATTTCATCCATATCTTAGCTTTGCAAATAATGCTGCAATGAACATGGTAATCCACATCTCTCTTATGCATGCTGATTTCTTTTTTGTTTTTAATACAAATCCGGAAGTGATATTGCTTGATCATGTAATAATTCTAGTTTAAATTTTCTGATGAAACGCTATACTGTTTTCCATAAAGGCTTTACTAATTTATACTCCCACCGTCGGTGCATATGTGTTTTCATTTTTTCACATCCTAATCACAAATGATCTTTCATTCAGGTGTGAGTTGATATCTCTTTGTGGTTTTAATTTGCATTTCACTGATGGTTGGTGATGATAAAATTTTTTCATATGTCTATTGGCCACTTGTATGTCATCTTTTAAGAAATGTTTATTTATGTCACTGGCCCAATGTCTAATTGGGTTGTGTTTTTGTTATTGACTTTTGCTATAGTTTAGATGTTTATTCGCTCCAAATCTCATGTTGAAATTTGATCCCCAGTGTTGGAGGTGGGGCCTAATGGGAGGTGTTTTGGTCGTGGGGGCAGGTCCCTCATGAACAGATTAATGTGCTCCCTGTGGGTGAGTGAGTTCTCTTTCACTCCGTTAACTTCTGCAAGAGCGAGTTATTGGTGCCTGGCAGCTCCCCTCTCCCTCTTGCTTCCTTCTTCTTCATGTGATCGCTAACCACAATGGCTTGCCTTCACCTTCTTTGTTTTATGAATAGAAGCAGCCTGAAACCCTCACCAGAAGCAGACAATGGTGCCATGCTTCTTGTACAGGCTGCGGAACAGTGAGCCAAATTTATTTTCTTTATAAGTTAACCATCCTCAGGTATATCTTTATACCAACACGAAACATACTGAATCAGAAATTGGTACCAAGAGGAGCATGTTCCTATAAAGATACTTGAAAATGTGAAATCGGTTTTGGAACTGAGTAATGGGCAGATTTTGGAAGAATGTGGAGGGCTCGTAAGAAGACAAAACAATGAGAGTAGATTTGAAACTTCTTTAATTTTGAAACTTCTTAAAGATTGTTTAAGTGACTGGCACCAAAATGCTGAGAGAAGTTTAGACAGTAAAGGCCATGCTGATGAGGTCTTAGGAGAAAATGAGGAAGTTATTGTCAACTAGAACAGAGGTAACCCATGTTTCCCCTTAGCAAAGAAGTTGGCCGCATTGTGTCCATGCCCTGAGGTTTGAGGAAGGCCAAACTTAAGAGTAATGACCTACTGTGTCTGGAGGAAGAAATATCTAAGCAGCAAAGCATTCAAAACTTTTAACAGCTTATGATCAGATATGGGTGTGGAGGACTCACAAAAATGGAGAATTTATAATTGAAAGGGAAGCATAGTATAAAAATTTGAAAATTTTGCATCCTGGTTATGTGGTAGAGAAGGAAAGAGAATTTTTAGGAGAGGAATCCAAGGATGCTGTGATGAATCCACATGCTAGAGAGATTTGCATGGCTAATTGGGGGCCACGGGGCAGGTGGCAAAAGTCAAGGCCCCAAAGCCATTTCAGAATTCACTGATGCTGCCTCTCCCATCCCAGGCTCAGAGGCCTAGAAGGGTAGAATCATTTTGAGGGACAGACTCAAGGTACCACCTCAGGATGCTGCTCCTCACATTGTGGCCATTCAGGCTTTAGCAGTGGCCCAAACAACCCCAGATGCTATTCAGGTCACCTCTGCCAAGAACTCAAGCAGTTAGTCTTGGTGGCATGCTTGTGGTACAACATCTGCAAGTGCCAAAAATGCAAGATTGGTAGAGGCCGTGGCTTCCTCCTAGATTTCAGAGGATGTATCAAAAAGCCTGGGGTCCCAAGAAGAAGCCTTCCACAGGAATAGAGCCAAAAGAGATAGCCTCTATTAGAGCAGAGTCTAGTAGAGCTGTGGTAACAGGGCTGCCATGGGGATCCTGGAATTTCAGAGCCAGTGGCAACATACAACTTCAGCCTGGAAAAGCCACAGGCAGGCACCATATTCAAATCCAGAGAAGCAGCCATGTGACTGTGCCCAGCAAAGCCATGGAGGTGGGGCTGCTCAGGGCCTTTGGAGCCCAACCCTTGCACCAGTGTGCACAAGATGCAAGGCATGAAGTTAAAAAAAAGTATTATTTTGGAGCTTTAAGATTTAACATCTTTCCTGATGGGTTTCAGAACTGTGTAGGGACTGTTATCCCTTTCTTTTGGCTAATTTCTCCTTGATAAAATGGAAATGCTTATTCAATGCCTGGATGGTCATCATAAACTACCCAGCCTGGGATGGGACGGGCAGCATCACTCAATTCTGAAATACCTTTGGGGACTTGACTTTTACCACCTGGACCCCCGTTTAGTCATGCAAATCTCTCTAGCAAGTGGATTGTATCTTGGAAGTAAATAACCTGTTTTATATTTTACAGGCTTATAGCTGGAAGAAACTTATCTTGAGTCTCAGTTGAGACTTTCAACTTTGGACTTTTGAGTGGATACTGAAATGTGTTATAACTTTGGGGACTATTGGGAAGGAATTATTGCATTTTTTCCAATATAAGAAGAGCATGAGATTTGGGGGACTGGATTCAAAATGGTATAGCTTGGATGTTTGTCTTCTCCAAATCTCACGTTGAAATTTGATCTGCAGTGTTAGAGATGAGGTCTAATGGGAGGTTTTGGGGTCTCAGGGAGAGATCCCTCATTAATAGATTAATGCTGTCCCTCAGAGGTGAGTGAGTTCTCTCCTTACTAGTTTCTGAAAGACCTGGTTGTTACAGAGAGCCTGGCAGTAACCCCTTCCCTCTTGCTTCCTCTCTTGCCCCATGATGTGTGCACATGCTGACTCTATCAACGAATTAATTACATTCCCTCAGAGGAGAGCTGGTTGTTGAAAAGTGTCTGGCACATTCCCTCTCTCTTTCTTTCTCTCTTTCCATGTGATCTCTGCATAAACCAGCTCCCCTTCACCTTTTTCTATGAGTGAAGAAGCAGCTTAAGTCCCTCCCTAGAAGCAGATCCCGGTGCCATGCCTTTTGTGCGGCCTGAAAAATTTTGAGTGAAATTCACTTCTTTTATTTATAAGTTACCCTGCCTTTAGTATTCCTTAATAGTAACACAAAGTGGACTAAGACACATTGTTTGGGTTCTTATATACTTTGAATATTCCTCCATTATCTGATGTATTATTTACAAATATGTCCTCCGAATCCATGGTTTGTCTCTTCACTCTATTAATTATGCCCTTTGCAGTGTGGCAGCTTTCTAGTTTGAAGTAATCCCACTTGTTTCTTTTTGTTTTTGTTGCCTGTGTTTTGGGGGTTATAACTGAGAAATCTTTTACCAGAGATCAATGTTGTGGAACATATACACTATGTTTTTATCTAGGTGTTTTACAATTTCAGTTTTTATGTTTAAGTCTTTAATATCTTTTAAGTTAGTTTTTGTATATGTTATAAAATAAGAGTGCAATTTGATTCTTCTGCATGTGAATATTTAGTTTTCCCAGTACCATTTATTGAAGAGATTGACATGTCTCTATTATGTGTTCTTGTAATTGATGTTGAAGCTCATATGAGCATAAATGTATGGGTCTATTTCTGGGATCTTTATTCCATTGGTCAATGTGTCTGTTTTATCCAGTATTATGGTGTCTTGACTACTATAGCTTTGTAATAGATTTTGAAGTCAGGTAATAGGATGCCTCCACCCTTTTCCTTTTTTATCAAGATTTCTTTGACTTTTCAGGGTGTTTTGGCATTTCATAAAATGTTAGAGTTATTTTTCTATTTGTGCAAAAAAATGGTATTGGCATTTTGACAGAAATGACATTGAATCTGTAAGTCTTGGGGTTCAACATCTTACTAATATTAATTCTTACAATCCTTGAACACAAAATAATTTTCCATTTATTTGTGCTGTCTGCTTGTGTTGTTATTAATGTTTTATACTTTTCAGTATATAGATTTTCCATCTGCTTGGTTAAGTTTACTCATAAATTTTTTTTTGGAAGCTATTGTGAATGATTTTGTTTTAGTTCTTTGTCAGATAGTTTGTTGTTAGTGTAAAGAAATGCTACTGAGTTTTATGTGTTGGCATTGTATTCTACAACTTTGTTTCTCAAGTCTAACGTTTTCTTGATAGTCTTGATTTTTCTAGATATAAAATCATGTCATCTGCAACTGAAGACAATTTTACTTCTTCCTTTTCAATTTAGATTCCTTTTGTGTTTCTTGTCAATTCTGTGGCTAGATTTTGGGATTGAATAGAAGTGATGAGAGTAGACATCCTTATTTTGTTTCTCATCTTAGAGGAAATGATTACAGATTTTCACTATTGAGTATGATGGTAGCTGTGAGTTCATCATACATTACTTTTGTTTTGTTGAGGTAAATTCCTTCCATGCCTAAATTGTGGAAGTTTTTTTTTTTTTTAATCCTCAAAGAATGTTGAATTTGATCCAATATTTTGCAGCATATATTGAGATGATTACATATTTTTTTGCCTTATTCTGTATTACATTTGCTAACATATATGTTTATATGTATATTTATATAAACATTTTTGCATTCCAGGAATAAATTATCATTAGAAATATTTACCTGTAATTTTCTTTTCTTCTGGTGGCTTTGATATCAGGGTAATGTTGACTTCAAAAATTAATTTGGAAATATTTCCTCTACTTCAGCTTTTGAAAAAAGTTTTGAGAATGATTGATTTTATTTACTTAAATGTCTGGTAGAATTCCACCATGAAGCCTTCTGGCCCTGAGTCTTTCTTTGATAAGAAGGTTTTTTTTTTTTTTTTTTTTTTTTTTTTTTGAGGCGGAGTCTCGCTCTGTCGCCCGGGCTGGAGTGCAGTGGCCGGATCTCAGCTCACTGCAAGCTCCGCCTCCCGGGTTCACTCCATTCTCCTGCCTCAGCCTCCCGAGTAGCTGGGACTACAGGCGCCCGCCATGTCGCCCGGCTAGTTTTTTGTATTTTTAGTAGAGACGGGGTTTCACTATGTTAGCCAGGATGGTCTCGATCTCCTGACCTCGTGATCCGCCCGTCTCGGCCTCCCAAAGTGCTGGGATTACAGGCTTGAGCCACCGCGCCCGGCCGGTTTTTTTTTTTTTTTTAATTAATTCAATCTCTTTACTCATTTTTTGGTGGGTTTAGTTTTTCTGTTTCCCTTTAATAAGCTTGTTAGATTGTATAGTTTACCTGGTAGTGTCAAAAGTGTCAAAATCTAGTTGTAAATAATGTATTCAAGTGAAAAGCTGAGAAGAGCCATCTAGGAAACACAGACTCTGGAGAAATAGGGTTGGTGCTCCAAAGTTAAAAGGTAAGGTCTTGCTTTTATAGGGAAAAAAAAAAGAAATTTAACAGAATTATTATTATTATTTTGTTTTTGAGATAGAGTTTCACTCTTGTTGCTCATGTTGAACTGCCTCAACTTGATCTCGGCTCACCACAACCTCCACCTCCCGGGTTCAAGCGATTCTCCTGCCTCAGCCTCCTGAGTAGCTGGGATTACAGGCATGCCTCACTACACCTGGCTATGTATTTTTAGTAGAGACGAGGTTTCTCCATGTTGGTCAGCCTGGTCACGAACTCCAGACCTCAGGTGATCTGTCCACCTCGGCCTCTCAAAGTGCTGGGATTACAGGCGTGAGCCTCGGCGCCCAGCTGAATTATCATATACAAGGCTGGTTTATGAGTTTACTAAGTTATGTAACAACAACGTAGTTAACAGTATTTTTTTCTTTTTTACATGGCTTGTTTTTATTCCATTTCCAAATTAAAAGACTATGTTTAATATTCTATCTTAGACAATGTTATAATCATGAAGTCTTTGTATGAGAGAGGTAATAGGGAAGTTACCCTATAATAAAGACCAATAGTGAAGAGGGAAGGGGTCTTTCTTGGCACACTTAAGCCAATTACATTTCACAAAACATTGTAGGCAAGCAAGAAATAAGTCTAACATATAATCATAGAAGCCAAAGTTACAGCTGCCTAAGTTACAGTGGCCAAAGAATAGCTGCTTGCCATGTGACTCAGGACCCATAGTCATTTTTCTTTAGTACTCAAAATAACTTAAAATTCCAACAGCTTTGATTTTGAATTGCTTATTTTCACAGTTCATAGTGGTCACTTATGATCCTTTACATTTTTATGTTACCAGTTGTAATATCTCTTCTTTCATTTTTTATTTTATTTATTTGAATCTCCTCTCTTCTGTCTAAGTCTGGCTCAAGTTTTATCACTTTGGTTTATCTTTTTAAAGAAGCAATTCTAAGTTTTACTCATTTTTCTATTATCTTTTGTATTAGTCCATTCTCATGCTGCTATGAAGAAATACCTAAGGCTGGGTAATTCTTATAGAGGAAAGAAGTTTAATTGATTCACAGTTCCACCTGGCTGGGAGGCCTCAGGAAACTTACAATTATGGTAGAAGGCAAAGGAAAAGCAGGCATCTTTATCACAGGGTGACAGGATGGAGTGAGTGCAAGGAGGAGAAATGTCAGAGGCTTATAAAACCATCAGATCTTGCAAGACTCACTAATTATCACAAGAACAGCATAGGGGAAACCATCCCCATGATTCAATTACCTCCACCTGGTCCTGCCCTTGATACGTGGGGATTATGGAGATTACAAGTCAAGGTGACATTTGGGTGGGCACTCAGAGTGAAATCATATCAATCTGCCCCTAGGCCCTCCCAAATTTTATGTCCTCACATTTCAAAACATAATTATGCCCTTGCAACAGTCCCACAAAG
The DNA here is from genome assembly GCF_009764315.1 of Trachypithecus francoisi. Lineage (NCBI taxonomy): Eukaryota > Metazoa > Chordata > Mammalia > Primates > Cercopithecidae > Trachypithecus > Trachypithecus francoisi. The sequence goes on along the minus strand of NW_022681454.1, from coordinate 10,959,760 downwards.
TCTTAACTCATTCCAGCATTAACCCAAAGGTTAAGTCCAAAGTCTCATCTGAGACACGGCAAGTAAGTCCCTTCCACCTGTGACCCTGTAAAATCAAAACTAAGTTATTTACTTTCTAGATACAATGGGGGTGCAGGCACTGGTTAAATACACTTATTTCAAATGACAAAAAAAGAAAATGGCCAAAACAAAGGAGCTGCAGGCCCCATGCAGGTCTGAAATCTAATAGGGCAGTCATTAAGCCTTAAAGTTCCAAAATGACCTCCTTTGACTCCATGTCTCACATCCAGGGCATGCTGATGCAAGAGGTGGGTTCCCATGGCCTTGGGCAACTCTGTCCTTGTGGCTTTGCAGGGTAAAACCCCCCTCCAAGCTGCTTTCATGGACTGGCATTGAGTGTCTATGGCTTTTCCAGGTGAACAGTGCAAGCCATCAGTGGATCTAGCATTCTGTGGTCTGGAGTATGGCGGCCCTCTTGTCACAGCTTCACTAGGCAGTACCCTAGTGAGGACTCTATATGGGGTCTCCAACTCTACATTTCCCCTTTACAATTCCCTAGCAGAGGTTCTCCATGAGGGCTCCATCCCTGCAGCAATCTTCTGCTGGGACATCTAGGCATTCCCATACATCCTCTGAAATCTTTGCAGAGCTACCAAGCCTCAGTCCTTGACTTCTGTGCACCCACATGCTCAATACCCTGTGAAAGCTGCCAAGGCTTGGGGCATACAGCCTCTGAAGCAATGACTCAAGCTGTACATTGGTCGCTTTTAGCCACAGCTACATCTGAAGCAGCTGGGATCCAGGGCACCAATTCCTCAGGCTGCACAGAATAGGAGATTCCTGGGGCCTGCTTATGTAACCATTTTTCCCTCCCAGGCCTCTGAGCCTGTGATGGTAGGGGCTGCCATGTGGTCTCTGACAGGCCGTAGAGACATTTTCCCCATTGTCATTTGGCTCCTCATGACTTATGCAAGTTTCTGCAACCAGCTTAAATTTCTCCCCAGAAAATGGCTTTTTCTTTTCTATCACATCATCAGGCTGCAAATTTTTCAAACTTTTATGCTCTGCTCTCTCTTGAACACTTTGCTGCTTAAATATTTCTTCTACCAGATACCCTAAATCACCTCTTTCAAGTTCAAAGTTCCACAGATCTCTAGATCAGGGACAAAATGCCTTCATTCTCTTCACTAAAGCATAGCAAGAGAGACCTTTACTCCAGTTCACAATGAGTTCCTCATCTTCATCTGAGACTACCTCAGATTGGACTTCATTGTCCATATCACTATCAACATTTTGGTCAAAGCCATTCAACAAGTCTCTAGGAAGTTCCAAACTTTCCCACATTTTCCTGTCTTCTTCTGAGCCCTTCTTGTACTGATGTTGGGCTTAGTTCTTTTCTTTTTCCTTGAGGCTTGATGTTAAGTTGCTTATTAGAAACCTCTCCTATTTTTTGATGTAGATATTTAGTGATGTAAACTTCCTGCTTTAAACTGCTTTTGAAGCATCCCATAAGTTCAATATTATGTGTTTTCATTTTCATTTGTCCCAGGATATTTTCTGATATTTTCTTTGATTACTTCTTATATGCCTTGGTGTTCAGGATTGTGTTGTTTAATTTTCACATGTTTGTGAATTCAACTCTCCTTCTGTTACTAAATTCTAGTTTCATTTTATGATCAAAAAATATAATTGATATGATTTCAATATTATTAAATTTGTTAAGACTTGTGGCCTAATAAATGACTTATGTTAGAGAACATTCCAAGTGCACTTGAGAGGAATGTGTATTCTTCTGCTATACAATATAATTTTTTGCATTTGGTTTAAAAAGTGTTGTTCAAGTCCACTGTTTTTTGCTATTGATTTTATGTCTGGATGATCTATTCATTATTGAAAGTGGAGTCTTGAAATCACCTATCATTATTATCTCGCTGTCTATTTCTACCTTCAGATCTATTGCAACCTGAGCATCTCAGATCTGAAGATCTGAAACTGAAAATACTGCCAAATCAAAAAAATGTATGAATGCCAACATAATGCTAAAAGCAAGTGCCCATTAGAACATTTTCAAGTTCAGATTTTTTGATTTGGAATGCCCAACTGGTACGTATATGATGTAAATATTGCAAAATTCAAAAGAAAATATTTGAAGTCTGAAATACTCCTGATCCAAATCACTTTGGATAAGGAACATCTATAGTCAACCCATAATATTTGGTTTCTATATTCAGGTGCTCCAATGTTTAGTGCATTTATGTTTCAAATTGATATATTCTCCTGATGAACTGACCTCATTATCATTATATAATTATCTTCTTTGTCGATTTTTTACCATTTTTTACCTAAAGTCTGTTTTTAGCCACCTCTTCTCTTTTTTTGTAATTACTTGTCTGATTTATCTTTTCCTCATCTCTTTATTCTCAGTTAAGTGTGACCTTAAAGCCAAATAAGGTTTTTTTCTTTTTTAAATTCTTCCAGCTACCCTATGTAGTTTGATTGGGAAATGTAATCTTTTTAAATTTAACAATTATTGGTAGGTGGACGCTTAGTACTTTTATTACTTAGTACTTAGTACTTAGTACTGTTATTCTGTTAAATTTTTACTAATTTACAGTTCTTTTGTTTCTTTCAATGTCATCTTTATTTGTGATTTGTTACATTTTTAAAGCAGTATGTTTTGATTACTTTCTTTTGTGTATCTACTAGAACATTTTTATTTCTGCTTATTATAAGGCTTACATAAAACATCTTAAAATTATAATACCCTAAGTGAAGCTGACAATAGCCTAGCTTAGATTACATAGAGACATTCTATGCTTATTCTTCTTCCCCCCCTGACATTTATGCTATTGATTTTATACTTTATACATATTTGTCTTGTGTATATATTAATCAATTTTATAGCTATAGTTCTTTTAAGTACATTTGTCTTTTAACTCTTATACTACATTTAAGAGCAATTTACACATAACCTTTAAATTATTAGATTATCGTGAATTTAACTATATATCTACCTTTGCCAGGTACTTGTATAACTTTATGTCTTTTGATATTGTTTCTTATTTTAGTCTGCTTCATGCTGCTATAATAGAATACCAAAGATTAGGTGATTTAAAATGAGATAAATATATTAACTAATGGTTCTGGAGGTTGGAAGCACATATTCAAGAAGCTGACTTATGGTGAGGGCCTTCTTGCTACATAATTCCATGGCTAAGGGCAAAGAGAGTGCTAGAGAGATCAAGAGGTAAAACTTATAGCTTCAAGCTATTTTATAATCAACATTAATTCATTAACTAAGGTAGAGTGTTCATGACCTAAAAATCTCCCATTAAGTCACACTTCCCGACACCGTTGCATTGAGGATTAAGATTCTAACGAAAAATTTTTGGGGACATAGACAAATCATAGTATATATTGTTCTTTGTTTAAACTCAAGGAACTCTTTATGATTCCTTGTATGTCTGGTTTTATTGTGCTGAATTCCCTTAGCATTTGTTTGTATTGGAATCCTTTATTTCTCTTTTATTTCTAACAAATACTTTTGCTGTTATAATATTCTTCGTTGACATTATTTAAAATTTTATTTTAGCCCTTTGACCATGTTATTCCACTGTCTCCTGGTTTGCAGCTTTCTGTTGAGAAATCTCCCAACAATCTTATAGAAGGTCCTTTATATGTGACAGCTTTCTTCTTTCTTGTTACTTTCAAGATTCTCTCTTTGTCCTTGACTTTTGACTATGTAATTATTATGTGTCTTGGTTATTCATTTTTAATTTATCTGTTTTGAATTGATTTTCTGAGCTTCTTAATACATGTCTACATCCCTCCAAATATTTGATGGGCCTTCAGACAGTATTTTTTAATAAGCTTTCTGTCCCTTTTTTCTCTCTTTTCTTTGTGCTGCTTTCACAATTCCTATATTCATATATTTGATGGTGTCCTAAAAATCCCTTATTCTTCCTTTACTAATTTCCAATTTTTATTGTTTGGTTCCTCTAATTGGCAAATTTAAAATATTCTGTCTTCAAGTGCACTAATTTGTCATTCTGAATGATTGAATCTGCTTTGGAAACTCGTAAGTTTTTCTGTTCTGGTATTGTAGTCTTTAGCACCATAATTTCTGGTTATATTTTACAGTTTCTATTTCCTTTTTAACATTTTATTTTACTTATGCAGTATTTTTTCTAATTGCATTTCAATGCCTATCTGTATTTTGTAGGATCTCATTGGGTTTTTTGAAACTATTATTTGGAATTATTTTTCAGGTAATTTTTACATCTCCATTTCTTTGGGGTTAGATATTAGAGCTTTTTTAAGTTTCCTTTGGTAGTTGTGTTGTCTGACTCTGGTTATGCCTATAGCCTTGCACTGGTATCTGTGCTTGAACAAACAAATCTCTTTTTTGGTCTTATTGACTGGTTTGCCAAGTTAAAGTCCTCTTCTGTTAGGTCTCTAGGTTGGCGGGATTGCCTCAGAAATTACAGTTCAGTGGGATTGCATTCATGTGTCTTGGCCGATGTTGAATTGACAGTGGAGACTACAGTTGGTGACCATTACCAGGGGCTCTAGTGGATGTGAGTCATATCTGGTCCCTGGGTAAACCAGACTGTCTCCAGGCCCTTGATCTGTGTGGGGTGCTTTCAGTGGGATAATGGTCCACTCTGAGATTTTAAGAGATATTTCAGATAACCATGAATGCTTATGGATATGGCTTCCTTCCAGTTTCTGGGAGGGCTCTTGTTGGATCACTGATGTGTCTCTGAGCTGGACATACTTCCACATCTATGACTGAAATTGGCTGGAACTGAGACACAAGATTGTTTCATGATCTACAATTGAGACAGATTTTCAAGACTGTCACTGAGATTATAGATATATGTATCTCCTAGTGATTTCCGGAGTGAGCAGGCCTACTCTTACACAGCAGTCAAGAAAGGCTGGAGCCAGTTTATAGGGTTATTTAAAGATAAAAAATGAGATAAAGGTCAGGGCTTTACCCCATAGAAGCAATGCACAATGGGCCTCTGTCCAAGTCTCCAGGTGGGCAGGGCTACTTTCAGTGTGCAGACCAGTGGGGCCATGACCAAGATCCAGGGCCATTTGAGATATACTGTGGTAGTGAAATTGGCAAGCCTACCATGGGAACTCAGACAGGCACGTCTCCCAGAGGGAGCCTAGGTAGTCAGAACTGCACCAAACCATCTGTGAGGGGCTGAAACTGAGCTTCAAGACTACTTCAGAACTGATGGTGCAGCCAGTGGTGGCAAGTCTGTTCCAGTCGTACTGGGGGTGAGAATCTAAGCAGACTTCAATGTGAGCAAGATTGCTCCAAAACTGTAGCTGAAAGGGGCTGAATCTGAGATTTAGGGCCACTTCAGGATCTGCTACGAAAGAGGCCAGCAAGCAGGTCCCTGCATGTGTTCTAGCAGTTCCCTGTATAGGCAAAATAACTTCAGGACTCCACTAGAGAAGGGTCAGTACCCAGACAGGGCCCCTTCTGGATCAGATCTGAGATGGAGCCCAGTAAGACTATCCCCTTGGCATAGAGTGTTACACCTTTCAGTGGTTCTTTCTGCCATTTGGATTGCTCTATGACTGCAACCAAGAGGGGCTGGAATTGAGTTTTCAGGACCCCTTCAGAATCTGCTGTTGACTAGAAGCTAGCTAGCCTATGAAGGCAGCAACAATGTGCTAGTATCTCAGCGATTTTCTGCGGGGAGTACTCCCAGACTGTGGCAAAGAGGGGCTGGAGCCATGAGAGAGCTCCTTCAGGATCTGTGTGGGACTGAGAGTGGCAAGTCTGGTGAGTGATTAACACAAACTTATAGACAGGAGAGTCTCCCTCCAGATTCCTGTGCCTTTGGGATTACTGCCTGGCTGCAGCAGAGAATGGCTAGAGCTGAGACTGGGCCTCTTCAAGATCTACTGTGGACAGAAGCTGGCATATCTGTCTCAGAGGCTCAGATTGGCATGTCTCCCAGGGGTTCTATGTGTGAGTGGGATAACTTTTAGGCTGCAGCAGAGAGGGTCTGAGACAGAGACGGAATTCCTTCAGTATCTGCTGTGGGATGGAATCCACCAACCCTGTCCCAGTGGCACAAATGAATGAGTCTTTCTGGGTCCTTGATTGAGCTGTACTAAGATGGGCCACATCGGAGTGGGGCTGGAGACAAAAGACATGATAACTTCTAAACCCACAGTGGAGACCAATGTCAGTGGGTTTGTCTGCCAAGGCGCTAGTGTGCATGATTCTTCCTGGATGCCCTGACAGATGGTTCTGATACCAGATTCAACTACTCACCTTGAATCTATATGCAAGCATTTTGGGGAGTGAGGTTATTTCTGGGTCTGAATCCAGAGCCAAAATGAGCAGGTCTGCCACCTAGCTGTGGGTCTGGACTCTCAAAATGACCCTCTTAGGTTTGGGGCTCCATCAGGATTTCACAGAATTACACCTTAACCCCAGGGCTCCCACAGAGAGACTTTATCCATGGATGTGTCCAGACTTCTTGTTATGGGGAATATGAGTGAGTAATCACGTTGTCTACCATCTTCCTGACATCGCCCCCCACCTTTTTTATTTCTTTCACAAATGTTTTGCAGGTTTCAGTGTGAAAGCATTTTTCCTCCTTGGTAAACTTTTCCGAAGTGTTTTATTATTTTGGTGCTATTATAAATGAAGTTATCTTAATTTGCTTTCCAGTTAGCTCATTTTTAGGGTATTGAAAAGCAATTGATTTTTTGTGTTGATTTTTTATGCTATAACTTGACTATATTTCTATATTATTTTTAACAGTTTGGGGAGGAGATATTTAGGGTTTTCTACACATTATAATATGTCATCTGTAAATAGAGATAATTTTACTTCTTTTTTCCAGTTTAGATGCCTTTTATATTTTTCTTGCCGAATTGCTCTGCCTACAACTTCAGTACTATGCTGAATAAAAGTGTTGAAAGTAGGCATCCTGGATTCTGGATTTGTTCCTGATATCAGAGGAAAAACTTTCAGTCTTTTATCACTGAGTATGTTAGCTGTCAGGTATTTTTTTTTCTTTTTCACTTATAAACACTGTTTTATTTCAGCAGAATTTTAAAATTTTGATGAATTAATTATATTTTATTTGAAGTAGATGAAAACTATTACATTTCCACATAAGGGATATATGTGTATATACTCATCGTATGTGAATAATGACATAAAGACCCACAGATAGATACCTACATACATACAGAGATACATACATAGAAAGACATCTTTTTTGGTACTAAGAAATTTTTTCCTGCCATGTAGTTTATGACTGTAGTTTTCTCTAATATTTTTCCTAGAAATTTTAAGGCTAGAGGTTTTAGTTAGGACTTTGATCTATTGAAAATTAAACTTTGTATTTGGAGTGAAGAGTGGCTGAGGTACATTTTCTTTCAAATGGATACCCATTATTTTCCAGCACTATTTTTTTTTTTTTGGCTTGGTTTTGTTTCTTAAAAGGTTTTCTTTCACTATTAAATTAACTAAAACCTTGATAAGAAATGTATTGATTAGATGTGGGTGGGTCTGTTTCTTTATACTCTTTTCTGTCACACTATGTATAGGCTCATCATCATATCAGTGACTCACTATTGCCATATGCCTATGTCCTCACTAATGGTACATTAATTTACATGTGTTAGGTTTATAGTAATTATTGAAATCAGGTCGTGCAGGTTCTGCAAAGTTTTTATCTTTTTTAAGATTGTTTTGCCTATTCTACTTTATATGCAATTCCATATAAATTTTAATGATAATTTTAATGTTGATTTCTTGAAAACAGCCTACTTTCAATTGGCATCAATTTGATGATAATGAGCATCTTAAAAATACTATCTTTCAATTCATAAACAAGGTATACTTCTCCATTTATTCAGGTATTTGTTGTTATTTTTCAGTGTATAGATCCTGTGCAGCTTTTGTTGGATGTCTTTCTAGGTATTAGAGGTGTGATCCTATCATAAATATAATGTATTTATTAATTTAATAGTCTAAGTGGTTACTGCTAGTATATCAGAAGTCCACTGGTATTTCTATTTTGACTCTCTATCATCAGACTTTTCAAAATGCACTTATTATTTTAGCAGTTCTTTCATCTTCAACTTTATATTGAAATAATGTTTGAGTCACAAGAGTTGTAGGAAAAATACAGATTTCCCCTTTACTCTTAGTTTCTCCAATAACATCTTGCAAAACTATACTATAATATCACAAATGGGTTAGTGACATTGATATAGTCCATTAATGTTATTCATATAGTCTCAGTTTTACTTGTATGTGTGTTCACACAGACATGCATATATGAGTGTGCATGCATTTGATTCTGTGCAATTTTTCTTTTCTTTTCTTTTTTTTTTTGAGACAGAATCTCGCTCTGTTGCCCAGGCTGGAGTGCAGTGGCCTGATCTCGGCTCACTGCAAGCTCCGCCTTCCGGGTACACGCCATTCTCCTGCCTCAGCCTCCGGAGTAGCTGGGACTGCAGGCACCCGCCACCCATGCCCTGCTAATTTTCTGTATTTTTAGTAGAGACGGGGTTTCACCGTGTTAGCCAGGATGGTCTCGGTCTCCTGACCTCGTGATCCACCCGCCTCGGCCTCCCAAAGTGCTGGGATTACAGGCGTGAGCCACTGCACCCGGTCAAGTTTATCTTCTGTGTTGGCTTATGTATCCACCTCCCAGTGAAGATGCGCTCTTATATATACATGCACACACACACACACACACACACACACGTGTCATTTTATATATATACATATGTATATATACATATATCTATCTAGCAACTGTCATTACAGATGTAATATCATTAAATTGTTAGTACTAAAAAAATTCAGAAATTTTCTAGTTAAATGTCTAATTTTATAGATGATTAAGACCTGAAAATATGGATAGACTTGTCAAAGGTTATATAGTAAATGAAAGAACAGATACTAAAGAAAATGCTCTTAAACTACCAATTGTACATCCATTTAACTCACTTGCAGTTTGTTGATAGTCTAGTATCTTTTACCATACAAGTGAAACATAATATTCAATCAGTTTTATTATCCAATTATTTTATTTTATTTTCAATTTCATAACCACATGCATTATGACAAGGAGAACGGGACTTCTCCAAGTCATTTTGAATAGTTTTAATTGACTCTTCCTGGAAAGAATGAGGGATAAATAAAATCAAATACTGTTAATATTTATCAGTTAAGTGTAAAAATAGCAAAAGATCTGAGGGAAGTGAAGACGAGAGGTCAAAGTAATCCCCCATCTTCTCCTCTTCCCTGCCCACATAATACCTCTCTTATGCCATCGTAAGGTCCATGTCACTAGTAGTTCAGGATTGTAACACACAGTTACAGAGATTAGCCTAAACAAGCAGAATATTTGGTAAGAGTGTGGAAAAAAGTTTACATAAGGAACAAGAGTTATGGTGTCATTGGTCTATTTTTTCTCTTTTCTTTTAGAAATAATTTGACATTTCCCACCCCATTGCTTTCTATAATTCAAGCTAAGGAGTATTACAGAATTTTGTCATCATTTTTAAAAATAACATTTTTTCTTTTGTTTAGTTTTATCTTATTCAAACGTCTGACTGTCTTTTTTTGATATCCTTTATTTAGCCTGTCTTCCCACCTTCATGGATTCAGTGTAAATGGCAATTTCAGCAGATCTGTGGATAGCCAATTTCCATTAACAGAAGAATGACTAAAAATAATAAAGAAAATCATAATAGCAGCTAACATTTATAAACCTGACTATGTGGTGGGCCTTCTATAACTGTAATTTTAGTATACAATTGCAGGAATCTTGTGTGATAGATAATAGTGATATGGATTTACAAAATTTGACTGTCAAACTGCTAATAACTTAAGAAGTTGGGCCCACAAATCCTGGTCTTTCTGACTCCAAAGTCAAATAATTTAGTATATGCTACCATTGCTACACATCCTTAAAACAAAACTTCCCTAGAATTTAAGTATGCCCAAGTCTTGTCATGGCACAGATTCATGCCTTTCCCTGCAGCAACTGAAAATCTCTGAACTCTTGGATGATGGCAGCAGTTGGTCTCCCTGGATGGTCCTCATTGAGGAGCTGGATGCAACCAGGGGTGAGTGCTGCCTAACAGATTTTCTGATCAATATTCTCTGCAGAGAACTTCTTTGAGGTAATCAGTCATGTTGGATTGATGCTCCCTTGGTAGAAGCATTAGTTGAGTGATTTGGTCAGGTCATTGTTGATTTTCCTTGTCCTTGAGATTCTATCATGTTGTTATTTGTCATGCGTTGAATGCTAGTAGCAACGAGTTTTTCTAACTTAGTGTTTGCAAGCAAATTGTCTCAAACACAGTAGTTCCAATTACCTTCATCTGTGGTCTGTATGAGTGTCAATGAAATGCAAGCAGGTTGTTCACACATTATTTATACGATCTACAAAAGAGGTACACATTTATGTGGATTTGATGAAATTATTGTGCTGCAGTCATCTGTTGATTCCGAGATTTGTCATTAGGTCTGTTCCGCTCCTTATAGCCAAGCTGACCTCAATAGATGGCTTTTTACGGGCTTTCTTGGAAGCTGAGATTTTTATGATTCACCCAGCGGAAGCATAGGCAGGAGACTGGAGGGCCGTAAGAACATAGAAGTAAGGGCATTTGTCCCATTTTTTTCTTCAAGTTTTTTCTCTTCCTAGAAATCTGTCCTCTATAATTTTAGGACCCGTTCGGCAGACTCCCCTTGATTCTAATTTTCACTGGGGAAAGCCATGGACCTACCTTAAGATCTGAGGACATTGCCTTCTCTCTTATATTTTTATTTTGGAGGGTGGTAGCAGCTTACCTACTTTCTAAATTGCTTCAGCACCTCCTGTGTGCCTGTCAACAATTCTATCACCCAGGCATCCAATTCCTTACACTACCCTCTGTTTGAAAGGTGTATAGATTCTGCTTTTCTCACTGTGGTTTGTTTAATGCACTTCGAAACTGGCTAGAAGCTCTTATGTGAGGAGAATAGCTTGTGTTAGCTACTCAAAGGTGAGCTACATAATATCTAGCTGACCAGAATGGAGAATAGAGGGCTCAGAGATGGCAGATCTGTGAACTTGAGCAAGGATGAAGATACTTGTTATTTCCAGATAGGCCTGCTTTACGTACATTGTCTGGACAAACTTATTAAATATTTATTTTATTCTTGAAGGTGTCCCAGCTTGGACAACAAATCATATGGTCACTATATTGATGCTAAATGAAGTCCACAGTGACTGTGTAAGACTGAGATTCTAGGCTCAGGTGTAGCGGAGCAGGCAGCACCAGGCTGAGATACCTGAGATATAATAAGCCTGCAGAGATAGCAGTGGTGGTGGTGGCAATGCCTAGTTAGGCTTGGCTGGTACCTAACTCCTTAAAAATTGCACAAAGAGGAGTGGGGGTAATGTGGACTGGGTCAAACAATAATAAAATGGAAGAAAGAATTCAGCAGAGCAAGAGAAATTGAGGACTGACAGGTTTTGTAAGGTAAATGTGGCCTCAATAAAAACAGACGGACCCGAAATGCAGACAGCAAATGGTGGCAACTCTGTGTTCACACTTGGTTAACTAGACACACCAGAGGCCCCTCCTCGGAAGATGGATCTGGTGCCAATATTTTAAGTAACCCAGACTTGTCACTTCTCAGGAAGCCCCTCAGGAAAATCAAATGGAAGGGCTGTGGAAATGGGGGAGTCAAACGGGGTTGGGAATTCAAAAAGCAGACAGGTTGCATTTTAAAGACCAGGTCTATCCCTCCTGAGCTTTTATTCTGCCACATTCTTCACTGAATAAGAATGACTTTTCCATTTTTGCTGCCAATCAGTCAAATATTTATTCCATCTACTCTACCAAATATTATTTTTTAAAGCACTGAACTATGGCAAGAGAAGACAGCTTTCAAAATAAATGATTATGTCCTAGAATTTTAGGAAGGTTGGGAAGTCATTTAAAAGTTTCTTCAAAATTATTCATCTATCTCTTTAAAATATTGATCAGTTCTAGAGTTTCATTTGCCAACTGTACTCTTTTAACAGAGGCATGGTTTTATGTGCAGTTACATTAATAATCCACAAATCTCATTTTCCAGATTCTATACTATCTTCTTTCCTTCTTTCCTTCCTTCCCTCCATATACAATTTACTATTCATAACGTGCCTCTCCTGGAAAAGTGGCAGTTAAAGAAGAAGTTAAATGGGAATCTATTATTTCATGATGTCCACAATCTAGAAATACGTAAAGAGTTTTTTAACAGGTAACTATTGCATGAAAAAAGATATGTGCTAAAGTAGACATGTGGACAAATCATATATAATTACAAAAAACAAAAAGAAAAAGAGTGAGCTAAAAATTCACATTTTTTTCTACTGTAGCCCTTTACAAAGCCCATGTTTTGTTATTGCTGTTGTTATTTTGAACATAATGTTTTTTATCTTCATAGTCTTACAAGGAAGGTAGTATTTTTCCTATTTTTTTTAAGGTAGAAAACTGAGTATCAGAGAGATTAACTTTCCTAAGATCAAATGGAGATAATTGCAGAGCCGGAGTCCCATCTAGGCTATCTTTCCTTACAGGTAACTGCATGGGCAACCAGAAAAGGATTTGAAGGAAAAGTGAGGCATAAGAAAAGTCTTCAGATGCTATTTATTAGGTGGCTGGAAAGAGAAGAGCATTCTGGGTAGACAGGACAGCAGCAGCAAAGAGATGGTTTAAAATAAAAGGGCACATTTAGGTTAAAGGAATGAGAAAAAATTTGTACAGCTGACAAGCACTAATTCTTACTAAATCGTAATGTGTAGTGGAGTGGGGTGACGTGTGCTTTATTGAGCTGTTGATTTAATAAGTAATATGATACTAGAGTAAGCTGTTTCCATAAAGAGACAAATGACTTCTATATTTTTAGAGTTTCCAGTCACTATATTGTCAACAGAGTATGCCAGGAGAGCACAAGGGAGGATTTCAGTCTCCTGGAACATTTCATAAACTCTTCTTTAAATGCATCTTGTCTGCAGGGTCCACAGCAAAATTGAAAGAAAGTAATTTATTTTCCAAAGTCTTATTGCTAGTTAGAAAAAGTCTGATGCAAAACGTCAAAATGAATCTCCAAACTAAGTGCTCTCATTATATTTGTTTATTGCTACAAAGTTAAAAGTTTCATTCAGAATTACAACATGCAATGCAACACCACAGGGAATACCTATGGGCATCCTTGTTGTAAAGTGATTGTGTCACCCTTAGGGCTCTACTGCAGTGATTATAACTTACATTTAACACTACTTTAAGGTTAAAGTCTAGTGAAATAAAGATGTAATAACATTTTAAAACAATAGAGCTCATACATTGAAAAACAAGAATCAGTTACGGTTTTCCAGGAAAGGGAGGCTGAAGAGTATTTTAGCAATGGAATAGGGTTGCTAAAGCAGAAAGAGTTGGTGTAGAACTATGTGATGCATGCATGGAGTGCCTGCTAGACATCCTAGGTCTACAACCTTTCTCCGTAAAGGGCCAGATAGTAAATATCTCAGGCTTTGCTGGACAAATGGTCTCTCTTGCAACTGTTTAACTCTGCTGTTACAGCACAAAAGCCTCCATAGACAAATAGTCATGGCTATGCTTCAACACTTAAAAAAAGTAAAAGCAGGCCATAGTGTGCTAATCTTTGTTCTAAGCCAATTAAAACCTCATCTGATGCATACGCCCCATTCATAGCATTGTGGTGTGTTGTACATTAATGCATCTTAAGGAAGGATGCCTTTAACCATTCACTTTCTTATATAATTCCTTTTTCTATTGATTCTGGGTTTAACTATTTAATTTAGTTTGTTCAATGGGATTTCAGCAAATGTGGCATTAACAGAAGCTAAGTAAGTACTCGTGCATCAGTACTTGCCTTCCTGGAACTCACCTGTCACTTATTAAGGAGCCTAGGCTAGACTACTCTATAATGAGTTACCACATGGATAGAGATGCCCAGCCAAAGTGCGACTTAAGTCTAGACAACTTCATAAGACAATCTTAGACCCTCTAGCCTCAGTTGAGCCTCCAGATGCTATAGCTACATGAGTGAACCCATAAAGGACCAGCAGAATAATTGCCTTTCTGAGTTCAGCTAGTCCACAGAATTTTGAGAAAAAATCCCACTAACTAACTGTTGTTGTGTAGCAACAGATAACTGATAAATTAACTTTTACCGTTTATGAGCATGACATTTCATGATACTCTTAAAATCAGGTATGCAGTATGAAATTTGAAACTAGTAGACTGGGATTTGAGTTCAGGGACTCAGCATCACCCATGCTATGACCTAAAGTTAGACTCACACCTGTTTGCCTCTCACTTTGCTCATCTGAAAAATGAAGATATTAACGGCACACAGACCTGCCATCTTCTCTGTGATCATCTTTAAAGTGGCACCTGACATGGATCAGAAAACGTGCTGGATGCCTTATGGTTCATATCACTAATTTTCAGAATTACCACTTAAATATAAGAGTTTATGTAAGTGTGTAAGTGTTTATATAAATGTATAAGAGTTTATGTAAGTATATAAGAATTTGTATAAGTATGTATTTTAAATATTGTCTAATTTTGCCATAGTCCCTTTCAAAGTGGTTCCAACAATTTGTATTATAGCCAGCAATGTGAGTCTCCAAATACTCTTCTTTTCTGTATATCATAACCATTTTGAAAATGTACCATACTGATAATTACAAATGGTATATTGGAATTTTAATTTGCATTTATTTAAATTTATTAACATCCTTAGACATATTTATATGACATTTTAATTTACTTTTCAATGAATTCACTTTTGAGATCCTCAATTTTTTTTTCTAAATATCTAAAAGTTTAAAAATAGATGTTTAAGTAAATTAGCCCTTTGCCATCTGATATGGTTTGGCTGTGTCCCTCCCCACCAAATCTCATCTTGAATTGTAGTTCCCATAATCCCCACATGTCATGGGTGGGACCAGGTAGAGATAATTGAATCAAGGGTGCGGTTTCCCCATCCTGTTCTCATAATAGTGAGTTAATTCTCACAAGATCTGATGGTTTTATAAGGGGCTTCGCCTTCACTGGGCACTAATTCTTCTCTCTTCTGCTGCCTTGTGAAGAAGGACGTGTTTGCCTCCCCTTCACCATGATAAAGTTTCCTGAGGCCTCCCCAGCCATGTTGAACTGTGAGTCTATTAAACCTCTTTTGTTTATAAATTACCCAGTCTCAGGCAGCTCTTGATAGCAACATGAGAACAGACTAATATGCCATCTATGTGAAAAATAACTTTTGATACGCGATGTTTGTGTTGGACTTAACATTTTGTCCATTTGAGGATGCAGAATATATTAATTGTTTTATGTAGTCAAATTTAGCAATGTATCATTTTGTGCATTTTGGCTATATTACTCAGAGAGGCCTTTCTCATCAATATTCTCATTAATATTTTATTTTTTATATCATTTAGTATTTTGATCCTTAATCCTGAAGTATTTTATTTATTGAGTATTTTTCACATGAGAAACAAAAGAAGAGCTGGCACTGGGACTCACAGCAGTGATCCCAGTGATTTGGGGGACCGAGGTAGGAGGATTGCTGAGGCTAGGAGTTTGAGGCCAGCCAGCCTGGGCAGCAAGCATGACCCCATCTCTAGGAAGGAAGGAAGGGAGGAAGGGAGGAAGGGAAGAAGGAGGGAGGGAGGGAGGGAGGGACAGAGGGAGGGAGGGAGGGAGAAGGGGGAGGAAAAGAAAGGAAAAGGAAGGAAAGGCCAGACACAGGGGCATGCACCTGTAGGCTCAGCTACTCAGGAGTCGAAGGCAGGAGGACTGCTTGAGCCCAGGAGTTCAAGGTTGCTGTGAGCTGTGATTGCACAGCTATACTCCAGCCTTGAAGACAGAGCAAAACCTTGTCTCCTTGTCTCTAACCAAAAAAGAAAGGAAGAAAAAAAAAAAACAGAGGAAGGAAACAATAAGAAATATTAGGGTTATGGTGTTTAATTTATTTAGTTTGGGGATTTTTTTAGCTCTCCTTGCTATGCCTCCCACCACAGATTGCAGCTAGTAATTTTGATGCTATTCATTCTTTCTCCACTTCTCATGCTTAGCTGGGAATGTTTTAGAGTTTGATAGTCTATCCTAATGATCTTTCTCTCTCAAGGCCTAAAATATAAAATTATTCTAACTGCTGGAGTTTGATCACACATTTTGATAGCTAATATGCTTGTCTTAAATTTTTTCCTTCAAACTTTAAATGCTAATGTCACATACAGATTTTCCCATATAAACTTTGGAATCAAATCACGTAGTTTCAGGAAAAAATAAATGTTTTTTCTTTTTTATTGTATCACATTAGGTTCACTGATTAGTTTAGAGAGAAATATCATTTTTACAATTCCAACTCTTGCTATCCAATCATAAAATATATCCTTCCATTTATTCATGTCTTCTCCTATGTTCCTCAAAAGAGTCCTAAATTTTATTCATGTGTTTTCTGAATCCCTGAAGTTCCACAGGTATTTAATTGTCTGCTACTGTTGCTGTTGCAATCCCTGTTGTTGCTGAAATGTGTTCTTTGTATGATATATCCTAGTTTGTTATCATTTGTGTAAAGGGACACCATTGAGTCATTATTTGCCAGTGACATTACTCAGTATTATTATCATTACTAATGTTTTTCCTAATTTCATAACAGGTGAGTGGGAAGTAATTAAAATGTACTGTTTCTACTTCCTCTCAACACGGTAATCCTGCTGGTTGGTGGTTCAGTGCTAAACACTGAACTCTGGGACTAGACTCCCTGTACTTAAAATCCTTACGTTATACTTAAGCTTCTTGACTTCTCTATGGTTCAGTTTTCTCATCTGTAAAATGGAGATAATAGTACCTTCTTCATAGGGGTGCCAGAGTACTAAGCAAGTTAATGTATGTAACATATTTAGACCATAGTTTTATGTTTAATAAAGACTCAACTGGTATTGTCTCTCTCTTTATTATCTCTGGTACTCAGTTTCATCAATATCACAGCAATAGGAATGCCTACTCTGATTTGCCTTTGAAGGGCAATTTAACAGTTTTGTGGTATGGTGTAAATGAAAGTGCTTTGCAAATTGGCACTATAAAAATGCAAGATGATTGTAAACTGCCAGAACACAAGTCCATTTTTTTTTATTATTTAGCTAGCATTTACTATGTCCTGGTAGAATTCGAGAAAAATGTAAAACCCAGATTCAGGTTTTGTCTCATTTATTAAGAAGTTTTTCATTTTGTCTTCCATGGGATTAAATCTACATGTGAGATCCAGATCGCTGACTCGCAATTCTTTCTCTAGGTAGTGCCGGAGAGAAATAGCGATGATGATTATTTTTGTGAACAGACCAAGTGTCCCTTTATTTTAGTCCGGTTTTGTATGCAGAGCTGGAAGGAAACATACGTTGTTAATAATACTTAAGAGATCTCAGTATCTATCTCATGCCAGACACTCTGCTAATTATTCACTACACTTTCTATTACACACAAAATTTAATAAGTAGGACATATTATCATCTTTAGTACACAGATAAGTTTACTGTATTAGAAAGTTTCAATAAAGTAACTGGACTCATACATTTGAAAGGTAGAAACTGGAATCTCAGTCTTCTGAATCCAGTGTCTGTACTCTTACATACTTCTTTGGACTAGGACAGATGTGGTATGGCTTTTCTGCCTCCATTTCCCAAGCCATTTCTCCTTTTCCCTTTAGAAATTTAGTACCTATAGTATCTATTCTGAATGTAAGTATTTGGTCTTCAGAAATAATCTGGCATTGGTCATTTATATCTGAATATCAAGTGCAATCTGGTAACTTTTCACAGGATGAGAAGAAGGGAAAGGAGAATTAGCAATTAACGATCCTATAGCATTCATTTCATTGCCTCTTAGAGGTAAGTTTTTCCAGTTTACTTTATCATTACAAATAAAGACACCGAGACTCGCAGTTAATAAGTCATTTGCTCAATGTCACATAGCTCAGTTTGTGACAATGACTTAGATTTAAGTCACTGAGACTTAATTTTCTCTGAAAAATTGAGAGTGGTGTGTCCTGTTAAAGGAATGCTAGATGTTAGAGTTTCTCATTTGCGTTTCTGAGAGCACAATAGAATAAGCCAGATTGCATTCGATGGCCACCTCGCCTTGGTTCTTGCTGCCCCTTTCAATATTTTGTAGACTCGAATGCTTAGCAGTTAAGAAGCATGTGCTGCATTGACCTTATATCAGCGGTATAAAAGCAAGAGATGGTCAGAACACTGATCTGCAGGTTGGAAGAACATTCACATTAGACTTATCCCACTTGTCCCTGGAATCAATGCACAACATTAAAGGAAATTTGTGAGTGGTAAAATACATAGAACAAAAAGTTGTAATTCAACACATTATACTTCCATTATTGGCAGAAATTTTCCTTACTAGGATTTTACGACTACAATTTTATCAATCATCATCATAAATAGGGTACTCTGTGATAATAATAATGATAATGTTGACAGAGGATTTACTTTAGTCTGAGCGCCATTTTTAATATTTTGTATTCATCAAATTGCTTAATATTTCCAGCGTGAAGAAATAGAGGCTATTATGATTCCCTTCATTTGTATTATTGGGTAAAGAAACTGAAACACAGTGAGATTGTGCAACTGGCCCTAAGTCACTTGGCTAGTTAGCTGGAATTTGTGATCAGCCCGGTTTCAGAGCCAACTATTATGCCATATACCTACTTTTTCAAAATGGCTTTAGTCTGTTTTGTTGTTGAAGGGGATGATATTGTTGTGACTTTTAGTACTCATTGTAAACATTCCTTAAGTCCTGGAATGCAAAAAACAATCAATTAAATATAAGTTATCAATTACATAGTGTAGGTTGTTTTCCATTTTTGTATATTGTTCTGTCATTGTCTTACTACTATTTTAATTTCATAACTTTTCTTTGTAAGTTCCTGTCTTTTTTATAATGTATACTAATACATTATAATGATTATGCTTAAATGTTTGCAAAATTCACCATTTGGTGTTGTGCTCTTTTATTCCTTTTTATTGTATTTTATAGGGTTCTTTGCTTTAAATTCTTCTTGAACTGAATTTATTACAGTTAATATCACATAGTCCTTGCATTCTTAATCTTTGTGCTTGCCTGTATGAATGTAATAATTTTCTTGCTAAAATTTATTTATATCTATTCGAGATGCATAATTTTTTAACTTGCAGTTTGCATTTTTGAAGGGAGGGTAATATTCTTTTATTTAATTAGGAAGTAATCTATACAACAGGGCACAATGTTTTTAAGTATACACGTTGATAAATTTTGTTAAATGCATAGCTTTGCATGACCAAAACCTACATTAATGTGTGTAACATTCAACCCCCCAAAAGTGCCTTAGAGCCTCTTTCCAATCATACATCCTAAGGCAACCTCTGTTTTGACTTATCTTCTTATACATTAGTTTTGCATGTTCTTTAACGTTTTGTTAAATAGCATCATACTTCAGCACCATATTTTCACACATTTTTACGTGTGGATTCTTTTTGCTCACCACAATGTTTCTTAAGTTCATTTATGTAGCTGTGCATGTCAGTAGATTGTAATTTTAAGTGTTTTACTTTTTTTTTTTTTTTTTTTGCTTAATAGTGTTTCATTGTAGAAATATACCACCAGGTTTTAATCTGTTCATTTTCTGATGGGCATTTGGATTACTGCCAGTTCTTGGTTGTTAGGATTACAACACTATGAAAATTCTTATGTAAGTAAGGCTTTTTGTGATTATATGCTTTTATTTCTGTTGAGAAATTACAACACAATGGAATTCCTGGGACGTAGGTACAGTCGTCCCTCAGTATACTCAGGGCATTGGTTTTAGAAGCCCCAGGTACACAATAATCAGTACCTATGCAAGTCCTATATTTTAGTTCAGAGTTTGGTTGAAAAAAATCTGTGTGTAGTAGATCCATACAGTTCAGACCTGTGTTATTCATGGGTCAACTGTCATTGAATGTTTTACTAGCGATTTCCAAGCAATTTTTAAAACTGGTTGTACTTTTCACCTCCCGCCATCAACACTTGCAAGGCAAGATACTCCACATCCTCTTTAACGTCTGTCCTGTATTTCCTAGTTGTTATTTTTTACTAATCTATGTATGAAATCACTTGTTTCTGTGTTTTCAATTTGCATCTTTCCGAGGACTAAGCATGTTGAGCATTTTTCTCATAGACTCATTGAACAGTACTGTATATTCTTATCGAAGACATATTCAAGTATTTGACCTTATGTCCCCTTACCTGTGTTATATGTTGTACTGGACCTGAAAGATATGCCGTCTAGATCCCGCATTAAGAGAGGATATTGGATACATGTGAGTTTGATTCAGCTGCAGAGAGCTGTCTGGTAAAAGGACACATCCTTTCTGTGGATGGCCTATATCCAAAGACTGATAAAAGGGATTTAAAGATGTGCCCATTTTAGCTCAATTCAGACAACAACTCTGAGCCAAATAGGCTTCGGAGTTGCCCTTCAGATTGGCTGAGGCTCGTTAGGCCTGCATCACAGATTGGCTTCCTCTTTTGCAAAATATTTCTGTCTCTTCTTCCTTTTCTCAGGACGTTGATCCCTAACATATATTTGCATATTAAAATATCAATCTTAGTATCTGTGTCTTGAAAAAAATCACAATTATTTTTACTGTGAGATGTTTGAGAAATTAAGTGTGAAGATAAGGATTAGTGAAAAATTATTTATCACCAATCCGATCACGTAGACTCATCACTGGTGGTCAGTGTAGTACAGACACATCTTGGTACTCGGTAGTGTCAAACTGGGACCAGGAACCCAAAGTTTGACAGTGAGAGTAACTGAGCTCTGGAGGAAATAAAACACTAAATCCATGCAGTTCTGGTGTGGTAAGTTAAGACTTTGGATCAAAAATAATGAGGACATTGAGTGAGTGTCCTTTAAAATTTTTAAAGTTCAAACTCCAAGCCTGCGGAAGTGGCCTATACTTTTCTATTAATATCTAGTACATCCTCATTATAAAAAGACCAGGAAGACGCTTTTACTTCTAACATTTCTGTATCCTCTTAGAATCTACCCCACTACCCTTCCTGGCTCCTAGGTAAGACACAACTGACAGTAGCAAAGTCACTGCAAAACTTGGCTCACTGACCAAAACGGGGTTCTTAGGGCCCCCAACAGACTATATGGTGACACTTAACTTCCAGAACTTAGATAGCTAAAACTATCATAATGAGAGGTAGGGTTGAAGTGGAAGACAAATGGCCTGACTTACACAGACTTATGGGGATGTTTAAAAAAACACAGAGTTTCTAAGGACATAATAGATGAGTAGCCAACAAACAATACTCAACTTGTAACATTGGAAAATAATTACAGGCCTGGCGCAGTGGCTCACACCTGTAATCCCAGCACTATGGGAGGCTGAGGCGGGTGGATCACAAGGTCAAGAGATTGAGACCATTCTGGCCAACATGGTGAAATCCCATCTCTACTAAAGATACAAAAATGAGCTGGGTGTGGCAGTGTGTGCCTTTAGTCCCAGCTACTCGGGAGGCTGAGGCAGGAGAATTGCGTGAACCTGGGAGGCAGAAGTTGCAGTGAGCCAAGATTGCGCCACTGCACTCCAGCCTGGTGACAGAGGGAGAATTCATCTGAAAAAAAAAGAAAAAGAAATACAAAGGATGTCCAGAAGGGTGAGGACAGTCACCTCAATTAAAAAAAAAAAATGTCACGAGCCTTTGGCAAATAGCCTCCAGAATTGTAAGTAATACTTTGCTGGTTTTTATAAGCAAACTGGTCTATGGTAATTCGTTATAGCAGCCCAAACAGTCAAGACACCCTTACAGTCAAGAGAATGGATCAAAAACAAATTGCATGTCAAGTGAGATGGCTGAAATCAGTGCCTCCCTTAAAGTACTAATGGATGCAGAAGTTGTGGGCCCTGACACATATCCATGTAATTTGTAAGTCTGGCCCTTGCACAATGCAGATGGATCCTGGAGCATGCAGTTATCTGTGAATGTTACCTTATAGATCAAATAAGACTTTGCACACATGATTAAGTTAATACTTTTGAAATGAGAGATTTTCCTAAATTGTACTGATAAGTCCAATGTAATTGCGATAATCCTTATATAAGGAATACATGAGGAGCTAGAGAGGGGGAAGAAGACTATATTGAGGGAAGCATAGACAAAGTGGTAGCTCTGGAGATAAAGGAAGGGGCTACAAGCCAAGCAGTACAGGCAAAAGCTGAAAAAGGCAAAGAAAGGGATCTACCTCCAAAAGCCTCCATAAGAAACCATCTCTTCCAGCACTTTGACATTAGTCCAGTGAGATTGATTTCAGACTTTCAACACCTAGAAGTGTAAGATAATAAATTTGTGCTATTATAAGCCAGTATGTGTACTTTAATTTGTTACAGCAGCCACTGGAATCTAATATACGATTTACTTTTAGCACTTTAAAGATGCTATTCCACTTTCAAGACTCTGGATAATGAAAAATACATCAACTTTAGCATCCTTGTTCATAGTACAAAATGTCTTTTCCTCTAGCTGCTTTTATTTTTTTTATTTATTTTGGTTTTCAGAAGTCTGACTATTAAATTCATTAACATTTTATTTCTCTATTATATTAATTCGTGCTCACCCTGCTAATAAAGACAAACCTGAGACTGGATGATTTATAATGGAAAGGGGTTTAATGGACTCATAGTTCCACGTGACTGGGGAGGCCTCACAATCACGGCAGAAGGCAAAGGAGAAGTAAAGGCACGTCTTACATGGTGGGAGGCAAGAGAGCTTGTGTAGGGGAACTCCCATTTATAAAACCATCAGGTCCCTTGAGACTTGCTCACTATCACAAGAACAGTATTGGGGAATCCACCTCCATGATTCAATTACCTCCACCTGGCCCTGCCTTTGCTATGTGGGGATTATTACAATTCAATGTGAGATTTGGCCGGGGGGCAGGGGGACACAGAACCAAACCATATCATCTGTGTTTATCCTGCCTGGCATTCACTGATCTATAGATTAGTGGTTTTAATAACATTGGTAATATTTCACTCAATATTTTTTGAAATATATTTGCTTGCACTATTTTCTCTTTTACTCCTTTATGAAACCCGAATTTCATATGTATTACAATGTTTAATACTATTTTATAATTCATCAAAATTCTGCCAGTTTTAAAAATCACTTTTCTTTTGATTAATTTTGATTACTTTGACTTCCTGTTCACAAATTCTTTTTTATACATTGTATAATTAACCATTACTGTTGTTACTACTGTTTTCTTTTTTTAAATTTCAGCTATCACTTGTTTTACTTCCAGGAGCTTCGTTTAGTTATTAAGGCTTTTTTTTTTTTTTTTTTTTAATCAGTTTGACATTCCTCATATTTTACTGCAAATTCTTGACTAACTTTTTCTTCAAATTTTTAACATGTTTGACATAGTTACTTGAAAGTTCTTGTCTTCTTATTTCAACATTTAGGATATATAGAGATCTATTTTTACTGACTAATTTTCTCCTGACTATAGGTTATATTTTTCTTCTCTTCCGAATTCCTAGCAGTATTTTGTTCTGTGCTGGTATTCCGAATCATATACTGAAAGATTTGAAGTTCTTTTATCTTCCTTTGTAGAATGCTGGATGTGGTTCTAGTGGGCAGTTAAATTATGGAAGGATTGTCTTGGTCCTGTGATAACTTGGGTTTAGGCTTTTGAGCACTATCTCAATCTTTCCTTGGTGCTGGGATTTAATGCTTAGGCTTAGGATGTTCTTACTCCTAAATCATGGTGCTTCTGGAATTTCAGTGGAAAGCTAAAGGGATTTATCAAAACTCTCTCCAAAGCACTTGGACAAAGCACAAAGGATGGCCTTTATTAATTGTGCTCGACCCTTATAGTCTCTTAGTTGTTGCTTTCAACTGTATTCCTGGGATTCATTACCTGCACACACACATTTCTGGAGTCAGATAAGAATTAAGATGAATTTCTATACAGATTTTGAAGCAGCTCCTTCTAAAACATCTTTCTGGTATACCCTCCCTGAATTTCTAGCTTCTTTAATAACCCCAAAATCTAACCCCTTAATTCTTTGTCCTAATAAGACTATACTTTCTGCTTGAGCTCTCTTATCCTTGAACTTTCTGGACTGGAGTATACCCTCAGAGGGAATTCAAGCTTAAAATAAAAATAAGAAAAAAAAAAAAAAAAAAAAAAAACACCCCAAAGCCTCAAATAGCCTTTTGAACCCATTCACCCTCGTTAAGAACATTTTCTAGCTCTCTCACTGATGCAAACATTAACACTGGCTTAGTTTTGCATGTGATAAGGTCATTTCAGAGCATATTCCATCAGAAAACCCCATCAACTTCTGTATCACATGGTTTAACTTCTCTGTTTAGAATACCACAGAAGCTAGTTATAAATAATCTCTGGCTTCTTTGATCATCTTCCCTTAGGAACAGTACAGGAAACTCCATATCACCCTGTGGTCTGCATAACCTTTACTTTCTAGTTCTGTAGCATATTTATGATTATACTCAAAACATTTGACTCATAATGTGCATATGATCAAATACAATTTCTTCCTCTACAGAGAAATAAATTATTCCATAAAAGTAGGATTTTTCATAGAAATTCAAGTTTGTGTGAGAGGTGGGGAACACATTAAGAAACTAGTATTTGGCCAGGTACAGTGGCTCACGCCTGTAATCCCAGCACTCTGGGAGGCCAAGGCAGGGGGATCACCTAAGGTCAGGAGTGCAAGACCAGCCTGGCCAATGTGGTGAAACCTAGTCTCTACTAAAAGTACAAAAATTAGCTGGGCATGGTGGTGGTGGCCAATAATCCCAGCTACTTGGGAGGCTGAGGCAGGAGAAATGCTTGAACCCCCAGGAGGCTGAGGTTGCAGTGAGCTGAGATCTTGCCATTGCACTCCAGCCTGTGCGACAACAGTGAAACTCCATCTCAAAAAAAGAAAACAACAAAAACCAAAAAAGAAACTAGTATTTGACTTCTGTATTTAAATTATTCTATCTAATTTTAGGAACCAGTTGCTAAAGATAATCTGTACTGTAATAAGCATAATAATAATAGTGATAGATAAGCTATTGCTATAAATAAAAATAGTGATAAAAGGATTAGATTTAGCCTCGCAAATTTAAATCTAATAAGACCATTAATATTAATAAAAGCAGCTAATGTTTTTTGGGTGTTTACAGTGCTCTAAAAATTTTATTTAACTAAATCGCTTATTAAGCCTATGAAATAATGAGATTTATAAAAACATTAAAATATCATTTAGTTCATTTCTGCAAATATAAAAAAAAGACTGTGACATAGTAGTCTCACACATCTTATAGCCCATTTATCTACTAAAATTTTGTTAAATATACTGATTCTTGTATATACAGGGTAGAATAAAGCATTCCTGATGTCCTCTGTAATGACAGACTGAAATATAAACAAGTATATTACAATGGAGTATGTTATGCACAATTGCATACACAGTATAAAAGTCATACAGACAAACCAGGAAAAACTGGTTGAAATGTTGAACTTTTCAGAAAGGAAGAATTAAAATAGTCAGTGAATGTTTCCTGGAGTACATAAGTGTCACAGATCAATTCATGTTCAAAAATACATAAATACATCTACTTTCTCTCCCTTCCCTCACCCTCACGTGCACGAAGTGTACTTCCCAACTCCTCGATCTTGTGTTTGGCTAGCTGGATTTGCTCTGGCCAATGGACATTAGCAGAGGTGACCCAAAGAGAAGCATAAATACTATTGAATGGTTAAGTTTACTTTCTGGAGCTCCTGAGTTTCATTACGAAAAGAACATGCTTCAGTTAATCATAATCTAAAAATGATGTGGAACAGTGCTGAGCCCAACCTGCATCTTGGTGGCAAGCCCAGCTAGTTAAGCCTGAATTAACCAAGTCCCAGTGGACTGGCAAATGTGAGAGACTAAATACTTTTGATGTATCCCACCGATATTTTGTGGCTGTTTTATAGCAAAACCTGACTGATAGGGTTACCCAGCAGATTAATGCTCTTCATCACAAAACATATTTAATTCAATATATCTGTTATCTTACAAAGATTTCAGTTGAACCCTTATCAGGCTATTAGTTTCATTCCATTATTGGAACTAATACATATTGTGTATTTTCCTATTACGTACATGACTTACCTCTGTAATTTTATAATGTTTTATTTCTTCCTAGGGTAAAGGGAGATACCAAAACTTCTCACCTAGATACAGAGTTGCATGTTTTTTTTTCCACCTAGATACAGAGTTGCATGTTTTTTTTCCCATCTATAATAAGCAGGGGTAAGAAAAAATATAAACAGAAATATATGGGAATACATAATCAGCAAAGTATCTTCTTTTGCGTCAAGTTTAATTTACACTGAAAAACTCAGCAATTGGCTCTTACAAGATCTGATCACTATGCATCCTTTCAAGCTATCACTTGTACTTAATACAGAAAATACTTAAGGAATTAAAAAAAGCAACATTTTGTTAATACAACTCATATTTTTAGTGTGAGCACATGCTATTTTAAAATGGTTTATTCTGACAGATTCTTATTTTCAAAAAGCAGCTAAAAGTGCCAAGGGAGATAATAAATGAATTTACCTCCCTTCAGCTATCTCTTTTTGACCTTTATCAAAGTCCACTTTCTTCTCCTTTGGGGCAGAAAAAAAATGATTCATATTGTCTCCCTCAACCAAGAAAAAAAACCCGAGGAAAGAACAAAAAAAAGGAACCTTTCGTCTGACGATAAAACAATAACTAATTGCACTATTAAGTAACCTACACAAACCTGGTGGAAAAAGGTGAGAGAAAAGATATTTCCTTGAGAAATATTCCCAAAGGTTTGATATTAATCAAAGTGCGTGTGATTCAGAGAAATAAGAAGAAAGACCTGAGGAAAGACAGGCCATAAGGAGGCCTCATGGGCAGCACCCTGAGAATTTTTAAATGTTTTAAGAATATATTCTCTTGGATGTTACATCCCATTAATCAGGTCACATGGATGCCTTATAAATTAACACCAGAATTGTGTTAGCTTTGAGGAAGATAGCCAACCAAAAGCTCCTAGCACTCTTTCCCTATACACACACACACACCAATGAATAAGCAGCTGCATTTTAATCAAAATAACTAACAGTACTTTAGAAGAGCAAAGAAGCAGCAAAAATCATGTAAAGCACAGAAACCCAAGACGGCTTCATAGAGGAGAGCACACCTTGCCTCTGCCACTCTACCCCCCAATTCTGGATCAGCCAAAACCAGGAGGAACTCACTCCTTTTCCTTAAGGGGTAAGCAAGAAGATACCGTCAGCCCCCATAGCCACTGTGGACATTTACAATCTTCGTCACTGGAGACTGCTGTAGTCCCCACAGGCTCCGAGCCCAGCAAAGGGAGCTCTCCAGAGCCTACAGACAAAGCTACTCCCAGAGAGGTCAACACTGCACCCCATGCCCTCCCCACGGCCTGTACTACTACTGCACTGCACCATCTTTGGACTAGAGTCACTGCTAGAGTGTGTTCTGCTCCAGGAGTGAGTGGTAATTGCACTTTGTATTTATGAGACCTTCCACCAATGCAAGATGCCCACCTGGTATCATGCCATCTCTGAACCAAGCTGCTGCTATGCCTTATCCCCTAGGACCAAGACACTACAAAGCTACTCCATCTTTTTCTCCAGTCTCTGGTGAACCCTCCATTTAGGGCCAAGCTGATGTGACACTGTGCTTGCCAGTGACCTCAGGTTTCTGGCACACTAGAATAGTCATGCCTCCTGGTACCACTGCTGACAATGTGCCCCAGCTCCTAGGGATCTACAGGCTTCATTTACCTATGTTGCAACACTTTCTTGAGCCAAGCAGAGGTGCCTTACATTCCAGAGAACTGGAACCTTGGCTAAGCTGTGCCACTCCACCTTCCAGGCCAAATAGCCACAGTGCCATGCCTACATAGAACTGGACTAGCCCCCTGAGGTCAAGCTGTATACATGCCTTGCCTTTCTGGGAAGCAGAATAATCACTGTTTTTCTCCCCTTCCCTTGGGCCCAAGCCATGTCTTGACATTTCTGGGTCCTTCCAGTTGTTTTATCTTGCCTCACAGAGCAAAGGATACTACTGTGTCCTCCCATTCCAGGATCCACATTTACAACTTTGTGGTACCTCATCCCCTGCAGCCCAAGTGGTATTGTTTGTTCTTGGTCTCCAATTGCAGCTGTGCATTGCTCTCTGAGGCCCCAACCTCTAAAGCACCCCTTCTTCTTCAAAGTCAATGCCGGTGTTGTGGCCTTCCTGCCAGGGAGAGAACCACGGTTACGTCATAACTCCCTGGGCCCAAGCTGCTGGGGTATACCTCAGAGCAATAAATCTTGGCTTACTGGAAAAACAGCATCCACTCTGGGCTTAGTTAGTGAACCTGTGCCTCATGTTCCAGGTGTTACAGGAGTTTCACAAGACCCTGAGACCAGGAATCTGGCACCACAGTTTCTCTGAACACCTGAGCCCTGGATCCCAGTGCCTCTGTAGCTGCTTGTGGGCCATGCCAACCCCAAACCCAAGAAAAATCCATTCAACTATGAGTTCCAGTTATCAACCTTGAGAAAAGATTAGATGAATTGCTAACTAGAATAACCAGTTTAGAGAAGAACATAAGTGACCTGATGGAACTAAAAATCACAGCAGGAGAATTTTGTGAAGCATACACAAGTATCAATAGCCGAATCAATCAAGTGAAAGAAATGGTAGCAGATATTGAAGAACAACTCAATGAAATAAAGTGGGAAGACTAGAGAAAAAAGAGTGAAAAGAAACAAACAAAGCCTCCAAGAAATATGGGACTATGTGAAAAGACCAAATCTACGTTTGATTGGTGTACCTGAAAGTGATGGGGAGAATGGAACCAAGTTGGAAAGTGTTCTTCAGGATATCATCCGGGAGAACTTCCCCAACCTAGCAAGGCAGGCCAACATTCAAATTCAGGAAATACAGAGAACACCACAAAGATACTCCTCGAGTAGAGCAACGCCAAGACTCATAATTGTCAGACTCACCAAGAGTGAAATGTAGGAAAAAATGTTAAGGGCAGCCAGAGAAAAAGGTCAGGTTACCCAAAAAGGGAAGCCCATCAAACTAACAGTGGTTATCTCGTCGGAAACCCTACAAGCCAGAAGAGAGTGGGGGCCGATATTCAACATTCTTAAAGAAAAGAATTTTCAACTCAGAATTTCATATCCAGTCAAACTAAGCTTCAAAAGTGAAGGAGAAACAAAAATCTCGGGCGCGAGAGCGAGAGACAGAGAGAGAGAGAGAGACAGAGAGAGCCATAGACCAGTGGAGCAAAACATGGAGCACAGAAATAAATCCAAATATTTATGGTCAACTAATTTTTGACAAGGGCACCAACAGGACACAATGAGAAAAGGATAGTCTTTTCAATAAATGGTGCTATATGCACGAGAGTGAAATTGGACCCTTATCTTACAAGATACACAAAAATGAACTCAAAATAAATAGAAGTCCTAAATGTGAGACCAGAAACTACAAAACTCCTAGAAGACAACGTAGAGTAAAATCTCCTAGACATTGGCCTTGGGAGTGACTTCTTCAATATTACACTAAAAGCTCAGACCACAAAAGCAAAAATAAAAAAATGGGCATACATCAAACTAAAAATTTCTGCACAGCAAAAGAAATAATAAATAAAATGAAACAGCAAACTATGAATTGTGAAAGAGTTGGAAACTATGTATCTGATAAAGAATATCCAACACTTGTAAAGAACTCATACAAATCAATAGTAAAAAAACAATTTCATTAAACAATCAGTAAAAGGCCCGAAGAGATATTTTCTTTTTCAAAATGTATATTGAAATGGCCAACAGGTAGATACAAAGGTGCTCAACATAATTAATTACTGGGGAACTGCAAATCAAAACCTCTATGAGATACTGATAAGGGAGCAGGACAAGAAAGTGCTGGGAGAAGAAGAGTGGGTCCTTGACTAGGGCTCCACCCCCAGGGCTTGTGCCCATGAACCTAGGTGAGGACAGGCATTTCTGTTTTCCTGTCGATATGTTGCATTTCCCAAGACCACCCTGGCCTGCCACGCCCCCATTCTGGCCTATAAAAACCCTGAGACCCTAGCGGGTATGCACACAAGTGACTGAATGTTGAGAGAAACACACGGGCAGATGAAGACACAAGCAACTGGATGTTGAGAGGAACACACCAGAGTAAGAGCACAGCAACAGTTACGGGCAGATGTCGGCAAACTGGCAGGCCATCAACCAGTGGAATGATGCAGAGTTTGGCCTGAGTGGTTGGAGGGGAGCCCGGCCACTGAGAGGCCCAACTCCAGGCAAAAACTGCTTTCCCACTCCACCTCCCTTCTGGCTCCCCCATCTTCGGAGAGCTACTTCCACACCATAAAACCTTGCACTCATTCTCCAAGCTCACATGTGATTCCATTCATCCAGTATACCAAAGCAAGCAACCCTGGGGTACAGAAAGCCCTCTATCCTTGCTATAAGGCAGGGGTCTAATTGAGCTAACACAAGCAGCCTACTGACGGCTAACCTGAAAGAGCACCGTGTAACACATACCCACTGGGGCTTCAGCTGTGAACATTCACCGGTAGACACTGCCATGGGGTCGCAACCCTACAACCTGCCCGTCTTCATGCTCCCACTAGAGGTCTGTGCAGCAGGACACGAATAAGTGAGCCACATCCCCATCGCATGCCCTGAGAGGGAGACAAGTAAACTTTTCCCATTTCAATACCACCTCACACTTGTTAGGATGCCTATTTTCAAAAAGTCAAAGATAATAAATGTTTCTCAAGGTGTGGAAAAAAAGAAAACTCTTATACATTGTTGATGAGAATGTTTATTAATACAGCCATTGTGGAAAACAGGGTGAAGGTTTCTGAAGAACTACCAGATGACTCACAAATCCTTCTTCTGGGCGTAACTTCAAAAGAAATAAAATCATCTTTATTTAAAAAGAAATAAAAATATCTGTACTTTTATGTTTATTGCAGCATTATTCACAATAGCCAAGATATGGAAACAACTATACTATAGCTAGATAGATACATAGATAGATAGATAGGTAGATCAAGATAGATAGATAAATAGATAGATCGAGATAGATAGTTATATTTTATATACATATATAAACTATCTATTTTTAAAATGTTAAGAATTTTTATCAATAAAAGATGTTGAAATTTATCAAATGGTACTATTGCATAATTGAGACAAACGTGGTTTTATCCTTTGTTCTGTTAATGTGATGTATCATGTCAATCGATGTGCATATGTTAAACCAGCCTTGCATACTAGTGATCACTCACACTTGGTGATAATGTATACACATTTTGATATGTTGACAGACTTGGTTAATTCATATTTTATTGAGGATTTTTACGTACATGTTCATCAGAGAGGCCTGTAGGTTTTGAATTTTTTCTGTTCTATATTTTAGATATACATATATAAACATATATATGTATATTATATATAACATTATATATAATATATACATACATGTCTATATATATGCATGTGTGTATATATATGACTATGAAGTATCAGTGTGTGCGTACATAAAGCTATAGAATATTATTTAGCCCTAAAAAAGAATGAGATCTTGCCATTTGCTACAATATAGCCTGGAGAACACTATGTTAAGTGAAATAAACCAGAAACAGAGAAAAATCATGCTGTATGATCTCCCTTATACATAGAATCTTAAAAAAATTATTTATACAGATAGAAAACAAACTTGCTACCATGTTCGTGGGTTGGGGTATGGGGAGGAAATGAGGAGATACAGATCAGAGGATCCAAATATGTAGCATGAACAAATCTAGAGATCTAACATACAACATAGGAATTCTAGGCAATAAAATTTTCCTGTATTTCTGATTCATGCTAAATGAGTGTGTTGTAACTGCCTCTGCAACAAAAGCAAAGAAATGGATAATTATGTGAAGTGATGTGTATTTTAATTTGCTTCACTCTAGTAACCTTCCTTTTTACTTTGTATATGTATCCCATAGTATAATCTTGTATACCTTAAATACTTGTAATAATATTTTCCTTAAAAAAAACAAAGGTAGCATTGATTCTGACTTTCTTATTTTGGCTTGCTTAAAGGCTTTATTTCAAGGTGGATAACAGAGTTCCAAAGGGAATGTGTGATATTTTGGCTTGGGAGACTATCATTCCTCTTTCTCACAGTGCATATTCTTAGTATAATAGTTCTGATTTCTGACCCAAGATATAAGTGATTTGACTCTGTCGGGACTTCCCGGTTTGGCTTTCTTCTCGGGTGCATCCTAAGCATTGGAACGGGAACTGGCAGTTAGAAGATACTCAGCAAGTACTAGTTAAAGAAGGGATTATGGAGCTCCTATTAAAGCTAATGCTCTGATCTCATATCTGGAAGAATTCTTGTAGTAATAGACTAAATAGAGATTCAAGAAGCAGTGAGACTTGTTAGAGGAAGACTGTAGAAATAAAGCCAAGATAATCTGCTGACTGGTCAGTGACACAGATAGTGAAAGTGTGAAGGGGTAGACAGAAAGATCTTGTAGAGATAGCCCTATTCTCTCTGAATTTCTTCCTGGCCTTAATGCAGCTGCCTTCTCCACCAAAAAATATGTATATAAGGAATGTTTACATGTTCATTGATCTGTTCTTTTAACCAATTTTTTTTTTTTTTTTGCTTTGTGTTACCTCTAAATTAGACTCCAAGACCATGCAGTTTATTTGGCGGGTGAAGGAAACACCAGTAGCAGAGGGAGAAAGGGGACAGACAGGAGGACATGGCCACTGCCCATTGTCAACATGAAATCATGGTGGGTGATGGCTTAAATCCACTGAGGATTTAATAAATGTAATCACCAGACCAATTTTTATACCCAAAGGCAAATTTTTATTCTTATTCTGTTGTTCCTCTCAAAATATGTCTAGCCACTATTTAATATCAGCTTGTAAGGTTTTTTAAAGAAAATCAAATAAGAATATTTTTTATATCTCAATGATATCAATATAGAGATGCTCCAAATTTAAATATATAAATCCATGCTCATTAAGATGTCCCTAGGAACACATTAAATTTCAAAGATTAAATCTCCTTGCAAGTTAAAACCCCAAGATTTCCAAAACTAAAGAATTAATTCTACAAATTAAAGGTTTTCACCTTTTCAGCTAAAAATGCAAAACAATTGAAGTGTTGTTCAGGTTCTTGTTTTGCTTAGATTTAGCCAGAGGGTGGCGTTCCTGATATCTGAGCTCCCTCTTCTTGACATGGCTATAATTCCTTCATAGCACAAGAACTGATATTAATTCAATGCCACGTATTACCTTACAATCAAATGAGATTATAGTGTATATGAAATTATTACAGCACTGAAATCTGACAGCAAAATTTAGAAATAAGATTGTCTCCAGATCCAAAAACAAAATTACTTTTCCAGATCTCAGTCTTTGGTGCTGCTAAATACCAAAAAATCAGTGTTATTTGTGGGAAAGATAGTAGAAGGAGATTTTTGTTTTCTCTTTTACTCTTGCCAGGATGTCAGGCAATCTATTTCAGGATTACAAAATTTATAAAGCACATCCCTTAATTCAGTCTTTAGCAGTATCCCAGTAAGAAGTTGATTTGGACAGATTGCATTTACCATATCTAAGGGGAGGAAGCATCCTATGAACACTGTTTCTCCTGGAGCAGGTGTTGGAAAATTATGACCCTAAGGAATTACCACTTTTTGGGCTGAGTGTGGTGGCTCACGACTGTAATCCCAGCACTTTGGGAGGCCTAGGCGGGTGGATCACCTGATGTCAGGAGTTCAAGACCAGCCTGCCCAATGTGGTGAAACCCCGTCTCTACTAAAAATACAAAAAAATTAGCCAGGCGTGGTGGTGGGTGCCATTAATCCCAGCTACTTGGGAGGCTGAGGCAGGAGAATTGCTTGAACCCGGGAGGTGGAGGCTGCAGTGAGCCGAGATCATGCCACTGAACTCTAGTCTGGGCAACAAGAGTGAAACTCCATCTCAAAAAAAAAAAAAAAAAAAAGATTACCACTTTCTTTGTAAATACAGCTTTATTAGAACACAATTATACCCATTCATTTACATATTATAGATGACTGCTTTCTTGGCTTTATATAGAGACTATATGTTGTGCTAAACCTGAAATATTTACCACCCAGCCCTTCACAGAAAGATGTGCTGACCTCTGTCTTAGTAGCCTTAAAAACGTTGCTAAGTTTAGAAAACTGATGGCAGGAGCCCAGGTCCCTGGATCAGAAGCTCGGGATCACATATGTTTATTTCGTGGCATGGTTATTCAAAACTTACCAGTTTCCGTTTCCTTCCATGCCCCTGTGCTTCTAAAATCTCATTTCTTCATTGTTCATCAACTCTTGCTAATGGCACGGCCTCTACCGTGTTTGAGGAGTGGTCTCATGCCACTGGAGCAGCTGTCAGAAACTCTGGCTATGGGATAGCATGGGTCCATGAAATTCTCTTGTTCTAAGTGTTTTTCAGCTGGAGAATCTTGTTCAGCAGATTTCAGTACTGAAGGTGCTAATTATGTTCCTGAAATGTGTGCCTTTAGGGGCCTAGCAAAGAATGCCTCTTCTACATGTTCTTCAAGGCACTATCTGCCTTTCCTTTTTGGATGTTCTAGGCCTCAAGAAGTGTCTCTTCCTGCTACATCTTTGATTGTTTTATTCACTAGTGGCTGCACTTCTCAAGTTGTGCCTCTCTCTGTTCTTCTACTCCTTACAGAAGGCCTGGCTGTGGTTGGAGAATTTGGTCTTTTTCCTTCTCAGACACACATAAGCCTAGCACTTTTTGTCTGATCAGAGCCCCTACTTTGTTTTTACTTCCCTTTTGCTTACTGCCTTGGATATTTTTGTTTTTATATATTCCTAAGTTATTAAATTCTGAGTCGGCCAGCTGTACCCAGTGTTCAAATTAATATTATTTACCACCTTGGGTTAGATAATCCCACCCAGGAGATTCTTCTCCCATAAAATAAACATCTAACACTGGCCTGGAAAATCTATTACATTCAGCACGGCTTCCCATTAGTATCCTTCACCTTTGCTTTCAGTTCTAATTTCATAAATTTCCCGAGCATCAGGACATAGGCATTATTTAAGTGCCCACTTATAACACCACAGGATCACCTTGAGGCTCACCCTGTAATTCTGTGAAGATTTCTGATTCTAGTCAGTCCTTACACAATTTCCACCTTCCTTTAAGTGAGGAATGGGATCAAGCGCAGCCAACCTACCACTGCTTACCAAAGTTTGGTACTAATAACTTAAAATGAGGCCCTCATGAGTGTTCTCGAGCAAAAGCAGATGTCAGCCCCCTATATCTTCTTTTTTTTTTTTTTTTTTTTTTTTTTTGCCTTTTGTGAGACAGAGTTTCACTCTTGTCCCCCCAGGCTGGAGTGCAATGGTGTGATCTTGGCTCATTGCAACCAATGATCTTGGCTCATTGCAATTCTCCTGCCTAGCCTCCCGAGTAGCTGGGATTCAAGGTGGCTAACTTTTGTGTTTTTAGTAGAGACGGGTTTCACCGTGTTGACCAGGCTGGACTCAAACTCCTGACCTCAAGTGATCCACCCACCTCGGCCTCCCAAATCGCTGGGATTATAGGTGTGAGTCCCTGTGTCTGTTTGCCTCCTATATTTTCTATGGCCCCAGTGCAACATGTATGTTATAGACGGTTCCTTAATAGTTCAAGGTCTGTAACAGCCTCCACCCTAAAGACCTCACAATGATAACCAAAGTAACGCTAATTTTGTTTTAGCTAAAATGCTCTTGTAGAAAAAGTGACATACTTTTAAAACTAGAATATTTTATAGAATGTCAATGAAAAAAGTCAAACTCTGTAAAATCTTTGAAGAGATTTATTCTGAGCCAAATATGAATGACCATGGTCTGTGACATCAGGAGATGCTGAGAACATGTGCCCGAGGTGGTTGGGATTTTATATATTGTGGGAGGCAGTGAAGGTGTGGGAGAGGGGAGACTTTCAGGTAGATTTTTAAATTTCTGGTTGACAATTGGTTGAGTTTTTCTAAACACCTGGGATCAATGTGCTATAGAAAAGGGGTCCAGATCTAGACCACAAGAAAGGGTTCTTGGATCTCACACCAGAAAGAATTCAGGTAGAGTCCGCAGTGCAAAGTGAAAGCAAGTTTATTAAGAAAGTAGAGGAATAAAAGAATAGCTACTCCATAGACAGAGCAGCCCTGAGGACTGCTGGTTGCCCATTTTTATGGCTATTTCTTGATGATATGCCAAACGAGGGGTGGATTATTCATGCCTCCCCTTTTAGACCATCTAGGATAACTTCCTGATGTTGCCATGACATTTGTGAACTGTCACGGTGCTGGTGGGAGTGTAGCATTGAGGATGACCAGAGGTCGCTCTCATCACCGTTTTGGTTTTGGTGGGTTTTGGCCGGCTCCTTTACTGCAACCTGTTTTATCAGCAAGGTCTTTATGACCTGTATTGTGTGCTGACCTCCTATCTCATCCTGTGACTTAGAATGCCTTAACTATCTGGGAGTGCAGCCCAGTAGGTTTCAGCCTCATTTTACCCAGCTCCTATTTAAAATGGAGTTACTCTGCTTCACATGCATCTGACAATGATAATTGGAGGTGGGGCTTTTGGGAGATGAGGTTTTGAGGACAGAGAACATTTACAAATGGAATTGTTGTATTTACAATAGAGGCTTCAGAGAGCTCCTCACCCCTTCCATTATGTAAGGACACAGGGTAAAGACAAGTGTCAACCAGAAAGTGGTCAGTTATCAATGATCAAATCTGCGGATACTTAGCATTCCCAGCTTCTTCCCGTTCTCATTCCCGGTTCTCATTCTCTCAGAACTGTGAGAAATAAGTCTGTCATGGCCACGCAGTCTCCGATACTTGGTTATAAAAAGCTTGAACTGACTAAGACAGATGGGCTAAGTAATGCTGCAAAGTCTAGTAGGCATCAGACCTAAGTATTTCCTTAATCTCTGATCCAGTTCTCAAACAGTATGCTGACCTATGTCAAGGAAACAGTTAAAAAGATACATTTTAAGATAAATATATCTGATAAGATAAATATTATCTATTAAGAAAAAATAATTATATTCATTCACTTTGGATAGTGGAATTATTTCGTGAAACAAAAAATATACACAACTGAAGTTAAATTGGGCAGAACCTGGCACAACCACGATGTAGAAAAGTTATTTTCTTTTTGTTTTTCTCTCTTTTCCACTTTCATTAATTATTCCTCATTCCCCACCTCACTGACCTTGCCAAAACCAAATTTTTGTCCTATATTTCCTCTCAGTGGGTGATACTGAGCCACAAACTTTACAAAATTCCTATCCACGTTTGTTAATTCTACTCCGAATTCATACCCTTACCTTTGGCATAAGTAGTATATTGTATTAGTGATTACTACTTTTAAATAAACATTAATTTACATAAACTAATGTTCTATATTAGTTTCATGTTTTATACTCGTTTTATATAAACATTAGTTTATGTAAATTAATATGATTATATAAAACTAGTACAGAACATACAACTTTTATGTGTTTTGTCTCCTTCTACCACATTACTTCAAGTTTATATTATCTATGACCATATACTTGTGATACCTTATCACCTGCAACACCTGTGCAGCAAAATTTATTTTCTATATTACATCCAAGAAAATATTTGATGATTAGATTATGTTGTAACTGCCAGAGGGCTTCTTTCTGCCTGCTGCACAAAGAAAGACCATAGCATTGTAGTAAAGAAAGAGTTTAATAGACACAAGGCTGGGCATGCCAAGTGGAAGACGGAGTTAGTACTCAAATCAATCTCATTCAACACTTGTAGCTTACAGGTTTTTCAGATGCAATTTGGAGGAAAGGGTGGTGGTTGCTAGGCTTACTACTGATTGGGGTAAAGATGAATCATAGGAGTTCAAAGCTGTCCTCCTGCATGCTGAATCATTTCTGGGTAAGGCCACAGGAGCAGGCTTGGCAGGTACAGGTGGAGTCATGGGTGGTAGACATACAAAAAAAAAACCCTGAAAAGATATCTCAGAAGGCTAATCTACTGTAGTGGTGTTAGGCGCAGGAATGGCTGGCAATCTATGACTATACCTTAGTGGAATTCAGATTTCTCTCCTCCCTCAGCCTGATAGACTTTCATTAGCTTTACAAAGGTGGTTGAATTTTGGGGAAGGGCTATTGTCATTTAAACCAGAGCCTAAATGTCTCCCTAGCTTGGTCTAAAATCTCAGGAATAATTAAGGGAAAGGTAAGATGGGGGTGGGGATGGGTTAGATCACTATACAGTTATTTTTACTGATATGATTCTTGCAAAGGTGGTTTTACTATTATTACCTATATGCTTAGAAATGGTTCAGTGATTGCCGTTTTCTCCCCAGAGTTAAGTCTCAGGACTACCTGGCTCATGTTTAACCCCTAAGCCTGACTTTTTGTCTCTTTTTTACATGATTTGTCTTGCAGAAATGAATAAATTAGTGTATTACTTGAAAAAGGCCACATCCAGTAACCTATCTGACTGTTATTCAACCATCAAGTCTCAGATGAAACATTTTTGGGGGAAGCCTTAAGTTATAAGGTTATAATTAAGTTATATTGCAGCTCCCCACCTGTACATATCTTGCACGTATCTGGTGGTCACTGTAAGGTTAGTTTTCATACTAGATGTCAGGCTGTTTCCATGGAGATGATGCTACCTAACCCAGTGTTGATGCTGTGAAAGGAAAATAAAAACTTGGGACCCTAATTCACTCTGCCAAAAGAAAAAAATTAACCTGAAAGCTGAGTCATGAAAGAAGCTACCTTCCGTTTTGTTTCTCATCAGGTAGTTAGTGATAGAAGGTTAAATATCCCCATAGGTAGCTACTCTATGTTCACCTTATCTTATGTAAAGTGCCAATTAGTGAGTACCAGATGAATCCATAATTGACTATTCTCCTACCTACTCCTTTTCTCTTGCAATGTGTGGATTCAGTAATGTTACTGTATCCTCCCTCTTTCTCATCTACCCTGCTTTCCCCCTTTAAATACTGAAACCCTCAAATTTATCTTTAGAGAAGAGCACAGATCTGTCTCCCTGGCATATTCCTTAACCTTGGCAAAATAAACTTCTAAATGGTTTGAGACCTGTCTCAGTTACCTTTTGGTTTACAATGCAATGTCACACAGGTCTCAGCAATGGCCCAAACTTCAGAGAAAGCATCCACTATAAATAGAATGACCAGGCATCCTTGTTTTCCGGGATAGCCTTGGTTTATACTTAATGCTCCTGCCTAAAGAATCCCGTAAACCAACAATAAAATTGTAAGGCCACCCAGGCTTCTGAATGGACTTTGTTTTTGACCAGGGCGATTTTAAATTTTAACCAGAGAGACTGGTTGAGGTCATGGCGGTTAGTGGGGGTGGACCATTTCCTTTATATTTGTCAGATGCCTGTGAGCCAGAGCAACTCCATTTTAAATAGGAGCTGGGTAAAATGAGACTGAAACCTACTGGGCTGTATTCCCAGATGGCTGACATTCTAGTTCACAGGATGAGATAGGAGGTCAGTACAAATACAGGTCATGAAGACCTTGCTGATAAAACAGGTTGCAATAAAGGAGCCGGCCAAAACCAAAATGGCGATGAGAGTGACCTCTGGTCACCCTCACTGCTACACTCACTCCAGCCAGCTCCATGACAGTTTATAAATGCCATGGCAACATCAGGAAGTTACCCTATATGGTCTAAAAAGGGGAGGCATGAATAACTTACCCCTTGTTCAGCATATCATCAAGAAATAGCCATAAAAATGGGCAACCAGCAGCCCTCAGGGCTGCTCTGTCTATGGAATAGCCATTATTTTATTCCTCTACTTTCTTAATAAGTTTGCTTTCACTTTGCACTGCGGACTCTCCCTGAATTCTTTCTTATGCGAGATCCAAGAACCCTCTCTTGGTGTCTGGATCAAGACCCCTTTCCTGTAACACCATCACATTGTGGGGATAAGATTTCAAAATATCAATTTGGAGGGAGTGACACTAATATTTAGTCCATAATATTGCCTTGCTTTAATTACTTCATTTACAAAATGGGATGATAAAGCTTCCAAGGCATTGTCCAAAGAGGAAATGAAATGTGATACGTTGTTTGTTTAGCATTTTGCTTGATGCTGGATAGATTCTCCAAATGGTGATTGTTGTAGTATTCAGGCATTTACTTTCTAAAATGTGAAACTAGAGGATTGACAATCAAAAAGAAAAAATATCCCCTGAGCATTTGTTTTTTCAAGTACAAAATTAAAATAATATAAACCAACCTGAAGGACATACGTTTCTAGTCATTTGGAATAACTGATACTGGATGTAATTTCCTTCTGTAAGTAGCTAGAAAACTGGACAAATATATAAAGCAATTATTTTCAGACAGTATAAAATAAGGAGTGTTGGATTGTTAGCTCTGAAAGAAAAGAAGCAAATAAGGTGAATCACCCTGGGTTTTGTCCTGCAGGTACTTTCCACAGTGTGGTAGAGGGAGCAGAGGTCTCAGTTGAGAACATAAAAAACAGTTTGGGGAGGCTGAAGCAGTTAGAATTTTCAGGGATGAGTACTATAAAAGAGAGAGCAACACACACACACACCCCTTCTAAAAATCTGCATAGCTATCCCCTTGAACATATTGCTGCAACATAGAGAATGTGATTTGAAAAGGCCAGGCAGAGAAATATCAGAGAACTATTAGGTAAAGAATTCTCAGAGCTGGAAGATACTAATGTTGCTATAAGTCAGAGCGGTTTCACTGAACCCCTGAGACAGTCGGTAGAGACCTGAGAAGGCTAACACTTCAGTGGTAGGGCTAAACAAACCCTGGGGTAGAAGCTCCTTAGAGCTGCCACAACAAGAGTCCAAAGGTCAAGCCATATCCATAAAATGTCAATGTCATCCAAAGCAATGCTCTATATCCTTTTAAAGAAGATGAATTTCAGATGTTGGAAAACATATAATTCACAGTGTTTCCTATCCAATCAGAAATTATTAAGCATGCCAAGAAACAAGAAAAAAATAGGACCTATAATCAATCAATAAAAGCAGAGTCAAAAATGATACAGAAGATGATGTTAATGGAAAAGGACTTCAAAACAGATCTTATAAATGTGTTTTGTGTATAGATTAAAGCCTATATATATATATGAAGAAAATAGAAGATGTAAAAGTGAACCAAATGGAAATTATATTCAACATTTAGAAAAAAAATTACTGGGTGAGTATAACTGCAGTTTAGATTCTACAAAAGAAAACATAAATGACCTTGAAAACACATCAAAACTGACTTTTGAAAACTGAAACAAATTGATAAATAAAAACTGATAATGAACAGACTTAATGACATGTGAGATAACATTAAGTGATCTAATGCATGTGTAATCAGAATGACCCAGGAGCAGAGAAAAAAAATTGCTTGAAGAAAAGTCTTTTTTTTTCCAGTTTAATGAAAGCCATAAATCCAATAAGTTAATCAGATCATGAATGAACTTTCAACCAAAATAAACACACAGAAGAGTACATTGAGGCATATCATAATTCAATAGGCTGAACACTAATGATATAAAGAAAATGTTAAGAACATTAAAAGTGAAAAGACGTTGTACATAAAAGGAAACAAACATAAGAATGATCTGCAATAGATAATTTTATGTGTCTGTGTGGAGAGTGTTTTGGATGAGGCTGACATTTAAATCAGTGAACCTTGTGTTAAGCAGATTACCCTCATAATGTGGGTGGGGCTCATAAAATCAGTTGAAGACTTGACTAGAACAAAAAGACTGGCCTCCCCAAACAAGGGGCAATTCTCAGCAGCCTACCTTCACACTTCATCTACATCGTTGGCTCTCTTGAGTCTCTACTCTATGACCCCACACAGCACTGCAAATTTGGACTTTCCAGCCTCCATATTTGCACGCACACACACACACACACACACACACACCCTATTGGTTGTTTGTCTGGAGAACTCTAATACTCCAGCAATCAGTGCAAGCCAGAAGACAAGAGGCAACATATTTATGCTGAAAAAAAAGTTGTGTACCTCAAATACTAGCTTCATCAAAGATACGAAATAAAAATGAAGGTACAAAAATTTTTAGACAAAAACAATCTGGCAGAATCTGTTGCTCACAGGCCTGCACTATGAAGAAAGGTTAAGGAAGTTAATTAGGAGGAGGGGGAAATTGCTTCCAATGAAAATTTTAGTTTACACAAACAGATGAAAAGCATAAGAGATAGTAAATATTTAGGTAAAAATATTTCCTGTTTAAAATATTTTTAAATATAATTGACTATTTAAATAAGAAACAATAGTGATGCATGTTGGAGTGGCAGAACATGTGGATAAGTAAAATATATGACAATTGGGTAATAACCAACTAATGGACTCTAAGTTCCAAATTCTCTCTTCCTTGTGTATAATGTATTAGGGAAAATCTTTTAAGACTTTACCAGATGGCCTGATATTAGGCTTAATCAGTAGAAAATGCTAGAGCATCACTGGAATACAAAAGCATTTCTCTTCCGGGCGTGCTCATCCTGTTGGACTTCCACAGAGAGAGCACTTGTTTTTACCAGTGGCCAGTGGCCAGCAGCAGCAAGGCTTCCCTTTGGCAAGCTCACCCTCACTCCAGAGGGCAGATATACAACAAATCCTATTTGGATGACAACTCGCTAAACTTGTGAGCCATGAACACATCCTCTTCCAACCAGTCTGGATTGCCTACTAGATTGTGTCATGATCTATATTATAGAAAAACCTGCCTCACCTTCCATGGTAGAAAGTTGCAGCATCTCACTCAGCTAGACGTCAATCAATTCACACACAAACACACAAAAAATTCTTGAATGACGGGGAGAACAAGTCACCTTCAGGAAATGATCTTACACCATTGTCAGAAGTAAACCCTTTATATCATCCTCCAAAGAGATTTATGGTCCTCAAAAGAGATTTATGGTCATTTGCTAGAGTCACCATGCATTTGGAAAAGAAAATACACAGATTTGGCTGGGGAGCATAAGAAACAGGCTTTAAGATGTCAGTGCCTGGGAATCCAAAATGCTTTCATGAACTACCAATAAAAATTG
This sequence comes from Trachypithecus francoisi, assembly GCF_009764315.1. Taxonomy (NCBI): domain Eukaryota; kingdom Metazoa; phylum Chordata; class Mammalia; order Primates; family Cercopithecidae; genus Trachypithecus; species Trachypithecus francoisi. Next base: position 10,916,440 of record NW_022681454.1, on the reverse strand, counting down.
GGGAAATTGGAGTTCACGGTCTTCAGGTAATAGATCAAATTTCATCTCAAGTCTTACTCACAGTGGACCCAGTTAGTGCAGAGACTCATTCTGTGTTTATTTCCAAGGAATTAAGAAGAGGACATCACTATAGGGTCTTAGGAGCATAATAGTGAATAATACTATCAATATACTGTGACAAAAATTTCAGAAATGTAATTTAAAATGTGCAAGAGTTTTGGAGACATCAATATAAAAACAGAAGACTAAAAATTTGTAATAGCTCTATGTCTAAAATAGAAATTGAACCCAAAATTGAAAGCCATTTTAAAATAAAAACATCCAAAGCTGGTTGGCCTTGTCAGTGAATTATCTCAATTAAGGTACGAATACCAATAGTACACTTTTTTAAAAAATAGAAGAATAGGAAATACTTTCCAATGCATTTAATGAGACCAACATTACTATAATACCAAAATTAACAAAAATATTACAAGAAAAAAATCATATTACCATCCAATATTCTTAATACACTTATATGCAAAAATCCTCAGCAAAATACTAGTTAATATTATCTAGAAATATATAAAAAGGATGATGCACCATAACTAAATGGATATTATGCCAGGAATATAAGATTATAACATTAAAAACAAATCAGTGTAGTTCAACACTTTAATGGAATAAAAAGAAGCTAATGGCATGATAATTTCATAGATACAGAACAATCTTATAAGTTCAATATATATTCATGAAGATAATACTCAGCAATCTAAGAATAGAATAAAACTTTCTGAAATTGTTTGAAGACCTCTGAAAAACACACAGCTAACATTATTATTAATGATGAAAGACTGAATGCTTTCCCCCAAAGATCATGAACAAGGTAAAAATATACCACTCATTTCTTTTACAATGACTAGCACTAAAAATGCTAGTCATTGTAACAAGCCAAATAATAATATCAATAACATAATGGGCATCTACGTTGGAAAACAATGTAATGTTCTTTGGGTATTTGTTACTTGTTTCATAGATGGTATGATTATGAAGCAAATTTTATTAAATTTATTTTTAATAGCTACTAAAATAAGTGAATTATCAAAGTTGTAGAATAAAAGATCAATATATAAAATCAACTATATTTCTATACACTAGTCACAATCGGAAATCAAAATTAGAACAATGTCATTTACCGTAGTATGAAAAATTAAATATTCATAGATAAATTTGACAAAGTATAATCTGAAACATTGGTGAGTGAAATTTTAAAAATTTAAATACATAAAAAGATTACTGAGTTCATGGCTCAGACAATTCAATATTTTAAAATGTCAGTGCTCCATAGATCAATGTATAGTTTCAAGGCAATGTTTATCAAAATTTCTGTAGAGCATTTTGTAGAAATTAAAAAACTAATTCCAAAATTCATATAAAAATGCAAGAAAATAGAATAAGTAAAACAACTTTGAGATATAAAAAGATACTGTTTGAGAACTTTTACTATCTTGTTTCAAGAGTATTATAAAACTACGTTAAGCAAGACAGCGTGCTATTGGTATAAATAAACTGGTAGAACAAATAGAAAACCCAGAACAAGAGCTACAAATTTAAAATCAGTTAATTTTTGACAAAGTGACAATTCGATGGAGAAACATAGTATTTTTAATACTTGGTACTAGAAAATTTGAATATTCCTATGGGGAAAAAAAGAAAATTAGAGCTTTACTTCTCACATGTCCAAAATGAATGCAAATTGGATTACAGACTAAAATGAAAAACCTAAAACTATAAACTTATAGATAAAAGTAAACCAGTAATGGAGATGACAAACTAATGGTTAGGCAAAGATTTTTAGACAAAACACATTAACATTAAAAAATCGATAAATTGGACTTCATCAAAAGTAAGTATTTTACTTTTCAAAAGACACTGTTAAAACAAAAAAAGATAAGTTACAGACTAATATAAAAGAGTAAAAGAATAAAAAGACAAGTCACAGGCTAATATAAGTGACTAGCAAATCATATATTTGTAAAATAATTTGAGTTCAGGATATACAAATAAATTTCAAAGGTCAATAAGAAAGAAACTAATAAACAAATGGACAAATGTCTAAGTAGACATTTCTCCAAACAATATATACATACAGAAAATAGGCACATAAACAGATACCTAATATAATTAGTTTGTAAGGAAACCCAAATTAAAACCACAATAATATAATTGTTTATATACATATGTATGCCTAAAATTTAAAAAAAATCCAACCATACCAAATATTGGTGAAGATGTGATTCAAATGAAATGCTCATGAAATTGCTGGTAGGAATATAAAGTGGCACAACTACCTTTGTAAACAGTCACCATTTAACTAAAAGCTAAAAAATACACCTGCCATAGGGCACAGATATTGAAATCCTAGGTATTTCAAAAATGAAAGTGTTTTTTTCAAACAAAGGCTTCTGCATAAATACTTGTCGTGGCTTCATTTTCATTTTTGATAATCAAAAACTGGAAGGAATGCAGTCTATCAACATGTGAGTAAACAAATTGTATTTTCATATAATGGAATACTCTTCAATAAAAAGAATAAATTATTGATATAATGATATTTTGGATGACTCTCAAAATAATTATATTAAGTATGTCGACTGAAGAATCACAAGGTTAAAAAATTTGCAAAGGAGAACTTTGTTTCTTCTAAAGGGTTGTATCCTGCAAAGTGGCCATTTGGACAGGATAGGAAGCACAGTCTCTGACAGAATCTGGAAACAAGCACTTCGAGTGAGGGAAGAATAAGACCGGAATTTATGGTGAATAGGGTGGCTGAATATACATATTTAATACTCTACAAGCAGAGTCATAATTATGAAAGAAATGTGCACATGTGCAGTTGAGCCTTGTGCCTTTTCATGAATCGAATGATTTAAAAATAGAAGCATGAGCATGATCTAAAAGTGGAGTTTTCAACTCACTGACATCAAAAGGTGAAGCCAAGGATGCAAAAATCCTTTCTGTGCATCCTCTCCAAACCAATCTGGTGATCATGGTCAATTTTTAGGAAGAGATGCACTGTAAATCTGGTGAGCTGTCACATGTGCTGTTGGCTTCAGATGATTGACCTAAGGAGATAAAGCAATGTGCTTTACATTTTTTGTGCTTTCTGTTTACTCCTTGGGAAAGCACTCTGGTTAAAGATTAATAAAGAGGAGTTATACTGAGGTGTATCCAACCTCCCATTCTGTCATGACCAGGAACTCAGTTTTTGAAGTTTCTCTGGGTTCCCCTTGGCCAAGATGGAGATTAGGATTCATTCAGTTGATTGGGAGGTTTAAGATTTTATTTTTATTTCTCAAGTGAAAAAAGCCACACCAAAAGAGTACCTATTTTGGGATTTTGTTTATGTAAAATTTGATAAAATACAAACTAATCTAAACTGACAGAAGCAGGTTACTTATTGCCTGGGTAGGAGGATTAGCAGTGGGGAAGGGAATGTGCAGAGATATGACAATATGCAGGATAAAACTTTTGGCTGTGATGGATTTGTCCATTATCTACATGTAATAGTGGTTTTATAGGTATATACATGTACCAAAACTTATCAAATTGTTTACATATTTTTACTTTATGGCATGACAATGTTATTTCAATAAAGACATTATAAATGTAAAAGCAACAACAACAAAAAAATAGAGTCTTCGGCAAAATTTCAAACTTCCTTTACAAATCCCAGTTTTAAAAATGAAAAGTCACACAATTGGAGCATACATTATTAAGTTTATCTGAAAAAGAACTTACATTAGGATATATGAATAACTCATGCAAGTCAGTAGGAAAAATAAAGCAAGCCAGCTTTTAAAATGGACAAAAGATTTGAATAGTCATTTCACTAAAGAAGAATATGAGAATCTGGTAAGTACATAGCAGAGTATTTAACATCATTATTCATTGAGGAAATACAAGTTTAAATCACAATGGGATAGCATGAAAACCTGCTAGAATGGCTAAAATATAAAAGACTTAGAATACCATGTGTTTGGTTGGGATGTGAAACATTGTTAACACTCAACATATTTTACTGATGAAAATCTAAAATGGTACAACCACTTTGGAAAACAGTATAACAGTGCCTTCTAAAACTAAACATAGATATGCCATAAAACCTAAAAATTGGACTTATGTAAGAAAAATGAAAATAGATAGCCTTACAAAAGCATGTACATGAAAACTGATAGCCCTTTATTCACAAAGGGTTCTGTCTTAGTCCCTTCTCACACTACTATAAAGATGTACCTGAGACTGGGTAATTTGTGAAGAAAAGAGCTTTAATTGGCCACAGTTCTACAGAATGTACAGGATTCTCCTTCTGGGAAGGCCTCAGGAAACTTACAATCATGGCAGAAGGCAAAAGAGAAGCAAGAACATCTTCACATGCCCAGCAGGAAAGAGAGAGAATGGGAAGGTGCCACACACTTTACAAGAATTAGATCTCAGAAGAACTCTATCAGGAGGCACCAGTAGGGGTTGGTACTAAACCATTAGCACTGCCTCCATGATATAATCACCTCACACCAGGCCCCTCCTTCAACACTGGGATTACAATATGAGATTTAGGTGAGGACACAGAGCCAAACTATATCAGCCTCCAATGGAGATCAAACAAATCTTTAATAGTTGAATGTGACAGATGGACAGGAGGCAAAAAGCAAAGAGCAAACTGTTGGCACAATAAGAAACATTGGAAAATCTACACAACTACTTGCCAGGTGAAAGAAACCAGACAATAAAGAATGTATATTATTCCATTTATATTAAATTTTGGAAGAGATAAAAATAATCTCTAGTGACAGAAAGCAGATCAGTGGTTGTGTGGGGCCTGCCTTGGGGAGGAGATTGACTGTAAATAGGCAAAAAGAAACATTGTGGGGTGACAGAAATGTTTTCTATCTGATTGTACTGGAGGTTTCATGGATGTATATATTTGTAAACACTCATAGACTCGTGTACTTCTGATGGATACATTATACTTTATGCACATTTCCCTTCATTAAATTTATTGAAAACAGCAATAGCAGCAATGTATTAGCAGCATTTCCCTTCGTTAAATTTATTGAATATAACAGTAGCAGCATTGTATTAGTTTTACCAGGGCTTAATGGAGTCTTAATCAACATAAATTAATTTTGTCACAGTTCTGAAGGCTAGAAACCAAGATCAAGGTGTTGGCAAATTTGGTTTCTCTTGAGGTCATTCTCTTGGGCTTGCAGAAAGCTGCTATCCTGCTGTGTCTTCATATGGCCTTTACTCTGTATGCATGCATCTTTAACATCTCTTCCTTTTCTTATAAGGACATCAGGCCTTTTGGATTAGTGTACCACCTTAATAATCACCACCTGAAAGACTTTATCTTCAAATACAGTTACATTCTGAGATACGGGGGTTGGGACTTCAACATTTACCTTTGTGGGAAACACAATTTATGCCATTACATTTCACTTCCTAGACCTCTGTATTTCTGTTCCTCTCACAAGCATAATGCATTCAACCTCATCCCAACAGTCCAAGAGTCTTAACCCAGTATAATAATCTTAGGTCCAAAATCTCTCTAAATATAATCTAAAGTGTATATGAGATGCTATTTATACTGAGGCAAAGTTTATTTCCAGCTGTAAACCTATGAAACCAGTCTAATTGTCTGTTTCCAGAATATAATGGTTGGACTGACATAGAAGAAGCATTTTCATTTCAAAAGGGAAAAGTCATGAAGGGAATCATGATTTCCAAGCCAATCCAAAACCTATCAGGGCAGATCCATTAGATTGTAATGCTTGAGAGTACGTAATCATTTTTGGCTTAGTAGCTGTGTCCTCTGGGTCCGTAAGGAAGGCAGCCTCACCTTCCAGGTTCACAGGTGTGTCAGTGTTGCCCCGTTCACTCTGTGTGGCATTCCTGTCCCCATAACCCTGGGTAGACGTTCTATCCCACAGTCCTAGGTGTCAGCAGCCTGGCCTGCAGAAACTGAGATGGGCCCATCCTCTGACTCAGGCAAAGACAGCTCCACCTTTGGGATCATTCATTTAAAAAAAGTTAACTGGCAAATAATTGTGTATATTTGCAATGCATAATGTGATGTTTTGGTCTGTGTATATGTTATAGAAAGATTTGATAAAGCTAATTAACATATTTATTACCTCACCAACTTATTATTTTTTGTAGTGAGAACTCTATAAATCTATTTTTTCCAGAATTTTGAAATATACAATGCATTTTTATTAACTGTAACCATCATGCAGTGCAATAGATCACAGAAAGCATATTCCTGTAGTCTAACTGAAACTATTTACCCATTGATCAACATCTCCATTGCCCGCCTTTGGTCTCTGGTAATTTTTGTTTCTCAGACTGACATGTTTTAGATTCCACATATAAGTAAGACTGTACAATACTATGTGTATTTCTTGGATAGGCCTCTAAAAGCACAAGTCACAAAAGCAAAAGTAAACAAATGGGATTGCAGCAAGTTAAAAAGCTTCTGCACTAAAAGAAAACAACAGAATGAAGACACAACCCACAAACTGGCAGACCATCCCTTGATGTGAAGCTGATATCCAAAATATATGAGAAACTCAGAAAACTTAATAGCAAAAACAAACAAACAAACAAACAAAAAATGCAGTTTAAGACTTGGCAAAGGATCTGAGTAGACACTTCTCAAAAGAAGATATATGACCAATATCTCCCAAACTGCACTCTCCAGCCACCCTAGCCTCTGGTAATCACCATTCTACAGTGTGTCTATACTTCAAAATATCATGTTTTATATTATTAACATATATAATTTTGTCTGTTGATTAAAAAATTAAAAAATAAAGATATGAATAGATATGACATTTAAAACAATGCTCAACATTTTTAATTATCAGGGAAATGTAAATTAAAACCATAATAAGACATCACTTCACACCTGTTACAATGACTTTTACCAAAAAGAGGAGTGATAACAAGTGTTGGTGAGGATGTGGAGAAAAGAAAACCCTGGACACTGTTGGTGGAAATGTAAATTAGTGCAGCCATTTAGGAAAAGAGTATGGAGATTAAAAAAAAAAAAAAGTAGAATTTTCCTATGATCTTCCATTTCCTTGCAGAATAATTTTTTTTTTTTTTTTTTGCAGCTGAGTACCTCTATTTTCTTATCCTATAGAATCCCAGAAATCCTTTATCCTTGCTTTATTTTTACCATCTCTTTTCCCATTAACCCAGGCCAGCAGTGTTTCTTCTGATAAAGCTATCTTCATTTATAGCCTTGACTTCTGCTGAAATGGCTAATTAGACCTATGAGTGACACCTGTCATTATTTCATGGCGTAATTGTCCAGCCACACCCTTGGTATTCTCTCCCAAACATACTTGTTCATTTTTAAAAGTGTGGGATGAGAGAGTTTTCCAAATATCCAAGTGTTGGTTCTTTTCTTCTTAATGATTTACTTTCTATTTATCTCACTCCTCCTGCATTTTACTATAAGCAGCAAAGAGAAACCAAGTCATGCCTTCAGCATTTTGCTTAAAAATCTCCTCACCTAAATATCCAAGTTTGTCACTAATGTGGTTTGGTTGTGGTTCCAAATCTCATGTTGAAATATAATCCTTAGTGTTAGAAGTGGGGTCTGATGAAGGGTATTTGAGTCATGGGGCTCAATCACCCTTAGTACCATGGTCCTGCCCACGGTAATAAGTGAGTTCTCACTGTTAGTTCATGCAAGATCTGGTTGTTCATAAGAACCTGATATTTCCCCCACCCTTGTTCCCTCTCTCGTCATGTGACATGCTTGCTCCTTCTTGTCTTCCACCATGCTTGGAAGCTTTTTGAGACCTCACCAGGCGCATATGCTAGAGCCATGTTTCCTGTACAGCCTACAGAACCATGACCGATAATAAACCTCTTTTCTTTACAAATTACCCAGCATTAGGCATTCCTTTATAGCAATGCAAATGGGCAAACAGTCAAAATGTCTACTGTCTACAATACACTAGAATACAATTTGGCCAAGTTGGTTGTCAGTTTATAACAAGAATCACTTTCTATCTAGCTTTTGATACATTTTCTTCGTTTCCATCTGAGATTTCACTAGAATCACCTTTAATGTTCATATTCCTTTTCATAATTTCTTCAAGACAATCTAGATGTTTTTCTAGCATACATCTTAAAACTCTTTTACCTTCTTCCCATTAAAAAGTTACAAAGCCCCTTTCATATTTTTAGGTATTTGCTATAGCAGTATCCCACTTCTCCATACAAAAATCTGTATTAATTGTGGTTCTTTAGAGAAACAGAAACAAGAGAGTGAATAAACATATATACACTTGAAGGAATTGGCTCACATGACTATAATGGTCCAAACTTCAATAGAGTGTACTGTATTGTAGGCACATTTCTCTTAGTTGATTCAAATGTAACAATAGCACTTACTATGCAGGATTATTTGATAAATAAATGATTGTTTTTTTATGATGTAAGTACAGTTTTGACACATAATGAATGCACATTTAATGACAGTTTATCTATCTACTGGGTTTTGTAAGTAAACATGGCTCCTTTGACTGGTTGTATTTTTAATTTATATTCTTACCTCATGAATTTATATTCTCAGTGGAAAGTCAGTCTGTTTACTCAGAGCTCATGAGATTAATCAACTCAAATTATGAGTCACAAAATTTCATGGATTCTTAGCATATTTACACAGCAGATGATAATTTTGTATTCTTGAATACATTAAATCAAGCCAAAGGTCTGACATGGTGAGCACTGGAATTTCTAAAAGACTTTGTTTTTCTTTTCAGAAAACTGATTGGGGCAAACATATCTTGAATCTAACAGCTAAAGCCAGATGTACTTAGGAAAGAGCTCACAATCTATGGGCAGATTGAACAACATTCCCTGCACCCAAAGAATAATATAAATTGTGTGTCCAGTAAATAGTCATTGAATATATTCTTGAAGAGCCACTTTTTATTTCATTTTTATAAAGCAACACAGCACCATCTTCTTTATAATTATTACCACTGTACTTCCATCTGATTAAATTGAACTAAACTATGTCATAAAAGATTCTTCTTTTCAAAGAGTTTATAATTGCAGTAGAACAAAGATAAACCATGCTTATTTTCAGAATATAGTTGAACTTTAGAGGATGTTACATGATTAAGTGACAAAATCAGTGCTGGGAAAGAAAATCCAAAGATGTTCAGTAAACAGAAATATTCTAGTGGAGTATAGTAGTCAGAATGTTTTCGTAGTACAGGGTCACGATTACAACCCCAAAACCATGAGGAGGTAATCAACTCAATTACCTTAAAGCGGAGATGTCCTGTATACAAGACAACTTTTGAATAAAATATGCCTCTCCAGCAAGAATACATCTTCTATCTAGCTGTATTTTCAGAAAAACCGTAATTCATTTCCTAATATTATGCCACTTTGAGACATAATAATATTTGGGATTGCAAGATGTTTTATTTAGAATAGCTATATATTGCTTTGGTGGCCTATAAAAACAAGTTTATGTTTATTACATTACATGCCGATATTGGTGGGGGACAACACTCCATTCACTTAGGAACCAAGCTGATATATGTTCCATTAACTTGCAGTTGCATCAACTGGAATGCAAGAACATCTAGGTCTCCACAACAGAGGAAGAAATAGCCATATGATTAAGCAGACAGCTCTTATACACTTTTAACAAAAGAAGTATATTCTCACTGCTGTTTACAGTCCACTTATAACATGTAGTCACATGATCCTAACTGTGAAGAGGTTAGAAAATATGGGTAAGTATATAGAATGTGTCTTTCTGATTATATCTCTGCCCAAGATGACTCTCCTGATCAAACAATCCTTTACTCCTTTCTTCTAACATGTAGAACATAAATAATGTCTTTCCCAAGGTAGTCAACTCAGGTTCCAAGATTGAGCCAGGAAGCTCATTATGCTCAAAGTCTGGAATCTCCAGATACTGCACAATAGTCACTATAAGTCCATACTTCTTTCACTCGGTCTAGACAACTACGAACAAGAAGCCTAATTGTCACTTACAGACATCTAATAAAGAACAGAGAAAGAATATGTTAGTTATGGTTCTCCAGAGAAATAGAACCAATAAGAGATAGATAGATAGATAGATAGATAGATACTCATCTATTTCCAATTGGTTTCAGTCTCAATAACTCATTGTAAGTTGAAAATATGATAGATCAAAATGCATTTAATACACCTAATCTACTAAACATTATTCAGGTTAACCTTTTCTAAACATTCTCAGAACACTTACATTAGCCTTCGGTTGGGCAAAATCATCTAACATAAAGTTTAACATATAATAAAATATTTAATGCTTCATGTAATTTATTGACTGTTGTACTGAAAGTGAAGAATAGAATTATTGTTTGAGTGCTCAAGTATAGTTTCTATTGAATGGATATTGCTTTCACATCTTCATGAAGTTGAAAAATTGTAAGTTGAACCATAAGTCAGGTTCATGTGTGTGTGTGTGTGTGTGTGTGTGTGTGTGTGTGTGTGAGAGAGAGAGAGAGAGAGAGAGAGAGAGGAATTGGCCCACATGATTATGGAGACAGAGAACTTATATGATCTGCCATCTACCAACTGGGGAACCCAGAAAACTGATGGGGATTACCTCAAGTGGTAGATGGCAAGTATGAGCGTAAATGCCCAAGAACAGGGATCACTGATGTCTGAGAGCAAGAGAAAATGAATGTCAAAGGTCAAACCAGAAGCCAGTTTTCCCCTCCTCCACCTATTTGTTCTATTTAGGACCTCAGTGAATTGTATGATGGCCACCTTCACTGGTGAGGGCAGTCTTCTTAATCAATGTATTGATTCAAATGCTAATCTCTCCCAGAAATAGCATCACAGCCACAACCCGAAATGTTTTGTCAGCTATCTGGGCATCCCTTAGCCCAGGCAAGTTGACACATAAAATTCACCATCACAGGTAACTATGGTAAATACTCCCATTTAGAAAGATAAAAATGAGAGGACAGCTTCTCACTGGTCCTTAGCAATTTTTACATACCACTCGTCAGACACTGCATGCTCCCTTTACCCAGGTATGAACCTGTTTCTTAATTATATTATGATTGTACCCTTTAGAAGGATCTCTTTTACCTACAGGACTCCATGCTCCTTAACTCCATCTTATTGATGTGTCTTTGCTTCCCACTATCCTCCTTTACTACATTCAAAGAGAGTGTAAGGGAATATATCCCCTTGAACTGTACTAAATTTTTACTGTTTACTTCCCAATCAAAGAATTGTTGACTCATGAATTTTTTAAAAATAACTTTTAGTGTAGGGTGGATGAGTTTTAACAATTCAAGTTTCTTTAAAGTGGGATTATTATGTATTTGATTGATTCCAGTCAGTTCCATGTTCCAGTAACCATTACTGGATTTCTCTGTTGAAGAAAAGTTTTTTTTACTGTGCTATATTTCAGTGATTTATCACCAGTGTGTTGTCTCTCTCCTTCTCTTCCTCCTACTCCCTCCCACCCCCTACCCTGTTGATGCCATGGTTTCCATAAGAAAAACCATATTCTTAATATGACTATTGCACTGAATAATTTTTATTTAATATAAAAATATAGTGGGGTCAGTATATTCTTAATTTAAATTTTTGGCATTATGCACTTGACCAGATAAGAGATTTTGGATGTTATTGTGACACCTTTACTCTAAGATTTGTCTCTGAGATGACTCATTTTTATTTTACTTTACATTTTTAACTTAATATATAATGCACAGAGTACAATTTAGCCAGTGTAGTTTACAGTTCTCTGAGTTGTGTCAGGCACATGTGGGAATGTAATCACTACCAAAATCAAGATATGGAACAGTTCAATCACACACACACAATGCTTATTCCTCCCTTCTTGTTAAACCCTCCCAATGTAGAGCTGCTGTCAATAACTGATCTAGTCTCTGTTACTATGGTTTTGCCATTTTCACAATGTCATATAAGACAAATCATATACTATCTAGCATTTTGTAGCCTGCTTCTTTAATTTAGCACAGTGAATTTGATATTTATTTTTAGTTGTATATATATCAGTAATTTGTTTTCATTTATTTCACTGCATGTGTATACCACAGTTTTTTTAACCCATTGTCAAGAAGCAAGACATTGAATTTGTCTAACTTTTGATGATTTTGAATAAATCTTCTATAAACATTCATGTTCAAGTTTTTATATAAATTTAAGTTTTTACTTTGTTCAAATTTCGCTTGAGAGTATAATGGGTTACATGAAAAGTGTATGTTTAACATGAGAAGAAACTGCCAAACTAGCTTCCAAAGGGGTTCCATTTTGCGTTTGCCTCAGCAGTATGTGAGAATTCTAATTGATCCTTATCCTTGCCACCACTAGGTATTGTCAAGTTTTTATTTCTATTTGTTTTGTTTTGCCATTCTAATAAATTTTAGTGGTATCTCATTGTGGTTTTGGTTTGCACTTCCCTTATGACTAAGGGAAGTATGTTGGACATATGTTCATGTACTTATTTGCCTTCCATATGCCTCCCTTGCTGAAGTATCTGTTTACATCATTTACCCGTTTATTAGTTAGTGATTTGTTTTCTTATTATGGCATGTTGCATGCTGACTTAGTTGGTATTCTCTCTTCCTCTATTTGGTTCAAGACAGAACAGTAGAGTAAAATGCTTTTACTCTGCTATCTTTTAACTGGAAATTGTGCTTCTGTGTTTTGTAAACGGCACCAAAACTGCAAGCTTTCACAGTCTCCATTGTTTCCTTCTACCTGAGGGACAGAACACACAGATTTCAGCTGGGAACATGTTAATCCACAAAAATAGACTAGATTTCTCCGCCTCCTTTCAGCTAGATTTGACTCTGTGACTAAGTTCTTACCAATGAGATGTATGTGGTTGTGGTGAAAGCATCTTTTGCAAGTAACATAAAAGTGAAAGAACCTGCTCTTTGTCCTTTTTGTCTTCATGTTGACTAAAATGTGGTTTTGGTGGCTGGTGCTCCAGCATCCATGTTGGACCTGAAACAGCCTGAAAGTTGGTAGTAACTGATGGTGGGACCACAAAATAGAAGGAATGTGAGTCCTGACAATAGGAAGCCATCCTGCTAGTTTTCACTGCTTAACATGAGATGCACATTAGCTCATTTAAAGCAGTTTATTTTGGCTGCTTTAGCACTTGTAGCTGAGCTAAATCCAAGTCGATAAAGGACCAAAGAATGGATGAGCATCTGTAATCCCCAGCACTTTGGGAAGCTGAGGCAGGAGGATCCCTTGAAACCAGGAGTTTGAGACCAGCCTGGGCAACATAGTGAGACCCCATCTCTACAAAAAAATAAAAATAATAATTAAAAAATGTATTAGCCACACATAGTTGTGCCACTTGTAGTCCCAGCTACTCAGGAGGCTGGAGTAGGAGGATTGCTTGAGCCCAGGAATTCAAGACTTCAGTGAGCTATGATCACAACACTGTACTCCAGCCTGGGTGACAGAGTTAGACTCTGTCTCAAAAAAAGAACAAAAGAAAAGCAAACCAAAAGAAAAAAAAAAACAAAAAACAAAAAAAGAAAAGAAAAAGAACTCAGACAATCCAGATTTCCAGATTTCACATTTCAGGGAAATTAGAATCTCCTTCCAGGTACATAAAATGTTATAGATCAGAAAAATACATAAGAAGTAGAATTATTCCAAAAGAAAATCATTATTGAAAGACTGGGATTTTGTTAGGCTATCCATCTTTGAGATGATAATGTCAGAACCTAGCTCTAAAGACAAAGGATAAAGAATTGGTTGCAGGGTGGGGGTATGTAGAGAAGTGAAGGTATAGAGGAAAAACTTTTTGTTTGTTTTTCACTTGCATAATCTAGTTACATTTAGTTGTGTTTGAATATTTGGCCATATTTTAGTTAGTTAGTTACGTATTTAATTATACTTGAATATTTGGCCATATTTGGCTAATATTAGTTTTCTGAAACCCAATTCTTATGCACAGGTTTAAGTTTAGGATGGGGGTTCACCTCTCTCAAGGAAGGACTGCACAGTGCTCACTGCATTAGACTAGAACGTGGAAGCAGCCACGACGTGCATAGAGACTCAGAACTCCTACGATGCTTGTAATGTACTCTATTCTACAGATACTCGCCATTATTTTGGTCTCTATTACTTTTTTTAAGTGGTATTTTATATTTGAATGTACCCTCAAGATTTGTTTACACTGTAGATTCCCATGGCTTGGTGAGATCAGAGAAGGTTTGCAATAATATTTGCTCAATGAATAGAAAAATACATCACTCTCATCTGAGCATCTGGCTATGGCTCTACCTTTGGAGTTTTTTAGGTATATGCTTAATATTTGTCCATTCATTCGACATGCCCTGGCCTCAGATGAGGTGGGATTCACCCCTATTCCTTGGCTGAGGGCCATTGGCAGACCTCTTGCCCAGCTTGTCTGTATTCTATCCCCACTGGAAAACAAAGGAGATTCTGACACATAGTGCCTGAGTACTAGGCAATGTGTGACTGAAGGATGCATGTAAGTGTTCCAGCCACTGAGGACCTCACACACTGTCCCAGGATACAAAGAGAAAGACATAGAACCACAATACTCTCTGTGACAGTAAGAAGAGCAAGTGGAGTGCGTTTTGATCATGGAGAGAGAATAAAATTCAGAGTGTGCATGAGATCAGGGAAAGTGAAGGTAAAAAGTTTACTCTTGAGTATGTTATTCAAAAGGCGATACTGGGAAATCTTACATTCCAGGAACGTGGACTGACCTGATTAGAGGGAGTCAAACTGCAGCATGAAATGGTCCCATTTACCTTTTCTTTTGTTATTTGCTATGTCAGCTATACTTGCTCAGATGTTATGTGTCCATTCAGAAAGAGATTCAGATGACCATAGGCAAAAGCCTTCAATTCTCTGTTCTGGTTTCAGTTATAATTATCCCCTTTCCTGTTTGGAGTCTGGGTTCTTAGATAAGTCTCCTATTAATACCTTGGACATATTTTCCAAGCACATAATTATTTTCACTCTAAAAAGATATTGTGTTGAACTCACTCTGACTCCTCGTGCTTTTGGTACCCTGGCTATATTGCTGTTCCCTTACCACTTCAGCAAGGATACCTGCCTGATCTCCAAATTCAAACCCTTGCATTTTTTTTTTTTTTTCTGGAGTGTTTCTTTTGGCTTCTGGAACATATGGGAGGTTAACACTTAACACCTCATGGGGTAGCCCTCAACTATACATGGATGTGAGTTAATGTATAAAACCACAGTTTCATAGCCCCTCAAATAGAATAGAGATGTGTGCTCTATACAAGCTTCCAGAGTTTACCAAGTGGAATTGACCCGCATTAGTGTTGTCCAGAGGAACAGAATTAATAGGATAGATGTATATATAAAGGGGACTTTTTTAAGGAGTATTAACTCACATGATCACAAGATAAAGTCCCACAATAGGCCATCTGCAAGGTGAGGAGCAAGGAAGCCAGTCCGAGTCCCAAAACCTCAAAAGTGGGGAAGCCAGCAGTGCAGCCTTCAGTCTATGGCCGAAGGTCCATGAGTCCCTGGCAAATCATTGGTTGGTGTAGGTCAAATAGTCCAAAAACTGAAGAACTTGGAGTCCAATGTTTGAGGGCAGGAAGCATCCAGCATGGGAGAAAGATGTAGGCCTGAGGACTCAGCCAGTCTAGTCCTTCCACGTTCCTGTGCCTGCTTTTATCCTAGCTGTCCTGGCAGTTGATTAGATGGCACCCACTCAGATTGAGGGTAGGTCTGTCCCTCCCAGTCCACTGACTCAAATGTTAATATATATTGGCAACACCCTCACAGACACACCCAGGAACAATACTTTGTATCCTTGACTCCAACTGTGTTGACACTCAATATTAACCATCACAGTTGCCAATGGCAAAACTACTCTGACAGTGCACCCTGAAATGTTGCTTTCTCTTCCATTTATTTTTTTTTTTTACTTTTACTATTATATATGGTATGAATAGAGGTTTAGTGCAAAGAAACAATTCTCCCATTTCACTGCATCCCTGTTTACTAATTAGGTGTTTTTATTTTCCCATGCTGTTCCTCATATGCATTCATAACTGTATTTGTATTGATACTTATTTAATTTGTTATTTTTGTTACATAATATTTATTATTTGTGGTTGCATCATGTTCTTCTTGAATTGATATTCCTTTTATTTCTTGTATCTCCATTCACCTACCTGGGGTTACTTCAATTTCCACATCAACACCTTATACTTGAAATTTCATCTAATCTGTGCTTATAGGGGAATGAAAAACTAGACACTCAGGTTAAACATTTATTCTTTCTCCAAACACGGTAGATACCAACCCATGATACAGGTCTCTTGGGTGTTACCTGAGTCTGCCCAGAGAAGCACTAGGCAACTACTGCTCCACCACATATCTTAAAAACAAACAAACGAAAATGTGGATGTAGCTGATTCATGAAACTGTAACTAGTTCAAGGTAGAATTGTAATATTGCTGCTAAGGATCTATTGCTTTGATCTTTTACAAATTAAATGGACCTACTTTTTATTTATCCATGTCTCTAAATTGATTGAACAAATATATAACCAAATTAGCATGTGATGCCAAGAGAATCAGATCTAGATATACACATTATATTAGAATTCCTACCTCATTGGAAACCATCCATTTTTCATTGGTTTTAGTTTCTTCTTGGAAATTTCTGTGTGAGTATTTTCTTCCACGTGGCTGTGTATGATCTGCATTTTTCAAACAATCAATTCTAGGCTAAATGAAGTTGTTTTCAGTATATTTGTGAAGTTGCCTACCATTCATGTTTAATAAGAGTCAGAAAAACCATGGTGGCTGTGTGAAAAATGCAAGATCGCTTAACTCTTAAAAACTGTATAAATGTGAAAATGACCAAAAGGATAAGTGAAAATAATGGAGAAGCTCAGAGGTTGGTTTGCCTCTGAAACTGATGTAATAGTTCAAAGCGATTAAATTTATTAATTACCATTTACAAGCTCCATTTTATTTGAGCTACCCATTAATGTTGTAAATATAGCATGAAATAAATATGCTGGGAACATCCCTGGATTTTTTCTTTAATGATAGATTGAAGAAAGACTTGCTTCCTGTGAATGGGAGAAAAACACACCCATTAGCGCTATTCTTTGTGAAGAGAAAACCTCAGTTTTAGAGCTGTACTAGGATGAATGGCAATAAAGGTGATGTAACACAATTTTGCACTTTCTATTTTACTTTTGTAAGTTTAGGAAGGATGTTCCTTCTTGTGGGAAGAAGACCACGCACCAACAGAATGCAGGTGTGAGGAAACAAATTCTTCTGTGATTGGTTTTCTTGCCTTTCAATTTTTCTGAGATGTCTCCTGATGTCTTCACTCAGCCTTTCTTCCCAAGGCTAGACACCCATATTTCATTCATTTATTATATTTGTGAACTGTATTTCAGAACACCAAAATCTGGTCACTTCATTATGTACTCTTGTCTACCACTCAGAAGGAAACACTGATTTCTGGTATTGTCTGATGGCCGACTCTGATAGCAGGAAAGGTTTGCATTTACGACATCTGGATCCCTCCATCCAGCATTAAGAGAAATTGTGGCTCCTATCAGGGAGGGATAATGAGGCACAAGAGAGATGCTTGGGAAGAAAGATTTCAATAGGTAAATAGAAATTTGATTCTCATAAAATGAATATATTGCCTCACAGAGGCAGAATCGTAAGATGATCCCCAAGATTCCTGGTTTTTGGTGTGTGTTCACTTTCTCCCAGTTATTCAGTCAGGTACTAACGCAAGGGCTGCTGCAAAGGAATTTTGCAGGTGTCATTACGGTCCCAGATTCCCCCTCAAGAGAAGGCAGTTATCCTTGGTGAACTTAACCTAATCAGGCGAGCCCTTCGATGATATATTAGAATCTTCCTGGAAAGATATTTTAAATATGAGAAGAATTAGACAAAAGGGAGATTCTCCGTTGCTGGACTTGATGATGGTTGTATCTGTGCAGTAGTAGGAAAAGATAGGTGGCCTCTAGGAACTGATGGTGACTTTCAACCAAAAGTTAGCAAGAAGACTTGCACCTCAGTCCTACAGCTGCAAGGAACTGTATTCTTCCAACGACAGAATGAGCTAGTAATCAAGCTCTTCCCCAGAACCTCCAGATAGAATGCAGCCCATCTAACACCTTGAGTGCCTGCCCCTGAAGGGAGAACACAGTTGAGATCTGCCTAGACCTCTGACGCGTAGAACTCTAAGATAATAAATGGTGTGGATTTGAGCTGTTACATTTGTGATAATCTATTATGAAGCAATAGAAAATAAGTATACCCCCACAAACTCTGACAGAGAGTCACTCTCTTTCCTGGCCTAGCAAAGCACATGTCACTTGTTGTTACTGAGGTAGTTTGCCTGTGTGCTAGTTGCCCTCAATTAATCTTGAGAGCTTCTGCTCATACAAAATACACAGTAGCATATTAAGAGCCAGAATCTGGCATCAGACACTTTGAGTTTGGGTCCTGATTCTGCCACCTTCTATGTGTGTTACCTTAACCCTCTGGCTCTCGGTGTTATTATTTTTAAGTGGATAAAATAGCAGTACTCATAACCAAAAACTTATTTTCATGATATACACATAATGCTTAGCATGTACCTTTGCCCATGTTAAGGAACTAATAAAGTATAAATGAATGCACAACTTAATAGAATCTAAATTTTAAATTAGTGAGCATTTAGTGAATACTTTATTTCAGCCACACTGTAAAAAATATTTTTTTAAATGATAGGATGGAAAAATGTCAAACCCTTACTTGAAAAGCCCTTCTAATGAAATAGGATAAGCTGACACATCTGCAACTATATCACCAACTAATGTGGCCAGTAAAATAGTAATCATGAGATATACGTAGCTCTGAGGAAGGAATGATGCACTCCTGGCTTCAACGGAGGTAAGAAAGGGAAAGAAATGGCTTCCTTAGACATGTTGACATTTACCTTGGGATTTTTTTTTTAATACTTTAAGTTCTGGGATACATATGCAGAATGTGCAGGTTTGTTACATAGGTATACACGTGCTATGGTGATTTGCTGCACCCATCAACCCATCATCTACATTAGATATTTATCCTAATGCTATCCCTACCCTAGACTCCCACCCCCAGACAGGCCCCAATGTGTGATGTTCCTATCCCTGTGTCCATGTGTTATGATTGTTCAACTCCTCCTTATGAGTGAGAATGTGTGGTGTTTCGTGTTCTCTTCTTGTGTTAGGTTGCTGAGAATGTCCTTTTCAATGTCCCTGAAAAGGACATGAATGCATCCTTTCTTTATGGCTGCATAGTATTTTATGGTGTATATGTGCCACATTTTCCGTATCCACCCTATCATTGATGGCCATTTGGGTTGGTTCCAAGTCTTTGCTATTGTGAACAGTGCCACAATAAACATATGTGTGCATGTGTCTTTATAGCAGAATGATTTATACAGGCAACCTACAGAATGGTAGAAAATTTTTGCCATCTATCCATCTGACAAAGGGCTAATATCCAGAATCTACAAAGAACTTAAACAAATTTACAAGAAAAAAGAAAAATCCCATCAAAAAGTGGGCAAAGTATATGAACAGACACTTCTCAAAAGAAGACATTTATGCGGCCAACAAACATAGGAGCAAAAGTTCATCATCACTGGTCATTAGAGAAATGCAAATCAAAACCACAGTGAGATACTATCTCACACCAGTTAGAATGGTGATAATTAAAAAGTCAGGAAACAACAGATGCTGAAGAGGATGTGGAGAAAGAGGAATGCTTTTAAACTGTTGGTGGGAGTGTAAATTGTTCAACCATTGTAGAAGAAGTGTGCCGATTCCTCAGGGATCTAGAACCAGAAATACCATTAGACCCAGCAATCCCATTACTGGGTTTATACCCAAGGATTAAAACATGGATTTTAAAGAATGGATACATATTAGCCAAATAGTCAAAGACTAGAAAACATTCTAAGCAGACCAAGTCAATTATACAATTTTTTGAGATAATATTGTAGAAAATATTAGAACTTATTCAGGTTGTAGTGGCAAAAATAACACTTAACCAGTTTTTTTTTTTTTTAGTTTATAATATATTTCATGTTTATTAAATATTTTTATTAAAATTTTTCTAATATCTAGTACAAAGGGATAGTAAGTTAGGCAATTTCTATAAATAAACAGATGCACATATGCAACCTTAAATAATGCCTGGCTTTGTAAATATGAAAAGACATCAAAAGCAACCCATGGTCCAAAAAATATCCCATCTCTCTCTCTAGATACTTAGTCAACATCTGTTATCAACATGGATATTGAGTCTCACTGAAGAGGACTGAGTACAAACCCACATTGAAAATGTGCAAATTTCAAATGCCCTATTAAAATTACCCCAAAATGTTAATGGTTGTGGTGGAGTAGTGAATTATGAGTTTTTTTTTTCTTTTTTCCCCCATTTTCAACATTTTTTAAAGTTCTGTAGCAAAATAAACTTTAATAAATCATAGAAGTTTAGTCTTTGGCCTAGAAGGACTGATCTAACACTCCACATTCATGTTAAGATATCTCTTACGGCATATTTACCTTGCTTTAAATGTCCCTCCCTGCTTTCTTCTATTCCTCTCTCCTTCTCCCTCTGTCCCTTCTTCCTTATGTCCCTTCCTTCCTTCTTTCTTCCCCTCCTCCTTCTCCTCCCCATCGAAAATATCCAGTACAACATTAAACAGACACAATGAGATCTGACATTCTTATCTTGTTCCTGATCACAGGAGGAACACTCAGTCTTTCACCATTAAGGATGATGTTAGCTGTAGGCTTTTTCTAGATGCCGTTTATTACATTGAGGAAGTTCCCTTCTATTCCTATATACTGAGAATTTTTATGAGGAATGCATGTTGGATTCGTAAATACTTTCTCTGCATTTCTTGAGATGATCATATGGTTTTTCAAGTTTGTTACTAAATCGCATGGATTGATTTTTTCTCGTTGTTTTAAATACCTATAACATAAAGTTTACTATTTTAAATACATATAAATAAAATGGATTTACTATTTTAAATACATTTTAAATACATTAAATACATTTAAATATTTAATAAATACATGTATTAAATACATTCATAATGTTGGGCAATTATTACCCATATCCATCTCCATGACTCTTTTATCTTTAAAACTGAAACCTATACCCATTAAACAGTAACTCCCCATTTCCCCTACCCTCATCCCCTTGGTAACCACCATTCTAGTTTGCCTCTGTAATTTTTTTTTTTTTTATTAAAGCTCAAGTATATTATTCATCAAGGAAATGAGTATTAAAACATCTACAGGATGCTTACTTAGAGTAAAAATGCAAGTAATCAAATACAAGCATTGCTTGCCTGGGTAAGGAAATGATCACATAGGAAATGTTGGAGTCAGAATTTGCATCCCAATCTTAAAAGTCACTATACGCCTTAGATGGAAACAGTCATACTAAGAGAAACAATTCAAACAAGCCTCTCTTATGAGAGTCTGCGTCTTCTCTCCTAAACAATTATTTCAAGATGTGCTCATCCATGGAATTTGTCTCAAAGCTAGCCCTGTACATTTTCCAGTACCTTCTTCCTTGGCTTTCTCCTTTTGACCATGACTTGCTCTTCTGTTCTCCCTTTATCAAACTTTTCTGCCATATCAAAAAGATAAGAAACTATTTCCAACTTCTAACATGAAACTTTCACTTAAGGTGTCAAGTGTCCCTCTCCTCAAATATGCCATCTCCTATCATTGGACAAATGATATCAAACAAATATTCTTTGTTGATATGGCTGTAGTACTCCACACACCTGGGCATTACCCTGGCAAGAAGCCCTATTTGGAAGAGGCAAATGACTATAACTCTGTTATTTTCATTTCCTCTTTATTAGACTCTATTTGTAATTAAGACACAAGATATGGCAAATAGAGATTAAAAATAGTGATAAATCTGATAAGGCAAATTAGAAAACTTTGGATTTATAGCCAAAGCTGCTTGCTGATATTTCTTTTCTTTCTTTCTTTTTTTTTTTTTTAATTATACTTTAAGTTCTAGGGTACATGTACACAACATGCAGGTTTGTTACATATGTATACTTGTGCCATGTTGGTGTGCTGCACCCATCAACTCGTCAGCACCCATCAACTCGTCATTTACATCAGGTATAACTCCCAATGCAATCCCTCCCCCCTCCCCCCTCCCCATGATAGGCCCCGGTGTGTGATGTTCCCCTTCCAGAGTCCAAGTGATCTCATTGTTCAGTTCCCACCTATGAGTGAGAACATGTGGTGTTTGGTTTTCTGTTCTTGCGATAGTTTGCTGAGAATGATGGTTTCCAGCTGCATCCATGTCCCTACAAAGGACACAAATTCATCCTTTTTTATGGCTGCATAGTATTCCATGGTGTATATGTGCCACATTTTCTTAATCCAGTCTGTCACAGATGGACATTTGGGTTGATTCCAAGTCTTTGCTATTGTGAATAGTGCCGCAATAAACATATGGGTGCATGTGTCTTTATAGCAGCATGATTTATAATCCTTTGGGTATATACCCAGTAATGGGATGGCTGGGTCATATGGTACTTCTAGTTCCAGATCCTTGAGGAATCGCCATACTGTTTTCCATAATGGTTGAATTAGTTTACAATCCCACCAACAGTGTAAAAGTGTTCCTATTTCTCCACATCCTCTCCAGCACCTGTTGTTTCCTGACTTTTTAATGATTGCCATTCTAACTGGTGTGAGATGGTATCTCATTGTGGTTTTGATTTGCATTTCTCTGATGGCCAGTGAAGATGAGCATTTTTTCATGTATCTGTTGGCTGTATGAATGTCTGTCTTTGAGAAACGTCTGTTCATATCCTTTGCCCACTTTTGCATGGGGTTCTTTGTTTTTTTCTTGTAAATTTGTTTGAGTTCTTTGTAGATTCTGGATATTAGCCCTTTGTCAGATGAGTAGATTGCAAAAATTTTCTCCCATTCTGTAGGTTGCCTGTTCACTCTGGTGGTAGTTTCTTTTGCTGTGCAGAAGCTCTTTAGTTTAATTAGATCCCATTTGTCAATTCTGGCTTTTGTTGCCATTGCTTTTGGTGTTTTAGACATGAAGTCCTTGCCCATGCCTATGTCCTGAATGGTATCACCTAGGTTTTCTTCCAGGGTTTTTACGGTAGTAGGTCTAACATTTAAGTCTCTAATCCATCTTGAATTAATTTTCGTATAAGGAGTAAGGAAAGGATCCAGTTTCAGGTTTCTACTTATGGCTAACCAATTTTCCCAGCACCATTTATTAAATAGGGAATCCTTTCCCCATTTCTTGTTTTTGTCAGGTTTGTCAAAGATCGGATGGCTGTAGATGTGTGGTATTATTTCTGAGGACTCTGTTCCGTTCCATTGGTCTATATCTCTGTTTTGGTACCAGTACCATGCTGTTTTGGTTACTGTAGCCTTATAGTGTAGTTTGAAGTCAGGTAGTGTGATGCCTCCAGCTTTGTTCTTTTGACTTAGGATTGTCTTGGCAATGCGGGCTCTATTTTGGTTCCATATGAACTTTAAAGCAGGTTTTTCCAATTCTGTGAAGAAACTCATTGGTAGCTTGATGGGGATGGCATTGAATCTATAAATAACCTTGGGCAGTATGGCCATTTTCACGATATTGATTCTTCCTATCCATGAGCATGGTATGTTCTTCTATTTGTTTGTGTCCTCTTTGATTTCACTGAGCAGTGGTTTGTAGTTCTCCTTGAAGATGTCCTTTACATCCCTTGTAAGTTGGATTCCTAGGTATTTTATTCTCTTTGAAGCTATTGTGAATGGAAATTCGTTCCTGATTTGGCTCTCTGTTTGACTGTTACTGGTGTATAAGAATGCTTGTGATTTTTGCACATTAATTTTGTATCCTGAGATTTGCTGAAGTTGTTTATCAGCTTAAGGAGATTTTGGGCTGAGACAATGGGGTTTTCTAAATATACAATCATGTCATCTGCAAACAGGGACAATTTGACTTCTTCTTTTCCTAACTGAATACCCTTGATTTCTTTCTCTTGCCTGATTGCCCTAGCCAGAACTTCCAACACTATGTTGAACAGGAGTGGTGAGAGAGGGCATCCCTGTCTTGTGCCAGTTTTCAAAGGAATTTTTCCAGTTTTTGCCCATTCAGTATGATATTGGCTGTGGGTTTGTCATAAATAGCTCTTATTATTTTGAGATACGTTCCATCAATACCGAATTTATTGAGCATTTTTAGCATGAAGTGCTGTTGAATTTTGTCAAAGGCCTTTTCTGCATCTATTGAGATAATCATGTGGCTTTTGTCTTTGGTTCTGTTTATATGCTGGATTACATTTATTGATTTGCGTATGTTGAACCAGCCTTGCATCCCAGGGATGAAGCCCACTTGATCATGGTGGATAAGCTTTCTGATGTGCTGCTGGATCCAGTTTGCCAGGATTTTATTGAGAATTTTTGCATCGATATTCATCAGGGATCAGGGATATTGGTCTAAAATTCTCTTTTTTTGTTGTGTCTCTGCCAGGCTTTAGTATCAGGATGATGTTGGCCTCATAACATGAGTTAGGGAGGATTCCCTCTTTTTCTATTGATTGGAATAGTTTCAAAAGGAATGGTACCAGCTCCTCCTTGTACCTCTGCATCTATTTGATTCTTCTCTCTTTTCTTCTTTATTAATCTTGCTAGCGGTCTATCAATTTTGTTGATCTTTTCAAAAAACCAACTCCTGGATTTATTGATTTTTTTGGAGAGCTTTTTGTGTCTCTATCTCCTCCAGTTCTGCTCTGATCTTAGTTATTTCTTGCCTTCTGCTAGCTTTTGAATGTGTTTGCTCTTGCTTCTCTAGTTCTTTTAATTGTGATGTTAGAGTGTCCATTTTGGATCTTTCCAGCTTTCTCTTGTGGGCATTTAGTGCTATAAATTTCCCTCTACACACTGCTTTAAATGTGTCCCAGAGATTCTGGTATCGTTGTTCTCATTGGTTTCAAAGAACATGTTTATTTCTGCCTTCATTTCGTTATGTACCCAGCAGTCATTCAGGAGCAGGTTATTCAGTTTCTATGTAGTTGAGCGGTTTTGATTGAGTTTCTTAGTCCTGAGTTCCAGTTTGATTGCACTGTGGTCTGACAGTTTGTTATAATTTCTGTTCTTGTACATTTGCTGAGGAGTGCTTTATTTCCAATTATGTGGTCAGTTTTGGAATAAGTTTGATGTGGTGCTGAGAAGAATGTATATTCTGTTGATTTGGGGTGGAGAGTTCTGTAGATGTCTATTAGGTCTGCTTGCTGCAGAGATGAGTTCAGTTCCTGGATATCCTTGTTACTTTCTGTCTCGTTGATCTGTCTAATGTTGACAGTGGGGTGTTGAAGTCTCCCATTATTATTTTATGGGAGTCTAAGTCTCTGTAAGTCTCTAAGGACTTGCTTTATGAATCTGGGTGCTCCTGTATTGGGTGCATATATATTTAGGAGAGTTAGCTCTTCCTGTTGAATTGATCCCTTTACCATTACGTAATGGCCTTCTTTGTCTCTTTTGATCTTTGATGGTTTAAAGTCTATTTTATCAGAGACTAGGATTGAAACCCCTGCTTTTTTTTGTTCTCCATTTGCTTAGTAGATCTTCCTCCATCCCTTTATTTTGAGCCTATGTATGTCTCTGCATGTGAGATGGGTCTCCTGAATACAGCAAACTGATGGGTCTTGACTCTTTATCCAATTTGCCAGTCTGTGTCTTTTAATTGGAGCATTTAGTCCATTTACATTTAAAGTTAATATTGTTATGTGTGGATTTGATCCTGCCATTATGATATTAACTGGTTATTTTGCTCGTTAGTTGATGCAGTTTCTTCCTAGCCTCGATGGTCTTTACATTTTGGCATGTTTTTGCAATGGCTGGTACCGGTTGTTCCTTTCCATGTTTAGTGCTTCCTTCAGGGTCTCTTGTAAGGCAGGCCTGGTGGTGACAAAATCTCTAAGCATTTGCTTATCCGTAAAGGATTTTATTTCTCCTTCACTGATGAAACTTAGTTTGGCTGGATATGAAATTCTGGGTTGAAAATTCTTTTCTTGAAGAATGTTGAATATTGGCCCCCACTCTCTTCTGGCTTGTAGAGTTTCTGCCAAGAAATCTGCTGTTATTCTGATGGGCTTCCCTTTGTGGGTAACCCAACCTTTCTCTCTGGCTGCCCTTAACAGTTTTTCCTTCATTTCAACTTTGGTGAATCTGGCAATTATGTGTCTTGGAGTTGCTCTTCTGGAGGAGTATCTTTGTGGCATTCTCTGTATTTCCTGAATTTGAATGTTGGCCTGCCCTACTAGGTTGGGGAAGTTCTCCTGGATGATATCCTGAAGAGTGTTTTCCAACTTGGTTCCATTTTCCCCCTCACTTTCAGGCACCCCAATCAGACGTAGATTTGGTCTCTTTACATAATCCCATACTTCTTGCAGGCTTTGTTCATTTCTTTTTCTTCTTTTTTCTTTAGGTTTCTCTTCTCGCTTCATTTCATTCATTTGATTCTCAATCACTGATACTCTTCTTCCAGTTGATCGAGTCAGTTACTGAAGCTTGTGGATTTGTCACGTATTTCTCGTGTCATGGTTTTCATCTCTGTCAGTTCGTTTATGGCCTTCTCTGCATTAATTATTTAGTTATCGATTCTTCCACTCTTTTTTCAAGATTTTTAGTTTCTTTGCGCTGGGTACGTAATTCCTCCTTTAGCTCTGAGAATTTTGATGGACTGAAGCCTTCTTCTCTCATCTCATCAAAGTCATTCTCCATCCAGCTTTGATCCGTTGCTGGCGATGAGCTGCATTTCTTTGCAGGGAGAGATGTGCTCTTAGTTTTTGAATTTCCAGCTTTTCTGCCCTGCTTTATCCCCATCTTTGTGGTTTTATCTGCCTCTGGTCTTTGATGATGGTGACGTACTGATGGGGTTTTGGTGTGGGTGTCCTTCCTGTTTGATAGTTTTCCTTCTAACAGTCAGGACCCTCAGCTGTAGTCTGTTGGAGATTGCTTGAGGTCCACTCCAGACCCTGTTTGCCTGGGTATCAGCAGCAGAGGCTGCAGAAGATAGAATATTGCTGAACAGCGAGTGTCCCTGTCTGATTCTTGCTTTGGAAGCTTCCTCTCAGGGGTGTACTCCACCCTGTGAGGTGTGGGGTGTCGGTCTGCCCCTAGTGGGGAATGTCTCCCAGTTAGGCTACTCAGGGGTCAGGGACCCACTTGAGCAGGCAGTCTGTCCCTTCTCAGATCTCAACCTCTGCGTTGGGAGATCCACTGCTCTCTTCAAAGCTGTCAGACAGACTCGTTTGCATCTGCAGAGGTTTCGGCTGCTTTTTGTTGTTGTTGTTTAGCTGTGTCCTGTCCCCAGAGGTGGAGTCTACATAGACTGGCAGGCCTCCTTGAGCTGCTGTGAGCTCCACCCAGTTCAAGCTTCCCAGCGGCTTTTTTTTTTTTAACCTACTTAAGCCTCAGCAGTGGCGGACCCCTTCCCCCAGCCTCGCTGCTGCCTTGCAGTTAGATCGCAGACTGCTGTGCTAGCAATGAGGGAGTCTCCATGGATGTGGGACCCTGCCGCCCAGGTGTGGGATATAATCTCCTGGTGTGCCCGTTTGCCAAGACCCTTGGTAAAGCGCAGTATTGGGGTGGGAGTTACCCGATTTTCCAGGTGTTGTTTGTCTCAGTTCCCTTGGATAGGAAAAGGAATTCCCGGCCGGGCGCGGTGGCTCAAGCCTGTAATCCCAGCACTTTGGGAGGCCGAGACGGGTGGATCACGAGGTCAGGAGATCGAGACCATCCTGGCTAACACGGTGAAACCCCATCTCTACTAAAAATACAAAAAGCTAGCCGGGCGAGGTGGCGGGTGCCTGTAGTCCCAGCTACTCAGGAGGCTGAGGCAGGAGGATGGCGTGAACCCGGGAGGCGGAGCTTGCAGTGAGCTGAGATCCGGCCACTGCACTCCAGCCCGGGTGACAGAGCAAGACTCCGTCTCAAAAAAAAAAAAAAAGGAACAGGAATTCCCTTCCCCCTTGTGCTTCCCAGGTGAGGCGATGCCTCGCCCTGCTTCAGCTCTCGCTGGTCAGGCTGCAGCAGCTGACCAGCACCCATTGTCCAGCACTCCCTAGTGAAATGAACCCAGTACTTTAGTTGAAAATGCAGAAATCACCTGTCTTCTGTGTCGCTCGCGCTGGGAGCTGGAGACTGGAGCTGTTCCTATTCAGCCATCTTGCTCCGCCCCTCCCACTTAACCAGGCTAAGGTTACAAGATGATTTATTGAATTATTTTAAAGCATATCTGAAGGAGAATCTCACTTTAGGCATGGTGAAATTCAGGGGCTTATGCAATGTTGTGAGGGACTTCCCCACTCTCCCCCTACTTCCATCCCTACCTCCCCTCTCTTCCTTTGCTCTTATTTTTCCCTGCTCCCTCTCCGCTCTTCCTCAGCTTTTCTCCTAGCATTTTAACTTTTTTCTCAGGCAGAATCACTTCAGCTGGTGGAAATTATGGTTTATAATTCTATGCCTAGATCCTAATGATTGACAAGCTAGAAAAAAGAACGACTTTCTGTTTCCCAACAACCATGCACCAGTTTTCAAAAACAACCTCCGCTGGCCTTTATCTGCCTACCTCAAATTCTACTGTGTGGCCTACTCATGTCCGACACTCATGTTGGTGGAGGGCAAGCAAGGTATTGCAACTGACAATCTCCAGGAAAGCACATAAAATGGGGGATGAATGGCTCAACTATCCAAAGGACCGCTTAGGCTAGTCACTAAGTTAAATGCATGGAGGAAAGGTGAATTAGGAAAACTAACCAGAAGAAAGGGGAATCAATTTTGGCCAAGTGGAAACATATAGAAAATGTAAAAGATTTTGTATCATTGGAGCCCAAAGTGGGAAGAGTTGAGGTGGAAGGCAGTAAACTAGAAATGGGTCAAATTGTGCTGTATCTTACACCACACTAAAAAGTTTCAACTTCATTCTGCAGGTAATGTGGCATCTAAGGACTCTAATTAGTGTAAATAATTGGTTGAATTTTGGTTTCAAACTATGATATTGATTTCCTGGTGGAGAATGAACATGGCTGATGTTTGCCAGGGTTTTTGGAAGCCACACAATACCAGCAGCTCTCAGTCCAAACTAAGGTAACGGCACTCAGAAATGGAAGTCCAAAGACAAGCCCTATAGGAACTACTCACCATTTCACTGGCCTTCCACTTAACATTCAACATCTTTAAATGCACAGCTGCATGCAGTCACATCTTCTAACACAAAGGTCAACATGAAATAGTACTCTCAAGTAGCACATCAAAACAGCTTTTTGAGATTTGGCATAATTGCTTGCTTAAGTGCTTGTATATTACATGATCTTGCTTTCAGAAGTCCAACATTGCTGCCAATTCTCCTTTTTTTACAATTTCTTTTCTAAAATTTTGCTAACTTCCGATAGCTAAAGATTTCTTTTGTGCAGGAGAGCCTCCAGACTATTATTATTTTAGAATTTTAATTTCAGTGTCTCTGCATAATTTTATACCTTGAAAAATTCATTCAGGGTAAAAAAAAACTGCTGCATGAGCCAGATCTTTGTATTCATTTGTTCTTTACTTCACTAATACAGTCATTCACCAACTTATTCATCATCCATCCGCTGTGTACAAGGCTCTATAAAATGTAGTGTGGTTTCCAAGATGGAAAAAACCAAGTGTCCAACTATTGAGAATTTAGAGTGTATTGGAGAAGTGGCAAGGTGTTCTCCATGATTTTCTATAAGGGAAAAAGGAGCCAAGATCAAACCCTACCATAAAAAAGTGTAATATCTGAAAGCTATTGCAAGATTTCTTTTTTTATAATGGGTGAATATTGCAGAATAGAAAAAAAAATGCTTTTGCCTGAAACTTGTTGCCCAAGGCACACGTAGACTCACAAAGTCTCAAAACAGTTCAGTCATTTTCTTACAACCTGTCACAGGTGGGATTCTTCAGAAAATTGACTCACATGGAGATCTGCATGAGGAAAGGTTATTAGGAGGTCCTCTTGGAGTTAGCATCTGTGGAAGATAAGGGAAATATGCAGAACTGAAGAGAGAGAGGTCAAGGAAAGATTCGGACTCGCGGGACACCTTACCCAGCTGTGTGGGGAGTTCTGCAGATGGGACCACCCTTCAGGGCTGTCCTGTGTTGGAGTAAGAAGGCCAGGTCTTTGCACCCCTGTTTTAATCAGTCATTGAATACTGGCCACCCCAGAAAGGCTGTAACCTTGAGCAAATGGCCTCTTCAAGTGAGACAGTCCTCATGGGAGGCTGATAATTCAGGGTTATCTGCTGGAAGTTCTCCTGGCACCTGGTTTATGAAGTTCTTTATTTCTGAATCAGGATCTGTGTACCCCATTATAACATCCACTATACCAACATTGTCTGCGAGATTATGTAGATGTTAGATGGAAATACTAACTTTTGTACTGTGTAAAATCAGTTTTCACTGAGCATTTACTTAGGCTAGGAACCAAAGTTAAATGCATGGAGGAAAA
Source organism: Trachypithecus francoisi (assembly GCF_009764315.1). Classification (NCBI taxonomy): domain Eukaryota; kingdom Metazoa; phylum Chordata; class Mammalia; order Primates; family Cercopithecidae; genus Trachypithecus; species Trachypithecus francoisi. The sequence goes on along the minus strand of NW_022681454.1, from coordinate 10,885,814 downwards.
GGTCCCTGAATCAGTAGCACCTGCACAGGATGCTTCTATGAGCATGATTTAATCTTTTATTATGCTTTGCTACTAAAATTTGCACAGGATGCTTCTATGAGCAGGATTTAATCTTTTATGCTTTGCTACTAAAATTAGGAATTGGTAAAATTAGAATTTTTAGTATGAGTTTTATCCTGATACACACCCCAACTCTCCCAATATGTCAACCATAACTTAATTTCAAATCCAATTCTTGAACCTCAACACTAAGCCAAAATACTACTAACACTAACTAAATTTATTAAGCATTTGCTCTGTGCCATGTACTATTCTGAGCACTTTTACATGCAGTAACTCATTTCAGCCTTACAGAGATTACCAGAGATTTACTGGTGTGTATGATATGATCTTCAGCTTATAAATGAAGAAACCAAGGTACACATGGGTTCAAGCACTCTTCTACTTAAGACAATTGAAATTTGAAGCTTAAATACATTCTCTACCATTGAGGACCTCAGCATTATAGAATCTTGTAGTTGAAGGATTGTATTAATAGCTAAGGGGTTTCTTTTTTTAAAAGAGGAGAAAAATATGGAAAGTAAATAATTTCCAAAAAATATCTGTTACATGTTGACTTCAACTAGATACACCTATATAAAACATAAATATATGTGTCATTTCAAATTTTAAGCAGGACAAGTTACTTCTGCTGAATCCTAATTCACCCATGGTTATATTTTGAGTTCTAGATTTACACATTTTCGGATAAAAATATTAATTATAAATATAACATGCAAAATATTATTCTACTTCTGCATGATTTTTCACCTTAAAAAAATCTCCAAAATTGTTTCTAATGTGAAAAATTTTTTCTCCAAAAATTGTTTTCCTGTGAAAAATGTCCAAATCCTCCCTTCAGGGTTTGAAAGTTTTCCAAAAACTTGAATTCTTCTTGCCAGAAGGCAGATTTTCAAGAGAAAAACAAATGCATAATAATGGGGGATGTCTATGTAATTTTTTTTATTATTAAAAAAATAAATAAAAAATTGTTAGTAGTGGCTGAAAACTTTATCTTATTTTACCAGAACTGTTTATGAGTCATATTAAATTTTATTCTGTCATTAGTCAAGGCATGCTTTTTTCAGCTTTCCAAAAATCCTTGAATAAATGATGGACTGACTGACCTTACTCTGTGAATTCACTCAACAAGCAAAGCACTTACCATGTGCTGTGGGTGCTGTTAGGTCCTGTGGCTCAGAGGTCCCCAAATGTTTTGGCACCAGGGATCTATTTCATGGAAGACAATATTTCCATGGACTGGGGACAGGGGATGGTTTCAGGATGATTCAAGCACATTACATTACATCTGTTTTGTACTTTCTTTCTATTATTATTACATTGTCATATATAATTAAATAATTATACGGCTCACTGTAATATAGAATCAGTGGGAACCCTGAGCTTGTTTTCCTGCAACCAGACAGTCCCATCTAGGGGTGATGGTAGACAGTGACAGATCATCAGGCATTAGATTCTCATAAGAAGCATGCAACCCAGATCCCTCACAGGCACAGTTCACAAGAGGGTTTTTGCTCCTATGAGAATCTAGTGTCACTGCTGGCTGACCTAACAGGAGGCGGAACTCAGGCACTAACATGAGCAGTAGGGAATAGCTGTAAATACAGATGAGGCTTCACTTGCTCAACTGTGGCTCACTTCCTGATGTGCAGTCCAGATCCTAACAGGCCATGGACTGGTTGGGGACCCTTGCTGTGGATGCGCATGGAAACAAAGTAGAAGCTCTGCCCTAAGTAGTTCGTGATCAATTGAAAAGAGACATGTAATAAAATAATTAGAATAAAGTGACAAATAATATTCATATCTAAAAAGCATTTTTAGAATAATGGAATGAGAAATGAGTAATTCAAAATAAAGACCAGTAAAATAGCAGAGTTTTATTTCATTATCCGAGCATTCTTAAATTTTCTTTGTTTATTCCTCATTTGTATCAGTAGTCAATAGATTTTTCTTTAAAAAGTCAGATAGTAAATATTTTAAGCTTTGTGCCCCATAAGATTTCTGTGGGAACTATGCAGTTCTTCCATTGTAGGGCAAAAGCAGCCATAGATAATATGTAAACAAATGAATGATGATGTCTTCCAGTAAATCTTTATTCCTAAACTAGGCAGCAGTCTGGATTTGGTCAATGGGCTACAACGTACCTATCCTAGTTCTATATGAGCTTAAATTTTGGTGTCCTGTAATCCCAACACTTTGGGAGGCTGAGGCAGATGGATCACTTGAGGTCTAGAGTTTGAGACCAGCCTGGACAACATGGGTGAAACCCCATCTGTACTGAAAATACAAAAATTAGTTGGGTGTGGTGGCAAGTGCCTGTAATCCCAGCTTCTCGGGTGGCTAAGGCATGAGAATTGCTTGAAACCCAGAGGCAGAGGTTGCAGTGAGCCGAGATCATGCCATTACACTCCAGCCTGGGTGACAGAGTGAGACTCCATGTCAAAAACAAGTAAATAAAATAAAATAAATAAATGTTGGTTTCCTCAATTTGTGAATTATTTTCTTCTCACTCTATATTCCCCCCTTGGGTGTTGCCACCTACTTCCATGGTTTCAAAGGCCATCTGTTTTCCAAGATACTCCAAATGCATACTTCAGACTTGATGCATCTTGTAACATCCAGACCCATTTAACTAGGTTCCTGATGAACATTGTTTTCCTAGACTGGCTCACATTTCTGTCAAAATTAAGAGAGTTCGGCCGGGCGCGGTGGCTCAAGCCTGTAATCCCAGCACTTTGGGAGGCCGAGACGGGCGGATCATGAGGTCAGGAGATCGAGACCATCCTGGCTAACACAGTGAAACCCCGTCTTTACTAAAAAATACAAAAAAAACCGAGCCGGGCGAGGTGGCGGGCGCCTGTAGTCCCAGCTACTCGGGAGGCTGAGGCAGGAGAATGGCGTAAACCCGGGAGGCGGGGCTTGCAGCGAGCTGAGATCCGGCCACGGCGCTCCAGCCTGGGCGACAGAGCGAGACTCTGTTTCAAAAAAAAAAAAAAAAAAAAAAAATTAAGAGAGTTCATCTCACCATCTCCACTAAGCCTCTCACCCAGGCCTTGCTCTGAATACCTTTCTCTTTTTCCAAAAATAGCACTTCTAGCCACCTTTTATTTATTAATTCTCCAAACTGCTTCCACATTTTTATCTTTTTTCTTTTCTTTTTCCATTCATCTATTTGCTTAAGCGAGAAAACTAAAAGCCAGACATAACACCTCCTTCTCCATTACTCCCCATATTAGGTTTTCAAATTCAGTTAAGTATAGCTCTAAAATAGCTCTCAACTATAATCCCCTCTCTATATCACCACTTTCACACCACTGCCATACCAAGTTACCACCACTTCTGGCATGGACCACCTTGATGCCTTTGTAAAGGGTTTCTCAGAATCCAGTAATCCACTCTTACGCTCTTCTACTACATGTTTTTTTTTTTTTTTTTTTTGAGGCGGAGTCTCGCTCTGTCGCCCAGGCTGGAGTGCAGTGGCGCAATCTCGGCTCACTGCAAGCTCCGCCTCCTGGGTTTACGCCATTCTCCTGCCTCAGCCTCCCAAGTAGCTGGGACTACAGGCGCCCGCTACCTCGCCCGGCTAGTTTTTTGTATTTTTAGTAGAGACGGGGTTTCACCATGTTAGCCAGGATGGTCTCGATCTCCTGACCTCGTGATCCGCCCGTCTCGGCCTCCCAAAGTGCTGGGATTACAGGCTTGAGCCACCGCGCCCGGCCTCTTCTACTACATGTTATATCCATTCTAGAATTTCTTTTTTATGGGGGGAGGGAGACAGGGTCATGCTCTGTCATCTAGGTTGGAGTACAGTGGTGCGATCCTAGCTCACAGCAGCTTCAGCCTCCCAGGCTCAAGTGATCCTCTCACCTCAGCCTTCCAAGTAACTGAGATTACAAGCATAAGCCACCATCCCCAGTTAATTTTTAAATGTTTTGTAGAGAAGGAGCCTTGCTACATTGCCCAGACTGGTCTTGAACTGCTGGCCTCAAGTGATTCCCCTGCCTTGGCCTCCCAAATCACTGGGATTACAGGTGTGACCCACTGTGTCCAGCCTCCAAAATGACCTTTTTGATAAGACCTCTGATTATGGTCATCCCTGCTTTAAACCTGTCAAAAGATTCCTTGGGCTCTATGGATAGGTCCACATCCTTATTACTCTTCCCACACTGTATCCTTAGCTCATAACCATGTTTATTAGTTTCCTATGACTATTATAAAAATAACCAGAAATCTAGTGCCTTAACACACATTTATTAACGTACAGCTCTACAACCCAGACATCTGAAATGGTACTCAAAGCTAAAATCAAGATTGGAAGGGCTGTGTTCTTTCTGGAGGCTCAGAGGAGAATTCATTACCAGGCATTTTTCGGTTTTTAGAGGCCCCATATTTACTGCTGTGTGGCCTTCAGTTAGTAATCATGTATTTCCGATCTCTGCTTCCAGTGTCACATCTTCTCTTGCTCTGCCTCTCCTGCCTTGTATAAGGACTCTGTGATTCCATAGAGCCTGCCTGGGTAGTCCAGGATAACCTCCTCATTCCAACATTGATCTTCACTTAGTCACATGCGTGGTGTTTCTTTGCCAAAAAGTTAGCATGGCCACAGGTGCTGGAGATTAGAGCATAGGCTTCTTATGGGGGCCGCTCTTCTGCAAACCAAACTTCATCTCTCAATTTTCAGGTTCCTAACACGCTGGCCTTCACTATCTCATTGAAAGCAACTATTTTCTTCACCTCCTCCAAGTCGTCTGTACATGATATGTCCTCTCTCTGAAATTCTCTTCCTTCATCTCTGCCTTTGGCTAACTCCCAATGACCCTTAAGACATTAGTATACATATTTCTTCTCCAGAGAGAAACTTTATTTGACCCTCTTAATCCCTTTAAAGTTAAGTTAACCTTAATTTGTTCTCTTATATCCTCCTATATTTTTGTTTTCACATGTTTCAGAGTTGAACTTAAATTCCAGCATAATTATTTCTTTGAGGTCTGGGCACTCCATTAGATTGTAAGCTTACTAAGGGCAAGAGCACTGTCCGTATTTACCACATGTTATATAAGCACCTACCACATTGTACCTGCTCACCAAATATGAATGGAATTAGTCAACAGTTTGATAAAAAATATCAATTTATTAAAACATTAATATTTCAAAAAGGGTCATGAAATATTACCCTTTGATCATAATTTTAAATGATGACTAATTTTAAAGACAGACTATCAGGGGATCAAGATATGTTTTAGGAGAGAGGATCATCTTTTGTAAAAGTTTGAGTAAGAGGACATTGTTCAGGGATTACAAATAATTTGAAAAGACTGGAAGATACATTGCCATAGTTGGTGGTGGCAAAAGTAGGACTAAGACGTAAATAGAGACCAGATCATAAACTGTCTGTAACATTTAAGATGCCATCAGTGGCAAATAATAGGTAACCTAACCTACGGCACTTAAGGAATACAGGATTCTAACCAGTGTCTGAAAGTAAACTGTCCTAGATCAGATTCAGTAGCTCAAAAGTATTAGGGTACTGGGTTTCAATCTTGGGCATTCTCTTGGTTTTTCCCTCATTGTTGCAATGGCTGCCATAGCAACAAACATTCTTAGAGTCCCTCAGAACAGGCCGGGCGCGGTGGCTCAAGCCTGTAATCCCAGCACTTTGGGAGGCCGAGGCAGGCGGATCACGAGGTCAGGAGATTGAGACCATCCTGGCTAACACTGTGAAACCCCGTCTCTACTAAAAAAAAAAAAAAAAAATACAAAAAACTAGCCGGCGAGGCGGTGGGCACCTGTAGTCCCAGCTACTTGGGAGGCTGAGGCAGGAGAATGGCGTAAACCCAGGAGAGGAGCTTGCAGTGAGCTGAGATCCGGCCACTGCACTCCAGCCTGGGCAACAGAACGAGACTCCGTCTCCAAAAAAAAAAAAAAAAAAAAAAAGAGTCCCTCAGAACAATGTCCCAGATATGGAGGGAGAGAATGGGAGAAAAAGGCTTCTGACTTGCATTAAGCTCATCTTTTTTTGTAAAGCAGAAAAAAATATTTCCAGAAGCTCCCAGTAGATTTTTCATTTTGTTTAGGGATACCTGTTTAGCAAATAAAAATACAAGATGCTGAGTTAAATTTGAATTTCACATAAGCAATAATACTGTTTAGTGTAAAAATCAGAACATACTTATACTAACAAAAAGTTACTTATCTGAGATTAGGATTTTACTGAGTACTATGTATTTTATCTGGAAATTCTACTCTTATTTCAATAGTGAGAGCAGGATTATTTATGCTCAGCCCTAGACTACTCACAGGTAAATATTAATGCAGATGCCATGATGAGCTTAGTTTCCTGGGCCTGGGCACATTGCCAAAATATGGGTGTAGTTAGCAAAGTCAGGAAAGACTGGTTGTTACCTGAGTACAAACTGTGTCAGCCACAAGTTCTGTGTAAATTGGTAAGGTGGTTTTATTCCTGTCTGTAGATGATGTGGAAGTGTTGAAGGATTTAAGCAAAGAAATGATATAATTAGTTTGGAAATTCGTGTAAAGATATCTTCTCTGGTAATGTGCAGATTGGTAAAATTAGAGGAAGAGATATCAGATAAGAAGCTATGACATTAGATGTGTTAAAGAATTATGAAGGCACTTGAACCTAAGAAATAGCAGAAGGAATTTAGAAATATGTAAGAGGATTATATATGCATATTTATTGACAATAGTTTTCAAGGTTTCAGACTTTGGAATAGAAATGTTTTTGCATTATATTTTGGCTTTGCTGTAAAATATGTGTGTAAGTTTCTTTATCTTACTGGCCTTAGTTTCCTTATCTCTAAACATGAAGATAATAAAACTGTGTGATTTATTATGGCATTGAATGAGGTTTCAATTAGTCAGGGTTCTCCAGAGGACACACACACACACACACACAGTGTGCATGTATATATATTCTGCCCACTTTTTATATAAACATTTGCGTGTGTGTGTGTGAAAGGGTGTTTATTAGGAAGAACTGGCTCACATGATTACAAAGTCCCATGAGAAGTGATTACAAGGTGGAGGATGAGAGAAGCCTGTAGCATGGCTCCCCAGGAAGCTAGTAGCATGTCTCAGTCCAACTCCAAAAGCCTCAAAACCAGGAAAGGTAACAGGACAGCTTCCAGTCTGAAGCTGAGCGCCTGAGAGCCCCTGGAAGGTTTCAGGTGGATCCCAGAGTCCAAAGGTCAAAGAACCTGGAGTTTGTTGTCCACAGTCAGAACGATAAAAAGACTTACTGCTCTGGAAGACAGAGACAGAGAGAGAGAGAGAGATACACAAAAAGGAAGCCAAGTAACCTTACTGCCCTCTTTCTTTTGCCTGCATTGTTCTATTAATAGCTGCACTCATGGTAGATTGGATGATGCATAGCCACACTGAGGGTAGTCATCTCCTCTCAACCCACTGACTCACTTGTCAATTTACTTTGAAAATTCCCTCACAGACACACCCAGAAACAATGCTTCACCAGCCATCTGGGTATCCTTAAATCCAGTCTAGTTGACTGACAACTAATATTAAAAACAAAATGAGCCTAATATGCGTTTAATGGATGTTAGCTGCCTTTATTATTTTGGTTTTACTGTTAGTTTTGTTACGTATTACGACAGATATGATACAGCATTGAAGATAAAAGATAAAAATTCTCCCCAACCTGCTCTACCCATGATCTTTCCCATCTCAGGTGATAACAACTGCTTCCTTCCAGATGCTCAGAACAAAAACTTTATTGTCACCACTGATGTCTCTTTCTCTTACATTCTATATTCAATTTGGGGGGGATTCCTTCTGGCACTCAGAATATATTCAAAATGCATCCAGAATTCTGCCATTGCTCACCACTTCCCCTGCTGACCCTCTGGTCTGAGCTGCCATTATCTCAGTGGATTGGGGTGAGTATTGCTCTAACAGACTTCCCTGCTTGTACTCCAGTTCCCTGTTGTCCATGCTCAGCACAGGGGCCAGGGTGCTTAACCATTAGGTCAGATTTTACTGCTTTTTGCTCATTCCTGCAATGGCTTCCCACTGTACTAAAAATAATAGCCAAACTATTTAAACTACATGACTGATCCCCTGTTTGTTCGCCGACTTCACCAGCTATGGCTCCTTTGCTAACTCCACTTGGTCCTGGTTGATCTGTCTGCCCAGGCTACTCTTTCTGCAGATATTTAAATACCTCATTGTTTAACTCCTTCGAATTTTCCTCAAATCACACCCACTCAATGAACCCAACTTCAGCTACATTATTAACAATGTCAAACAACTATCACCACCCAACGTGCCATTCACTATTCCCTTCAACTATTCTGACTTTTTGTCTGTTTGTTTTTCCCATGGCCGTGATTGTATTCTAATTTACAACATAGTTTACTTATTTGTTGTAATTATTGTTGGTTATGTGACTCTTCCTCTCTAGTTAGAATGTTGGTCATCTTTATATGTTTTGTCCAATGACATATCAGAGCACCCAAAACAATGGGTTTTGGGTATTCAATACAATGCAATGACTAGTAGGTACTCAATAAATATTGGTTAAAAATACTAAGTTTTTACCATATGTGGTCGCATATATGTCATTCACTCTTGCTCTCTATGTTTTAAAAACAAATAACTATTAAATACTTATTCTGTGTTAGGCATAGTTCTGACTGTTTTACATGTCATTGAATGCTTACAAGAATTTTGTGGTATGCATCTTTCCATAGCAGTGAAAAACACGGTGGCTAAAGGCAGAAATTAGGGATATAGCACAGCAGAGAAAAATCTCAGAATTTCAAATTATTATGCATGGATGTAAGTCTTGGCTCTGCCACTTACTGCGTGTAATGCCTTGAGCAAGTGACATAACCCCCTCTTGCCTCAGTACCTAGACTTTCTCATTGGGGAAACCAATACAGTCTATTGTAGTACAGCCCTCATAATATCATTATTACTGTAATGGAGTTAACACATCTAAAGTGTTAGAATGACGTCTGGAACACAGTATACACTAAACTAATGTAAGCTGTTATTCTTACAATTAATATTTTGTCACTTTTTCACATTATGGACCTGAGACTTAGAGAAGCCAATTAACTTGGCCAAGGTCACATAGATAGTAAAGAGGCATTTAGGCCTTTGACCCCAAAACTGTGCTTTTAACCACCATGCAACAAGAAACACAAAAAGAAAAATCTTTTGGGGGGAAATATAATGAGTTGAAATATGAATTTTTGTATCTTCACCCCAGGATATTTTCCACCTAAATTTAGACTTCCTAGAAAATATCAAATTTCTAGCTATATGTTTAATTTTCTCTCCAAGCTGGCATAAAGCAGACTTGATCTTTGGAAGACAGCAGGGTTTGTGGGATTATTTTCATGGCCTTTGCCAAAAGTCAGTCATTTAAGCATCTTCACGGCACAAGACCAACTGCTTTATACATCAGCTGCTCTGTGAAAAAGTTGAAAATGTGATAGATTTGCTGACAAGCATATTTTATGTTTGATGTGCATACATTTTTTGCAATGATAAAAATAGAAGCCCTTAAGAGTTACTGAGGAGTTTGTTTTCCCTTCTGTCTCTTGAATATTTTGATCTTAAGAAAGAGCAGATGTCTTGCTCGTTTTCACCTGTGTTTCCAGTATTAGCTTCCACAGTATGCATTGCTTCATTTATAAGAAAATATTCCTACCTACTGTGTGCAAAGTTGAATGTGTATGTTGTCTTGTGGGCAGACTCAAAAGCATCAAATATTGCATTATAATCTGGTAGGAAAAATGGAAAACCATGAATGCGTCAAATCTAGCAGTAACACCTCAGTGCAAGCCATAGTCATTCTTCATCTAAAGCATTGCAATAGCCTACTCATGCTCTCCCAGATTCTCTAAGCCATTCCACACTTAGAAGCCAGAGTGATTTTACTGCATTACATACCCAACCATGTTTGTCCTCCACATAAAATCTTCTAATGGCTTCTCATTGAAGTAAAATCCAAAATCTTTTCCATGACCAGAAAGGTCATGCATGATCCTGCCCCTGTCAATCTTTCTTAGCCCAACTCTTACTAATGCCCATGCTATTCTGCCAAACTAGACGTGATTTATATTACACCATCCAAGCTTGTTCTGGACTCAGGACATTTGTACTTACTTTCTCTCTATATTGCATGTTCTTTTCACAGATTTTCACATAAATAAACTCCTTCTCAATACTTAGAAGCCAGTTATATTTATTTTTGTATTGAGGCCTTCTCATAATAAATATTTTCAGTTATCCAGAGAAATTCTGTGCCTCTTATTCTCTGCTGTATCCTCATTGTTCAAAGTACCAATCAATTATAGGTGCTCCCTAAGTGACTGTTGTTTTCTGATTGACTGACTGATGAACTGACTATGAATATATCTGCAAAAAAAGTAAACGTTCCTCAGTGCCAATATAGAGTCATAGAGAAAATGTTAGGGATTCCATGAGAGGGTGCAATCAGGCTAGAATGGTTATCGTGGACTGGTTCATTGAGAAAGAATCTGCTGAATCGGATCTTGCATAGGTAGTATCATTGTTATTTTTGTCATGGGTAAATATTTAGTGTCTGCTGTGTGTGAAACAGTATTATTTAATCTTCATAAAAACTCAGTGAGTTAGGCATAGTGGCTCTCACCTGTAATCCCAGCAGGTGGGTCATTTGAGCCCAGGAGTTGGAGATCAGCCTAGGAAATATGACAAAAATGCATCTTTACAAAAAAAAAAAAAAATTACCCTGGTGTGGTGGTGCACACCTGCAGTCCTAGCTACTTGGGAAGCTGATGCTGGAGGATTGCTTGAGCCCAGAGGTTGAAACTGCAGTAAGCGTTGATCATGCCACTACACTCCATCCTGGGCAGCAGACTAGACACTTTCTGAAAACAAAACAAAGCAACAAAAACAACTCAGTAAGTCACTATTCATTTTAAAAGCTACGACTGAGGGCCAAAGAAATTCTGACACATACAAGTTGACATCGTGAGCAGCAGAGCAGGAATTTGAATCTACACAAACTATGAACTCCTCGCTTTCAGTGGCTTTTCTACACTGGATTTGGACAAGTGGGGACAAAAGAAAAAGCCAGTCTAGTTGGAGGAAAAAGTATTATCACAGGCAAGGAAGAGGGAACATCTAAATACCGTATCAGGAGTATGTTAGTTGGTGAACCAAAGGGATAAACAGGAAGTTTAAAAGTCAATTGGAATCAGATCATTAAGGGGCTTCAATAACAGGCTGAGATGTTAGAGTGACTCTATAGAACACAGAAGGCACGGGAGGCCTTTGGAGAAGAAGTTGGTATAGGCTTAATCTGGGCTTTATCTCGCAAAATGAGTCACTATTCATTTTACAAGTATCCGGGTTTTACCTTGTAAAATCACTCATTTGAAAATCTTGTTCGCGAAGGAACAAAGTGAGAAAGTGTCTAGGGTCAGGAAGAATAATTAGGAATTGCAGTGTTTAGGACTAGAAGCAACTGATCTTTCTCATGCTACTAATAACATGTTTCCCCAAAGAATTGTGGCTCGAAAATATTTCATTCTCAATAATTTTTACATTGCCACTGTCAGTATTATTAGCTCTATTTTGCAGGTAAAAACAATTTAATTTAATGATATTCAGAAAGGGCAAGTGATTAAAATGCCCAAGATAAAATGGTGAACATGACTTAGAAGGGAAGATTTTCACGAAACTGTTAGGCAAAATTGGGGAAGTTTCCCCACTGAGAGAAGCATGTTTCCTGTAGCGCTTACCTCTCATAAAACAGCTCTATGTTGAGATCCTTTGCTTGTGCTGTCTCTATCTTACAAAGCTGCAGAACTGCCAGGAAGCAAGGAGCAAGAACATCAGAGCCAAATTCCTGGTTTTGAATACCAAGCCAGGCTTTCCATGTATTTGTCTCTAAAGAATGTATTTAACAGTACTTTGCCTCAGTTGCAAAGAGCTGTTTGTTTTTTTAAATCAAATCAATTACATTGTGTAAAGTGCTTAGACCAACGCCTGGTATCAAATAAACTCTCCCAAATATTTTATTGTTGATGATACTTACAATAATTCTGCAAGTGTTACTTTTTTTTAATACATGAGAGAATTAAAGCTCACACTAATGATGCTGTACCTCAGGAATATTAATGCCTGAAAACAAAACAAAACATAAAAACCTTGTGAAGAATAATAAATACATTTTCATTTCTTCTGGAAAATGTGTGCAATATCGCCAATGGGGAAGACTGGCAACAATTGTTAAATTTCCCTATACCAAAATATGATAAATCCACATTTCCTTTTCACTGTGAGGGTAGGATGATAGATGATAAGAAAGAGGTTGTGGGTCTCCCAGAACAAACACATTCACAAAAATCCACTGGCCAGGCCCTGCTCTTCAAAAACACCGCCTTATGCAGTCTTACCCACTTCCTTTGATCTCCTGCATCTAATTTGGTCAGGGCTCAAGAATACCTCTGGAGTCAAGCAGACTAGATCAGAACTTTTGCTATTTCTTTACTAGCTGTGTGAATATAAACAAGCTGCTTAACCTCACTTGACCTACATTTTTTCATATATATAATGAGCAAAGTGATTCTTAACTTCGTAGAATCTTCAGGTTCACAATTTACCATGTAAATGTGTGCTGTGCTTAATAATGATTACAGAAACATTAGCAATCACTATTTTTTGGTACTTACAGATATTCCAAATATTCTGGATGATGGAAGTAGTTTAAATTTTAGGTGAATGAAAGCATTTTCTTGAAATACTGTTAATATAATTATCCAAGTTTTTTCTTTTTCTTTTTCTAATCTTCATTTTTTACTTTTTCTAAAATTCTGTCTTTGCTGTTTCTCCCTGTTTGTTTCATCCATCCTATCCAAAGAGATGTTGTCAAGATGCAGTAAGATCTAGGAGAATGTCAAGCACAATGTGTGGTAGGTTGTGATCACTAACAAGCAATTCTGAGTCTCATCAGACAGGTCACATAAATTTGCTGAACCTCAATATTCTAATCTCATAATATACCGTTTGCAGTTATGTAGCAACATTTAAAAATCAGTGGATAGAAAACTGCCTTGCACATAACACAAGTTGTTAGTTTCCTCTTCCTTTTCATCTCTTTTATCGTTCTTCTTTCTCTGGATTGTCAAGAGACACTATTTCTCATTACCTGTCTCAGCAGATACTCTTAAATGTCCTTGGGACTCAACACATACCCTGGGGAAGCATCAACAAAACCAAGAATGAGTACATGAGGTGACCTGAGATGGGTTGAACTTTCCTAAAACCTTTGGGAGCACTGTGGGGACGTGCACAAACCCAGCACTTATTCAATCATTTCCGTTATTAATGCATCCAAAGCCTTGTATTCTCTTGAAGCAGTGGCTTCAAGGCCCACAGCAATCTCCCTCCACCTCCTCCCCTAAACCACTTCTCTGAATTGAGATCTGATGTTCCATTCATTTGCTCTGTTCCAGCCACTTTGCCAAGCCTTCCAAGAGACCTACTTTACCCTGGAATTCCCTTTCCGTCCAGGGACTCGAACACACACTCTGGACCTACTATGCCCTTTGCCTCTTTTCTTTCTTATTTTTCTTTGTCACTTTTTACCATCTGACCTACTAATTTATTTCATGTATTTCTTTGTCTGTGTCTTTCATCACCCTCTATCCTATGAAGCCCGTGAGGCAGGGCCATGGTCTACTTTGTTTACTGGGTCCAGCATGTAGAAGTTGCTCAATTTATACTGCCTAATGACTGAATGGTCAGAAGCATTTAAAATTGTTCATTTAAGAATCACTTTGTGAAAATGGGAACAGCATGGTGAACACAAAGAGGTATTCCATGAAGTGAAGACATTGATCTTAAAGAAAACAAATACTAAAATAAGCACGTGTTATAACTGCTCTTGATCTTAGCACTATGCCTCCTCAAATCCAATCCTTGCCCTTCCCTCTTTCTGGAATTCTTGTGCAACATCGCAAATGGGGAAAATTGGCAATAATTATTAATTTTCCCTATACAAAAATGTGATAAATTCCCATTTCCCTCTTCACTGAGAAGAAGGTAGGATGATAGATGATAAAGAAGAGGCTGTGAATCTGGTCTGTAGTATGTTAGAGGGTGCCTGCCCCAGCAGGCTCCTGGCTGAGTTTCACTAGTGGAAGGCAGTAGCATGAGTGCAAAGGCCAGGAGAGGGGAGAAACAGGGCATTTACTAATTTACTTCCTTGCCTGCCTCAGGCAGTGGTTGCATCTTCTCTATTCTGTGGGTTCCTTGTGGCTCCTTGGTGACGATGTAAATGACTTACGTGAAGGCTCTGTGCCAGGAGAAAGTTGGGGTTCACAAATGACAGCGCTGTAGAGCACATAGAATGAGTAGATGAAGTGAGAAGCATTGGTCAGTCATCCTGGTTCCCGTTGACAATTCATGGGTCTTTTTCCTGTAATTCACGAAGCTCCATAGAAAAGTTTTAATCAAGGAGGGTTAAAGTGGTGTTCTCATCTGGTCTGTGCTTTGTAAAGATAAGTAACTGCAATATATAGGCTGCAAGATGCAGCCTAGGAGGCCAGGTGGGAGGCTGGGGCTGCAGCCCAAGTGCCGGGTCCAAGTGATTTGGCCCAGGATAGTGGCTGAGGCTTAGATGGGAAGGGAAGAGCCAGAAAACAGCCCAGTCCTGAGCTCATCTCCTCACTCTTCCTTCCTCTGCAGACTGCTGGCATGTTCTCTTTGTTGCTCAGTCTGAGAGGTGCTGCCAGCTCCATCGGCTTTATTTTTATGTTGGCGCCTAAAAGCCTCACCTCAAAGAGAGGAGACTCTGAAGACAATGTGAAGGGCAAGTAGGCATAGAGATGTTTCCCTTCATCCTCCCTTCCCACAGACCAGCTGAAGCAAAAGTTCAAAATAACTCCAAGCTGTTAGGAAAAAAATTGCCAAAACCACTCCTCTTTCTCACGTAGTGACAAAGTGCTGCAGGATCTGCCACGTTTGATTGTTCTGATTCTAGGCCTGCTTCCCTCTTCTCAGGTGGGCTAACTTACTTCCTCAGCTTTGCTTACATCTGTCTCTTGGGGTATTTCTAGGGGCTCTAAGACTAATCTGGTCCTCTCAGTAAAGACTTTTTGGGAACTACTTCTATTTCTTTTCACAATGTTCCCTGTCACACAAGAGCAGTTTTCTGCCAGTGCAGAAAACTAGAACCAAATGATACCAACTAATAAATAAAGCTATGTCATGGTTGGTAAAGAAGCACTAGACTTGAAACCGGACAGTGTTTTACTGAGGTCAGGCTGTTACTCCATCACCTTGAAGAGATCAACCAAGAAGCAGAGGCTTTGTGTCATGAGTGTAATATTTGCTCACATATACTGGACATAGTGATGAGACAGGCACCAGGGCTTTATAAGGGCTTTATACACACTGATCTATGTCAACCTCCCAGTGACCCTTAAGAGAAAGGCTGTTTATTTTGTCCATTTTCACAAGTAAGGAAACCAGCTCAGAGAGATTAGGGAACTGGCATGAAATCACACAACTGGCAAGTCATAGGGAGGAAATGAAACTCAGGCTTTCTTATCTAAAATCTTTGTTCCTACTATGACCCATTCAATACAAGCTAGTGCCAGGAACATTGGGATTAGAGCCAAAAGGATCTCAATCTGACGACTGCTTCTCTGCGTTGCCAGCTGGGTGATGTCAGGCAGGCAGCCCAGCCTGCCTGTGCCTTCCTCTTCCTTATCTGTGAAATAATGATGCTTTTATTATTTTAACTCATACTAAACCTTTTGTTGCAGTATAGACCTTTACAAGATGCAGGGAACTGTGGAAGATTTTGTGAGACAATTCATAGAAAACATCTAAACTACTCTGTGGTCTGCAATTCAGATTGCACATTACGTGGAAATTTATTTCAGCCTTGTCTCATAACTGTGCAACTCTAAATGCTTAATTTAAAACCTCTGAGTCTCACATGTATACAGTGGGGTGAAATTTGACTTACCTAGAATTTTTGTAACGAGGATTAAATAAAAATAATGATCACACAGAGCAACCCACATGTGGTAAGTGTATTCTCCTCTCTTTAGGTAGGACTCACAATCTTTCTATTTAAGTACTGTCTATCTACCTCATGGTATAATTGAGATTATCCCCTTGATACAATTAGTGTACTGGAGAAAAAACTCAAAAAATACTATATAGATGCTAAGGATTATTATCACTAAATTAAACTTTGAATTCTATGAATAATTAGAAAGAATGAGTAATTAATGTCATATACTAAATTACCTAGTGTTTTTCAGTTGTATTTATTTATTCAGGGCCCTTAATTTGATGAGCCATTATTTATTTTTACATATAAAAGACCAGTGTATTGCTTATCTTGTCTCTTTATAAGAATTGTTGATCCTAGCAGAAAGAAGAATATTTTTTAAATGAGCTATAACCAGTGGATATGAATGCAAATTCATAAACTCTAATATTCTTTCAGTATCTTTTGTTCATCATTTCACAATTGTTATTCCATGTGCTGATGATCAATCCCCTATTTCCGGGTGATTGCCTTATTAACGGCAGAGTGATGAGAAAGAAATTAAATATTTGCACTAGGGGCTATGCTTAATTGAGTTCCTTCTCTGCTTACTGCAAGCTTCTGGTTTTGAAATTAAAACCAACAAAAATGATGCCATTTAGAAATATAGCTAATATGTGAAGTTGTTTAAATATGATAGAAATTCTACAGAGACTTGGACTTTGAATTTCATGTTCAGATATGTGGCGTAATTTTAGAAACAAAGCATAATTTATTTCTAATTTTAAAAATTATCCAAGTTATATTGAGTTTATACATTGTCACCAAAACTATGTAAAAAACTGAGGGGTGAAATAAAAAACAATATAAACCCAATAACAGTTTAACATACCATATCATCTAATTAACTTACACAGCATCTTAAGGAAGGGTCTGTCTTTATTCTTATTAGCAGAGACTAAACTGAAATTCATTCATTTATTCAAGCACATATATTTATTAGGACTCCTTGTTTGATAGCAATATACTTGATTCTGGGTATGTAACTGTAAACAGAACACTTAAGACCTCTATTCTCAATCTACTATTATTCTAGTAGTACAAATAGAACATGAAAAAGTAAATGCGTGAAGGATAGGTAACTGTTAATTGTATTAAATGTTGAAAGCTGAAGATAAGCCAATTATGGGAAAATTCTGGAAGACTCCAGAGGGAGAAGCAAGTGCAAAGGCCTAGCGAAGGAAGAGAAGAAACAAAGGAGGCAGACATGACTGGAGCCAGCCGACAAAGGCATTGCAT
The DNA here is from genome assembly GCF_009764315.1 of Trachypithecus francoisi. Lineage (NCBI taxonomy): Eukaryota > Metazoa > Chordata > Mammalia > Primates > Cercopithecidae > Trachypithecus > Trachypithecus francoisi. The sequence continues at coordinate 10,868,413 of NW_022681454.1, read as the reverse complement.
GGGGGACACATTCAGAGAGGTGTAGGTTGAGGTCAGACCATGCAAAGCTCTGTAGATGATGAAAAGTTACTTAGATTTTTTTCCAGTGATAATGGGGAAGTAATGAAAGAGTTGAAGCAATGTGGTTATTTAATTTTTTTTTTTAATGTTACTTTGGCTACTATTATCTAGAAAATGGACAAGATAGAGCAAGAATAGAAACAAGGAAATCAGTTAAGATGCTACTAAGGTGGTCTGGGAGAGAGATAATGTCAATGTGTGTTAGGATAGTGCTATCAGAGGAGATGATACACCGTGGCTTCTAGAAACAGGACTGGTGTTATATTAGATATGGGAGGATGGACGAAGGGATAAATTATAGATTTTCCCTTTAAATACTTGATTAAACCTAACTTCACTTACTGGCAAGAACAACTCTGGACATTAAAGATTTTGTTGCTTTTTATAACTATTTTTTATTTTTTGATGGGACAGGAAGGATTAACTGTTCCATTTGGACATATTGTTTGAATGTAAAATATAAGTTAAATAGACAGTTGAGTATACACATTTGAAACTCAAGATCTTTGTCTTACACATACCAATTCGGCTTGTCATTTTCTTAATGTATTTAAAAACATGGGCCAGCCTGAGATCACCTAAGGGGAGAGTTTGTGTAAGGAAAAAAGAGTCCCTAAATTTGGGGCAGGGATTTTTGATCGTTAATTTATGTGTCATCTTGAGTGAATTAAGGAGCACGCGGGTATCTAGTTAGTCGCTATTTCTGGGTATGTCTGTGGGGATGTCTCTGGATGATACAGTACTTCAGTCAGGGGATTAAGTGAAGAAGACGGCCCTCCCCGTTACTGGTGGGCATCCTACAATTTGTTGAGAGCCTGAATAGATAGAAGGCAGGAATAGAAGAAATTTGCCCCCTTTTTTCTTCAAAACAGTTTGAGCTGAGATATCTCATTTCATCTTAGTTTGCACTTTTACTGGGATTTACACCATTGGCATTCCTAAATTTTAGGCCTTTGAACTCAGACTGAATTGTACTACTGGCTTTCCTGGGTCTACAACCTGAGGACAGCAGATCTTGGGACGTGTTGGCTTCCACAATTGCATGAGCTAATTTCTCATAATAAATCATATATATATATTCCTATTGGTTCTGTTTCTCAGTATAACCCTGGCTAATACAGGATTAGAGGCTTAGAGAAGATAAACAATTTGCTCAACATTTCATGTCTAGTAAGTGGCAAACTTAAACCCTGCCTCACTCTAAAGCCCATGCTTTTATGTTTTATTGCCTATTAGATGATATTTTAAGAGAGGTTTTAAAAATGAATAGACTTTTGATATCCAGGGACGCAGAGAAGGGCACTACAGATTAAGGATGCCATAATATTTATAACACAAAAGCTGAAGAGGGCAGAGAGTGCACAGAGAATGGTGATCTTGTTGTTCAGTTGGTTTTAGTGTAAGGTTGTGGGGGAAAATATTAGGAAATAAATTCATCTAGTATGCAGGGAAATGGGGGAAACCTATAGGTCTTCTCTTCACTGACTAGGGATTTAATAGAGGTGCATAAAATTCTAACATATCAATTCCCAAATACAAACCATCATGCATTTGGATGTTTTACTGTTATTATATATGTGATTGCATGTGAAAGAGAACTAGTACTTCTTCACTGTGACTCCCAAAGGCAAGAGACATTTTTCAGAGAGTTAGGTTTACACTCAGTTGATAAAATAGTCCTGAAAATGTCTGACCTCTCTAAAGGGAAGCATTTCAAGAAAATCTCAGTAACCATATATGTCCAAAAACTCACCGGATTTAGCATTCAGGAAGAATGTTCCTTATTTGGCAGCATTTTTCCCTTTAAATGTTCCAGTAGATGGCTAGCTTTAATCCCAAATAGTCAAACTATTTTTGTTTGCATGTTATTTTGAGAAGCCTTTGTTTTTCTCCATTCCTGGTATAGTTTTACATTTATTTTAATTACTAACATATAGGAGTAGAGAAAGATAGAATATACTTTTATCTTTTCCTTATTGCTGTGTGTTTATGGCCTCGTAGATAAAGACTTGCTGAGAGACAAGTCAGATAGGAGCATAGTGCTTTACAACAGTCAAGAAAAGAATTGGGAAGAAGGGGAAAGGGGGTGTAGAAGTAAGAAAAAAAATTGATGGACATTTGCATTCACTGCAATTATATGAAATGAATATGCAATCAGTGCGTCATTTTCATCTATTCTTAACATTGGGTCAAGAATGTGGTAGATGTAGATGTGATATTAATTACAGTCATTCCTATGAATGGTTTAATTCTGCCTATTTTGTTATGCAACAAGATAAAAACAACTATGTTTATGAAACAGGCTAACTAGGTTGAAAATTTTACTTAATTTTATGTAGCTCTGTTAAAATTGTCTTCATTACGACAGATTAATGTTTAGAAAAGAACATGAGTTTTGAAGTTAAAACTTAATTTGTTGAGCTTGCGTATCTGCAAATTATGAGCTATGGGACCCCTGACAAGTAGTGTAACTTTCTTCAGCCTCAGTTTCTGATTTGCAAACTCAGAATTAAATATTATTGTCTTGTTTCAACACTTAAAGACCAAGTGAGATGATAAATGTAAATGATCATGGTGCCAAATTCAATGAAAATCACTTCCTTTTCATTAGAATGAGATTTGGTGAGAGAAAGCGCCATCTTTTGAGGTCTTGGATATTATGTTAGTTGTTAGGGTTATCATAATAACATACCACAGACTGAGTGGTTTAACCAGCAGAATTTTATTTTCTCACACTTCTGGAGGCTAGAATTTCCAAATCAAGGGATCTTTGATTTCTTCTGAGGCCTCACTTCTTGGCTTGTAGATGGCCATCTTCTCCTTGTGTTCTCACATTGTCTTCCCTCTGTGGGTATCGTAACCTCTTCTTCTTGTCAGGGCACCAGTCATCTTGTATTAGGGTCCACCCGCTTAACCTCATTTTATTTTGATTGCCTCCTTAAAGTCCTTTCTCCAAATACGGTCACAATCTGAGTTACTGTGTGTTAGTATTTTAACATATGAATTTTGGGAGATACATAATTCTGCCCATAACAGATGGATTTAGGATGAATAGGTTTAGATAATTTTAAGTTCCGGTGTGAGTTTTTGCACCTCTGTTCATGCTTTCAAATTGGAGTTTGGTAAACAAAGAACAAAGCAACCAAATTCAAGCTTTACTAGGAATGCAATGAAATTTAACCAGGTGAGTTAGAGAGAATATTTGACATTAAAAGCAGCATACAGAACTGGTAAAAAAGAACAAGATAAGATCTATGTGTGAGTGTATGTGAGTTTATTTGTGTGTGAATGTATTTGTGTGTATGTTTGTGCAAAGGAGTGAGATTGTGAGTATATATGAATGAGTGATTTTTGTAAGTTTGTGGATGTGCACTGGTGTGAGTGTTTATGTGTGTCCCTGGAGTATGAGAGGAGAGATGATGTCCTCTGAGAGGAGGAACAATGCTATGAGTAAGCACATGCAGTTGGAAGGCAGGTACATAGCATAAGTGGCACCACAAGAGAACAATTAAAACACAGTTATGCTACCATATGATGGCATGAGTTCTTACCTCCTTCTTCGTTTTGGAGTTGAGAGGAGGGTTTTTTTTTTTTTTGTATAATTTCAGCTGAAGCTAGGTTGAAGTACTGTATTAGTATGTTTACATGCTGTAATAAAGAACTGCCAGAGACTGGGCAATTTATAAAGAAAAGGGTTTTAATTGATTCACAGTTACACGTGGCTGAGGGGGCCTCAGTACTGCATGGGAAGGGAAGCAGGCATGTCTTACGTGGTGGCAGGCAAGAGAATGTGTGTGAAGGAGACACTGTCAAACACTAGTAAAACCATCAGATCTCATGAGAACTCACTCACTATCACAAGAACAGCATGGAAGAAACCACCCCATGATCCAGTTGCCTCCCACCTGGTCCCTCACTTGACACATGGGAATTACGGGGATTACAATTCGAGATGTGATGTGGGTGGGAACACAGAGCCAAACCATATTATTTCCACCCCAGCCCCTCCCAAATGTTATGTCCATTTTATATTTCAAAACTAGCCATGTGTTTCCAACAGTCTCCCAAAGTCTTAATTTATTCCAGCATTAACCCAAAAGTCCAAGTCCAGAGTGTTATCTGAGACAAGCACAAAACTCTACCCAGGAGTCTGTAAAATCAAAAGCAAGTTACTTACTTCCAAGTTACAATAGGGGTACAAGCATTGGACAAATCCTCTCATTCTAAATGGAAGAAATTAGCCAAAACCAAGGAGTTATAGACCCCATTCAAGTCCAAAATCCAGCAGGGAAATCATTAAATCTTAAAATTCCAAAATAATCTCCTTTGACTCCATGTTTCACCTCCAGGTCATGCTGATGCAAGAAGTGGCTTCCCGCAGCTTTGGACAGCTCAGACCCTCTGGCTTTTAGGGTTCAACCCCTGCAGCTGCTCTCATGGGCTGGCATTGTATGCCTGCAACTTTTCTAGGCACATGGTGCAAGCTGCCAGTGGATCTAACATTCTGGGGGCTAGAGGATGGTGGCCCTCTTTTCACAGCTCCATTAGATAGTGTCCCAGTAGGGACTCTGTGTGGGGACTCCAACCCCACATTTTCCTTACACACTGCTCTAGTAGAAGTTCTCCATGAGGTCTCCACTCCTGCAGCAGACTTCTGCTTGGACATCCAGGCATTCCCATACATCCTCTGTTGACTTCTGTACACCTGAAGGCCAAACACCACTTGGCAGTAATCAAGCCTTGGGGGTTGCAACCTCTGCAGCAATGACTTGAGCTATACTTTGGCCCTTTTAGCCATGGCTGGAGTGGCTAGGATGCAAGACACCAAGTCTCGAGGTGGCACACAGCAGCAAGGCCCTGGGCCCAGCCCACAAAACTATGTTTTCCTCCTAGTTCTTTGGGCCTGTAATGGGAGGGGCTGCCATAAAGATCTCTGACGTACCCTGGAGACATTTTCCTCCATTTTCTTGGCAATTAACATTGGATTCCTCATTACCTATACAAATTTTTGTAGCAGGCTTGAATATCTCCCCAGAAAATGGGTTTCTGTTTTCTACCACATGGTCAAGCTGCAAATTTTCTAAACTTTTACACTGTGTCACCTCTTGAACGCTTTGCTACTTAGAAATTTCTTCTGCCAGATATCCTAAATCATCTTTCTGAAGTTCAAAGTTCCACAGATCTCTAGGGCAGGGGCAAAATGCCACCAGTTTCTTTGCTAAAGCATAACAGGAGTGATCTTTACTCCAGTTCCTGATAAGTTTCTCATCTCCTTCAAAGACCACCTCAGCGTGGACCTCATTGTCCACATCATTGTCAGCATTTTGGTCAAATCCATTCAACAAGTCTCTAGGAAGTTCCAAAGTTTCCCACATTTTCCTGTCTTCTTCTGAGCCCTCCAAACTGTTCCACCCTCTGCCTGTTATTCAGTTCCAAAGTTGCTTCCACATTTTCAGGTTATCTTTATAAGAGTACCCCACTCTACCGGTACCAATTTTCTGTATTAGTTCATTGTCACACTGCTACAAAAAACTGCCTGAGACTGAATCATTTGTAAAGAAAAGAAGTTTAATTGATTCACAGTTCTGCATGGCTGGGGAGGCTTCAGGAAACTTACAATCATGACAGAATGGGAAGCAGGCACATCTTCTGTGGCAGCAGGTGAGAGAGAGCATATGAATGAGGAACTATAAAACACCTATAAAACCATCAGTTCTCGTGAGAACTCATTCACTATTATGAGAACAGCATGAAAGAAACCACTGCCACAATCCACTCAGCTCCCACGGGTCCCTACCTGAATGTGTGGGGATTATGAAGATTACAATTCAAGATGATATTTGTGTGGGGACACAGAGCCAAACCATATGAAATACCTACATCCAGTGCCATGATATGTAGTTGGCACAAGCTTGCCAACCAAATTAGCACCTGGAAAGAGGTATATGGAGGGATAAAATTCAGCCTACAGTCTGCCTGCCAAGCCATGAGCCCATCATGGAACTCTCTCCTGAGGAAAGGAGTGCTTTGTTTTGTTCTGGATTTTTATCTCTTATTTGAATAAAGATGCTGAATAGGCACCTCGTAGCCCTGACTACCCCAGTGCCTCTGGCCTTACTGTCATCTCCAGAACCTGGAAGGGAAGGGTCAATAAGGCAAGAACATATCTCTAGAATAGCCAGTACTGCATCTCTTATTTTATACACTATGAACCATAAGAATTGACTCACAATTTTTAAAAAAAACTATAAACTAAGAGAAAGTAATATCCTGCAATGGTAGACTGTTATAGAGAAGATAGGCTAATCCCTCCTGACAGTTCTGTGTTATTTTTTGAGAAGAAACACTACTCTTATAATGACAGAACTGTGAGTAATGTAACTTCTCCATAAATGTACATGTATGATAACTTTTGACTACTTCCTTAAAATATATCCCAGATTTCAAATCCTGCTCTTATCCATGTCCCATGGATTTTTGCTGATAGATTCAGGATTAATGTTTCTGCAAAGTAACAATGCACATCTCAAAATACATCAGCCTTATCTTCCTTATCAGAATACATCTGATATCAGTTAGAAGGTCAACATACTTTCTAGGCATCCTGAGACCAGGGTTATGATACCAAACCTCTGGATAATCTTGAGAGACACCAAGTCCTAAGGAACTAAAACCTTATGATCCCAAGCCCAGCCCTTGAAAGCAGCATTTTATTGCTGCTAACTTGAATCACCCTTCTGGTCTGCATTTTTTCATTTAGAAGAAAAAGAGACTATAATATGCAAATAGTCTACTCTTGCAGATATATAGGAATGTATGGTATACAGTAAATGGTATACTATATATTGGTATAACAAACATAGATGGTATAAAGTAAACCATCAAATGTATATGAATGAATAAATAACAGGTAATATGCATGTTGTTAAGATGTATCGAGATGGTATTATATCTCCAAAGTATTAAATCTTTAAAAGATAAAAGGACTTAACATTATTATAATACCTAATATATACATGCATATATAATACATAACATAATATAGCATAATACAGAAACATTATAACATAATATAATTAATAACATAATATGGCAATATTATGTTATAGATAAAAAGATTGAGATGAAAAGATTGAGATTAAAGGAAATTGTGGGTTTTTTTTGCTTTTCTGTTTGCCCAAAGCCTACTTCTTGGAAACAGATTGGAAATTTGAATCAGATCTTTCTTTTACCCAGTCCAGGGCACATCTATTATTTTTTCCAACAAGTACATGTATGAGAAGCCCATCATCTGCAAATGTATATACTAGAAGCTACAAGAAAAAGTACCACTGTTGCCAAGAGAAAATATGCCAGTGATTATTTCCCAGCAAGACTGGGAGACAGCAATCATGGCTGAGCAGTGGTGGAAGGCAGCTGGAATGATAAGCGCAGTGTATGTTCCTGATGTTTCATGTGGCATTTCCCCACATACCTCTGAGAGGATGATGGATCTGCAAACACTACGGGTTTACATTAAAAATAATGTACATTAATACTTTATTATTAAAGAAGAATGTAAAGTTTTCTAATCACATGTGATGTTCAATTTTTATTTTATGAGAAAAATAATTTAGATTTTGAAAGCAATATTCTAGAGGCACTAGAATGCCAGGTTAAAGATTTGGGGATTTTTTTTTCTAAAAAATAAAAGTAGATAGAAATGATCATCCATTAATACATGGAACCTAGCAGTTTCTGAGCTTTCTCACACATGTCTTGCTTATCCACAGATCTGGCCCCACTTGACAACAACCCATCATTTTAGCTTTGTTTCAGGCTCTGAGATTCACCAATAGACTAAGGAGATTTAAAGAGCAGTAGTTCAATCACTAAGGAGATTCAGCACCAAAGCAGTGCATTTTCTTGGTCTGACTTTTGGCATTAGCTCCAGTAATTCTATTCAGGACTCATTCCTGTTACCATATCTCCCCATTCACATACCCACTTCAGGAGCTGGGTATGTATTTGAGCTTGAATCACTACCCAGTATATCATCAAAGTAAAGGAGACCTTTATTATTTGAGCACGAATGGGGAAAGTCCAGATCCCCATGACAGCAGGATTATATTTGAATCCCCCAGCACATACTAAATAACAACTAAGCATATCTTAAGTACTGACCAAATGCTAAATTATATTCTCAGTTAGGAGCAAGCTAATACTCTCAGGCTAAATCCAGCCTGCTGCTTATTTTCATAAATAAATTTTATTGAAATACATTCATGCTTCTTTATTTACTTGTTGCCTGTGTCTGCTTTGCTCTGCAACAGCAGAGTTGAGTGGTTACGAAAGAGACGGTATCACCCATTAAAACTACAGTATTCATTATCTACCTCCTTATAGGGTGTCTGCTAATCCTCGTTCTAAGCTTCGTACCTAGGTTAATTCAATTTAGTATTCACAATTTCATGAAGTAACAATATTTCCACATATAAGTTAATGAGGTAAAGCTGTGACAAAGCCAAAGATTATATAGCTAAGAATCAGCAGAGCCAGGAGTTAAACTTAGCCCATCCACTCTGGAGTCTATGCACTTAAAAACTATAAAACTATAGTTGTATATATTTTTACATGTAATATAGCTTTATGTAAATATAATTTACATGACATACAATTCTTCCATTTAAACTATACCATTCTGTTATGTTTAGAATATTCACAGAGTTGTGCAAACATCATAACAATTTTAAAGCATGCGCCTAACCCAAAAAGAAATGTCATACTCATCAGCAAGATATACATTTCCCCCCCCATCCTCCTCAACAATTTTTATTACCTCTCTTTTTAAAATAATCATCCCAGTGAAAGTAAAGTGATATCTCATTGTGGTTTTGATTTGTTTTTGCCTAATGACTAATGATTTTGAGCATTTTTTTCAGGTGTTGCCTGGACATTTCTATATCATCTTTGATGAAATGTCATTTGAGAATATTTGTTCGTTATTATTTGGATTATTTATTTATCATTGACTTATAAGAGTTATTTGCATACTTTACAAGTAAATTCTTCAGATATATGATTTACAAGTATTTTGTCTCATTGTGAGGGTTGGTATAGTCTTAGAAATGCAAAAGTATTTAATTTTTATTATATCCAAGTTACTCTTTTTTTGTCATTTGTGCTATTTTTGTTATATGTAAGAAAGTTATAGCTTTCTTTTTATATTTAGGTTTGTGATCAATTTTGCATTAATTTTTGCATAAGGTGCGAAGAAGGGGTCCAACTTCACTCTTGCATAGGAATATCCAATAGTTTTAGCATCATTTGTTCAAAAGATTATTCTTCCTTATTGAATTGTGTTCTCATGCTTTTTAAAAATCAATTGATCATAAATGTATGAGTTTATTACTGGACTCTCAACTCTATGTATCTATTTAATCAGTAACACAGTCTTGGTTAGTATAGGTTTATAATAAGGATTTAATCAAGAATTGTGAGTCATCCAACTTTGTTCTTTTTCAAAATTGTTTTGAATATTTTGAGTCCTTTGATTTGTGTATCAACTTCAGAATGTTTATTGATTTCACCAAAGTAGCCTACTGGAATTGGAAAATATTGTGTTGAATATATAGATTAATTTGAGGAGTATTGCCATCTTAATATTCCATCCACAGTTCCATAAAATTAGTATGTCTTTCCATTTCTTCAGGTATCCTTTAATTTTCAAGTATATGTTGTAGCTTTTAGTGTACACGTTTTAAACTTAAAAAAATCTTTAAAAATTTTAATGCTTTCTGTACTAACTTGAATTGTGTTCTTGATTTTATTTTTGTTCTTTGCAAGTATAGAAAATACAATTAATTTTTGTTGGTTGATATTTGCATTAGTATGCTGTCATGCTGCTATGAAGAAATACCCAAGACTGGGAAATTTATAAAGAAAAGAGGTTTCATTGACTCATAGTTCCACATGGTTGGTAAGGCCTTAGGGAACTTACAATTATGGTGGAAGGCACCTCTTCACAGGGTGGCAGGAGAGTGAATGAGTGCTGAGCAAAGGGGGAAAAGCCCCTTTTAAAACCATCAGATCTCCTGAGAACACTCTCTGTTACTATCACGAGAACAGTATGAAGATAACTGCCCCATGATTCAATTACCTCCCACTGAGTCCCTCCCAGGACATGTGGGCATTATGAGAACTGCAATTTAAGATGAGATTTGGGTGGAGACACAGCCAAATCATGCCAATATTATAGCCTGAAACCTTGTTGAACTTGTTTTTTAGTTCTAATAGCTTTTAGTGGATTTCTTAGAATTTTCTATAAGCAAGATTTTGTCGTACAAGGCTAGACATAGCTTTATTTCTGATTTTCTACACTGGATACATTTTATATGTCACTTTTACTTTTGTGTAATTGCATGGCTAGACTGTTAAGCACAAAGTTTGATATATATATATATATATATATATATATATATATAGCCTTTATGATGATGAGAAAGTTACTTTCTAATTTTAATATTTTGGGTGTTTTTATTATAAAAGCATGTTAATTTTGTCAAAAGATTTTTTTAATTATTTGAGATTATCATGAGGTTTTTGTCTTTTATTTTATTTATATGTTGTGTTACACAAATGTATTTTTGGATGTTAAGCCAACACTGAATTCCTGTGATATATCCCATTTAATCATAGTGAATACTTTTTTAATATGCTACTGGATTAAATTTGCTAGTATTTTTAAAAGTACTTTTGTGTCTATATTCCTAAGGGATACTGTTCTGTAGTTTTCTTTTTTGTAATATCTTTGTCTGGTTTTAGTATTAGCGTAATACTGACTTTATAGGTGGAGTTGGGAAGTGTTCCCTCTTCTTTCATTCTTGGAAGTTTGTGAAGAACTGATATTAAGTTGTGTCTATATGTTCATGAGAATTCACTGGTGAATCAATGCGGGCCTGAGTTGTACTTTGTGAAAAGTTTTCTAATTACAACTGCAATCTTATTATTTCATATAAGTTCATACAAATTTTCTATTTCTTCATGAATCAGTTTCAGTAATTTGTGTCTTTCTAGAAAATTTTCCATTTCAGCTGTATTATTTAGTTCTGGCATAGTATTATTTGATAACCTTGCTTTTTAAAATGTATTTAAGGCCAGTAGTCATGACCATTCTTTCACTCTTGATTTTGGTGATTTCGGTCTTCAGTCTTTTTTTATTTGTCAGTTTAACTAAAAGTTTGTCAAGGTTGCTGATGTTTGCATAAAAAACAAACCTTTCCTTTTGTTGTTTTCTGTTATTGTTTATTTTTCAATTAATGGTCACTCTAATCTTTTTTAGGTTAAATATTCTGCTTGTTTTAAGGTTTCTTTGTATTTGTTTCTCCAATGTCTCAAGATGGAAGATTAGGTTATTAATACAAGATCATTCTTTAAAAATATAAACATTTATAGTCATAAATTTCCCTCTGATCAATGATTTACCATCATCCTGTAGATTATGGTATAATGTGTCTTCATTTTCATTCATTTCAAAGTATTTTTTATTTTCTTGTGAGTTTTTTGACCCATTAATTATGTAGAAATGTGTAGTTTAATTTCTACCTACTTATGAATTTCTCAAAATTTCTTCCACCTTTGATTTATAATTTCATGCCATTGTGGTTGCAAATCATCCCCTTTATGATTTCAATTATTTTAAATTACTGAGGCTTGTTTTATGACTTAGGATATGGTCTATTCTGGAGACTGTTCTATGTATACTTGAAAAGAATGTGCATTCTGCTAGTGTTAAGTAGAGAATTCTCTATAGATGTCTGTTAGGTCTAGTTTGTTCAGTACTTTGTTCTAATGTTGTTCACATCTTCTATTCATTATTGAAAATGACGTATTAAAATTTCCAACTTTTCTCATAGACCTGTCTGTTTTTACCTTAAATTCTTTCAATGGTTGTTTATAATTGTGACATCTTTATGATGGATTGCTCACTTTATCATTATAAAATGTCTCTTTTCATCTCTAGTAACATCTTTTGTTTTAACGCCTAGTCTGGTGATAGTAGAGCCACTCCAGATTTCTTAAGGTTGCTGTTTGCATAATATATCTTTTTCCATCCTTTACATTCAAATTGTTTGTGTCTTTGAATCTAAAGTGTGACTCCTGTAAAAAGCATTTAGTTGGTTATTATTCTTTTTTAAGTCTGACAATCTTTGTCCTTTGATCTGATTGTTTAAAGCATTTGCATTTACTATTATTATGGATGTATTCGGATTTATGTCTTCATGTCACTTATGTGTTCTGCATGTCACATGCCTTCTTTGTTCCTCTGTTCTTCCTTTATTGCTTTCATTTGCATGTGTTAAGATTTTCTAGTGTAACATTTTAATTCCTTTAATGATTTACTCAGTATACTTTTGAACTATTTCCTTATTAAGTTCTATGTTAGATTTATAGTAATTTAGATCCAGTAAGGTATAGAAACATAAATGCTATGCATTCATATTTCCTTTTCCTTTGTTTTGTGCCAAAATTGTTATTCACATTGTATCCTCATAGGTAGCATATATATTACATATTATATCCATAATAGTATGTTGTTATAATTATGACTTTTATATAGTTTTAAGTCTTTTAAATAAGTTGTGAGAAGAAAGAAGATCAAGTATATACTACTGATCATTTATTATTGATCATTTTTTGTTCCCTTGACTTGATCTGTGGACTCAAGCTACTCTCAGGTGTTACTTTCTTCCTCCAACATAGCTTTGCTCCCCTTCAACTCCTGTGTGATGTTTATGTCATACATACATTACACTTCTATGTTATAGACCCAACTATAAAATATATACATATTGTTTTCCATACTTACTTTTCAAATCAGTTAAAATAAATGAAAATAAATATTGATTTAAACTGTCTTCTGTAATTCCATAATTACATTTACCATGTTGTTTTCTTCTTTATGTGACATAAATTATATCTGGTATAACCTGCTTTCAGTTTGAGGAATTTCCTTTGGTATTTCCTCTAAAGCAGGTTTGTTAACTGCAAATTATCAGTCTTGCTTATCTGTTTATTTTGCTTTCGTTGTTAATAATAATTTCCTTGGATATGAGGTCCTCCCTGGACATTTGTTTTCTCTCTTTCAGCACTTGGAACATGCCATTCTCCTGGATTGCTGGCATCCATTGTTTCTGATGAGAAGTCAGCTGTTATCCTTATTGAGGTTTCTTGTACCTCATTTAAGACTTGTATGTGTTAAGTGATATTTCTCTTGATAATTTTAAGATTTTTCTCTTTGCTTTGGCTTTCAAAATTTTGATAATGCTTGCTTTGTTGTGGATCTCTTTGTTTTAATTTGTTTTGGAGTCTGTTGAACTTCTTGGATGTGTATATTAAATTGTTCATCAAATTTTGGAAGTTTTTAGTTATTATTTTTTAAATATCGTTATGTTCTCTTTTGCCTTCTCTTTTCCTTCTAATATGTATGTTCATCTGAGTCTCTTTTCCTTGTTTTCTTCATTCTTCATTTATTGTTACTCTTCAAAATGCATAATCTCTATAGGTCTATTTTCAAGCTTTCTGATGCCTTTTTTCTCCCACTTCAAATCTGCTTTTTAGCCCATTCTATTGAAAACTGGTCTAAAAAATTCTATTGTATTTTTTATATTGGTTATTGTAGTTTCTAACAACAGAATTTTCATTTGGTTTTTAATTATTATTTATTTATCTTTGATATTGATATTTAATAAAACAATATCTTCACATCTTTACTTTTTAAATCATGGTTTTTTTAGTTGTTTGAATGTATTTATAATGGTTCCTTTGAAATTTTTGTTAAGCTGGCTATCTGGGCCCCTCACAGACAATTTCTGTTTTCTCCTTTTCTCTGTTGATGATTAAAAATGTCCTGTTTCTTTGCATGTCTCATACATCTTTGTGTTGAAAATTGCACATTTTAGGTAATATAGTGTTGCAGCTTTTGATACTGGTCTATGTGTTGTTTTTTGTTTTTGTTTTGTTTTGTTTATTACTTGCCTATTGGTTTCTTGACTTGGATATACTATTTTTGTGAAGTATCTATCCTTTGCAGTGTGAAACCTCTCATGTCACTTTTAAGAGTATGTACCTTTGTGCATGTGCACAGTCACTCTGAGTTGACAGTGATTTTTAGCAGGAGTTATGTCACTCTCTTTTTCTGTAATCTCTCTGTTAAGCTCTTTGCCTCTGTTGATAACACACCCTACCCTTAGGTTCCACTAATTGCTGGTTGTTTGCTTTATTCTTTCTGACAATGTCCTGAGGCATAAATTGCTCCACAGTCTGATCCGATTAATCTTAGGCCCTTTGCAGATGTAGTTCCTGAGGTCTGTATTTGAGGTTTGTTCTGACACCAGGATAGCTCTTCTTAGACATTTCTTTCCCCACTCATCTCCTGTGAACCAGAAAACCTAAAGTTTAGCTTGTTCTCATAGATCTGCTAACCTTCTCTTAATTCCTTAACACTTCTCTTTGCTTTTGAGAGTGTATTTAGGTTTGAAATTCTCCAGACTCTTGAAAATAAAGGCAATTCCTTTGGTGAAAACTCTGGAGACTTCTTTATGGCTTGATTCCTCTACCCTGGGCAAAATCTCTGAGCCATTGCTGGTGGTAGGGAAAAGAATGAGCTGTTCTTAAGAGTGACACTCATGTTTGATGAGCATAATGCTGGATGATGATATTAGCCTCTGGTCTTTTCACTTTGTCTCTGCTAGTGTGGAACTGCTGCCACATGAACAAGTTATCTTGAGGCCGATTGGGTCATCAGTATATTCAGTTTGTTGCTTGTGGGGTAGAGCCTCCAAACTATCAGCAGGGATTGTGTGGTAGAAGGCAGCCCCGATCCTCTCAGTTGCACCCATCTGGAATTTAGCCTTTGTAACATGGGTTAGGGTGGGATGAGAATCACTGGCACACTGCTCCTCGCAGGGAGATATTATAGCCTTTAACTGGGGCCTGGAGGAGAGGGAACCTCATCTTCCCAACAATATCTGCCAAGAGTGGTGCTTCCATTACACTGAACTGGGGGAACTGGGGAGAAAAGGAGCAGATAATGTCTTAAGTGCTACAGAGTCTTGCTATTCTTATTGATATTTATTAGATTTTTTTAAGTGTTTATTTTTTCTTTGATCTTAGAATAATTTCTAGACACTGTAAGTAGTTGATTTCATTTTTTGAAATAATTTTTCCCAGTTACGGTTGTTGCATTGTTGAGCTGCTTATGCCATAATTCCATGAAAATAAGGACTGGGAGCCTATTCTTTTAAACCATGTGTTAAACAACCCAAATCTCACTGAATGCATGACTGCTGACTTAAAGCATGCATGAACAAATGCTGTGAGGGGCCCTGGATGTGCAATACACATTGAAGAAATTTTAAGTCATGGTGGCAATGGGAACTTGAAACATCTTTAAATGTAGAGCTTGCTGACCTTAACGGTTTTCAGTGTGCTATGTGGCACAGATGACACTCTGAGCTGAACAAATGTTGCACTTTCAGACACATCCCAGCATGTCTAGAGTAGAATCACTTTGCATGAAGGCATAAAGAGACTTAGGTGGAAAGATTCTTCTTAAAAAAAGCGAGACATCCAACAAAGATTACTGGAATTCCATACATGAACAGAAACTTTATGGTACATTTCACATCAGGATAATTTTGGGAGAGCACTATTAAAAATCAAGAGAGCACTATTAACAGTTAAGCCAGGCAATATGCATAAACCTTGACTGTTCTCGGCAAACAGAATGTGAAGCCACCCACTTGTGTGGCTCGGTCTCATACTAAGCACCTTGCATATAGAATAGTGAGATGCCATCAAGACAAGTTCATATAAACCTTACAACAGAGTGGAGGAGAAGATGTTAATCAATTAACTATATAAAAATATAATTGTTAACTCTGGTGAAATTATGAAAGAAACTGATGAGGAGATCTGAGAATATTTACTGGGAAAATCAAATATAGGCTTGGAATTCAGAGAAAGTTCTCCTTAGGGAGTTTCAACAACTAGAAAAAAATATATATGTATATGTATATGAATAGGCATCAATTAAATTAACAAGAAGAATAAAGAGAGCACCATGCAACAGGAAGAGCAGGTGCAAGAGACAAGTTCCCCAGGTAGAAGGAACTTGACATACTCAGGAGAAGGGAAGAATGGTACAAAATGAGAATGAACAAAAAGCCAGCAACCAATTATAAAAGCTCTTTTATGCTATGGCAGAGCTTTGGGAAATCACCAAAGTGTTTTTTTTTTTTTTACATTTGTGTGTGTATGTGTGTTTTATTTACATTTGTGTGTGTAAGTGTGTGTGATATGTGTGTTTTATTTACATTGTGTGTGTGAGATTGGTGTGTGTGTATGTAGCGTGTGTGTGTTGAATATTCCTCCTTAATGCAGGGAATAAAAAAATCTTGAAACAGTACTCTTATGATTGGAGTCTGTAACAATAAAATGGAGTGTTTAAAATATTATTTACCATCACCTGTTTTATATCCAATTACATAGACCACAAAGCATTGGTGCCATGAACTCAAAATGTCTTGCAGAATTCTAATGATAGGTTTGACTTGTGATTTTGTTACAGCATCTACTCAAATTGAAGAAGAAGGGGCTGGAAAATAACCTGACCCCCTTCTACTTCAGACCATTGTCATCGTGCAGACCTGTGCTCTTGTTCATGACATTGTCATTTATATGAATTATTTTCTAGGAAGCTATTTTGTCCCTGGCACCCCACCCTGTGGGTATGTCTGGACATGTAAGAAATGAAAGGAATTTAAGCATGAAGTTTTCCCTATAGATTTTCATTTCACAGAGTTCTACTACTTAACTATGCCTAGTTTTACCTAAGAACATTCTGGTCTTTGTGGATGGGAGTAGAAAAGAAGAATGACTGTGACAGGGAGTCCTAGAAATACAGCAGCTATCTTATGTAATCTTAGAAAAAACCATATATGCATTCTAGGATGTGGGTTGTATTCAGGCCCACTCCACTTTTCTTATTCATTTGAGTAAGCAGGGAGACCAGGCATATACTTACTATGGACAATTACCAGAGCCCAAGATTCCATCATCTATAGGTAGAGAAAACTACTTTTCCACTGTAGGAGAAGAATGGGAATAAATATTTGTTAAAGAATAATCCGAATTTTCATCTAGCCTGAATCAAATAATTCCTTATGAGGTTGTTTCAAACACAGAGCAAACACAGATGGTGATCATATCAGAACTATTCTCTCTAGCAGACAGTGTGCCCTTGTCCTCGTGATAACCTGACCCAAATTCTCCAAATTGAAATTTGAGAGGCAACTTGCAAAATTCATCTTTGAAAATCCAAAATGAAAGATAAAAAGGTATTGGCACTTCCTTTACAATCTATTAGTAGTATTTGTGAGTTTTTCACAGCCCAAGCAATAATATCCCGAGCTTTTTTCGGATACTTACAATTATCAAGTTATTTTACAGTCTACAACTTTCCTTATAATGTGGCTTTTGCCTATAACATAATCCCTGTCCTAACCTTTGACATTGAGATGAATGCATTCTCATCTTTCAAAACTGAGATCAGTAGACTCTTTTCCTGGCATATAACCAGTGTTTGGAATTTAGTAAGTGGCTAATAGTATTTTTGTTAAATAAATACTCATATCTAAACCCATTATTTTGCAATAAATTAATTTGAGACCCAGGGAAACAAAGTGACTTATTCCAAGTCACACAGGCTCCTTAAAAAATATCCAGAAGCAGCAACAAATAGATGCAAACTTCAGGTTGCCAGTGATCAGCAGCATGAATCTATTTGGGTCCTTTTATAAATACTTTCTGGTTAGCTCTTAACAAATAGATTGGCTTATAAGGTCTTGATTTTAAAAATATTTCTTTAATAAGTTAAGACTGTGATACTCTTAAAGTCACCTTCCTCATTTTCAGGTCTTTAGACTAGAGTGAGTTTTGTTCCCCTTGGTCTTTAGTTATATTAAAAGCTTTTGACAGAAAAACACATTTGCAATAAGCCCAAGATATGGAGTGGGATGAACCTGCTGTCAGATAAGGTTTATGACAAGCCATGAAATATCTTGCATATATAATCACATGATTGCCATAGGCAAATGACTAGAAGCAGGGAAAATTTAACTTGATCTCATGAGCATCTGAGGATTATTTTCCTCCCTGGGATGTATTATCTTTTTTTTTTTTTTTTTTTTGTGCCTTCCACACCCTATCTTTCCTTAAACTTCCCCTCTACCTTTTATTCTAGGTAGTTCAAACTGGCTTATTCCTCCGTATAGCTAGGCTTCAGGAGGGATGTGGAACTCCAGCCTAGGCATTAAGCATGTCTATCTCCCAGCAAAGAAGGAAGCAGTGCCTGACACAAACCATTTCGAAGATTCAATTCCACAACTTTCCCTGGAACTCTTAGGACAGAGGATCCTCTTTCTGCTGATCTTGAATATAGAAGAATGATCTTAACATGCAAATAACTCCTCTCCTGACACCAAATCAGTCCATCAGAACTGACAGTTGAATAACTCCTAAATCATTTAAGGCCATCACATATAGTGATCTCTGAAGCCAGGCCACTGAGAGGAATTCTCATTTAGGTGAGTTCAAATTTCTCATTCTTTTCTTTCAGTGGTTCGAATGTGCTATCTGACATTTGCAAATGTGAGTGAGGTCTCTTGCTATTCTGAGGAACTCTTTAAGGAGGTCTCAGAGACTGAAGCTAAGACAGTCAGGGGAGGAAGGTGGGTTATGTGCCACCATAAAGGCAGACATAAGGGGAAGAACAAGCAGGAACATGACCCAAGTCCGAAAGGTCTGAGCAGTGAGCGAGAGTCTCCACATGGGAGCCAGCAGGAAATGTAGCACCATCCTTCCCCTTCTTTTGCATAGCGTGCTAGTGCTTGTAGTGTACTCCTTTATACAAGATCCTGTCTGCCGTGGTGGTAGATATCAGCAGTCAGACTCTACAGTCAGTACTCAGAGACTGATTTTCCTCAGCTTGTGTCATTAGAAAATGGTACGTCCAGAACAAATAAGGTCAAGTGCCTGTGACAGTATGGGCCCTCAATAAATGCTAATGATTTTCCTTTAAAGAGAAACAAAGGGGAAATGATAGGATTATCACATACACAGTTGCAGAAGTTAAAAGTAATATGGTATATTTGGGTGAGTGACAAGTAGTTTGGATGTAATTACAGTAAAGTATATGACAGAGAATGTTTAAAAAAAGAAGAAAAAAAGGATGAAGAGATGTCAGTGGAGGCCAGGTTGTGGGGTTCTATGAATGCTTTGTTAAGAGGAATATACTATGTTCTTGAGGAAAATAAAGTATATTAAAGCAATTTTTTTAAACTTTCATTTCTTCCTAAATTTAATTCAGGGCTTGTACACATGAAATGTAAACTGTCCTGCACCCTAGCTCAGAACTCACTTTCTATGTAATATAAAATAAAAAAGTTACATCATTAAAATCTATTTGGTTAGCTTTTCAAAAAAATATTTGCTTAGTATACTCTGTTTTATTCATTTAGCAAAGGGAAATAAGGAGATAATTTTCTAGCTTGGACTTTAACACCTGATAGGGAAAATCAAATAGTCGTTCTTCATGGGATGATTTTGAAACTAATTTTCCTACACAGCATAGTTTCAGATCTAACACTAAGATGCTGTGTGATTGTGAGGAAATTATTTTTTTCTTCTGGACTGGAATCTCTTTACATACAAAATAAAGGGCTTGGGTTTGACTTGAGCTCTGATAGACGGTCTATTCCAGGTCCAGTATTGTAATTAGGAGTACATGAAATTTTGTCAGGCGTGGTGGCTCATGCCTGTAATCCCAGCACTTTGGGAGGTCAAGGCAGGCAGATCACTTGAGATCAGCAGTCTGAGACCACCCTGGCCAAGATGGTGAAACCCTGTCTCTGTTAAAAATACACACAAAAGTTAGCTAGGTGGGGTTGTGGTGCACATCTGCAGTCCCAGCTACTGAGGAAGCTAAGGCAGGAGAATCGCTTGAATCCAGGAGGCAGAGGTGGCAGTAAGCTGAGATCGGGCCACTTCACTCCAGCCTGGGTGACAGAGTAAGACTCTGTCAAGAAAAAAAAAAAAAAAAAAATTGTTCTTAGTGAGCAACCAAAGTAAGTGTTTCCAGGGCGGAGGCACTCAGAAACACCCGCCAGGGAGCCAGGGTTTATAATTTAGAGTGGACTCATCTCTGGGAAGCAGATGATACCATGATTGTGTGCACTAAAACAAATGATTCATCCTGACCCTTGGCCATGGGCTTTACTCATGGTTAGCTAATGAAGATATGCATTTGTTAATTTTTATTTGGTTGTTCTGCTGATTGAGTCCTTATTTTGATTCTATGAATGAATGTAAGTTGTCTGGAGCCAGGCCATCTGACAGATGTCTCATTCTCTTTTGATTTATCTGTGCTACTTCCCTTATTTAAAAGAGGGAATTCCACAAGTGGAGTAATAAATACAGTGATTTACTGGTAAATGAATTGATATATTAATAGAAAAATTTTTTAAAGAAATAGTATTTCAAAGTCTTAAGCTCAATGAATGTTAGGAGCTGATTTCCACTGCATATTTCTTGCCCACCCTTTTCAAGGATAAGAACACCTCACAGAATCATCTGCTTTGATGTAAAACCAGATGCATCAGCTGCTTGACTGGAAATGAATTTGGAGTAACTCAGGCATGGAACATGAATAGGCTAATTCAAGTACTGTAGAAGACGTTAGCCCTTCTTTTATTTGACATTCATTCCTGCCATTTCATTTATCTCAGATTGACATTTGACACTTTCTTTTAGGATTTTACATAAGCTGAGTCTTGGCATGCACATAATTGAAACCATGACACACATGTAAAAGCACTACTATACATCATATGTGTCACTGTTTACTTAGATAATAGCATGTTTACTGAGCTACTTAAGAATTTTCTTTTCACAACTTTTATGGAAAATAGATTGTCACTCTTTACCCTGATGTTATGGGCTGAATTATCTTTTTCCATAAATTAATATGTTGAAGTCCTAGTCACTACCTCAGCGTGTGATTTTTGCTTGGAGATGGCCTTTAGAGAAGTGACTAACATAAAATGGGGTCGTATAGGTGAGCCATAATCCAACATGACTGGTGTCCTCCAAAGAAGAGGAGATTATTGGCCAGGTGCAGTGGCTCACGCCTGTAGTCCCAGCACTTTGAGAGGCCAAGGTGGGTGGATCATGAGGTCAGGAGTTCAAGACTAGCCTGGCCAACATAGTGAAACCCCATCTGTACTAAAAATAAAAAAATTAGCTGGGTATGGTGGCAGACACCTATGATCCCAGCTGCTTGGGAGGCTGTGGCAGGAGAATCATTTGAGCCCGGAAGGCGGAGGTTGCAGTGAGCCGAGATCGTGCCATTGCACTCCAGCCTGGGCGACAGAGCAAGACACCATCCCAAAAAATACCAAAACCAAACAAACAAAAAACAACAAAAAAGAAGAGGAAATTATAATATAGACATACTGGGGAAAGACTGTGAGGACACAGCAAGAAAGTTGCTGATATTTACGCCAACACACACACACACACACACACACACACACACACCATACATATATCTACACATATATGCAGGAATATATGTGATATATGTGGTATATATCACATATTACATATATACATGTATACATACACATTCATATATGTACACATATACATATACATACATATGTTTTATATACATACATATATATGTATTTATAGTTTCTTTCTGCCTCCAGATTTCAGCTAGCAGTTAGTGGTATTGTGATGAA
Source organism: Trachypithecus francoisi (assembly GCF_009764315.1). NCBI lineage: Eukaryota > Metazoa > Chordata > Mammalia > Primates > Cercopithecidae > Trachypithecus > Trachypithecus francoisi. The sequence continues at coordinate 10,846,511 of NW_022681454.1, read as the reverse complement.
CAGCATTTACATATCTCCCGCTTTATATTTTTGCATGGTGTTTGCACTTCTCCTCTATGAAATTTCTATGTATGACCCTTTTATACTGTTCTTACTACTTTCCTTATCATTTTGTTGTAATCTATAGATTAGGCATTTTATTCTTTAATGTGGTTTATTTACTTCAAATATATCTTTGTCCTTCTAAATTACTCCTCATTTTGATATGAACAAGTTTTTCTTTTTATTTTAAATGTCCAGGAATATTGATGTTTTCTATTGTGATTAATTCACTTGATCATCAGCTCAGAAAATTTGCCTCTATTCCTGAATTGGATAATATTTGCTGATGATTTTCTAAAAATTTTACAACTTACTATCTTTCCAATTTTGGTATCTGGGATGTAATTCAGTTTATGCTGTGTGTTTATTGTTATCTTTTCAGTTTATTGTTTCTAAATAACAAGTCTTCGAGTAGCTAAATAATAATTCAAATTTATTTAGAAACAGCTCTTCCATTCCACACTATTTTGGATGTGTATATGCATACATATATATGCAATATATATATTTAATATTTTACATATATAGGTAAATATATATATTTCTTTGAGCCAAGTTGTATTTTTAACTCATTCTGCTATATCAACATACCTATCTATTCCTATATCAGAATCAGACTTATTTAAATATAGTTGCTTTACAATATGAGTTAATTGTTAGCCCTATTAGCAGTCTCTTCTTGGTATTTTTTCATACTGTGATCCCTTGATTGAGGTAAACATTAGCATCATTATGTAAACATTTAAAATAGATCATGTAACTTATTTATAGTTATGAGTAAACACATGAAGTCAAGTAGACAAGTTGTTATTTCCAATAATTTTCCCAAGAATATGGTAAGCTAGTATGTTGCATAGCCACACATCATTTTCTCTCCTGGAAAATAAATAACCTTGTCTTAAAAGATGAAATTTTGCTTCTATTTCTACAATATCACCTCCATTTTGGGAGGAATCATAGGTAGTTTGGACCTCTGTTCTCTGTCCTCTGTATCTATGAGTTTTCTCAATATCATTTTTTCTAGCTTGTAGGATACTGGGGAGAAATATCTTCATTGTCCACTAGCATTACTAAGTCTATATTGTTTGAAATTGATTTTACGTCCCCATGGATTTTCCAATTGTTGTTGCTATAACATGGTGGATTTTCTTGCGGTTTTTACGTATTCATGTCTGTCATATTCTCTCTCAGCTTTTATCTTGATTGTTGTTATTTTATCTTGCACCTGCTTATACTCTAACTCTCTGACATTTTGTTGTAGAATAAGTACATAGTTTTACGTCTTTTTTTAAATAAACAACCTAACTTGATGCATTTTATTAATGACCACAGACTTTACATTTTTTATCAGTTTGCTTGAATAAATCTTTCCCCATATGCCTTGTATTCCTCTAAGCCTTCTTCTGAGTTGTTTCTGTTTTATAGTGCCCATTGCATTTTTTGTTTTTGTTTGACTTTCTCTTATTCTCTTGTGTATCTGTCTTTGCATCTCCCATGGATCTATGTTTGCAAACATGTCAGGGCCAACAGTTTGACTAACTCCAGTGCCCGTCAATCTTGTTCTGCCTACTCTGACCCATTTACTCCTGTTACAATGATATCCTATCTGGTTCAGAATTATTCCAGATTTTTTTATTTTAATAGGTATTATTATTAATACTAGCATGAAAATAAACCTGGAATTGTGACAAGGATGTGGAACAACAGCAATTGTCATGCATTTTAGATAAAAATGGTATACTTTGGAAGACAAGTAGGCTGTTTCTTAAAAAACTAAACTTACTCTCACTATATGATCCAGCAATTAAACTTCTTGGCATTTTGCCATGGTACTTGAAAAATTCCCCTACAGAAAAACCTGCACACATACGTTTATAGCAGCTTTATTCATCATTGTCAAAACTTAGAAGGCACAAGATGTTCTTAAGTCGGTGAATGGATAAATAAACTTTGATATATTCAAACAATAGAATATTATTACTGGATGCAGTGGCTCACACCTGTAATCACAGCTATCCAGGAACCTGACATGAGAGGATTGCTTAAGTAAAGGAGTTCAGGACCAGCCTGGGGAACATAGTGAGACCTTTTTCTCTGAAGTGTTTTTTTAAAAGCTGAGCTTGGTGACACACATCTGTAGTCCCAGCTATTTAGGAGGCTGAGGCTGAAGTGGGAGTATCACTTGAGCCCAAGAGTTTGAGGATGCAGTGAGTTATAATTACATATGTGAATAGCTATAGCACTGCAGCCTGGGTGACAACGCAAGACCTTGTATCTTAAAAAAAAAAAAAAAAAGATACATGCACTCGCATGTTCATTGCAGTGCTATTCACAATAGCAAAGACATGGAATCAACCTAGTGTCCATCGAAGATAAATTGGAGAAAAAAAAATGTGGTATGTATATACCATGGAATACTTTGCAGCCATAGAAATAATGAAATAATATCCTTTGCAGCAACATGGATGGAACTGGAGCCCATTATCCTAAATGAATTAATGCTGGAACAGAATGCCAAATACCACATGTTCTCACTTATAAGTGGAAGCTAAACATTGAGTACTCATTGACATAAAGCTGACAGTAGGCACTGGGAAGCACTAGAGATGGGGAGAGAGAGAAGAGGGTGATATGGTTTGGTTCTGTGTCCCCACCCAAATCTCTTCTCAAATTGTAATTCTCATATGTCCAGGGAGGGACCTGCTGGGAGGTGATTGGATCATGAGGGTGGTTTTCCGTATGCTGTTCTCATGATAGTGAGTGAGTTCTCATGATATCTGATGGTTTGATGGTTTAAAAGTTGCAGTTTCCCCTGAGCTCTCTCTCTCTCCTGCCTTCTCGTGAAGAAGGTGCTTCGTTCTCCTTCAACTTCTGATATAATTGTAAGTTTCCTGAGGCCTCCCCAGCCATGCAGAACAGTGAGTCAATTAAGCATCTTTTGTTTATAAATTACCCAGTCTCAGGTCATATCCTTAGAGCAGTATGAAAATGCATTAACAGAGAAAACTGATGCCGAGAGTGGGGTAGTGCTATAAAGATAACTTGAAAATGTGGCAGTGACTTTGGAATTGGGTAACTGGCAGAGGTGGGAACAGTTTGAAGGGCTCAGAAGAAGATAGGAACATGAGGAAATGTTTGGAACTTCCTAGAGTCTTATTGAATGGTTTTGACCAAAACACTGATATTGATACTGACAATGAAGTCCAGGCTGAGGTGGTCTCAGATGAAGATGAGAAACTTATGGGGAAGCGGAGCAAGGGTCACTCTTTGGCAGAAAGACTGGTAGGATTTTGCCCCTGTCCTAGAGATCTGTGGAACTTTGAAGTTGAAACAGATGATTATGGTATCTGACAGACAAAAATTTCTAAGCAGCAAAGCATTCAACATGTGACTTACCTGGCTTTTCCTGAAAGGGTACTGTTATAAGCATTCACAAAGAGATGATTTGAACTTGGAACTTAGTTTAAAAGGGAAGCAGAGCATAAAATTTCAAAAAAAGTTGCAGTCTGGCCATATGGTAGGAAAGAAAACCTATCTTCTGAGGAGAAATTTAAGCCTGCTGGAGAAATTTGCATAAGTAATGAGGAGCCAAATACCAATAGCCAAGACAATGGGAAAAATGTTTCCTGGAATTGTCAGAGATCTTTGTGGCCCCTCCCATTACAGGCCTGGAGGCCTAGGAACGAAAAATGGTCTAATGAGCTGGGCCCAGGGCCCAGCTTCTCAGCTTCTCTGTGCAGCTCTGGGACATGACACCCTGTGTCCCAGCTGCTCCCGCTCCAACTGTGCCTAAAAGGGGCCAAAGTGCACCTCAGGCAATGGCTTCAGAATGTGCAAGCTGCAGACCTTGGTGGCTTTCACATGTGTTGGGTCTGTGGGTGCACAGAAGACAAAAGTTGAGCTTTGAGAACCTCTGCCTAGATTTCAGAGGATTTATGGAAATGCCTGGATGTCAAGGCAGAAGTCTGCTAAGGGGCAGAGTCCTCCTGGAGAACTTCTACTAGAGCAATACAGAGGGGAAATGTGGGGTTGGAACCCTCACACAGAGTCCCCACTGGGGCACTGCCTAACGGAACTATGAGAAGACAGTCACCATCCTCCTGATCCCAGGATTGTAGATCCACGGACAGCTTGCACTGTGCACCTGGAAAAGTTGCAGACACTCAATGCCAGCTCATGAAATCAGCCACAGGGGCTGTACCCTGCAGAGCTACAGGGAAGAGCTGCCTAAGATCATGGGAGCCCTCCCCTTGCATCAGCATGCCCTGCATGTGAGACATGGAATCAAATGTGATTTTGGAGCTTTAAGATTTAGTGACTTCCCAGATGGTTTTCAGACTTGCATGGGGCCTGTAGCCACTTTGTTTTTGCCAATTTCTCCCATTTGAAATGAAAACATTTACTCAATGCCTGTACTCTCATTGTATCCTGGAAGTAATGAACTTGCTTTTGATTTAACAGGCTCCTAGGTGGAAGGGATTGCCTTGTCTCAGATGACAGTTTGGAGTTAGACTGTTGGGTTAATGCTGGAATGAGTTAAGACTTTAGAGGACTGTTAAAGGCATGATTGGTTTTGAAATGTGAAGAATGCATGAAAGTTGGGAGTGGTTGCGGTGGAATGATATGGTTTGGCTCTGTGTCCCCATCCAAATCTCATCTCAAATTGTAATCCCCACATTTTGAGGGAAGGACCTGGTGGGAGGTGATTGGATCATGGGGGCAATTTCCCCCATGCTGTTCTCAGGATGGTGAGGGAGTTCTCGTAATATCTAATGGCTTAAAAGTTGCAGTTTTCCCTGTACTCTCTCTCCTGCTGTCTTCTGAAGAAGGTGCTTGCTTCTCCTTCGCCTTCTGCCCTTATTATAAGTTTTCTGAGGTCTCCCAGCCTTGTGGAACTGTAAGTCAATTAAACCGCTTCTGTTTATCTCAGTCTCAGGTAGTATCTCTCTATCAGTATGTAAATGGACCAATATAGACAGTAAGGGTTGAAAATCCGTTTGGTACTATGCTCAGTACCTGGGCAACAAGATAAATTGTACCCAAAACCTCAGAATTACACAATCTACCCATGTAACAATACTGCACAGGTACCCCCTGAATCTAAAATAAATATTTAAATTATAAAAAGAATAACTAAAGTAAAATTAAATAAAAATTTTAACAAATATATATATAACTGTGCTTGAAAAAGTAAGCTATCAAGCCATGAAAAGACATGAAGAAAATGTAAATGCACATTATTATGTAAAATAAAGCAATATGAAAAGGCTATATAGTTTATAATTACAACTATATGACATTCTGGAACAGAAAAAACTATGGAGACAGTAAAAAGATCAGTGGTTGTCAGAGGTACTGTGGGAGAGGAGAGTTGAATAGGCAGAAGGCAGAGTTGGTTTAAGACAGTGAAAATGCTGTCTGATACTGTCATTGTACTTACATATCATTATGCATGTGCCTAAACCCATAGAATGTACAACTTCAAGAGTGAACCCTAATATAAACTATGGGCTCTATATGACAATGATAGATCAATGTAGACTCATCACTTGTAACAACTGCACCACTCTGGTAGGGGATGTTAACAATGGGGGAGGCTATGGCTATATGGGGACAAGAGACGTATGAGACATCTATGTGCCTTCCTTTCAATTTTACTGTGAACCTAAAACTGTTCTAAAAAACAAAATATTTTAAAATTAAAATAAAATGAAATAAACCTGGATGAGTTTCCTAGACATCCACTTTGTATTGTTAGCTTGTGGTCTCCTTCGGATGTATGGGAGATGTATGTGGAATGAAGACAGGTATCGCTCAGTTTAACCAGTGATATCTCAGCCCCCTTTTCTCAGCCTTTCCAGATGTAGCAAAACTAACACTTTCCTTTCAAGGTCAGTACAGGCACTTGATACACGGCTAGGGACAGTTCTCACTTCTCGTTTAGGTGATAGGAGAAATATTCAAGGCTGTGCTTCTGCAGCCACTTGGTGTAGCGGGGAGTATTGACTGTTAACCCTTCCTCTGACTGGTGAAAAGCATAAAGTCCCCAGACCACAATTCCATGAATCGTATAGGAAATGGGTGAAATTACTGTCTACCTCTGTATGAGTATTTTCACATATGTGAAAAATAGAGGCTGATAATTCCTGCCATAGAGTATACAGAGTATGTTCTGAATGTTCTTTCTACAGTTTTGTTCCTTTGTGATATAAATGTAAGACTATTAATCAATTAATTGGTAGCACTTTTATATTTTAATAAGTTGTTTTGTCAGAACTGAATGAAAGCATAAAAGTTCATTTTAATAAAAAATTAGGCTTTAAACCTCTATTTCTCAAAAAATTTGACAATGAATAAACAATTTGCATAAAATGCTTATAGACAATTACCATTCACCATGGGGCCATGGTGCTATCTCTGCTCATATTGAAGACCAGAAGATGGGTGAGCAACTACTTCAAATGGAAATATATTGCCTGAGTCACATTCTGCTTAAAAAGGTCATAATAAATATTAAAGTGAGTTTTTTTAAAAAACAAGGATAATTCTAGAATAGTTTTTTTGTTTTGATTTGCTTTAAGAAAACTGCATCTAAAGACTTGAAGTAGAAACTCAGCTGACTCCATTTCAATGAATTTCATCCATATTGCAAAATCAAGTAAAGCTTTTGAAATTGTTCTTTGTCAGAGATCAATCATTTGACATTTTTTATGAATGCTATTTTAAATTCAGTTAAAAATTCAGCATTGAATGTCACTATTTGTTTCCATGGTAATAATGTTAATATAAATTTTGGTAGGAACATGCATTATAGTAGAATGATGTTGTTACTTAATTTGGGCACTTATCAAACAGAAATATAAGTGGCATTTTTTGTGGTATACCTATCTATTGTAATTGAATCCAAAATCAAGCATCATTCTACCAACTGAAATTGAATGTGTACTTGTGAAAAGTACAAATAGTTTTTCATATATGCACAGTAATCGTACCAAAAATTTTCTGTTATTTAGCTAGTGAGGAATGAAAAATACATACTTAGCACAGTGGTATGTGGTTTGTTTCTGTTGTGTGTCATCAACCTGATTCTAGAAATATTCGAATCTTTGAAAATACACTTTTAAAACTGGTGTAAATATCCAAAGGTCAAAATGAAAATGTTTAAAATAAATTATTTAAAGTTTGTTTGCATGTTTTTCAAAATCAATTAGAAATTTTTATCACAGTATTAATAAATGAAACATTATGAAAAACTTTGACTTTTGATGCTTTTTGCCAGCTGTTATCTTTGCAAACAAGAAAACCTTGAATTTATTTTTACAACAGCAAGGGAGGGACTGAACAAAATGAACAATGAGCCTAATATTTAACTTTGATATTAAACAATCACACCCTAGATATTTCAACTCAAGGGAAGAGTGTTTTGATGGAAGTCTTATATTTATTTGAATGAATTTATATTCTCTAGCAAGTAGAATACAATTGAGAAGGCCTATGATTTTGCTACAGCTAAACATGATGAAACAAAAGAAAATAGGGATAATTTAGTTGACTACATTTTTCTAAGAAAATATCTGTCAGATAAATGAACTTTCACTGAGGATAAAAAGAATACTTTTGAGCTTATTTGAACTAAATATTAAAATATTTCAACATAAAATTTAGAACTGAGAATTTATTCAATTTAATAAACGTGTTTACTAGGTATCTTAGCATTTTACTTAAATAAAGTTAGTCTGACCTCCAGAGAAGAATCAAATGGAAATGTGAACAATTTTGTATTAACCATAAAATACAAACTTGAAGATAATGGCATAGTTTTATAAAATAGGTTAAAAAATAATAAGGCCACATTGGAAAAAACAAAACACTTTTGTCAGAAAAATACCAGTGAGATGGTGTTAGAGACAGACATGGCTAAGGCAAATGATTGAAGTAATGGATATATACCAAAAACAACCACTTTGTTACTTTTAATAAGATAGTAAATATAAAGAATTGACTTTGCTGGAGTTTTGTGTACATGGTTATTATATAGGTTATTTTATTTTTAGAAATAATTTTATATTTGAAAACAATTTTTGAAAGTTTCTGTTTTGGCTGGGCACTCATGCCTATAATCCCAGCAATTTGGGAGGCTGAGCGGGGGAGATCCCCTGATGTCAGGAGTTCAAGACCAGCCTGGTCAACATGGCAAAACCACATCATTATTAAAAATACAAAAATTTGTCAGGCAAAGTGGCCTGTGCCTGTGGTCCCAGATACTCGGGAGGCTGATGTAGGAGAATCGCTTGAACCGGAGAGGTGGAGGTTGCAGTGAGCTGACATTGTGTCACTACACTGCAGCCTGGGTGAGAGAAAGAGATTCTGTCTCAAAAAAAAAAAAAAAAGATATTAACTGTAACTGTTTTATAAGTCCACCAATATAATAAAACCTGTTAGTCAATTAATAAATACATAAATGAAAACATATTTTGTACTCATCTTCAATCTCTAACCCACTTTGAATAGTAAGTCCAGTGATCAGTCACCATACAATCAACTCCTTCACTGTCGACTTAGGCCAAGGCAAAACATCTTATGCTGACGACAAATTGGAGCGTAGGATAGGATTCCTTTTGCCTGTCATACAGTACTCTGTTTTAAAGTTAGCTTTATCTTCTTCTAAATTAATGTTTCTTAAGCCATCTCTCAAGAAAACATCTGCTGTTCACCATCCTCTGAATTATGTGAGAATTCATTACAACCCCAGATTCAGAGGAAGCACTACTCTAGATTTACAAAATCACAGGGATAGGGTGGGGATGAGAGAACAGAGAATTTGTAATTATCACAGATTCTTGAGGGCCAGCTAAAATTTGACCTGAAAAATTTGAAGTAATCTGTAATTCTTGTCCATGGTCCATCTGTGGCATATTTAATACACTACATGACTGTATGTACAGCCTTACGACTTTTTCTCTCTGTGTCAAAAAAATGGAATTCTTCCAGGACATAGAGTTTATCCTTGTAGCCCGCATATTTTATCTGATAAGAATGGAATTTATAATTGAATGTCAAAGCATAGCAAACAACGAAGGGCGGGAGAAAGGTGCAGAGGGGGAAAAACACATCTATTATTTCTTTTGTTAGGAAATAATTTCTTGACACTGATGAGGATGCTACCCATTATCTAGTTAACACGGATCCTACAACTCTAAACTAGGGGCAGGGAGGGAAGTTGAGCTATAGCCCTTGCTGCGTTGATCCTAAGAAGGCATGTTGTTTTGAGTCAGAGTGAAATGTAAACATTGTTTAGAGTTATATTTCACCATTCAATCCCATTCTACTTGAATTTAGCAGAAACCTTCTGGGTATTGGTTTATGGTCTTTGGTTACCAGTTATGGAGTTCTATATATGAATATTCATAGTTTACACCTTGCCTTGGGCTTTCAAGTTAGATGTCTTTTAGTTGAAAGACATTCAAGTGATGCTACCATGCTTCCTCCTTAAATAGTATTCTTCCACCAGGTCTGTTATGGAGAGCACACAAAAGAAAGAGGGAGAAAAGAGCCAAAGATAATCCCATTAGTATGCTGACATATATAAACACTTATGAAAAAATAGTGTTCTTTCCTAAAAGGGAGAATTCCAATGGAGTAAACTTGGGGTATCTACATGAGTTTTCGTTTTGTTATTCATTTAGCTTTTAGATCGTTAGATTTCTGGTAATGTATTTTGGTTGATATTTTCACGATATAGTGGATCAGTGTCCTCACTTTAAGCAACCCATAGTTAGAGGAGAATCTTCTTCTCTGATGACATAGTTGAAGTCATGTGATGTAACACATTGTTTATCATAATTATCAAATATAACAGTGATAAGCATGATGCATCCTTTCATTTGCTATTTTCACAAACCTTTCATATATCACAGAACTACTGATAAACAGTGAACTCTGAGAAAAAAAAACAAATGGAATAATGAAAAGGAGGAACAGTGAGAAAGAAGGCTGAGGCGGAAACATGAACCGAGAAAATGTTATTATGTGGGGACATTTGGGAATCGGCAGTGAGTGTTTTTTTAACCTACCTTCCATTGACTTTTCAGAAAACTAGCCAGATTGCAGAAAAATTAGAAAGCCTTTGCTGTTCCCCGGGATAAGAATCCCCAAGCCAAGCCCTGTGATTTTCTCATTAGTGTACTCATGGTGCTTTTCCCTTCTTTGAATGGACCACCCAGCACCCCATGAATCTTCAAGATCATCAGTCACAATGGGACCAGTTCCTCCTTTGTTCACCATTGCACGTCTGGATTGACAGCATTCTTTAGCATATCCACAATGGATAAAGCCTAGGTTTCCAAATTGCAGAGTGAATTGAAGACAGAAAATTATCTTGACATGGTTTCTTTTTTTTTTTTTTTTTTTTTTTTTTAAGAACGTCTCCATGTGAGGCGCAAAATGCATCCTCTGCTGTAAGCGCTTCACGGGGCAGTTTTTCAAATTAATGCAGTTTAACTATTACATTAACTTAATGGCTATTTTCCCCTACTTTAACCATGTTAAATGTGCCGGCAATAATGAGCTTCTAATGCTGTCTCTTTTAAGTCTCAGAGGCATCTTTAGAGCTGCTGCTTATCTCCCGGATCATAAAGCTGCATAATTGAGTATTCAAACAATTCATTTAAAATGGAAACCCTCAGAATTACCATAAGATTACTCAGAACAAAGTCATCTTAACCCATCAGTTTGGTTTATCTCCAGTTACCAAATTGGCAGATGAAAGTGAGGTAAATAAAAAACTGTTGGACTGAGCTTCAATTTACTTCTTTTGAATAGTAGCCTGTGTTTTCAGGGATATTGATATAGGTTTGATAAAGTGGGTGCTCTCAGCATCACCCCTTACTAGTTGTGACAAATCAGGACTTTAATCTTGTTCTAGACTGTTAATGTCAGAGCTGCTTCTTGCACATGTATTGGTTTAGTCTGACTTTAGTTAACTCATTATTTCTCATTTGAATCCTAGGAAAAATTTTTGCCACAGGTTGGAGTGACCAATGACTTTTTGAACATCTAAAATTTTGTCTTTTAAGAAGTTTTCCAATTGCTTTGGGGGAGCTTTCCAGTTGCTAAGGCTTGCTAGAGTACTTCAATTTCCAGGATATCCTGAATTTAAAAATAAACTATAGATATATCAGAATTTCCTGAATGTCTAAAGATGCTTCAACCGTACTGAAGAGTTTGAGTCTTAACAAAATTCTCCTGTTTTTCAAACATATGTCTAGTTTATTTTAAGGAAAAGGTGAATTTTTGCACTGAATTTAAAATTTTTATTCTGGAATTTGAATGGCAACCTGGTTTTGACTTGTATCTCCATACTGGGGAAGGAGGCTATTTTTGTGGTATAAGTACTATCGTTCAGCGTGGCATTCCCCAAGGCGTGGCATTTGGGACCCCAATAGGTGTTACAGAAGTAAAGGAGAAGTACTGTATAGACAGTAGAAATGATGTGTTAATCAAAGTTAAACTTGTTTTTTTCCAAAAATACTTTGGCCATGTCAGATCCTGGAAGAGCCTAGAGAAGAGATTAACACAATTTTGTAGGAAAGGGCCAGATAGGAAATGCTTTAAGCTTTTCAGGACAGATGGTCTCTGTTGCAGCTACTCAACTCTAGTATTGGAGTACCAAAGCAGTTGTAGATGATATGGAAAGGAAAGGGCATAGTTATATTCCAACAAAATGTATTTATAAAAGCAGATGCCGATTTGCCAACCTCTAGGCTGGGGAGCATGAATCTCTAACAGGGAGTAACTATTTAGATTTAACCACTTATTTTACCCTGAACTCTTCTGTTTGCTTAGTTTGAGAATCATCTTGCAAAACTATCATGTTTAAGAATATCCATTGGGATAAGGTAGTAAAATGGGAAGAGTGAGCTTTAGGATCAAAGTGAGACATGCTATAGTCATAGTGCTTCCACTTGATAATCTTACACACTTTGACAAATCACCTAATTCTTACAGCCACCGTGAAAGCTTTGTGAAGTAGGAATAACAATTTGTGCTTTATATAGCTGGTCTGAGGGTTAATGTTTGTGGCACATGCTTGCTGTCAGTAAATATGAATCCCCTTCAAACAGTATTTTTTCAAATACTATTGTTATTAAATTCAGTGCATTTTACCTGTGTGGCTACTTCTGTTTTTCTTTAGTGTCCAACAAGTGAACATGCAGTCTCCTAATGTGTACTCTCTAAATGTGCAGTGAGCCAATCCATTGTTGTCTCCAGTCATGAATCACTTGGCATTTTACAGTGTGACTGGACTTCTGTTTAAGCAATTTGGCTGATTTTAAAGCTCAGGGGTTCTCTTTAATTTTCTTGTTGAAAGTTTACGAAAACATGCTGGAAGTTTAAATCAGGGCTTGTCATGCCACTCACTTTTCTCATTATTATTTTTCGAATAGTATTAAGCATTTATAGAGAGTTCAAAACATGGCAAGCCCTATTTTCAGATTTTTCTATGTATTAACTCATTTAATTATAAAAATAATCCTATGGGATAGTTACTAATCTTGAACCAGTTTTTAAAGAAACTGAGGCACAGAGTGACTAATGGGGTGTTCAAGGCTACACTGCGGATAAGCAGAATACCCAGGATTCTGAACCAGTTGTTCTGCCTCAAAGCTGGCTGTACCAACTGCCCCTACTCTTTCTCTACTTTGGAGAATAATTTAGTGACTTCCTCAGGAGAATCCTTATTGAGCATTTGCTACGATACCTCGGCTCTTCCAAATGAGATTATTTTATAACTTGGAGGCAGTGTTGTATATGTACATTACCCAGGCTTCAAGGTTAGATAAATCTTGATTGAATTTGACTCCACCACTCACTGACCATGTGACCTTGTGGCACTTAGCATTTCAAAGCTTCAATGTCTACAAACAAAAGTTGAAGAAAATTGTACCTACCTTATCTAATGTTCGAAGAAAAGATTAGTTACAAAATCATAGTCCCAGATACTTAAGAGATCTCATAAGTGCTTTCTCAAATGAATCCCTGAAAGCCAGTAACTGTAATTCTAGGATGCACTTGAGAGAAAAACAAAAACAACCACCACAAAAAAAAAAAAAAAAAAAAAAAAAAAAAAAAAAAAAAAAAAAAAAAAGCGCTCTGACCCCAGCAAACCTTCCCTTCTCCTTTGAGCAACTTCCTTTTTTTCTCACTAGCAATCCAGTGTTCTCATGCCAAATGTTTTCAGCAAATAGTAGTTATTTCCTTGCATGTGATTAAGATTGGATTTAAAAATCTCTTTTATGATGACATCTTATTTCATCCTCAAAAATCTGAGGAAGGAAATCATTGCTACCCTATGTGTAAATAAGAAATCAGATGCTTACAACATAAGTTACTTATATAACCGACCACTAAGGAGAGGTGATACTGAGTTCTCACTCCAATTCTGAATAGTAGCCAACATACAAAAATGCCTGTATAATTGTCTTTGTTTACTAGAATCTAGCAACCATGAAATGTGCTATAGGCACAACAGTATGCAGGCAGTCTTCCTTAATGAACTTTAGAAAATTTCCTTTTTCACTAATGTGAGATTTCCCATTCACTCCACCAGTCTTCCTCAGGTAGATTTTGATCTTACAGCCTTTTTCCAATCTTGAAGGAAGAAAGGAAGCAAGGAAGGAAGAAGAGAGGAAGGAAGGGAGGAAGGAAGGAAAGAAAGCTGCATCTATTTATGTACATCTAAGTTAGAAGAAACTTCAAACATACAAATGAAAATAACTAAAACACTACACACAGACGAAGTTGCACGTATGGTCTTTTTTTTTTTAAAGGATATTCACATTTGTTCATTTCTTAGACCATATATAACAATTGGGTAAGATAAAAAGGTGTATATTTTCCTGTTCACAGGGGAAGAACAGAGAGTTAGCCAAATTAAATGTCTTTATCTAAAGTCTCATACATTTGAAGTGGCAAAACGGAAACTAAAAATGGCCAAGGAGAACATTTAGGATTGGCCCATTCATTAGCCATTGTATTCTCTTTCAAGTTGGAAAGGTTAGGATGCTGTAAACTTCATCTCTATAGCCTCCCTTGCTGCTAGGGCTCTAGGTGATCTTAGCAGACATTTGGAAGACAGGAAGAGGTTGGAGGCTATTGTCTTAAGACCCTGGCTGTGAGTGCTGACTCACAAGGTAGTGGATGAGGTTTTCTCACAGCAGCTCTTCAGTGTGTGTTCTCCTCCCTGAGTCTTGAGAAGTTGAAGCTAAGGGACGTTCCTGATGTGGCTTCCTGATCTCAGGATTTTAGTTGCATTCACCATTCCTTGCTTACAGGTATCTGTCAGCCTCCTTCCAGGAGAGCTCTGATGGGCTCACAGAGATAGTAGCTCCCCTCCTGGATGAGTTTGGAATTGCAATGGAACTCGCTGGGAAGGGTCAGCCTTTAATTTGCGCCTTCAGGCTTTGCAGTTTTGGAAGCACCCGGTTCCTTGTATGAAACCCTTTCCTGGTCAACACTTTACTGCTTTCTGTTTCTTGTACTGATATCATATACCATTCTAGGTAACCCGGGAGCCAGAGCTTGCAGTGAGCCGAGATTGCGCCACTGCACTCCAGAGCGAGACTCCTTCTCAAAAAAAAAAAAAAAAAAAAAAAAAAGAAAAGAAAAAAAAAGAAAGAAAGAAAGAAATGACCTACTTTGCATTTTCTTAGGATCAATGCACTTCCTCCTTAACTTGTAGCTGAGAGAACTTAAAGCCTTCATAGGTATATAGAGAAATGAGGGTAAAAAAAATAAAGAAACATATATGGGATCTTTCTCTCTGTTCTTGGGTAAAGTATGCATAATACCCCTTTAGATTCATAGATCATATTATGCTTTATGAAGTATTTAGTATATCTCATTTGATTCATGCAAAAGACCTCTGAGGGAATCATGGCAAATGTATTAACTCATATTACATTTCTACCCATTAGAAAGCAAGGACCTTTAGGAAGATGGAGGATGCTGTTATTTTCTCTCTCTGTGAATATCTTTAGCACCTGGCTGTGTCTAGCACAAAGCAAGGCATATTACTAATAAAAGTCAAATGAATTAATTAGCAAATTAAATACTAGAAGGCTAGGTATTTTGCCACAAAGAGAGAGTAAATGGTCAAACAAAGATTTTAAATCCAAATCCTATGTTCATGTTCATAAGAGAGCAGGTTCATTAATGGAATTGATACAATTCTTTGAGAGCCTGCATGACACTTGTCAGGCAAAAGAGGCTATTGAGGGGTGACATCCAAGAAACTCAATACATTCCCTAGACTTAGATTCAAGTCTAGCATTGTCACTTCTTAGATTGTGACAATTCTCCAGAGCCTCAGTTTCTACACATATAAAATGAGAATGTCAATAGCTACTTAACATATTAAGATTTCTTTTCCTTTTGCACTTTTACACATGTATAGATGTGCCCATTGTTAGCCACAGATGGATTTTGCAATACTTATGGTTACATTTTTTAAAAAAGGAAAGGCATGAAGCATAAATTCGAATGGGCTGAGTACTGATTTGGAACCATTGGCATTCTTTTAAAGTCTTCATTTACTGTTTATAATTTATAAGGAGCACATACCGCCCACAGCATTTTGAAGATTATGCAAATGTAGCCTAAATGTATCTCCTATATTCAAAGAAGTTGCTATCTCCCACATGTCTGTCTTACTGTAGCTGAGAAAAATCACTGTTTTGCCAAGATCCTAAGTTAGAGCCTTCTTTGAACTCAATTTGTATGGCAGAGGAAAGTGAACTGCAGTTCAAGTGATGGGGCATTGGAGTCCGGGACAGACCTGCTTGGTATTCTCCAGCAATTCAAATGTCTCAGAGGATCTAGATTTCATTCTCTATAAAATGAAGAAGTTGGAGTTGATCTTCATGTTCATGTCCTGCTCTGTGATTCTTAGATTTCAGGTGTGTGTATGTGTGTATGTATGTGCGTAGTTTTTAGTTTCATTTTTTAGGTGTATTTTTGGAGATCTTTATTTAAAAATTCATTTATATGGCAATCTCAGCTATGATCTGAATCTTACAGTAAAATAGAAATTCTCACTGAAAGAGGAAATGAAACACCCTCTGAAAATAACTGAAATAGATGAGAAGTGTCTTTATAAAGCTGCATACAGGTGAAAGGCCTTGAGTCTCTGAGATTTCAAACTCCCTAAGTTATTACCTGAAAAAATAAAGCGAAGTCTCTGGCAGGACTTAACTTCTAGAAGACTGTACAGGTAAAAGCTGATCTAATCTTCCAGACTCAATTACAATCCATAATCACTAAATCCCAAATAAATGAGTAGCTAAAAACTTATAAGAATGTCAAACTCATATTTTACGTGAGTTTATGTGTTTTCACATTTTATGTGAAACTTCTGTTTTGTGTGAGTTAATGTATTTTTGCATTATGTAACTTTCGTATTTTATAATTTCACCTCTTTCTCTTTTTTAGGTCATAGACGTATTTCAAAAAAACACATGATCCTGGTATTCTCGTTTTCCTGTTCTAACCAGGATTTAGCCTGAACTCCTGAGTAGATGAAGGGAAACGGTTAGGTAGTATCATAGCATGGAGGATGGCATGTTTCTGGCCAGCAGTTGCCATCATTCTTCAGATGGCACCTGCTGAAGTGAGCATTCCTGTCTGGTCCTCTCTCTCCTTCACCTATTCATGCTCATATCACCTGAAATATCTGTGTTCCCATCTGTTTTCTGGTCTCTGGATGCATGTTGACATCCTCAGTGCGATCTCTTTGTCCTGGTCTGTTGGATACTGAAGACCAAACACTCCCCCTTCTCGGCTGATTTTTGCTCCCTCCCTCTAAAGATACTGAAAAGCTAGCCATGGTCTTGAACTTTGTAGGAATGAAGGATCCTGAGCATAGCTGCCTCTTGGCTTCTGTATTACTCCTGGTCTGCTTTCAGGCTGTGATTTTAAGGAGACTTTTTTAAAGAGGTGGCAACACGGCATGTTCCTTCCTGGGATTATCTTCCCTTTCTCTGCCATTTGGAGCTGACTATTGGGTAGTAGCAGGAAGGGACAGAGAACAGGATGCTTCCGTAGCCTTCCCACAAGAATATGATCCTGTAGCTCTCCCATCTGATTGTCACCAGTCTCCTTTATTTCTGGGATCTAGGTTGTATGTCTCTTTGACCATGAGAAGAAAAGCTGGCTCAGGAAATATTCCAATTCTATTGTATGAGCCAGAATGTCTGCTTCAGGAATTCAAAAGCTAATAAGGAGACTATTTTGTTCTTAGAGTCCAAATTTTACAGAGACAATAGATACAATATGAAAGGGGAACAGAAAAAACAATGGTTACTACTTCTCAGTGGTATCCCAAGGGTATTGTAACTGTATAACTTTTCTACTGATTATTAGGCAAAATACACTTGGACTGGTTGGAAGGAAAAGGATCGTTGTAAAAATTCCTTTACTCCTCTGAACTTGTGTAGGAAAAATCCCCCAAAAGAGAAGCAAAATGTTGAATAGTACACCTAAAGTAGATGAATTGTAAAAGCTGTCAGAGAATGAGAGAGCTTGAGAGAGAGAGAGAGAGAGAGAGAGAAAAGAGGAGAACAAGAGAAAAAGGGAGGGAAAGAGAGGGAGGAAGAGAGAGTAAGAGAGTATTACTGACTTCATTAATGTGAAGGGTAAGGTCATGGAAATCTCCCAATTTGGAAGTCCCTAAGCAAAAGGAAATAAATCATATATTTTGAGAAGAAAACATGTATGGGTTATTATTTATAAACATAAACATAGCAAATTTTAAAAATAAACATTTAATAATCATTTAATTAATGTTAATATATTTGAATAATAAAGTACATGTTTAACAAAATTAATTGCAAATATTAAATGATATTTAATTATTTAAGAAATTAAATAATAAATTCACTATAAGAAAGCAAAATATTGTTTGCCAAACACTTCATTAAATATATACATCACATCTTTTGATTTTCACAACCCTTTGAAATAAGTGACATTTGTATTTTACAGATAAAATACAATGAATACATGCAAAAATACATATTCAGAAAGTACAATGGCTTAATCCAAATCACAAAAGTAGTGAGATACTGATAAAATTAGGGTTTCACAGCCAGGTCTGTCTGACCCCAAAACCAATGTTCTTTTCAGGCCACTTTATGTGCTGACAGCAGGCTTGGAAGAGAAACCTGACCTACAAATTATAACCCTGAAAAAGCACTAGTTTTGCTTTTCACAAAAGAAGATCACAATTTTTAGCATGAACTCTGTTTTGCTGTTCAGTTTTCAAGTGCATTTAAAATCTGTGCAGCCATGTTGAGATGAGACAGTTCCCAGCACCCCCTCCAAGGATGCGTGACAGGGGCATGGCTCACTGTTTAGCTGCCAAGAGTTCAAACCCCTTAACGGAGAGGGAGCAAGCAGACAAACGGGTGCAGAAACCAGGGTGAGTGCTTCTGGGCTGTGGCCCCATGGCAACATCTAGGGGTGGGTATCTGTGACTCCCCAAACCCAAGTGAGTACGTGTTACAGTGCACTCTTTTAGCCTTGCTGTCCACAGATAGCTTAAGCATTAGATAGTTCAGTGGACCCTTTTGACACCCAGGTCCTTGTCTGGCATCCAGGAAGAATCAGGTTGTACGTGGACTTGAAGGATGAATGTAAGGGTTTTATTGAGTGGTGGAAGTGGCTCTCAGTGGAATGGATGGGGAACTGGAAGGGGGATGGAGTGGGAAGATATTCTTCTCCTGGAGTTTGGCCATCCAGCAGCTGATCTCTCTGATCATATCTAGCCAAACTCCTCTCGGTGTTTAGATGCTCCTTCTCTTCTCTCCTTTTCTGCCATTCTGTTCTGCTATTTGTCTCCTCATCTGCTTGTCTCCTTGTCTCCTGGAGCCTGGGGTCTGGGGTTTATATGGGTGCAAGATAGAAGGCATGGGGGGGCCAAAAGGCAACTTTTGGGGCACAAAAACAGGAATGTCTGTTCCCATTTAGGGCCATGGGTATCCAGGCATGTGGGTAGAACTTTGTCATGGAACTGCCTTCTTCTACCCAGTATTTCCATTTCTCCTGTCCATATTGATATCCCACTAACAGTCATAAAGTATTTGGATGAGCTAGCCTCGACCCTTGGAATTTCCATTTGGTAGCACTTTCAGGTATGTTCTCACAGTACCTACTGAGTCACTTGAAGAATCAGTTTAGAATAGAGTAGAATGTTATATAGTTAATAACAAAGATAGTTAAGAAATAACTGAATTTTTTTTAAATGTGTTTTTTTGGCCAAAAAATAATTGTGATAAGTAGTGGAGTTAGTCTGTACTGCCTCTGGTTCTCTCAAATTCTTCTAAAGAGGAAGAAACTCAGCCCAGAAAATTTTAGGGAACTCAACTCCATATTAAGAACATGTTATCATTAGTTATTGCATGATTTGAAGCTAAGTCATCCTGTCATATTTGTCGTGTTTACTATTTATTTCCTACTTTTTGTGGGGACATGCATTTATTATTGTACTGAATCCATACTCATGTACTAATACCATCCATTTTGAAGACAAAGAAAATAACAACGGTATCAGATAAATGCATTAACTTTCCTAAGTTTCCATATCTAAGAAATGAAAAGTTTGGGATACCATTCCAAGGTCTGCTTTGTTGTACATCCAACAATCTTTCCCTAAGGCCATGTTTTGACTATTTTCCTGGTACTTGCCTATGACACCTAATTTAATCATAGAATTTTCAAGTTATTTATTTAAAACACCAAAAGTCACTTTCCAGAATCCTTCTTATCAATGACCTTCTTAGCAACGGTCTCTGAATACTGGTATTCTCATTTTCCTGTTGTACCTAGGATTTAGTCTGAACTATTAAGTAGATGAGAGGGAAGGGTTAGGTAGTATCATGACATGGAGAATGACATGTTTCTGTCCAGCAGTTGCCATCTGCTAAAGTGAGCAGTCCTGTCTGGTCCTCCTTCTCCTTCATCATCCATGGTAACATCAGCTGAAATATCTGTGTTCCCATCTGAATCAGTTATTTGTAAACTCCAATTCTATTGGATATTTTAAAATATTCTTTTTCTTTTGCAAAAATTTCCATTTTTCCTGTCTACAACTCTTGAGCAGAAAATGTCTTTAAAAATATTTCTGTATATTTTGCCCCCAATAATGGTACTTAGCATGGGTATCTAATAAATTTATTTAATAAACAAATGGATCCTATGTGTGAGAGATTAACATCTGAGATACAAATATAACTAAACCTCGATTCCCATCCTCAAGAGGTTTATAACTTGGATTGGCATGCATATATATTTGCATTACCATAACACAATAGGTCTGGGGCAAAGTTTGATTTGTGTATAAAATGTTGTGGTCTCACAGCAGGGGTGAGAAATTTGAGAAATATTGAGAGTGGGAATCAAGAATAACACTCAGAGTTTTAGCTTCCATGCCTGGGGTGGGTACTGGTTTCATTTCCTGAGAAGGAATATCAAGGAAGAAGAGAATGGAAGAAATGGAATATGAGGTTTTATAGAAGTTAGCTTTCATTACACATCATAATTAGCATGATCACTGACCTAAGGACAAGAGGCAGAAAAGGAAAAGTGGAGCTCAAGAATGGAGTCCTGGTGAAGATTAAGTTACAGGAAGAGGAGTCATGGAGATATAGAGAATACTACTCATGCACCCTGCAGCACTAGTGTCATCAAGGGGACCTAAAGAGGTTGGCATCTGATAACTGGAAAACTCTTAATATTAGTTTGTTCTCATGCTGCTAATAAAGATATACCAGGGACTGGATCATTTATCTAGGAAAGAGGTTTAGTGGACTCACAGTTCCACATGGCAGGGGAGGCTTCACAATCATGGTGGAAAGTGAAGGGGAAGCAAGATACATTTTACATGGCAGGAGGCAAGAGAGCTTGTGCAAGGGAATTCCCATTTATGAAATCATCAGATCTCATGAGACTTACTACCATGAGAAAGGGGGAAACCGCCCCAATGATTCAATTATCTCCACCTGGCCCTGCCCTTGACTTGTGGAGATTATTACAATTCAAGGAGAGATTTGGGTCAGGACACAGCCAAACCATATCATTCTTCCCTTGGCCCCTTCCAAATCTCATGTTCTCACATTTCAAAACTGATCGTGACTTCCCAATAGCCCCCCAAAGTCTAAACTCATTTTAGCATTAACTCAAAAGTCCACAGTGCAAAGTCTCATCTGAGACAAGGCAAGGCCCTTCTGCCTATGTGTGAGCCTGTAATATCAAAAGCTAATTAGTTGCTTCCTTGATACAATAGAGGTACAGACATTGGGTAAATATATCCATTCGAAATGGGAGAACTTGGCCAAAACGAAGGGCCTACAGGCCCCATGCAAGTCTGAAATCCAGGGGCAGTAAAATCTTAATGCTCCAAAATGGCCTCCTTTGACTTTATGTCTCACATCCAGGTCACACTTTTGCAAGAGGTGGGTTCCTATGGTCTTGAGAAGCTCTGTCTTTATGGCTTTGCAGGGCACAGCCTCACTTCTGGCTGCTTTCATGGGTTGATGTTGAGTGTCTGTGGCTTTTCCAGGTGCACAGTCCAACCTGTTGGTGGATCTACCATTCTAAAGTCTGGAGGACAGTGGCCCTCTTCTCAAAGCTCCACTAGGCAGTGCCCCACTGCAGACTCTGTGTGGGGGCTCAGGCCCACATTTCCCTTCCACACTGACCTAGCAGAAGTTCTCTGTAAGGGCCCCGCCCCTGCTGCAGACTTCTGCCTGGACTTCCAGGCATTTCTGTAAATCCTCTGAAATCTAGATGGAGGTTCCTAAACCCCAATTCTTGACTTCTCTGCAACCACAGGTTCAACATCACATGGAAGCCTCTGCATTGAGAATCAGTGCAAACCTCTGCATTGAGAGATTAACCAGACTCTAGCACGGCTTTTGGCAACTTAAGGTCATGTCCCTGGGAAGACTCCAGCCTATTCCCCTTTCTCTTAACAAGCCTGTCTGAGAAAGCTCAAAACTGCCCAGGATAACAGGATAATTTATATCTGTTCCAGTCAAAGCTTAGTGATAGGTAGAAAGGGCCCTCAACCCTCTCTTAGAAAGCAATAAAAAAAAAAAAAAAAACTTGAAATAACAAGGAAACATCTATTTTCTTTGAAAAGTAGGCACCTAGTTCCATAGACCTTAACACCTGAACTTACACCACAGACCTCTGTGATAAAGACAGGAGACATTTGTTTCTTCTCCAGATAAGCACCAATTCACAAATCCAACTGGCCTTTTCACATGAATCAATCTTCCTTGAAAACTTTCAATGCCCTTCCTAAAGGGCATACACAGCCTTTAAAAAGTCTCCAGGCTTTGTTTCAGGAAAGTTGAGTTTGGATCATGCTGAATTCTTCTCCTTATTGTAATCATTATTGTATAAAATCTATACTTATCACTGTAATTAGTGTTCAGTTTTGTTTATCTTTGACACTGGACAAGAGAAAGAGATGATGCTGTGCAGAGTCTCTTGTATGTAACAGTCCTTACAACCCACCCTACTGTTTAAGTATAATTGTCCACAATCTACATAGGAGGAGGGAGAGGCATAGAAAAGCTAATTTGACCAAGCTTACACCTCTAGCAAATGATAGCTTGGTCTTGAGCCCACACAGTCAGATTTCCATTCTATATATTCTTTACTGGTCTTTCTTAGGTCCTTAAAGGCTGCTATTGAGAGGAACAATCATATAAGGGCTTTGGATTTGGGGCTACTTGTGACACTTCAAGAAACACTTGACTCTCATGGAAAGCAAGTCTCAGTAGAGTGATATGGACAGGAAGTATGCTTTTAAAAGTTCTTATCAGAGGCAAAGAGATAAACTCTGTGGTAGCTTTGGAGTACTGGGAATAGTTTAAGATAAGAGAGATATGCTTTGAAATAATGACTGTCAAAATCCCTGTATATACACACACACACACACACGCAAATATATATATATATGTGTATATATATATATATATTATATATATATATATTTGATAAAATGGAGCTAGTGTAGTAGGGATAGATGAGCCTGGGATGAGTTGCTGATGACCGTCTTTATGTATATAGCAAGTGAGGCCATACTATTATTTAGAGAGACTTAAACAGGAAGGAAATATTATGATTTAGAGAGGACTTAGGAAGGCCATATTATGATTTGGAGAGACTTAAACAGGAAGGAAAGGATCAGTAAATTAAGAAAGAATTCAGCTAGCGATGATATTAAGATAATGTTAAGCCACTAAAGAGAATTGAAGCTGATATTCAAGAGCTTCAGCATCTTTTGCCTAAGTTTTAATACTCTAAGATGTATTTGTAACTCGAACCATATTACACTACTTTTTTCTTCTTTCTCTCTTTATTTCTTGGATTTCCTTTTTCCTTCTTTTTTTTTTTTATTTTGTAAGTCAACTAGTTGAATATCAGCAATTTCTTGTGACTTAAAAGAAATGTTATTAGGAATTCTATTAAAAATAATGATCCTAGTATTTTACTTTCCAATAAATTCTCACTCGTGAATTTGCTATGTAAAACAGTTAAAGTTTCATTGCGTTTCTATGTTGGAGAGGATGATTGAGAGTGAATTCTGGGAACCGAAGTCATTTGTGCTCTGCCCCCTCGTGGTGGTGCTACTGTATAGTGCAGTGGCTTTGATGGGGCTAGTCTGGAGAACTACTGCAGTGGAGGGCAGGAGGGAGGAACCTAGAAATGCAGAAGTTTGGGTCTAGATCCGTGTTCATCTCAGTGACCAGGTGACCATTCTGTATTATGAGTCTCAGCTTCTTTAGTATAAGATGAGAAGAAATGATCAGGTAGCTTCTAAAGTCCTTTCCCACTTTATCAAGTGATCTTTAAAGCAAGCCCCATAATTACAAGAAAACACTGCCCTGTATATGAGTGTAACTTACTGTTGTGTAGATAATTTCTGGATAGTTTTTCTCAACCTGATTTGATGGATTACAAATTGACAAGAGCATGAAACTTCTGCAGATATTAATTTCAAACCCAGATAGACAAACTTTGATCCATCTAAGCCTGGAGACTTCGTGGCTTGATAAGTGTTTCTATCGTCTGAAATCATGAGAGAGGCTAAAGGGAAAAATTGTTACATCCATCTTCCATGTCTACAGTTTCACCATACTGTGTTCCCTTTCCTCATCTGACCAAAAAACCCTTTACTTCCAAAGGGAATTACTGCTCCTTTCACTTTGCTCTTTAATTCTCATAAAACAAAAAGTGATTCATGTATTTTTTTTTATCCTGGTTCATGAGAATCCTTAACATCAATTATTGAAGAGCCTTTCTGTAAAAAGTACAGGAAAAAAATCCTTTCTGCTTTAACTTTTCACACTGAATTTGGGAAGAAAAAACATGTATTATAAGAGAAAGCACTTAATGGCACTGATTGCAAATTAAACATGAACCCAATTAATGCATATTTTTCCCCTTACCTGATTTGGGGGGCTGTGGGTGGAAGGAAGGTCTTTATAATGAATAATATATAACTGAGACTCATTTTCAAACCTGGGCTTGTAAACATTTATTTGTGTAAATGCATATTTTTCCATTCAGAGAATGCATATTATAAAAGCTGTTCTGCTCTATCAGTTATAGTAAATACATGTTCTGAAAATCCCCCAAATACCCAATTTTCTGGCAATGGGAACTATCTTATTAAAATGTCATTTTAGTTTACTGAGTATTGCTAGAAAAATAACAGTTATGAAATAAGCAATTTCCTACTTAGTGGAGAAGCCCTTTCAGAAGCAAAATTGATAGAAGGGGGAAGTTGGTGTGTGCCACAAGATCCCCATGGTTGCAGGCTCCCTTGCTGAGCTCTGAGGGACATCAGCCTCATAAAAGTGCACCACATGGATTCAATACATCACACAGACTTGGAATTGATCTCAACTGGGTGACACTGGACATTCATGTAAGCCTGAGTTTTCCCATGTTCTTTGAGGTTGTTGTTACTACTATTATGCTTCTTGGGAAAATCACTAGTGTTTTCATTTCATTTTACTTTATTTTCTAGGTAATATGTTCATAAGTTTAATAATCAAAATTATAAATAAGTATATAAATAATTATAAAAATATAATAAACCAATACATAATACCTCACTATAGATATCCACCTGTACCTTACAGTTTCACTATCTAAATATTGAATAGCTTTCCATCAACTACATCAGTGCTCCTTATTTTTCTTTATATTACATTCTATGTGTACACCATGACTTATTAAATCAAACCATACATATGAATGTTTAGGCCAGGAGTGTCCAATCTTTTCACTTTCTTGGGCCACGTTGGAAGAAGAAGAATTGTCTTGAGCCACACATAAAATACATAAACACTAACAATAGCTGATAAGCTTAAAAAAAAAATCGCAAACAAATCTCATAATGTTTTAAGAAATTTTACGAAGTTGTGTCGGACTGCATTCAAAGCTGTCCTGGGCCGCTGTGGCTCACAGGCCCGTGGGTTGTACAAGCTTGCTTTAGGCAATTTTCAGTTTGTTTTCATCAAAATAATGTTGAAATGAGTAATCTTGTACCTTGTACATCGATTTATCTACAGAATTAATTTCTAGAAATAGAGCTACTGGGCTTACCTGTAAGAATTGTAAGAATCAATAATTCTCTCAGTTATTTTAGACTTTGCTTTTGTGGTAACTAAATTTCTATATGGATGTAGGCCTATTTCTAGTCTTTCTATTCTAGTTATTTAATGTGGCTTAAATTCATGTAGCAGTTCAAATACTCTTTTAATAATGGTGTCTTTTTAATACTTTTAATATCTGCTCAGGTAGTCTTTATTCATTAATAATTTTGATTCATATAATTTTCTGGATATTCTTGATTCATTTCTTTTTTACCAGAAAAGTTATTTTTTAATTTTATTTTTAAATTGTATATAAATACATTTATTTAAGAAAATACATACTTTCTTATTGATGATAACTATAATAATTTTACCAATTTTAGCTGCTATAAATTTATTCTATGGCAGGGTTTATAAATGTTGATAATAATGATCTTTGGATGTAACTTAACCTTAAAAATCTTGATAAGAAATCCCTTCAACTTTGATGAGACATTAGGGCTCTAGGACTTGAAGCTAAAGTGACCGTCAAAAGCTTTATATGGCTTTTCTCATCTGCAATTTGATTCCTGGTGTCGAGCAAGAACATCTTTCTTCCGTCCTATCGGACTTGTCTTCCCTGGTTTAATTTTATTTATCTGATTCATGCAGTAGAGATAGTGCACAATCACAATCCTTTTACCATTAGAAAACAAATTCCAATCAATTTGCTTTTTTAATTTTTGAGAAAAATTTTGTTTCTATGTTCTCTGATCAGATATTTACCTTTATACACATACAGGTTCCTTTTTCTACCCCACCACAACTGAAGACTGATCTTACCATCCAGTGGTTTAAACAGAATTCTGTTTTTGGTATCAAGTGTTTTAGATGGACAGTTCTTCAAAACTGATTTGCAAAAGAGTCCGTAAGCTTTATGATATTTTAGACCAATTATTAACTAGAACAGAAAATTTGGCCTTTTAGGTTTACAGTGATTTTATCTTATTCTATGATCCTGTTGAATGGGCTTATATTAATGGTATTTGCTTTTTATTATTTAGAATCATTTTATGTAATTAAAATTAGACAAAAAATATTGGCATTTTTATAGAAGTAATATTACACTTACAGCTTAATTTGGGTTAATTTGAATTACTTACAACATTTAATGTTCCTATCCAAAATTATAATACTTGCTGTTGTATCTACCCATAAATATAGATAGATAGATAGTAGAGAGATAGATAAATAGTAGACAGATAGATAGATAGATAGAACCCCACTATGTGACTGAATTCTCTAATTAGTTGCAATGATTTTTCAGTTGATTATCTTCAGCTTTCCAGATAAACAATAATTTTCCTGCCAGTAGTGATTGTTTTAATTCCTACTTTCTCATTTGTAAACTTTTATATGATTTCCATTATCTATTTATGTTTGCTGTTTGCTTGTGTTCAGATATATAATTACAAGTGGGACTTCTTGTTCTTGACTTTAGTCAGAATATTTTGCTGTTTTTCTTCTGTGGATGTTGGCTTTAAGGCTGAAATGAAAATTTTGGATTATCTGAGGAATACTTACATTCTTATTTTTTAATCAATAATTGATGTTGGATTTTATCAAAGGCTACTTTAATGTCTATACATGTAATCCTATTTTTCTGTTAGTAATATGATTATTTATATTAAAGCATTTCTTCATTTTGATTCATTCTTATCTTCCTGAATATTATGTAATGATGCCCTGGTTTTAAAATACTGTTAAAATCTGCTTTCTAAAATTCTGTTTATAATTTTTGCATCACATTTTTCTTATTTAATGAATTTTGGCTGTTTCCTCCCATTACAATAAAAGGTCCAGAGGGAGTTATTGCTATCACTTGAGTCTTCTCCCAAAACCCTTGCACTGGAAATTATGCCTAGAGCACTGTAATTGCTCAAAAATAGCGATTTTCTTTTCATTCAATAAATGGACATTTTTTTTCTGTTTGTGTTTTTTGTCGGAGTTCTCCATCAAGTTACGTACACTGCATGTAAGACTCTGAAACGATTTAAATAGTGTTGAAGTTATCTCTGTTTTAAAGTTATAGTTTAAGTCAGAAGGTTTATCTTAGAATTCTAAATGTGGTTTTGCAGCAGTTAGAAAATTGTATGTGGCTAGGTTAAGAGACATTTCCTTTAACATTTCAAAACAGATTTCTATCTTAACATAGGCTGCTTTTTTTTTAACTTTGAGTTTACGTCCAGGGGTACAAGTACAGGTTTGCTACATTGGTAAACTTGGGTCATGGGATTTGTTGTACAGATTATTTCATCTTCCAGTTACTAAGCCTAGTACCCATTAGTTATTTTTCCTGGTCCTCTCCCTCCTCCCACCCTACACCCTCCCAAAGGCCCCATTGTGTGTTTTTCTCCTCTGTGTCCATGTGCTCTCATCATTTAGCTCCCACTTATAAGTGAAAACTTGTGGTATTTGGTTTTCTGTTTCTGTGTTAGTTTGCTGAGAATAATGACCTCCAGCTCTATCCATGTCCCTGCAAAAGACATGATCTTGTTCTTTTTTATGGCTGCATATGAGTTTATTTTTTAAATGTCTATGTAATGGTGAACCATATTTGTATGTATCTGTCAATTTTTCTATCTAAAGTAATGCATGTTGACAATTTGCTTATATACATATATGAAGCTTTTTCTCCAAATATTGAACCATATTTGTAGAAATACCATATATCCATGTATCTATCCAATATATAAAAACTATCTGGAACTAATATATTCCTAACTAAACTACAATAGCAACAATAAATAAGTCACACTATTCCTCTTTAAACAATATAAAATTTTGTTTTTCTTGTTTTTATAATTGATAGAAATGGAATTATACTATTTTGTGGTCATCTGTGATATTTTAGCTTAATTTCTTTCTAAATTCACCCTTTTTGTTGTGTGTGGTTGTAATTTACACAATTTCATTGCTGTACAGTAATCCACACATTGAGTTGTTAGCAGTTTCTTGTTAATGTGAACAATCCTGCTATACATATTGTTGTCCATTTCTTCTGGTATTCAAGAATTTCTTTACAAGCTATTTCTACAAATGGAACTGCTGGTTTGTTTTATGCAACTGCTCAACTTTATAATTCTCATTTGTTTTTCAAAATGCTTATAACAATTTACAGTCTCACTAGCAACGTACCAGGGTTAAACTTAGGGAATATTCATGACTAATATTTGGTATTAGCAGACTCGTTAATTTTTGCCAATCTTCTATGTAAAATGCTTTCCCAGTGTTGTCTCCACTTAGATTTCCCTATGTACTAATGAAATGGAGTACATTTTATTTCCTTTTGCTTGCTTCATATGTTTATTGCCCATTTTCCTTTCTTCCTCATGCAATTTCAGTCAACTACTAGCTTGATTTCTTTAGTGGGTATAGTGTTTTTCAGTTTTCTTCTTTTTCTTCTTGTGACACTTGGCAATTTTTAAATTCTCAAATATCTTCTGAGTTGTAAACATACTGGAATACAGTCATTCATAGGTTTTTTTTCTTTTTAAAATTTGCCTTATCTCTACTTATAGTTTTGCCTTTAATCCTAATACTGCGTCTACGTTTTTCTTGTATTTCACCAAAGACTTGTTTCTTTAGCCTTTTATTTGTCTTCTAATAGAGGACTTTATTTGCTTCTGTTGGACTTCATATGCCAACACCAACTAGAGGCCACTTTATCCCTCTTAAGGGTCCCCAGCTTAATTCAAGAATCTAATGTTTACCACCCTATGGTGCCAGATAGATCAGATGCTCATATTGGGATTTGAGTTCAAGAAACGCTTGCTTTATATGTTTACGCTTATCTCTTCCTCTTCTTGGTTTTTTGTTCCTGGTTTATTGTTGTTCTTGTCATTGTGGCGGTTTTTTTTTTTTTTTTTAATTTGACACTTACGGAGGTTCTTTAATTACTAATGAACCAAACAGTACTCTAGAAATAATATTTTTATAATTGTTGCTGAAATAAGTGTATTTAGCAGAAACTTTTCAAAGATATCTGCCTAACACATTGTTAAAAAATCAAAGTATCAGGCATTTATTTTCAAAATTTCTGAATATTAAATTCAAGTGTATCTCTTGTAATTATCACACAGATTTTGCTTCATTGTAACAAATTTTCTTAAAAGTAAGTTTAGTTTATTGATATTTATGGATACACATATACAATAAGTTTTACTTCTATGAGTTTGTTATATATAAAGTTTCTGATTTTATACCCTATGAAGATTTTTTCATTATAAAGCTTTTCTATCTTTACTTTTTAGTTTTTTCTGAATCTGATATTTTGGAAGGTTTGTGTGTTGGCTACCTTAATAATCACAATTTGTATAAAACATCCTTATATTTCTATTTCTTATATTTTCTTAAATTTCTGTTTCTGAAGATAGTATATATTTGTTGCTTATTGACTAAATTGAACAAATTAAGAGCTCACAATTAAAAATTGCCAAACAAGTAAAGGAATTGGTTATAAATGACTAACAGTAAGAAAAAATGATGAAAAACATATTTAAGGCTCCCTGAGGAGTTCAGATACTGACGTTGTCATACACAAAATATGGAATAACTGCTATGTTGAATGGTTGAAAAAGATAGGTCATGTGTGGTGGCTAATGCCTGTGATCCCAACACTTTGGAATACCAACATGAGAGGATCATGTGAAGCCAGAAATTTCAGACCAGCCTGGGCAACTGAGTGAGACACTTCTGCCACCACTCCCGATCTCTAAAGAAACAAAAAAATTAGCCAGGCATGGTGGAGTGAATTTGTAGTCCCAGCTATTCAGAAGGCTGAGGTGGGAGAATCACTCAAGCCCAGGAGTTCAAGGCCTCGGTAAGCTATGATCACACCACTGCACTCCAGCCTGGTGACAGAGGGAGACTTCATCTCTAAATAATAACAATAATACTAACAACAACAACAACAACAACAAATTTGAAGCCAAAGATTGAGTAAAAACAGAGACCATAAAAATGTTGGGCAATTATGAAAATGATCTAAAAGGAACTCTTGAATATAAAAATAAATAAAATTAGAAAAATGCAAAATCCTTGTATTATTTAGCGGCAGGGAAGACATAGCTTAAAAAAATAAATATCAGACAAGATCAGGTGCATTCACAAAGATATCATTGTAGAAAATCATGATATAAACACACACATAGATAGATAGATAGATAGATAGATAGATAGATAGATAGATAGATAGATTATTCAACCTTAAGGAAAAAGGAAATATTGTCATTTGTGACAACAGGAATGAATGTCATGGACATTGTGCTAAGTGAAATAAGCCAGACACAAAAAGACAAGTATCACATAATCTTTCTTTTGTGTTTAATCTAATACAGTCAAACTAATACAAACAGATAGTAGAATGGTGATTGTCAGGACAAGGAGGATGAAGAAAAAGGGAGATGTTGGTAAAGTGCACAACTGTATACTTGAAATTTGCTAAAAGGGTAGATTTTAAGTGTTCTCACCACGAAAGAAAAAGAAAGAGAGAGAGAGAGAGAGAGAGAAAGGGAGGGAGGGACGGAGGGAGGGAGGGAGGGAGGGAAGGAAGGAAGGAAGGAAGGAGGAAGGAAGGAAGGAGGAAGGAAGGAAGGGAGGGAGGGAGGAGGGAGGGAGGGGAAAGAAACCACAACAACAACAAAAAATACTAGCTGGGAGTAATGGCATATGCCTGTAATCTTAGTTACTCAGAAGGCTGAGGCAGGAGGATCACCTGAGCCCAGGAGCTTGAGGCTTCAGTGAACTGTGATTTGCCACTGCACTGCAGCCTGGTGATAGAATGAGACTCCATCTCATTAAAAAAAAAAAAAGAAAAGAAAAAGAAAATGGTAACTGTAAAGTAATAGTAATGCATATGTGAATTAGATCGATTGTGGGTATTATTTCACAATGTGTTTATATATCGAATCATCAATGCCTTAAATATATATAGTTTTATTTGTAAATTATACCTCAGTAAAACTGGAAAAAATAAATATTTTAATTATTATTTTTTCTTAGAATGTACAGAGAAGCAAGTAAATGGAAAATATTAGACCACTATTAAGGATACAGAGGACAGGCTGCAATATTTTAAGGAGATAATTTTTTGGTGATTAGCTGAGGCCTCCAGAGCCAGTAGCCATCAAACAACTAAGCACCCTGGTGAATGGCAGTGGATTTTTCAGCTTGTCAAGTCTTCACCTAACTGCATCCCAGTAGAAAGACAGAGCTAGAACCAATAAGCTAAACTGTTTCTGAATCCCTGACCCACAAAAACTGTGAGATAAAAGTTTGTTGTTCCCAGCTACTATGTTTTGAAGTAAATTTTTATATGACAATAGACAATACATTGTTTAGTGTTTTGTCAGCTTGGCCTACCATAACAAAAGTACCACAGACTAAGTGGCTGAAGCAGCATAACTTTATTTCTTTTTCTTTTTTTCTTTCTTTTTTTTTTTTTTTTTTTTTAAGGCAGAATCTTACTCTGTTGCCCAGGCTGGAGTGCAGTGGCACGATCTCGACTCACTGCAAGGTCTGCCTCCCGGGTTCACGCCATTCCCCTGCCTCAGCCCCCGAGTAGCGGGGGCTACAGGTGCCCGCCACCACGCCTGGCTAATTTTTTGTATTTTTTAGTAGAGACAGGGTTTCACGGTGTTAGCCAGGATGGTCTTGATCTCCTGACCTCATGATCCGCCCTCCTTGGCCTCTCAAAGTGCTGGGATTACAGACGTGAGCCACCGCACCCGGCCCAACGTGACTTTATTTCTAACAACTCTGGAGGCTGGAGAGTCCAAGATGAGGGTGCTGACCAATTTGTTTCTCTGGTGAGAGCTCGCTTCCTGGTTTGCAGACAGGCAGCCATCTTCTCACTATGTGCTTAGTTGGCAGAGAGGAAGCAAACTCTCGCGTGTTTCTTCATAAGGACCCTGATCCCACCCTTATGACTCCATCTAAAACAAATTACTTCCCAAAGACTCTATCTCCAAACCTATTCCCACTGGCAGTTAGGTCTTCGACATTTTAATTTGGGGGAGACACAATTCAGTACATAGCAATACAAGAAAAATATTAACCTTTGAATATATACATGAGCAATGACTGTTAATTGCATTAAGTGCAGAAACTCCTTCAAAGCCGCAATAACATCAATGACAGATTTCAAATTAGTTGGGTCATGTAACAGAAGCATTCTCCTCCCGAATTTGTTTGATTTCTTTCTGGAACATGCTCATGTTATCACTGCCTTCTTTTTTTCCCTCTCTCCTCTTACAGATAATTTTTATAAGTAAGATTATTCCATTGTTTTTCACTCAGAAATATGGTATGGGCATCTTTCCAACGTAATGTAAAAAACAAACATGCCTCAAATTCTATACAGGCTACAGAGTATTCCATTACTCAAATAGCCATCATTTATCTACCCTATCCAATATTGATGAGCATTTAGCTTGTTTCCATTGCTTTGATTAACAAAAGTGAGATGAAAATCTTTGTACATTCATCTTTGTAGTACTGCTAAATTACTGCCTTAGGAAATGTTTCTGAAAGTGTAACTGTAGAAGCCATGGACATACTATTTCAAATGATTTATTTTTCTCTTCCATTTGCAAATTATATGCTCATCTTTTTCTGGAGTGATACGTTTATACCCACACACCAAAAAAAAAAAGGAAAAACTATGTTAAATTCCTCCCTAACTCACTTCAAACATATTTTTATGTTTCTTGGGTTTATTGTTTATTCAGACAAAGGGTGAGTTATGCTTGAAGTTTCCGTCATGTCATGCTTTTAAAAATGTATTAATTTTATATAACGTCAGATTAGTTTGTAGCACTGTTTGCTTCCCTCAACTTTATGACATTTTCTTTGAATTACAAAAGTAGTACATAATTTTGTAATAAGAATAGCTATAATAGTATAAAACTAAATTTGGCTACAGGCACCTGATGGTGCTCACCAGCAAAAGGAGAAAACACACACTCTTTGTTCTTATTCTTACTTCCCCTCCACCATTCTTTTCTATTTTCTTGTTTCAGCAACCAGGTATGTCCACTGGTGGAGCAGTCTTATGATTCAAATGGGTAGGGCTTTTGATAGCATTAGCCAATGTCATCTCAAGAGAGGGAAAAATGCACACAATTTAGAGAGTTGGTTCAGTCCTTTCTGCTGAGAAGATCTTGGGAATTTCCACAGAATGCTAAGAAGCTGACTATCCACGAATACCATGGATACTGACTGGGCTTGTATAATCATATGGGTGAATCTAAACACTGGGCACTAGCACACAGGCCACGAGAACCTAAGTGAAGGTCTCTATGCCCAAGCTAGAGAAAAGGACCTTTGAGAAACCACATGCTGGGACCTAGGCAATGTATTAGCAAAGTACAAGCAAGCAAGAGTGTGTCCTCATTGTTTTAGACAGGGTCGTTCAAGGAACAGGAGAAGGCCCAAACAAATGTCTGAGTTTAGACTCCTTCCTTTTTGTCTTTGGGTAGATGGGGATACCAAGCAAATTGAATCATATCACGTGTTTTTAATTTCAAAAACATGACATCTAGGATATCATGACTATCATAGAATATTGATGCCCTTGATACTCAGATTATTTCATTCATTCATTTATTCATCAGTTCCTCCAGTTAGTAATCCTTAGCTTAATAAACATTGTGAATTAAATAATGGATGGACACAGAAACTGCTCTTGCAAAGCTTAGAGTTGAATACGGATGGCAGGTATTAAGATATTACAGAAATCCGTATATAATTTGTCCATCATCCAGAATAAGAAGAATACCTGAACAGACTCATTATCAGCTTTAGCTAGTCCTTATCTACTCAGGATCTCAGTTATACATCAGTTCTTAGGAAAAAAAAAAGGTGGCCAGATGTGGTGGCTCAAGCCTGTAATCCTAGCACTTTGGGAGACCGAGGCAGGCAGATCACAAGGTCAGGAGATTGAGACCATCCTGACCAACATGGTGAAACCCCATCTCTACTAAAAATACAAAAATTAGCTGGACGTGATTGTGCGTGCCTGTAGTCCCAGCTACTCGGGAGGCTGAGGCAGGAGAATCGCTTGAACCTGGGAGATGGAGGTTGCAGTGAGCCAAGATCATGCCACTGCACTCCAGCCTGGCAACAGAGCAAGACTCTGTCTCAAAAATAATAATAATAATAAAGTAAGTAAAAGGGGGTGTCATTTATTTGGTGATTTTGGTAAGCATGAAAGAAAAAAGGACTTTGCCTGGTCTAACGTAATATAATGACCTCCTTTGCCTTGCTGTCTTTATCTCATCTGTTTTTAAATAATTTTTTTGTACTGTAAATTTTTTGTAATACATTTTTCTTCTTAATTAGGATGTCAACTCCGTGAAGACAGGAACTTGACTTTCTTCACTATTTTATAGTACTTAGGAAAGTTTAAAACAATTTTATGTGCTAAAAAATATGTGCTGAATAAATGAATTGACTTATTTACTAACTCAGGGCTGTTGAGCATGTCAGTATCTGAACCATCATATTAAAAATAAATGAGAAAATCTTGAACACATGTCATATTTATTTCTACAAAGGCTGGATGTTAAGGACTGTGAGACATACAACATTTAACTTCTCAATTCCTTTTTCTTCTCAAACCCGGAAACACTTACTTTCCTTCTCTTTAGCCAGTCAGAATGTCCTGACTCCAAGACTTGGAGCTCTTTGTGGCAGCAGCCTCTTTTCCTTCACTCTAAACTCAGTGCGGATGCTTATCCCTCCTGTTCCTGTGTATATCCTGTGGATATTCACACTGCAGGTCTACTTCTGTAGATGGACAGTACAGCTTTGCTCTAATGTCAGTGTTCTTATCAAGGCACAGGAAAGACATATCCAAGTCGAGAGAGTGAAAGTAACTCTGCCCATAGTTATTAAGAAACCCTTTCCCTCTTTTAACACACTTCCAAGTCTTGTGGAAAGCTGTTATTAATTGTATTCCCACAGCTTCTGTTACTTAATCTCTTATGTAAGATTTAATGTTTTTGCTGAAATACAGAGATGTCTCAATGTTTAGTTTTTATCTCAAGCAAACCCATTGAATACAACTGCTTGCTACCCAAAGCCTTCTTTCTGTCTAAGCCACTATAAAAGGTGAGTTCTCCTTTTCCTGTTGGATGTCATCTGAATGGGATTCCCCCACTGCTTATGCCCAAACTGCAATCGTTTGTATTACAACCATCACTTGCTCACTGTAACTTCAGTAGCAGGCATTAAAGCTGTTTTCTTTCTTGTTGAGATTTTGCTATTGAATTCTTTCATTTCCTCTTAAGTAGGTATTATATTGTGCACCATCATACAAATAGATGCAGCATATATTTGCCAAAAGAAGGTTCAGTGGGAGAACCTTTCTTTGATTCTGAATTCTTCTAATGCTACTCTTTACTTATTTTTAAAAGATTATCTCCTTTTACTTTTTTCCAGAAGGTGTAGCTGTTCAGTTTAACTCAACTTGTTTCCTCCATTTTAGCAAAAATTTGTTGAACTTGGACTACAAGATTTACATTCCGATAGGTCTGGATAGAGACGTTCTTTTCTTATTGATCTAATTAATATCCTTTTCCTCAAACTCAGATGTTAACCAAAGGTTTTTTTTTTAATACAAACCAGCAGTATATTGATGGTAAATTATAATTCAACTGACATTTGCTACAGGAGTCATAAGTGGAACAGTATTTATGGGAAGAGCAGTGAAAGCTTGTCTAGACCAGACTTGCAGACCCAAATAACATCTTCCTTTTTTAGTTCTCTCGGATATAAAAGTGGTCAATTTCATTTATGAAAATGAGCCAACTCTAGAAATGTCAACAGCGTTTTTGGTTGTGGAATAGATCACTGTGTCATGAGTACAGAGTTCGTATTTTAGCCATATCGGAGGCTGAGCAAGGCACACAGTTCCAAGGATGGCTGCTAAGCCTCCTCATCCTAATTAGGAATTGTGTTCCCTGGTCTCTGGGAACCTCACATTGTCAGCTGATTCCAGAGAACACTTAAAATATCTAAATTCGGCCGGGCGCGGTGGCTCACGCCTGTAATCCCAGCACTTTGGGATGCCGAGGCGGGCGGATCACAAGGTCAGGAGATCGAGACCATGGTGAAACCCGGTCTCTACTAAAAATACAATTAGCCGGGCGCGGTGGCGGGCGCCTGTAGTTCCAGCTACTCAGGAGGCTGAGGCAGGAGAATGGCATGAACCTGGGAGGTGGAGCTTGCAGTGAGCCAAGATCACGCCACTGCACTCCAGCCTGGGTGACAGTGAGACTCCGTCTCAAAAAAAAAAAAAAATTCATTAAAAGGAATGGTTATTACAAATAACTCCACCTCCTTTCCTTTGACTTTACATACAGTCACTCTACATCATTCAGGCATTGAATATCCATGCTGTGAATTATTCAGTCTTTCATTGCCTCGTCTCCATCTTGATGTCTGACTTCTGCCTTTTTGAAAGTCATTAGAAATTTCACTGAGGTGGACAAAGTAAAAGATAGGTAGCATATGTCCCTTAACAGAAGATCTGTTAGAAAAAGTGCTAGTATATTGAATAACAACATCCATATTTTTAAGTGTATGTAATGGATAAAGCAATATGGTAAATATAAAATAATGATGGTGGTTACTTTTTTATGCAATAAGTATTTATCATATATATGTGTCAAACACAAAAATAGACACTCTTAATATAGTATTGACAATAATAATAAACAGTAACCCATTCTTCAGAATCTTGCATTCTAGTTGGGGAAAAAAATACGGACATAATAAATACGCATGAAAATTTTAGATAACTATAAGCACTAAAAGAAAATAGTAGGATAGAGGGTCATATGATCAGGGGATTTCTTTTTTGTTTTGTGTTTTTTGTGAGACAGGGTCTCAATCTGTCACCCAGACTGGAGTGCATGATGCAATCACAACTCACTGTGGCCTCCACCTTCCAGATTTAGGTGATCCTCTCACCTCGGCCTCTCGATTAGCTGGGACTACAGGAGCATACCACCGTGCCCCGATAATTTTTGTTTTTTAGAGGTGGGGTTTCACCATGTTGTCCAGGCTGATCTTGAACCTCTGGACTCAAGCAATCCACCCACCTAGGCCTTCAAAAGTGCTGGGGTTACAGGCATGAGTCACTGCACCAGGCTGGGGATTTCTTTAACAGTAAAATAAATGTAATGTTCAATTCTGACATGGAAATAAAATACTTAAACGGTTAAAGAATAAATGTGACCCAACTCAGCAGCAGGTCAAATAAGACGTTGGGTCACCATATCACGTAGTAATTCCACTCCTAAATTTATACCCAAGAAAATGTAAATCCTTTATATACACAAAAATACATACACAAAATGTGTACACAAATGTTTATAATACCAACATTCTTAGCCAAAAAGTACAAACAAGTCAAATGTCCATCTACTTAAAAATAAATGCAATGTGGTCTATATATGCAACAACGTCACTAAACTTTATAAACAGTATGCTAAGTGAAGAAAGACAAACACAATAGGTCACATGGTCACATACTATTTATATAAAGGTTATAAAGTTATATATACTATTTATATAAAGCCCCCAGAATTGGTAAATCCATAGAGATAAATATTGGATTAAGAGGTTGGCAGGGTAGAATGACTACAAGTGGGTATGAAATTTATTTTTGGAATAATTCATGTTTAGAAATGAGATGGTGAGGGTTGCACATTTGTGCAAATATTCTAAAAACCATTGAATTGCACAATGTGAAAAGATGAGTTTTATGATATCGTGCATTATATCTCAATAAAAACAAACTTAGTACCTTGTTTGCCTGCTGAAGAAATAATATTTTCCAAACCAAACTTTGATTATATCATTCACCACTTTAAAAATCAGTTTCTCTGTATCTGTAGGACACAATTCAAACACATAGAATTGACACACGAGTTCTTTCTTTGTGTGTGAGACAAAGTCTTATTGAAGTTTCTCAGGCTGGTCTACTGAGCCCCTAACCCTCCGATCTCAGCGTCCTGAGTAGGTGGGACCACAGGCACATGCCAGGGTGACTGGCCTACACATTCTTTATTATCTGTCCTCTCCCTAACTCTCCAGCCTCATCTCCAGCTACTTCTCTCTACCAGTTTCTCGAGTCATAAAAAAGACTTGCATTTGCTTTTATATGCCATGAGCTCTGTGCACATTAAACCTTATCAACTCGTGCTTCTTGAAATAGTTTCCCCTACTCCTTCTTCACCTAGTTAAATGGACTTGTCCTTCAAAACGGAATACAAATATTATGAAAGTGACCTCCTTCAAGAGCTCACAGCCTAATTTAGAAACACTTGCCCTCATGGTCCTGTGGAATCCTCTGAATGTCATAGACCTTTTTCTGAACAGTGCAAAACAGAATTTATAATACAATGAGTTCCTATTTCTCCACCCCCTCCTTTACACCACGTTCTTTGTGAGAGCAGGGATCATTCATGTTTTCCTTCGATGTATCTCAACACTTGTCAGTGAGAGTGAACTGAGTGTTCAGTAAAAATATTGTGACTTGAATATGCATATGTTATTTGTAAAGTCAAAAAAAGTGAATGAAGTCATAAATAGAGTGTTAAAAAATAATGGAATATGTTCTGAGCCATGGTGAAAACCTAGATTTATATATTGGAGGGGGAAGCCAAGGACATCACAGGTAAGAAAATATGGTTTGTTGGGAAGATAATTCCCTAACTTATTACATGTGAATCCATTGTATGAGGACAACCATAAAATTCATTGCCCATACCAGACCATTTATAAAAGTAAAGTAGGATGCTATTATGCTTATTCTGGGTCAACGAATGTAAACCACAACTTTCCTGGGCAAACCAAGATGATGTGGCCCTATCAAGTTTTATTTTACCCTTCAATTTTTTTCTGGGTATTGAAGTGACTTACAGATTTTTGCTGTTATAAATAGGATTTTCCCCCAGATAGCTCATGACTCACTTCCTCATTTTAGTCAATTTCTGCTCAAATGTCACTTATTTAGAAATGGATCTTCCTTGACCTCTGCAATAGCTCCATCCATAATAATCTATGTTAGTGCTAATCACTGTCAGAATGCCCAGTGAGAATGCAAGGTTAAGAAGATAATGGCTATTTGTCTGCAAATTCTGGAAGGGTATCCAGATCATACTAGGTGCTCAATAAATACTTGCTTATTTAATTAACAGATAATGCTATTATGAGCATTCTTCAGTCCAAATATTTTCTTTATCTTTTTAAAGGATTGATAGGAATCAGATTAACAAATAAATACCTTTACAAGACTCTTGTT
The DNA here is from genome assembly GCF_009764315.1 of Trachypithecus francoisi. Taxonomy (NCBI): domain Eukaryota; kingdom Metazoa; phylum Chordata; class Mammalia; order Primates; family Cercopithecidae; genus Trachypithecus; species Trachypithecus francoisi. The sequence continues at coordinate 10,806,446 of NW_022681454.1, read as the reverse complement.
GCCAGTTTTTTGACAAAAAGTTATAACAAATTTTTAGTGATAAAGTTTAATTTTTATTTCATCACATCGTCACCAATATCTTTGTATGCTCACGTGTTGCCTAACAAAGTTTTGGTCAGTGACCCACTGAATATATGATGGTGGTCACATATGATTGTAATATTGTAGTTTTTCTATGATTTTTATGTTTACAAATGTTTAGATACACAAATACCATTGTGTTACAGCTGCCTACAGTATTCAATACAGTAACCTGTTGTACAAGTTTGTAGCCTAGAATCAGTAGGTTATACCATACAGCCAAAGTGTATAGTAGGCTATGCCATCTAGATTTATGTAAGTACACTCTGTAATGTTTGCACAATGACATAATTGCCTAGCGACATATTTCTCAGGAGATAGCCCTGTCATTAAGCCTCTGCTTGTACATGCCATGACTGTATATTAAATATGATGACACATGTATATTTTGGCCAATTTGTTAGGCGTAAACCACAACAAAACCAATAAAACCTCCCTTTCTGATATATCAAGACCACACTAGTTTGATTACAAACCAAAATTCTTTAATAATTTTCAGTGAGATTTATTTGCTATTTATTAACATTTGAATTGTGTACATTTTTATGAAATGACCAGTCCAGGGATTTACGACATTTTACACATTAAAGGAGATGACTTGCTGAGTTGATAGTTGACAAGCCAACATAGGTCAGAGGGAAAAATCTATCTTGTAGGAATAGGGAATGCTTTTTTTTTTACAAAAAAAAAAAAAAAAAAGCTTGGCTGGGCACGGTGGCTCACGCTTGTAATCTCAGCACTTTGGGAGGCCAAGGCAAGTGGATCACGAGGTCAGGAGATCAAGTTCATCCTGACCAACATGGTGAAACCCCATCTCTACTAAAAATACAAAAAATTAGCTGGCCGTGGTGGTGTGCAGCTGTAGTCCTAGCTACTCAGGAGTCTGAGGCAGGAGAATCGCTGCAACCCGGGAGGCAGAGGTTGCAGTGAGCCAAGATTGTGCCACTGCACTCCAGCCTGGGTGACAGAACAAGACTCTGTCTCAGAAAAAAGAAAAAAGAAAAAAAAGCTTATCAAGTAGAAATGAAAATAATTACATAATTTGGTCATATTGAGAGACATTGTGTGGATCTACCAGAACATGGAAAGATATAAAGAATATGGTTTATATTCTTCTGACAATAAGAATAATATCAATAGAAACAATAGAATCAATAGAAACAGCAATAAATGCAAGTAGTCCTAGTTAAATAACTTTATTGAAACTGCATATATCACTGTTTCCTTAGCAAGAGGACCCCCACCTTCCTGTAATTACATTATTATTTTTTCGTTATGTGAAGATGGAGTAAATAGTAAATAAGTGGTAGGGCCTTTTGGAAAAGGTGAGGAAAAGAGTTGGGGAAGGTGAGGAACAAAGAACATGTGGAAAAGGTGAGGAAAAGGGTTGGGGAAGGTGAGGAGCCAAGAACAAGACAATGAAGGGGAGAATTTGAGTCGTGTGTATAAACTAGTTGCCTTAAGCTTATATGCATGAGTCAGCTGATGTCAACATATGGCTTGGCACCTCAATTGAGTGAGAAGGGCTCACAGAGTGTGGGCTCTACCCTGTACTCCTTACTTACTCAGTTTGCCCTCAGCTCCAGCATAGCCTCACCAGTGCAGAGGACAAGTGACGCTCATGAGTTTGCTCTATCCCATTCAGTCCCCAGATCCATCAAAATCACACCTTGCAAAATTCCCATCAGTGATTGATCTTGGAAGACGGGGGTGAGTCTTTCACCAGCATATCAGTGAAAGAGACATAAAGAAGTTTTTAGGCACCAAATGTCCACTAAGCTTCTGCCTTCTTGTCCTGGGCCCATCACAGAGGTCAGTCATCCACCTCTGGCCTGCCCCTCCTTCCTACTGTTCATGGTAGCTTCCTGTTAGTATAGGAGCTCCCTATGTCAATTTATTCCGTAATAACTGTTCTTCCTGGCCACAGGGCTAGTGTCTGCTACAAATTATACTCTTCAATTCACCACACAAACCTCTGTCATTGATGGCTTATGTGCCACCATCTATAATTTGGAAACATATAGCTAGTGCTACTGAGGTCATGACAGTAAACATATCTTTTAATAACAGTAAATGTTAACATAGTGAATTAATATACATATCTAGCTAATGTGCTTGTGTGTCAGTTTGTGGTGTGTGTGTATACGTGTGTGTGTTCTTTTTCTGTGGTCAATATTGGAATATAAAGTTTTCTCTTTCAAAGTAAAGTCACTTTGCTCATTAAACAAGCAAACAAAACCCAACAGATAAAAAGCCCTGTTACACTTAGCTCTTCCTTAATTTCAGAATAAAATAAAACTTACAGCTCAGCATTAATTACTTTCATGATTTAACCTTCACCTACTCTTCCAGACTGTATTATTCTGTTCTCACATTGCTATAAAAAAATGCCTAAGACTGGGTAATACATAAAGAAAAAAGGTCTAATTGGCTCATGGTTCCACAGGGTGTGCAGGAAGCATGGCTGGAGGGGCCTCAGGAAATTTACAATCATGATGGAAAGCAAAGAGGAAGCAGGCACTTTTTTTTTTTATATACTTTAATTTCTAGGGTACATGTGCACAACGTGCAGGTTTGTTACATATGTATACATGTGCCATGTTGGTGTGCTGCACCCATTAACTCATCATTTACATTAGGTATATCTCCTAATGCTATCCCTCGCCCGTACCCCCTCCCCACAATAGGACCCGGTGTGTGATGCTCCCCTTCCTGTGTCCAAGTGATCTCATTGTTCAGTTCCCACCTATGAGTGAGAACATGTGGTATTTGGTTTTCTGTTCTTGCGATAGTTTGCTGAGAATGATGGTTTCTAGCTGCATCCATGTTTCTACAAAGGACACGAACTCATCCTTTTTTATGGCTGCCTAGTATTCCATGGTGTATATGTGCCACATTTTCTTAATCCAATCTGTCACTGATGGATATTTGGGTTGATTCCAAGTCTTTACTATTGTGAATAGTGCCACAATAAACATACATGTGCATGTGTCTTTATAGCAGCATGACTTACGAGCCTTTGGATATATCGCCAGTAATGGGATGGCTGGGTCAAATGGTATTTCTAGTTCTAGATCCTTGAGGAATTGCCACACTGTTTTCCACAATGGTTGAACTAGTTTACAGTCCCACCAACAGTGTAAAAGTGTTCCTATTTCTCCACATATTCTCCAGCACCTGTTGTTTCCTGATTTTTTAATGATCGCCATTCTAGCTGGTGTGAGATGGTATCTCATTGTGGTTTTGATTTGCATTTCTCTGATGGCCAGTGATGATGAGCATTTTTTCATGTGTCTGTTGGCTATATGAATGTCTTCTTTTGTCTGTTCATATCCTTTGCCCACTTTTTGATGGGGCTGTTTTTTTTTTCTTGTAAATTTGTTTGAGTTCTTTGTAGATTCTGGATATTAGCCCTTTGTCAGATGAGTAGATTGCAAAAATTTTCTCCCATTCTGTGGGTTGCCTGTTCACTCTGATGGTAGTTTCTTTTGCTGTGCAGAAGCTCTTTAGTTTAATTAGATCCCATCTGTCAATTTTGGCTTTTGTTGCTGTTGCTTTTGGTATTTAAGACATGAAGTCCTTGCCCATGAGCAAGTACTTCTTATGTGGCCAGAGCAGGAAAGAAAGAGACGGGAAGGTGCTACACACTTTTAAACAACCAGATCTCATGATAACTCACTCTCACCGTAACAACACCAAAGGGTATGGTGTTAAACTATGAGAAACTGCCCCATGATCTAATCACCTCCCACCAGGCCCCACCTCCAACATTGGAGATTGCTATTCAGCCTGACATTTGAGTGGAGACACAAATCCAAATCATATCACAGGCTTATGTAATACTATGCATACCCTTCCTTATCCGCTCTCCCTTCTGATTTTTTCTCTTTTTGAACAGCTACTCTAACCCCCATTATCTTCTCCAGGTACCATAAGTGCAATAACCTGAATGTTTCCACTATCAAATCTTGACTCATGTCCTTCTCTCAATCTGTCTGCTCCTCACAATCTTAGCATTCTGCAAAACTCAGCTCAGATAACATCTATTATGAGATGCTTTTCCAATTTTCTGACTCAAAGTAATCACACATACTTAGGATTTTAACATTGCCAAACCTCTCCTTAGCGCTGATTTCACTTGATCTTCAAGCATGTTTGAGTTTGTGCCTCCTCCAGTGTACTGAAAGTTCTATGAAGTGAGAGACATGGTCTCATTCACTTCAGTTTCTCCCAAGTGTTACGCAGACAGAAAACTCTCTAAAACACAAATGCTTTTGAAGTTTAGCAAATAGAATATGAAGTTCATGTTATAATATATAAGAAAACTGTTTACCAAGCAAATACTGTGTCTGGCACTTCTACGTGTATTCTTTATCTATTCCTTATATATATTTGGGACATGTCAGTGATCCTTTTGGCACTTAAGTTCACTTGAGTTAATAGTTGTCCTTGAATTCCATCCTCTCATTTCTTTTTTGTCCATTAACACTTTCTTTCCTAAGATCTGGTTGAGAGAGAACAGTATGATGTCATGCCATTGTTACAAAGGTCCCTAAATATCATTTATCACTCTACCTTGTGGACTTTCTGGGGCTTTTCAACAGACAGGACTGTCTTTATGAAGTGCTCATTACTTTGCTAACAGTAGCTCATCTGCCACAAACTGTTTTACCTCCTGCAGCTGAGTGAAGAGTGAAGGATAAATTCCTTGGGATGTGAGTTTTAAGTGTTAGTTCAAACCTCATGATCCATAATTAAGCTGAATTTCAAAGCAGGAAGCAAATGTATACAAGGTAGAGATTGCTAGATGCAATCAGTTATCTCCTTCTTAGTAGCAGAATTTGCTTTTGTGAGGAAAAAATATATGAGTCCATAATCGCAGTGGTAGGAAGTCTACACAAACCCTGGAAAGCAGAACTGTAGGAAAGCTTCCTCTTCCTGAAGCCAGCAGCAATTTGGAATTCTGTGTGTGTCCCCGCCATGATCCAGACCCCTTCTAACAGGAATATTCATAGGGTTTCTAATATTGGAATATATTTTACCTAAAATAATTGTTGATATAGTATACCCTTTAGTTTTCCACAGAAACAAGGTAGACCGAAAGACACCTGCAGCTCCATGAAGACATGGGAGATTTTGCATCCCTTTATGATGTGGAATGACAGGTGTAGGTTAATGGATGACTACGAAAACAACAACAACAACAAAAAAAAAAACACAAAAAATGGAAAGCCAACCGTGTCATTGCCTGATGGCATAAAACACATTTTCTGTTTTATGATGGAAGGGTCATGTGGCATAAGTACTCAATGTTCCTGCCAAAAGCATCGATCCAGATGGAAATATTAATTATTTGACCAGATGTGTGACACTGTCACTCTGAAAGGTGGTTTCAGTATGCTGTACTGACATATAGCATCACAGAAATTGCACTGCTAATAGAACGTATCTGAATTAGTGGCTCTCCAGTGGGACCTCAATCATTTTGAACTGTAAAGAATGTAGGATTTTAGAGCTAGAAAAGACTTTAGATCCTATATAGTCTGAAAGTCTCATTTTATACAAGAAGCAGCTAAGGCTCGTGAGGTAAAGTGTATCACATGGGCCTGTTGAGTTATGTATGGCAAAATTGAGAATTGATTTTGGACCCTGGAGCTACCTAACCATACAACTATGCTCTGTGATCTTAATTCAATTTCCATGAATTCCTCTATTTGACTACACCTAATGTATTGTTTAATACATTGACATCCACTATGTGACCGGCACTGTACAAGGCCAGGGGTAAACACTAGTAAAGAGACAAGATTTCTGCTTTTGACAGTGCTTACCTTCTAGTGGCTAGTGTCAAACAGAAATGAAATATACTGGACCAAAGATAGGTACAATGAAGAAAGTGCAACAAGATAACATCGGAGAGAGTGCCTGGATTGAGGCAGCTGCTTTTGGTAGGGTGAAGAGGAAAGGATGTGCCATTTTGGTTCATACTCAAAAAAATGATGAAAATAAGCCAACGAAGTGATGAAAGATGTTTCCAGTCAGTGAAAAGACCAAATGCAAGATCCGTGTGAGCTTGGAGAGAAGAGGAACAGATGAAAGAATAAGATGGCTGCAGCACATTGAGCCATGGAGACCACGGACCATGGTGGGAAGAGAGGAGTGGAAGGTGGCCAGCTCATATGAGACCTGGTGAGTTGGATTTTATTCAAAGTGCAATCAGAAACCTTTGGGGGAATTTACTCAAAGCAGCAATAGACTCTGATTGGTAAGCACCTAATTGTGCATAGTCTATTCCAATACATGTACTTTTTTAGGCTGCAGAGCAATCTTGTAACAGACACTATAGAAAACACCTCCCACCCACTTTTACATTCAGTTAAAATATTACTCAAGTTCCTATTTGAGTTGGTGGTGAGCTTGTAAAACCTTCAAGACAAATCTTTAGCTGAACAGTTCATCTACTTATTGTTGGCTTTTCTTTTAATTCTCAGTTTCTCTTCTTGTTCACATTTTGCATTAACATGGTGCATTTGTTAGAATTAATGAATCAATATTGATCAATTGGTATTAACCAAAGTCCACAGTTTATTACCATTATTGTTATCATTAAAATGTATACTTCGTGTTGTTGTACAGTCTATGTATTTTGACAAATGCAAGATGTCATGTACCCACCTTTGCAGTATGATACAGAAGAGATCATTGCCCGAACAGTTCATCTACTTATTGTTGGCTTTTCTTTTAATTCTCAGTTTCTCTTCTTCTTCACATTTTGCATTAACATGGTGCATTTGTTAGAATTAATGAATCAATATTGATCAATTGGTATTAACCAAAGTCCACAGTTTATTACCATTATTGTTATCATTAAAATGTATACTTCGTGTTGTTGTACAGTCTATGTATTTTGACAAATGCAAGATGTCATGTACCCACCTTTGCAGTATGATACAGAAGAGATCATTGTCCTAAAAATGCCCTGTGCTCCACTAATTCATTCCTCTACCCCTACCTGAAAACCCTTGGTAACCACTAATCTTGCTATTGTCTCTATAGTTATGCCTTTTTCAGAAAGTTTACAGCTGGAATAATACAGTATGTAGCTTTTCCAGACTGGCTTTTCTTTTTCACACAAAAAATTACATATTAAAGTTTCCTCCATTTTTTTAACCTTGACATCACATTTCTTCTTGTCATTGAAAAAATATTTTATTTATACCCATGCTATTGTATGTTAATCCACCAATGTTTGGAAAAGTATCTTATTTGCTTCCATGTTGACGCAATTGTAAGTAGAGCTGCTATAAACATTCATGTATAGTGTTTGTGTGAACACCAATTTTCAATACATTTGGATAAATATCTGGGAGTATGATTCCTATATCATATGATAAGAGTATATGTAGCTTTGTAAGAAATGGCTAAACTGTCTTCCAAAGTGGCTTTGCCATTTTTTTCTTTTTTTTTTTTTTGACTGTTTTAACCTCCAATGCCTCTTTTTTTTAAATTTTATTATTATTATACTTTAAGTTCTAGGGTACATGTGCATAACGTGCAGGTTTGTTACATATGTATACTTGTGCCATGTTGGTGTGCTGCACCCATCAACTCGTCAGCGCCCATCAACTCGTCATTTACATCAGGTATAACTCCCAGTGCAATCCCTCCCCTCTACCCCCTCCCCATGATAGGCCCCGGTGTGTGATGTTCCCCTTCCCAAGTCCAAGTGATCTCATTGTTCAGTTCCTACCTTTGAGTGAGAACATGCGGTGTTTGGTTTTCTGTTCTTGCGATAGTTTGCTGAGAATGATGGTTTCCAGCTGCATCCATGTCCCTACAAAGCACACAAACTCATCCTTTTTTATGGCTGCATAGTATTCCATGGTGTATATGTGCCACATTTTCTTAATCCAGTCTGTCACTGATGGACATTTGGGTTGATTCCAAGTCTTTGCTATTGTGAATAGTGCCGCAATAAACATACGTGTGCATGTGTCTTTATAGCAGCATGATTTATAATCCTTTGGGTATATACCCAGTAATGGGATGGCTGGGTCATATGGTACTTCTAGTTCAAGATCCTTGAGGAATCGTCATACTGTTTTCCATAATGGTTGAACTAGTTTACAATCCCACCAACAGTGTAAAAGTGTTCCTATTTCTCCACATCCTCTCCAGCACCTGTTGTTTCCTGACATTTTAATGATTGCCATTCTAACTGGTGTGAGATGGTATCTCATTGTGGCTTTGATTTGATGGCCAGTGATGATGAGCATTTTTTCATGTGTCTGTTGGCTGTATGAATGTCTTCTTTTGAGAAATGTCTGTTCATATCCTTTGCCCACTTTTTGATGGGGTTGTTTGTTTTTTTCTTGTAAATTTGTTTGAGTTCTTTGTAGGTTCTGGATATTAGCCCTTTCTCTGACGAGTAGATTGCAAAAATTTTCTCCCATTCTGTGGGTTGCTTGTTCACTCTGATGGGTAGTTTCTTTTGCTGTGCAGAAGCTCTTTAGTTTAATTAGATCCCATTTGTCAATTTTTGCTTTTGGTGTTTTAGACATGAAGTCCTTGCCCATGCCTATGTCCTGAATGGTATTACCTAGGTTTTCTTCTAGGGTTTTTATGGTATTAGGTCTAACATTTAAGTCTCTAATCCATCTTGAATTGATTTTCATATAAGGAGTAAGGAAAGGATCCAGTTTCAGGTTTCTACTTATGGCTAGCCAATTTTCCCAGCACCATTTATTAAATAGGGAATCCTTTCCCCATTTCCTGTTTTTCTCAGGTTTGTCAAAGATCAGATGGCTGTAGATGTGTGGTATTATTTCTGAGGACTCTGTTCTGTTCCATTGGTCTATATCTCTGTTTTGGTACCAGTACCATGCTGTTTTGGTTACTGTAGCCTTGTAGTATAGTTTGAAGTCAGGTAGTGTGATGCCTCCAGCTTTGTTCTTTTGACTTAGGATTGTCTTGGCAATGCGGGCTCTATTTTGGTTCCATATGAACTTTAAAGCAGTTTTTTCCAATTCTGTGAAGAAACTCATTGGTAGCTTGATGGGGATGGCATTGAATCTATAAATTACCTTGGGCAGTATGGCCATTTTCACGATATTGATTCTTCCTATCAATGAGCATGGTATGTTCTTCTATTTGTTTGTGTCCTCTTTGATTTCACTGAGCAGTGGTTTGTAGTTCTCCTTGAAGAGGTCCTTTACATCCCTTGTAAGTTGGATTCCTAGGTATTTTATTCTCTTTGAAGCTATTGTGAATGGAAATTCGTTCCTGATTTGGTTCTCTGTTTGACTGTTACTGGTGTATAAGAATGCTTGTGATTTTTGCACATTAATTTTGTATCCTGAGACTTGGCTGAAGTTGCTTATCAACTTAAGGAGATTTTGCGCTGAGACAATGGGGTTTTCTAAATATACAATCATGTCATCTGCAAACAGGGACAGTTTGACTTCTTCTTTTCCTAATTGAATACCCTTGATTTCTTTCTCTTGCCTGATTGCCCTAGCCAGAACTTCCAATACTATGTTGAATAGGAGTGGTGAGAGAGGGCATCCCTGTCTTGTGCCAGTTTTCAAAGGGAATTTTTCCAGTTTTTGCCCATTCAGTATGATATTGGCTGTGGGTTTGTCATAAATAGCTCTTATTATTTTGAGATACGTTCCATCACTACCGAATTTATTAAGCGTTTTTAGCATGAAGGGCTGTTGAATTTTGTCAAAGGCCTTTTCTGCATCTATTGAGATAATCATGAGATTTTTGTCTTTGGTTCTGTTTATATGCTGGATTACGTTTATTGATTTGCGAATGTTGAACCAGCCTTGCATCCCAGGGATGAAACCCACTTGATCATGGTGGATAAGCTTTGTGATGTGCTGCTGGATCCAGTTTGCCAGTATTTTATTGAGGATTTTTGCATCAATGTTCATCAGGGATATTGGTCTAAAATTCTCTTTTTTTGTTGTGTCTCTGCCAGGCTTTGGTATCAGGATGATGTTGGCCTCATAAAATGAATTAGGGAGGATTCCCTCTTTTTCAATTGATTGGAATAGTTGCAGAAGGAATGGTACCAGCTCCTCCTTGTACCTCTGGTAGAATTCAGCTGTGAATCCATCTGGTCCTGGACTTTTTTTGGTTGGTAGGCTATTAATTATTGCCTCAATTTCAGAGCCTGCTATTGGTCTATTCAGGGATTCAACTTCTTCCTGGTTTCGTCTTGGGAGAGTGTCAGTGTCCAGGAAATTATCCATTTCTTCTAGATTTTCTAGTTCATTTGCGTAGAAGTGTTTATAGTATTCTCTGATGGTAGTTTGTATTTCTGTGGGGTCGGTGGTGATATCCCCTTTATCATTTTTTATTGCATCTATTTGATTCTTCTCTCTTTTCTTCTTTATTAGTCTTGCTAGCGGTCTATCAATTTTGTTGATCTTTTCAAAAAACCAACTCCTGGATTCATTGATTTTTTGGAGGGTTTTTTGTATCTCTATCTCCTTCAGTTCTGCTCTGATCTTAGTTATTTCTTGCCTTCTGCTAGCTTTTGAATGTGTTTGCTCTTGCTTCTTTAGTTCTTTTAATTGTGAGGTTAGAGTGTCAATTTTAGATCTTTCCAGCTTTCTCTTGTGGGCATTTAGTGCTATAAATGTCCCTCTACACACTGCTTTAAATGTGTCCCAGAGATTCTGGTATGTTGTATCTTTGTTCTCATTGGTTTCAAAGAACATCTTTATTTCTGCCTTCATTTCGTTATGAACCCAGTAGTCATTCAGGAGCAGGTTGTTCAGTTTCCATGTAGTTGAGCGGTTTTGATTGAGTTTCTTAGTCCTGAGTTCTAGTTTGATTGCACTGTGGTCTGAGAGACAGTTTGTTATAATTTCTGTTCTTGTACATTTGCTGAGGAGTGCTTTACTTCCAATTATGTGGTCAATTTTGGAATAAGTGTGATGTGGTGCTGAGAAGAATGTATATTCTGTTGATTTGGGGTGGAGTGTTCTATAGATGTCTATTAGGTCTGCTTGGTGCAGAGATGAGTTCAATTCCTGGATATCCTTGTGAACTTTCTGTCTCGTTGATCTGTCTAATGTTGACTGTGGGGTGTTGAAGTCTCCCATTATTATTGTATGGGAGTCTAAGTCTCTTTGTAAGTCTCTAAGGACTTGCTTTATGAATCTGGGTGCTCCTGTATTGGGTGCATATATATTTAGGAGAGTTAGCTCTTCCTGTTGAATTGATCCCTTTACCATTATGTAATGGCCTTCTTTGTCTCTTTTGATCTTTGATGGTTTAAAGTTTGTTTTATCAGAGACTAGGATTGCAACCCCTGCTTTTTTCTGTTCTCCATTTGCTTGGTAGATCTTCCTCCATCCCTTTATTTTGAGCCGATGTGTGTCTCTGCATGTTAGATGGGTCTCCTGAATACAGCAAACTGATGGGTCCTGATTCTTTATCCAGTTTGCCAGTCTGTGTCTTTTAATTGGAGCATTTAGTCCATTGACATTTAAGGTTAATATTGTTATGTGTGAACTTGATCCTGCCATTATGATATTAACTGGTTATTTTGCTCGTTAGTTGATTTAATTTCTTCCTAGCCTCAATGGTCTTTACATTTTGGCATGTTTTTGCAATGGCTGGTACCGGTTGTTCCTTTCCATGTTTAGGGCTTCCTTCAGGGTCTCTTGTAAGGCAGGCCTGGTGTGACAAAATCTCTAAGCATTTGCTTATCTGTAAAGGATTTTATTTCTCCTTCACTTATGAAACTTAGTTTGGCTGGATATGAAATTCTGGGTTGAAAATTCTTTTCTTGAAGAATGTTGAATATTGGCCCCCACTCTCTTCTGGCTTGTAGAGTTTCTGCCGAGAGATCTGCTGTTAGTCTGATGGGCTTCCCTTTGTGGGTAACCCAACCTTTCTCTCTGGCTGCCCTTAACAGTTTTTCCTTCATTTCAACTTTGGTACATCTGGCAATTATGTGTCTTGGAGTTGCTCTTCTCGAGGAGTATCTTTGTGGCGTTCTCTGTATTTCCTGAATTTGAATGTTGGCCTGCCCTACTAGGTTGGGGAAGTTCTCCTGGATGATATCCTGAAGAGTGTTTTCCAACTTGGTTCCATTTTCCCCCTCACTTTCAGGCATCCCAATCAGACGTAGATTTGGTCTTTTTACATAATCCCATACTTCTTGCAGGCTTGGTCATTTCTTTTTCTTCTTTTTTCTTTAGATTTCTCTTCTCACCTCATTTCATTCGTTTGATCCTCAGTAGCTGATACTCTTTCTTCCAGTGATCGAGTCGGTTACTGAAGCTTGTGCATCTGTCACGTATTTCTCGTGTCATGGTTTTCATCTCTGTCAGTTCGTTTATGGCCTTCTCTGCATTAATTATTCTCGTTATCAATTCTTCCACTCTTTTTTCAAAATTTTTAGTTTCTTTGCACTGGGTACGTAATTCCTCCTTTAGTTCTGAGAAGTTTGATGGTCTGAAGCCTTCTTCTCTCATCTCATCAAGGTCATTCTCCGTCCAGCTTTGATCCGTTGCTGGCGATGAGCTGCATTCCTTTGCAGGGGGAGATGCACTCTTATTTTTTGAATTTCCAGCTTTTCTGCCGTGCTTTTTCCCCATCTTTGTGGTTTTATCTGCCTCTGGTCTTTGATGATGGTGACGTACTGATGGGGTTTTGTTGTGGGTGTCCTTCCTGTTTGACAGTTTTCCTTCTAACCGTCAGGACCCTCAGCTGTATGTCTGTTGGAGATTGCTTGAGGTCCACTCCAGATGCTGTTTGCCTGGGTGTCAGCAGCAGAGGCTGCAGAAGATAGAATATTGCTGAACAGCAAGTGTACCTGTCTGATTCTTGCTTTGGAAGCTTCCTCTCCGGGGTGTACTCCACCATGTGAGGTGTGGGGTGTAGGTCTGCCCCTAGTGGGGGATGTCTCCCAGTTAGGCTACTCAGGGGTCAGGGACCCACTTGAGCAGGCAGTCTGTCCCTTCTCAGATCTCAACCTCTGTGTTGGGAGATCCACTGCTCTCTTCAAAGCTGTCAGACAGAGTCGTTTGCATCCGCAGAGGTTTCTGCTGCTTTATTGTTGTTGTTTATCTGTGCCCTGTCCCCAGAGGTGGAGTCTACAGAGACAGGCAGGCCTCTTTGAGCTGCTGTGAGCTCCACCCAGTTGGAGCTTCCCAGCGGCTTTGTTTACCTACTTAAGCCTCAGCAATGATGTGCGCCCCTCCCCCAGCCTTGCTGCTGCCTTGCAGTTAGATCGCAGACTGCTGTGTTAGCAATGAAGGAGGCTCCGTGGGCTTGGGACCCTCCAGGCCAAGTGTGGGATATAATCTCCTGGTGTGCCCGTTTGCTAAGACCAGTATTGGGGTAAAGCACAGTACTGGGGTGGGAGTTACCCGATTTTCCAGGTGTTGTGTGTCTCAGTTCCCCTGCTTCAGCTCTCGCTGGTCAGGCTGCAGCAGCTGACCAGCACTGATTGTCCGGCACTCCCTAGTGAGATGTACCCAGTACCTCAGTTGAAAATGCAGAAATCACCTGTCTTCTGTGTCGCTCGCGCTGGGAGCTGTAGACTGGAGCTGTTCCTATTCGGCCATCTTGCTCCGCCCGGCTTTGCCATTTTCATTCCCACCAGCAATGAATGAGAGCTCCTGTTGCCCCACATCCTAGCCAACATTTGGTCTTTTGGGGTTTTGGCCATTCTGGTAGAAGCGTAGTGGTATCCCGTTGTGTTAATTTGCACCACCCTAATGATATTGAGTATTTTCTCCACTCATTTGTTTTTAAAGAGTATGGTATACATTACTCATTCCTATAATAATATAACCACATAATAAATATAAGTATGGTGATGCTTTATTATTTCTGTTTATCCACTATATATTTAGCACCTACGGCATTCTAACATCTGAGCCAGGCACTAAGGAAAGAGGGTATTCAGACAGAACCTCCCTTTCTTCTAGGAGTTCGTGGTCCATCAGCAAAGACAGACATATAAACAGAGCTGTGGTAATAGGAAAGGCAGGGGTTATGAGGCCTCAGGAGCAGGATCCAATTCTTTCTTAATAGGTTCAGAGAAGTTTCTAAAGTAAAGATTTCTACATCAGAGTTAGAAATAAAGCAGAAGAGGTTATCAGTTGATGGTCATGAGGTAGAGTCCAGGGTTGTCCAGCCTCATCTCTGAACAAAACAAGTAGAGTTTGGTGGTGGTGTCATGTTAAACATGCATTGAGAGATGCATGGATCTAATATAGACTAATATTAGGAAGACCTGAGCAATTAAAGACAGTTAACCTATCTAAGTTAATTTTCCAATAATGTAGGCTTATTTAAATATTAAGTCCACTTATTATAAAAGTTCATAGCATGTATAAAATACAAATATTTTTGGTGGCAATGTCATATGGTTTTAGTACAGTTTGTATCTTGTCTATTTTAAAATAGCTTTTTAAATTATAGTTTTATTACATGATGGAAATATAACAAAATACAAATGTGTAAAAAATTTCATAAGAATCTCATACTAATTATAATTATTTATATCATGATTTATCATATTTCATGCTTTTAACATGTATGTGTAGATATATGCATTAGCAAAATTGATCGTTTAATGGTAGTTCATTTTATTAAGTGGAAGGTTGCAACATCATTTTTAATGACTTCTGAGTAATCAATCTATGAAATGAACAAAGCATGATTAATGTACACATTCTCCCTTGAAGGTTGGTTCAGACACTTCCACTTTTCCATATTATGAATAAGTCTGAGGTTAAACTATGGTATAAAATCTTTGGAAATCAATTCATTTATTTTAGGAAGCTAATTCTTTACGAGGTTAAATTGTTGGGTCAACATGTGTATGCTTGTTTACTTTGATAAGTATCAATAAGTAATTAAACAAGTCTATAGACTCTAAGAGTAATGATATCATATAGACATACATTTATATAATGCACATGCACACATATATATGGATGTTCATTGTTACTATCCCTGTTTTTTCATTTTACTCTTTGCCAGTATGATAACTAGAAAATGTCTGTATTGCTTTTTTTTGTCCTAATTATCTTCTGCCTGGTCCAATGTTATATTTCCCAACCCTTTGTCTTGCTTCAGTTCTTGTCACTGACAACCTCTTCTCCACAGAACAGCCAAAGGATATCTTTAAAAAGGGACTCTATCTTGTCACTCCTCCCACCTAAAATCATTCAATAAGGTCTTGTTGCTATTATAATGAAATTTAATTGGTCCTATTAGATAGAATTTCTCCCTACCTGCCTAACCCAATTGCATACTCTGCCTATCAACCCCTTCCCACTGCTTCTCCATCCCGCCCTCTTGCATTTTACCCACAGTGTTCTTCTTTCTGTTCCTTAAGATCTTAAAGTTGCTCCCGTGCTTCCTGGAACACTGTTTCTGAAATAGTCCATGACTGACATCTTCTCCTGATTCAGGTCTCAGTTTACATATCCATACTCCAAAGGGGTTTTCCCTAAGTAGTACCCTAACCAAGGGAGCCTCTGCTCCATTCCAGTGGCTCTGTGTCAGATTATCCTGTTTTGTTGCATCAATACCGCCTGCTGATACTGACATTATCTTGTATTTCTGTTTCCCATTTGTAAACAAGTGCCTGGGACATTGTCCTGGTTCTCTGTTCTGCTTCAACCCTAGCACCTAGGTTGTTCCTGTCATATCATAATCAGTACACAATCGTTGAATGATTGAATGAACTTTTAAAAACATATTAGAAAAATCACTTTTAATACATGGTTTATTTCTTAATGAATTCATTCCATTTTTGTTACTTCTGTAATTGATGCCTATTCATAAACTTTAGTCCATCATTCTAAGTATCCATCTTTGCTTCTTTTTACTTATAAGAATTCACTGGCATACAAGTAATACTCTTTTCATGACATTTATTTTAAATATTTCCCAATTAATCATTTGCCTTTAACTTTTTATAATGATTTATTTGGTACACTATTTTTTACATTTTTACTTGTCAAATTTATTAGTATCTTTACTTTTTGCCTTCTGACTTTGGAGTTCAACTAGTGAAGTCCTTTCCTAAGAATTAACATCCATACATGTCTATATTTTCTCCTAGAGATGTTGTACTTAAATTTTAATTAACATATTTATACCTTGTTTATTAATATATTAACAAATGTATAAATTATTATTTTGCAGATGATGATATCCTAACCAAATTTTATTTTTTCCAAAGCAACCTTGTTCCAATATGTTTTTGAATAATCTATTCTTTACCAATCATTTGAATTGTGAACCATCACTTTCTAAACTCAAAAACATGGTTCAGTCTTTGTTGTCTTTTCTATTGAATCATTTTACTTATTTATTCCTAGATTGTTATTGTTCGATTTTAGTTATTTCAACTTCATGAAATTTAGCAATAGTAAGACAAGGCATTCCAATAGTTACATGCATTTTTGTTATGCTGACTCTTCTGGATTAGCTTAAAGGTATTTTACCAAACTGGCCCAAAAACCCCATTGACACTAAAACTGAAATTTTGTTTTGTTTGTTATTATTAATTGGGGTAGAATAGAAAAATGTGTACATTAATCTTCTTAATCAAGTCCAGAATCTAAATCTCTACTAATATCTTTTAATGTAGCTTGGGTATCCTTATTTTCATACTTTTTAATATTTTTAAATTCAACAATTCCTGAATATATCTTGATCAATTTATTCTCAATTTTTATTTCCATTTAATATAGAATTTTATGTCTTGAAGTGGTTACAATGTAATAAAGAAAATATTATTTTTTGCCTCAAGAATTAGTCATTTACTGGATAAAGAAAATGTGGTACTTATAGACCATAGAATACTATGCAACCATAAAAGGGAATGAGATCATGTCCTTTGCAGGGACATGGATGAAGCTGGAAGTCATCATCCTCAGCAAACTGACACAGAAACAGAAAACCAAACACATGTGTTCACTCACAAGAGGAAGTTGACTCACAAGAGGAAGTTGACTCACAAGAGGAAGTTGACTCACAAGAGGAAGTTGAACAATGAGAACACATGGACACAAGGAAGGGAACAACACACACCAGGGCCTGTTGGGAGGTGGGGGGCAGAGGGAGGGAACTTACAGAATGGGCCACTCGGTGCAGCAAACCACCAGGGCACACATATACCTATGTAACAAATCTGCACAATGTGCACATGTATCCTATTTTTTAAGAAGAAATAATTTTTAAAATTAGTCATTTAATTATTATTACTTGTTACCACAAACTTTTAAAAGCCAAATCTATTGGATTTTCATTGTAAGCATTCATACTATTTCCTAATGGTTTGTCTAAATTTTTTTAGAAAAAAATGCTGAATAACAGAGTTAGTAGCTGGCTTCCATCGTAATTGTTATTTCAGTCTTATTTTGTCACATTTTCAAAAGAATCCTTCTGACCAGAATTATTCAGAAATACTTCATTATTGATTCATGTTCTAGATTACACACACAATTTGTTAAAACCTGCAGGCATTTTTCTTTTTAGCACTATAGACCTCTTTGCCCTCAACTAAGCATCTCCAAATGGCTTAGTGTGTGATTTTTTTTTCTCCTTTGCTCTTAAATCTTATTATTCTATCCTCTATCTAATATCATCCATCACAAGCCTACTGCGATTTCTTCATGCTACTTCTAAACTCCTTCAAATAATTCTTTAGGTAAAGGATATTCCCCTTTAATGTAGAGCCAAATGAAGAAACATTTGAAAGCTATTTACTTTTCAAATTAATTATTTAAATTAAACTTAATTTGTTGCTATGCTATCACTGAATATGTTTATCAGATGTGTAACCATCAGGCAAATGAACGAGTGATCATATGATCAGAGACAACTTAGAGGATCCATGTAAATAGATCATAGTTGAGAAACATTGTTTTAAAGATAGTTCTAGTATCAAGATTAATCCTATGATAACCCGTCCCCTGCATCTGCTCTCCTAATTTAAAGGTGCCTGTAAAAATTCAGAATTAAAAAATAATGTAGAAGGGTTGACTCCTTTGAACCACACATACATTTAATAAATTGGGAAGAAATAACTATTTACTCTGTCTCATCTGCTTTCTGTGATACACTTCAGCGTTTACTAGAGATTAACTTTTCTTTGTGGTTTACTAATCGGAGTGTATAAAAGAGAGAAGCTTAAAAAGAATAAATAAACAAAAGAACGACAAACCAATGAATAGATGAAAGGAAGTAAGAACAAAGAGGCATAAAGAAACAGAGAAAGAAAATGGCATATTTTCACTTGCTGGAGAGAATAAAAAAGACCAGTTACTCTCAGATCACCCTGATAATATTATCCTGAGTAATCTTTACAAATCATAACAAATTGAATAAAGGCAACCATAGAAAGTTGTGTGTGTTTGTGTATGCAAGTGTGGCGCAAACACACACACACACATACACACACAAACCCCTAGCAACCACTGGAAATTAAATACTGTATTCTTATGGAGGCAGCTCTGTGGTTTCATTGCCATCATAATTTATTAAAAATCTGCATATCAGCATCTCTGTTAACTTTCTCTCAGTGGAAGTTTGTACAAAAGAAATAAATGCTAAATATGATGACTACTGCAACTCTGTACTTCTCTTTGAAATCTAACAAAATGGGTTTCTAAACAATGAATGTACAGTAGAAACAATGCCAACAGATTTTAAACAGCCATCTGGTGTAATTATTCATGCTCCCTAAAAATAAGTTATTTGAAAACGTGCGAAGTTCCTTTCTGATATAATTCCATGGTCTCTCTAACAACGCATGAGCTGGCAAAGGGAAACTAAAGAGGCTTTCAACAGGCAGGTCTAGTTGTTTAATTTCTTTTGTTGTGTAGAAAAAGACCCAAAACTTAGATTTTGAAGACATGTTGTACATCTCCATCTTCCATTTTCAAAGTTATCCCACTGGTGCCTTTCCTCCCCTTGCTATCACTACTGTTGATGTGGGTGCGTATTTCCTCCAAATTACACAAAAGCAAACAGATCCCTAGTTCAAATCAACTCCATCACCTACCTCTTCAGTCAGTGCCCTATACTGTTTTGCATTCATCATTTACTTGTTCATTCGTTAAGGAACTTTCATTGATAGTGTATTTAAAATGTCTTTTTTATAGTAACAATATTCCTTCTTTAATTGAGACAATATAAACATCAAAAACAAAGTGATTTGCTTTCAGTTCCTTGGATAAATAATGGTAGAACTCAAAAGAATAGAGGCCTCCTGAAAATTGCTTATTTCTGAAGTTGTTTCTCTGTTTTTTTTTTTTTTTTCAAATTTAATTTGAGTCAAGCTCATACATTCCTTAAGCTAGAGTGGCTGTGTCCCCCCCACAATATTGTTTCCAAGTTCATCTAATATGCTATTAAAACAGCCTTATTCATGCACCTTTACCATCTACTTTTTCTTCTTTTTCTATTTTAATTAGTTTAATTAAGGAGACTACACTCTAACATAAACGTGGACAGCTTTATTATCTCAAGAATGGCTATAATTGTATTATCAGCTCTTTCTCTTGTTTCCAGTAAGACTTGACTGAAAGTTCCTAAAGCCTCGAGTATAACTAAGGGCATAATCTTCTATTTCACAATCAGCCCACCTTTCTCTATGTTTGATCAGGGTTTGAAAGGGAAAAAGAAGCCCCCTTACATGCTCAATTATGTAGTAGGTGTGGTAATGTGTCTGCCTCATTCATGATGATCTCTGGCATCTCCAACTTATCTTCCACTTATTCAGTGTATGTGAATGGGAATCCTAATGGCGGAATACTCAAACACAATCCTTTCTTCTAGGCATAAGTGCCCCTTGTGGCCTGGGGCTGCTTTTCTCTAGCTTGCAGTGGGCTCCCACTCTCCTGAATACCCAGTTTCATCCACTCACATTCCCTGAGCACTGGCAGGACACATCTTCCCTTTGTCTCAGGAAACAAAGAGGGAAATACCACCCTTACCAACTTTTCTTTCTCTTTTTCCTTATCTCTTCTAGTTACAGGGTAGGTTATCAAACCTTCTGGCTCCCCAGTAATTCAACCTCAACTCAATATGTATGTTTTATTTTCCTTTTAAATTATACCCCTGAACTTGGAGAATAACTCGTCAAAGTAACACAGATAATACCCCCTTCAAAGATGTCCACACCCTCATTGTCAACATCTGTGACTATGTTACCAAATATGTATTAGAACTCTTCAGAGAAAAAGAATATGTCTACACACACACATAGACACACAGAGAAAAAGAGAGAGAGAGATACTCCAGGATATAGACTCCTGTGATGATTATGGAGGCTAAGAGTTCCCTCTCTCTGCCCTCAAGCTGGAGACTCAGGAAAGCTCATGGTATAGTTTTAAAGCCTTAGAGCCAGAGAGTTGATGGTATAAATTCCAGTCCAAGCCTGAAACCCTGAGAACCAGGAGTACCTAGAGTGAAAGCAGGTTAATGTTCCATCTAAGCAGTCAGGCAGAGAAATGGCTAATCCAACCTTCCTTTTCCTTCTGTTCCATTCAGGTCTTCAACTGATTGGGTAAGGTCTGCTCACATTGAGGAGTGCCATCTTCTTCACTCAGTCCACCAAGTCAAATGCTAATCTCTTCCAGAAACATCCTCACAGAAATGTTGTTTAATGAGATATCTGGGCCTGCCATGACCCAGTCAAGCTGACATATGAATTTACCCTGACACATGGCAAGAGAGAATTATTCAGACTGTCCAATCTAATCATATGAGCCCTTAAAAGCAGAGGATCTTTCCAGGTTGAAGTAAAGAGAGAGACTTGACAAAGAAGATAAGGTTACAGGTACTAATCTACTGTTGCTAACACTGAAAAGGGAGGAAGGGAGCCACGAGACCAGAATGAAGGTGGCCTTCAGAGTCCTGGAACAGCTGCCTGCGAACAGTGCAAGGAAACAGGCTTCAATTCTACAACACTGAGGAGCTGAATCACGCCAACTCTCTCAATGAGCAAGAAAACGGATTTTTCCTTGGAACATCCAGACAGGATCAACAGCTCTACTGATATGTTGATTTTAGCCCAGTGAACTCTGGGCTAAAAAAAATCCAAAGAGGTGTAGTCTATAGTTCAATTCTGACCTGAAGAACTATACGATAATAAGTTTGTGTTGGTTTAAGCTGCTAAATTTGTGATAATTGGTTCTAGCTGTAGTAGGAAACTAACGTATTATTTTCATGTGCTCCCTTCCACATACAAGAATATTGTAGTTTCATTGGTTCTTCTAAAGTGGCACCTTCTGGGCAGTTGTATGCAATAGTCCAGGTTCACAGCAAGCACCTCTCTGAACCTAGAACACAGAGTTCTTGGAACATTGATCTTTTGCCCTTGGCACTCCTGGTTCTCAAGCCTTCAGACCCAGATTATAATCTGTACCACTGGCTCTCCTAGATCACCAGTTTGCACACTACAGATTGTGGGACTTTTCAGTCTTTATGCTCACATGAACTAATGCTTAATAATAACTTTATTTGTATAGGTTGACTGATCTATGTTTGTATCTATCTATCTTACTGGTTCTGTTTCTCCATAGAAGCCTAATACAAAATATTGAATCTATGAAGCATTTTCATGACCTTATATTGCCTGCATCATGCAAAACATATTGTCTAGATATGTGTTCATTTTAGAAAAAAATCCAAGTCTTATTCATCTCGAAATCTTTCATAAGGCATCCATGTGATTTGTCACAGATATGCAATATTTCACTTTTGAATGAATGAATGAATAAACAAAGCATATTGAAGTAAGTTTTCTTTTTTTTATTCCATCCCTCCTTTTTTTAGTTAACATCTTGGAAGTGAGATTTTCCCTGCTCCTGCTCTACCTCTCCCATCATGCGTCTTCATTTTGGTGTCTCACACACTTTATTTCAAAGACCACTTCTTCCAAATAGCTTCCTTTCTTACCACCTCTACTTGCAGCTCTGAAACTTTTATATCTTATATTTTTAATTTTATAAAATAGAAATTATGCTCATAAAAATCCAATTTTTTTGGATTTTTTTGATTTGATCAATTGATTAGTGGTTTTCCAATCTAAACAATGGAAGGAAGGGAGGGAGGCAGGGAGGGAGGAAGAGGAGCATGTAGACCTTTTCCCTTCGGTTTCCACATCTATACAATAGACACGATATCATGAAATGTACAATGTTGTTATAAAAATCCAAAGAGGTGTAGTCTATGAATTATGTGAAGTGAACAACTTATAACTAGTGTCCTTCTTATCCTTCCACTGTTTTTGTCTTGCCTTGCAGAAGGCATGATAGATTGCCTTAATTTCTCTAGTGACATAAAATTTTCACTGGCGTATCAGTCATTCAAAGAAGAATTGGTACCAATCCTACTGAAACTATTCCAAAAGACAGAGAAAGAGAGAATCCTCCCAAAATCATTCTATGAAGCCAGTATTATTCTAATACCAAAACCAGGAAAAGACTTAACAAAAAAAGGAAACTACACACCAATATCCCTGATGAACATAAATGCAAAAATTCTCAACAAATTACTAGCTAACCAATCCAACAGCATATCAAAAGGATAATACATCATGATCAAGTGGGTTTCACACAATAGATAATGGGATCATTGAACATACACAAGTCAATAGAAGCCATACATCACATAAACAGAATTAAAAGCAAAAATCATATGATTATTTCAATAAGTGCAGAAAAAGCATTTGATAAAAAGCCAGCATCCCCTTATTATAAAAACCCTCAACAAAACAGGAATAGAAGGGACATACCTCAAATAAAATCCATACATGACAAGCCCACAGCCAACATAATACTGACTGGAAAAAAGAGTTAACAGCATTCCCTCTGGGAACCGGAAGAAGACAAGGATGCCCACTTTAACCTCTTCTGTTTTTTTTTTTTTTTTAGACAGATTCTTGCTCCGTCGCTTAGGCTGGAGTGCAGTGGTGGCGATCTTAGCTCACTGCAAGCTCCGCCTCCTGGGTTTACGCCATTCTCCTGCCTCAGCCTCCCGAGTAGCTGGGACTACAGGCGCCTGCCACCTCGCCCAGCTAGTTTTTTGTATTTTTAGTGGATACGGGGTTTCACTGTGTTAGCCAGGATGGCCTCCCAAAGTGCTGGGATTACAGGCATGAGCCACCACAACCGGCCCACTTTAACCACTTCTATTCAACATAGTACTGCAGTCTTGGCCAGAGCAATTAGAGAAGAGAAAAAAATAAAGGGCATTTGTGCTGGAAAAGAGAAGTCAAACTGTCATTTTTCACCAATGTTATGATTGTATATCTAGAAAACCCTGAAGACTCATCCAAAAAGCTCCTAGATCAGATAAAGGAATTCAGTAAAGTCTCGGGATACAAAGTCAATATACATAAATCAGTAGCACTGCTATACAGCAACAGTGACCAAGCAGCTGAGAATCAAATCAAGAACCGAATTCCTTTTGCAACAGCTGCAAAAAAGAATAAAATACTTAGAAATATACTTAACCAAGGAGGTGAACAATCTCTACAAAAAAAACTACAGAACATTGATGAAAGAAATAATAGATGACACAAATGGAAACACATCCCATGCTCATGGATGAGTAGATCAATATTGTGAAAATGACCATACTGCCAAAAGCAATCTACAGATTTAGTGCAATTTCCATCAAAATGCCATCATTATTCTTCACAGAACTAAGAAAGGCTATCCTAAAATTTCATATGGAACACAAAAAGAGCCTGCATAGCCAAAGCACTACTAAGCATAAAGAACAAATCTGGAGGCATCACATTACTCGACTTCAAATTGTACTACAAGGCTATAGTTACCAAAAGAGCATGGTACTGGTACAAAAATAGGCATATAGACTGATGGAACAGAAGAACCCAGAAATGAAACTAAATACAGCCAACTGATTGTCAACAAAGCATACAAGAACATAAAGTGAGGAAAACTGGCAAGCCACATGTAGAAGAATGAAACTGGACTCTCATCTCCCAACTTATACAAAAATCAACTCAAGATGTATCAAAGACTTACATCTAAGACCTAAAACCATAAAAATTCTAAAAGATAACATTGGAGAAACTCTTCTAGACATTGGCTTAGGCAAAGAATTCATGACTTTGGGGACTAGGGGAAAGGGTAAGAGGGAAGAAGGATAAAAGACTACATACTGGATACAGTGTAGACTGCTCAAGTGACAGATGCACAAAAATCTCAGAAATCACTACTGAAGAACTTATTCTTGTAGCAAAAAATCACCTGCACCCCCAAAACTATTGAAATATAAAAGGAACAAAATTGAAAACAAAGTCACTTACAGTGGATATTTTTGCCCAAAATGAATTGAATGTAAATTAATGGATTTATTCCTGGATTCTCTATTCTGTTCCATTGCTTGGTGAGTCTGCCTTTATTCCAGTATCATGCTGTTTTAGTTACTATAGCTTTGCAGTATAATTTGCAGTCAAATAATTGGATGCCTCCATCAATAAAGGTAGATCAGTCCTTCATGGGAAAAACAAATCAAAGCAAAGAAACCCTGATGTGTAGCATTTGCTGACTTTTGTATTTGACTCCATGGCAATTGTCAAGCTACCAACATTTGAGGTCAAGTTCACACATAATAAATAGTCAATTCTCATGATCTAGGATTAGCAGGCTACAGTGTACCACAGAACTTGTAGGAAATATTTGACTAAATGCAGATATATATAATTTGTTAAATAAGACATCTCAGACAACATGGATAGTTCTGAAAGTAAATTGTAGCTTCTTGAACAAAAAAAGAATGGTGAGGATTTTTCCAAGCTATAAATGGAAACTGTTCTTATTTACTTGGAATAAGAAGAAAGCCCAATTATAAATAGGTAAGCCATTTAGAGTCAATGATTTAGGTGCTTTAAATTAAATATGAAAGTAGAATATAAAAGCTGTATGGGAACTTAACAATCAAATTCATCTTCTTTATTTTAGGGAAAAACACATTGAATGCAAAACAATTTGTCTGTTACAAACAGCATGTTTATTCTATAGCCAAGAATATAATTTCTAGATATATTGATGGTTCTGTGTTTACTACATCAATAGTTGAGGTGAACAAAATGAATCAAATGATCTCAGAAGAATAAATATTTACCTTAATACTGTTGTATATTTTTATTCTCCAGTTAAGTTTTATACTATGTCTTCAAACCACATGCATTCATTCACTCACTGTGCATCTATTCAACACTTACAGAGTGTGTGCCTACTACTCATCAAGCCCTATCTCAGGGCATAGAGCATATGCTAGTAAACAAAACAGACAAATTAGAAGCTGGAGGCATCAAATTTTTTGACTTCAAATTATACTGCAAAGCTATAGTAACTAAAATAGCATAATACTGGCATAAAAGCAGAACTCATAGACCAGTGGAACAGAATAGAGAACCCAGAAATAAATCCAAGCATTTACAGTCAACTCATTTTTGACAGAAACACCAAGAACCTCTTGGGAAAGGTCAATTTCTTTAATAAATGGCTCTTGGAAAACTGAACATTCATATGCAGAAAAATGAAACTAGACTCTCCCCATTTACAAAAAAACAAATCAAAATGAATTGAAGACTTTAATATAAGACCTGAAACTACAAAGCTACTAGAAGAAAACATTGGGAAAATGCTTCAGGGCATTGGTCTGGGCAAATATTTCTTGACTAAGACCTTAAAAGCACAAGTAACAAAGCAAAAATGAACAAATGGAATTACATCAAGCTAAAAAGCTTAAAGGATAAAATTAACAAAGTGAAGAGACAGCCTACAGATTCAGAGAAGATATTTGCAAACTCTTCAACTCACCGGCAATTAGTAACCAGGTTATATAAAACAAATTTTTTGCTTGTTTTTAACTGAAAGAAAAGTTACCTCAGTTTTTCACTTCTTAGACATAAATGGAGCTACCTTTTTTTTTTATACGGAGTCTCACTCTGTCGCCCAGGCTGGAGTGCAGTGGTGTGATCTCAGCTCACTGCAAGCTCCGCCTCCCAGGTTCACGCCATTCTCCTGCCTCAGCCTCTGGAGTAACTGGAACTGCTGGTGCCCGCCACTACGCTCGGTTAACTGTTTGTATTTTCAGTAGAGACACGATTTCACCGTGGTCTTGATCTCCTGATCTTGTGATCTGCTTGCCTCGGCCTCCCAAAGTGCTGGGATGGATATTGCTATTTATTTTAAGCAATCGTATTGAATTAGAACTATACTTGGTGTGGAAGGAGTATAAATTTGCCATGTGATTTCCAAACAGAGGAAAAGCTACTGTCAGCATGTGTTTTATTTTTAAATTTGCACTACAGTATGATTTTTCCCCAACATTGTTTTTACCTTGCATATACTGGAGTATTTATTTCATCTTTTAAAAGGTTATGTTTCTCAGAAAAAAAAGGCAACCCTAAAAGCAAAAAAAAAAAAAAAAATTCCGATTAAAACTGGTCAAAAGCCAGGCTTGGTGGCTCATGCCTGTAATCCCAGCTACTCTGGAGGCTGAGGAGGGAGGATCACTGGAGTCCAGGAGTTTGAGGCTGCAGTGAACTATAATCACATAATTCCACTCTTGCTTGAGTAACAGGAAAAAAGGAGGCAAAAAATCTAAATAGGCATGTCTCAAAAGAAGACATACAAATGTCCTACAGGTATATGATGAAAAGCTCAATGATCACTAACCATCAGAGACATGCACCAAAACCACAATGAGATATCATCTCACTCCAGTTAAAGCCATCTTTATCAAAAAGACAAAACAAAACAAAGCAAAACAAAATAAATTCTGTTGAGGATTTGGAGAAAGGCGAATGCTCACACATTGTTGGTGGGAATGTAAAGTAGTATAGCTACTGTGGAAAACAGTATGGAGGTTCTTTAAATAAATACAAATAGAACTACCATGTGACCCAGCATTCCCACTGCTGGGCACATACCCAAAAGAAAACAAATCAGTATATCAAAGAGATATCTGCATTCCCATGCTTATTGCAGCACTATTCACAGTAGCCAGAAATGAAAAGCAATATAAGTGTCCATCAACAGATGAATATATAAAGAGAATGTGGTACATATACGTAATGGACATAATGGAATACTATTCAGCCATAAAAATAAAAATAATGCATTCCTGTCATTTGGGACAATATGGAAGGAAAT
The DNA here is from genome assembly GCF_009764315.1 of Trachypithecus francoisi. NCBI lineage: Eukaryota > Metazoa > Chordata > Mammalia > Primates > Cercopithecidae > Trachypithecus > Trachypithecus francoisi. The sequence goes on along the minus strand of NW_022681454.1, from coordinate 10,779,171 downwards.
GGAGGACATTATGTTAAGTGAAATAAGCCAAGTACAGAAAAACAAGTGTCACATAGTCTCACTCACATATGCGAGCTAAAACATCAAAAATTACTTTGTGGATGTAGACAGTAGAATGATGGCTACAGAGACTGGGATAAGAAGTGAAGAGAGGGGGATCAAGAAGGGTTGGTTAGTGGGTAGCAAAATACAGTTAGATGGGAGTAAGATCTAGTGTTTAATAGCACAATAGGGTGATTGTAGTTAACAGTGGTTTACTGTATATTTCAAAATAACTAAAAAAGTGAATTTGGAGTTTTCCTAATACAGAGATGCTAAATGTTTGAAGTGATAAAGATTTCAACTACCATGATTTGATCATTATATGTTATATGCTTGTATCAAAATATCATGTTTCCTATAAATATTTTCATTATGTATCCAAAAATTAAAAATATTTTTCAAAAAACAGAGAAGTTCCCACCACCCAAAAAACCAGATGCTACTTATATGAATGGGCCTTGCATTCTAGTTGAATTTCTTTAATGACAAAGAAGAAAATGAAGAATTATAAACTGTCAGGAAGACAAGAGTGAAGAGTAAAGATTAGTAGAGAGAATATTATAATGGCCCAGGGGTGAAATAATGGTGACAGCCTTGGAAACGGTAAAAAAATAATAATTGAATATAGTCTACATTATGAAAGTACAGCTAGTAGAACATAGTTATGTATTGGTTAAAGATTTTGAAGGAAAGAAGGTATTTGAAGGTGACATCCAGGTTTTTGACTTGAACAGTTGACGGAATTATAATGTCATTGATTGGAATCAAAAAATGTGCAGAGGTGTTGAATTGAGAGTTCTCCTTTAAATATATTAATTGTGACACAGCTCTTGGGCATACAAACGATACCTTGACTCTGAAGCTCAAGTAACAGAGAATGGGTTTAATTCATTTTGTGAGTGTTAATCATACAGTTGTTTTGAAAATCCACGAAACTCAATAAGTTCATCTAGGGAATGAGGAATGATAAGAGAGAGAAAACTATCTTAAAATATGAGCTCCAGGCTACTGCAAAAGCACTCACTGGAGTACCTTTAAATAAATTGAGACACACTGAAAAGTAAAATACACACACACACATACGCACACACACCCATATACACATACACAAAAAGGATGAAGGAGGAATAGAGAAAGAGAATTACTGACTGTTTTATACATTTATAGGTAGTTTTCAGACATCATCTCATTTAATTTTCATAAATATAAGGTGTCTATAAAAGACAAAACAAAAAAAGATTGAGGAAATGTGCTGGTAAAATATGTGAAAAATTGGGAGATATTAAATAAATAAAATGTTTTAAGAAGTTTCATTTCTGCCCAACCCTGCAAACAGGTAAAATAAAATGAGGACTGAGACTGACCATTGGATTAACCATGCAGCGATCACTGGCAGCCTTGACTAAAGCAGTTTCAGTGGTATGGTGGAGAGAAAAATAGGATAGAAATGGGTTCAAGAAAGAACAGTAAGTGAGGATAAGGACAGCGAGTAGTTTTTGTAGTATTTTTTAGTATTTCTTGTAGTTTTCTCTCAGTGATCTAGAGAAATTAGGAAGTAGCTAGAGTGACAAGAAATCAAGAGAGATACTACAGAATGTTTGGTAACATCCAGCATTGCATAATACAGATGTTTCTTGTATTTTGATCTGTAACCTTAACTCAGTTATACTTTATATTTCAAAATAATAAATAACATTGATATTAAAATTACTATTTAAGGGATTTATTCATAGTGAATATTGTGGTCTTATATTCACACAATTGCAGAAAATACTGTTTACATGGATGCATGTTGTCTACTAAAGACTACATAAAACTATGTTAATTCTTCTTAAAAAAAATACAGATGCTTCTGCAAAGAAAGTTGGATGCTCTGGGAGGGAGGAGGATAATCACAGAAGTGAGAAATATGAGTACGCAAGAGCTTATGGGATCCAACGCATGAACCAAGAATTTGGTCCTCCATGGGAGAGAGGACGGTAAATCTATTGCAATGGGAAAGAAGCTAGGAATAGGTAGAAAAGGGGGAACAAAAGGCTTAGATGCAGATAGATTGGTGAACATGAAGATGTGCAAGTTAGAGAATTCCCATATGGTTTTCCTAATGAGATACAATGAATTTCAGAGGGCAGCTTGGAAGTTTTGATGAGACTATGAAGAACTGAGGATCAATTTATTCTAATCCAGAGCTATTTCAGTAAATAACCCTGGGAAAAGAGTGAGAATAATGAGAGGTTCCCATTTGACCTAGGAAGACAACTAAGATGTCAACTTGATGAGGTTAATCCTAATCTTCTAAGAAAAAGTAGATAATCAGTTCTTATAGATTGCTTCATGAGCAAGGTCTCTTATGTTCTGTGTAACAGTGAAGTCTTCAGTGCTATGAGGAGGCAACTCTTGATGAGATTCAGATGAGCTCTCTGAGTTCATTTTTCAATCTCCTTGAGGAGCAAAAAGAACTCTAGGGATCTTCTTTAAAACTAGATCTACAGGAGACAGTGAAGCCAATTGGGAGAGATAATCTAACCTGGAGCTTCTGTGAATATGAAAAGCTCAAAATTAAACTTATAAAATCCTTCTTATATGAGGCATCTGACCTATAGAAAGGATTGTAAAAAAAAAAAAAAAAAAAAAAAGACTCATTGTCTTAGTCCATTTGTGCTGCTGTAACAAAATAGCACAGACTGTATAATTTATGAACAGTAGAAATTTATTTCTCATTATTCTGGAGGCTGGAAAGTTCTAGATCAAGGCACTAGCAGAAGTGGTATCTGGTGAGGGCTGCTTTCAACTTCCAAGATGGCATCTTGTTGTTGCATCCTCTGGAAGGGAGGAGCACTGCCTTCTCACATGGCAGAAGAGCAGGAGAGCAAGAGAGTGCTCCCTTCAACTTGGAGCCCTCTTAAAAGGGTGCTAATCCCACATGTGAGGGTGGAGCATCATAACTCAATCACCTTACAAGACTGCAACTGTTAATTCTATTGGGTGAAGGAGTAGTTTCAACATAAATTTTAGAGGGAACACATTCAAACAATATCACCTACCAATATTATTAAAATAAGAATGCTATTTTCACATATTCTCTACTGTTGAAGCAATGATCAGAATTGGAAATCAGTCAAGACTATCTCTCAGCTGGGATGGGTCTTCAGAGTCCTGTACCCGCCACACTCTGATCAGCCACCTCCTATGTATTGGAGTCAGCATGAAAGAAGAAAATGTCCTGAATACATCTCTGCCTTCAAAACACCTCCATTCTGCTAACACATGTCTCAGAAATGAACTCCTGATTTCCCCTCAACTCTGGCATACCAACATGCTTTCCAAATCCTAATCCCAGCCAATGAATCCTTGTTTTTTCTTATAGGCCAAATATAATGGATCAACCTACTTGGTCAGTTCTAAATTTAAAATGAATCCAGAAATGTCTGCTCTTTTCATTGCTTCCACTGCAACTCCTGGGTCCAAGTTTTCATCATCAGTAGCCAGGATTGCCATAACTGATATCCTTCTGCCCTTTAGCCCAGGTAGTCTATTTACAACACAGCAGCCAGGACGATCCTTTAAACAAGTTTAAATCAAGTCATGTCACTGCTTTACTCAAACCCTCCAGGGAGTTTCCATCTCATCACCTGGCTTCATGACCTGTGGTCCTCCCCTCTCTGATGTCAACTACCTTCCCTTTTATCCTCATTTAATTTTAGCTGTGCTGGCTTTTCTGTTCTTCCCTCTTCCAAGAAAGGTTTTCCTCACATAGCAAGGATCTACCTCCTCCTCACTGCTCTGCTGCTGCCTTTTCATACAGCCTTTCATTATGCCCTCCCAACTTGATGTTGCAGCCACACCCAACCACCTCCACCCTGCACACTTAATCCTCTTACTGCCCTGTACGTTTTTCCTGACATTTATTACCATCTGATGTACTTTATATTTAACATACATTTTGTTTGTTGTTTGCACCCTCACCCCCAAAATTATATAAATTATATCCTAAGAAAGCAGAGATTTTGATCAATATTTGGTCTCTAGCACCTAAAAGTCCTCAGTACATAGTAGATTCTCAAAGAATAAATGAAGGAATTAATGAATTTGCAAACTCTGATGTACACAATGCTCTTACCTGAGCACAATTACTTTTTAAAATGCAGCATGCTTGTGGAGTTCAGTTTGATCCAGTTTGCAATCATCTGAGTGAAAGAGTTTCCTCTTGGAAGTAATTCTATAAGCCATCAGCTCCCTTAGGGATGCTTTTATCAGTTCTGAAAGCAAGTTTCGCTGCTCATCAGCTGTTTGCAGGAGGACTGAGCAGACCTCTCTGTGCTCAGCATTGGAAGCCTCTCTCACCTCCCTCCTGGGACATTTGCAGTTTCAGGAGTATTTTTGGCCTGCTGCAAAGTTCCCTGTTTGGCTCTGCCATCTGCATCAAAAAGGTCACCTCCAGTTACTTGTTATTTCAATATGCATCCACTTCATCTGTTTTTCTCCTTCACTTTTTTCTTCCCTTGACCTGAGTTAATCCACTCATTATCTGCCTTCCACTTGGATCAAACCCCCCCCTCAACTTTAGTTCTCGTTCTGGCTCTGCCTTTGCAGACCTCCACAGGGATTTTGCAAGAGTCAGTGTTTAAAGACCACTTTTTTCAGGTCCAGGCTCAATTGTTGGCCAAAGGACAAAGAAGAGTGAGCTACTTTCCAAGGAATCAGCGTTGCTGCTGAGTAGTCCTCTTTCTAACAATGTCCCTCTTGTCTGCAGAAATCTGTATCTCTGTATTAAATAAGAAAAGGAACCAAGTAAGAGGTAATATTTGTTGAAATCTACTTTGTTCCAAGGATCGTGCCTAGAGCATTTTTTATAGTGTCAAATAATCATTGCATGCATGCATCCTATACATTAGGTGGTTAGTAATCAACTCCATGTAAAATGAGGCATTAAAAAAAAAAAGAAATATGATGATATCACTGTCATGCTCAAAACCTTTCAATGACTTCTTATTTTGTGTAGACTAAAATCCTAACTACAGCCAACTGGGGCTTGTACATCTGCCTGATCTCATACACCAATCCTCTCACTGCTCTTACCCTCTGTTACCCGTGGTTAGAACCTCATGTCTTTTTGCAAAAACTCCAGTGTCTATGCATTTACTGTTTCTTCTGCATGACCTGCTCGTCCTCCTTCCCACACATAATCCCTTGGTTCCCAGTATCTCTCATTCCAACTGTCATCTTTCCTGGAAAACCTTAGCTGACCATTCCACCTGATGGCTGCCAAGTCTGGAAACAGAGAACACTGTGTAACAGAGGAAAACATCGAAAATGGTCTATCAACATAAAATAATGGTATTTTGATGGCTACATCTTATGGGCAACTTGTATTTAAGTCACATCCCTTCAATTATCCCTAGTTCTTTATTTTATACATTTCTACACATTAAATGTGTTTGTTTTCATCATTTCTGTGCCTCACAATAATATCTGTTCCCCGAGGATAGAGCCTCGCTATGTTTCCTGCCAGCTCCCTGGGGTCTAGAGGCATGCTGTTAGAGAACTGGCAGCAGTTAACTGGTGGAATGAATGAACTGAGCAAGTAGAAGTGCAGGCAATGTAAATAAACATGTTCAAGTTCACAGAGCTACTAAATGGTTTAGTCAAAATTTGAAGCAAATTCTGATTCCAAAGTCAACATTTCTTCCACCACTACAGATTGAACTCCATTTCTTGTCTTGTGGTCATTTAAAACTGTAAAAGCAACAGGATATGAATGGAGAGGATAGTCAACAATGAACCTATAACCAGGCCACTGGCAAACGAAATGGAAGCAGCCCTCGTATAAGGTGAGGTGACACCGCATCAGGAGGGAGCAGAGACTTGGGAGTCCCAGGGAGCCATGTCCATCACCGCCTCTTCTACTTCCTAGAAGTTTTGAACTTGAGTATTTGTGTTGACTTTCAGTTTCTTCAGCCACACAATAAAAACTAGAGTAACTTGTAAAATGATCATATTATCCATCCAGCCTCTGAGACTCAGACATCCTAAAATCAAATTCTGATATCATAATACAAACACTGACCATGACCAAATAATTTGAACTTGTTAACCCAATTTAAATTTAAATTAAGATAATACAAATTAAATTAGAGATACAAATAGTATCTTAATGTAGGTTCATCAATTGTGAATAATGCAAGACTGTTGGAAAGTGTCAATAATGAGGAAGCCTGTGCACAGATACATGGAAAGTCTCTGTGCCTTCCTTTCAACTTTGCTGTGCAACTAAAACTGCTCTAAAAAAAATAAGTCTTAGGCTGAGGTGGGCGCATCACGAGGTCAGGAGATCGAGACTGTGTTGACTAACAAGGTGAAACCCCGTCTCTGCTAAAAATACAAAAAAATTAGCTGGGTGTGGTGGCGGGCGCCTGTAGTCCCAGCTACTTGGGAGGCTGAGGTAGGAGAATGGCGTGAACCCAGGAAATAGAGCTTGCAGTGAGCCAAGATGGTACCACTGCACTCCAGCCTGGGCTACAGAGATTCCGTCTCAAAAAAAAAAAAAGTCTTTTTGTGAAAAATGTATGCTGGCTACAAAGGAGATGCTGATACTCCTCCCTGTTGAGGAAGTCCCTGATGATTGACATTTCTACAGAAACCACTTGATATGATTATAAGTTATAAACAAACAAAAGCCTCACATATTAAAATTCAAAAACCTAGTAAAGAAGGTCACCCCCTTCAGTGGCTTTTAGGAGATAAAATGGGATTAGGGCTCTCTCTTTTCTCTCATCCAAGCTTCATCTTTATTCTCACACATTTTGTAGAACATAAATTGTGACAAAAAGAGCACATGAAACATAGAATAACTGTGAGTTTATTCATATTATCTAAATTCCTTAGCATGTTAGTCAATTTATGCAAGTAGTTTCGTGCTACTACAAGTTTTGCGTCCTCTTTTTCTTTGTCATCATCATCCTCGTTGCTTTTGTAGGAGATACAGAAGTATTCCTTTCTTGAAGACAGAGACCATTTCCTATGTATACTTCTCATCTATTGCTCTACTGGGAGAATTGAAAAGCACTACTACATGCTTACAAACTTTTTTTGTGTGGTTAATTAATTGTAAACTATTATAATAATGTGAACTTGTAATATGGCTTCATATCAGTTGTGCCTACGAATATATACTGGAAGGTTTTAGTGGAGAAATCTAGCAGTTTTTGATGTTTACAAATAATCAACAACACTGATTCTTAAGCTTTAGAATCACTCATTCCACAATATTTTGTTGATCTTCACAACAACCCTGCATAGCAGGCAGGTGGGTGATCATTCTATTCTGTTTGGTCCTCATGGAAGCCTTCCTGGGCCTTATCCATTTCTCCTCCCATGATCTTTCATATTTCAAAATTCTCAATGAACTTCTTTTACTCATCTTCTATATTTTAGTCAATACCTATTTAGAGCTAACAAAATATTTTCTAAACATTTCTTAAGTGCCCACCACGAAAGATCTAGAGATAAATGAGCATCAACTTTGGAGCAGGAAATTTGGATTCTAGGAGAAACAGGTACATGAACAGCATAACCCCGAATTCCTCATGCTTCCCTTGCCTGCTGGATCCATAAAAAAATAAAAGCAGAAAAACCTCCTTACCTCAAGCCTCATCTACAGACTCAGCAGAAATTTAGCCCCAGAGATTCTTAGTCCACATAAATCAGGATCACCTGCGCTGTACTTCTTGGCAAGGCATATTTGCCAAAGGGTGGGCAAAACAGGGATTGAGGAACCTCGTAAAAATCCCTGAAGTGGGCCAGGCACGGTGGCTCACACTTGTAATCCCAGCACTGTGGGAGGCCCAGACGGGCAGATCACGAGGTCAAGAGATCGAGACCATCCCGGCTAACATGGTGAAACCTCGTCTCTACTAAAAATAGAAAAAAATTAGCCAGGTGTGGAGGCGGACGACTGTAGTCCCAGCTACTCGGGAGGCTGAGACAGGACAATGATGTGAATCCAGGAGGCGGAGCTTGCAGTGAGCCAAGATCGCGCCCCTGTACTCCAGCCTGGGCAACAGAGAGAGATTCCATCTCAAATAAATACATAAATCCGTGAAGTTCATAGGAAAGGATTGTTTCAGGAAGCAACATCTCAGTAAAGTGCAAGACTGCTAGGAATTAGCTCATCAAACCAAATGGTGATAGACGTTTAGAAATAGGAGAATTTTAAATCACGGTGCTTTCAATGATAGGGAAAAGTTAGAGACAAAGATATTCTTTAAGGAAAATAATGTATTATTAAATCCACTTGAGTACTACCTACAAACTAGGTTTCTTTACACATTCCCCTAGCATCTTTCCATCTAGATAAAGACATGCCTTTGCATACATAGAACTTGTAAAAATTTCTTTAAAAGAAGTAATTAGATGGGTACTGTAAACTCTGAGCTTAAAATGGCCATGCTTGGTTTCTAGTACAAACATAGGTCAGTTTTTTTTTAAAAATATACTTAAAGATGACTTTTGCACAGATAATCCACTAACACCCATGTCTTCAATATTCTTTGCTTAAAATTTGGAAAGGTATAAGTATGCGTGCGTGTGTGACATGTCTTTCCACTCATCAGTAGCCTATCTAAAATGCTTCAGCAGCCAAGTGAAATGGAGATTAAGGACATCCACTGAGACAAGATCAAGGGAAACAGTGAAGAATGATGCCTCTTAGGCTAATCTAATTCAGCAGCCAGTAGTCAATGGTTGGGGCAGCATTTTGCCCTTCTCCCCTTGAGGATACCAGTTTGTGCATATTAGAAGCATTTAGGGATTTCCATAAGAAAACACCTCTCTCCTGTTTGGAGCTGACTGACTGTGACTGCACCCTGCCATCACTTCATGGCGTCTGCCTTGACTCTCATCATTTGATTTTCCCAACAACTCTATAAGGTTTGTTATGTTCATTCTATTTCATAAGAGAAGAAAAATGAGGTTCCAAGAGTTTAACAAAAGGACCCGAGTTTTCAGAAGACACTAAGTGGCCAGATTTGTATTGAAAGCCCAGGCTTCTCTAACTATGAGCTATAAGAATTGAGAGCACACGTTTACTATTTCTGGTAGGTAACCTGTCTCCTGATATCCACACCATTGTGTAATCTACCCCACTGGAATGTGCACAGGACTAAATAACTCACTTTTCATAAATAGAATACGGTAGAAGTGATGGATTCTCATCTTTGAGATTAGATTTTACAGTCGTGTGCTCTGGAGGAAGCCAGCTGCCGTGTCATGACAGAGCTATGCAGAGAGGCCTACATGAGTGAATGTAGGAGATCTTTTGAGATTTTCTCTTAACCAACAGAGTGAGGTGGTAAAGATTTTCCAAGGCCCGCCAACAGCCACAGAAATAGAACTTTTTTAGTAGAGACTAGAGATGACCACAGCCAAGACTGATATTTATTATTATTATTATTATTATTATTATTATTATTATTATTGAGTCTTGCTCTGTGGCCCAGGCTGGAGTGCAGTGGTGGGATCTCGGCTCACTGCAACCTCTGTCTCCTGTATTGAAGCGATTCTCCTGCCTCAGCCTCCCAAGTAGCTGGGATTACAGGCCTGTGCCACCACACCTGGCTATTTTGTTTTTGTACTTTTTGGTAGATTTGGGGTTTCACAATGTTGGCCAGGCTGGTTTTGAACTGGCCTCAAGTGATCCGCCTGCCTCGGCCTCCCAAAGTGCTGGGATTACAGACTCGAGCCACCGTGCTTGGCCCAGGGCTGATATCTTGACTGAAATTTATAAGAGACCCTAAGCCAAAACCACCCAGCTAAACTACTCTCAAATTCCTGATTCATAAAACCTGGATAATAAAAAGTATGTTGTTCTCAACAACTGCTTTTGAGGGGAATTTTTAATATAGCAACAGATAACTAATACGATATTGCTCTAGAAATCTACTTTTTTGGTGTTACTGAAGTGTAATGAATAATATATGTCATTTTCCAAAAACTTCATCATTATAATTTCTAAGAATTTCAGCATTATACAAAATTCTTGTGAAGTACATGCCACCAGTTTAAAGACAAAATAAATTTATGTATTATAAAACATAGCAATAGGTGATGTAATTTACATGAATCATGACATGATTTAGCCCCGACTTAATTTACAATTAAGGATCATTTACCTACCATGGTGATAATGCAATAAAAATATAAGAGTGGATGACAGATTCATTTAGAAAATTAAAAGATACTGACTTTAGGATTGATTTTCTTGGTATATGGGGTTGAGTAGTCAAGAAATGCCAGGGATATGGAGGATGTTTACATTTTGATCTTAAGTGCATCAAAATGGCTTTTAGATATAATTTTTGGCTAATTTGGTGAAACTAAGAGAAATGTAACATAGAGACAGAGTCAGACCTATTTCTGCTTTATTTTCCAATTTTTTTTGACCTCTAAATTTCCTCTCTTCTACTATTTCCTATCTCTTAAGAAACTTAGATTTTAAGTACCATTTTCTGGATTTACAAAGTATATCCTTTCCAAGAACTTACTCATTTATTACATGCATGTGATCCCTGTGATGGAGACACTATGCTCACTTTATAGACCTGGTGAGTTCATGCATGAAGAAGAAGTAACAATCACTTATCTGATTTATGTGGCTAAAGACAGATTAATCGGTGACTTTTACATTTCCAATTAAAAATTGTTTGTCTCCTATGTATATTTACTTAGGGTTTGGGATGAATAGCTTGTTAATTTACTTAAAACTAGAGATTTGAAAGCTTCTCAGATTATGTTATAGTTTTTTTTTAATTCTTTCTTCTCTTCAAGCTGTAAGTCAAGCTGAAATACTGAAGTTGATCAGAATTAAACTGCTGTCTCCTGGATCCTGTACAACATTCCCCTCACCATGCAAATTTAGTCAACAGAAGGTCAGGTTCAAAACCCTAAAACAACTGTCATGGTAATGATTTTGAAGTAAAGAAACCTCTGACTGGGACTGTGTCTAGACATGGTTACCCAGCTAGACTTGCCTATTTAATGATTCTGCCCTCTTGACAGTTGCTTCCATCAAATCGTGTGATAATCTACTTTAGTTGGCAAAATAATTTATATTCTCAGCCTATGCAGACATTACAATAACATTATTACTCTTAAGAGATGTTTACGTTGAAATAAAATTCATATAACATAAAATTAACCATTGTATTTTTTTATTTGTTCTTTATTACTAACTTGGGGGGAAGTTCAGAGGATTTTTTTATAATAATTGTATAAATGTATGGATATAATGTAATGTTTCAGTACATGTATACATTGCGAATTGATCAAATTAGGCTAATTAGCATACTCACCACCTCAAAAAGTTATTATTTCTGTTTCGTGAGAACATTTAAAATTTTCTCTTTTAGCTATTTTGAAATGTTCAAACATTGCTATTAATTATAGTTACTGGGCTGTACAATCAAACACCAGGGTATATCACTCATCAGCATTGAGCACATTCATAATATCGTACAACCACCATCTCTGTCAGCTTGCAAAACATTTTCTTCACTCCAAAAGAAAAACTTACACCCATTAAGCAGTCACATGCCATTCCTCACCCCCACTTCTAGCCTCTGGCAACCACTCATTCTGCTCTATGGATTTTCGTATTCTGGATATTTCATACAAATGAAATCATGCACTCTGTGGCCTTTGTGTTTGGCTTTTCCACTTAGTATAATGTGCCTAAGGTATCTCCATGTATAGCATGTTTCCATACTTCATATCTTTTAATGGCTTAATAATATTCCATTGTTTGTATTTATCACATTTTGTTCACCTATGTATTTTGTTGATGAACATTTGGGCTGTTTCCACTTTTTAGATATTGTAGGCAGGGCTGTTATGAACATTTATGTACATGTATTTGAGTATTTGTCTTTCAATATACTAAGTGTCCCACAGGATTTTTTTTTTTTTTTTTTCTTTTTTTGAGACATTCTCCCTGTTGCCAGGCTGGAGTGCAGTGACCCGACCTCGGCTCACTGCAAACTCCGCATCCCAGGTTAAAGCGATTCTCCTGCCTCAGCCTCCCAAGTACTGGGATTACAAACGCCCGCCACCACTCCCAGCTAATTTTTGGATTTTAGTAGAGATGGGGTTTCACCATGTTGGCCAGGATGGTCTCCATCTCCTGACCTCGTGATCCACCCACCTCGGCCTTCCAAAGTGCTGGGATTCCAGGCGTGAGCCACCGCGACTGGCCTGGATTATTTTTTAAAACAGAAGGGGGTTGGCAAAGAAGTGACCAGGAATGCCTGGAGGGTTTCAGTTGAATGTACTCTAGCATGATTTCTTATTCATTTGTACTGTTATGTGAATTTTCTCACCATTACATCTGCAGAGTTTATAGAGATGCTTGGAACACAGTAGATATTTTCTAAATATTTTTAAGTGATTATCACAAGCTTTATTTTCTTGCTTCATGCTGCTAGTATGACTGTCAAAAATATTTCTCAGCTAATTATTTTTAATTTAAAATGAGAGCACCCTATCTTATCTAGAAAAATAATTTCCACAATTTGTTTAAAATATTTACTTTTCTACTCTCTCTTTTATGAACTTCCACACTTTATTAGATTATCTACCACCTACTACTTTCTTATGTGAAGCTTGTTTTCCTCCAAATCTTTGGAGGTATTTCCAAGGGAGTCTCTAAATAGTAAGTAGAGAAGTGCCTTGACAAGCTTGAGAGAGAGATTTCCGTATTTCCTGTTATTGTTAGTGATACCCTTGTTATTAGCATGTTTTATATCTCTCTGTCAATTATGTGTCATGTTTTGAATTATGTAAGAAGGATTTTACAGCAGCACATATAACAATAGGATAGTTGTCACATGCTGCTCTTATTCTGCAACTGACTTGTTATTTAAACTGAGCCCAGTGGAAAAAAATTGCTTGTATTTTTCCTCTTAGTTTTATGCTTTCCCTTGCATTCTTACAGAACCAAAAGGTTTCTTTGTAACATATGACTATTCTAAAGAAGAAAAGTGCCATAATATTTAAACTTATATGAGAATACTATATTTTGAAGCTATCTTACAATAAATGAATTTTCATAATGGTAAAAACCTGTTTGGTATTTTTTGTGAGACATAGGAAAACAATAATTTTTCTGCATCCTAGGCACAAAGGTCTGTTTTTAAATTTTTGTTCTCTAGTTTGAATATGAAGTCAAGATTTGGAAGGAAACAGGGCTGAATCTTATGATTACGGATTCAGGACTTAGAAAACAGGTGTTCATCAAGCTGAAAGGAAAAAAAAAGAAAAGAAAAGATATAGTCAAGCTTTTCATAGAACCTGTAAGAAAAGCCAAGGCTTGTATTTCAGTCCTCTGTACAAGAACAATGAGTTATGTTTCAGAACACTTTGTTCATTTCTTGGAGTATAAAAATAGAGAAAAGGATGGAAGAGTGTCTTAGATCTGTCTTCTTAGAGGGTTCTACTGCTGAAGCTAAGATGGGGTAAACATTTTAAGTCTGGATGGATAATTATTTACATATTTTAATGGCCTGGCCAAGTAGAATCTTTATAGATTTGTGTGATGAGTAATTAGCAGAGTGAATGTGTTCAAGATGATACATCTTCTGGCCTGGGACCATTCCTGTTTTCTCTGTTTTTCATGAGTATTCTATGAAATAAATGAGTTAGATGAGTATTTTATGAAAAATACATTTATCTCAAAAACACTGAGGGCACATACCCACATTTCCATCTTTCAGCTTCTGTTTTCCAGTCACCTGCATCTAAGGATGTGGATGAACTTCACCTCAGGACCATCTAGTTTCTATACAAACCCTCATTCATGCTTGAAGACAATTCAGAACAGCACAGCCCAACATTTGGGTCCTATGAATTGTTTGGCTTCTTAACTGTCCTTGACTCTCCTACTTTGGTTTGGAATGCTAATTATTTTTTAGACCCTTCTACAAGGGGGCAGATACAGCTTGCAGACCTCTCCAGATCTGATGAGAAGGGTAGTGACTTCAACTGGATACAGGATGCATATATACTTAGCCACTGTTTCTCAAACTATGAAACATATATTGCCTTTAGTACATATCCCTTCAAAGTTAATTATCAGTTGTTTGAAGGTTAAGTTTATTATAATCTTCTAGTGGCTATGACATAGGTATATGGCAATATGCTACTCCCCACCCTCCACTAAGGACTCATCGGTAGTCCAACACTAATCACTGTAATCACTAAGTCCATACACTTCCTATTCACTTAGATCTTGACATTCTGTCTTGTCAATCTCCCTGTTATTTCCTACCTAGTACCACCTAATTTAAGGTGTCCTGTCCTAGGCTTCACGAGTGACAATAACTGCAAGGATGTGTAGACTAGCTCAGGGTTGTCACAGGCCCTGTGCCATGACCTGTTCAGAATATTCACTTGACCCTGGCTTTTCGAGATTCCAGCTTGGTTTTGTGTGTGGCTCTTTTTATGACAGGTTTGCTCCTCCAGTCATTGTGAAAGTCAGCCCTGATTATCTGACTTGTTTCTCAAATGTTGGCTCTTACGTTAATCCTCCCACTATAGTTTCACATTTAGAAAGTGAGTGTTTCCCATCTCATTCCCACTGAAGATCAAAACAGATCCCTTTATTCGGTCCTCGATACCTCAATGCTATGCCTGTCGCAGAAGAAGAGGGATTATTTCCAGTGCAAGTGCCTCTTCTTGCTTCTAGTCTCCTCTTCTTCACTCTCCTCCCTCTTTTCTATCCCCTTATATGTCCTTGATATACATTGAGGGATTATTAATGAATAAGAACAAACACACAAACAAATAAAACACGTAAATAAAAGTTTAATTTCTGCCGTTGTGAGTTGTTTAGGGGACTCATAGTCTAGCAGGGAGAGATGACATTAATAAAATTCAACAAGCACTAAGGCCACAAACAAAACACCCCATATGTGAAAAACATAGCGGTAGGCATAGTTTGTGTGGGAAGATGAGGCTAAGGAGAACATAGAAATAGTTCTACCACACCCTGCTATTGAATTGCCACCTAGTGGGGAGAATACAGATAATGCATGGCAGCTTAGAGCAATGTGTTAGAAATTTAAATGTGATTGCAACAGGCAGTGAATAAGGAAGTCAGTTTACTGAGGTACTTGAAAAATATTTCCTGAACAAGGCATTTAAGCTCAACCTGAAAGGATGAATAGAGTTTTATTTACCAGAGAAATTGGAGAATATTGCAGGATTGATTTCATTAAGCAAAATGGTGTAAAAGCATCTTGTTGTCATGGGTGTTTAAAACTTAATAATTCACCTGGAAGATGCAGATATTTTGATTAAATGGAATAAAGTATGCAGTTTTATTTAAGTTTATGGGTCAAAGATAATTGTTACAATTTTTTCACAATTATCAGCAAAGTCTTTAGTCATCCATAAACATCAGCCAACTGAAGTACAGCAGAGATAACCTTGAGGAAATTAGCATGATTCAGTAGGAATTAAGAGGCTTGGGTTACTAAGAACATTTTTGTAAGATGGATGGGCACAGATTTTACTGTTGGATCAAGATGGACTGTTGCTACCTAAATGCTATGTGACTGGCTTTTTGACAACAAACTTAGGGAGAAAATATGATCATGTCTCATTTACAGATGAGAAAAGCAAAGTAATAGAAGGCAAGTGATTTGTTGAAGGTCATAAAAAAGGTGGTCTGGAGTAGAAGTTAAATTAGAACAAGCTCACTCACCAAGCCGTTCAACAATTTTTAAATATAACCAGTAGCTTGGGAGTTTCTTTCTGTTTTCCTTTTAGGACTAGAACGCCTCCCTACTTAACTCACATTAATTCTTTTGTGCTTCTGTTATGTCCTTATCTCTTAATTCTCCTTGAATGTTTTGTATTCTGTCATATTTCTCTGTCTGCACATGACAATATCTTTTTCCCTTGTATTGAATAACTTAATCCCCACAGCAATCCTGTGAAGCGGGGAAGAAATGCTGTAGTTATTTCTGAGATGAGGAAAGTGAGGTTTGAAATGTTAAATGACTTTGTCAAGGGCATCAGGCTTCTATGGAACAAAACAGGAAAAAAAATTGGACTATTTTTACTGCAAAATGCAGCATTCTTTCAAATCCTTATTTGCAGCATTAAGCTGTGATTATGTCTCAGAAACATCCCATATTTATTCAAATTATACTTTATATTTAGACCAACTTTATATTTACAGAAAAATTGGGAATACAGAGAGTTTCTATCTACTCTTTCCACATAGTTTTCCTTATTGTTACTATGTTACCTTTGCATGGGAATTAGTTACAGTTGATAAATATTGATACATTATTATTTTCTAAAGTCCACACGTTAATCAGATTTTCTTACTTTTTATTTAAGATGTTTTTTTTTTCTGTTTCAGGATCTCTTATTATATTTAATCTTCTAAGGCTCTTCCTGGCTATAACACTTTCTCAGACTTCAACAAGACTTATCACTGTTGATGTTGACCTGGATCACCTGGCTGAAATGGCATTTGTCAGATTTCTCTTCTGTAAAGTTACATTTTTGTTCCCTTTCTGTGGTATACCCTTTGGAAGGAAGTGACTATGAGGGACCCACACTTAAGGAATGAGGAGTTATGCTCCCCCTTCTAAGGATAAAATAGCTGTAAAAATTATTTGGAATTCTTCTGCATGAGACATTTGTCTCTTCTCCTCTATTTATTTAGTCAGTCATTAGTTTATATCGGTTGGATGCAAAGATATTTATTTTATACTTTGGGCTATAATTTAATATTACTTCATTTTGTTGTTCAAATTGCTCCAGATGTTAACATTGCTATTGGTTTCTTTAAAGTAAAATTCAAATTTAATTTAATTTCTAAATAATTCTTCTTTGATATGTAGGCAATTGATTGAATTATATATTTGCATATAAATATATATAAAGAATATATACACAAATATGTAGAAGAAACATATAAAAATATAAGATAGATATATATATATATACACATATGAAGAAAATATATATAGAGAGAGAAAAGAGGTTTAATTGACTCATAGTTTTGCAGGCTGTACAGCAAGTATGGTGCCAGCCTCAGGAGGCTTTCAATCATGGCAGCAGGTGAAGGGGAAACAGTATGTCACATGGTGAAGGTGGAAGCAAGAAAGATTGCTTGAATGTTCTATATTAACCTTATCTTCTGTGAGATTGCTGTATTTGTCTATTAGTTACAAGGAGTGCTTTTGTCCACTTTTCCTAATTCCCTACATAGACAATCATGTCATCTGTGAATAAAGATTTATTTTTTGTTTCTTCCTTTTAAATCTGTATGCTTTACTTACCTTTTCTTACCTCATTGCACTAGCTAGGACTTCTAGCACAATGTTGAATAGGAGTAAAGAGAGAAGACATTCTTGCCTTATACCCAATCTTGGGAGAAACAAGTTTCTCACCATTGAACAGACGTTAGCCAAAGAACTTTTGTAGATGTTCTTTATGAAGTTAAGGAAGTCCCCCTCTATTTTTAATTTGCTAAGAGTTTGTATCATGAATGAGTGCTAGATTTCATCAAATGCATTTTCTGAGACAGCTGATATGATCATCTTATTTTCCTCTTTAGCTTGTTGAAGAAGTTAACTATAATGAATGATTTCCAAATGTTGAAACTGCCTTCAATACCTGGGTTAAAACTCACCTCACCATGGTGTATAGTTTTATTATATATCGTTAGATGCTAGTTACTAATGTTTCTTCAGGAGTTTTGCTGTTGCGCTTATGAAAGATGTTAGGCCATAGTTTTTCTTTTTTGTAATTTTCTTTCTGATTTTGGTACTAATGTAATGCTGGCCTCACAAAATGAGTGATTTAGAAAGTTTTCCCTACAATTCAATTTTCTGGAAAAATTATAGAGGATTGGTGTATTTTATGTTATTATTTTATTAAAATATTTGGTTCAATTTAAAACCATCTGAGCCTGGTGCTTTCTTTTTATGGAAGGTTGTTAATTATCAATTCAATTTTATTAACATAAACAGGTTTATTCAAATTACTTATATCTCCCTGTGAATTTTGGTAGTTTGTACCTTTCATAGAATTGGTCCGTTACATGTAAGTTGTCAAATTTGTAGGCATAGAGTTACAAATAGTATTCAGTTTTTTTTCCTTTAATGTCTCAGGATGATTGGTGATGGTCTCCTCTTTCATTTCTGATGTTAGTAACTGTGTCTTCAATCAAAATTGTTTATTGGTCTTTTGATAAAAGCAATTTTTGATTATGTTCATTTTCCCTTTGTTTTACTATTTTCAATTTAACTGATTTCTGTTCTAATTGTTTTCTTTACAGTTGCTTTAAACTCCAATTGCTCTTTGTATAATTTTGTTTTTAAATTTTAATTGCGAGAAAACAGGTGGCATCCCCAGGCACCATTAGATTGCGAATCAATGCTCAGTATTCAACTAAGTTTTTCTGTTTCTTAATCAGTCAAGACTACAATCCGAGGGACCAAAATTTCTTCTAAACTTTTAGAGAACGTGTTAGCTATCTTTTTTTGGACATAGATCACAAGTCAAATTTCATTGCTGTGTTCTACCAGTGTGTTGTGTCTCTTCTATGCCAGCAATCACTTATTGACTGTACAAAATATTCCATTAACATTTAATGCTTCAACCACACTCAACACAGTATTTGGAATGTAGGAGATAGTCAATCAACATTTGTCTAATGATTCTGAGTCATGTACTGTGGTGACCTAAAGATGGTGTAAGGCAAACATCAATCCCTTCCAAGTAGAAGTAGCATGCCTGGTCAGCTCATTTCTAGAGGAAAAATATCCTACACACATACAAGGAGAAAAAACAGGGAAAGTTAATGAAAACAGCAAATGCAGAAGAATGTTTCCTTTTCCAGAGTCACAGGAAATCTGTAATGGGGTGATAAAGCTACCACACCTTTACCCCAGTCGAACAGTAATAAATATTTTGATATGTAACCAGGAGTTTATTATGACTTTGCCACTATAGTAAGATCCACCCTCGGTTATCTGGAATGAATGTGCATCCAAAGTCCATATCCATTTCCTTTGTTTGCATATAAAATAGAAAACACTGCCAAGGGGGAAAATCAGGCCATGTACAAAAGCAGCGGCTTCTAAAAGTCGGGGCAATCTGCTTTTATAGTTTAAATTAGCGCTGTCCTGAACAGGAAAAGAAAATTAAGTGAATCATTTATAAAGTCCACGTACAGGAGTAGGCAGGTGATTCTCATTCACATAAGTCATCGTCTACCTTATCTGAAAAAAATCCCTTTTTTTCTGTTAATTATTTACTTAATCTACTCTTGTCTTTCCTTTCTGAGGGGAACTAAAAACAATATAGTAAAACCAGTTTGCTTTCCCTGTAGGTATCTGAGATAAACATGAAACAATGTAGCTCATCAGACGGAGCTTATCATGCAGCTGGTGGGCGAAAGTTCATTAACTATTCCATTCAGTCATCAGTGTTTCCGAATGATCTATTCTATGTCAGGTCCAAACCATGTGTTTGATGTTGGTTACACAGTTTAGCTAAAACGCAAACTGATATGGATTGATTGTGTCCCCACTCAGATCTCACCTTGAATTGTAATAATCCCCAAGTTTCAAGGGCAGGGCCAGGTGGAGATAACTGAATCATCGGGGACAGTTTTCCCCATACTATTCTCTTGGTAATGACAAAGTCTCATGAGGTCTGATGGTTTTATAAATGAGAGTTCCCCTGTACAAGCTGTCTCTTGCCTGCCACCACGTAAGATGTGACTTTGCTCTTCCTTTGCCTTCTGCCATGATTGTGAGGCCTCCCCAACCATGTGGAACTGTGAGTCAATTAAACCTCTTTCCTTTATAAATTACCCAGTCTCAGGTATGTCTTTATTAGCAGTAAGAGACTCACACATAAACTAAACAAACACCACATTAAACTAGAAAAGCTCTCTAAAGAATGATAGAACATGGCAAAGCCAAAATTGAACCCAGGCTGTCTAATCTCGGTGTTTATCCTTACTGACTTTCACATATTATGGACTTTCTTTCTCATGTAATATTTAAGGAATATTAGATGTAATGAATGCCTGGTCAGGGATATTTGGTAAATATTTCCTGCATGAAGAAACTAGTGAAAGGTAAAATAACTTTCAATAATATTAGAATACTAAAATTATAAATACAATCAAATAAGACTTTCTATTGTAAAAAAGCTCTATTGCTGTGGGGGCAGGGGAGCATGAATCTTTAGTTTTTATGTAATCAGATGTGTGACTTTATACAGATTAACAAACAGTTGCAGGAACCCCCCCCAAAAAAAATACCATTAAGTAGGCTTGGAGGTAGTGAGATAGATTTATAAAGAAAAGTTGACATTTGAGTTGGACCATAAATTTGAATATGATTTTACCAGATGAAAACTACATAATGGCATTCTCCGCAGATGGATTGAATATGCAGACATTGAGGTAAGATGCAGTTCAGTGCATAAAGGGAACAGTTGGTATTTCTAAGTAAATAGTGAATAGAGTTCATAGTGGCTGAGACTGTCAAGAAATATCATTAGGAAAAGTCTAAAATTAGATGACTATGACAGTGTGAATTTGAGGGTAATGGTGCAGTACCAGGCCTGTAACAGGTGTTCAATAAATGATTTAGAAATGAATCCTCTGATCTTTCAGGTAATGAGGAGCCCCTAGAGTGTTTAATTACAGTTAAACCCGACAAAGATCCTACTAGCTCCTGAGTAGTAGAAAAAGAAAAGCACAAGAGAATAGAAGGGAGTCTGTGCTCAAGGAGAGGTACTGACTGTAAGAGTGAGGTTCTGAACCCAAGAAGCATTTCGCAGACTGAACCACAAGGATTGCTTATTTATTGAACGGGAAGGAAAGTGACAGTCTCCAACACATTCTATGTGATGCTATTTTCAAAGGAGGAAAGAATAAGGAAGTCCATGTCTGACACAGCTATAAAAATAATAATTATTATAATCATACGTATCCTCTAGTGAGTAAGAGTGAAGCCAAAGACCTTAGAGGAATCCCTGCTGGCACGGATATACATAAAATGATAAAAAAAATAAAAATAAAAACAGGATGTTTATATGGTAGCCTCTTACATGGTTTCTTCTCTATCATCATTTAGAATAAAAATGGCAACTAGTTTTTCTTCAAAAAACATATATAATGTACAGAAGAGATATCTTCAACTGCTTTTCTTAGTAGAAAAAAAAAAAAAGGAAAAAACCCACAAAACTCTTCACATAAACAACTCCCTCTAGTCCATCCACCTCTCCTCCTTCCCCTGACTAGAAGTGTCCAGACTCCAACATGACTTTTATTAGACCAAGACTATGTTCCTAGGGTGACCCCAGCATACCCCCACCTCTTAAAATACCTGCCTGAAAAAATTGCCAAAGAGTTTACTATTTGTTCTAGTCAATATATGAACATGGGCTGACTTCCCATTTTCTTTAGAAAACTTACAATTTAACATCCTTTCCCTGCCCCATTGAGATGCATCTCTTGTAACCCAGGAATGTCTTTCTCAAAAACCTGGAAGCCATCCTTTTGAAGTGTAATTATCGCAACAGATGGAAACCCTGTCTCCCAATCTCTGTGATAGGGTAGGAGCCTAACGTCAATAAACACCTTTAGCAAACACAGATCTCTGAGTCACATCCACCACCCCCCAGCAGCATTTTAAAAGCCTCCTTCCTACCTTTTGTTTCAATGAAGTTAAGCTCAGTTTATAGTAACCTCTCTCTGTCCTACTGCAATAACTAGAAGAAAATTTGTCTCATGTTGTTAACATGAGTTCAGCGCAAAGTTTTTCTTTTGCATGAGTTATCTGTATACTTGCCCTCTACCCTGCTTTGAGCAGCCCTTGACATACACAGGGCAATCTACAAATATTTGTTTGGCAATTTTAAAAGTAAATGATTTATTTTTAAACTTAACATTGCTTCTGAAAAGACATTGAAATAATTCAAGCATCATCATTCCAAGTTGGATTTTTTTTCTAATTAAAATTAGGTTTTGCAAGTCATTGTGCTGTCTCTGATTATTTACTTGATAGCAGGGAAAGATATCCTGCCTCCTGCAGAGGGGATTTCCTCTCCTCCTCTGCTGATTAGAAGATCAAACAAAATGACCTCCACATCAGTCTTTGCCATCATACTCATTTGAGTTCTGATTTTCCCTTGATGTTAGAAGTGATTCAATTAATAGCATACATGGTGGTGTATTGTAATAAGGAAGTGAGTTTGGATCAAAGGGTCACATTTAGTTGAAGCACACAATGACTGCTTTTTTGACTGTTACTAAGGTTTGCTTTGCTCCCACCAAAACTCCTGTTAAAACTTGATACGCAATGTGGCTGCATTGCATTGACAGATGGGTCCTAGTGAGAGGTGTTTGCGTTATGAGGGTGGATCCTTCATTATTAGATGAATGCCCTCCCATGAGGATTGAATGAGTTCTCACTCTCACTAAAATGAATTAGTTCCGGGATGAGCAGGTCGTTAAAAATAGTCCGACTTCCTCAGTTTGTTTCTCTCTCTTCCTTCCTCTCTTGCCATGTGACCTCCTTACACATCCCAGTTCGCTTCTCTTTTTGCTTTCCACCATGATTTGAAGTAGCCTGATGCCTACACCAGCTGCAGATGCCCAATCTTGAACTTTCCAGCCTCCAGAATCATAAGCCAAATAAAACTCTTCTCTATAATCTACCCAGTCTTAGATATTTTGTTACAGCAACACAAAACAGACTAAAACAACTGAATTCCTCTTGTTAGACATTTTCATCTGAAATCCCTACATCTCCAGGCATTGGAACTGGCTCCTGTATGTGTATGTATTTTAGACCATGTGTTAGATAAGTACTTCAGAACAGTCTTGGCTCATCATGCATTTCCTGAAACCTCTAGTAAATATTGCAAACTACTGTCATTCCAGTCACGCCACTGGACATTAAGGATACAGATGAAAGACTCAAGGAACTCATAGGTTGATTAAAAACAAGTTATATCAGAGAATAATAAGAACCATAAAAGAAGTAGAAGCCCACAACATGGGCACTCACATGTTTGAAGGTCTATGACCTTCTTGACAATCACTGAGTGAGATCAAATCGACAAGAATCTGCACCTAGAGTTCTTTTTAGGTGAAAAGAACTTACTTTCAACAATAAACTCAGAAGGGAAAAGAAAACTTTACTTCAGCCGCTAGATGATAATATGAAATAGATCCATCATATATATTAGAATAGCAGCTTATTTATTCACGCTGACTTTGGTCTCATGTCGAAGAAGGTCAAAGCACTCTTCCCATTTGCCCTCTGCTAAAAGCTTTCAAAAATGACCCGATGAAAGGTGGGGTTGCAGAGTGGAAAGGATCAGTTCTTTAGAATTTATAAATGCACTAAAATAGAATTCAAACTTTTCCTGTAGTACATTACAGATATAGAAACCTAGAATTGTAAATAATAGAAATGTGGCAGAAATGTGGCATCAGAGGCCCCTTTGAAATTATCTGAAGCTATTTTAAAAATTGTTTTATAGTGGTGGAACCTATTCTTATAAAAGCATTAATAATGGGCCCAAGAACTATTTAGAAACAGAACTGTCCTAAATTCAGCTTTGGGGTGCAGGGAAAATATGGGCAGATTCTCCCTCACATTTGAGATTTTCTTCAAAGTAAAAGGGTTCCATCAGCATAAAACCCCTGCCTCTGTTTGCCCCTATCTTTCCTCCCATGGGAGATGGATTGCTTATCTAATTGGTGTATGCAAAAGCAAGGCCAGGGCATATTTAGCCAAGGTGCTCCCTTCTTTTTCTTTGGGGCAGACCTCCTTACGTAAGGCATGAATTTTTGTAGCTGTTGGCTATGCAGTGAGCTCATTCCAGAGACCAGGCAGTCTGGGAATGGACTATGGTGCCCCGTGGCTGCCGGGATGAGAATGAAAACTCTCAACTCTAAGTTCAGCATTGGGAGGCCCACTCGACCAGTATTTTCTCCATTAGTAATAGTAATATTTTGATCTCTTAATAGGATCATGCTGATAAACTAACGCTTGACTCTAGGAAAAAAAATATCAGACTTGCAGCATCTACAGATTTCTGTGGTATAAATACCTCCACCTAGACTCATTTCACTATGACCATGATGTCAATGAATGAGTACTTGAAAAGACATGCACACAATTAGCTCTCATAAGGTTACACAAGACAGATTCAGCTCATACTGTCTCTTTCCCATCTTAGTCTTTTACCTTATTCCTTAATGGGTGCAGAGCTCAGAGAGAAAAAGTGTTATTTTTCAGACTCTCTCAAACACCAGTATTTAGATTTCTTGATTTATAGTCAAATGCATTTCCCACTATACCACAGTGTCACTTGGAAACTAGAGTTTCACTGCTCATTATATAATCAAGCATATAAGCAGTTTATATATAAATATATATAGTGTATACCTAGTATATAGTTACTTGTGTGTATGTAGTATATATATTTGAATGTACACAAATATGTAGTGTGAGCGTGCATATATGTACACACATGTAGTATGTAAAAATACATATGAAGTGGTTGCATAGGTATACATATATTGTTAAAACTTATTGAGCATTTTAAATGACTGGATTTGAGCCTATGTAAATTTTACCTCCATAAAGTAAATTTTTAAAAGTTAATTTGTTCACTTGAACAAAATAGAAATATTAGATTAAATGAGGCACAGAAACCATTGAGATGATAATGGGTGATTGTTTTATTGCATCCGAATCTTCAGCTTGGCTTAATTCCATGCTTTTATTATGTGACTTTGCTGTTACTTCAATGATGTTGAGTGCCCATTTGTGCTAATTTGTTTTTTTTTTAAAGAGAAGTAAATGAAAAACAACCATGGAACATTGCCAATAAAAATTATTATTCAAAAAGATTAATACAAATAGCCAAACTGTGTACCATCTATAGACATTAACCTTCTTCAAGCTATAACAAACATCTCTGATTCTTGAACTGGCTGGGATATTTTGATGAGATAAAATTATACATTACTTGTCCTTGGCAGCAGATATCAAACAGTTGAAAATTGTATTAGGTTTATAATTAAGATATTACTTTGACATCGAAACCTCTTAGTGGACTAGATCTCAATTAACTTCCTGAACTCCTGGCTCCTTAATTGATCATCTCACCTTTGTATTTTAAACAGACGTTTGTAAATATTATTTTTCTTTTCACCAGAGCTGTGACTTTTGTTTTCCTCCTTTCCCTGGGCTATATTGCCAAGTTAATTGATATCATATTATATCTCCATCACTGGAATTATAACCATCCGGCTTCTAGCTACACATCCATACATATTATGCATACACAAATGTTAAAAAACCTGAAATATATATACACATATATATTTACATATGCACATATATATACATACATATGTACTTATGTATTTTAAGTTTTTAGCCTAATAGTTTATATCACAAGATACTTTTATATAATCTGAAATATCTGCATCTATTACTGAATAAAATCACCTGATGCTTAAGTTACATTTTCAATTACATATAAGTAAACTCCTGCAATAAGCATATATAGACATATTTGGTCATGCGGAGGTATTCATGATTGACGAAAGTGCTAATTTTAACCAACTGCCTAGAATTTGCACTCCTCTCTCCTAACTGTCCCTGTAGGGAGCGCTCCGTTCATAGCAACAGGGCTGCCATTACTGAAAGCAACTCTGAAACTGCCGTTTTTGAGGGACTGCCTTTGGTGCTGACTCTTCTCTATGCTAACCAGTGACAACACTTGGCAAAATCTTGGTCCTTTGAGAGTTCACTGAATATCTCGAAACTGCCTAAAGCGTTTGGATTCAAGAATACTGAAGATGGCTGATGGGAAGCTGTGGACACTGCTTGAAATCAGTGACTCCGTGGTACTATAGCACAATGAGACTTTATTTTGCTCTGCGGCTTCTAACCTGAGTCTGAAGTCAGGGCCAAACGCAGAGTTCACAACATGCTTTGAGCAAATGCATATGAAATCTCTTCTTAACTGCCTTCTTTGGCTACACTAAAAATATTTATAATCATTGGAAGCACATTCACTTTTCTCTCTTATTTTTAACCTCTCCTGGAAGATCCCTGATTAATGAAAATGGAACACAATAACTCTTCAGCTTGACAAAATGTAGTCTATATTTTCTATTTCACTTCCATGGAATTACAATTTTAAATCTTTATGTACCTCAAATGTGAATGGGTACATAACTCCTATGACCCGAAGTTTTGGTGAAGATTAAATGATAACACATGTAAAACACCTGATCCGATATCTGCGTAAAAGGTGTGTGCAATATATGTTATGATCTTTTTCCCACTCTTCTCTCCTTCCCCTAATAAAACTTTTGGGGTATTCCAACATTTGAAATGATTTTGTTAATCCAACAGATGATAAATGTTATATAATAATTTTTTAAAAATTGCAGCCAATTTCTACCCATCTTAAAGCAGAAATGCCAACAGTTTTAGGGATTTTTGTACACTGCATGTAACACTCTTTTGTTTCCACACAGAAAACTCTTTAGCTTTGTCTAATAAATTCCAACAAAACAGCTGAATTTGAAGTAAAACATTTTTGTAACACTTACATCCTTACATTTTGGTAGGTGATTATAAAATACAGAAGAAAATAGGGGCATTTCAGACACATTTAAAAATAGAAACATATTTTGAGTTGATTGGTTGAAAAATGATTTTGTTTGTTTTGTTCTCTTATTTTAATTTTAGGGATGACAAAGAAAACTGGTAAGCAAAATATAGGCCAGGCTTTTCAAACGGTATTTCATTTCAAAAAATACTGTTTGAAAAGGAAATAGTGTTCCATTTCAATAATGAAGAGAAGGTGCTGCAATGCTAATTATGCAGAGTTTGAGCATGTACCTGAGCTGAGGTTACAGTCCTGAGGATCCCCTTGCTTCAGGGGTCTCCCATTTACAGGCAATGTGTGCTCAGTCTGCACTACACAGTGACTACATTGTGAACACAAAGGCAGAATTGCAGCATTTGCATGAACCTGCCAGTCTATGCTGCATTTTCTCACACAGGGGCCATAATAACCATAAAAACTTTTTTCAACCATACTATTCTACGGGTAACAGACGAAACTGCCCTTCCAAAGAAGTGACAGTTTTAAGTGAATAATTTAATTATATAGACGTATTTTTGTTTCTAAGAGGAAGGCATGGTTTTGAGGTGTCTGTTTGGGAAAGTGCACCAGAATCGAAAAGGCATTCTGCGAATTCCTTGAAAATTCCTTGAAAAAAGTCATGTTTTGCTTGATGATTTGCATTTACCGAGGAAAGCTTAGAATGGCTTCACCAGGCACCTGCAGAGGAGATTCTCACCATTTATTTTTTATTTTGCGTCCTTGTTCTTACATGTAGGAGCACTGCCTGTTGTGTCTTGCTACAGCAGGAGTCCCCCATCTCTGGGGAGTGGAGATTCTACCTCTTTATCTTAGTTGGCATTAATGTTACATTTCCTGGAATTATTTTTGAGGAAGTTGAAAAGTCTGTGTGGGGGGAAGGTGGGAGGAAGAGATGGTTTAAGAGCTAACTGCATACATCTGAGGGAGAAGATATGTATGGCTTTGCAAACACTTTAATGGAACATTGGTGTGGAAAGAGAGTCTTCAGGATATGACCTTGATGGCCTGGGATTCAGATAAGAAGAGAAAGAGAGTCTTCAGGATATGACCTTGATGGCCTAGGATTCAGATAAGAAGAGTAAGTGTTCTCAGAAATAAAATCATGTGAGAGTATATGGTAGAGAAATGGCCATGCTCAAAATGAGACATGGGATCTCTGAAAGACAAGGCATCCAAGAGATAAATCTTTCAGATTCTTTGAAGGGCAGAGCTACCTAATATTTAATTATAAATTGTGTGTTGATTGGATCTTTGCTGTTACCTACTTGGCATTAACTCCCAAATTTAATTAAATTCTACTTGAAGAAATGATCCTGTCAGAACAGTGCCTTGAGAAAATCAAAGTAAAATAAATTTTCTTTAATCTTTGGGTCAATTTTTGGTACTGAAAAAGAGAACAGCTATAAGAACCAAAAGGGGTAAAATAAAAAGACGAGAGAAAGCAAAATATTGAGTAGGAAGACATTATAAGAAATACAAGCTCTTGTAAATGCTGGAAAATAGTGGGAAGTGAGTGAGTGATGCTGAGTTGTCCACTATTTCTATATGAGATTGGATTCATTTTTACTAAGTTCCATCATTCTGTGTAAGTCCAGTCTGGAAGGCTTGGGGATGTCTAGGAAGATGACAACGTTGATAGCAATTTCACTGTTTCCACTTTGAGTTTATTACAAGATTTTTCTCAATTACCTCTACTTTTTCAGATGTGGACATAGCTGTCCAGAGGCTAACCATACAATCCAAACTCCTAAGAATGCTATAAAAAACTTAAGAGGCCCAACCTTTTTTTCTCACCTCATTATCTAAAACTTTCTCACCCACACTCTATGTTTTAACAGTTAAGACTTTTCAATAGTCCTATTCCATTAAAAAAAAATCCAAATTTGATCTCTGAAACAACAGGAGGTAATGACACCATTACTGTAGAAAAACAAAAACACTTTTGAGATGGAGTTCACAATACCCTTCTTCTGGGAAGAAATTAGTATTAGTGATTTTCTGCTGCATTTTAATAAGATTAAGCTATAATCACCAACCCAGTTGACTGCCAGCTTACTGTTAATCAAGAATCCAGTGCCCCTTAAGGAGACTTTCTTTTCTTCCAGTATTTGACATGATTATTGATATTTAATAGATAATCTAACAAAGCTACCTGTTCCTTCCCTTGCCCTGTGAAACACTAACCAAGACTAAATCTTTGAATTGGCCACTGGAGGCTTTTAAAAAATCTGTCCTGCAAGATTAATAAAACACTGGCCAATGCTTATAACTAAATTGTCGGAAAAGTTTTCTTTAATATATGCAGGAAAAAATTATAGTTGCTTCAAAGCAACCAAATGCAAATCTGGAACCCAGATATTGCTAGCAGCTAGAATTACAAAACATGTTTTGGAAAACAAAACATTACATATATATGAATACATACACATAAAAATAATAGATAATATTGTGAGGTTTGGGAAAATATATCTTAGAACTCCCTGTTGGAGTATATTATCCACCTGCACTGTGTGACATAATAACTACTAGGCATATGTGGCTATTTAACACTGGAAATGTTACTTCTACTAATTGAGATTTTTTTTCTAACACTTATACCCTCACATTTTGCAGATATAAATGTTGTACATTTTGCTGTAAGTATAGAGTACATTTGATTTTAAAAACCATTACTAAAGCGGAATTCAAAGCATCTAAAAGTGTTTATATTGATTACATGGTGAAATAATATTTTTAACATATTAAATTAAAATACATTAATCAGTAAAATTAATTTTAGCTTTTTCCTGTTTTTCTGATGTGACTACAAGAAAACTGAACAATATGCAGGTAGCTTGCATTTGTAGTACACATTCTATTTCTGTTGGATAGTACCATTATAGATGATAAGATGTTTTCGCACTTTGAGTTTTTATTTCATTTATTTTTACCTTTCCTCTTACCTTTAAGAGGGCTTGCTAAAAATTGTGGAGGAAGTTTTAACTCAAGTTGGTATCAGATGGTAGTAAATGGAGCCTTCTATCCCTTGACAAACTAACAAAGAAAAAATTTACTGGAATAAAAGCACTGCAATATTTTTTTTGGTTCCAGTTGTTCAGCAAATGTTTGCCAAATTTCTCATATATACTGAGCACAGTGCTCCATCCTGGGGATACAGTGAGTAAGCATGCAGGTTTGTTTTTCTCCCCTCTTTGCAGAGTAAGTGCATGACAGGTATAACACTTACGAACATCAGCATGGAGTAATATCATACAAAGGGGTCCTGTGTGATGCTATTGGGAAATACCCAGTAATCATTGGTGAATAACCCAGAGAAATAACTAGATTGAAGAGTTTTGAAATGGACTCTCTGATATAGTATTTTTTTATCCTGATACCTGGGGATGGATATATATGCCAAGGAAAGAGGAATTCCAGGTAAGAATTCTCTTTAGTTAAGGGTCATTCCTAGAGAGAAATTCAGCCAAAAGTCATCAGTAGCCAACCTTTGCAAGTATGAGTCAAAGAGAGAAGCAGCAAACTTTCACTCACTGCCCATTGAAAACATTTGAGCTTCAATCAGATCCTGGGCTTTAATTTGACTAAGAGTCCTGAATATTCATACGGCCTTAACTTGAATTGGAGTTATTTGGTTATTACCTGGATTTTTAATGTCCAAAAGGGATGAGGAGATGGGATCTTATCTAACACTAATCAGGAAAGTTGTGGAATTGTTCTATAATTTTAAACAAGAAAAACTACCATTCTAGAGAGTAAATTTGAAGTAGCAATGGAAGAAAGAATGAAACTAGCTTTTGTATTTACCTTTGAAAGCCTAGTTTGGTCAATGAAAGCAGTTTCACATTTGGTATTATACTGAAATTACTAGGTCACAGGCATGCTTCTCTGCTCTCATTTTAAACTCATTCAGACCTTAATGTTTCCATCTTTGTGTACTGAAAAATGATTCCATGTTGAGTATATACTAGCCATGCAATACAGATGTTTAATAAATGAATAAATACTTTTCAAGTGTGTTTGTAAGTGTGTGTAATATTTGTGGAAAAGATGTTATTTAATAAAAATTTTAGAATACATACCTGAGCCTGGAATATATTCAGTAAATATACTTAACAGTTGGGAAGTTGGAAAGGTACTTTCTCACGGTTTATCAGCAGCAATGAACTGCTAATCCCACATAGAGTTCAGAGGTCTAAGGGAATGAAATTTCTTATGCCCTTATCAACACTTATGAGTGAATATTTAGCAACTAAGCTAATCAGAAAGGGCTTATGTCATCAGAATTAATAAGGATTTAAGACACTTGATTGAGTCAAGGGAAATTTTTCAAAGTTATCTGCCACGTATACTGATCTCTCAGCAGTTCATTAAACACCTGAAGCAAACACTGCCATGAGCCAGCAGGACAGTGGATGGAAATGCTGAAGATTTACAGCTCCAGCGGATCTCATCCATCAGGTATCTTCTTTGCCTCTTGTCCAGCCCCAGCTTCATCCCAGACCATTATTATTTTAACTTCTATTTTAGGTTCACGGATACGTGTGCAGGTTAGTTATACAGGCAAACTTGTGTCATGGGGGTTTAGTGTGTATATTATTTAGTCACCCAGGTACTCAGCCTAGTACCCAACAGTTATTTTATCTGATACTTATCCTTCTCCCACCTTCCTCCCTCAAGTAGGCCGCTGTATCTGTTCCCTTCTTTGTGTCCATGTGTTCTCATCATATAGCTCCCACTTATAGGTGAGAATATGCCATATTTGGTTTTCTTTTCTTGCATTAGTTAGCCAAGTATGATAGCCTCCAGCTACACCCATGTTCCTGCAGAGGACATGATCTCATTCTTTTGTATGGCTGCATAATATTCCACAGTGTATATGTACCACATATTCTTTTTCCAGTCTACTGTTGATGAGCATTTAGCTTGATTTCCTCCAAGGACAGGATCTCATTCTTTTTTATGGTTGCATAGTATTCCATGGTATATATGTATCATATTTTATTTATCCAGTCTGCTATTTATGGACATTTAGATTGATTCTAGGTCTTTGCTATTGTGACTAATGATGCAATGAGCATACACGTGCATGTCTCCTTATGGAAGAATAATTTACATTTTGGGGAGTATATACCCAGTAATGGAATTTCTGGGTTGAATGGTAACTTTGTTTTTCAGTTCTTTGAGAAATTGCCACACTGCTTTCCACAATGGCTAAACTAATTTACACTCCCACCAACAGTGTCTAAGCATTCCCTTTTCTCTACAACCTCAAAAACATCTGTTATTTTTTGACTTTTTTTTTTTTTTTTTTTGAGACAGTATCTCACTCTGTCACCCAGGCTGAAGTGCAGTGGTGCAGTCTCAGCTCACTGCAGCATCCACCTCCTGGGTTCAAGTGATTCTCCTGTCTCAGCCTCCTGAGTATCTGAGACTACAGGTGCCCATCCCCACACCTGTCTAATTTGTGTATTTGTAGTAGAAATGGGGTTTTGCCTTGTTGGCCAGGATGGTCTTGATCTCCTGACCTCATGATATACCCTCCTCCGCCTCCCAAAGCGCTGAGATTACAGGCGTGAGCCACCTCGCCCGGCCTTGACTTTTTAGTCTAGCAATCCTATTGCAGACCTCTTGTCCCACTGTTTATTGCTATTTCCTAGTCCTCTCTGTATCCTCAGAAGGTCTCTTCGTGACTGATGGAAAGTCAAGAAGGATGTCCAGTACAAAGGTTGAGAAAATCATGCAACATGATGGCCTTTTTCCCTAAAGCATATTTGGCCAGGAAAGAGTTCTGGATGGGAGGTCAAACAGTGTTTTCCCTATTCTTTCGTTAGTTCACCTATCTGCATCCCACCCCACTCCCCATCGTTGCAAGTCCAAGTGAAGCCATGCCTCTTACGGAAAATCATCCACAGCCATCCTGTCTCACAGCCATATGCTAACTGCTGCTAATTGCATAATACAGGTGCATCCTTTAAGATACCAGGAAATATAAAAATTAAAGAAACATCGTATTTAAGCACGAATAAAAGTGAAGGGTGATATTGAAAGTTGGTGAAGAAATTAAAATTACTTAATTTTTCTTTTTAGTAGACAACAACTGATAGACATATCCAATCTCCTAATTAAATAATGGCAATTCAGTAGTACATGGAAGAAAGAAGATAGATAAAAAGATAGACAAATTCAAAATTATGTTTAATAACCACATTTCCATTAACAAGATCCTCTTTTTCTGGATCATTTACCAATTTACCAATTAGCCACCTACACTGCCAACAAGTTTGCTACCTAATTGAGGAGAGGAGACTAACAGGAGCCAGGCCACAGCGTGAGAGATCACAGCCTACAGTAGGTGACATCTGAACACATAGTCATGACACAGCTGAGCCCAGTTCTGAGGGAGGCACTCGTTGCTTGCCTGGAATATCAGCAGAAGGGACTCTTTTGGAGTTAATGCTTATGACAGGCTGAGTTGTGTCTCCTCTATACTCATACATTGAAATCCTAATCCCAAGTATCTGAAACTGTGACTGTTTTCAGAGACAGGATCTTTTAGGAGATAACTAAAGTGAGGCTTGAGGGTGGACACTAATTCAATATAACTGGTGTCTTTATAAGAAGAGATGTGGACACAGAAAAAGAGGAAAGACAATGTGAAGATACAGGGAGAAGATTGCCCTCCATAAGCCAAGGAGAGGGGCCTTCAAAGAAAGGAAACCTGTCGACACCTTGACTTTGAACTTTTAGCCTCCAGAATTGTGAGAAATTTCTGCTGTTTAAGCTACTCAGTCTGTGGCAGTTTGTTACAGTAAAACTAATAAACCAATACAGGAGGGACGTGCCTGTGAAGGTAGACTACATATATGATACATTAGCAGGATCTGAGATTATCAAGTGAAACAAAGTAGGGGGAAAGAATCTTTTCCAAGGAGAGCAGCACATGCAAAATCACAGCAACGACAGAAGGTGCAGGGCATTCAGATGTCTCTAAGTGTATTTAACTGGAGGCCAGTATGGATACAAGATGGCAAGATGAACCCGGGGCTCTAAGCAGAGCTCCGATCTCAGAGGGCATCAAGTGGTTGCTTACTAGGAGCCACTGACTTTCTGCTGAAAGGAGAAAAAGAGTGCTTTGCTGTTGAGGATGACACACTGGTCAAGTTCAATTTCACCCTCTCTGCCTACCCCAGACCATTGTTATTATTCTCTGATTCATGGCTCACCACTATTCTCACCTATAATGGGGAAAGCCCCATGGAAGAACTCAAGAAGAAAGCTACCTTACAAAGGGGAATTAATTGGCAGGGAGTCTGAAGGGGTGCTAGGATAGATTGATCACAACAGATGGAGATAAGTCGCTTGAGGAAGTGAACAGCTGGATGGGTCTATGTTTCTTTTCCACGACTGTAAATTTATAACAGAATTAATACAACTTATCACCAGAGATTGATGGCATTTCAGAAGCAATGAGCAACCACACGGGTGAAACATTTTATTATGTATATATGAACACAGTCATTAATTAAAACAAGTAATGCTCTTACAACTATGGAATGGATGACTGGATAGGTCAACAGAATTCAGCTATAGACACATATTATTTGATATATACAATTTAGAGTTCCGTATTTTGTAAAGTAAGTTTTGTTAACAAAGAAGACTAAGTCATATATTTTGGAAGATAAAGCATTTAATAAGGATTAAATCCATGCATTCAAGAACCATACTTTCCTGGCTCAAATTCTACTTCTACTATTTATCAGTTATTTAATCCTCTGAAAGTCACACAGACTCTCAGAGCTTCAGTTTTCAATTTTAAAGTTAAAATAATTCTAAATATTGTACTTTACATATATAATATATATGTATGTGTATATAAATATATATGCCGGGTATGGTCATGCATGTTTGTAATCCTGGTTACTTGGGAGGCTGAGACAGGAGAATCGCTTGAACCAGGGAGGTGGAGACTGCAGTGAGCCAAGATCACCTCGCTGCACTCCAGCCTGAGTGACAGAGTGAGACTCCGTCTCAAAAAAAAATTAATAATAATTATTAACTCAATTTACTGATCAGGAAATTG
Organism: Trachypithecus francoisi; assembly: GCF_009764315.1. Lineage (NCBI taxonomy): Eukaryota > Metazoa > Chordata > Mammalia > Primates > Cercopithecidae > Trachypithecus > Trachypithecus francoisi. The sequence continues at coordinate 10,744,307 of NW_022681454.1, read as the reverse complement.
AGGCAGAGAGTGGTTAAATAACTAGCCCAAGGTCACGGAACTATTATAGTAAATGACAAAGCTGAGATGGCAACCCATGCAATTTCTCTCCAGTGTGTATATTTTCATTATGCTCTCCAATTCCATATGATCATTAGCACCTTCATTATTATTGTAACTTCCTAGTATAGGCACACATTATCTGTTCATTAACCTACTTGAATTCCAGGTCTTTGCATGAATCCAGTCTCACCTTACTCTGCCTTAAGCAGGTTGTCTCTTAAACGAGGCCCTGGTTCTTGCTCTCCTATCCAGGATTCTGGCTGGCACTTTCTGCCCTCAGTCTCAGTTCCTCTTCATAATACCTCCATCTGAATGCTCACTTGTAGCTGAATTATGGTGTCTGAAAAATGCTTCTCTTGCTCAGTTCTTTAGTCTTGCTTTGGGGACATTTCTGACTTGATTCAGTCCCTTCCCTTAAAGCTTCTTTGTGGGGTACACAGCTCCCCCATGACTCTGTAGCTACTTTCTCCTGATTGGCACCAGTCAACTCCTCCCAGTACAAATGTCTTTCTTCCCTCTTCTCTAATGATGTAAAACTTCCTGCTTTCAGACAAGATAAGGGAGCTTTATTTAAAAATACAGGGGGAGTGAGGGTTGAGACCCAGGGCTTTAGAGTGGGGAGATGTCAATTTGAACCTTGGTCCTACCATTTATCATCCACTCTGCCATGCGGATGACACTCCTCCCTCCCTCAGGGTTGCTTTAGATATTAAAAGAGATAACATATGAAAAGGCTTTAACAAAAGTCCTAGTATACAGTAAGTGCTTAGTGAACGTTATTTTTACCATTATAATTTTAATTGGGCTAATAGCATTATAATATATGTTTTCAGAAATACCATATGTAAAAGCAGCAAACAGCAAGCCATACTTGATCATGAATTTCTGCTACTTACAACCTTCGGAAACTCCTAATTGCCTCCTAAATGGGTTTCATAAGTTGGCACCTTTTAATCTCTTTAAACATGTAGCCTCCCACCTCTCCCTTTTTTCTTTATACTTTAATAATGATAAGTGACTTACTGTTTCTCAAAAAACACCATATATCTTTGCTCAACATAGTGTGCCTTTTATTCCTAGAATCTCCACCCACTTATGTTCTCATCTAGAATGTTCCTACTAAAGCCTGTAAACCACTGCAACAAGAATCTTCCTTCCAGCCTTTTCTGAGAGCCCAACACTATCTTTCCCAATCCAAGAAGAGAGTGATCTTCTGTGTGCCACCAATGTACCTTAAAAGTTTGTCTCATAGCAGATGCATTTATCACGTGTCATTCCTTCATTCTATAACTTTTACCAGGTCTGTTTCCATGCAGAATGATCTATGGTTGGATCAGTAAGTGTGTCTAATTCAGAAGCTAGTGTTAGTATGTCCAGTTGCTCACAAATATAAGTTTTGTACCCCAGTCTACCCTTATTATTAATAACGGGTATATTTTGGCTTTTATTTGCTTGAAACTTTATTTTTCAGTGAGTTTGTCATCCAGGTCATGGCAAAAGGAATGTTATTCATTTAGCTTCTCTAAAATAACTCAGATGTGTGGGCTATACACCTTGAGAAATGAGCAAGGTGTAAAATTTTGGAAACAAGTTATGCATGGAATGATTTTGGCTTTTGGCAGAGCTTGAACAGATACTTGTAAACTGTGCTTTTCTAAGCACAGGCCATGCTGGCTCTTTTTTTTAATCTTAGTGACTTGCCACCTGCATTACACAGTGCAGCTGGTTTTTCATTGTGGAGTTGGCTTTACAAATGTGTGGCATGATCTAGGGACTTTGAATCTTTGCAATATTTTCACCACGGCATGTTACTGCAGGCTGTTGTGACACTGGCCAGGGTTCTGTGATAGCTTATATAGAAGGATGCCCCAACAAATGGGAGTCCCAACAAATTTGGAGACTACCTGTGGGTACAGGTCCCAGCACCATGATCTTGACTGGTACTTAGTTTATGTGCATGAAGAACAGGGACCATGCAAAGAGTGGTGGCCTCAGAGTCATCAGTTAAAAGGGTCAGCTGAGGCAAGAGTTTGATTAGAGACAACGTATCATCACTAAAGAACTTTTAGGCCTCAGTGGTTGAGGAATATATGCTGTGCTTAGTCTGAAAGAAAGTGAATTATGAGTGTGTTACAGAGCATAAGGGTAGTTCTAGGTTGAAATTGTTAACACCAGACCTAGGGAAGAGGCTAAATTGGCTGCCAAATTTTAGTTAGTATTCAAGTTGAGGAAGGAAATTGCAGGTCTAGAGCCAGCACCAGTGTATAAGTCTGTTCTCACACTCCTGTAAAGAATATCACCGAGACTGGGTAATTTATAAAGGGAAGAGGTTTAATTGACTTACAGTTCTGCATGGTTGGGGAGGCCTCAGGAAACTTATTATCATGGCTGAAGGTGACATAGGCATGTCTTACATGGCAACAGATGAGAGAGAGAATTGAAGGAAGTGAAACCATCAGATCTTGTGAGAACTCACTATCACAAGGACATGGGGGAAACTGCTCCTATGATCCAATCACCTCCCACTAGGTCCATCCCTCAATACATGAGAATTATGGGGAATACAATTCAAGATGAGATTTGAGTGGGGACACAGCCAACCATATTAACCAGCTTTTCCATGGGGTCAAGTTCAACTAACTCACCCTCCCACTGTCAACACTATCTGGAGATAAATTAATTCTGCATCTCTTAATTACTTAATAAGGGGGGAAATCCTCTCAAAGAAGGGATATTTTTGTGTCTTAAAAATTTCAAAGATAAATGAAGGAGAAGCAGCCTTAATATTTCAGAACTGAAAAACGCTTTGTCATAAGAAAGTTTGGGGAACTCCATTTACTTTGTAGAACCCCCATTCGGCAGACATGGAAGCCAGGAGGTTTTGAATGTTATGAGTGGAAAAGCAAGCAAATCCATTCTGACTTATCAGGCAGTATTTATAAGTAAATTTTATTGATATAGTAAAACAATCCAGCATTAATACCTTGGTGAGAAAGTTTTCCAATTGAGTTAAAATTTCAATTATTAGATTTTTAAAAAATAGCATGAACTGAACGATATGCCAGCAAGGTCTCCACCAAGATATCCATCTTCTTTCAGCACAATACTAAGTTTCTGCTGCAGTCTTAGGCAATACAAATGATCTGGCTGAAAATATTTTTCTCTGTGAAAACTCTTTTAGAAGCCATGATGGATTGCTCTGTTTATCCAGTTCTCAGAATAAATGCCATTGCTATGATAATCTTTTCTTTAATAGTAACTTCCTGGAATTTTTTAAATAGTAAAGAACATCAGAGGCTCAATGCTAAACAAATACAACTTCTGAGACCATGAAGAGGAAAATACACCCCTTCCAGTGAGAAAGAGTTTGATTTTCAAATACTTAGAGATCACTATCTCATCCAATGTATTGAGAATTCTTCCAACTGAGACCAAGTGACCAAAAAATTAAATGAGTGGGAACTTTACAATCTTTTAAATTTTAACTCACAAGTACCAGAGAAAAAACTGATTTGAACCTTAATTCTTTGGAAGCATGATATTTAGACTTTAAGTTGCAAAATAATTTAATCTATTTCAATATTGCTCCAGTAATGTTATAGTAGCAAAAAAATGTTATTTAAATGTGGGTCCTCTCATTATTGATATTTTGTGATTGGAGTATAATTATGTTATCACTCAAAGTCAAAATTGTTCTCCTACTAGGCTATTTTGGCAATGTTACTTATAAAAGAATGTGAGCCAGAAAATCAAATAGAGATTAAATTTTCAGCCTTAGAGTTGTTTTAACCAATGTGCTCTTCTGACCCATTTTAGAGTCTACAGGGGCTGGGGAAGGGGAAGGTCAGTTCAGTTCATTGATAGCTCTAAAGGGTATTCATTCCAAGAAGTATTGTTGGCATTGGATGTGGGACTGCATCTGGGAACAGGAAAACTGGCCTGTTAAACTTGTGTTCTTTTCCCTGGGCAACTAAAGCACGGTTCTAAGAGAACACAATGTGGAGGAAGGAAAGAGGGAAATACTTCTCCTTTCTTGTGGATTGACATCAGTTAGTGAAACACTCTGCTTCTCTCTGTCTCATCACTCATTACATCATGGTAAAGTTACTAATCTTAGAGTCAATTGGGAAGTAATAAACTACATTCTTGACACAATTTCTTTTCCTTTTTGGAGAGTCTGAAGCCTATATTGCTTTTTGTCATATATTGCACAGTTTTCTTTCCTTGAGAGCAGAGGCTTGTAAAGGGATAGCAATACCTGCAGATGGAAGAGTAAGGCTTTCTAATTTAAAGGCAGGAGCCAATAGCAAAGGGTATATCTGCATGAGAAATGCACTATGTCCTCCAAACTCTGCTTTCTCATTGATAAAGGTGAGATACCTTGCTTCCATCTAATGATAAGCTAGTTTATTTTTGAGAATTGTGTCTTCTGCACCATCAAACACACAGAGTAGGGAAAATTTCAGGATCTTGTGCAGAAGGAAAAGGGCCTAAAATGAGTCAAAGCTTGTTATCTGGGATGGATGTACCCACCTATGGGACAGTAAGGAGAGGGAATACAGGGTGGCCAGGATTACGTGGGGTGTGATAATTTAGGATGCTCTTTGCATCTTGAAATAACTCTGAGTCAGCATCAATTGTCCTTCTGTGCCAAGCTTAAATGAGGCAATGCTGGAAAGGGGGCTGACTTGTTCCATTTTTGTGTGTGTGTGTGACATCACCCCAAACTGCTGTTTAGTGAGAAACAAATCCTGAATTCATTAATGCTTTTTATTCTTGCATGCATTTCCCTACAGTTCAAGTCCTGGAGAAGTTCAAGATAGTCCCCATGAGGCAGTTAATGGTGAGATAGCCTGGGACTATACAATTCTGTGAATCGTGCCCAGTGAAAACACTCAAAAATGTATCCATCACCCTTATCAATCAAGGCCTTTTTGGCTCAATTTTAAGCTTACTTAGAACAACAAGAAACTTTGTCTACCTTTGAACATGCTGAACTTCAGCTGATTGAGGTCTCCCATATTTTTCTACTGGGCTGATCAATACAAAGACAAGCAACACTATCACCTCTTTCATTGTAAACATATTTCTCTTGACTCAGCCAAGCATCCCACTAAAACCTTTCTGTGTGTCACAGTACTGATGTGTTCTCTGTGTGAAGCAGAAGGAGCACTGGCGTTCTCCTGGACTGGAGTTCTAGGCTGGACAGTGATACACACTACGATATTTTTAAATTAATTTCCTGGCATGTTTAAGCCTTAGGATTTTGTTATGTAAACTGAAACATCACTGTAGTTTCATGTTGGTGATTACAAACAGCAAGACTACAACTCTGAAGCCACCCTACCCATGCTGAAGTCCTGGTTCTTCCTCTTATTAGCTCTGAAGACCTTACCCAAGTTAAATAACTACTCTATGTCTGAATCTCCTCACCAGTAAAATGGATATATCAAGTGTATTCCTATATCATAATGCTGTTCTAATAATAGATGAGTGAATAAATTTTAAGTTATTAGAGTAGTGCCTGACATAGAAGTAGTGAAACACAAGTGTTGTTACTAGTTTTAACAGATAAAACCCTCAAATCTTCTGTTCGGCATTGAAGACTCTGCATTAATGAATTAATCTCTTTCTCAACATCCACTGCATGTGTACTCTAGGGCAGGGGTCTCCAATCCCCCGGGCCACAGACTCGTACCTATCCATGGCCTGTTAGGAACCAGGACGCAGACCAGGAAACCAGTGGCAGGTGAGCGAGTGAAGTTTCATCTGTATTTCTAGCCTCTCCCTCTTACATTATCGCCTGAGCTCCACCTTCTGTTAGATCCGCCAGCCATACCACTAGATTCTCACAGGAGCGTGAATCCTATTGTGGACTGTGCATGGGAGGGGATGTAGGCTGCACGGTCCTTATGAGAATATAATGCCTGATGATCTGTCATTGTTTCCCATCGGCCCCAGAGGAGACCGTCTAGTTGCAGGAAAGCAAACTCATGGCTTCCAATGATTCCACATGATGGTGAGTTGTATACTTATTTCATTGTGTATAACAGTGTAGTAACAATGGAAATAAATTGTACCATAAATGTAATGTGCTTGAATTATCCTGAAAACAGTCCCCCCCATCCCAGTCTGTGGAAAATTGTCTTCCATGTAACCGGTCCCTAGTACCAAAAAGGTTGGGAACCACTGCCTCAGGAAACACAATATTTGCTAAACATTGTAAGGTCAGGCCCATGTCTAATCAGTTGTTTTATTTCTAGTATCTATCCATGCTATCTATGTAAATATATATATTGAGTTAGTGAATTAATCCATGCCACACTAAAATTTACCCTTGATCTCTATCTTTGTCAGAGACATTTATATTCTGTGCCTTTATGTTCATAAATGTTATTTTCTGGGTGTTCCTCTCCTACTTCTTTCCCAATATAACTCTTACCTGTGCTTCAAGGTCTAGTTCAAATGTCATCTGTTTAATTAAGATGCTTTATCTGGAAAGGGCATCATTGTTCTGAAGTGAGAAAGAAATGAGGGGCGGAACTGTAGCAACACTTTCCAAAATTGTGCCAGAATAGAGCCCAGCAACATGGAACAGGGGCAACAGGACAATATGGGGCTTGTGTTCATCCTGAGGAAGGTTTGGGGGGCTTTAGCCTTGCCCCTCAAATCTCCTTTTGATAATCCAGAAACTTTTGTTTCTAGTGCACTTATTCTTTAACAGAAAAACCTAACAGTTTCCTTGTTGCAAGTAGAGATCATAAAAATATGTTTAGAATACTTTGCTAACTTTCATGTTGGTTCTATAATTCACATTCTAAGTTATAATGATGTATTTTATATGCCTATAGAGCTACATGACAAGTTCTCCAAATCCTGGTCCAATCCAAATGCTTACTCTTCACTCTTCCTCTAAGGAAATTCTAGAAACATCATTGCTTGAAGATGAGGCAAAAAAAAAAGTTAACACAAGAGAACTAGCACTATGTTTATATATGCATTAAAACAGGAAAATGTATCTTGCTTTCACATTACCTCTTTGTCAGAAAAGCATTAAAATTGTCGTTGTATAAATAAGTAAAAAATGGAGGCAGAGGTTGCAACAATTAAAAATAAAATGAAAAAATAAAATGTAACGAGTTGAGTGCAGGGCAAGAATTCTGAAACCTACTCTAATTATTACAAAGTTGGTCTTTTATTCATGGTATTTTAATGTTAATGGAAAGTAATCTGTATATTTTAATTCCATGGCCAAGATAATTTAGATGAAAGTATTGCAAGTCCTCATTATTAATAACCACCCATGAATATTATGACAAGATTTAGTTTTTTGCCCTGTAGTTATAGTTCAGCTTCCACATTCAAGCTGGCCTTTAATTTCTTAAACCTCATTTTGGCTAGGGAGAAAAATATCAGAAAAAAATATATAGTCTTAAGGGAAAAAAGTATAATAATTATAGTATTAACTCACAAGAAAGCTTTGTGCTATTAATCTGGAATCTGGGCCTTTAGCCCATATATCCTTAACATAAATACCCTTTTATACAGATGAAAAGTGCAGAAAACTGAAATCTGAAAAAGTCAATTATTCCTGAGCATTCTCCAAAAGGGAGAAAAGCCAGTACTTTACGCCAACTGGCAACTTATATGAGTCTAAAATTGAAACTTTTTTCACTGTTTAAGTTCTAGAACAGTGGTCCCCAACCTTGTTGGCACCAGGGACCAGTTTCATGGAAGACAAGTTTTCCACAGACTTATGGGTACAGGAGGATGGTTTTGGGATTAAACTGTTCCACATCAGATCATTAGGCATTCGATGCTCATAAGGAGTGTGCAACATATATCCCTCACATGCACACAGTGGGGTTCACACTCCTATGAGAATCTAGTGCCCTGCCGTCATTGATGTGATGGGAGGCGGAGCTCAGGTGGTAATGCTCTCCTGCCTGCCACTTACCACCTGCTGTGCAGCCCAGTTCCTAACAGACCATAGACCCATACCAGTCCATGTCTCAGGGGTTGGAGACTCCTGATCTAGAAGGTATCAGCATGATAATATCCTTTTGAATTCATTCATACACTGAAAGCTTATTATATTGCAGCTACTATTTCAAATACATGGCATAAGAGTCCCCACGTCCATGTCTTTTCTATATAATTCTAAACTCCCGGAACAGACTTTTTGGCAGAAGGGTGGAGGCCTGATCATCTGACTCCAAGGACTTCCCAGGGATTTTCAAAGTGGGCCCAAGGACAGAGAGTCAAGCCCTTTTCCAAAAGTGGCAGCTACAGGGCATGTGACTCAAGGGATGGCAGTCATCATGTATTTCAGCATTTCTGGAAAAGGAGAGCATAAAATGGACATGCAAAGTCAGCAAAGACAAAGACAAGAAATATGAAGACAGCTCTTGGGTAGTTATGAAAGTACTGGGATCCTTCCAATATATTTTTTTCTTTTTAAATAAAATATTTCAATTTGTATTTATGCCTCTTTAAATAAAAACTTGCCTTATTTATGCAAGAGTCCAGTAGTAGGGAAGAAAAAGCACTGTATCTTGTAGTAAGTGCATTAACAGAGGGAAATCTAGGGCACTGTGGGAGTTTAGAAAATAATTCTCTGCAAGAGCATTGGGAAAGCAATATTTACTGGGGAGGTGTGCTAAGTTATTTTTTTGTTTTGTTTTTATGTATATTTATTTGTTTTAACATTTTGTAGAGAAAATCTGGAGTTGTGGGTGGGAAAGCATACAACACAGGCAGGCTAAGGACTTTAGGAAGAAGAGGAAACTATCAGGATAAGCCAGAGTTGAGAAAATAGGAAACACAAGAAAATTCATAGTGATTGACAATGGTTAAAGCAGAGGCTCATGTTGAAGAGTAAGAGGAAATAAGCCTTTAAGACACTGTATCTGAGTTCTTAGTTGTAAATACTGTAGAAAAGTATGTATTGGTTCAAGCAAAATGGCTCACTTGCTTGAAATATGGGGGAATAAATCTGTATAAGTATGGCTGATAAGCTGGTTTCCTGACAATTCTTGGATGGGTCATCCTAGTCCAGAGCATCATGGAAAATTGTCCACACAGCTTGAGTGATTAATTTAAGGGTTTACACATGTCTCAACTCAGAAATCCAAGCTCTAGCCAGGACTGTTCTAACAGCAGTTCTAAAAGACTGTTGCATTGGAGGCCAGGAAAATGTGAAGCTAGGCCGTGTTTGGACACATACTCTATCATATGGAGAATATCAGCCTATAGCAGGTAAACAAGAGCCCAGCACAGAAGAAAAGGCAGAGCTACAAGAAGACAGTGCCACATTTTTTTCATTGGAATCTATGTACCCATCTATGTCTGAGGTAGGATTCACTCATCCTTCTGAAATACCGTATTTTGATCAATTTGGCTCCAAGGGGCTTCTGTTACTTGCAATGTAAAATATACCAATTACACTCTGAAGTTGGAAAGGGTCACAGTGTGTTTCTCCTATTGGATAAATGCATATTCGCTTTGCAATTCATGTTATAAAATTGATTTAAGAGCTAGGAGACAACACAGATAACATGTGCACCAGCTTACACTGTGTCATAGATGAGAAAATTGAGAAATAAAGCAGGCAAGTAGCTTTCCCCATACAAGTTGAATTGGTATCAGAGAAATTCCTTCATTAGCAATTGGTAGGTATTCTATTTCACAAGTATATACATGATTGCATATGTACATATATATATATATGCACACACGGAAGCATATATATAACAGGCAAAAATCATGTACCGTATATGTTTGTTATATAGTATGTTCAGACACACTATATAAAACCTAATGCAATTAGTACTATCGACAATGACTCACTTGACTTCAGAGTGGTTACTTTGCACAATGAGAACAGAATAAATATATGTGGACTTTGGAATCACTGGGTATAGCTCATTGGCCTGAAATGACACCATGGCAGAGAGGGGCTTATTTCAGGGTAGAAGATCCAAATAAATTCTTCGTATCATTTTATCTATTGCTCTTTTTAATAATTTAGATATTGTTATTTCTTTATTTCTTTAGGTATGTTTCCTTTTTACTTTTGGGATGATACCCCAAGGTCTAGGTGATTGCTTAAGCTCATTACTCAGGGTGCCATATCACTGCTGGTTAGAATATTCCTCTGGCAAGTGTTGTTACCATGTCCACCAACTTTATATAGCATACTTGGTTCAGATTTGGAAGCACTGTTTTTTGTTTTGTTTTTTTTTCCTCATTTAAGCGGCTTATGATTAGGGAGGCTAACAAGGATTTAGCATGAGTAAGCCTCTGGCAGTAAGAACAGAACTCCTTAATGCTCAGCAGTTAGCACCAAAGATATCAGCACTTGACAATGGAATTAAACTGTCTTTTGACAACAAGAGTTTATGATGACAATCTAATTGTTCTTTCTCCCGAAAATATCGAAGAGAAAACTGTCCTGTCCTAGCAGCACAAGGAAGGAATAAAGAATATCAAAATCTTATTATGTTTCATGCCCCTGTTAGAAAACATTTTAAAAAATTAAAAAAATTAAAAATGAAGCTCAAGGAAAATTTAAAACACTCCAAATCCAATTGAAAAGAGTATTTAGAAAGATTGAATTTTTCAAAAGCTATAAAGACTTGATCATATAGTAGAGGAAAGAACAATAATTTTAGAATGAGATAGTCCTAGAATAAAAAACAATAATAAATCCTGGATTTATGATGTTTTTATAATTTATCAACATAATTTTCTAAGCATCAGTCACACCTCATATGTCTTAGATTAGGATTCAAAATTTGAGGCATTAGTTTAGAGCAATTATGTCCTAAAAACATACAATATCAGAGAAACATATGTATTGAAAAGGAAGGGAGGTAAGGAAAGAAGGGATGTCACCAAGTTGGTCAGTATTTGGTGTCAAGCTCAACGTATAACACAAAAGCATTCTCAGGCTCTTCCAGATGCATAAGACAACCTCTTAGAATTGAAAGATGGTTTAGGCATCATCTACCCAGTGTTTCTACAAAATTCACATCCAATGTGTATTATTGCTGGGCAGTGACAGATCCAGTTCAAGAATTTTATCTTATATGTGAAGAAACAAAAAAATGATAAAATAAATTGCTCAAGGTCATGTGAAGTTTTTTTTTGTCAGAACTGGTTCTAAATCAGGTCACTCTCCACCCTAAAGCCATTTTTTTTTTTTGTCTGAAGCAACGTCTTCCCAATTAATCACTCTCTGTTCTTCTTGGACTCCACATAGCATCCTAAAGAGCAAGAACGGCTCCTCTCTTATATTTATATTTATGAGGACCCAGTCTAGTGCCAATCACAGAGTAAAACATAAAGTGACTGTTGTAGGTTGAAATGTTTCCCTAAAAAGCCCATATGTTGAAGGTCTCTAATGCTTCAAAGCGTGCCTTTATTTGGAAGTAAGGTCATTGAAGATATAGCTAGGTAGGTTAAGAAGAGGCCATCCTAGAGTACAATGGAAACCTAATCTAATGTGACTGGTATTCTCATGTAAAAAGGAAATTTGGACATGAAGGTACACACACACACACACACACAGAGAACACTATATGAAGATAAAGGCAGAAATAAGAATGATGCTTCTGCACAGCAAAGAATACCTAAGACGGTTAGACAACTACCAGAAACCATGCAACGGCCATGGAATGGAATGTTATTCTGCTATATAAAAGCAGAACATTATAGAATATGTGACCACATGATGAACCTTGAGGGAATCAAGCTAACTGGAATAATATAGTCACAGAATGATAAGTGCTGTATGATCTCACTTACGTGTGCAGTGTAACAAAATCAAATTCATACAGGCAGATAGTAGAATGGTGGTTACTAGGCAGGGATGGGGAGCAGGGGAAATGAGGAGCTGTAGGTCTGAGGAAACAAACTTGCACTTATGTAGGGTGAGTAAGTCTAGAGGTCTAATGCATAGCAGGAGAATTATAGTTAATAATATTGTAATGAATATTAGAAATTTACTAACAGTAGATTTCAGACACACATACAAACAAAAAGAATAACTATGTACACAGATGGATACGTTAGTATGATTCACTGTGGTAATCATTTCAGTATGTATATGTATATTAAAACATCATATCATACACCTGAAATATATATAGCTAAACAGTAGCATAACACACACAAGAAAAATAAGCATAGTTACATCTATCTGTATATTTTTTATGCAAAGACACCATTGGGCATGAAACCACATAGAAATCATGTGAATAAGAGCACAATACACATAGATTTGTTGACTTTAGTTTTCTCATCTCTAAATTTGTATAATAAAATTTTACTTTCAAATTTGTTTTAATGGTTAAAAAAATGTACGCATGCAAGGAGAGTTATCAGAAATGGACAGCCTCTCAAATTCTGTCAATTTTGAAATGGAAAGATGGTTCTGATCTTATTTGTGTGAATCCTGAAGCATCAAAATAATTCGCATTAAATTTTTTTAGTTAGTTACTCCCAATTTGATAAAACGAGTTCATAGCATTTTGGGGAATGAGCTTACAGCCTTGACAACTGTGTCCAACAAGAAATGCCCTCTAGTGGACGTTTTATCCCCACTCAGAGGATACTTGGGAGGATCTCTTTGTCTTTCATTTTTTTCTCTGGCACATTTTACAAGTTACAAAATATATATTTTTTCAGAACAATCATTAATACATTAATTTACTTCTTGAAATTTACTATCTTCAGATAGATTAGTTAGTGTTTTGATCAAATTATCTAAAACAAATATTGGTAAAATACCTACTAGTGACTCATACATCTGGATTTTATTACTGATTCTAAGGGTGACCTTCAGCAAAACTAATTTCTTCATATTCTTTTCCTCTACCTGAAACATGAGAGTTCAAAATACCTAACATCAAGTAATCTAGCTGGAGAAATATCAACTTTGTATCTAATCATAGTACACTTGATTGTAAAGAGAAAATAAGAAGTCCCTTCTGTAATATTTACCTAGGTATATCCTATACATCTAGTTTCAATATGCAGAATAAATGTCGGATATATTAAATAGTCTAATTCCAACATACTGATTTGAAAGCAAGACTTCTTTTGTATATACTGTCATGTTTTATATTTCAGGGGAAAAAGAGTGAAGATTTGAGAATCAAATTTTACCCTGGGGAGTCCCCGATATAATTCCAGTTTTCCCACTTCAGAAGATTAATCTTGAAAAACTTAGGGAAAGAAAAAATGTGTAAAGATGGCTTTAAAAAGGAAAAGGTAGAAAAATATAAATGTAGTAAAATAACAATTTAGCTACAAGAACTGGGCTACAATTTGTTATTCAGACTGCAGAAGAAGATATTTGTGAGTTTAGAATATATTCCATATTTACAATATTTGTATATTTGTTCTCTTATTCTCATTATTTCTATTTTGATTTACTTTTATCTTATGTTATATATAATGTATGGTACCTATATATAACTTATAAAAGTAAAAAAATATATAATAAAATGTTTTGGGATGCATGCTATAAATCTGATGGTTAAACATGATCAATGAGTCTTTGAAGCCTAGAAATAAATTTATGCATTATATATACAGTAACCTGATCACCAATAAGGATGCCAAAAAGACAAAATAGGGAAAGGAGAATATTTTCAACAAATTGTTTTGGAAGAACCAGGTACCCCCATACAAGATAATGGATTTGGACCCTTCACATACGCTATACACAAGAATCTACTTAAAATGGATTAAAGACAAATGTCAGACCTGAAATTATAAAACTACTGAAAAAACAATAGGGAAAAACTATACGACATTGGTCTGGGCAATGCTTTTTTGGAATTGAACCCAAAAGCTCAGCCAACAAAAAACAAAAATAGACAAATGGAAATTCATTAAACTAAAAAGCTTCTGCACAGCAAAGTAAACAAGTAATAGAGTAAAGAAGCAATCTATAGAATAGAAAACAAAATTTGCAAGCCATACATCTGATAAGGGATTAGTATCCAAAATATATTAGAAACTCAGAGAACTCAATAGCAAGAAAACCACCTGATTACAGAAAACTGAACAGGGGATCTAAATAGATATTTCTCAAAAGAAGACATAAAAATGGCAAACAAGTATGTAAAAAATTTCTCAGCATCACTAATTAGGCAAATGCAAAGTGAAAGCACAATGAGATATTACTTCATACCCATCAGGATGGCTATTACATATATAAAAAGACAATGTATTGGCAAGGATATGGAAAGAATTTAAACATTTTAGTACTATTGGTGAGAATGCTGACTGGTAGAGCCATTTTGGAAAACAGTAGGAAGGTTTCTCCAAATATTAAAAATAAAATTATCATATGGTCCAGCAATTCATTTTCTGTGTCTTTGTGTATATATACATACATACACACACACACAGTCAATAAATGATTGAAATAAGAATCTCAAAGAGCTATTAGAATGCCCATGTTCCTTGCAGCACTATTCACAACAGTCAAGATAGAGAAACAAAGAAATATTACTCAGCCATTAAAAAGAAATGAATTATACATTTGTTACAGCATGAATACATCTGGAAGACACCATTCTAAATGAAATAGCCAGTCTCAGAAAGGCCAATACTGTAGGATTCTACTTACATGAGGTATCTATCATTTTCAAACCCAGAGAATCAGAGAAGAGAGTGGTAGTTGCCAGGGTCTGGGTTAGGGGAAGGAGGAGTTGTTATTCAAAGGTATAAAGTTTCAATTTATGCAAAATGAATAAGTTTTGCAGATTTTCTGCACAACATAGTACCTATAGTTAACAGTACTGTATTGAGTATTTAAAAATTTGTTAAAAGAGTAGATCAGATGTTAACCATTCTTACCACACACACACACAAAAGAGACATAAGAAAATTTTTGGTGGTGATGAATGCACTTCTACCTTGATTACACGAATAATATCATAGATGCATGCGCGTGTCCAAACTCATCAAATTGTACAAATTAAACATGTACAAAGTGTTTTGTTTGTTTGTTATCAATTATTCCTCAATAAAGATGAGGAAAGAATGGAAAGAAAGGGAAGGGGAGGGGAGGGGAGAGGAGTGAAGGGAAAGGTGGAAAGAAGGAAGAAAAAGGAAATCATGATGGTAGCATTATGTGCAGGTGAAAGTTACCAGGCTTTCAGAAGACAAGTAAGGTCTTCTCACTTGGAGATTTCTGGAAAAAAAAAAAAAAAAAGGAAATAAGTTTTAAGGAAATGTTAAGCAGAGTTGGACACTAATGTTACAGTTCAATGAAACTGACAGCAAATAATCAGACATACAGTCATTTCCACAATACCCAGAGTAAGATTTTTATCTGAATATTTTCTGCTCTCAGTTTATATTTTATGTGATTATCTGCAACTCTGAATTTATCTAATGATATCTTAATCCTAATTCAACTTTCTGTAGTGTAACAACAACAACAGATTGCGGCTCAGAAATAATAAAATCCTAAAAAACAAGTATGGTAAAAGGTACCCTTTATGCCCAATGGGTCATTGTAACGTAAGCCCAAGTAGGCAGATTTAACAGGTGTTGTTTGATTGACAATAGTCTTGCTCCCCCGCCCCTTTCCCTTGAGAGTAAGTGAGACTTTTTCTAGCTGCATTGTTGGTCTACATGTGGCATACTGGCTACATTTTAGGGAAAAGTGTCCCTTCCTAGAAAAGAGAGCACAATTTGGCCTCCATGTGATACATCACCCATGATAAATATGTATGTGTGCATATTATATATATATATATATTACAAACATATTTCTTGCTTAGACACATCTTATCAGACAATGTCAAATAATCGTGAGCCCTTTGATAAAATATTAAAATGTTAATCTTTAAAACATTTATGAAAAATAGGAAGGAAAGGGAGAGGAGGAAATAAACAACAGTATTCATTAACGTTTAGTTATGCATTTGCCCTTAATATTTTATTTGGGTTATGTTTACAGTTTGAAATTTCATGTTCCATGGACAAGCTTCAACCACATCTGACATGTGTGTCTTCCAAACGAAAAGCAGTAGATGTTTGTTTCTTTTCTATAACACTAGAAGACACAAGACATTTGCAGATGAAATATCATTGTGATTGTCTCTGAAAGCTAAATGCATATCCAAAAATGTTGATTGCAAAAAGCGTTTGGGTGGCCAATGTTCCAATAACTTAATGAGTCTGGGAAAGCAAGCTAATGCTTATGAGCCCTGTAAAATTAAATTCTAAATAGGTGTATTGTTGTTCTTATGATAATATCACTACCAGTCTCCCTATGTGCATTGCTGTGGGGAGAAAATATAAGATTTTTCTTAAAAAAAAAAAAAAAAAGAATGTTCAGAGACTATTAGGTTAAATTAAACATTGCTGTAGAAAAATAAATGTTAAGTTTATTGATTTTTATTTCATGATAGAAATGATGTCAAGGTCCCATTTCAAGGCCCCCATACTTGCAGTTCCAACTGTCTGGAATGGTGTCATTCCCAAATACATCTAATTCTTTCCTTTGGCCCTCCAAGTCTCTTCAAATGTTACCTTTCTCATAAGTCTTCCCTGTCTACCTTTCCTAAATTTACTACCTCTTACCCCAACATCACGTGTGTCCTGCCACTCTACGTTATCATTTATCACTACCTACAAACTTATTATCTATGTTGCTTGTTTACTGTGCTAATGATAGGTTGTGTACTGTCTGCCTCCTCCACACGGAAGAAAGCTCCTAAGAGACATTTGTTTATTGTGTTCACTGTTACATCTCCACGTTCTAGACTAAGGCCTGGGGCCTTATAAATGCATATACCTGGGGCTTAATAAATGCTTTTTGAATAGTACATATAATTTTATTTGTCTCTCACAACCAAGAAAAGTGGATATTATCTGTGCCCTTAGCTAAATAAACAGAGCACCCAAAGATAGTCAATAACTTACTCCAAACCTCAGAACAAGGAACAGTCTTTCTCTGAGAGATTAAATATGAAAAAAGGAGAGCGAGGAAGCTGGATGACACAGCTGAGGTGGGCTAAGAAGAGAGGTCAGACTTGTTATGTGGTTAGTCCAGGAGTTAGGGAGATGTCAATGGAGAGAAAGCAGGAAAATGAATTTTAGATCTTAGCCGAGATGGACAGAATTACAATGCAACATCTATGGACGGAGGGAGTTCCTGGAAAATGGAGATATTCAAGGATGATATGAATAATCAGAATTCAGGCCTGTTGCAATGATGATTATATTCTGAGAAGGAACATGGATCAGATGTTTTTTAAGGACCCTGCACGATTTCCAAATATAAATTTTTAATAACACTTGGCTGCCAATGACGCCAATTACTAAGCTTCTCTGGAAGAAGAAAGGCTGGGATTTCCAATAGAAGGAACAAAAAAATCACGTTGTTCTATTTTGAAAAACTAAATTACAGCTTCAAGGAGAAAGCTTGGGGATGATGGAAATAGCCTTCACAGAGCATCTACTGTACTGTGCGAGTCACTCCACTCACATTTTCTATTTTTCTGCATATCACCATTTCAAATGAGGATCCTAAGATTAGAAGCCAAATGACCTGCTCAAGGTGAACACAGTGAGAAAAGTGCAGATGTGAGATACAAGGAGCCTTTCAACTCACTCCCAGCTCTCCACTTTGCCAACTATGTTCTAGCTAGATTTGTTAAAAATAGGAAATAAATTAGTTCAGAAATATAGATAAATGAACAGAGAACAACTTAAGTGTATTTTTGTGGCTCAGAGAAAAAAATCTGAAACTTTGTAAATTAGCTTTGCTTATCTTAGAAGAACAATTTAAAAGTGTTTAAAACCACTTGTGATGATGAGTTCAGAACTTGAGCTAAGCAGAATTGAAACAAGCATGCACCAGTCAAACTGCATTGGCCATTTTTTTTTCCATATTAGAAGTTGAAAAATGGTTATATGTTTCAGAATAAAACATTCCAGTATATTCATAACTTGCTGTATATTTTTAAAAGATAGGTAACTTGGTAACTTGGCTGATTGATTCATTTGTTTATTGCTCATAATTTTGTTTTAGTATATCACTATGTTTTATACAGCTTTATGTTTGTCTTTTGAACTTTTTAATCATAAAAGAAGCAATGACTCTATGAACTGTAGAAATTAGAAAAAAACTTCCTAATTTACTACTCTTAAAATCTTTGCTCTCCAGGAATAAACTGTGTTTATCAGGCAACTTGGCATGGATTTATTAGTCAGCTAATAATGCAACAACAACAAACAGTTATATAGTATTTATTCCATGGCTACACTTTCCTATATAATTAATTTAATCTTCACTTCCAATACAACATGCTATTGCATTTCCACTTAATAACAGTGGAAACTGTGGCAGAGATGTTAAGTAATGTGCTCAAGGATACACAACCAGTGTTATATCTAGCACTGGACTAGAAATCTGGGGGAATTAAAAAATTCTATTTTAGATGTATTACCCATCCTTAAAAAACAAAAAAAAATCTGAACTATTTGATTATTGAGTCAATTAATACATGAGTGAATAAATGGATCAATAAATTACATAATTAATAAAAGAGCCAAAGAACAATGTATATTATATAATCAAATCCTATCTTTGTGGTTATTAAATTGAATTTTTTGGAAATCTACAGACAAAGGAATACAGAGTAGCATTGGTGTCACGGGGAAATGAGGTCATATCAAGTTTTATAAAAGCAGAAGTAATCTAATTAATTTAACCAATAGATATTATTCACATCATGCTGGAGAGCCATCGGACTACATTTTGCAGCTATAGAAACATGTGTGGTATGTCCTCAACATATTTCTAGTGGGAGAGAAAGACTGTAAACAAATAATTGCAGGAAGGTTTGGTTTAGGCGATGGTAGAATACCAATAAGATGTAGAAGTCTTACAGAAGAGAAAGGCAAGGCTGAGTGTTTAAATATTGATAGAAAATGCATATGGATAACATCTGTAATTCAATTAAAATTACCATTCATGGCAAAGAGTTCTTGTGCCAGTGTCCTCGTGCTTTAAATTTGCTTGAACTCATTTTTTAGACTTCAGTGAATGTTACAACTGGATGTTGTATACACCCCATAAATAGGAAATGGACTTTAGATTGGTTTTCTGTTTTCTGTGAAGCCAAATGTTGTCTATGTCATTAGAGTAAATTAGTGCTCTAAGATTATTTATTTAACTAGAAAAATATGCAGATGCCAAATATTCACATGAACATTATCAACAAAAACTGATCTAATTTCATATTTCAGAGAATCTATCTATACCAATGGCACAAGAAGGACTGCTTTGTTAAAATAAACATGTTTTGTAACTGAATTTCCCTTGCACATCTGTTTTTATTTATTTGTATATTATTCATCTTTTAAGAAAGTAGGAGATTATTGAGATTTAGCATTTTAAGTGGAGATGTGTCTAAGGGACTCAGAACAAATGTCAAGAGTGACATCCGTCTAAGAGCACCATTACTTGCTTAATGATTCATAATTTGTGTCCAGCAATGCATGCTGTGGTGGACGGAAGTGTTAAATACTTATTGTGAAGATTTCAGATGATACCGCCACAACAAAGGGCATTTAGATAAGTCCAGAAGTCAAAGGACTTTTACTAGTTACCAAAAAATTGAAACGGCAGTTGATGAAGATTCAAAAAGTGCAGAAATTAAAATAAAAAAAACCTCCAAAGATTATCAGACAATACAGCATCCAGGAATGGAATTAGAGTGGCATAGAAAATAATTATTGCGTCAAGTTCTATTGTGGGATTACATTTCTGTTACTAAACCAATTTGGTCCTTCTTTGAATCCATAATGCTCATTTTGAAATCAATTATGTAGTTTTAGGGGAGGTGGAAATGAAGAAAGGGAATGACATTTTTTAGTTACAACTAAATTTCAACAAAATTCCAGGCTTTGACAATGCAATGAGTTAAATGTGAACACTCTCCTTAAGAGAAAGAACACATTTGAAGACATCTGTATTTGATACACATAGAGTATGCACAACATTGTCTTACAACTTGTGTATCCTTTTTATATATGTTACCATAATGTATGTATGTGGACCATTTCTGAGTGAAACCAATGAGTAGTATTTACTGGTGAACAAGTTCATGTAGTGGACCTTTTCTGTCCAGATTCACTGAATTCCTCCTTTGCATGCAAAACAGCCCATAATCAGGTGCCAGAATAGTTCATTGAGAGTCTACCTATCAAGAGAGCAGAATCAACTAGAAATTGTATTTCAAATCAAAAGGATATTGCTAATTGTCATATTGCTAACTATGTGCACTTTTTGAATATGAATACTTAAGTCACATTTTCTTTCTTTCTTTTTTTTTTTTTTGAGACGGAGTCTCCCTCTGTCACCTAGGCTGGAGTGCAGTGGCTCAATCTCTGCTTACTGAAACCTCTGCCTCCCAGGTTCAAGTGATTCTACTGCCTCAGCCTCCCAAGTAGCTGGGATTATAGGCACATGCCACCACACCCAGCTAATTTTTCTTGTATTTTTAGTACAGACAGCGTTTCAGCATGTTGGTCGGACTAGTCTCAAACCCCTGACCTCGTGATCCACCCGCCTCAAACTCCCAAAGTGCTGGGATTACAGGTGTGAGCCACTGTGCCTGGCCTCATTTTCTCTGGAGATAGCTATCTAGGATAGTTGGGATACAGCTAACTTATCCCATTTTGGAAAGAGCTCTTCTTCAATAATCTAGGTGGTGGCTTTCCTCAGTTTACTTTATTTTGCTGCTTTCAGCATCATATTGTTAAAAATAGGGTTTCAGAATATCCATTTTTCAAAGTGATACCTAGTTCATTTTGTCCCTTTCCAGCTGTTCCTTTTCTGCTTTTGCTGAATCTAATACCAAAGCCCTTACAACTCATCAACCAGGGTAAGAAGCTGTCAGTTTCTAAGAGAGAGTGATCCACAGAATCCCTGAAATGATTATAGAGAATGAAAATGAACACAAGCATGGGATTCTAAACAGAGCTTTGCTTATCGGCCCTTTATCCTCTTCTGAAGGGACTCTAGTTTATTTACAGCTAAGACCTTGGAAAAACAAGTGGACTTAATCTCTGCTCACTGAATCCTCAGCATAGTATCTATGTAGCCTCTCCATTCTGCTTTTACCCTCCACTTTGTAAGGTGTCCTTCATAAACAGGACATGTCCTATAGAACATCCTATGGAAACATTTCCTATAGAAACATGTCCTATAGAACATCTTTGTTTACTTGTTCCTCACAGAGATTAAAAAGGAGAGAATCAATATACAGCCATTCTAGTTTATCAAAACTAAACATGCACTAAACTGTACCTTTAGGAAATAGAAGAGGAGTCTTAGACTAACCCAAGTTTTCCTTTGACATGTTTCTTCAAATGTGCAGACCTTTTCCTGAGAGTGAAGAGGCAGTCTATTTGGATAATAGAATCATTACAGGCTAATATTTAGAATGTGGCTTCACTTTACAAAAGAACTTTTGAACAATCAGGGAAAGCAACAGAATGCATTGTCAAACTGTGCACTAAAAAAATTTAAAAAAGTTTAACAGTAACTCAAAAGCCAAAGTGTTCTCATGTCTAAAGATGGATTTCCCTGTCAACTCAGTGCCCTGATCCCCTTACGCAGTAGCAGTAAGTACAATTTATTAATCAATTGAAGGGTGAGAAAGGCCATTGCTAACAATATATCTTAGAGGATAAAGTATATTCATTTAATTTCAAGTAAACTCTAATGTCTTTACATGTTGTAATTCAACTTATAGGGTCTTTATTTGTATCTCTACAAAGAGAGAATCAAGTAAAAAATGTAGAAAGATATTCCCATGTTTCAAAGAAAAAGAAGAGCAAACACTTTGTGTGATTATCTGGGTATATGGAATACTTATAAATGAATTTTTAATGGATGCATTTGCAGTATCATCTACGTATGTATGTATATTTCCACTTAAATACTTAGGAATTTTTAGTGGAGCATCAAAGTGTATTAAAACTCATTAAGAGGTCAGAAGAGTCTGGTTTAAGCTCTAACTCTGGTAACAACCACAAACTTTTGAAAAAGGCAGTTCTTCTCCCCTTTGCTCACCTTCCACCTACGCCAGGCTTTCCTGGAACTTTCAGTAGTGTTCCCCAAAACAAGACCGTTTCACTCCTTGAAGTGCTAGGAAGCTCCCTGCACTAGGAACCACCAAACATCAAATTTAACCCATTTCTTGCCCTCTTTCCTATTTTTGCCTGTGACTATGAATGTACTGTCCTTGGTATTATTTTCCCATCGCTACATAACAAATTAGCACATAAATAAATGCTTAAAGCAGCACAACTCATCATCTCTAAATTTCCCTGTGTCAGAATTTCTGGGATGTCTAGCTGGGTCCTCTGCTTCAGTATCTCACTGGTCTTCCTCAAGTAAGATATTGTCTGGGGTCGAGTTTTCACAGCCAGTTCCAAGCTCATTCGGTTTGTTGGTAGAATTAATTGCTTGTGACTTAGACTGTGGGCCTGAGCTCCGTACTGGCTGTTGACATGACACAAGAGGCCACTTTCAGCTTCTAGAGAGTGGCTATAGTTCCTTGCCATGTGGCTCTCTTGATATGATCTCTACCTCAGGAAATCTTACTCTTTCAAAGCCATCAATGTGTAAAGACTCTCCACAGGAAGGTCTAGGTACCTCCTGAAGGACTTTCACCTGATTAAGCCAGGCCCACAAAACCGTAATGCAAAAGAGTATGGAGGTTCCTTAAAACGCTAAGAATAGAGTTCCCTTATGTTCTAGCAGTTCCCCTTCTGAGTATATATCCAAAGAATTTGAAACTGGCTTATCGAAGAGATACCTGCATTCCCATATTTATTGCAGCATTATTCATGATCCCAGATGATGGTGTCTATCAACCAATGAATGGTTAAAGGAAATATAGCATATATACACAACAGAATCCTATTCTGCCTTTAATAAGAGAGAAATTATGTCATTTGTGACAACATGGATGAACTTGGAAGGCATTATGCTAAGTGAAATACGCCAGACACAGAAAGACAGACACCACATATTCTCACTTATATGCAGAACCTAAAAAAATCTAACACATACAAGCAGACAGCAGAATGATAGTTACTTGAGATTAGAGAGTAGTGGAAATGAGGAGTTGTTGGTCAAAGGGTACAATAGTTAGACTGGAAAAATAAATGATAAGTATTTGAAGTGATAGGTATGTTAATTAGTTTGATGTAATCTTTCCAAATTGTATACATATATCATATATCACTTTGTACTTAATATTCAATTATTATTTGTAAATATCCAATAAAAACTAAGAATAACATTTAAAAGATAGCAAGAAGAGAAAAGATTTCTTTGTAAATAATGTGTTAGTGCTTAATTTTTTAGAATAAAAATGTCAAAGAGAAAACATACCTTTTACATAATTATTTTTAAATTTAAACTTTAAAGTATTGTAAGAGGCAATTAAAAAAGTAAAGTTTTACATCCAGTTTAAGTTCCATTTTGATTAAGATGAAGAACTTTGGAGTCTAATATTTCAGAGATTCATCCCCAGTTCATTTAGTTACAGTGAGACTTGCCATATCTCTTCACCATTAGACTTCTTAGATTTTTCCTCTGTAAGATGGGAGGAAAAATATTTACCTGATACATTAGTTATAATTTTTAGCTAAGTTAATTTATGCACAATGATTAGTATAGTTCCGGGTCCGTACTAAGGGTTATTTAAATTATAGCTTTTTGGTGATTTTAGCAATAATAATGAGGGAAAAAAATGAGAAATTTAGTAATGTTTTGTGTTCATAGCTGGTGTTCATTTTATTCACACAGGAAATGTAGGGTGGCAGGAAGAATAACAATTTTCATCTCAATTTCATAGATGAGAAGTCTAAGACTCATCCTGGCAAAGTGTTTCATTCAAGGACATGTAGGTAATCAGTAATAACAGTCAGGCCTGGAATTGGTACCGAGTTGACTGCAAAGTCAGTGTGTTTTAACCTCAATCTACTATAGTTTAGTGCTTCTGAGTAACTTGTCTTTTGCATTAATACTCTAAAGATACTTGAGGGAAAAAAAGAGATGTGTAAGATAATTTGAAAAGAAAGCAATTGAAAAACTGAAGTCAAGAGGGCAAACTCTGAAGACAATACACCGGTTCAGAAAAATGAAGGGCTATTCTAGTAACTCACTTGTGTAGGCTGGCAGAGACAGACATAAAATGCAAGCACACGAGGTCAAACTTAAAATAATAAATGCCTGCGAGGCGGATTCCTCATTATTATTGTTATTTAAACAAAGACTCACAGCTGTTAACTGGACCTTTGGCCTAAATCACAGGCTTCTTTATATGTATGTTGTGAATTTCGCTAAAAGGGCTGTTTTAAGTTCCGTTTTAAAAGAAATGAATGTTAAACACACACACACACACACACATTGAATAGAGCTCAAATTTGTTCAAAGCTTCAAGGTTTAAAAACTTAATATTCTCAGTTCTCTACCTTTGCCTCCCAAAGTGTTAAAATAACAAGGAAACAAAGGAAGAATTGCTACAGATATGAAATGTCAGCCAATGCATTCCATTTTGTAGAGGATCTTAATGTTCATTCAAGGCGAATTAGGGTAAGGTGGGAGAAAAATGTTGAGAGAAAAGTTAAGAAATTAGTTGTCATTTTAAACATCAGACCTTCTATCAGGTACTTCATATATCTTGGTTCACATATTTTAGTCAATAACATTCTTAAAACAACTTTGTGCAGCAGATATTTTCCCCTTAAAGACGGTTGGCAAACGGCGAACTGTGGTCCAAAGACCAAACCCAGTCTGTCATCTGTTTTTATAAATAAAGTTTTATTAGATTATGGCCACCCTCATTCACTTACATATAGCTTATGGCTGCTTTTGAGTTATAATGGCGGAGCTGGGTATAATTCTGTAACCAAGAAGGTATGTCCAGCAAACAACATACCTACAATCTGGTCCTTCTCAGATAATTTTTTTTTTTTTTTTTTTTTTTGAGACGGAGTCTCGTTCTGTCGCCCAGGCTGGAGTGCAGTGGTTGGATCTCAGCTCACTGCAAGCTCCACCTCCCGGGTTTACACCATTCTCCTCCCTCAACTTCCCCAGTAGCTGGGACTACAGGTGCCCGCCACCTCGCCCGGATAGATTTTTGTATTTTTTAGTAGAGACGGGGTTTCACTGGGTTAGCCAGGATGGTCTCGATCTCCTGACCTCGTCATCCCCCCATCTCGGCCTCCCAAAGTGCTGGGATTACAGGCTTGAGCCACCACACCCGGCCAACAGATAATTACTGTTGAGTCTTCAATAAGGAAACTGAGATTCAGTGAAAGGAAATATTTTGTTCAAGGTCAAGTAACGTTTTGTTCTTTGGAGGTAAGGGTTAATCTCAGAGTTTCCTAGTTCAACTTGTAATGAAACTCAAAGACTTCTCCAGGTCGAGCAAGATGTACTTTCCCTTAAAATTGTATGAAATGGTTTCTTAAAAGAAACCATACAATTTGAGAATATAATTTGAGAATATAATTTCATCTTAGAGAACCTGGTGTTGTAATGGGGGAAATGTGCTTTTCAGCATCTGAAAGACTCAGGAGAGCACTAGGTCCCCTCATACTTGCTGTTACTAACCCCTATTTTAGTTGGTGAAAATTAAATGAGGAAAAGTTGATAGTTATGTTCTGCAAACCAAAAAGGAAATATTCACATGTGTGATAATAGTTTTCAGTGCCAGGTCAAAGTTTTGTTTCTTTGCTAGAAAATGTGTTCACTTTCGAAGGATATCCTTTTAAATATGATGCCTCCTGAGGATACATTTTAAAAAAATTTCCTATTACCCTGCCCAGGCAGAAGAGGTGAAGCAAAGTTGCTGACTTCAGCCTCAAGCCGATAAGGAGGAGAAGAGCTTGGTAAGCAAGAGGAAACATCTGGCATGAAAATGTGAATTTGTGAACCAAGTGTGTGTCTCTTAAAATGTTCCCATTAAAATTTGCCTTGCATCATCTATAACTTCCCACTGATCATGAGTTTTTGGATTTTTACCCCATAAGATCATCCAATCAAAAGGCTATGAGAATGTCAAGTTAATAAATGAATGTATAGTGAAAAAAGCTCACAATTTTCTGCCCAAAACACACTAATTCACATGCTGTTGCCTTACCAAAAAGCTGTGTGACTGTGCAGCTGTGCAGGGACTGAAACATCAGTGTCCTTATTTTAAAATGGGGACAACTTCTGTCCCCACCTGCCCACTGAGGTGTCGCGAGGATCGAAACATATAATGCAGCAAACATTATTTAAAGCTGTTAGAAATCATGCAAAGTAAATAAACATCATCTATATGACTAAGATGATGATGATGAAGGGAATGAAGACAATAATGGTAAAGGTAATCAATCCAGGACATTTTCTTTTTTTGAAAGAGAAAAGGGGTACTGTTAATAATCACTCTGGGACAACCCTCTTAAATCAGGATAGCCCCCAAAAAACTGGGGACAGGACTGCAGCCACTCTTTTTAAGCTGATCTTAACATGTTTAATTGCTGAAGATCACATCACAGTCTGGGACTGGAGAGGAAGAATTTATATCTCTTTCCAGCAACGTAGGGGTTGATCTAAGAAAGCCTAACTTGAAAAGAGGATGGGGGAAGAAGGCAAGTGGAAGGATTGACCCTACAGCCCCACCATTGCTAGTTACTTAGCACAAAGTCATTTCCGATTAGATAGATCTGCCTGTGTATCTCTCAAGCCCCTCAAATTCAGTGCTCTCAAACCCAGCTCTTCTTTCCACAAACTTCTTTTCTAAAGACTCCTTTATTTATGAAGTTATACTAAAATACCCTTTTCCATTGACTGACCCTTATTTTATCTGGCAGAAAGTTTTGTTACTTTTGCCGTCTAAAACTGATTTAAGTTTCCTTTTGCTTGTTCAAGCTGACTTTCACTGATTCTGTTCACATGGCTTATCATACTTTACCTTAGATATTACAATACCCTTAATCTGACTTTTCTGCTGGTAGTTCCCATTCTTCCAACTTGCCTGAGTTCTCTGTCTGTTACTCTTAGAGCCATCATGCTTAATAATTTCTCATCATTTTCTCTTCCATACTTGTACACGATGGTATAATAGGTGCATCTCTCACAGTGCTTGAACTCTGTGCACTTACACTTAATGTTTGTCCAACATTCATACACTACCCTACATTAAAAAAGCTATTTGAGATTAGAGTGACAAATCGCACAGGGCTTGAAACAGAATACAGACTGAAAAACTCATCCTCAAATAGCAGATTGTGTATACACATTTCTGTGAACATCCACTATATGCCCAGGGATGATGCTAAATGCTTTGGGCTCCTACACAAACAAGAACAAGGAGAAGAAGAAGGAGAGAGAGAGGGAGAGGGAGAAGAAGAGGGAGAGAGAGAGAGAGGAGGAGGAAGAGGAGGAGGAAGAGGAGGAGAAGAGGAGGAGGAAGAGGAGGAGGAAGAGGAGGAGGAAGAGGAGGAGGAGGCAGCAGAGGAGGAGGATAAACTTTCTCAAGAATTTTTCTTTTTTCCCCCCATAAAGTTTTGTCATAATGAAAGTCTTCTGGGTATATTTACATTTTCACCCTCAATGTATACATATAGGGATACTCATATCTGACTGATTTTCTAGGAAAGTCCTGATTTCAAAAAGCATATTGTGTACTATAAACCTATAAACCACCGCCACTGTGAGAGATATTTAATATCTAGTTCAGTGGATCACAAACCCATTTATGTGATAACACTCCTGGAAGTCAGAGTGTCTTTATAGAATTCTGTGATATAATGGTTTTATCATATATTTAATTTCATCATGTAAAATAAGAAAGTATTTGCTATCAGAAAATGTGATTTCATGACCGCATGGTGTATAAAAGTCATCTTATTATGATGGGCACTAGAGAGAAGGTAGTAGACAGCTTTTCAACCAAAATGTCACTGCTTTTGTTTTTGTAGTTGTTGTTGATGTCTGCTTACTTACATTATGTGCATTCAGTTTTTTTCTGTTTGCACATGAGAGTAGCTAACATTATAAGAAATTAAGGAAAAAGACCTCATGACTGACATAATTTGAAAAAATTAACTTAGCTTTTTCTCTGTATTTGCAAAACATTTATATGGCCAACCGCCTTGCTCCTGTACTCTGCAGGCATATAATTTAAGATTTATTAGCTCAAAATCTTAAATTTTAAAAAATCAGATTTATTTCATAATTGTTGCCCATTATGAAACATAATTTACTTCTAGATCACACTCTAAGTGATATTCTTGCTTGTTTTTTTTTTTTTTTTCTCCAAACCTGAAAGGACCAAAGATGACACTTAGTGATTTCGGAAAAATGAATAGCAGAAATATGCACCAGCAACATGAATGAAACGTATTCCATAGCTGAGCCCTGAAAACAGAATTAGTTAAGTCATTGGCTCAAAGCAATATGACTAAGATTACTAGAGGATATGGCAGGAAGGGGCTTTATATTTGTGGTATATTTAGTGTGAAAAAGAAAACTGAGGAGAAAGGTCATTCAGTGGGTTACTTTGTATTGTAGTGAAACCTTGATATGCTATAAAATAGGCAGCACCAAGAATTTTTAAGAACTCAGGATTTGGGGTCAGAGAAGCAGGCTGGAATTCCAGCTTTATTGTATTTGGCAGTCAATTAACTGCTGCCAGTCTATGTTATCTTTGCTTAAGTGACAATAATAATAATTGTATATGAATCTGTGTGTGTGTGTGTGTGTGTATATATATATAATTACCTCACTGAATTTTATTAGGATTAAATGTATAATAATTGTTGTATGCAAAAATTGTTGACAACCACTTAAATACTAACACCAACAGACAGAAACTATAAAAATGATGAATCATATTATATGGTTATTTCATTTTATGTTGACATTTAATACACATAGAAGTTCTAATTTTTTTTTTAAAACAGTTAGTGCTTACACATATGGTAAATGCATTGAAGAGATCAGACTTTGGTGATATGAACTAGGTAAGATTCAAGCGATAAGTATCTCTTGGTGATATGAACTAGGTAAGATCCAAGCAATAAATCTCCAGGTATTCCCTCAGATATGGAAAAGCGATACCAATGATACTGTTTTCATCAGCACCGCAACTTAATTTATTTTCATGATATAGTATAATGTTTTCTTTCGGGAGTCTGAAAACCCTTTTATCGGAAAATTAGGTCATTACAGCTATCGTGTTATTTCCCTCCACCTTCCTCCAATGTGCTGATCAAATTGCTCCCAGCTCAGGAAATCATCAAACAAATGAGGATGCTTACTACACACACTTATGTGTCCACAGCTGCCCTTGAATGATTTTTGTATCTGTCACCATTGTGGTTTCAAGTAACATTTTTCTCATTTCACTTTGGATGATGTCCTCCAACAAATATTTGCATGTAAACGGTAAAAAGAAAAATATTTTTTTTCTGATCTAATTATATGATGCTTTTACTTTATTTTCTCCTCCTCAAGTTTAAAGATGCTCAATGACCATAGGAAGAAGATACTGGATTTTCAAAATAACATTTGATGAAAGCAATTGACACGCAGTGATCAGCACAGGTTTGGGAGGCTCAAGACCTGGTGCCACATCCTGACTCCAATTTGTGTAAGCTGCGTCGCTCTGCTCAAATGATTCAAACACTATGAACTGCAGTTGCACATTGGTAATACCTACTTCATTGGTATGTAAGATTTGAAAATGTTCATAAACCACCAAGCACTATGTAAGCATTAGTTATTCTCATTATGACTTTTTTATTCCTTCTATAGGGAAAAGAGTCCTAGAAGTTATAGCTAGGAATTCTAGTTACTGTACAATTCCATAAACAATGTTGTAAAAAAGCTTAAATTCTAAGATCAAAGATAATATTTATTCAGTAGGGTTTATATGTATGTGTATATATATATTTTTACTCACAGCAAATATGGTCAATAAAATGGGTTACAATTGTAAACACAATGACCATTAGTGTTTAAAGTACAAGTCAGTCTAGCATGTAAAATAACTTTATTGAATAAAACCTTTCCAGCTACATAATATCTAAAGGTTACTGTGTTAATACACACACACACACACACACACACACGGAAAGAGCATTGAAAATAAAATAAATGAAGATGCTATTAAGTTAAAATGATGATGAAATTGCCCCCAAGAAATGGAAGTAGGTAAGCAGTAGAGAGCCAGTGGTCTTCTGAAGTCTGTAGCCCTGGGGCCTTGCCCAGTCTCAGATAGTCCCCTCAGTTCAAGAGAAATTTAAATGCAATGGACCATAATCCAGGTCTATGTATTTCCAGATCAGGTTATTTTCCCTTCTCCTTGCCTAGTGCAGATAACAAAGTTTGGTTCTGAAATTCCCCAGTGGACTGTTTGGCCTGGCTTTGGGCCCCCACATAGAGTGAGACAGTAGCCATGCAGTGAGGGCTTTCACCCCAGGGAAGGTACTGGTTAACTGTTCAGAAGATGTGCACAGGAGACAGGACAAGTCTTTGCTTCATAAAGTGTTCTGTGTATTGTGAGTTGTTTCACTTCTCTTTCTCCCCACATCAAATTATAGTAAGGTCTAAAAGTGAATAACAAAAAACAGACTTCACAACACCTTTCTAAATGATTCCTGGGAGGAATTCCCACCCAAATTGAGAACCTTGTAGTTTTAAGATGGTTGTTGCTGAGGTCAGACTGTTAAGAGCAATCTGAGAACCCCTTTCTTTCATCTTAACTCAGACTATGCCCTTAGACATAGAAAAAAAGTGGTTTCAGTGTCCAAAAGCTGAAAGGTTATGTTGTAGATATATAATGTTTCATGGACTGCAGAGCACCTGAAGCCTGTGCCTATATACAGAACAACCATGTCCCTAATTATAGGTTGATAGAGGACAAGATTTAACTTTCCAATCCCTCAGAAAAATATAAAGGCCTGCGACCTTGCCTACCAGCCAAGGAATGTGTCTGGTCTTAGGGATAGCAAAAGACCTAGGAATGGAGAATTTTATGTTCTTGTGGGTAGGAGGTGCAGTAGGAGAATCAGCTACCAGTGATGGCCTACAGCACAGTGGAGATCTCGTGTACAGTGCTAGAAGCAGTGGCAACAGCATTCAGGCCCTCACTAGATTAAGTCTGCAGCTTCATTTGTGCAGTGGTTCTGGTTTAGGAGCCTCTCCTTTTTTTTTTTTTTGAGACGGAGTCTCGCTCTGTCGCCCGGACTGGAGTGCAGTGGCCGGATCTCAGCTCACTGCAAGCTCCGCCTCCCGGGTTTACGCCATTCTCCTGCCTCAGCCTCTGCAGTAGCTGGGACTACAGGCGCCCGCCACCTCGCCCGGCTAGATTTTTGTATTTTTTTTAGTAGGGACGGGGTTTCACCGTGTTAGCCAGGATGGTCTAGATCTCCTGACCTCGTGATCCGCCCGTCTCGGCCTCCCAAAGTGCTGGGATTACAGGCTTGAGCCACCGCGCCTGGCCTGCCTCTCCTTATTTCTGTTCTTTTGAGTCTGATTCTCCAATCTTCCTGGAAATCTATGAATCACTCCCTATCTTTTCAGTAAGCGTTTTTTTCTTTCTGTCTAAAGAAGCATTCACTTGGTTGTGGTATGTACTGCATGGTTATGTCCCCTTCCCACTCAAAAAAATACCTATATGTTGAAACCATAATGCTCAATGGGATGGTAGTAGAAGGTAGGGCCTTTGGGAGATGATTAGATCATACAGGTGGAGTCCTTATAAAAGGGATTAATGCCCTTGTAAGGAGAATTATAAAGAATTTGCTTCCTCTTCCTCTGCTCTTAGTCATATGAGGAGACATGGAGAAGACGTCCATCTGGAAACCTTCAGGAAGTAGATCTTCACCAGACACCAGATC
Organism: Trachypithecus francoisi; assembly: GCF_009764315.1. NCBI lineage: Eukaryota > Metazoa > Chordata > Mammalia > Primates > Cercopithecidae > Trachypithecus > Trachypithecus francoisi. The sequence goes on along the minus strand of NW_022681454.1, from coordinate 10,712,312 downwards.
TGCTGGTACTTTGCTCTGGACTTTTCAGTCTCCAGAACTGTGAGAAATTGGTGTCTACTGTTTAAACCACTCAATCAATGGTATTTTGTCATAGCATCCTCAACTGTCTAGTGAAGTTTGTTTTGTTTCAACTTAAAGCCCTGAATGATGTGAATGGTTAACATTTATAAACCACTGAAGGTGACTCAGCACATTATCTTGAACATGGTGAACCATTCATACCAGAGGTTAGTAGGTTTTTCCAGTTAAACCTTCTAATCATGCAGTAGACATTGGCTGTGCACCAATAAGTGTCAGGTACAATTCTTGGTGCTGGGGATACAAAATGACACAAACCCAAGTCTCACCCAGGAGCTCATCATCTCCTAAAAACAAACACACAAAAAAGCAAATCTATACATTTATGTGTTAGTGCTAAAACAGAGATATGGTCCAAGATTGATGTAAACTGATGATCTTAGTTCTTTGTTGGTTATACACATTGAAAATATATTCTTACAGTTTATGATCTTTTGTTTGACTTTTTAAGGTGTCTTTGATGTAGAGTTCATTATGTTGTAATTTGTAGTTCTGTGTCATGTTTAGAATCTTCTGAAATCCAGGATTATTAAAATGCTTACCTATAATGTTTTAGGTTTTCTATATATTAAAAATTAATTTAGCAAATGTTTTCTTGAATCTATTGAAGTCATTTTATGGTTCTCCTTTAATGGACTAATGAAGATAATTACTTTAAAAGATTTTTTAATATTAAACTATACCAACATTCCTGGCATGCACCCAAATGAGTCCTGAGTCTTTCATCTATTACTGGAATCAATTTGTTAATATTTTGTTTAAAATTTTACAACTATGTCCATAATTGGAATTGCTATATAATTTTCATTTATCATCTGTCTTGGCTTGGTCTGATACCAAGATTATCTCAGCTTCATAAAATAAGTTCAAGTGAATCATCTGTTTCCAAGCTCTCTGGAACAGTTTGTTAAATTTGGAATTAATTCCTATCTTGAATTATTTCTCGAAACTTGACTATAAAACCTTCTGAGTAAGCTGCCATTTTTGTGAGTAGATTCAGCCATTTCTCTCTTAAGAATCATTGTATCTCTGCTATAATTACATACTGAATATAAAAAGCATTAATTGTACCACTTATTATACACTTCCCCACTGCTCTTATTCTTCATTCTAGTTCTTCTCTCAGCAATTCACCTTCTTTATGTGTTTTTCAGAAATGGCCATTTTCAGGAGAATGGCGTGAACATGGGAGGCGGAGCTTGCAGTGAGTCGAGATCAGGCCACTGCACTCCAGCCAGGGCAATAGAGCAAGACTCCGTCTCAAAGACAAAACAAACACACAAAAAAACCAAAAACAGAAATAGCCATTTTATGTACTGTCTGAACTGATCTCATCCAAACTTCTTTTGTTCTGTACCACTAAAGAAACTGAGAGAATGGAGCATATCCGGGTTCAGGAAACAACCCTTCCACATATTCAGGGCAATGATGGTTCCCCTCTTACAGAACACATGCACTATCCAATTCCTGAGTGTCCACTGAGAAAATATAAGGTCTTTTCTGCAAAATCATTTGCCAATATTCAAAAAGCAATTCTTACATACAGACTCAGAGCCAGGATCTGGGATGAGTAAAGAAGGTACATGATCCTCCTCCACCATTAACCTTCAATGTTTCACAGTGTATTAGTTCATTCTCACATTGCTATAAAGATACTACCTGAGACTGGGTAATTTATAAAGAAAAGAGGTTTAATTGACTCACAGTTCTGCATGGCTGGGGAGGCCTCAGGAAACTTAGAATCATGGCGTAGGACAAAGGAGAAGCAAGGACCTACTTCACAAGGCAGCAGGAGAGAGAGTGAGTGCACAGAGGAAACTGCTATTTTTAAAACCATCAGATCTCACAAGAACTTCTTCATTATCATAAGAACAGCATGGGGGAAACCATTCCCATGATCCAATCACCTACCACTAGGTTCCTCCTTCAACACACGGAGATTACAATTTGAGATGAGATTTGAGTAGGGACACAGATTCAAACCATATCATTCTGCCCTTGGCCCCTCCAAAATCTCATGTTTTTTTTGTTTTGTTTTGTTTTGTTTTCACATTTCAAAACCAATCATGCCTTTTCAACAGTCCCTCAAAATCTTAACTCAACCCAGGATTAACTCAAAAGTCTAAGTCCAAAGTCTCCTCTGAGACAAGGAAAGTCCTTTCCACCTATGGGCCTGTAAAATTAAAAACAAGTTAGTTACTTCCAAGATACAATGGGGGTACATGCATAGGGTAAATATTCCCTTTCCAAATGGGAGAAATTGGCCAAAACAAAGGAGCCACAGTCCCCATGCAAGTCTGAAACTTGGTCAGGCAGTCATTATATCTTAAAGCTCCCAAATCTCCTTTGACTTCATGTCTCACATCCAGGGCACGCTGATGCAAGGGGTGAGCCCCCAAGACCTTGCAAAGCTCTGCCCCTGTGGCTCTGGAGGGTACAGCCCCTGCAGCTGCCTTCATGGTCTGGTATTGAATGCCTGTGGTTTTTCCAAGCACATGGTGCAAGCTGTCGGTGGATCTACTATTCTGGAGTCTGGAGTATGGCAGCCTTCTCACAGCTCCACTAGGCAGTGTCCCTGTGCAGACTCGATGTTGGGGCTCCAACCCCACATTTCCCCTTTGTAATGCCCTAGCAGAGGTTCTCCATGAGGACTCCACCCCTCCAGCAGACTTCTGCCTGAACATCCAGGCATTTTAACACATCCTCTGAAATCTAGGCAGAGATTTTCAAAGCTCAACTCTTGTCTTCTGTGCACCCACAGGTGCAACATCATATGGAAGCCATCAAGGCTTGGGGCTTGCACCTTCTGAAACAATGGCCTAAGCTGTATCTTGTCTCCTTTTAGCCATGGCTGCAACTAGAGTGGCTGGGGTGCAGGACACCAAGCTCCAAAGCTGCACAGAGACGAAGGACCCCGAGCCCAACCCACAGAGCCATTTTTCCCTGCTAAGCCTCTGGGCCTGTGAGAAGAAGGGCTGCTGTTAAGATCTCTGACATGCTCTGGAGACATTTTCCCCATTGACTTGGCTATTAACATTTGGCTCCTCATTACTTTTGCAAATTTCTGCAACCAGGTTGAATTCCTCCCCAGAAAATGAGTTTTTTCTTTATAGTCAGGCTTCAGATTTCCCAAACCTTTATACTCTACTTCACTTTTAAACATAAGTTCCAATTTGAAACCATCCTTTTGTGAATGCATGTAACAGAAAGCATTCAAAACAATACAGCTCATTTCTTGAATACTTTGCTGCTTAGAAATTTCTTTTGTCAGATACCCTAAATTATCTATCTCAAGTTCAAATTTCCACAGACCTCTAAGGCCGGGACAAAATGCTGCCAGTCTCTTTGGGAAAGCATAGCAAGAATTACCTTTATTCCAGTTCCCAACAACTTCCTCATCTCCATCTGACACCACCTCAGCCTTGACTTCATTGTCCATATCACTATCAGCAGTTTGGTCAAAACCATTCAACAAGTCTCAGTAAATTCCAGACTTTCCTACACTTTCCTGTCTTCTTCTCAGCCCTCCAAACTGTTCGAACCTCAGCCTGTCACTTGGTTCCAAATTTGCTTCCATATTTTCAGGTTATCTTTATAGCAGTACCCTACTCCGGTTACCAATTCTCTGTATTAGTTCATTTTCACACTGCTATAAAGATACTACCTGAGAATAGGTAATTTATAAATACAAGAGGCTTAATTGACTCACAGTTCTGCATTGCTGGGGAAGTCTCAGAAAACTTACAATCATGGCAGAAGGCAAAGGAGAAGCAAGAACCTTCTTCACAAGGCAACAGGAGAGAGAGCGCACAGGGAAAACTACTATTTTTTAAACCAACAGATCTCATGAGTTTTCATATTATCATGAGAGCAGCAGGGGGGAAACTACCCCCATGATCCAATCACCTCCCATAATGACCCTCCTTAGACAGGTGGGAATTACACTTCAGGATGATATTTGGGTAGGGATACAGAGACAAACCAAACCATATCACACAGTTTTTTGGGAGGTGGACAGTTGATACACCAATAATTAAAGCAATAAGGTAAATGCAGAGACAGGAAGCAGGCAACCCAGAGGAGGCAAGATCCAAATGCCTAGGGATGAGATGATGCAGTTGAGGAGTCAATTTGTCCTCTAGATATTGGATACCAACATTTTGCATAGGACTATTACACTTTTAGCACTGTACATTATTTAACCCAGAAACTCCCTCAGTTCCTGGCAAACCAGGTCAATTGGTCACTCTATCTAGACCTTCAGTGCCTAGCACAAACTTGTCCAAACTTGCAGCCTGTGGGCTGCATGTGGCCCAGGATGGCTTTGGGTGTGGCCCAACACAAATTCATAAACTTTCTTAAAACATTATGAGGTATTTTTTGTAACTTTTTAAAAGCTCATTAGCTATCTTTAGTGTTAGTGTATGTTATGTGTGGCCCAAGACAGTTCTTCTTCTTCCAACGTGGCCCTTAGAAACCAAAAGATTGAATGCCCCTGGCCTACCACTATATATGGCACAAAGATGAAATCCAAAGGGTATACTTAATTAGTTGACATATAATCTAAGTAATCATGAACAGTAAGTTTTAACCAAGCATATGGAAAAGGGATTGCAAGGCTGTCTGGAGGAACAATGCAGGCAGAATTGCTAGAAAACATGCACATGGTTTGAAATTATAAGTCATCTTGTGTGATGGAAGGAGCAATGAGTACAGGAAAAGAGTTGGTGATAAGACTGCAGAAATAGACACGGTTCAGATGATAAAATTCAGGTTGAGGAGTAAGGGCTTTATTTTATCCTATAGTCAATAAGAGGATTAATAGGGAGGCATTAACAGAGTCAGCTAGCTCTGAGATAATACGAGCATAGGAGTGAAGAATCCAAATTTCTTTACATGTTTGTATATCGGTCAGGACCCCATGTGTGACAGAAGAAAAAGTCTCAAGTTGGAGTTAAAATTCTCCTGCATTCTGGTCAGATTCTGCTACATTCTCCATGTGACCTCGGGCAAGTATCTGTATTTCTCCAGCCTTAGGAATTCTAAAAGGAAATTCTTAAATTTTAAAAAGGAAACAGTGGTATCTATTTCTAAGTCTTTTGTAGAAGACTGTGAGAAAATACCTACAGATGAGCTCTGAAAAATGTCAGGCAATACAGAAATCTAGGTTTGGAATTTGTAGTTGGAATGACTAATAGATTGGATGGCTAATGGTGTAAGAGAAAAATGACTAAAAAAAAGGAACCATATTCATTAGCAATTGAAGTTACTCTTGAATTGGCTGTGCAACTTCAGCAAAGCTATATAATAGTCCTATAACTTGAGATAACTCAACAATAGCACAAACGGTCACAATTAATATTAATTATAGATAACTGATACATGATATGGATTGGCCTATGATCCCAATACAAAAAAGAGTCACGTTTTACCTGACATGGAAGTTGGACTAACTTACAAAAGAGTTAACAGTCCATGAGTCTGATATAATATGTTTGATTAAACGGTGCCTATCAAAACCTCTGCTACTGAATTCCAACAAGCGTCTCCCTTGCTCCCTGAGTGAGACTTTATTGCCCTGGCTGTCAGCACTGTGAACATTCCATTGTTTCTATTTTCTTTGAGATAAAAACTTCTAAGTACATGAGGGCTGCAAGTGTTATTTTCACCTATGTATCTCCAAATACTGCAATCACCTTACATCTGGCCCATTTCCATGATGTCTGCTCTAAGAACCCAGTAGCATAAAGGTCATGGCTTGTTTGTTAAGAAATTCTGGGTCACTTTGGTTTATTTATCTTTTTATTAAAGTTAGAAATTATACCATGTCTGTTTCAATGAACAGAATGTTTGTGTTCCTCCCCACCGAATTCATATATGTTGAATCTTAATCCCAATGTGATGATATTCAGAGGTGGGGCTTTTGGCTGGTAATTAGGTCACAAGGGTAAAGCCCTCATCAGTCGGATTAGTACTCTTATAAGGAGCGGCCGAGGAGTTAGATAGCTCTCTTTCCTTCCTTCCATGTGAGGCTACAAGAAGGCAGCCATCTGCGATCTAGAAGAGGGCTCTCATGACAATCTGAGCATGCTGGAATGCTGACCTTGCATTTCCAGCCTGTAGAGGTGTGAGAAACAGGTATCTGTTGTTTGTAAGTCATTCAGTCTGTGAAACTGTGGTATAGCAGCCCACACTGGTTAAGACATCTGTAAACATAGCTCACTCGGAATAGCAGAACTCAAAATAAGCACGTGGACCACAGAGGTCATACGAGTTGAGGATCCTTGCATCTTGTGTGTCTTGGGTTTTGGTCTCAGGTCTGCTGCTAACTGCCAGTATAACCCTAGGTAAGCCTCTTGAATACTCTGGAGCCTGAATCCCAGTTTTTAATCTGTGAATTGAAGAAAGGTAATTTTATTTGTTTCACCCATCTGTTGTTCTATAAATAAATGAATTATGGTAAACGTGCTTTGTAAACTAAAATGTTTAGCAGGGATATGAGACTTTTAAAAAGAATGAGAAAAGTTACAAATTTTAAGTCAGAAGTTTGATCTTCCACCTCCATGTTGGGAAATGATGGACGAGGCATCATTAGTATCTTAGAGGAGTTCAGAGTTTCGCTCTCGAGTCAGAGTGCTGAGGTTCAAATCACAGTACCACATTTTGCCAGCTATGTGTGTGGCCTGAGACAGGTTACTGAACACATTATGTTTCAGTTTCCTCATCAGATAAATGTGGGTGATATTAATTGGTTACGATATTAACATAAGAGTGTGAATATATATCAATAGAGTCTATACTATGTAGTTGATCTGAGTGTTAGGTGAGTTAAAAATCTGCAAAGCCCTGTGATCAGAGCCTGGCACACTGACATTTCTCAATCTGTGGTAGTCATTATATTTGCTTCGGTTACCTTTTCCAAAATCAAAAAGACTAGAATACCTCTGCCTAGAGCAAAATACAATGAGTTTTAAAATACTTTATCAACTTCAAAAGACAGTTCAAATTTCAGTAGTATGTATGAATAAATACTGATGAAATGCATTTTGCTCAGCAGGGTGGAATTCCTGGATATTGGGTCACACACATATGCACATATACACACATATGGCCAAACCCACTCACACACATGGTTACACACTCAGAGACACACGCACACACACATACAGACACACTCTCATACACATGTACAAATGCACTAGAGTTCTGATCTGCCTCAGTGCAAAATCCACTTCCATTTTTGAATGTTAAACCTGGAGGAAGAAGAACTAGGGTCTTCTGGAAAATACACAATTTAATTTGTTTTCAGGGAGTCCCCTATACCCCAGAGATCATTAAGCTACAATTTAGAGTTATTAATCTTGAACAAGGCAACTCTTTTTCCTTTTTGGGTACTCAGTTATTTCAACTGTAAAATGAAAAACTTGGTACATAAGAGTCACTCTATGAATATTTGTGGAATGAAAATTAAATGATCAAAAAGTAAAATTATGAGAAATTATTATTGCTATGATGTGTTTATTATGACAAAATCTTTTGAGGGTGCATTTTTTAGAAAAATTCTGTTATGCAATGATTCCCAAAGTCAACCCAGGCACAATTACCTTTTTTTCTGTAGATTACCAAAATATTCATAAAACTCAATAGTTAGGAGTGAATGTGTGTGAAAAAGTTTGTCCATGAGACTCCAAGTCCTCTCTCTTGGGAATCTCAGGCCTCTCATTCATACACTCATTCAACAGCTCTTTGCGGAATACCTCCTTTATCTCAAACATTGGCTGGTGGACAATGATAGAAAAATGAAATCGACAGGTTCCTGATTTTAAGGAACACACAGTCCAAAGGGAGAGTGGGAAGATATACAGTGGGTGTGGCAAAGATTTTCTGCAGGCGGTAACGTTTCAATTGATGAGAAAAGTAAGCAGGAATCCATCAAGGTTTTAGGGTGTTCTGCCAGTGGGGTGCAGATTGCCAGAGACTTTGTTAAGAAATGCTCTATGTGTGCACCCAAAGTGCAGGAGCATTCCTGCCATGGACCATGGGCGGAAACTCAAGGAGACTGAGCCACAAAATGCAGTAACACTTAAAGTCCTGTCTCTGACATGAAAAATATCATCTGCTAACACCTAATTGACCAAAGTACGTCCTATGGCCAAGGTCAATGTCACAGAGGAGCAAGTCACATGTCAGGCGAGCCAATTGTTTAATCTTATTGCGGAAAAGGAGTAAAAAATTGAGAACAAAAATATAATCTTCCATACTAATTTTATTAAGCTGATAATTTAGTAGGACCAATGAGCTTCGAATAATAATAGGAGGTGAGATTAAAGCCTAAAGTAGGGACAACACCTTGTGATAAACACAGTTCATACAGGCAAAAACCTGAGAGTTCTTTAACACTTTATTTTCTCTTTTCCCGAAAGTTAGCCACTTTCTACTTCATGTGAATTCCATTGATAACACTTAATAGTGCTTAGCAAAGTATCTGACACAGAGTTGGTATTCATTGTATGTTTGGTAAATGAATGCATATATGATTGAATAAATATATGGCCATGCTGCCAGCCATTTCTTGCAAAGTCTGTTGAAATTAGTCTTGAAGAAAACTTTCTTCAAGTAGGTCAAGTCCAGGTATAAGAAGGAGACAGTCAAATGGAGCACAAGATAGGCCCAAGGATTTGGGATGCTCAAGTTGTGGGTCAGAGGCCGATGATACAAACAGAAACCGGGAAGACACAAAATAATATGGAGCAGGGCGGGGGAGCAGCATAGGCTCTAGAAGGCTGACAGTCACCATCACACTCTTGGGAAAGGAGAGGTCAGAGAGGGCCAATGGGCCTGCTGGGTAAACAATCAGGATTTGAAGATTCAAAAGAAATAAAGAAGATGATTATAAATGCGGAACTAGAGTTCACAGAGAAGCTGTGCAGTGCACTGGAATAAATAAATTCTGGCTTCAACTCTGTTCCTGACTACTCTTAGGCTGTTATGCAAATCATTTTCTTTGTATAAGCCCCAGTTTCTTCCTAGGATAAATTCCTCCATTACAGAGGCTTTTGTGAAGCTCAAGTGAGATGATATACATGGACATACTTTGGAAATTACAAAATACCTAATAAAGGTGAGAAGTTGGTATTATTTCGCTCACTGAAGACATTGGAAAGAGAGTGATCGTGAAAAAATGTCAAGATGCCCCTGATATTTTTAAGTACTCATTCACCTGTCTGCTTCCACGAATGACTTATATGCTTTTAGATTATTGAGATGTCAATGTGTTCTCTATATCCTCCTTGTAACTAGCTCATTAGCTGATTCCATGTGGTCTACTAAGTATTAAAGCAATTAATAAAATCATTGCAAACAACCTTAGTGCTGGCCTCTTTGTAATCCAATTTCCCAATGACAGTGATTTTATAGCTAGGTCCCTTCCCCCCACCCTCCTTAGAGCTGGGACTCCTGCCTTTCTGACAGAGAAATCTAATGATACAATTCAGTTTAAAAATTTCTTAACTCACTAAAGTCTAGAAGAACGAAAGCATGATATTCAACACTGTTCAACATATTCTCTCTTCTCCCTACCTTTCCCATTTCATCTTCCACAAAGGCATACAGAGCCACTGAATTCTAGAAATGCTCCATGCTCTTTTCAAGTCTTAAAAGCTTCACTGCTATTCCTTGCACCTGGGATTTTCTTGTCATTTCTCACTCGACCTCTACCCAGTAAACTTCAGTTTACTCAAACAGTCAAAGCTTACACATCTATTTTCCTCATTAGCCCAAGACAGAGTTTCACAGTCTTGTCTCTGCTGGCAACCACCACATCTCCTGGAGTGATGGGTATGTGACTGTTCTCATGGCTAAAATTACTTGTGTTTATTTCTTATCACCAGCACCCACTGCAGTGCTTAGAAAGAGAAAACATGCTCAATATACGTTTAATGCAAAGACAGAAGAAAGAGTATTACTTTTTCCAGTTGTAGCACAGGAGATATTCCTGGGAGGACATCTAGGAAAGCATTTCCTATGAGTCTTTACACAGTGATCCCTATGGCGTAGAAGGAAAAAATAAATAACAACATTTCAAGCTTCTCAATTTTGCCCAGCCCTCAAGAGCTTATTTCCTATGGAACATTGACTGTATGGAATTAAATTAGATTTTATCAAATAGTAATTTGCCACATATGTAATACATGAAGGTGTGTGATTGATGTGGAATCTTGAAAAATCATTCTAAATGTCAGAAGGACAAATGGATTAGTGAGAGGTATAATGTCTGATCATAGATGTGGCTCTGTATTAAGTTGGCAAAATCAAAGCCTTACTTAAAGGTAAACTACCTCACTCCTTTCTTAAGTGTCATTGCCAGTAAGACCAGCATAGTGGAAACAGCTCAGTTGTGTTGAATTCAAGCTATTTAATTGGCTTCCTTTGACTGACTCTTCAGAGCATTTGTTACTATCTTTGTTGGTAAATATGTGACCCTGGATGTTTTATCACTTTAATTTTTGTATCACTGGAAATTAAGTGTATTTTAATATTTGATATTTAGGACCAGGCACACATCTGTAATCCCAGCACTTTGGGAGGCCAAGGCAGATGGATCACTTAAGGTCAGGAATTTGAGATCAGCCTGGCTAACATGGTGAAATCCTGTCTCTACCAAAAAATACAAAAATTAGCCAGGTGTGGTGGTACATGCCTATAGTCCTAGCTATGAGGGAGACTGAGGTAGAAGAATTGCTTGAACCCAGGAGGAGGAGGCTGCAGTGAGCCTAGATCGCACTACTGTACTTCAGCCTGGGTGATAGTGTCAGACACTGTCTCAAATAATAATAATAATTAGTTTTAATATAACTAGAAATGAAACTTCCCATAGAACATAAATGTATCTTTTCCTTGCCTTTTTTTTTCCATTTTAAGGTTATAAGTTACTGTCATGAACTAAATTGTGTGTCTCCCAAATTCATATGTTGAACCTCTAGCTCCCTATGTGACTTTTTTGAAGATAAAGTTTTTTTTTTCTTTTTTGATTTTTGTAGGTACAGTCTTTAAGGAGGTAAGGTAAAATGAGGTCACAAAGATAGGTCCCTAACTGAGTAGAACTGGTGTCCTTAGAAGAAGATGAAGAGATACTAGAGCTCTCTCTCTCCCTAGTGCACACAGCAAAGGTCAGACAGAGAGGCCTCATCAGACACCAACTCTGAAGGCACCTTGTTCTTGAACTTCTGACTTCCAGAACCGTGAGAAAATAAATTTCTGTTGTTTAACCCACTCAGTCTATGGTATTCTGTTATGACAGAGTAAGTACACCAATATAGCTACATAGAGTGGAATACATAGAATTTAAATTTACATTGCAATATGTTTTAACATATGCATATACTCATATAACCTTTCCCCAGTCAGAAGAGAACATTTGCAACATCTCGGAAAGCCTGGCCTCTCTGCCACCTCCCAAGGCAGTCTGGATTCAAACTCCCACCCAGGGGCAACTGCTACTCTGATTTCTATCTCCATAAATTAAGCTTTGCCTATAATAGAATTTCAAATAAATGAAATCTTACAATATGTACTGTTTTGGTCAGAATGTATTAGCTCAACATTATCTTTTTAAGATTCGCCCATGTCATTTCATCCATACAAATATTGATAGTCCTGAATGATATTTCATTTAATAAATATGTCATACTTTATTTATTCATTGTCTTGTTAACAGATATTTGAATTTGTTTTATTTGTATATTATGAATAAAGCTGCTCTGAACATTCTCATAAAAGTCTTATTGCGGCATTTGTTTTTATTTCTCTTGTTAAAATAACTAGTAGTGGAATAGTGTGATCACTGAATATTTACCTTTGTAAGAAACTACCATAGTACTGCAAAATGCTTGTAATGTTTTACATTTTCAAAAAAGAAAAACAAAACACTTTTTTTATAGTTCCACACTCTCACCAACATTTTGGTGTAGTGGCTTTAGCTATTCCTGTGGATTTGTATTATATCACAATTTGATTTGAATTTGCATTTCTCTGATGATTAATAATGCTGAGCACATTAAAAAATGTAATGTGCTTATTGGTCTTTAGGTATCATTCCCCCTTTTTTTTAATTGAAGGAATTCTTTTTTTCTGCAAAAAGTTCTTTCTCAGATATCTGTGCTAATGATACATTTTAATTTTATTAAAAGAGTAATTTGATGAACTGAGGAATTTAATTTTTATAAAGTTCAATTCATTACTTTTTAATGTTTTCTGGAACTGTACTTTCAAAAAAGTCTTTATCTACTGTGCCTTGATCACAGAGATGTCTTTCCTGTTTTCCTCTAGAAACCATAATTTTAACCTTAAAATTCATGTGTCAGATCCATTCAAATTTACTCTTGTACATAGGATGAACCAGGGGCTGACAATAGTTTTTTTCCTATGGCTATCGATTTGATTCTGCAAAACTTATTTAAAATGTTAATTTTCTTCCTTGGTTTGTTACCTTTTGTTGAGAACTAATCAACTTGATAATTATAGGTATATTTGTAGAAACCATAATCTGTTACATTAATCTATTTGTTTATCTTTATGCAAAATTCACACTCCCTTGATCACTGAAGCTTTATATTAAATTCAATTTTGTTCCTTTTTAAAACAGTTTTGGCAATTATAACTTTTGAAATGAATACATGACTTTTACAATGAACATATGACTTTTGAATCATTGCGGCAAAATCCTACTGTAATTTTATTAGTGTTGTATAAAATCTATCAATCTGAAAAGAACCAACCCAGGAACAATATTCAATCTTCAAAGCTGTTAATATAGTATATTTTTGCATTTATTTGAATTTTTAAATTTATTTCAGCGATGCTTTATACTTTTTATTAAGTTTTATAAATGTGTCCCTTAGTTTATTCCTAACTTTTGTCATCATCATGTTATTGCAAAAGCTACACATACTATTTGTTTGCTTGTTTGTTTTCTTATTGCACTGGTCAGGTGCTCTAACACAATGGGGAAAGCAACATCCCTTTTAATGGATGGATATTATTGTCCTTTTTTTTATTATGGCTTCACTATTAAATAAGATCTTAGCTGAAGATTACTTATACATGTCTTTATCAGACTGAGGAAGTCCCCATTTATTCTAAGTTTGCTGAGAATTTGTATTAAATAATATTTCTGCATTTATTGAAATGACTAAATACATTAGTCATTTATCTGTATTGAAATGACTAAATACATTAGTCATTTCAATAATCTGTTAATATGATAATGTATATTGATTGACTTTGCAATGTCAAACCAACCTTGCATGCCTCGAATAAATGTGACTTGATTACAGTCTATTATCAGATATGACTTGTTAATATTTATTTTGTTAAGAATTTTTGCATCTGCTCCTGAGAGAGATCTGTCTTGAGATTTGCTTCATTGTAATACCTGTCTGGTTTTGTTGTCACAGTAATGATAGCTCATAAAATGAATTGGAAAGTGCTTCCTTCTCTATCTTCTGAAAAAAAGATGTGCAGTACTTTAAACATTTGCCTGAATATATTAAGGAAGCTATGTATGCCTAGAGTTTCCTTGACTAAAATATATTTAATTAGAAACTAACTTTCTTTAATAGATACACAGCTTTTTCTATTTTGTCTTGAGACAGTTTTGGGAATATGACTTCAGGGAATTTTTCTATTTAATTTAACTTGAAGAATTTATTATCACAAAAGTTTTCATAATTATCTTTTGAGATTCTTGTAATATTGTTAGAATTCTTGGCGATGTCTCCTTCATTCCTGATATTGATAATTTGTGTTTTCTCTCTTTCTTTTCTTGATCATTTAATCTAGAGGTGTATTGATCTTATTGGTCCTTTCAATGAATGATGATTTGTTTTTGTTGGCTGTTTGCTATTCTTGTTTATGTGTTTCTATTTTCATCCTTATTATTTCCTTTCTGTTATTTAATATCAATTTACCTTTCTTTTCCTAGTTTCCAAATGTTTAAACTTACATTATTAATCTTAAACCTATCTTTTTAATTAAGTCATTTGAAGTTATAGATTTTTCTCCAAGCAATGCTTTAGCTTAATTCCACAAATTTTATCTAAATATTAGAAACAGTCATTTTATATTAGAAATTATATGTAATTATCTTTAAATTATTTTATCTTGCATTATTTTGTATTTAGTATTGATTTAATTATAAATAATACTATTATAGATTATTACTTTGTTCCAATTTATTACTAAATATTTTGGATATTTTTAGAAATATTTAATTGGCTTCTAATGCAATTTTATCATAGTCAATATGTTTGCCTTAATTTTAAAGATTATTGAAACATTTTATTGTCCAATATAAGGGCTATCTTGAATGTTTCTGACATTTAAAAACAGCATGCATTCTGAGATCTCTGTTGCCAAGACCTAAAACTAGTTCCATTTATTTGTCCCGTTTTTCATGTCATTGTTGTTTGTACAAGCAAAGAATAATTCCGAAATCCATTATCCATCATAACCAAAATGGAAGTGCCTTTTTGTCTTGAAATTTAATACTAAATCATAGACATTTCCGTGACTAGCAAGTAGCTCGTAATCTTTGGGCTCTTATTCCAGAAAAAAAGATATACTTTGCATCCTGAAATATTTGTTATTTGAGTGGATGTGGAGAAAACAACAACCAATACAGATTATGGACTAACTCTAGAGGAAGGGGCTCTGGTGGAATATGGGAGAGCTACAGGCCACTTTCCACACAATCACTATTGCCAGGTTGTCAGTCTGAAAAAATAAAAAAATAAAAAATAAATAAAATAAAATATCTTGCAAGAGAGACAGCTATTTAGCATCTCAGAAATAAAACAGAAAAGTCTAAAAACAGAGAGAACATTCCCTGGTGAGTCAGATGCAAAGGCTAAGGAGAAGAGAAACTAGGAAATGCATAAGATCAATAATATCAAAATAACCAAACAAGGTTTAGTTGTATTCTGTTAGTAATTCTTGTAGTATGCTCTAATGGCAAGTTGTGTTGTAATAGCTAGAGTTGCTTACTAAAAATGGGCATCCGAAGGCCCCACCTGTGCCTTTTAATAACAAAGAACACTACCATTTGCTATTTGTCTTGAAGCATACCAAGTGCTTCCCATGGATTATCTTATTTAATTTTTATAGCCACATTATAGGATAGCTCTTATGAAAAATCACCACTACAAAAAGAACCTGAGGCTTAGATAAGAACTTTGTCTTCTCCAAGTTCACAGAAGCAAGTAGTGGAGTATGTGAATCTCATGCACACTAAGGTTTGAACAACTGGTTTAGGAGTTTACTGCGATGAAAATGATCCCAAGATGATAAAGGTATAATGAATACAGTGTGTGAGATAGAACTACACAAAAACTGCAGGCGGTAACAATATTACAATTGTGTATATTTGTACCTGATCTGCTCTTCTTTGTTCATTCTTGGAAATAAATCAAGGGGGAAAGGTGTCTGGAAGCCAAGGTCAGTACCCACCCAGGAAAAGGACTTGGCCACATAGCTTGTCAGAGTTTTAAATCAGATGATTGGGACCTGGAAGACTTCCATCCTAGCAGGAGAGCAGAGTCCCTACTGTAAAGTTGAGGAAGAAGTTACACATGGATAAACTTTGGTCGACAGGTAGCATAGTGATGAACTAGAATGGGCCCAGGAGGTGCATCTACCGCGAAAGTGTCATGCAAAACAATTCCAGACCCGACGTGCCAGTGGCATGAATAATAGTAATGTTCTCCTTGCTGTGGTTAGGTCTGTCATTGTGTCCGGAGTCTGTTCCTTCCAGTGGGTTCTTAGTCTCGCTGACTTCAAGAATGAAGCCGGGGACCCAGCGGCAACCCGCTCGGGATCCTTCCACGCTGTGGAAGCTTTGTTCTTTCGTTCTTCACCATAAATCTCTCTGCTGCTCGCTCTTTGGGTCCGTTCCACCTTTAAGAGCTGTAACACTCACTGCGAAGGTCCGCGACCTCATTCTTGAAGTCAGCTAGACCAAGAACCCACCAGAAGGAACCAACTTCAGATACATCATGACCACTGAAGAGGAGTGAATATACAGGTAAAAGGATCTCAGGGAAGCAGCTAAGGGGGCTGTCAGAAAGATTTTTTCCCACTAGCTTACCACAAAGAACTATTTGTTAGGGAGACCATACATTATTTGGGTTAAGTACATGCATATATGAGTCAAATATGTACAAGTTGCAAACATGGGTTTGCATTTACCAACTCCATAATTCAGGACATTTTTAACCCTTTCTGAACCTTCAATGTTTGTCTATAAAATGAAAATAATTCTTTTCAGAGCATTTTGAATAATTAAATTAAATCATATCTAAAACACTGACAGTCAATACATGTTCCTCCCCTTGTACTGTTTTAGAGAAACGGTGCTTACAAGTGTGTACTGTGGTGTCACTGGCCAAAGGAAGATGTCCAGGTGGTATATGGGTCTCTGCCCAGAAAATTCAGGAAGTCCCAACTAAATGGCAGAACAGTCAGGACTCAGAGATCAAAACAAGCAGTGCATCTGGAATCCCTATTTCAGGCAAGATTTCAACCTAAAAACAACTATCACGTGTCTTTGAGATATCCGACTTGGATACTAAGTGCCAAGAACAGGAAACATGATTGATATTGAAGAAAGAAAAAACACATAACAGCTGATTCAAGGAATCTTTTTATCAGTGCAGAAGCAAGTGAGCCTGGCATGGAAGCAAAGACTGGCTGAGATTAGGGTTCCTTAGCTACTTGCTCCTGAGACAGAACTTCTCAAATAAGTTTAAAACTGTATTAGTTATCCATTGCTTTGTAATGGATTTTGCCAAAATTTACCAGCTTGTGGCAACAAACATTTCTTATCCCACGTCATTTTGTGGGTCAGGAATCTGGGAGCGGCTTACCTAGGTGGTTGTGGTTCAGGGTCTCTCATGAGGTTACATCAAGCTGTTGGCTGGGACTGCAGTCTTTTGAATTGTTGACGGGACTCAGCTTCTCCCCAGCTGTTGACTGAAGGCCTCCGTTTCTCACCCTATGTATCTCTTCATAGTCTGCCTAAGTGGTGACATGACAACTAAAGCGATAGATTCTGGGTGATGTCACACTACTTTTATGTCATGTGATTTCTGTTTAATTCTATTGACAGAAGTTAGTCACCAAGTCCAGCCCACATGAGGTGGCACAGGTTTGCACAAAGGTATTAAATCAGGGGATGAGGCTATTTGGCACCTTCTTTAAAACTGGCACCACAGGAATTGTGGTGCCACATTTAGGGTCGACTGTTTTTTCTTGGTGGTGATGAGGGGGTAATTACAAGAAATGGAGTTACAGGAAGGCTCAAATACTGATGGTAAAAAGAGCTCTAATTGTGTGTAGGTTCTGACTATTTAGCTTTCGTATATCAATGCCTATTCTCATCATCTGTGCACAAGTATTTCAACCTCTGAATTACAGTTTAAAAGAATTCCTTTTGTAATTTCATGTAAATTGTATGTTTTGTGTTTTTTAAAAGGAAACATATTCATTGTTTAAAAAATAGAAAGGAAATAAAAGTTCTCTGCAATCACCTCACCCAGAGAAAATCACTATTAATATGCGGATGAACACTTTAGACATTCCTAAACCATATAAACACATATAACTATATATTATGTAATTGTACATAAATTTATAATAATATTGCACCTGCTTGTAAGCAATAGCTTTTTTCATTTGATGGTATGTTATGAGCTATTTTCCATGTCAATAAATATAACTCCATACCATCATTTATAGTGGCGGCAATATGTTGCATTGTATGGATGCTCTATAAGTACTCCTCCAATCACTTGTTGTTTGATATTAAAGTTGTTTCATATGTGTGTTTTTATAGAAATAAAAGGTACGGCTGTAGGAATGCCCAGCTTAAGCCAAACCCAAATTATAATGCTTTCATTATCATTGCTTTCTGTCCTTTTCCATATCTTTTTATAATACAGTGAAAATGTCAATGTTTCTCAGTTATTTGTGAAAGATTTTAAATATTTTTAAGGATTTCAAGAGGCCAGAAAATGCAGAGAAATGTGTAATGCAAGAGGGTTTTCCTGCCTTCTGAGTAGTATGAACTTTATTCATTTGATAAGATCCATAGCTTATACTCTCTCCATTCTCTCATCTTTACATAACACATTGAAGATACAAAGAGACATTTAACAATCGTTGGTGAAATTAGCTCCCCAGACAAAACCTTAGTTTAAAAATGCGCTGAGTGCCAAGCACTTGACTCCTGGCTGTACCTCAATTGCTCCATGCTTAATGGTTTCTCCCCATGAAAGTATATAAAAACTACCCTTGGATCACATAACTATGGTGACCATATCATTCATCACCCAAATGGGACACTTTAGAAAGTAAAATCAGAATTATTAATAATTATATGGGACAATTGGCATAACCAAAACTGTCCCAGGCAAGCTGGGACATACGATCAACCCAAATAGATCGGTTAAGGAAACTGAGGCATAGATTGCTTATGTGAACTATCAGAATTTACAGCTAGTAAATTACACGTCGCCTGTTCCAGATCCATTCCCTTATCATGGATTTCCGGGTTCCCGAATATCTTTGCAAGTTTATTCTCTGCAGGTGCCACCTCTTCCTATTAGGTGGGATCTCATGTCTTTATTTTGTCGTTATTGGAAATGCTTACTTTATTGGAAATTACTTTCTTTATTGGAATTGCACATATATATGCACACACACATATCCAATATATTGGATATATTATATAATATAATAAATATATTTGTATGAATATATATGATATCTATATGTGTATGGATTTTTATACATATGAATACATCTATATTTTATATATGGATATGTATATAATGTGGATGTATTTCTCTTTCCCCAGATGTAATAAACAACTATTAAATACTGAATGTCTTCTGCATTTTCATGGAATTGAGAAAAGTGCAGAGGGGTAGTTCATAGGTCCACCACTAGAGAGAGTGCTGGCCAAGAGTTAGTGTCTGTAGCCTGGAAGTTCTGTGCTTTATGAAAAAGGAACAAGAGCAGAATTTGTTCCCTTACGTCTCCAGGAGAATGAGAAACTTCTGTATACAGCAATAGACTCTTTCTCCCTACTTCTATGTCAAACTTTTTTTTTTTTTTTTTTAGCTATTGACTGAATTCTAACATCTATCAGTAACTATTGCTGCTCCATCTGTGTCTTTTTTTCCCAGAACCCTCTACTGTTTCCTCCTTTTTTTCAGGAGGGTCCCCCATTCCTCACAGGCCTCCTATCCAGTTTAGAGAGTATTTGAGAGGTTTTGTGGCTGCATTGTCTTAGAAAAGGAGCCCACATCGAGATCCCTTTGCCTCCACTCTTAAGCTGATTTGGCACAGTGCCATCTTGAAACTGGACACACTACTAAAGCACGTCCTGCTCTGGGGACCAGGGGTTATTGACCCTTTTCAGCTTTGAGTGCCTGCTGTCATTCCATCACATTTCCGTGAATGTCTGGAACACCATGCCCTTGGTTGCCGACAGCTTGGATCTGACAGAATGATTGAGATCCTAGCATCTAAATCTACACAATACTGCCACAACTTCTCTGCAGGAAACTAATGGATCTTCATAGAAGGGAAGCTGTTGAATAGTCAACCATGCCACTGCATTTGCCCTGATTTTCTGGAAAGACCATCACACAACTAGCCAGCCTGCTTGTGCATATATAGCTCGACAGTCAGCCCAGTGGTTACCCAGCCCGGCACAGAGAGCCCACCAGATAGCCTGTCGGCCCTCCCTGCCCACTTACACTGGGCTAGAAATCCAACCTAGTGCCCTCATCCTCAGCAAAAACATGTCACCACTATCACAAACTTCTGCAGCTTAAGTCATTGAGGCAATCCCAGACATCACCAATGAGGATAAAAAATGAAGAAACTGTATGGAGACCACACTACTGAGTCCAACCAAAACCAAAGCCAATGCATCATATCCAAACAACCCATAGGACCCACCTATGATTTACTCCATAAAATTAGAAAAACCAACCCTTCCACTAAATGCATAGATATCAACAGAGAGACACAGGAAACATGGAAAAAGAAGGAAAAATAACATCTCCAATGGAGCACAGTAAGTCTCCAGTAACAGACCTCAAAGAAAATGATATTTACAAAATGCCTGAAAAACAATTCAAAAATAATGATCTTAAGAAAATTCAGGCCGGGCGCGGTGGCTCAAGCCTGTAATCCCAGCACTTTGGGAGGCCGAGACGGGTGGATCACGAGGTCAGAAGATCGAGACCATCCTGGCTAATACGGTGAAACCCTGTCTGTACTTAAAAATACAAAAAAAAAAAAAAACTAGCCGGGCGACGAGGCGGGCGCCTGTGGTCCCAGCTACTCGGGAGGCTGAGGCAGGAGAATGGCGTAAACCCGGGAGGCGGAGCTTGCAGTGAGCTGAGATCCGGCCACTGCACTCCAGCCTGGGTGGCAGAGCGAGACTCCGTCTCAAAAAAAAAAAAAAAAAAGAAAAGAAAATTCAGTGAGATATGAGAGAACATAAACAAAATTTCAATGAAATTAGGAAAACAGTTCATGATTTGAATGAGAAATTCAAGAGATAGGTATTATATAAAAATAAGCAATTCTTGGAGCTGAAGAATTCAAAAATAGAAATTTTAAAAATACAATTGAGAGCTTCAATAATAATCTAGATAAAACAAAAGAATTTTTAAACTTGAAGACACGTTTTTTGAAATAGCCCATTCAGAAAGAAAACAAAATAACAATTTAAAAAGAATTAAAAAGACTATAAGACCTCTAGGACAACATTAAGCAAACAAATATTTATGCTATAGAATTGTCAGAGGGAGATGAAAGGGAGAAAGGCATGAAAAACCAATTTAAAAAATAATAGGTAAAGACTTTCCAAGTCTTGGAGAAATATGGGCATTCAGATCCAGGAAAAGTGAAGGTCTGCAAAGACATAACACTCAAAAAGTTACCCTTGAGATCACATTATAATGAAACTGCCAAAAGCCAACGACAAGATAAAGAGATAATTCCAAAAACTACAAGAGAAAAGCATAAAATCACGTATAGGGGCTCAACAGAAACCTTGTAGGCCAAGAGAGAGTAAAGTGATATATTGGAATTGCCAAAAGGGTGGGGGGGGAACGCCAGCCAATAGTACTATATTCAGTAAAGATATAATTGCTCTCATGAAAACACATGAAAGTATAATACCAATAGAAATAAATGCATAAATCAAACTCAGACGTTTTCAGTGATATGGTGCTATGTAAATCTTCCATGCCTCTAGTATGAAGATTTAAAGTCAAATGGTAAAAACAACAACATACAGGTTTACAATAGTCTATTATAACTACCAGATTCTATGTTAGCCCCATGTTAAGCATAAAGAAAGAAATTACAGCAGATGAATGAATGAAGCAAACAAAGGAAACAAAGCTGAGCATACAGAAAACCACCATATTAGAGAGGCCAACAGCAAGAGAATAAGAGAGGAACAAAAATCTACAAAACAAGCAGAAAACAATTACCAAAATGAGAGGAATATTTCTCGACTTATCAACAATAAACCTGAATGTAAATGGATAAAATTTCCCAACCAAAAGAGACAGAGTAGTGAATAATTTTTTAAAGGCCTTACTATATGCTGCTTATAAGAGACTCCTCTCCCTATTAAAGACAAACAGACTGAAAGTGAAGGAATAAGATAAGATACTCCACGCAAATGGAAACCAAAAAGTAGAGAAAGTAGCCACTCATTTCAGATAAAATAGGCTTTAAATAAAAATTTTAAATGAGATAAAGCAAGTCATTGTGTAGTGATAAAAGGAGCAACTGAACAACAACAAAAATAACAGGTGTGTATACATATATCTATGTACATATATATACACATAGATGTATATATACACACCCAACACTAGTGCACCCAACTATATAAAACAAATATTATTAGATCTAAAGGGAGGGATAGGCTATAACACAATAATAATATGAAATTTCAATACCCAACTTTCTACAATGGACAAAAAAATTTAACAAACATCAGACTTTAACTGCACCAAATGAATCTAACAAACATTTACAAAACACTCCATCCAGCAGCTTCAGAATATGTATTCTTTTTAACTATACAAAAAATATTCTTCAAGATAAATGATATGCTAGGCCACAGAAGAAGTATTACAAATTTAAGAGGATAAAATTAAAATCAAGGTTTTTAAACTACAATAGTATAAAACTAGAAATTAACAACAACGAAACGCTTTGGAAACTTTCACACGAATACTTGGAAATGAAACAACATGCTCTTAAATAACCAATGGATCAGTGAAGAAATTAAAGGGAAATTTTAAAATAATTCTTTAAACAAAAGAGAACAAAACTATGTTATCTCAACACCTATGAGCCACCAAAAAAAAAAAAAAAAAAAAATTCTCAAAAAGATGTTTGTAGCAATAAACACATACATTAAAATACTCACACCTGTAATTCAAGCACTTTTGGAGGCTGAGGCAGGTGGATCATGAGGTCAGGAGATTGAGACCATTCTGGCTAACATGGTGAAACCCTGTCTCTACTAAAAATACAAAAAAATTAGGTGCGTGTGGTGGCACGTGCCTGTATCCCAGCTACTCAGGAGGCTGAGGCAGAAGAATCGCTTGAACCTGAGAGGTGGAGGTTGCAGTGAGCCAAGATTGTGCTACTGGACTCCAGCCTGGGTGACAGAGTGAGACTCATTCTCAAAAAAAAGAAAAAAAATTTAAAAAGAACTTTAATAAATAACCTAAAGAAGCACCACAAGAAACTAGAAAAACAAGAACAAACTAAACTACAAATGAATTGAAGTAAGAAAATAATAAAGCTCAGGGCAGAAATAAACAAAACAGAGATGAAGAAAAAAAGTAGAATATTAATGAGAGTTGATTTTTTAAAAGGTAAACAAAATTAACAAACCTTTAGCTAGACTAACTAAAAATAAATAAATAAATAAATAAGATGTGAAGAAGTAAAATCAGAGGTGAAAAAGAAGACATTCTGATGGATATCACAGAAATACAAAGGACTATAAAAGACAATTATCTACTACTCTACACCAACAAATTTGATGTCATACAAGGGATGAATACATTTCTGGATGCATAAAACCTACCAAGATAAAATTATAAAGAAATAAAAAATGTGAACAGACCAATAATGATTGAGACAATTGAATCACTAATTTAAAAATATTTCATCAAAGACAAGAACAGGACCTGGATGGCTCCACTGCTGAATTCTACCAAACATTTAAATAAGAACTAATATAAATCCTTGTTAAATTATTCCATAAAATTAAAGAGAAGGGGAGACTTCCAAACTCACTTTACAAGACCAGCAATACTCCACCTCCAAAACTGGACAGGTACACACAAAAAAAGAAAACTACAGATGGGAACCCTGATAAACATAGATGTAAAATTTATCAACAAGATACTAACAAGTTAAACTAAACAACACATTAAAAACAGCCTTCACTATAATGAAGTAGGACTGATACCAAAGGTACAACAATGGTTCAACATATGCAATTTAAGAAATGTAATCCACCACGTTAACAGATAAAAAGACAAAACCTTATGATCATTTTAATAGATACAGAGAGGTAATATATACAAAATCCTAAGGATTCCACCAAAAAACTGTTAGAACTAACAAACAAATTTAGCAAAATTGCAAGATACAAAATCTACACAGAAAATCAGTAGTGTTTTTATATGTTAATAGTGAACTGTGTGAAAAATAAATCAAGAAACCAAATTCATTTACAATAACTATAAAAAAAAACCCAAAGATACTTAGGAATAAATTTAAATAAACAGAGGAAAGATCTGTGCATGGAGAAATATAAAACATTGATAATAGAAATTAAGAAGAATGAAAATAAATGAAAAATCTCATGCTAATGGATTGAAAAACATTGTTAACATGACCATAGTACCCAAAGTAATACAGATTTAACACAATGTGTATTAAAATACCAATAGCATTTTCTGCAGACATAGAAAATACAGTACAATAATTCATTTGGAAACACAAAAGAGCCTGAATCACCAAAGCAATCCTGAACAAAAAGAAAAAAGCGGCAGATACGATACATCTGACTTCAAAATATATTACAAAATTATAGTAACCCAAGCAGCAGGGTGCTGACATAAATACAGACACATAAACCAATGTAATAAAATAGACAGCTGGGAAATACATGAATGAGCCTGGAAATAAATGAATACATCTATAGCCAACTAATATTGGCCAAAGGTGCCAAGAACACATATTAAAGACAAGACAGTCTTTTCAATAAGCAGTGCTGGGAAAATTGGATATACACATGCAGAATAATAAGACTAGATTCCTACCTCTGACTATATACGAAAAGCAATGAAAAATGAATTAAGGACTTAACTATAAGACTTGAGGGCCGGGCGCGGTGGCTCAACCCTGTAATCCCAGCACTTTGGGAGGCCGAGACGGGCGGATCACGAGGTCAGGAGATCGAGACCATCCTGGCTAACACGGTGAAACCCCCTCTCTCTACTAAAAAATACAAAAAACTAGCCGGGCGAGTTGGCGGGCGCCTGTAGTCCCAGCTACTCGGGAGGCTGAGGCAGGAGAATGGTGTAAACCCAGGAGGCGGAGCTTGCAGTGAGCTGAGATCCGGCCACTGCACTCCAGCCTGGGCAACAGAGCCAGACTCTGTCTCAAAAAAAAAAAAAGAAAAAAGAAAAAAAAAAAAAAGACTTGAAATTATAGAAGTCCTAGAAAAAAATCAGAGGGGAAATGCTTCACAATATTGGACTGCAAAAGAATTTTAAAATTATACATGAAAAGGAAAGCAACAAAAACAAAATTAAACCAATGGGATTATATCAAACTAGAGATATTTTATCCAGCAAAGGAAACAACAGAGGAAAGAGAACCTATAGAAGAAAATCTCTTTCAAGCTGTAGAACTGACAAAGGGCTAATTTTCTTGAATATGTACAAAACTTAAAAAACTCAACAGCGAAAAGAATAAGTCAATTAAAACATGGCCAATATACCTTAATAGACATTTCCCAAAAGGAGACGTACAAATGGCCAAAGGTATACAAAAAAATGATTACCATCATAAATCATCACAGAAATGCAAATCAAAACCACAACAAGATATTACATCATGCCAGGTAAAATGGTTATCAAAAAGACAAAAGAAACCATGTGTCGGCAAGGATGTAGAGAAAAGGATGCATTTACATATTATTGGTGGGATTATAAACTAGTATAACCATTATGGAATACAGCATGAAGTTTCCTCAAAAAATTAAAAATAGAACTACCATATGATGAAGCAATCCCATTACTGTGTATAAATTCATAATGAAAGCAGCTGGAGAGGAGGAGGTGGAGCATGATGGATGAATAGAAGCCTTCAGCAATTGTCTCCACTGCAGGAATACCACATTTAACAACTATTTACACACACAAATAAATAACTTCATAAGTAACAATATTCAGGTGAGCCATCACAGTACCTAGTTTTAACATTATATTAAGAAAAAAGGCACTGAAGAGGGTAGGAAAGACGGTCTTGAATCACCTACATCACCCTTTCCTCTTTCTGTGGCAGCAGCCATGCGGTGTGGTGTGTAGAGAGAATCTACTCACTTGGAGAAGGGAGAGGGAAGTAATTATGGTAGTTTACACTGGAACTCTGTACTGCCCTGTCACAGTAGAAAGAAACACAGGGAAGGACTCAGCTGGCTTTCATTGAGGGAGAATTTAAACAAGCCCTAGACAGAAGTGAACAACCCATCCCAACAAGTGGCTCTGAGTTTTCAGCAGGCCCTGCCCATGGGCAGGCGGGTGTTGAACTCCTGACTTCATGATCCACCCACCTTAGCCTCCTAAAGTGCTGGAATTACAGGCGTGAGCCACCTTGCCCGGCCAGATGATGTAATCTTATATGTGGGAAAACTTAAGACTCTACCAAAAAAAACTGCTAGAACAGATAAACAAATTAAGTAAAATTGCAGAATACAAAATCAACATACAAAAATCAATAGCATTTCTATACGCCAACACTGAATAATCTGAAAAATAAATCCAGAAGTAATAAATTAAAAATGTGGTACATAGAAACAATGGACTACTATTCAGCCATTAAAAAAAATGAATTCCTGTCATTTGAGACAACATGCATAGAACTGGAGGATGTTATGTCATGTGAAATAAGCCAGGAACAGAAAGACAAACTTCACATGTTCTCATTGGTTTATGGAAGCTAAAATTCAAAACAATTAAACTCATGGAGATGGAGAGTAGAATGACGGTTACCCAAGGCTGGGAAGGGTAGTGTTTGTAGGAGTTTGAGGGAAGAGGAGGTGGTTAATGGGCATAATATATTTGGAAAAATACAGTTGAATAGAATTAACAAGATATAGTATTTGATAGCACACCAGGGTGACTACAGTCAATAATAATTTATTGCACATTTCAGAATAGCTAAAAGTGTATAATTGGATTGATTTTTTTTTGTAACACAAAGGATAAATGCTTGATGTCATGCATATCTCATTTACCCTTACATGATTATTATGCATTGCATGCCTGTATAAAAATATCTCATGCATCTCATAAATAAATACACCTACTATGTACCCATAAGTATTAAAAATAAAAAAGTTTATTTCAGCGCTATTTACAGTGGGCAAGATACAGAATCAACCTAAGTGTTCAACAATGGATGCATGGATAAAGAAAAAGGGGTATATATACTCAATGGAACACTTCAGCCATAAAAAGCAGTGAAATTCTGTAACGCAACAACATGAATGAATCTGGAATGTATCATCTGAGTGAAGAAAAGCTAGGCACTGAAAGGCAAATACCTCATCTCACTCATATGTGGAATCTACAATAAAAGTTTTTTAGGCTGAAATCAAAGAAGCAGAATGCAGAACAGTGATTATTAGAGATGGGGAAGTGGGGCAGAGGAAGAAGAATGAGGAACGACTGTTCAACAGGTACAAAGCTCCTATTAGGAGTAATAATTTCTGGTGGTCTGCAGCACAGTAGGGTGAGTATTGTTAAGAGTAAAGTGTTTTACATTACAAAATTAGAAGAGAAGTATTCGAATGTTCTCACCACAAATAAACAATGAATGAGGTGATAGGTACACTAACTATCCTAATTGAATCATTATATATGTATCAAAACATCAAATTGTACCTCATATTTTAAGTACAATAAAAAATGTGTCAATTTACAAAGAAAGGATGGGCGCAGTGGCTCATGCCTGTAATCCTAGCACTTTGGAAGGCCAAGGCAGGCGGATCACGGGGTCAGGAGATCCAGACTGCGGTGAAACCCCGTCTCTATTAAAACTACAAAAAATTAGCCGGACATGGTGGTGGGCGCCTGTAGTCCCAGCTACTTGGGAGGCTGAGGCAGGAGAATGGCATGAACCCGGGAGGTGGAGCTTGCAGTGAGCCAAGATAGCGCCACTGCACTCCAGCCTGGGTGACAGAGAGAGACTCCATCTCAAAAAAAAAAAAAAGGAAATAGGACTATTCCATGTTCCTTAACACAAAGAAAAATTCAATGTGAGCCTGAAAACAGTGACTAAGAACAGATCATATTTTATGTATGTCAGGCCTCTGAGCCCAAGGCAAGCCATTGCATCTCCTGTGACTTGCACGTATATGCCCAAATGGTCTGAAGTAACTGAAGAATCACAAAAGTGCAAATGCCCTGCCCCCCTTAACTGATGACATTCCACCACAAAAGAAGTGAAAATGGCCGGTCCTTGCCTTAAGTGATGACATTACCTTGTGAGAGTACTTTTCCTGGCTCATCCTGGCTCAAAAAGCTCCCCCACTGAGCACCTTGTGACCCCCACTCCTGCCTGCCAGAGAACAACCCCCCTTTGACTGTAATTTTCCTTTATCTTCCCAAATCCTATAAAACGGCCCCGCACTTACCTCCCTTCGCTGACTATCTTTTCGGACTCAGCCTGCCTTCACCCAGGTGAAATAAACAGCCATGTGGCTCACACAAAGCCTGTTCGGTGGTCTCTTCACAGGGACACGCATGACATTTTGGTGCCGTGACTCGGATCAGGGGACCTCCCTTGGGAGATCAATCCCCTGTCCTCCTGCTCTTTGCTCCGTGAGAAAGATCCACCTATGACCTCTGGTCCTCAGACCAACCAGCCCAAGGAACATCTCGCCAATTTTAAATCGGGTGAGTGGCCCCTTTTTTACTCTCTTCTCCAACCTCTCTTACTATCCCTCAACCTCTTTCTCCTTTCAATCTTGGCACCACCCTTCAATCTCTCCCTTAATTTCAATTCCTTTCATTTTCTGGTAGAGACAAAGGAGACACGTTTTATCCGTGGACCCAAAACACCTGCGCCCACGGACTGAGGAAGGCAGCCTTCCCTTGGTGTTTAATCATTGCAGGGACGTCTCTTTGATTACTCACCCACGTTTCAGAGGTGTCTGACCACGCTGCAGGGACACCTGTCTTGGTCCTTCACCTTTAGCAGCAAGCCCCGCTTTTCTGGGGGAGGGGCAAGCACCCCGACCCCTTCTCTGTTTCTACCCCTTCTCTGCTTTTCTGGGGGAGGGGCAAGCACCCCAACCCTTTCTCTCCCTATTTCTACCCCTTCTCCGCTTTTCTGGGGGAGGAGCAAGAACCCCGACCTCTTATTTTTGTGCCCCGGCCTCTTAGTTTTGCACCCCGATCTCTTATTTTTGTGTCCCAATACCTTATTTCTGCTCCCTGACCCCTTTCCTGCTTTTCTGGAGGGCAAGAACCCCTGAACTCCTTCTCTCTGTGTCTCTACTCTCTCTTTTCTCTGGGCTTGACTCCTTCACCAAGGGCAACCTTCCACCCTGCATTCCTACTACTTCTCTGTAGCCTGTGTTCTCAAGAACTTAAAACCTCTTCAACTCACACCTGATCTGAAACCTAAATGCCTTATTTTCTTCTACAATGCTGCTTGACTCCAATACAAACTTGACAGTAGTTCTAAATAGCCAGAAATTGGCACTTTCAATTTTTCCATCCTACAAGATCTAAATAATTATTGTTGTAAATTAGACAAACAGTCTGAGGTGCCTGACGTCCAGGCATTCTTTTACACATTGGTCCCTCCCTAGTCTCTGTTCCCTTCTCCCAAATCTTCCTTCTTTCCCTCCCGCCTGCCCCTCAGTCCCAACCCCAAGAGTCGCTGAGTCTTTCCAGTCTTCCTTTTCTACAAACCCATCTGACCTCTTCTCTCCTCGCCAGGCTGAGCTAGGTCCCAATGTTCCCTCAGCCTCCGCTCCACCACCCTGTAATCCTTTTCTCACCTCCCCTCCTCACACCTGGGCTGGCTTACAGTTTCGTTCCGCGACTAGCCCTCCCCCACCTGCCCAGCAATTTCCTCTTAAAAAAGTGGCTAGAGCTAAAGGCATAGTCAAGGTAAATGCTCCCTTTTCTTTATCCGACCTCTCCCAAATCAGTTAGTGTTTAGGCTCTTTTTCATCAAATATAAAAAACTTAGCCCAGTTCATGACCTGTTTAGCAGCAACCCTGAGACACTTTACAGCCCTAGACCCTGAAAGGCCAGAAGGGTGTCTTATTCTTAATATACATTTTATTTTATTACCCAATCTGCTCCCAACATTAAACAAAACCCCAAAAATTAAACTCCAGCCCTCAAACCCCACAACAGAACTTAAAGAACCTCACCTTCAAGGTGTACAACAATAGAGTAGAGGTAGCCAAGTAGCAACTTATTTCTGAGTTGCAATTCCTTGCCTCCACTGTGAGACAAACCCCAGCCACATCTCCAGCGCACAACTCCAAACGCCTGAACCGCAGCTGCCAGGAGTTCCCCCAGAACCTCCTCCCCCAGGAGCTTGCTATGAGTGCTGGAAATCTGGCCACCGGGCCAAGGAATGTCCGCAGCCCGGGACCTGCCCAGTTCCCTTATTAGGCCAAGACATTTCAACTAAATTTTCTGCTTCCCTGACTATTCCTAGACCACAGCCACACCTCATTGCTGCCTTTTCCCCCAGTTCAAAGCCTCCTTCACATCCTCCCCTCGTATTCCCCCACCTTAACCCACAAATATAGGATAAAACCTAATCACCCTTACCCCACTCAATGCCAATATCCCATCCCACAGCACGCTTTAAAAGGATTAAAGCCTGTTATCACTCGCCTGCTACAGCATGGGTTTTTAAAACCTATAAACTGTCCTTAAAATTTCCCCATTTTAGCTGTTCAAAAACTGGACAAGTCTTACAGATTAGTTCAAGATCTGTGCCTCATGAACCAAATTGTTTTGCCTATCCACCCTGTGGTGCCCAACCCGTACACTCTTTTGTCCTCAATATCTTCCTCCACAACTCACTATTCCATTCTTGATCTTGAAGATGCTTTTTCACTATTCCCCTGCACCCTTCATTCCAGCCTCTCTTTGCTTTCACTTAGACTGACCCTGATACCCATCAGGCTCAGCAAATTACCTAGGCTCTACTGCTGCAAGGCCTCAAGGACAGCCCCCGTTACTTCAGTCTAGCCCAAATATCTTCCTCATCTGTTACCTATCTCGGCATAATTCTCAGAAATACGCACTTACTCTCCCTGCTGATGGTGTCCGGCTAATCTCCCAAACCCCAATCCCTTCTACAAAACAACAACTCCTTTCCTTCCTAGGCATGGTTAGTACGGACAGAATTCTCACACAAAAGCTGGGACCTCGTCCTGTAACCTTTCTGTCCAAACGACCTTACTGTTTTAGCCTAGCTCTCATGTCTGTGCGCAGCGGCTGCCACTGCTTTAATACTGTTAGAGGCCCTAAAAATCACAAACTATGCTCAACTCTCTACAGTTCTCATAACTTCCAAAATCTATTTTCTTCCCCCAACCATTGCTCAAGACAATGCTTATGCTGATAAGGTAGCTTAAAAAGTAGCCATCAAAAGGAATCAGATGCCATAGCTCAGGACAGTGCTTGTGCTGATAAGTTAGCTAAAAAAAAAAGCAGCTAGCATTTCAACTTCTATCCCGCAAGGCAGTTTTCCTCCTTCACATCGGCCACTCCCACCTACTCCCCCACTGCAACTTCCACCTATCAATCTCTTCCCACACAAGGCAAATGGTTCTTAGACCAAGGAAAATATCTCCTTCCAGCCTCTCAGGCCCATTCTATTCTATCGTCATTTCACAATCTCTTCCATGTAGGTTACAAGCCGCTAGCCCGTCTCTTAGAACCTCTCATTTCCTTTCCATCATGGAAATCTATCCTCAAGGAGATCACTTCTCAGTGTTCCATCTGCTATTCTACTGTCCCTCAGGGATTGTTCAGGCCCCCTCCCTTTCCTACACATCAAGCTCAAGGATTTGCCCCTGCCCAGGACTGGCAAATTGACTTTACTCACATGTCAGAAAACTAAAATATCTCTTAGTCTGGGTAGACACTTTCACTGGATGGGTAGAGGGTTTTCCCACAGGGTCTGAGAAGTCCACCGCGGTCATTTCTTCCCTTCTGTCAGACATAATTCCTCAGTTTGGCCTTCCTAACTCTATACAGTCTGATATTGGACCAGCCTTTACTAGTCAAATCACCCAAGCAGTTTCTCAGGCTCTTGGTGTTCAGTGAAACCTTTATATCCTTTACCGTCCTCAATCTTCAGGAAAGGCAGAATGGACTAATGGTCTTTTAAAAACACACCTCACCAAGCTCAGCCACCAACATAAAAAGGACTAGACAATACTTTTACCACTTTCCCTTCTCAGAATTCAGGCCTGTCCTCAGAATGCTACAGGATACAGCCCATTTGACCTCCTGTGTGGACACTCCTTTTTATTAGGTCCCAGTCTCATTCCAGACATCAGACCAACTTAGACTGTACCCCAAAAAACTTTCATCTCTACTGTCTTCTGTCTAGTCATACTCCTATTCACCGTTCTCAAATACTCATAATGCCCTGCTCATGTTTACACTGCCGGTTTACACTGTTTCTCCAAGACATCACAGCTGATATCTCCTGGTGCTATCCCAAACCACCACTCAAAATTCCCTCTTAGAGTAAATAAATAATCTTTGCTGGCAGGGCTATGCTGAGCCTCCTTGGGCACTCTCTAATTAGATGTCCTAGGTCCTCCCAATTCTTAGTCCTTTAATACTTGTTTTTTCTCCTTCTCTTATTCAGACCTTGTGTCTTCCATTTAGTTTTTCAATTCATACAAAACCACATCCAGGCCATCACCAATCATTCTATACGACAAATGTTTCTGCTAACGACCCCACAATACCACCCCTTACCACAAAATCTTCCTTCAGCTTAATCTCTCCCACTCTAGGTTCCCACACCGCCCCTAATCCCGCTTGAAGCAGCCCTGAGAAACATCACCCATTCTCTCTCCATGCCACCCCCCTAAAATTTTTGCTGCCGCACCACTTCAACACTATTTTGTTTTATTTTTCTTATTAATATAAGAAGGCAGGAATGTCAGGCCTCTGAGCCCAAGCCAAGCCATTGTATCCCCTGTGACTTGCACACCCAGATGGCCTGAAGTAACTGAAGAATCACAAAAGAAGTGCAAATGCCCTGCCCCACCTTAACTGATGACATTCCACCACAAAAGAAGTGAAAATGGCCGGTCCTTGTCTTAGGTGATGACATTACCTTGTGAAAGTCCTTTCCTTGGCTCATCCTGACTCAAAAAGCTTCCCTACTGAGCACCTTGTGACCCCCACTCCTGCCCGCCAGAGAACAACCTCCCTTTGACTAATTTTCCTTTACCTACCCAAATCCTATAAAACGGCCCCACGCTTATCTCCCTTCACTGACTCTCTTTTCGGACTCAGCCCTCCTGCACCCAGTTGAAATAAACAGTCATGTTGTTCACACAAAGCCTATTTGGTGGTCTCTTCACACGGACGTGCATGACAATACGTTAATGAGAAGTACACACAGGCCCACGTTTTCCTTATGTTTGTTCCCTATTTCTCTGACATCTGATGACCTCAGAAATTCTTATTTACATTAAAAGAATTAACTGTGAATGATTTCTTTTTCTTTCTGTTAATTTGAAAGTCACTGTCAGGAGCTTGGAGAATCTTGATTCTATCATGGAGGATAGTTAACACTCCTTGTTGCATGACATCAGTGACTACCTATGTTCCTGTAACCATTTCTGGGTTTAATTAAAATGTTGAACACTGCAGGGTTAAAGACAAGGCCATCAGATGCATTACTAGGGAACTCTGTCAATTTTACGTTGATTCATTAATTCTTACCTTATGATTTATGCAATCCCCTATGAAACCAATTATTACACTGTCACTTAATGCACATTTCTAGATCTTGAACATGATGGACTCATGAGATTTTTTGGAAATGCCTTTTTAAATCCAGGTTAAAAAATGTGTGTCTATTTCTGAGTCTAAAATACCTGTCAAAAATTCTAGTAGGTTTAGTTTGTTCTGACTCATTCTCTATGAACCAGTGCTGTGTTTTAATGGCTCCTACCTTTTATCTAAGCATTGATTTGTTTAATAATTCAATAAATTTTTTATTTCTCATTTATTTTGTGATAAGCATTGTGCTAAATACTTGTTTCAAATCACTATCGTTGAATATTTGGTATCTGTGTGGTCTCCTTTTTAAAAATTAAAAAAAAAAAAATTACCAAGTCTTCAAGAACCTAGTTTCCCCAGAATTCTTAGCTAATCATTGCCAATGTTTCTCTGATATCAACTTCCAGACTTTAAAGTAAATATCAGATATATAATTTATCTGTCACAGACTAGACACTTGAACTCAAAATTATCTAAAGCTAAGCTATGTTTTTAATTTCTTGCTGAAGAGTTTCCTATTCTTGGTACCTTGTTTTTCCTCTACTTCTCCATTGAGGATCACACGAAAGTCTTTTGAACCTTTCTGTTGACTTAGTTAGATTAATTCTGTAGCATGTCCTCACTCCTGTGTTCTAGGTTATTTCTTTTATTTTATAGCCCATCCCCAACTTTTGGTATTCTTGGAAATCAGAAAAGGGGGCAGTAAAAAGTGCCTTTTAGGCATTACCGTGGCTGCTCTATCTTCCTCTGAGTGATATCTTGCTTCTCTCTATGATTTTTATGGGGACAGTCACTTTTTTTTTTTTTTTTTTTTGATACAGAGTCTCATACTGTTGCCCAGGCTGGAGTGCAGTGGAGTGATCTTGGCTCACTGCAACCTCCACCTCCTGACTTCAAGCAATTCTCCTGCCTCAGCCGCCTGAGTAGCTGGGACTACAGGCATGTGCCAGCACACCCAGCTAAGTTTTTGTATTTTTAGTAGAGACGCGGTTTCATGATGTTGGCCAGGATGGTCTGGATCTCTTGACCTCATGATTCTCCCGCCTCAGGTGTGAGTCACCTGCACCTGGCCCACTTTTGTTTTTTGTTACATAGGCACAGTATTTCCAGCAAGCCACAGATATTATTGTTTCTGTACTTGAACCCTTATGCCTTAGACCCAATTACAGTAGCCTTAGCTACCTGTGACATCTTGTTAGGTTATATCTACTGTGCTATGCATTGATGATCCTGCTGAGTAAATGCAGTAATTCTAGTATAATAAAATAATGTTTCTGGGCAAGATTATATATAAAAATCTTCAAAGTCAATTATTAATTCAATCTTAAAATGCCAAATAATGACCAGAAATCATATGTGATTCTATAGTATCAAACCCCATGATTTGGAGGGGTTATTTGTGCATGATTTTTGCTAATATTCCTTAGTAAAATCGTCTATTTTGCCTCAAAATCCTGCCTTTGGTTACCTAACAATGGGTTATTTTTAAAAATAATTTGCAAAATTGCTATGCAAAAATGTTTGAAACCACACACTACAGTGAATATTGATTACCTACATCGTGAAAAACTGTGTCTTTTCCCAGAAAACTTACTATGAAAGAAAGAAATAAACAACAATTAAGAAATAAAACAAAGCCAAAAATGAAGGCATATCTCAGAGCCCTAAGGTTATTTTATTTTGTTACTTTTCCTTCCCTTTAATTTTTCTTTTCATATTTCCTTCTAGAAACTCTGTCTCCCCAAGAGAAAAAGTCCTCATTGTTGCAAGATCACTAAAATATTTACAGAAGAAATGGGCTCTTTTGTTTTTGTTCTTCATTCATCTTCTTTCCTTATGCTAAAACAAATACATTTGCATTCTGAAATCAACAGCATCAGTCAAGTATGCTTTTCGTAGACTAACCTCTAAAAAAAGGTTTCTTTGAACCTTTTGGAGACTTTGATGGTAAAACTGAAAAGTCCCAAACTATTTTCATTCATCCCACTTGGAATACATCAGAAATTATGTTGCTGAAATTAATGCATGCCAGTTAGTCTTTTGTCTTATTGGCTTTGTGTCAATTTCATCAGTGGTTTTATTTGTTAAATTGTGCACGTCCTACATGACTTTCATACAGAAAGCTCCTCTTGTTTCATGTTTATTTAGGGCTTCCACTTGAAATACTGCATTCTTAGCCTCACAATTCTCCTGTGGTAGAGGCAAGGACGGTATTAATATTTCCATTTCACAGATAGTGAAATGTATATTTAATTGGAATTAGCAATTTGCTAATTGGGTTATAAGTCACCTAGCAAAACTGGAACATGAACTCTGGTCTTATGATTGCATATTCAGTGACATTTCTATGTCTCCTTGGCACCAAATCCAGCATTAAGTAAGGAATACGGTTAATGGCTATTCCTTAACCCAAAAATGTCTTTCTAAGTCTGCTTCATCTTGAGGGCATCACCTCATTTTTACCCTTCTTTTTGTACACATACTTTCAAAAGTATTGTTCAGTGACAAATAATGCTGTGGAAAAAATAGCAGGAGAGGCAATATAGTTTTTAGATGGCCCAGAATCTAAATCTCCCCATCCCCAAATAAAACAGAGAGCAATTAAAATACCTAAACAAACACGAATGGACAACTTACAATAAAACTGGGTGATTGGATAGCCCCATAAATCCCCAAAATATAAGCAGGTGTGGACAAACAACCAACAGCTGTGAGACTCATGTTACACAGCATCTGTGGGGTAGAAAGAGATTCATGTGACACCAGCATCTGTGCATAGAAAGAAGAGAGAAAAATGGGACACCTGGAAGCTTCAAAAGAGAAGAGCTGCAAAATTGCCACAGGTATTGTTGCAGTTTGCATTACGAGGAAAAAGACAATGAGGGGGATATTTGCATAACAGGCTTTTTTTAGGAAGTGATTTTGGGATCCATGCCTGTGGAAGGGAGGGAAGAGAAGTAGCACTGGGCAGAGGGAGTGGAGCTGTAATACAATTCTAAAGAGGGCTTCAGCAAATCTCCTGGGAGCTCTGGCGTTGGACTGGATAATTAGAATTGTTCTGAGATTGGGCAAGGTTGCCTGGACATTATTATTTTTCCACATTGATTAGCCATTAAGTAGGAGCTAATCCTACAAAGCGTTATGACCTTGGGTGAGTAAGATTATTGTAGCTGTGGCAGTCCCCACAGTGAGTCCTAACAGATGGAGGCCCATCTTTTAGCAATACTTTCAGCAGCTGAAAGAATAAATCTTTCATTCCTGAAGAGGAATTTAAACAGTGCTTCACTGAGTCACCGAAAGCACTTATTGGGAAGTCTGAGTATAGTAACCAATACTGGGAGTCTGTTCCATAGACTTCAACATAGGGGTGAAGTAAGGGTTCTACAGTAATGTGTTGGAGTGGTCTGAGACCTGTATATGCTCTAAACTAATGACTTGAAGCTCCATACTAGGACAAAGCCATATGCTAAGAAATAGTTGCTGAAAGAAGACTACAAATTGAGCAGAACAGGCCAAACAGGGACAAAGAAAAGAGAATACCCCTAAAATATTGGAAGATACCATCAGAAAGTATAAAGCCATTTTTTATTATATCAAAATATAAACAACAAAAATAACAGCAAAAGAAGATGCCCTAGGGTAGTTAAACTTAAAGCAGCTATTCTATCCCACCATCCTCCTTTTAAAAGTACTGGAAAAGTAATTTTATGCAAAATGAGAAACATAAAAGAATTCTATATGAAGTAATTGTAAGAAAAAGAAAATACAAGGAGCAGAGCAAAGTCTGTATAGACAATGAAATTCTGCCAGAATATATGTCTATAAAACAGATTATTATCTGCAAACTATTTTA
Source organism: Trachypithecus francoisi (assembly GCF_009764315.1). Lineage (NCBI taxonomy): Eukaryota > Metazoa > Chordata > Mammalia > Primates > Cercopithecidae > Trachypithecus > Trachypithecus francoisi. The sequence continues at coordinate 10,674,961 of NW_022681454.1, read as the reverse complement.
AAGCAACTTAAAGAAATTGAGAAAATAATAGAAGCTTTGAAAGAAACCGTTAAGCAAAAGAAGAAGTTCAGAAATTATGTGATTGGAGGAGAGGAGTGTTTGAAAAGCGCAAACCAAAAATAAAATTCTAAGGCTCCCCAACCATTTGAATGAACTTCCTCCTCAGTCAGGGCACTCTAAAATTTAACCTGAAATATTGGTTCAGGCCATGACCTGAAGTAGGCATCAGCCATGTCTCATTATCCCCTCCAGCTTTAACATCAACACAGACCTTAAATCTGATAAAACTTATGGCCAAGTTGGTTTTACCAAGAAATGTAAGTTTGTTTTAACACTTGATAATCAATCAATGTAATTTTTCATATTAATAGACTATATATAAAATATGATGATCTCAAGAAATACAGACAAAGTATTTCATAAAATTCAACATCCATTTATGTTAAAAGCTTCCAGAAAACTAGATATTAAGCAACCTTTATCAAGCTGATGAAAAGCACCTACAAACTCTAGCTAACAACATTCTTGATGTAAAAGAATGACTGTTTTCCCTGTAACATTGAAACAGTACAAGGATGACTGGTCTCTCAAATCCTATTCAACATCCTACTGATATTTTTATCAAATGAAATGATTCAATAGGAGCCAAATCATGAATAAGCTCCCACTCACAACTGCTGCAACAGGAATAAAATACCTAGGAATACAGCCAACAAAGGATGCAAAGGACCTCTTCAAAGAGAACTACAAACCACTGCCCAAGGAAATAAGAGAGGACACAAACAAATAGAAAAACATTCCACCCTCATGGATAGGAAGATTCAATATCATGAAAACGGCCATACTACCCAAAGTAATTTATAGATTCAACACTATTCTCATCAAACTACCATTGACATTCTTCACAGTATTAGAAAAAACTACTTTAAAATTCATGTGGAACCAAGAAAGAGCCCATATAGGCAATATAATTCTAAGCAAAAAGAACAAAGCTGAAGGCATTATGATACCTGACTTCAGACTACTACATGGCTACAGTTGAACATGCAGACTAATAGAACAGAACAGAGACCTCAGAAATAACACCACGCATCTACAACCATCTGGCCTTTGACAAACCTGTCAAAAGCAAGCAATGGAGAAAGGATCTCCTATTCAGTACATGGTTCTAGGAAAACTGGCTAGCCATATGCAGAAAACTGAAACTGGACCTCTTCTTTACACCTTACAGAAAAATTAACTCAAGATGGATTAAAGACTTAATGTAAAACCCAAAACCATAAAACCCCTAGAAGAAAATCTAGGCAATACCATTTGGGACACAGGCATGGGCAAAGAATTCATGACAGAAACACCAAAAGCAATTGCAACAAAAGCCAACATGGACAAGTGGATCTAATTAAGCTAAAGAGCTTCTGCACAGCAAAAGAAACTAGCATCAGGGTGAATAGGAAACCTAGAGAATGGGAGAAAATTTTTGCCATCTACCCATCTGAAAAGGTCTAATATCCAGAATCTACAAGGAACTTTAACAAATGTACAAGAAAAAAAAAAAAAAAAAAACAGACAACCCCATCAAAAAGTGGGCAAAGGACATGAACAGACACTCCCCCCCCCCAAAAAAAAGACATTTATGCAGTCAAAAACATATTTAAAAAAGCTCAACATCACTGATCATTAGAGAAATGCAAATCAAAACCACAGTGAGATACCATCTCATGTCTCATGCCAGTCAGAATGGTGATTATTAAAATGTCAAGAAACAATAGGCACTGGTGAAGCTGTCTAGTAACACGAAATGTTTTTAGACTGCTGGTGGGAATATAAATTAGTTCAACCATTGTGGAAAACAATGTGATGATTCCTCAAGAATCTATAACCAGAAATACCATTTGATGCAGTAAGCCCAATACTGGGTATATACCCAAAGAAATATAAATCATTCTACTATAAAGACACTTGCACACATATGTTTATCACAGCACTATTTACAATAGCAAAGACACAGAAACAATTCAAATGCCCATCTATGATAGACTGGATGAAGATAATATGGTACATATACACCGTGGAATACTATACAGCCATAAAAAGGAATGAGTACATGTCCTTTGCAGGGACATGGATGAAGCTGGAGGCCATTATCCTCAGCAAACTAACGCAGGAACAGAAAACCAAACACTGCATGTTCTCACTCATAAGTGGTAGTTGAACAATGAGAACACATGGACACAGAAAGAGGAACAACACACACTAGGGCCTGTTGGGGGATGGGGGGTAAGGGAGGAGAGCATAAGGACAAATAGCTAATGCACACAGGGCATAAAACCTAGCTGATGGGTTGATGGGTGCAGCAAACAACCATGGCACATGTATACCTATGTAACAAAGCTGCATGTTCTGCACCTGTATCCCAGAACTTAAAGTAAAAAATTAAAAAAGAAAAAAAGGATAAAAGCCATACCAAATAAAAAGAAATAAATTATCCTATTTCTCCTTGCAGACAAAATGACTGTATACATAGAAAATCCCAAAGAATCTACAAAAAAAGCTACTGGCAGTAATAAATGATTTTAGCAAGATCATAGGATACAAGATTAATATAGAAAAATCAATTGTGTTTCTCTATACTAGCAGTGAACAAATGAAAATTGAAATTTAGCAAAACAGCACTATTTACAAGAGCATCAAAGCATAAGCTCTTATTAGGAAAAACTTAATGAAAATACATATAAGATTTACATTTGTACTGAGAAGTACAAATGCTAATGAAAGTAAACAATGTTGATCTAAGGAAATAGAGAAATACACCAGGCTCATGGGTTGAAAGATTCAATATTGTTCAGATGTCAGTCTACCCAAATTGATCCACAGATTCAGCACAATCAAAATCAAAATTCTCACATACATATAAATATATATATAAATGTCAATTAAATATATATATTTAATTGACAAACTAGCTTTAATTTATATGGAAAATAAAAGTAACTAAAATAGTTAAAACAACTCTGATAAAGAACAAAGACAGAGGACTCACACAACTTGATTTCAAAAATTGACTGTAAAGCTACAGCAATCAAGAATGTGGGCCACACGTGGTGGTTCACACCTGTAATCCCAGCATTTTGGAGGCCAAGGCTGGCGGATCACCTGAGGTCAGGAGTTCAAGAGCAGCCTGGCCAAGACGGCAAAACCCCGTCTCTACTAAAATGACAAAAATTAGCCGGGCATGGTGGCAGGCGCCTGTAATCCCAGCCACTCGGGAGGCTGAGGCAGGAGAATCTCTTGAACTCGGGAGGCGGAGGCTGCAGTGAGCCCTGATTGCACCACCTCACTCCAGCCTGGGTGACAGATCGAGACTCTGTCTCAATTAAAAAAAAAAAAAAAAAAAAGAATGTGTCGTATCAGTGAAAATAGGGGTTGGTAAATATTTTATTGATATATCAGAGAGTAAATATTTTAAATATTTTAGCTATTTGGGCCATAGGTTTTCTGTCACAATTACAATGCTATTTAATGTGAAAGCACCCATAAACAATATATAAACCAATAAGTATGAGTATGTCCTAATCAAACCTTATAGAAACTAAAATTTGAATTTCACACAATTTTCAAGTATCACAAAATATTATTCATCTTTTGGTTTTCTTAGTATTTAAAAATGTAACAGAAATTTTTAAATTTTGAATCACATAAAAAGAGGCAATGGGGCAGGTTTTGCTATGTTCTGAATTAAAGACTAAATGTATGATCAAGGGAATTCAATTGATCTACTTATATCTGATCAATTTATTTTCAACAAATACAAGACAATATAGTGGAAAATTGTTAGTCTTTTCAATAAATAAGGCTGGAGCAACTGTGCATTAAGCCTGACCAACACGGTGAAACTCTATCTCTACTAAAAACACAAAAATTAGCCAGCTGTGGTGGCGCATGCCTGTAATCTCAGCTACTCAGGAGGCTGAGGCTGGAGAATCGCTTGAACCTGGGAGCCAGAGGTTGCAGTGAGCCGGGATGGCGCCACTGCACTCCAGCCTGGGCGACAGAGTGAGTCTCCGTCTCAAACAAACAAACAAACAGAAAATAAGGCAAAACAAGTCCTCTACTCATAGATCACACCATATAAAAAATAAACTCATAATTAATCATAGATATAAATATGTAACAAAACTATAAAACACTTAGGAAAAAAGAGAATATAATCTGTATAACTTGTATAACTTTGGGTTGGCACAATATACCAATTCTAATATTTAAAGTCAATTCTCATATATGAAATAAATTGGCAGTACCAAGCTGATTTAAAGCAACAGGAGCTCTCATTCATGGCTAGTGAGAATGCGAAAATGGTATAATATAAAAATATAAAGCAACATGAACTCTCATGGTTAGTGAGAATGAAAAATGGTATAGCAACTTAGGAAAACAGTTTGGTATTTTCTTATAAACACACACTTATAATATTATCCATTAATTCTACTACTTTTAAGTATTTATCAGGGAAAAATGAAAATACATGTTCCAACAAAAACAAATAATGTATGTGAAAGTGCTCATTTATAATTGCCAAAAACCAGACACAACCCAAGTATCTATCAAGCAGGGAATAAATAGAATATGGTACATCCATATAAGGTAATTGATTTAGCAAGCAAAGAATACATGAAAAAAAAAAAAAGGATACATCTCAAATGCACTGTATTAAACAGAAGCCAGATTTAAAGCTACAATATGGTCCTGATGATTCTGATTATATGACATCCTGGAGAATGAAAACGATGGACATATGAAAATATATCAGTTATTGCAATGGGCTTGCACAGATGAAGGAGAATGATTCCAACAGAGCACTCAAGAATTTTTGGGGGGTTCTACATCCCCTTTGTGGTGGTTGGTACATGAATGTGTCCGTCAAATGTTATAAACCAAACATCAAGAAAAGGTGAGTTTTATTCTGACTAGAAATGGCATTACAGTGGCATCACAATAAATCTCAGGGTGGAGAGGGATAAAGAAAGAGATAGAGAGAGAAACCAGGTATAACCCATTGGCGATCTTGTGTGTAGAGAATGAAGAAATGAACATAGTCTAGTAGAGGAAAGTGAGCAGGAAAAGTAAGGTACAAAGAGAATTGAGAGTGGTATCTTGAGAGCTAAAAAAGGAATATAGTCTCAGATGAGATAGACCACTACATTATGCTGTGATAGGGTATGCAAGGAGAATATTAGCTGCTGGACTTAGTAATAGAGAAGGAACTAGGAGACAGACAAGAGCATTTTTCAAGATCTGGTGGGTTAATAATGGGTTCAAGAAAAAGGAGACGTGCAAATGAAGAGTGAGTAAAGAAAACACTTTTTAAAGAGCTTTACTGTAAACAAGCAGTGGAATGGGACTGGAGCCAGAAGCCATATGAAACTAAAGATTTTGTTCTGTTGTTTTATGATAATATTGCATGCTGTTATGTTGATGTGAATGATCTAACAGAAAGAGAAAAACAGTGATGACACAGGAGAGAAAAGAATTGCTGAAGTGAAAAACTTGAATAAATGAGAAGAGATAGCATCCAGGTCATAATGTAGTCCAGAAGAATTAGAAAAGAAGATACAGATCTGGGAGAATCTGAGAAGTCTTGTTTTCAAGATAAGGCTGGTTCTTGCTTAAGGTGGCCTGTCTAATTTGGAAAAGGATTCCACTGGTATTGCAAGGTAATGCCAGAGGTTACAAGAAGTAGTATGAAGTGCCAAAGAGATGGAGGTAATGAGATCTAGATTGGAGGTCTGAGTAATAGACAAGGAATTTATATTCAGGCAAAACCTGAAAAGATAGTCAAGAAATGCAAGAGATGGGGTAAGTACATTTGAAGGGGTATAGGGAAGTACGCCATGCTCAGAAAGGTAGACAAGAGGCTTACCCATAGGCATTTGGGGTTATACTACAAAATTTAATATTACATCTCTGGATTTGAACCAATAATCAACTGTGAATCACACCTAGTCAAGACTCCTATATAATGTCAGGCTTTGCCAAGATTGACTAAGAAATTAGGAGACCCTGGGCCTGCTATATGAAGGTTAAGTGTGACTATAGCTAATGAAACTGCAGTTGGTAGCAGTGTTAAGAAAAATATTTATTGACTTGGTTCTACTTGTTTTAATGGATATTTAAAATATGTGCAAAGTGCAAGTGGATTGATTTTGAATGTCATTAATTCTTTGATAGAGTATTGAAGGAAAATGGCAAGCACAGAACTATGGAACTATAACAGATAAATCCTTTCTGAATCCAGTATTAAGCCATTCTTAAATGTTATTCTTATTCCATGTTAAAGTCCAGATATTTTCCCCCTTTTTGAACACCTTATTGAAATGATGGAACTTATGGGAGGAAAATGTGATTCAATAAGTGAAAGTTTATTCTACATCTGACTTTTCAGGAAGACTAAAGGCTCATTTATACTTTATCATAGGTTGCTTTAAATTATTTGATATTAAATTAAATTAAATTTAAATTGCTTTAAATTATTGATATGTTATTCTCACAATGAAATGATTTTTTCCTCATTTTACAAATGCAAACGTTAAGACCCAGAGAGATGAACTGCTTTGCTTTAAAATACCAAGCTAATAACAGAGCCAGAGCAAAACTCCAGGCATTCTGCATTCAAATCTAATGATAGATCTGCTACAACTGTGTATCACATCATTGACCAATCATTGCAAACGTGTGGGGTATGTGCACAGAAAATTTGCATTCTCAGTGCTTGTTGCCAAATACAATTTGGTGGAATGTGTCTGAGGAGTTCGTATTTTAACTTCTTCAACCTATCTGAAGATTCTATCCACCACATAGCTTCATTCAGTTCCACGTGGTGGCACACAGGGTCGTTTGGGAGCTTCCATTAGGGAGTGCCCTTCTACACACTGTGCCTAACCATAGAGCCCTGAGGAAACAGTGTGTAATGAAAACAGCACAAGCCTCGACACAAGGAAGCATCATCGCAATACCTGCTCTGCCACTCTCCTGCCAAATGGCCTTCAGCAACTTAAGTCATCTCTCTTTGAGCCTCTGTTTTCTAATTTCTAAGAAAGTGACCTAACCGACAGAATTGTTATGAAGATGAGAACATACCACACTCAGCCAATGCTGTTTCTTACAATGACCAGAAATAAAGCTTTAGAAACTAAAATGTGGCAAATATATACATATCTATATACACACACACACATATATATGAATAAAAAAATCACAATTGAAAGAATGTGGTAAAAAGCAAATGAGCTCTGCAATTCATCTGTAAGTTCTTTTGGTTTAAAATTTCATTTTAATTTTGGCACAACATTAGCAATCCATTGAAAATATTCTGAAATAACTCATATTCAGAGTTATTAAAGAAAGTTGATGGGTTTCACGCGCACGCGCGCACGCACACACACATACACATCCACCCACCCCTGCAGGTTGTGCGTTTTCGCAGACCTAAATGTAAACTTCTGGAATCCAAAATAAACTCCAAGTTGGTGATATCTAAAATAAACCCCAGTATGTTACTGTCTGCAAAAAAGAACTGTGAGAAAGTCTGTTCAGAGGATAATGATAGTGACTCAAATCCAGCTTGGAAGCCAGGCCTTCTGTGGGAGACAGAAGATGAGGGGTAATGTGGGGTGATGTCCTGACAACAGCAAGTCAGAGTGTCACTCCAACTGAAGCTCATTAATTATTTTTGCCCCAAAGCCTGAACCTGATCATTGTCCCTCTCACACAAGGCTTTGCTGGAGGCACCATGCCTCTTCTCTGCAGAGTTCTTTAATTCACTTAAGACACTTCAATTTTGCAAGTTGAGTTGAGGACACCTGGTAATGAATGATTCAAGACACACAGGTGGCCCAGGACTGGGCCTGGCAGGCATATTCCTGGAACAGCGCCCCCGTGAGGATCCTATATGCAGAGGGAGAGCAAGCCAGAAGTTAGATTCTTGCTTAGTCAATTATGCATAATGGCTGTCAGTTAAGTTCTCCTGTTTGTGTCCTCAAGGAACCTGGGGAGGGGAGGAACCAAGGCTGTGATGTGCTCAAGGGTAGCACTCTTACTTTAGTGGAAGCAGCTGCAGCCCAAGACTTGCAAGCTGAGTCTTCTCTCTGCAAACAGAAAATTCTGTTTGTTGACATATACAGAACGAACTCCTTAGCGAGACTACAATAAGATCTTCGGGATGCTCATTTGTCTCTCAGCCTGAATTTCTTGCAGATTTTCTACATGCATTGAGTGCTTCAACAATGGAGGGTAACTGGTAAAGGTTGAATTGTGTCCCCAGAAATTCATATGTTGAAGTCTTAGTACTAAATACCTCAGAATAGGACCGTATTTGGAGACAGGGTCATTACAGATATATTTAGTTATGATGGGGTTGTAGTGGAGTAGAGTAGGCCTCCAATCCAAGACTACGGTGTCTTTATAAGGAGGAGAAATTTAGACACAGAGACAGCCACACAAAGAGAATACTATGTGAAGATGAAGGGGGCAAGGATTCGGCTGACACTCCTAACAAGTTAAGAAATACAGAAGATTGCCAGAAAATCATCAGAAGCCAGGAATGAGACACGTAACTGATCTTCCCTCAACATCTTCATAAGGAGCCAACCTTACTGACACCTTGATCTGGAACTTCTGGCCTCTGGAACTGTGAAAAAATATAATTCTGTTATTTAAGCCACCCAATCTGTGGTCCTTTGTGATGGCAGCCCTAGCAAATTAACAGAATTATTTTGCCTCCAAAAAGGGATATTCTCAAAATCTAGCATTTGCACGTGTGTTTTCAGATCAGCAGAGAGTTTAGGGAACAAGGTTTAGAGCCAGACAGAAGTGGCTGTGATTTCTAGCTTGACCACTTTCTGACTGTGTCATTCTAAACAAAACACTTTGGAGCATCTGCTTGGAAATTTTGAATCATAGTGGTTAACATTATGGCCTTGGGCTTCACAAAGATCTGGTTACACATTCCAGCCATTCACCCGCTGAGTAGCCCAGATATGTTGCTTTTCCTGAATGTGTTCTTGTTCTTATAAACAGTACAATAGTTACTTTTCAGGAGGCTTGTGAGGATTCAATGTCATAATGCACAGACATCTCAAACTTGCTGCTATGGCGTCATCACTACTCACAAGGAGGAAGCAGGGATTATGTTCTCCTGGGATTCATTTCTCTTCTGTTTTATCTGGACTACTATGTTCATCCTGCAGATTCCATAGAAGGGTGTCCTTCTCAAGAAAGTCTTGCCAGTCTGGTGAGCTATGACCTATCCCCTCACAATGGCTTTTTCCTAGGAAGTGCGTGCACCCACACTCATGCCCACACATGGAGACTCATATTCACCTGTTTTTAAGTAGCTTATGTACATGCATACTCTCTCTGCTAGACCATGTCTTTTGAGGCAGAGACTCTTTTCATTTCCATATATTAGCTTTGTACAGAATAGGTTTTCATTAAATATATGATGAATAGATAAATGAATGAATAAATGAATAGCAAGTTTCCAAGTAAGTTTCAGGAGGGTGTTCTATTTTTCTATTCTTTTCCAAATATCTGTGGCTGTTTCTTCCTGCTGCTGCTGCTGTATGGCACTCTACGGAAGGGAAATTTGAAAAAAATGCCTTCCAGGGGTGGGAAAGACACTGGTCAGAAGAGCCAAAGTGGATTCTTGGTAACGTATCCCTTACAGGTGGCTAGATCTTTTACGTTACAGTACCCTACCTTTATGAAACAGTCTTGCAAATGCTATCTAATTTAAATACCACATCATTTTACTAGATAAGCCAGAAGGACATTACTTCTCCATGTACCAATGAGGAAACTGAGGCATATAACTTCTCCAGAATAACATAAGCTAATCAGAGACAGAGCCAAGTCAAGAACACAGTCTTCTAAGATGGCCTCTTTTTTGACTTTTCATCTTACTAAAACTTGCTGATTTTGACTTCATAGGGCTGATTTCTAAAATAAGGACTTAATTAGGCTTCTAACTGAGACCATCCGATAGATGTCTTAGTAAAAGTCATCATGTGTGGGTTCTGAGGACTGGTTTTCTGGGAACAATATGCCCTTCGAAGATAGGAACCTAAACATCACTCATTCAAGTGGAGGATGAAACCTCCAGGGCTATAAAGCAAGATTCTAGAGCAGAACATCAGGTCAAGAGTAAAAGATATTTCCATGAAATCCTAATGATGGTCCTAGCTCTGAATTATTAATTGGTTGATAATTTTCTTATCTCTCTGAGTCTCAGGATTCTTATCTGCAAAATGGAAATATTATCTGCTGTAATTCAGAGTTCATGACAATCGATTGTGATACTGAAAATGAAGAGTACCCCAAAAGTCTGTGGCAAATATGTAAAAGACTACTAACCTTGTCTGAGTAACATTAGGTTCTAAAAATCAACAAATACAGCTAAAATTGTATAAGCTGAAATGACTCCCCAAAATCTTTTGGGAAGGTACAAAATTAAACACTATGATTTTTTCATCCACCTAACACAATAAGCTTTCCCTCCTGTATACATACAAATTGGTCTCTGTTTCCTTGAGCCATAGAAGACATTGTTAATTTTCTTCTAAGGAATGTGTGAAACAGGAAAAAATATGAATATTTACTATAAGAATCAGACAACTGAAGCAACAGCACATTCCTCTCTTACTTGTCACACTCAATCAGAGAAACAGAGAAATGATCACCTGTGCTCTATTCATTGTCATATTCCATCTCTCTCCCTCTTCATTATCATTATCAGTATCATGATTATTATCCTGTCATTATTTGCCAGCATGCATAGTTTAATCACATAAATCATATGTGTATATGATGCGAAACCATGGTGTTTAGAAATCAGAGATTCAGAACCCCTCAGTTGTAACTGAAGTGAATACTGTGAGATGAGCCTCCAGTCATTATTCAAAATGCAGTGACTCAGTGCTTCCCATTTTAGATCACACAGCCCAATCCCACCTAAGATATGAATCCTAAGGTTTATAAATTCCACCGTGTTCTAGCTTCCCTGAGATTTTTGACTCAGCTTCCTGCCCTGCCCTCATCACGTTCTAGTGACATTCCAGTGGCTGTTAGGGAAGAGACAGTATAGGATCTGAGAGGAGCAGCGTCCAAGGTAGGAATTTGCAGAGGCGGATAACTCCCATCTTGGTGGTTGTGCCAGCCTGTTCCATATTTAACACACAATGCATGGGACTTGCAGGTTGGGTGTGTGTATGTGTGTGTGTGTGTGTGTGTGTGTCCCTTAAATACACTGAGTTGTATTCACAATCTGAATGTAAAGAACTAGCAAACATCTGAACTGAGCTTCTTTGGACCAAGCTAAGACTCAAAGCAATTTTCCTTTTAGTGATTTCAGAATAGACACTGATCAGGTTAACTTCTGCAGACCCTTCCCCACCTTGGGGTGGTAGAGTTTCAGTGGGTAGCAGTTAGAGCTTGAGACATGCTAGTAAACCAAAGTAGATGCCAGGCTCTGCTCAAAAGCCACCGCTGAGAAGAGTTTTCCCCAAAACCACTTTTCTCAACACTGGACTCTTCCCCACTCTCTTCACAGGATTCCTGTTTGCTATTTCAGAGATACTATGGTTCTTTTTTTTTTTTTTTTTTTTGAGACGGAGTCTCGCTCTGTCGCCCAGGCTGGAGTGCAGTGGCCGGATCTCAGCTCACTGCAAGCTCCGCCTCCCGGGTTCCCGCCATTCTCCTGCCTCAGCCTCCCGAGTAGCTGGGACTACAGCGCCCGCCTCGTCGCCCGGCTAGTTTTTTGTATTTTTAAGTAGAGACAGGGTTTCACCGTATTAGCCAGGATGGTCTCGATCTCCTGACCTCGTGATCCGCCCGTCTCGGCCTCCCAAAGTGCTGGGATTACAGGCTTGAGCCACCGCGCCCGGCCGATACTATGGTTCTTATAGACAGTGGCAGCAGGCTCCCAAATCATCTTCTTGCTTTTATTCTCAGCATACTCCAATTTATCTCCCACACTGTAGCCAGAGGTAGCTTTTAAATTGTAAATTTGACAAAGTAATTTACTGCCTAAAACCTGTCAGTGTCTACCAGTTACCTTCAAGACAGCATTCAAAATCCTTAAGAAGCCTTTCAAATCACTTGGCAAGCCAGCCCAAACAACCGTCACGCTTTATCTCTTACCACACCTTCAGAGAGTGCTGCCAGATTAAATTAGAAACAGAGAGGAGGCCAAAAAAAAAAATGGCAAGAACATATAAAAAACAATTTCCTCTGCTTTCTCTAACTATATGGAACTCACATATCATCTATGTTAAAGCCGTTGACTCTTCACCGCAGTTCTGTTAAAGAAGAAAACCCTAAACATCTGACTTTTCACTAGATCATCAACATTTAAAGATGGGAAAGACACAAAGCAGATTTTCTACACCTTTCGTGAAGACCTACACCTCCTTAGTCTTTAGGAATACAACTTTTAAAAAAATCTGGTTTAAAGGTGACCGGGCAACCTGCTCTTGTTTCTATTTTTCAGCGTCCTTCAGAAAATCTGTGTTAGGTTCAGTAAGCATGTAATGAACACTGAGGCTTTTGTGCCAACGTATTACTGGTGCTGAAATGGATTCTGAGTGAAATTCTGATCTACTTTATCCAGTGTGAGTGAGTGACTGTGTTACATGGTGCAACAGTATCTATGTTTCTCTGCAAAAGGCAATCAGTCTTCAGCTTAAACTCAATTTGGCTAGTGCACATTCAATTAAAAAAAAAAAAGTGGTCCCTGAGCCTCTCTACCTTCCTAGAGAGAATCAAGTCACACACACAGAGAGAGAGAGATACATATACATAGAAGATTGGCAGCTACTGTATATAAGGCATTTGGAAAACACCATATTGGCAGACGGTCTGCAGATATGCAGCTGATAAAGCAGGCGGTTGTTGAACAGTAATAACCAAATAAGCAGAAATGAGACACTTTCTGTAAATAATATCATTAAGCACCAGATAGATGATTATGCTCAAGTGAAATGCACAGTGCATACTTTTTATTTAATACTGAAAGCATTTCCAATTAATTTCCATCAATGTTCTTATAAAATCTTAAATATGGCGGGGCGCGGTGGCTCAAGCCTGTAATCCCTGCACTTTGGGAGGCCGAGACGGGCGGATCACGAGGTCAGGAGATCAAGACATCCTGGCTAATACGGTGAAACCCCGTCTCTACTAAAAATACAAAAAACTAGCTGGGCGAGGTGGCGGGCGCCTGTAGTCCCAGCTACTGGGGAGGCTGAGGCAGGAGAATGGCGTAAACCCGGGAGGCAGAGCTTGCGGTGAGCTGAGATCCGGCCACTGCACTCCAGCCTGGGCGACATAGCAAGACTCGGTCTCAAAAAAAAAAGAAAAAGAAAAAGAAAAAAAAAATCTTAAATATTATAGTAGATATATGTAATCTGCTAAGTGATATGAAAGTAAAATATCTGATCCAGACTCCAGAAACTAGAGTGGCTAGGCCAGATACACAGAAGAACTTCTACTTTTGCCTGTAGGATGAGATAATATTGCACGTTTCATTCATTTAATTCATTCAACAAATGTGTGTCAAACCTGTAATATATGGCAAATACATTCCTCAGTGCTGAGGACATATTACCAAGTGAATCAGAAAATAATCAAATTGATATCATAACGGGGCTGACAGATAATTATGAGGCCAAGATTTACAAGAACAAGATAATTTCTGTGATAAGTACTATAAAGAAAATGAAGCAGGGTATAACAAAGAAAGTGGTGACAGCTAATTTAGATAACAGAGGCAGGGAAGGACAATTGATAAAATAGCATATCAAAAGCCATGGAATGAAGATGCTGCTTAGAATATTAAGACCAAGAGAGCCAGAGATGCCCACACCCCCAAAATTTCTTGCCAACCCAAAATGAAAAGGAGTAACCGTGATTTCCTATTTCACAAGAAGGTACAGAAAAATAGCTAAAAGAATAGAGCCAGGAGACTTGAAAAAAATATAATAATGGCAAGTAACTTAACATGTCTACCACACAATAGACACTTCCAAAGAAGTTTCCAAGTATTTTCTTGTTTCTCCTCATACTGGGAATGTCAAGGAGGTTGCTAATATTATTCTTACTTTACTGATAAGAAAAATGAAGCTCTGAGCTTGATTTTTCCTTGGGTTACACAGCTAACCAATGGCAAGGCAAAGTCTAAAACAAGAGGAAGCAAACTACTACCAGCAGGCTCAATCCAGTTGGCCACCTGCTTTTGAACACAAAGTTTTAAGGGAACACAGCTTCACTCATTCATTTGCCTCCTGTCTGTGGCTGCTTTCACACTAGAACAGCAGAGATGAGGAGCTGCAACAGAGATGGTAGGTATTGCCATGCCTAAATTATTTACTACCTGACCCTTTTTTTTTTTTTTTGCCAGTCCTTGATCAAGAACAAAAGTCTTCTGATTTTGAGTATAATTTACCTTCCTGTACATGATACTGCATGAGCCTATTTCACGTTTTTATAATCTTAATCCCTAATTGGAAGATTGAGTCCTGGAGGAAAAGAGCATATTTTAAGTGTTGTATCCTGGAAAAATAAAATGCATATAGTAAACATTTATTGTCATCACTTGATTTACATTAAAACAAAAGACAACTGAGTCACAAATTTATGTAGACATTAAAAATTTTTTGGCAAATCTAGCTATTCTTTTATATTCTACTTATTTCCTAGTGCATCCAGATTACATTTTCAGCACTCTAAAGAAGGACCAGTCCATATTTGCATAATGAAAATCACAGACAAAATTCTTAATCAATGTGTCATTTGTGATAAGTACGGTTTCTCAGTGATACAGTAGGAAATAGATGAGAATGGAAAATTAAAGAAAATAACTTAATTTCATGTCTTAGAAAAAAATTAGTTGACCTTTGAGTATTCAGTTTCTTCACCAGGACATTACTTTAAGCATTTCACAAAATGTGATTACTAGTAAAAAACTTTGAGTTTATCATTAGTTATTTCATTCATTCATGAAACATAATTAATTGCTACTCTTGCTATTTATTGTTGTGTAATAAATGTCTTCATAACTGAAGGCTTAAAATAATCATAATTATTTGTTAGTATCTCTCAAAATTCTGGGGTTTATGTTCAGTTTGGTGTTTCTTACTTTTTGTGCATTTTTAGCTAGACAGTGAGTAGTACTGAAGTTATGCCAAAAGCCTCTATAACACATACCTGCTTGTTGACATTGACTACTGGTAGGCATCAAAACTAGGAATGGAACACCTACCTATGGACTTACCAGGTAACTGGTGTGTCCTTAAAACAAGGTACCTGGGTTTCAATAGTCACTATCCCAAGAGCAGGAAGTCAAAGTAACTAAGTTCTTGTAGCCTGGGCCTGAAAGCTGTCAGAGGGTCCCTTTGGCTGTAATCCATTAGAACTACAGTCACAGAGCCCAGTTTCAAGGGAACATAGAGCCCATTCCTCAATAGGAAAAATAACAAAGAATATCACAGTAAGTTTTTAAAACCACCAGAGTCTGGCCACCAACTTCAAATTATGAACATTTCTCCAAAATGCAAAATATACTCATTCCCAAGATCTCTTAAGAATTTAATAGCATATTGGTGTCAGACTCATCCTCAAGGTTCAAATATTTTTATTTAAATTAGTTTCTTAAAGTGCGGATCCTCGGCTTCTGGTTTCTCTCAATCTAAAATTGTATAAACTGGAGACAAGTCATCTGACCACTGCACCCATCCCTGCTCCACACCACACTCAAAATCCAATTGTGGAACAGATACAGAGTAACTGCTACTGACTCTGTCTTAGAAAAAGAGAAAACAGAAGGCACAGTTACTGGTCCACAGCAATTCTGAAATCCAGCCAGACACATGTTCTGTAGGGCCCTTTACTCCTTCATAACAGTGATTCTTTCAAACTTTGGCTCTGTGCTCAAAGTTCGTGGTTCCTTCCTATAAGTCATTCATGATTTTTCATAAGAAAATTGACTTTGCAACGAATGAGACTTCTCAGCCTGCTTCCCAACACCCTTTTCATTTTATACAGCCTTTATTTCTTTTCTTCCAAGTAGGTGGTGCTTCCACCAGAAATTTATTTTAAAATCTTTGTGAATTTTTTTACTCTTATATGGGTTCACTCCATTAGACTTAGCCAAATCACAAAGCTCTTTTAGGAAAGTTCTTCTCCACCTTGAGTTTCTTGTGAAGCCGCTGTTAGAAAATAAATTTTTGGAAGCTCTCTTGTTTAATGGAAAGAACCTGTGAGGTGTCACCTTAAAATCCTCAGAGGCTCTTTTATTTGTTTGAAAGTTTTCGTGAGCCACTGCTTAAATTATTATCAGGTGACAGAACATCCTACCCTGTATTTGATCTTTGACCTAAGCCATGTGTAATTTTAGAATCATTTGCTGTCTGGAGAGACTGGGAATTGAAAACAGCTTTAATTTAAAACACAGCAAGCCCCGAATGCTTTTTATTTAGCATTTTACCAACACACTGGCTGGAAATCTTAACTAGATCCTTGAGATCTTTAGTTGCATTTCCTAATTATGACATTAACACAAGTGACAGTGTTGGTAGACTTTTTGCCACCACACCAGCATCCTCTTTCCTCCAGCTTCCACAAACATTATCCCATTTTTGCTTTCCTCTAAGCCCTCTATGACAGCACTCTTGAAATATTTTAGGCTTTTATTAGCAGCCTCCTCAAGGTCTTTATATCTCTTCCCCATTGCTCAATCTCAAAGCCAATGTCAATTTTTAAAAATTATGGTAGCATACCACATTTAGTATTGTAATTTATTCCAAATATCTACTTTTATAACAAATTATCCCCAAGTTAACGTTTCAGTTTCAGCCAGACAGTTGCTAAGTTCAAGACATTGCAAAGGCCTCTGCACTTTCATGTCTAGCAGGTGATCCACTGGGACTTCAGCTGGAGCTAATAGGTAGATCATTTATACACAGCCTCACCATGTAGCTTGGACTTTCCTCCAGCATAGCTGAGTTCTAAGAGCAAATATTCCAAGAAACAGGAAGTGAAAGGTGCCTTTCCTTAGGCCTTGACTCCCAAAACAGGCACAGTGTTACTTCTGCCATATTCTATTGGTCAAGAAATAGCAGATCACAGATCCAAATGGAGGATACATAGACGTCACTGCATGTCACATAATTTGGAGGCTGACTTTTTTAAACTTTCACAAGTTGAACCATCTTTCAGAAACAAGTTTGTGCACTTTTAGATGTTGTAAAAAATAATCAAGGCACGCAGCATCTCTTTGAGATTGTAGTCTAAGATAGTTTTGTTTTGTTTTTATCATGTCAAGTTAATTAAGCTATACCTTTCCAGAATCCCCTTCCTTATACAAATCCAGATTAAGTTTGACACAAGAAAAATTAATCATGATATAGAATGTGAAAGTGTAAGAGCCATTAGTACCCAACAAACGTTGGTTTCTAGTGACAAAAACATTGCATGTTTCCATGTTATTGCTGAGGTTATTGCTGTCATGGGACAGTAGCTGGGCGTGGAGTAGCTCCATCACCTTTGCTGGATTTCTTCTTTCATCTTCTCTAAGTCTCGAACCAGATGAGCATTTAGCCTTGTGGCAAAGGACATCATCTTCTTTTTATGGCCAATTGCATTGCTGATGTTGGAGGCAGTGAAGATGTGGGTTCCAGTTTCCTTCCGAGGTTCTTGTTTTCTTTCTAGATTCCAGTTGTTCCTTTTTTTTTTTTTTTTTTTGAGACGGAGTCTCGCTCTGTCGCCCAGGCTGGAGTGCAGTGGCCGGATCTCAGCTCACTGCAAGCTCCACCTCCCGGGTTTACGCCATTCTCCTGCCTCAGCCTCCCGAGTAGCTGGGACTACAAGCACCCGCCACCTCGCCCGGCTAGTTTTTTATATTTTTTAGTAGAGACGGGGTTTCACCGTGTTAGCCAGGATGGTCTCGATCTCCTGACCTTGTGATCCGCCCGTCTCAGCCTCCCAAAGTGCTGGGATTACAGGCTTGAGCCACCGCGCCCGGCCCCAGTTGTTCCTTTATGTTTCCAGTTTCGCTTTTATGTATTTTCCCTGACTGCTGGCTTTACTGACCTTCAATGACTTTAGGTCTACCGCCAGATGCTGAAGGAACAACTTCCCTTAGACTTCTTCACCTCCCACAATTATGTGTGGCTTACCTCCAAAATCAAACCTCTACTTCATATTACTTATAGTAGGGCTGCTTACCTGGTAGAAACCAAACTAACTCAGGCGGAGAATGATGAGTAAATTATTAGGTTTATAATACAGAATAATATGCAAGATATGTAAATGAGTAACTAACTATAGGATGAGCAAAGCTTTCACAGAAGTGACATTTTACCTGGGTCCTTTTCATTTTTCCCAATGCAGAAAAGTCAGGGCATAGTATTCAAGGTAAAACAAACAACATTGATTCCACTGACTTTCAAGTAATTGACTTTAAATAAATCACCTTTATTGACTGAAGCTGGTACTTGTTTCAATCGCATACTTTGATTGTCACTAGACTTTTTCTGTTTAAACAGCACATGAACTTCCATTTGGTCAGGAAAGCCTTGGGATCTATAAAACCTTAGTCACAACTCCTCCTTCCGATTTTTTTTTCAAACATCTCTATCGAAAGCTGCTATTTATTCCCAGCCATGACGTGGCCAGGATAGAGAAATCTTAATAACTTCCTGGTTCTTCCTGAGCTGGCTCTCTGTGACTTTGCTTGATTACCCTATTTGTAGTGCATTCCCAGAACTTCAGGCACACCATGCACAAATGTGTGTGTCTTTATAAAGCACTTTCTCAAAGGGAGCATCAATCATTGCTCAAGCCAAATATAGAGTACTGCTGTTATGGAAGAGTTATTTATGAAATTACCATCCCTGGGTTTCAGTCTCCATTACGTCTCAACAAAACTGTTGGACTTGGAGCAACTCATATAATTATCATATGCCTCAATTTCCACAACTGTAAAATAGATAATATTATCCTTAACGAATGCTGTTAGGGTTATTGGTGATGGTGTTGATTGAATTAAAATGAATTTGAATAAGTTAATTCATTTTAAATTAAAGATTAAATAAAATGTATCCTTTTGTTCAGTATCAGCCTTTGTTTCTATCTCATTCATGTTGGGAAGTAAGAACGCTGCAACATAATAGTCTAGAATTTTACTCCTTAATCTCAGAGTTTTATTTCTTCCAGTGCTACTGAGGATTAGAAAGAATGTATACAACACAACTCAGATAGTGTCTAATGAATTCATTATAGGTGCTCCACGTAACAGATCCAATTGGATCTAATGTAAGTTTGAGATGATTTAAGATGATTTAATGATAGAAGGAGTTACTCCAGGGAATCTAGGAACACTGATACCCTGTCTTGGTTACCTGCTTCTTTCTGCAAATCATTGCTCTAAATAATAAGGCAAATAAAAGGCAGAACAACACTTTACCAGCAGCTGGATCTTTGTCCCAAACAAGAGATCATAGTGAGGTCTGATGCACTGTGTGGAGACAGAGTTTATTGAGGATTAAGACCAGGGTAGCTTCGTTCTTTCTAAGCTTAAACTTGGAACTCACCATCCAAAGTATTTCACAGAGCAGTGATGGAAACAAAAGTGAATACAGAGAAGTAGAAATCATGGGAGAGTGTACTTGTGCCCATATTAACTCTAGACTGGCCTATGCTTTCCCATATACAAGCATAAACCTGAATCCAGCATTTACTTAGAAGAATAAAGAAAGTGTCCAAAGAAAGAGATGCCGAATATGGCTGGAACACTGTGCTATTACTTCTCTGGCACGTGGAAACAAAAGTTCAGAGGAAAACCATACGTAAATGTATCCCAACTTCTATATGTATATCTACTTTAAAGCTATCCCTCAGGAAAATAAAGTCCATTCAGAGGTCCCAGTGTTAGGAAATCTTCCCACACTGGTATCAAGAAAGAGGATAGTGGAAATTGCGTATTTAACCATGACTTATTAATAACATGATCTCATGAGTAGTTATCTTCATTCAGTGTTTATTCACTTGCTTTTCCTTGGTGAAACGGACTAAGACACTTTGGTGTTCATTCTAGTTCTGGTATTAGGGTAGCTGAGTGACCTTAAACAAGGGTTCTCTCTAGTTCTCAGTTTCTACATCCCTAAATAGAAGGTGTGAACCAGATCATTCGTTGTTTCCTTCTCAGAGCTAACATTCTGGTAGGTAATCTAGTTACCTAGCTTCCTGTAAAGTACTTTTAAAGATTAAAAGTGTGTGCTTTTATTCTCTAGGAAACAGTTTTGCATCCCACTCTTTAGTTTCAAAATCTCTGCTGCATGATTTTTCTTTTAACAGACACAAAATCTTGGTGATTTTGCGAAAGTTAAAAATAGAGTCTCTTTGAAAATAGGAGAGTCACGTTGTTTATAAATAGCAGGCCTTCAACTCTGTGGCGTATTCGGTCAGAAAGAGCAGTTGAAACTGAAATGCAGAGTAAAAATAAAACTACTTAACTAGTTTTGCAAGAGTCTAGCTAAGAGATTTAGATTTCCTGTGTTAGCTAAAGAAAGGTATGGAGATGAAAAATTAAGGATTACCAGATTTACTGCGAACAGGAAGGTGCGTCTTTAATAATTGCCCGTTTTATAAAGAGGAGAATGAGGCTTAGAGGAATTATTTTTTAGGACTGTGCCCAGAAAAGTGGGAGGCTTGGATGAGAATCTGCTTAATTAGCTCTTTCCATTCTATCATCCCCACTTCTGAGACAACTGTGGAGCACTCTGCTTATCCAACCACATTCTTCTCACTCAGTTAACCATAAACTAAAATATGAGACTGAAGGCAGGAGGATCTGTTATCACTGAAGCATGTCTGCAGAGAGGTACCCCATAGATTAATCAATTAGTTAAAATGTATTTATCAGAGACTTTATGCATGGTGTTGTGAAATAAACTTTATGCAAAATGCAGTCTTTGGTGCCAGGATGCCTACACACTGTTAAGGCAAGATCTTATCAAATTAAATGTCAGAAATATATAGTGCCCAAAGAAATACATAATATTAATTTCTAAGCATTCACCTTGTATCTGGCTGGTGGTATTCCATGAGAATTTTATTTTATTTCCTTTTTGCTTTTCTGAATATGTGTGACTTTTACAAATGTTATGAAATGCACAATATAAATTATCCAAGGAGCAGTTTTCTTAGATACAGATATAATCAACTTCAGCCAAAAAAGGTATGGTTGCCTGACTCTTTTGGTGAATTAGTTTGTGGTATTTTCAATAGACTTTAATGTTTAGAGAAATTTTAGATTTACAGAAAATTTGAGTGAAAAGTCCAAAGTGTTCCCACATATGTTCTCACACCCATCCCTTCAGTATCCCCTGTTATTAATATATTGCATTGATCTGGTACATCTGCTGTAAATGATGGACCAATATTGTGTTAGATAGAGTTTACTATTGGTGTAGTACATTCTATGCTTTTTGAAAAATGTAAGATAACATGTATCCTCCATTATAGTATCACCAGAATAGTTTCATTGCCCTAAACATATCCTGCACTCTACCTCCTCTTCATACCTCCCTCTCTCCCCTGATCCCTGGCAATCACTAATTACTTTTACTGTATTCATAATTTTGCTTTTTCCAGAATGTCATATAGTTAGAATCATACAATATCCTTTTCAGAATGTTTTCTTTAACTTGGCAATATGCATTTAATGTTTTTCCATGTCTTTTAGTGGCTTCATAGCTTATTACCCTTTATCTCTGGATAATATTCCATTGTATGGATATACCACATACATTAATTCATGTATTGAAGAACATCTTGGTTACTTTCAAGTTTGGAAAATGAAAGTAAAATTGCCATAAACATATGTGTGCAAGTTTTTGTGTGGACATAAGTTTTCAACTCATTTGAGTGGAACTCAAGGAGCTAAATTGCTGGATTGCATGGTAATAATTTCTTTAGTTTTATAAGAAACTGACAAACTTTCTTCTAAAGTAGTTGCCATTCTGCATTTGCACCAACAATGAATGAGAATTCCTGTTGTTCCACATCCTGAGCTGCAATTGGTGGTGTCTGTGGTTTGAACATAAGCCATTCTAGTAGGGATATCATGGTATCTTATTTTAATTTGCAATTCCCTGATGATATACGATGTTGAGCATCTTTTAATTTTTTTTTTTTTTTTGTCATCTGTATATCAGTAAGTTGCCTGTTCCCCATTTTTAAGTGGGTTGTTTAATTTTTTATTGTTGAGTTTCAAAGAGTTCTTGGTATAATTTGATTACTAGTCCTTTTTATGTAATATGTGTTTTCAAATATTTTCCAGTTTTTAGTTCATCTTTCTATTCTCTTAACAGTTTATCTTGCAAAATAGAAGTTTTAAACAATTTACGGAAGTCCAACTTAAATGATTTTTTCTTTCATTGATGATGCTTCTAATGTTGTATCTAAAAAAGTCAGGACCACTCCCTAGGTCATCTAGTTTTTCTCTATTGTTATCTTCTGGAATTTATAGTTTTGCATTTTATATTTAGGTCTATGATTGATTTTGAGTTAATTTTTATGAAAGGCAGAATATCTGTATCTAGATTCTTTTTTTTCCTATATGTGGATGCCCAGTTGTTTCAGCACCACTTCATTTATTATTATTATTACTATTATTATTATTATTTTAAGACAAGGTCTTTCTCTGTCACCCAGGCTGGATGGCAATAGCACAATCATAGCCCATAGTAGCTTTGAACCCCTGGGCTCAGGTGGTCTTCTCATCTCAGCCTCCCAAGCAACTAGGACTACAGGTATGTGCCCCCACACCCAGCTATTTTTTTGTTTGTTTTTGCAGAGATGGCATCTTGCTATGTTGGAAATCATCCCAGACCAGTTGTGTGTGTGTGTCTGTGTGTGTGTGTGTGTCTGTGTGTGTGTGTGTGTCGGGTGGGAGTGTGTTCAAACTTATTCTGGTGAGCTGGGGGTACCAAGAGTTCGTAGGACTGCTATACTACTTTGTATAATCCAAAGGCAGGAAAGTCTCCAACAATGAAAACGCAAGATACATAGGCAGAGTTAACGAAGTATCACCTTGGCCAAAGGAATAAGAAAATGAATTTGCTGTTGCATACGAGGGCAATGGTTTGTAAGGTGAAAAGCATGAGCGAATATCCCACTGCTTTTGTAGGCAGTAGCACTCTTCCTGACCTGTTTTTTCACTGTTGCCCTTTCAAAAATCCCTCAAGAGGGACTGCCTCAGAGAACTCACCCATGTATTCATTCACCCAATAACTCTTTTTGTGGGCCACATTATACTCTGCCTACTATTCTAGATGCTGGGGGATATATCCGTGAAAAAGATAGTGGAAGTTCTTCTTCCAAAGCACCATATACTGCTCCACACTGCAAACTTCTTTAAATGCTTTTGTCCTACCATTGCTTCAATAAGCAATTCAGATTTCCTTCTCTTGTTTACTGACACAAATATTCCTTTAAACCACCTGCCATCCCTGTGCACTTCTTAACCACTGGTATCTTAATTCAGTTTTCTCCTTTGACTCAAGAACATCTGAAACATTGTTTTCTATCTTCAACATCGTGAAACCCTAAACATACGGGTTCCTGTCCTGCTGCTGGAGTGGGACATTTGGATTAGTATGTGACATATTGTACAAATGCAACTAATGCATTTACCTTTGAGTTTTCTGCTGGTTTTAAAGATTAAAAATATTTCATTTCCAGGAGAGAACGGGATGAAGTGTCATGAGAAAGGTAGGGTCATTCTGTGAATTGATCCTCTGGGGGAAGGGGCTGTGATATGGTTTGGCTGTGTCTTTACCCAAATCTCATCTTGAATTGTAACTCCCACAATTCCCATGTGGGAGGTAATCGAATCATGGGGATGGATCTTTCCTGCGCTGTTCTTGTGATACTGAATAAGTCTCATGAGATCTGATGGCTTAAAAATGGGGGTTCCCTGCACAAGCTCTCTCTTTGCCTGCTGCCATCCACGTAAAATGTGACTTGCTCCTCCTTGCTTTCTGCCATGATGGTGAGGCCTCCCCAGCCATGTGGAACTGTGAGTCCAGTTAAACCTCTTTCTATTTTAAATTGCCCAGTTTTGGGTATCTCTTTATCAGCAGTTTGAAAACATACTAATACAGGGTGCTTCATGAACTGGAATTAGGGAAACTTCTAGAGAAGCCTATGCAGGACCTGGAGCAAGTGCCTCACACCCAGGACATCACACAAAGAGGGGGGGCTGGGAACATGGTCAAGGCAAGAAACTACTGTGGACCAGGCATTTTAACTGCAGTTTTTCCTTAACTGAATTATCAAAACAGCATGGAGATATAGCTGTTGCTGTCCTTCACTAAGGCTCGAGAACACCAGGTAATTTCCCCAGGGATACGTGGTTCTTTGTTGACAGAGCTGGGATTCAAACGGAGGTCCGTTCTCTATGGTTTTAAGCTTTTAGTCTTTCTGTTGCTACACACTGCCTCTCAAACGTGGCAAGACATCCAGCACAGAGCTTCTATTTCCATTTGTAGAATAACACACTCTAGCAGGTTCTGTTGCTGCTCTGCTCACCTCCCTTGTCACTAATCATCTCAGCACCTGCCAACAGTCTCTCACTGCAGGCAGGTAGGGCTCTCTACCTGAGGGCGTTTTCTTAGCCTTCACTATAAGATGGAATGACTGAGGGCTGCTGCTTTGGGAATGTCCCCCTACTACTGACAGATAAAAACTCAAAGACAAGAAGCCCAACTTCCTCAATCCCCAGGTAGAATAACTCTGTGATAAGCTCTACAGAGTTCCCTGGCATAGTTGAACTCAAGTTATCCACACATCAACTCAAGTGCTAATCTTCAAAACACACCTTGTATTTGCTTCTTACCCCGATTTATCTACCTTCCTCCTTCCCTTACTAGTGCTTCCTGGGATCATCTCCCAAATTCCTAGACACACCCTTTGACTCAAATCCTAGTCTCAGGAGCCAATTCTGTATAAACCCAAATAGAAATACACTTTTTACCTGAGACATAATGACTGCAGGAGAAAAATTTGACGGATGGTAAAAGATCTTTAAAATTAAAGGTATCCCTGCCTATAGATGAGCTTCTCATTCTGTCTCGTGCTTTTATTTTTCACTGCTTTTCCTTATGATTAGCATACTTTTGATAACATGAAAGTATTCCTCTTTTGTATCAAAGGAAGTACAATCAAAAAGTGTTTGAGGCAGCGCTAGGTTGGGATTTAAAGAGTGAAAGGCTAAAACGGTCCCTGACAGATTCTTGACTGTGTTCCTGAGTTACACTTTGCTGAAAGAGTGAGACTACCATGGGAACACTCAGCGGACAGTAACCATGCAGGGCCTGGATGCACCAACATGCTCCCACCATGATCTGGTTCAAGGTCAGGCACATCTGGTAGAGATGCAAGAATGTGTTTCTCAATGTATCTTTACGTAGAATACAGTATCACAAACTACCACTTCCTGGAGTTTGTCCTGTGGACTTCCTTGTCCATAGCTAAACACTTTCAACAGTCATTCTATTGTGAGTCTTTTCATAGTAATATTTTTTGGAGGGTAGGAGAGGGCCCATCAGTCATGCTAATTAGCTACCATCTTAACCTGCAGTAATAGTGATGCATGGAAATATGGGGTGGCAGTGAGTCTGAGAAATGTGTCCAAAAAGAACAAGGTGACTGTGTCAGGGTTGGGATTAAGGGTAGGGGCTTAGTACCTGGAAAGTAAAAGTGCAGCCTCTTAACAACACATTTTAAACCTAGACATCCTAATAGAGGAGGCTGCTGATAATGTTAGGACTTGCTCTCATGAGAGAGGGATAGGAGTAGCATAAGTACATTCCATCGGGGTCGTAATTAATTCAGTAAGTTGTGGGATGGATAGAATCTATCAAGAAGCAGCAGGGGAGCGAGCTAAGATGAGTTGGGTAAAACAGAGGAACCTGGTGTGAACAGTCTCTGATGACCCTACTCTCCTATTCTGGAAGGCAGTGAGGAGAAAGCCACTGAGCAGGGGTGCCAAATCTTCTGAGGAACGGATGCTAATTCTAGCTCTATGCAACCAGAAGATGTTTCTTAACCTCTCTGCACCTGAATTTTCCAGGCTGTCAAGCAAGAATCTTAGTATGTGACACAACTATTATAGGAATTAAAATGAGATACTGTTTATCTAATTCATGGAACATCGCAGACAATAAATAGCAGTTCCTTTATTATTACACACAATAACCATTCTTGTGGAACTGAATAAAACCCTTCTTATATGAGTTGATTAAAAGATTCAATTTTTTGGCTGATATACAGAATATCCTCTGAAGATGCTTAAAAAAAAACTGAAATGAGAAAGCAATCATTGTTTTGCTCAGAATTTATTAATGCATACAATTAACTATGCCAGACAAAATGCTTTGCTCCCAATAGTGCTTACCATTGTAGGCAAGATTATTCTGTCATAGAGGCAGAAGGCTCAGTTAGGAGAAATATGTCTCATTCAAAAAAAAATGGAATAATTTGATAAAGGACCTTTCAGTCGTGGAAAGGAACAGAGACCTCAGTTTGTCTGTTGTACCATAGATGTCATGGAAAGGGGGTTCCAAAAGAAATAAACCTGAAATTTACAGATAAAATCAATAGAGATGACCCCGGAGAACACCTTTGTTCTGGGAGGATGCATCTCATCTCATCTCTCTGCAGACTCAGCCCAGCCCTTGGTGTCACATTCTGCAAGTGATGGCATCAAAAACATTCATTTTTCTCTCTCTGCTTCTTTTGAGTCTTGTGTCAACACACGGTAGCTGGTGAATCTCCTCATTATGTTTCTTAATTTCAATAAGAATGTATCCGGTCCAACTCCTGAGAGCATCTACATTCATTGCATTCTGTGGGGAAGGAGAAGTCAATCTTTCTATATTGATTTCTATGAAAATGAAGCATGAAGCTAGAAGCACTTTTTTTGGCGGAAAATGATTTTACAAATACAACTCTCTGCCTAAATATACTGAAAGAATAAGGATCTCTAATTAGTTTTCTAATGCAATTGTGTTCTTATAATATAGGTTCCCCCTCTCAAAAGAGTAATTACAAAAATAATTGTATTGAGAAATGAGGTAGCTCTTTGCAGGTAAGGAGGTTCCTCTTTCATTGAATGTCAATCACTAGATATGCTCTCTCTTTGGAAAGAGACCAAAAATAGAAAAGAGAAAAAGTAACAGCAACAACAACAACAAAAAAAAACAAAGAAATAAAAACCAAACAAAAAGCTGTTCTGTGGTACTATGCATGGTTTGTTTAGGAAAAGGCCTCCAGGAAGGCTCTCAATTGAAGTTCATTGAAAGTTTAATTGAAGTTATTAAATTACGCCTTTTGGCAAAAAAATAAAAAATAAAAAAGATTGAGCAGTAATTTTTGAGTAATATGTAAGCAGATTTCTCTCTCTTTTAGTGATTAGATTTACCATGTTCACTCTCAGCTTCTTTATAAAAAGGCATAGACATGCCACTTTGAAAATAGGGGTGGATGTTTGTTCGTTTCAAGGAAAGATTCACAGAGGACATTAACTGTCCAAAGATACTAAATTGCTACTAAAAATCATAAAACTACATTAAGACACATTTGATTATGTTTACATGTACACGTCTCTCTATATATTTATTTATTTATACACATACTCACATATATTTTATATATATATGTAGGCTGTGATAGAAAATTTTACATTTTACATTCTTCAAACTGAGGCAAAGACATCATCTTCACTGACATTGTTTACGGGAAAGCTAAACTCTTTCTTCTTGCACAAATCTTTTCTTTCTTCCTCAGGTAGGAAATATATTTGAACTTGAATTCCTGAACTACCAGAGCACATTCTACTGTCAGACCGTGCTGAACATTCACAGTTACATAATTCCTGAACATCTATTTGTGTGTGAATAATTCAATGTGCTTTTGAAGAAATGCTCATGAATGCTTAATGAACAAGAAAATATTTGTGCAGGGTAAATCTGAGAGATGGGATGGAGGGGCTCATGCATTCACTCACAGTTTTGAAGCCAGTAATTAATCAGAGATGACTGGAATGAAAGTAATGTAGCTACATGGGAGGTTGCCACCTCCCGTTCACGCCCTTATGTTTGTGTGGTAAGAAAGAAAGAAAGCAAGTGATTAAAAAGGGGCTCTTGCATATTTTCCTACTCAGTCTTTGGCCCTTTATCGTATCTCAGGACTGGAAATCCTGCTTTAAAGAAAAGCAACTTCAGGAATTGACTGTGTGGATACATGGGGGAAAGCATTCTAGTCCAAGGACTGAAACTTAGCTGTTGCATTTTATTTGAAAAATCATTATTTGGTTTTTGTTTGTTTATTTTGGTAAAAGTCCCATTAATCCCAGATTTACCTTCTATAAGTGTGTACATTTCTGGGGGTCCTGGTGTCTGTCAGGTCGTATGTGTTCAAAAAATCTTTGTATAGTCGAAATCGGAGTCAAAGCATAGTGGCTTTAACTTTCTAAATCTTCTTCATTTTCCTGTTTCTCTTTCATTCCAACTAGAAAGCAGCTAAGCTAATTATAAACTCGAGTCTCTAGTTTCCCACTGAACCACACTGACTCTCAAGATTATATATGTTCTTCTTCGTCACCTTAAAATGCTTCCTCACATACATTACCTAATTTCGTTTTTACAGTAACATTTTCAGTTGTGTGTGAACAACCATTTCTATAGATTAAATATGTGTAGGTCTGACAGGTTTGCTCAGCTACTAATTGGAAGAGTTGAATTTGAAACCATATCTTTGATTTTAAGTCAATATAATTTCTCAGATGCTGCTTCATCATGAGGAAGTAGGCATAAAAGGGACAAAATTATTGCATATAAGTTTCCTGGCATTTAGAAAATACGTAGTAGATGATATTATTATTATTAATTTGCTGGTAGTAATGCAGTATGTGACGCTGGCTGATGAGGAGTTAGATATACTATAATTTCAAAATAATCAACAAAGTGTTAATTAAAAAATAAACTGTGTTTAGAGGCTATGACTAACTTCATTATCAAAGAAATAGAGAAGGTATTAACCCCAGTTCTAATGTAATGCCCACTTAAGTGAGTATAAGTCAGTAAAACTGAAGAATCACAGCAAGATAGTCAGGAAATCGTTCTCTACCCCAGTTATAATACTCAGAAGGGGATAGGATGAGGGAGTGGAGACATTTGAGCAGATGCAGGGAACAAACATTTTATGAATAATAAAGGAGAGACTTTCCATCAATGCTAAGTCTTGAAAGTCATCTTTTTCTAACCAAAGCCAGAGGCGTTGGTAACACTCCTACAGAGGACATTTTGAAGAAAGGGATCTCAGAATTTCTGCAGAAGACTTGTTCACATAGAAGGAGTGCCATACCTTCATTATTTCCAGAATGTGTGAACTAGCAAATAAAACAAAAATAGCAAATTTTAATTGTGAGACATTGCAAAATTGGTCACAAAAATCTTTTCATGTCTGCAGCACACTCTGTTGTGCTATGTGGCAGTGCAAATCACCTCCATCAGGTATCCCGTAAAACTGAGTTGGCCGTGTGACTTGCTTTTGTCATCAGGGCTTCAGCAAAATGCCTGAAGCAGAGGTGTAGGGAGTACTGTTGCATTGAGGCTATCCTCTTGGCTGTTCTTGGAACCCTAAGGTTGCCCTATGAAAGAGCTCAAGCTAGCCTATTGGAGCCAGGAAGCCAGACTGAGGAGAACCAAGGCATCCCAGCTGACAGCCAGGCAGTTGCCAGATGTATGAGAGAGACCATCTCAGGTGCAGACATCAGCTTGTCTCACAGCTTACCACAGATGAATGGGAGACCAGATCAGAAGAAATATCTGTGCAGCCTCCAATATTGTGAGATGCAGAAAATGGCTTTTGCTTTACATCTCTAAGTTTTGCGTTAGTTGTAATGCATCATAAGCTAATAGATACAATGCAATGTACTGAGACCGCATGGAGACTGAGCCAGCAAAGTCTTTATAAAAAGATACCAGAGAAATTTCGGGCAGAATGATTGAGAAAGTGTCATGTTTAATTAGGACACTGGGCAGCGACTGAATCCAGAAAATCTCTTCTTTGTGGTGGGCAATGTTGTACAACTTGTTAGAGAGAGAGAGAGAGAGCTGAATAAGTTCCTCATGCTTAAACTCTGCTCCTTAGGATGAACAACCTCTCTGACCTCTCAACTGCAGTTTCTTCATCTATAAAAGAAAATATAAAGCCTTTTTCCCCCTTGCATTGTCAACTGCTCAGTACGCCATCTGGGATCCCAGGAAGGCTCGATAAAATTATAGCTGTTTTAGTTTTGATGATTATAATAATGCATTCTGGGGTAAGAATTCTACTCTCAAAACCAGAACTTCCTTTCAGGAGCTACATGGGCTCTGGATCATGATCGGACACACGCTGCACAATCAGGATTTACGTGTTCTGACAGATTGAAGAGTTTGAAAAGCGCCATCACAGGGCAGGAGACTGGGAATCGGAAAGCAACGAAACAAAGATTTAAGGCTAAAGAGTTAAGGGGAGGGGATTCATAAGAACGCCAGTCACACACTGAAGCAATGCCTATTTGCTTCCTTGTAACTTGGAAATTCCACAACGTAGATTTAGAGAATTAGGAACAAAGCCACTGAAATTTGATTAGTCTAATATGTTTACTTATTTTCAAAGGACTCTCTTATTGTCCATAGAAATTTTCCCTTAAAGTTCTACATTCAGGGATTAATGTAATATAATGAAGTAATATTTATCTGTTAAAGAAATGAACTATAGACGGATAGATGGTTAGATCCTGGAAACTTATTTTAACAGCGCTTTTATAAACTTAAATAAGCAAGAAAATAAATAAGCTCGATTTTCTCTCTTTTGCTTCTAACCAAATAATAATCTAGATCTATTTTAAAAATAAAAAAAGAAAATTAAAGAAACAGTGTTCTACGCAACATGAAAATGACGTGAAAAAATCTTTAGAAATACAGTTATATGAATAAACAAGATTGTAAGAAAATACTAGAAATCCTCAGGGCTCAAAATGAAGTAGAATTCTCATTCGTGAGTAATAAATTGTCAGTGAAGCTTGCAGATGTCCTACAAGTGTTGTATAATCCCTGCTCAGCTTGAGCCTTCTTTACAATACAACACATCAAAGGGACACAAGACAAGACCCTAGGCTTGTGAAAGGGGAGCAGTTGGCACAGAAAAGCTGAGAATAGGACCCCATAAACCCAGGACTTTATGGAACCCCATTCTCAGTGAACATCCAGACAACAAAAAAATCTGACCTTGATGCCTGTATGAGTTATCTTCAGGAATAAATGGAAGAGAAAGCAGAATAATTTTTCTACAGTTTCATAGAGAAAAAATTTCAAACTTTTGGAAAAATATTATGCCAATAAGACCTCCTAAATAATAACAAGCATAAAATGGTAAGTAAAAGACTGATAAATGCAATTACATGGAATATTAAAATTTACTTTATCAAAATTAACTATTAACAAAAATAGTGGGGAAAGAAAAAGAAAGCTTGTAACAGTTACCACACTTACAACCTTTATAAATGATTTTTGAAATCAGTAAAAAAAAAAAAAAAAAGAAAAAGAAAAAATTACCTAATAGAAAAATGGCCAGAAAACATGATCTATGTTTTAGCAAAATGTATTTTGCTAAAAAATGAAAATATGCCAGCCAATAAATAAATAATAGCTAGTATGATCCATTTCAATAGTAATCTGGGAAAAACAAGTTACAAACCACAGTAAAATAATATTTTAGGCTGGGCATGGTGGCTAATGTCTGTAATCTCAACACTTTGGGAGGCGGAGAAAGGAGGATCCCTTGATCCCAGGTGTTTGAAACCAGCCTAGGCAACATAGGGAGACCCTGTCCTAATGAAAAATTTTTAAAAAATCCCTGAGAAATTGCCACATTGTCCTCCCCAATGGTTGAACCAATCTACATTTCCACCAACAGTGCAAAGGCATTCCTATTTCTCCACAGCCTCTACAGTGACTATTGTTTCTTCACTGGTTAATAATCACCATTCTTACTGGCGTGAGATGATATCTCATTGTGGTTTTGATTTGCATTTCTCTAATGATCAGTGGTGATGAGCTTTTTTTCATATGTTTCTTGGTCACATAATTGTCTTCTTTTGAGAAGTGTCTGGTCAGATTCTTTGCCCAGTTTTCAAAGTAGCTGTTTGTTTTATTTCTTGTAAATTTGTTTAAGTTTTTTGTAGTTTCTGGATATTAGACCTTGTCAGATGGATAGATTGCGAAAATTTTCTCCCATTCTGTAGGTTGCGTATTCACGCTGATGCTAGTTTCTTTTGCTGTGCAGAAGCCCTTTAGTTCAATTAGATCCCATTTGTCCATTTTGGCTTTTGTTGCAATTGCTTTTGGTGTTTTAGTCATGAAGTCTTTGCCCATGCCTACGTCCTGACTGGTACTGCCTAGATTTTCTTCTAGGGCTTTTATGATTTTGAGTTTTATGGAATTAACTTTTGTATAAAGTGTAAGGAAGGGGTCCAATACCATTAGACCCAGCAATCCCATTACTGTATATATACCCAAAGGTGTATAAATCATTCTTCTGTAAAGCACATGTATGTTTATCGCAGCACTATTTACAACAGCAAAGACATGGAACCAACCTAAATGCCCATCAATGAGACTGGATAAAGAAAATGTGGTACCTATGCATCATCAGATACTATGTAGCCATAAAAAGGAATGAGATCATGTCCCATGGAGGGAAATGGATGCAGCTGGAAGCCATCATCCTCAGAAAACTAACACAGGAACAAAAAACCAAACACCACATGTTCTCACTCATAAGTGGGAGCTGAACAATGAGCACACATGGATACAGGGAGAGGAACAACATGCACCAGGGCCCATTGTGGGGGTTGGGAGAAAGGGAAGGGAGAGCATTAGGACAAGTACCTAATGCATGCGGGACTTAAAGCCTAGATAGCAATTTGATAGTTACAGCAAACCACCATGGCACATGTATACCTATGGAACAAACCTGCACCTTCTGCACATGTATTCCGAAACTTAAAGTAAAATAAAAAATTTTTTAAAAATTAAAAAGAAATAGCCAGGTATGGTGACGTGCCGAGTATTCCCAGGTACTTGGGAAGATGAGACGGGAAGATTGCTTGAGCCAGGAGGTCGAGGCTGCAGTAAGCAAGTTTGCACCATTGCCTTCCAGCCTGGGTGACAGAGAGTCATCTTGTCTCAAAAACAAACAAAAAAAGAAATAACATTTTATAACTTCTAAATTGGCAATAAAGTTAAAAGTCTGACAATTCCAAAGTTTAGCAAAGATATGGGAAAATGGGAGCCCTTCAACACTAGTGATATCAGTATAATTGGTAAAACTACTTTGAAAAGTGATTCAACATTACCTATAGATGTTTAAGCAAATATATGATGATTAGCAATTTTACTCCTGGATAAACTTTGCTTCCTGTGTCATGAGAAATATGTATAAGAATGTCCTTGTTCATACCATTGGTAATAATAAACTTGAAGATTATTTAGTATGAAAATGGAGCCAAAGTCTGGAAATAGACACAAAAGGGACTATCATATGGCAATAAAAGTAATTAATTAGATCTGCATGTATTGGCGTGAACTAATCAAAATATGGAGTGAAACAAAGTAAACTACAGAATAAATCTAGAATGATAGTTAAATGAAGTTCATGACCACATAAACCTAAATAACATGTCATAACCATGGGTAGGGAATAAGGGATCACATTGAACTTAGAGTTTATGTCTTCATGGAAAGCATGGGAGTGAGATGAGGATGGAGAGCTTGGGACCTTCAACTCTATTGGTGATACTTGATCTCTTGAGTGGTGATGACACTCATATGTTTACGACATTGTCCTTCATAAAGATTTCCTGCTTATGAAATATTGTATCATCAATCTTTTATAAAACTACTTGAAAGGCACACACCAATTATACCAAAATCATACTGTCATTACCTCCAGGGAGGGGAAAAAGAATGGGATTTGCAGGTAGCAGGCAAAGAAAAGTAACTCTGTGTCATTTAAATATAAAAGTTTGGTCCTTAGCTCGGTGCCTCCTCATCTAAACATAATTCTTAGGTGATTTCATCTACTTCAGTGCTTTAAATACAATTTGTATTACAGTGAATTAAAAATCGATATTTCCTGCCTGGTATCTCCCTGGAATTCCAGCCTCAGATATCTAGCTACTTATTCACCATCTCCTCTTAGATTTGTAATAGGTATTTCAATTTTAACATGTCCAGAGAACACGCGGCAATGTTTCTCTGCAAAGGGCTTGGTAATCAGTCTTCCCTGTTTCTTGATGGACATCACCAACTGGTCAACTGCTGTGCCAATAACAAGGAGTTACATGTTTTATGGTCTGTTTCTCTCTCTGTGCTCTTACCTCACCCAGTCCATCAGTGATACTGTTAAATTCGAGTTCCAAAACCTACAAATTCATTCATTTCTCTTAGTCTTCACTCTTACCACTGTAAACTAAGTTATCATCATCTTTTGCCTGGACCACTGCAAGAGTCTCCTGACTATTCTGTCTGCCTCCAAAATTGCCCTCCCATAGGCCATTCTTCCAAAATATTCTGAGGAACTATTTTAAAGATAGATCATATCATGTCACTTCTTGATGCAAATCCCACAATGGAATCCTACTGCACTTAGAACTTTCTAATACCCAAATTCTGGTTTGCCAAGCTTTATATATGGCTTCTGCCCATACCTCCTGCTCCTTCTTATACCATTCTTCCTCACTCACTACATTCTAGCCCCACTGGCCTTCCTCCTGCTGTTGACAATTAAGCAAGCATATCTTACCCTTAATATGTCAGTGCTAGGTTTTCTTCCTAGCTGGGGCTCATGCTGTCCCTTACTGTCATTCATGTTGGAGCTTAAGGGCCACCTCTCAATAGGCCTGCCCTGAATACCCATCTAAGGTTGTCACCTAAAAATTCTCTGGAATTGCCTCACCTTAATTTTCTCCATAGTTCTTATGACTGTTACATAGATTTGTTTAAATATTCATTCTTCTTCTCTCTCTCCAAAAAGTAAAATCACACACATACCTAACACTGATTATGTGCCTGGCCCTTTTCTGAAAATTACAAGCGTGTTTACTCAGTTAGAACTCAGCACAATCCTTCAAGGTAGGTGATATTATTATCCCCATTATACAAATGAAGAAAATGAAGTATGGAAAGATTAATTTACAGCTACCAAGCACCACAGCCAAGACTTGAACTCAGAAGGCGGGCTCCAGAAACCAGACAATACGCCCCTATACTCTACCACTTCCTCTGTGCACACAAGTCCTCTTGTCTTGTGTTTCTCTTATTTTTTTTCTCTCTCCATTCTCACCACTTAGAACGGGGTATGGTACATGGTGACTACCGAAAAAATAATTGTTGAATAAATGACAAATAAATATATTTTAAAGAAAATGCATGCTGATATTGCTTGCTGCACATACACGTGCACACAACAAAATTCTGTGGGACCTTGAGCAACTCAAATTTAACTTATCTCTGTTTCAGGTTTCTTCATCTGCAAAATGGAGATAATGATTTAGCCTATAATACAGAATGGTAGGGATTAAATAATTTAATATGCATAAAATATTTAGTATAGGGCTTGTGTGTGTGTATATGAATATTATATACATAGTCAATAAATGTTAGTTCTAATAATGAAGATGAAGATGAAAATAATGATGTCTAAACATGGATAGTTGGAAAATTTTTTTTACTTTCTACTTTTCTTCATTTATCAAATTTCCAAACGTATAACTATGTTATCTAAATATAAATATCTGCATATCTATGTTATTTTCTAAGTTCTTTAGTTATTTGTAAGAGAAACACCTAAACTGGCGGGATCCCTCCGATGTGATCATCACTTTCCTAGCTTCAGAGCTGCCTAGAGCACATCTGCGTCTCCTCAACCGAATCGTGTCTTATTCAAAAACTGTTCATTTGGGGCTGTAACATGTCAGGATTCTTCTAAAAGCAGGGGAGGCAGGGTGCGGTGACTCAAGCCTGTAATCCCAGCACTTTGGGAGGCCGAGACAGGCGGATCACGAGGTCAGGACATCGAGACCATCCTGGCTAACACGGTGAAACACTGTCTCTACTAAAAAATACAAAAAACTAGCCGGGCGAGGTGGCGGGCGCCTGTAGTCCCAGCTACTCGGGAGGCTGAGGCAGGAGAATGGCGTAAACCCGGGAGGCGGAGCTTGCAGTGAGCTGAGATCCGGCCACTGCACTCCAACCTGGCCGACAGAGCGAGACTCTGTCTCAAAAAAATAAATAAATAAAATAAAATAAAATAAAGGCAGGGGGACAGAGGTGAGAGCGTAGCTCAGAAGCATACGAATGTAAGATGTTCACATTCTACTCAAGAAATGATGGGATATAGTTTGGCTCTGTG
Organism: Trachypithecus francoisi; assembly: GCF_009764315.1. Classification (NCBI taxonomy): domain Eukaryota; kingdom Metazoa; phylum Chordata; class Mammalia; order Primates; family Cercopithecidae; genus Trachypithecus; species Trachypithecus francoisi. The sequence continues at coordinate 10,638,388 of NW_022681454.1, read as the reverse complement.
TCCCCACACAAATCTCATCTGCAATTGTAATTCCCACTTGTCCAGGGAGGGACCTGGTGGGAGGTGATTGGATCCTGAGGGTGGTTCCCCCATGCTATTCTCATGATAATGAGTGAGCTCTCAAGAGATCTGATGGCTTAAAAGTGTTTAGCAGTTCCCTTTCACACTCGCTCTCTCCTGCTGCCTCGTGAAGAAGATGCCTGCTTCGCCTTCACCTTTCACCATCATTGTAAGTTTCTTGAGGCCTCCCCAGACATGCAGAACTGTGAGTCAATTAAATCTCTTTTCTTTATAAATTAGTCAGTCTCAGGTAGTTCTTTAGAACAGTGTGAAAATGGACTAATACGGAAAATTGGTACCAGGAGTGTGAAAACGGACTAATGCAGATGGCAAGCAAACCAGGGCATGGTGTGTGCTGAGTTCTATGATAGGGGAGCACCAGCGGCCCAAGAGTAGAGTCACCATAACCTGGGATGCCCATGTGTTCCCTGGTGCCAGGATGCTCAGGTTTAGAATTGGAATATTAGTTTTACAGGACCACCTTGAAAGTTTGTCAAGATCTACTCTTTTATTCTCAATCACTTGCAGAATTCTAATATGTCAACCAAAGGCACTAAAAGTTTGTCTTTTCCCTATGATGGTGGTCTATTTCCATTTCCTCACACAACAGTCCTAAGAAATAGAAAGTATTACATCCATTTTACGAATCAAAAATGAAGGCAAAATGGTTAAGGATTGCACAGCTGATAAGAAGAGCAGTTCCAAAATCCATGTTCAAAGATCACAGACACTTTGAAGTCAGAAGTCGCTATGCCAATTATTAGCAAATGTCTTTGGGCAAGTTATTCACTTCTTAGTTTGCCCATCTAAAAATGGCCTAATAAACATTCTATGCACTATTTCTGTAGGGACTACATGGCATGATTCACATAATAGTGCTTTATAAACTATACGGTGGTTTAAACTTAAATGGATAATCGCAGAAAGCAACTATTAATTAGTTACTTTAATAATATAATAGTTACAGAATCATTATTATCAATAGCCATCTTAATGTTTTTTTCAGGTTATCTTAAATAAGGGCAATAACTAGGCTAAAGGATAAGAGCAGAGAGGAAATAAGAACTATTTTAGACTGCAGTTTTAGTACTTGATCAGAATCAGAAGTCGATCCTACAGGTGGGCTTGTGATTCAGAACAGTGATGAGGAAGGGCTGGGGGACTCTTCTTGTTCCCCTATTTTAGCATCATGTGCAATATAAAAAGGATCTATTCAAGAGTGGGGATTGGACTCAACAAGCGGAAGCTCAGACTGAGGCAGGTTCCATCCGAGTCCCAGAAGCACTTTGTTACCTTAGATATGTGATGTATATATTCTTTGTTTTCATTTTTGTGTGATTGTAAAAGGTAGATATTACTATTGTTTATTTTCCATAAACAATTTCTGTTAAGAGTTTGGTGAATATCCTTATTTATCTTGAAAAATTTATTGATCATAATTGCTCTTCTAGAGCATATATTTTTTAATTTAATGAAAAATGTGCACACTTTCTCACATCACTTAATATTACTTTAATATTATATATTACTTTACTAGAGAAATATATCACAGTTGGCTTAATCATTTACTTTTTATCAATTTGAAATTGTTTTTAATTTCTCATAACTGTAAATTATAAAATATATTCTTATTTTTTTTACAAGTATATTTTTCAATATCCTTAGAATAAATTCCAAGATGGCTAATAAATTCCTAGATGCATATATCCTGGGACAAAAAGCATCTTCACCTTTACAGCCTTGGCTATTTACTGGCAAAATGCTTTACTGAAAGGTTAAACTATTTAAAATTTTACCAGACACTTGTGAGTGCCCATTTTCCTTTGCTTTTTTTTTTTTAATTTGAGAATTATAGGTTTAATACTTTCTCATTTTAATAGCGCTTCTGTTTAATTTTTAAAATAATAGTAAGGTTAAACCTTTTTAATAATGTGCTTATTACCTTTGAGATTCTTGTTTGTAAAGTGTTTTCAGGAATCCAGAATGGCATTTACTACTGTCTGTAGGGCTTTCCTCTTTGTTGTGCCATTGATTCCAGAAATAATTACTTATTCTTCCTGGCCCATCTCTATTATTTCTCCTGATTTTCTCTCCTAGTTAATAGCACATATTATTAGTCTAGTTAACTAAGGCCCTCTCCAAACTCTCATTAGATGTTCATTTCACTCTAAGCAGGCATCACATTTCGATAATTCTACCATTTAAACATCTTTCATCCCTGTTTCTGCTGGTCTATCCCCAGTAAGACTGTCCTAGAAGAGTTGCTGATCATTTCTCAAAGAGGCATTTCCAGTAGCTTCTCAGGAGGAATTAGAGCCTCAGATTCCCTCCCACAATATGGCTGTCCCTGATTGTGCCAGAACGATGTTTTTCTAAGTGCAAATGTGCTTGTGACGATTCTCCTTCCTTTCTTGTTGTGCTCCTGTGGAACCTTATATGAATGTCTTTGATATTAATCTACCAGTAAGTTTTGAATACCTAGCTCTGGTAGCAGGTAATGGGGTTTTAGGCATCACATGAATGGACACCTTTATTTCACTACTTAGGTGTATTTGTTTTAAGGCAATTGAAATATTACGATGTATCTAACGAATGATAATGTGTGTTCTTTACAAATGTTTTGTGATTAATAAATAATGAAAAGATTGATTGAATATGTCCAAACAATTCTCCAAGATGAAATATCAGTTACTAAAATTTGTGAAGCTCTGTTTCATGTGATGGGTTCATTGTATTACAGCTGTACTTGGGGCTTAATTTCTGATGAGAATGAGCTCTAAGCTATAGGAACTCTCTTTATGGGTTGTTTATCCTAAGCATACATTCTTAAAACCCAATACATTTTACCTAAATAAAAAATGAATAAATAAGTATATTAACCTTATTTCTTCTCTTTTTACCTCAACATGTATTCTTTGATCAACATTGACTAAGATTTTGTGAATATGAATGAAGTAGAGAAGATAAATTTGTGAGCGTGCTTCACCCTTCTCTATAATTTTATGAGTACCAGAGGTCCATCTTTTCCTTTTGAGTTTGTGAATTCCTTACCTTTCCACATCTTTTTACTGGTACGTATATGAATCATATTTGACATTTTTCAGGGCACCTCTTTTGAATATTCAGTTATGGTATTAACAATTAAACTTGGTTTACAATGGCAGTTATGCATCATTTAACAATGAGTATATTAATATTTTCTGAGAAACGTATCATTAAGTGATTTCATCATTGTTGAACATTGTAGAGGGTACTTACACAAACTTAGATGGTAATACCTGCTACCCACTCAGGTTATATGGTACAGCTTATGGCTTCTATGCTACAAGCCTGTATAGCATGTTACTATACATAATAATGTAGGCAATTGGTACCACAATGGTAAATATTTGTGTATCTAAATTTATCTAAACATAGAAAAGGTACGAAAAAAGCATAGGGCCTGATGAATTCACTGCAGAATATTACCACTTCATTATTATTTTATTTTATTTATTTATTTTGTAAATACAGTACTTTGTGAGGCTGCAGCAGGCAGATCACTTGAGGTCAGGAGTTCGAGACCAGCTTGGCCAACATGGTGAAACCCCATCTCTACTAAGAATTTAAAAATTAGCCAGGCCTGGTGGCATGCACCTGTAGTTCCAGCTACCGCTACCCGGGAGGCTGAGGCAGGAAAATCACTTGAACCTAGGAGGCAGAGGTTGCAGTGAGGTGAGATTGGGCCACTGCACTCCGACCTGGGCAACAAAGTGGGACTTCTTCATTTCAAAAGAAAACACACACACACACACACACACACACACACACACAATACTAATTCTTCTTAAGCTATTACAAAATATTTAAGTGGAGGAAATCTTCCAAGCTCATTCTATAAAGCCAACATTACCTTGATGTCAAAATCAGACAAAGAAACAAACAAAAAGAAGAAAGAAAGAAAGAAAGAAAGAGAGAAAGAGAAAGAAAGAAAGGAAGAAAGAGAAAAGAAAACTACTATCTCTGATAACTGTAGATGCAAAATCCTAACCCTCAACAAAACACTAGCAATCAATTAGAATGGCTATTATCAAAAAGACAAAGTACTAAAAAATGCTAGCAAGGCTGTAGAGAAAGGGAAACTCTTCTACACTGTTGTGGAGACATAAATTAGTACAGCCACAGCCACTATGAACAACAGAACAGAGGTTTCTTAAAAATTTAAAAATAGAACTACTATGTGATCCAACATTCTCATTACTGAGTATATATTGAAAGGAAATAAAATCAACATGTCAAAGAGATATCTGCACTTCCACATTTACTGCAATACTATTTACATTAGCCAAAATATAGAACCAACCTAAGTTTCCATCAGTAAATGAATGGATTAAAAAAAAAAAAAAGTGGTAGGCTGGGCATGGTGGCTCACACCTATAATCCCAGCACTTTGGGAGGCAGAGGCAGGCAGATCACGTGAGGTCAGAAGTTTGAGACCAGCCTGGCCAACATGGTGAAACCCTGTCTCTACTAAAAATACAAAAAAATTAGCCAGGTGTGGTGGCATGTGCCTGTAATCCCAGCTACTCGGGAGGCTGAGGCAGGAGAATTGCTTGAATCCAGGAGGTGAAGGTTGTAGTGAGCCAAGATCATGCCACTGCACTCTAGCCTGGGTGACAGGGTGAGACTCCATCTCAAACAAACAAGCAAACAAACAAACACAAAACATGGTATATGGTGTATATACACAGTGAAATACCACTCAGCAAACAAACACACACACAAACAAAAATGGTATCCTGTCGTTCGTGACATGCATGGATAAACCTAGAGCAAATTACGTGAAGTGAAATAAGCCAAGCACAGAAGGACAAATACTGCACGATCACACTCACACACGAAATCTGAACATGTTGACCTCACAGAAGCAGACAGGAGAATAGTGGTTACTAGAGCTGGAGAGAATGAGGATATGGAGGATGAGGAGATAGTAGTCAACCAGTAAAAAGTTCTAGATAGAGAGGAAAAATACGTTCTGGTGTCCTGATGCAGAGTAGGGTAACTGTAGTCAACAATAATGTATCGTCAGCTTCAAAACAGCTTGAAAAGAGGAAATTGAATGTTCTAACCACAAAGAAATGGCGATTGTTTGAGGTGATGGGTATGCTAATTACCTTGATTTGTTCATCAGACAGTGTGTATATGTATCAAAATATCCTGCGTTCCATAAATATGTGCCATTATGTTTCCATTGAAAACAAACAAAACAGTAAAATTATGGCATAAATGAGAAAAGTTGTACACCTGTATAAGGGAATTCTGGTGAATGGAGCTTACAGGGTGGGAAGTTGCTCTGGATGGGTCAGTGAGTGAGTGCTGACTGAATGTGAAGGCCTAGGACATGACTGCACACTGCTGCTGACCTTATCAACACTGGACACTTAGGCTACATGAAATTTATTTTTTAAAATATTTCCTCAAAAATAAAGTAATCTTTGCTTACTATAATTTTTTTTAATTTTACACACTTTTAACTTTTTAACTTTTTGCTTATTTTGTAATAAAACTTAGCTTAAAACACAAACACCTTGTATAGCTGCACAAAAATATTTTTCTTTATATCCTGATTCTATATGCTTTCTAATTTAATTTAATTGTTTTTACTTTTTAAACTTTTTTATTAAAACTAAGACACAAAGACACACATGAGCTAAGGCCTATATAGCATCAAGATGATCAGGACGTTGCCAGGTGATAGGAAGTTTTCAATTTCATTGTAGTCTTACAAGTCCATCGTTGTATACGCGGTGAATGGTTGACTAAAATATTGCTGTGTGGTACATGACTGTATATGCATTCACAGATTATTTGTAGAGAGGAAAACTCATTTAATATCTTAATAAAGTATAAATAGAGTTTGGCCTCTAGGCCTTTGTAATTCCATTAACAGAAAATAGAACACTACTTATTCATTTGTGATCTTCACACAACATTTGAATAATGGGGAATCTCCAGGGATTTCAGTTTGGAACATATATCTGTATGTGACAGAGATGAATACCTAGATGCTTTGAGCCCCAGATATAATAAAGAGCAAAATAAAATGCAGCCGGAGCCTGGAAATGCCCACCATTCCACAGTCTCTTAAGTAGAGCTTTCTGTATTGTACAAAGCTCAACTCTGCAGGCAAAGTTCCCCATCACAGTATTCCTCTATGTGAATGGAGATTCAGTTGTAAGTGACAGACAGAAACATAGCTCAAATGGGTATAAGCCTAAAAGATAATTTTTAACTCATGTAATTGAAAACCTTAGTGGTACCTTTGGCTCAGGCATGGCTGGATCTAGATGCTCAAATAATGTCAGTGAGAATTAGTCTCAAACACTTTCTCTGGACTAGAGGCCCTATAAAAACTTTCTGTCATCCTGGCTATGGTGAAACCCGGTCTCTACTAAAAATACAAAAACGTAGCTGGGTGTGGTGGCGGGCACCTGTAGTCCCAGCTACTTGGGAGGCTGAGCAGGAGAACACCATGGACCTGGGAGGTGGAGCTTGCAGTAAGCCGAGATCGCGCCACTGCACTACAGCCTGGGTGACAGAGTGAGACTCCATCTCAAAAACAAACAAACAAACAACAACAACAACACAAACAAAAAAAACTTCGTTTGTTTTAGTTTTGCTCTCCCACAACATACAGCAAGTTTGGCGGCTCCAGGCTTATCTTATTGTTGCAACGAATAATCATTTTGGAAAGAGAAGATCTATTTGAATTGCTGCATGTACTGAGATGGAGCAGGGACCATCAAATGAATGGTCCTTTTGGAACGGCTCCTGATATCTCCGAGTAGACCATTTACTGAATATTTATTCTGTGGTTACTTTACTCAACACATTTACTGAGCACCTAATGTGTATCAGGTAAACTGTTACACAGTTGCACGGCAGGTAGGTTGCTCTTGTATTGCAGTATTTTGTGGGAAGTGCTGGAAGAATCATGGGCATAGTAGGGGCACGGATAGTCCCACAGATGCGCAAAGGGCATCTAAGCCACTCTGAGGAGGTCAGGAAAATAGGAAGGACATGTTGGAGTCACTTAGATAAAGAAACTTTAGAACTTGACCAATCTTTCCTGTTATTTTGTGGTAGTTGTGTTTGCTCTCATCCCTGCAACTACTGGCTTTAATAGCATCTGGGGGGTCTGTAGGGCAGCCTTCATACAGAGAAGGCACAGTTCTGCCTAGAAGGCCTGTTTGTCTACTACCCATGGAAAATAATATTTGGAACCTAAAAATACATTTTTCAAGATACTTCTGTAATATATGCAAATTTATTTTACATTTTATTCATTATTTATTTTCTATTAATGAATCATTTGGTTATTTCCCCTGGCGAGCAGAATTTTCCAGTATTTGAAGATCTGAATAATGTAGAGATAACTAATTATGTTATTTTTTTTCCAGTATGCGTATTTTTGACGCAGAAAGATTCTTACTGAGGGAAAATAAAAACCAAACATATTAAATTGCCATTGTCTGGAAAATGTGATGGGAAACTGCTCTAGATTAATTGGAAAATTAATGATGAGACCAGGAATAAAGTAATAAAACACTGTGATCTCTCTGTTAAGCCAACAGCAAAAGGGGCAAGTTGGCAGAACTGACTTCTTGTATTGGCCATCCACTATTTAGTAGGTGAATTTGGAACTTAAGCCTTTAGTTTCTCTGACCCATCCCTTCATTATAAAAATAAGGACGTCAGGTCGGGCGAGGTGGCTCAAGCCTGTAATCCCAGCACTTTGGGAGGCCGAGACGAGTGGATCACGAGGTCAGGAGATCGAGACCATCCTAGCTAACATGGTGAAACCCCATCTCTACTAAAAAATACAAAAAACTAGCCGGGCGAGGTGGCAGGCACCTGTAGTCCCAGCTACTCGGGAGGCTGAGGCAGGAGAATGGCGTAAACCCGGGAGGCGGAGCTTGCAGTGAGCTGAGATGCAGCCACTGCACTCCAGCCTGGGCGACAGAGCGAGACTCCGTCTCAAAGAGAAAAAAAAAAAAAAAAAGGACGTTTTGGTGCTGACAATAGAGCGATCAATGAATCCACAAAATTAATGTCAAAGTAAGACCAAGCAAAGTGTTTTTTTTGTTTTTTTTTGTTTTTTTTTTGTTTTATTTTTTGACCGAGTCTTGCTCTGTCACCCAGGCTGGAGTGCAGTGGCGCTATCTTGGCTCACTGCAAGCTCCACTTCCCAGGTTCACGCCATCTTCTGCCTCAGCTGCCCAAGTAGCTGGGACTACAGGCGCCCGCCACAGCGCCCGGCTAATTTTTTGTATTTTTAGTAGAGACTGGGTTTCACCGTGTTAGCTAGGATGATCTCAATCTCCTGACCTCATGATCCGCCTGTCTTGGCCTCTCAAAGTGCTGGGATTACAGCTGTGAGTCACCGTGCCCGGCCTTGCATTTCATTAGAATAATTAATTTCTGCGGTTTTTAAAAATCTCTAATCCCAAGACGATACATGATCAATCAACCAGGGAACATACTCGAAGTCCAAAAGCTACAAACAAAAAAATTGTTTTGTACAAATTAGACTAACAATGAGGACTGAAATAAAGGAAAACCAATAATACCAATTCTTAGAGTACTGCATAATTTTTACACTTACATGAGTAATTCCATAGTTTATAAGTTTCCTGGACAAAGTGCTTACATTCAGGCTGAGGCTAAGTGAATTCACACCGTGAGGACCTCATTGACTGTTGTCAGTATCTGTTCTGGTTAGTCACAAACTGGGCTAAGCCGGGGAAGAGGAGGTTGCAGTGAGCCGAGATAGTGCCACTGCACTCCAACCTGACAACCAAATGAAACTCTGTCTCAGAAAAAAAAAAAAAAAAAGGAAAACTGGGAAGGGGACCGCCAAAGTGGATTAAGAATAGCCACAATGGCACGTGAATTTACTAATCCTTCTACATAAAAGACGGGGCCTTAGCGTATTCAATATAAAATATGGCCCTAACCAGATTCAAAGTATTGCAAACATTCTAAATCTCAACAAATAGCTGCTTGGAATCAATGTGCCTTTTTACAATGCTCCCTGCAGGAAGTAGCAGTGCTATTCCCGCTTCCCATGGGCTTTTTGTTTGCATTTCATTTTTCACTTTTCAGAACATTTGTTAACAAAGATGTAATCACATCACAAAAAGCATATTGCCTACTGAGTTGATAAGGTCTTACCAAAATGGAGCAGATTTTTCTCCACTCTGTCTTAGCATTTCTAGAGACTGTAAATCAGAACTTTGAAACTGTATTTACTATTTTTCTGCTTCCAAATTGAACACCACTATGACCTGCTGATCTTTTCCCTCCTTTTTTTTTTTTTTTTTTTAAAGATGGAGTCTAGCTCTGTTGCCCAGGCTGGAGTGCAGCAGCATGATCTTGGCTTACTGCAACCTCTGCCTCCCGGGTTTAAGTGATTCTCCTGCATCAGCCTCCTGAGTAGCTGGGATTACAGATGCACACCAACAAACCCAGTTAACTTTTGTATTTTAGTAGAGACGGGGTTTCGCTGTGTTGGCCAGGCTGGTCTCGAACTCCTGACCTCATTGTCCACCCGCCTTGGCCTCCCGAAGTGCTGGGATGACAAGTGTGTGCCACCACGCCCAACCTTCTCTTCTTCTTATTTAATGTATTTACATTTTGCCTGGGTTATAAGAAGAGACACAGTGGATAAGGCTACCTGTAGCATATCTGAATTCATCCACTCTGGTGACAAACCCTTGGAACTCACTATTGGCTTTTGGGAGGATCCTTGAGTAAAATCAATGTTTACAGTTTTAGAGAACGATTCTATCAACCACATAGGGACTGCTTAACCTTCACCCTCCCACACAGCACACGGAGAACTGTTGTATTACACATGACGGTTGTAATTTAGTGGAAAGAACATTAAATGTGGAGTCCAATCAAACTGTGTTCCAGTTTGACTTTATCTACAAGCTAAATGAACAACCTTGACAGAAGCTACCTAAGTTCTCAGTATTCCAGTTTATCTACTGCAAATGTGCTGTTATCTGGCCAGTTGACTCTCTGCCTTGTCTAACAGAGCACAATCACTGCAAACTGTCCATGGACGGAAACAAATCAAGAAACGAGAAGTTAGTTCCTTGCCTCTTTCCAACAATGTGCTTCTTTTCATCTCATTATTACACTTCATGTAGTCTCAAGGGTGTCACCTCACAGCCACCCCTCACTGTTTACAGAGCAACACCGGTGAACTAATGCATCCAAGCTATCATCACCTCTCACTTGGACCGAGGCAAAAGCCTCATACCTGGCCTCCCTTTGTTCACAGTTGCTCCTAACAGTGCTTCCTCCATGGAGTCCCCACAGTAATCTTTTTAAAATGTTCATGAGATCATGCCATTCTCCTGCTTAAAATCCTCCCAAAGACTTCCCCGCAGACCCTTAGTGTGTAACCCGAAGTCTTTGTTGAGTTCACAAGGCTCCGCAAAGCCTCACCACCACCTACCTTTCTGACCCCGTCTCTTACCATTCTCCTCTTCACCTCCATCTTTCAACCTTGCTGGTCTTCTTTCTGTTTCTCAAGTACACTAAGCTCTTTTTCAACCCACCCTGTGACCTTTGCACATTGTTCTCTTCTATGCATCTTCTCTCTGTTCTCTACTTGGATGACTTCCTGTCACCTTCAGATTTCAGATCACTTCTTCCGAGAGACTGTCTCCAGGTACCCTTTCTGAAGTACTCTTCCTCCAGCATCTGTTACTTTCTTGGCAATGCCCTATTTATTTCCTTCATAGTACGAATCACAATCTTAAGTTACCTTCTAAATTTAGGCTTACCCTTCATTGTCTGTCTCTTCCCATTACAGCATACGCTCCAAGAGACAGGTCATCTGACGCATTCATTGCTCGATCTTTGGTTTCTCGAAGAGTGCTTACACTTAGTAGGCTCTGGAAAAACATTTGGTAATATAGGGCCTTTTGTAATTAACCCCAGGATACCTCTTGTGGATCACCAACCACCTTCCCCTCTATGTTCCATCATCACCAACAAAGTTGATCGCTTGGCTCTGAACATTTGGTTTTTTCTTGAGGAAAATGCCTTTGCATTGCCTCATCTTGCATACACGTCTTTGGAGATATGCTCCATTAGCATCTTCTCGAAAAAACCTCGACATCCTCTCTAAATTGTTATGTGGCCTTTCTCCCTGATTGTATTACCTAAGGCATATCTTTGGTATTTGCCTACCAAGTACATTAGAATGCTTGTGCAGAGTTCTGTCTCGCCTCCACCGTTTTATACTCTGCCATAGGCCAAAGACAAACTTAAAAAAAAAGAAATCTGTGTATTCATAATATCTAGCAACCTGCCTGACCCATAACAGGTGCTAAAAGAAAATGTAAAAAAAAACACATGGGAATGAGGGAATGGGGCCTCATAAGTCAGCTAAAACAAGTAAAAGAATTAAACACATGAAAGTAGCAGGAAAAAGGCAATGAAGTCATCTCTTTGGTCATTTCCCTGAGTGTCTACCTCTCATGAGCATTATTATGTGAGGATCTGTCCTATTCTAGAGATGAGGACCTATGAAAAATATAAGCACATTTGCAATGCTCTGTGCACTCAACATAATTTTTTTCACTTGTAGATCCCCAGTACGTAGAGCACTAGATGAGCTACAGATGAAATAAACAAGGCAAAGTTTATTGTCTAAAATCAAACAACCATGGAAACGGCAAAAACTGAAATTTACACTCAAGGTTTTTTCTATAAGCCATACACATGTATGGCTACATTTTGTTCCCTCTCCCAGCCTGGACAGAAATGATGGTGCATTTAATACACATGCTCTAAGTCGAGGCCTAAGTGCATTAAGCCTTTTACCTTTGTTGGATTGGTGGCCCAAGTTAAATTTGTTTGTTTAATTGTTTCTCATCAACTGTTATTTTAAGTTCCAGGGTACATGTGCAGGATATGCAGTTTTGTTACATAGGTAAATGTGTACCATGTGCTTTGCTGCACCAATCAACCCATCACCTAGGTATTAAGCCCAACATCCATTAGCTGTTCTTCCTTATGTTCTCCCTCCCCCCAGTCCCAACAGGCCCCAGCATGTGTTGTTTTCCTCCCTGTGTCCATGTGTTCTCATCTTGTTTAAATTTTTGACAGAGAAATTAATATTATGGGTTTCTGTCTCCCTGATGAAATTAGAGATGATATAACACAATTTTCAAATGATAAAAATAGAATTGCCTAATAAAAATTAGAACTTTATTTCAGGCTAAATTAAATTAACCAAATCACGGTGAATGCTGGAGGAGCCTTCATGGATTTTCCATTTCAGTAAGTCTTTAAATTGTTTTTCAGGTACCCCAACATCTGAGACACAAGATTTTTTTTCAGAACACTATCAAACCTGAAATTTTAAATAACTAAGTGCCATTTATATGTAGACATATAGTAGTGAATGCCAATTGCTTAAGATATCGTGTGTGTGTGTGTGTGTGTGTGTGTGTTTATTTCCAACACCCTGCCCCAGAGAAAATCCAGCTCCTTCATATAGTCTACAAATGATCAGTTTTTCACTAGAGCCTTCGCCCACGTGTTAGCTAATTCAGGAGGAAGGTGACTAAATTAAGGATAATGTAGCAACCTTTCACTGAGGCAGTCATACCAGGGAACCTATAGGTAATGGTTGTTCTAAAAGTTCTTATCCAAGAAGCCATAGGGGTAGAGGAAGAAGCTCGCTGTGTCCTCACAGAAGCTGTGGGTTGGGGGAGGTCCTCGGGTGCACACAGTACATCCTCTGGATCCTTGGTGGTCCATGCCTGCAATGGCTACACCAGTTGATTCAATGGATTAGTGGATCATTAGAGAATGATTATCTTATTCACTGATCCATTGAAGAAACAGGAATAGACAGTGGATTAGCGGTGCACTGCCTCTGAACATGTTTTGGAAACTGTGTGAGCACCTCCAGGAGTCCGTGGTTCTGACACTGAGTCCAGAAGACTTCATCCTTAGGAACTCCTTATTCTTCACTCCTTGCTTTCAAAAACTTCACAGGGTCATTTGTGTCTCCTGAATGATACATCCAGGACCTGGGAAGACAGGGATGCTGCTACTTGTTCACTGTCCAGCTGCTTCCGACAGATGCAGCCAACAAGGACTTGTGTCATCACCTTGCATCAGCCAGCACGAGACTGTGATGGCTACAAGTAGGGTTCTTCTAGAAACTTGTGGTCCCCCACATGTATGTCAGAGAAAGTATGGCACCGCCCCACTTGTTGCCAAGCTTTCCCATACCTATTTGGATTTTTAAAGCCTTTATCATCTGCTTAGGTTCCTTATCCATGGTGGGTAGGGGGAGAAAAGTAAAGACCCTGGATCCTGATCTACTTCTTTTTCTAAGTCCTTTTTTTCTCCTATTTATAGGAAATTTTTAAAAATCAAAATTTAAAATTATGTACATTAACATTTCTGTTCTAATTGAAAACTTCATCATTATTCGCCCCCTGCCTTTTTTTTTTTTGAGATGGAGTCTCACTATGTTGCCAGGTTGGAGTGCCGTTGTGCAGTCTCGGCTCACTGCAACCTCCGCCTCCTGGGTTCAAGCAACTCTCTGCCTCAGCCTCCCAAGTAGCTGGGATTACAGGCACCTGCCGCTATGCCCAGATAATGTTTGTATTTTTTAGTAGAGACGGGGTTTCACCATGTTGGCCAAGATGGTCTTTATCTCTTGACCTCATGATCCATCTGCCTCAGCCTCCCAAAGTGCGGGGATTACAGGCGTGAGCCACCGCACTCAGCTCATTATTCCATTTTTCTAATTGAAGCTTATCGTCATTCCATTTTTTTCCAATGGAAAATTTATCATTTTTTTCAGTGAAAAAAATATATTTCACCAATAAGGTATCAAATTTCTACATTACTACAATTTAAAAAATACTAATCTATCCAGCAATGTCATTTTAGAGATGAGGCCCAAACAAACTTTGCAAATTTCCTAAAATCTCAATTCTGCTCCTTACAAAAATTCTAAGGGACACTAATATTTCATCCCCTAAATTAAGCCTAGATGGTCATTTGAATAATGAGAATTAGGGATTGGGTAAGCTATAGAAAAATGCAAATTTTAAGAGCACATTGGGTCTCTGAAAATCTCTACCTTATGATTTTGGGTATCTGAGTTTGTATAATTTAAGATGATAACAAGCCCAGGAGCAAAAATGCGTTCCCTTATTCACTCATCGGTTCATTCGACCAGCCACTCACTCACTCTTTCTTAATTCATTCAACAAGAATATGTTAATTATCCACCTACTGTGTTTTGACCACAGTGCCAATAAATGTTTAGGGTTATTGAAGTATACATTTAATAAAACATGGTCTTTTCCAGCAAACAAAACTAGATAAAATATGCAATACATGTTTGCAAGTACTATAACTGAGATATTGAGAGAGTGCTGGGATCACAGAAAACAGAGAGATTAGCTGGGACATCAGAAGAGCGACTATATAGGAGATAGCATTTGAAAGGAACCTGCAAGGAAATTCTTAGTGAATGCTGAAAGCCATAGAACTCGAAGCAAGAGCTAAGGTGTAGGGACACACAAAAATGGAACAGTTTGTATTGAGGTGTCCTTATTTTTTAACTTGGAGTTTCTGATAATACCCAATGTCGGTAACCTTCTTTATATAGCAACCTTACTATTTAAAGCAAATAAATGACATAGCAAGCTGGAAATAAGTAGATAAAAATTAGACAGATGACAGGAGTTCTGGATGTATGTGCTTGTTATGCCAGACTAGTTATGTAAACTTGGGTCAGTTAGCCTCTCTGAAAATAATTTTTTCCCTGAACAAAAGTTTTTAAATTATAAGGGATAGAGCAATAATAGCAATTAAATGATAGCACCTTAAGTTATTCAAGGGCTACTGTAAAAGTGTGTTTGAACTTACTATCACATATTTTTAAACCAATAAATTCTCACAATAACCCTATTATGTAGAGGCTCTTATTTTCTTCATATTCAAAATAATAATCAAAATCAGTGGATCTCAATTTTTTGAGACGTAAGAAAGACTTAGTGGTGGGGCTGGGTGTTGCTAAAAACGCTGTTTCATGAACTGGCACTACTTCTAAGAAATTTTATTTATCAGATCTGTGGTTATCTGGCCTGCCTTCTCCTCAGAACCACCCGGAAGGATTTTCAAATGTCTGAGGCATGGCCTCCACCCAGATAAATTCAAGCAGAATATCTGGACGGTGGTGGTTTCACTTTATGTATCTCCCCAAAGGATGCTCACGTGCAGCTGCGATGGAGAACCCTTGCTTTAAATCTGCTCATCCAGACTCCAGATTGGTTCTGCTGTGCTATGGAAATCCCTGAGTGTGAGGAGCTATAGATGAAAGAGGAAAAGAGAGGATGAGTTGCTGAGGTAAAGGTATGAAGGCTGAGGAATGAATGGGGAAACCCATTCTGAAGACAGGAAATTAGAAAAAGGCTGTGTGATTTGCAGATGAAGGGAATTGAGGAAGTGAGGTTTTAGATTGTTTATGCGAGCAAGTTGAGCCAGTATTGCAAATTAAAGACAGATTTGTTTTTCCACATACCGTGAATGAAATTCAAGATATTGGAACCAAGGCTTAACTATAGAGTTAAACAAAATCTTTGATAAAAAGTAGAAATCCCATCACTTTTAGATAGAGGCAGTGGTGCCTGGAGCGGGAGGGAAAAAGAAAGCTGAGAGTTCTGAGTAATAAAGCAACAGGAGGTAAGCTTGCATTTGGATCTTAATTAACATTTTTATTAAAAATCATGGAAAAAAGATTAAACAGAAATGAAAACAGAGGAAGAGAAACCTGCTATTGATACTTAATCTTAAAGTGCTAAATACACAGATTAGAAGAACAACAACAATGCAAATTTAACTAAAAATCTTAAAATGTCAAAAAAGGCATGCTTATTCATTCCACCAAATAACAAAGAATAAAAGGGCCCCATACCTGTAGAATGAGTGATGGCAAAAATAAAGAAAAGTCCATCATTCCCTTGGGGGAAAAAAATAATATTTTTGTTTTTGTCCACTTCTAAATTGTCTTCATTTTTTCTTGCCTTGAGCTCCTTTGACTCTCAAAATAGAAAGAGCAGATCCACATGTGGGTTTGAAAGTAATATGTAGTCTACATATTTATGTAGATTATGTCTAATGTTTCAAGCAACCTTATAAGATAGGCACTATTAGATCCTTTTTATAGATGAGAAAACTGAAGCTCAGAGATGAAGCTCTAAGATGATACCTGTTCAAGATCATGTGGAACGTGGGAAGATGGAATTCCAGTGTCAGTCAGTTCCAAAGCCTGAACTAGCTCCACTTTAGTCATCCAGTAAGTGTGGACCTCATGTTGGAAACTGGAGTTAGAATTTCAACCCTTCACCCAACCTATGTGTAGCAATAGACTTGCCACA
Source organism: Trachypithecus francoisi (assembly GCF_009764315.1). NCBI lineage: Eukaryota > Metazoa > Chordata > Mammalia > Primates > Cercopithecidae > Trachypithecus > Trachypithecus francoisi. The sequence goes on along the minus strand of NW_022681454.1, from coordinate 10,621,856 downwards.
CTTAACTACCACACTCCCCACTTGTTTGAGATTCAATTATCTCAGGAAGGAAATAAGGCAGACAATAACTAGCTTCCATGATTGCAGAGGTAATTGCATAGGGTCAGGTCCATTAAATAACCTTTGTTCATCATTCTGTTACTAGCAAAGTTGAAAGAACTATACCGAAAACATCCATATATCCATAAACGGAAAATCTGTCATTTGCATGTTACTATACTTGCTTTATGACATGTCTGTCCATCTGTTCATCATTCCGTTCATCAAAGCACATTATTTTTAATGTACTTTCTAGTAACTTGCAGACATTGGTACACTTTACATATCTGAAGTTGGTTTTAAATTCAAAATGAACTTTAAAAATGCAAGGATCATCATTATTAAAACTGTACCTCTTATTATAATAACTTCTTCTGTCACATTGAACAGTTCCCTGTCATAACTGCCTGTTTCTGGCTGTGATAGTATTTGTCTACTCTGCTGTGTTACTGGGCTACACTTCCTAACAGTTGAGGAAAGACAAAAGCTGAAGTTTGTACAGCTCACTTTTTTGGTTTGCCCAGGCGCTATTTCTCGTTGGGAGACATACCTCCTCTGTGGTCTCAGCACCACCTAATTCAGTCTAGTTCATCCCTACTCCAGTTACTTTTTTTGTATCTGATCATTTTCCAAAATATAGCAATGATAATGTGTGCCCCATGTAGGGAATTTACTAGAACATTCCTACAAGGGCAGGGTAGGAAGGAAAAAGCACCAAGCATTTGCCGTGTATAGTGTCAGTTGCTTTACATTTCATTCTACAATATACAGGTAAATATTACATTTCTATATTCTTACATATAATCAAACATGTACATTATATTTCACCTATAATCAAATTGGTTGTAGATTTTTCATCACTTCAAACACAATATGCTTTCTTGCCTTTTCAAAGTGGTTTTTAATTTCTCCTCAATTGACAAGTGTCCACATGACCTCTCATCTCTTCTCTTTGCAACTACTTCACCCTCCTGTAGGATGACCAGTGTCTTGTACATGTTCCACCAATGCCTGCTCCAGACCAGTGACAGTGTAATTCTATATGGAGAATTACACGGTACCTATGCCAGACCACTGACAAACAAGACTTATTGATTGTTTGTTTATGTGTTGTAATACATATGTAATTATATACATTTATATAGTATAAGTACATTATATACATACATATATAGTATATATGTGATTTATAGTATAGTTTTTATATATAGTATAATACTATGTATATATTATAAACAGATATACAATATATAAAGTACTATATATAGTATTTATTACTTATACAATATATGCATAGTATTATACTATATAAAATTATTTATATATAAATAAGTTTATATATAATTTTTTATAATTTGTATAAGTATATACACTATATTCATAGTATTATACTTATTGTATAAATACAATAGTATTTACTATTGTATGATAGTATTATACTATTGTATAAGTACAATATATACATAGTATTACACTTATTGTATAAGTATAATAGTATTATACCATGTTATTATACTATTGTATAAGTACAATATATACATAGTATTATACCATGTTATTATACTATTGTATAAGTACAATATACAATATATACATATTGTACTTATTGTATAAGTACAATGATATACAATAATACTAGTGTATTGTACTTATACTATATATATTATATTATATATACATTTATATAATGTATAATATAATGCATATATTGTATTTGTATCATATGTATTTATATATTGTATTTATATCATAAAACATTAATATCAGAATATGTATATATATCTATATTTCAATATGTATGTATATATCTAAATTTCATATGTATGAAGAATACATGCATAACTATGAAATATCGATAAATACTTCTATTTACCTTTCATTCATAAATAAATATAATTCTATTTCATCAGTGAATCCAGAGGTTATTTTTATTTCAGTGAAATGTTTCAAAAAAAGAAAAAAGAAAGACTCGCCAAATCTTAATGACAGCAGAATAGAATAGATCAATGCCTCTAGGTTAATTGAGAAAATTGAAGCTACTTGCATCAGAAAGGTGAGGGAGCCAGTGATTCTTAAGGAGGCACTGGTGTGATGTGAGCTCTTACTACAGTTACTGAGAAAAGGTAATCGTTGCCACTGTCATCCACACACCACATAATCTTATCATCTGCCTAAGGAAAAGAAAGTAAATATCACCTCCAAACATGCATATTTTAGCCTCCGTGGAGGTGCTAAAGAATGAAGTGAACAGTCACGAATTCGAGAGAAGTGCTCTGATTCACACATTGACATCTGGCTTGGCTCCATGCAGTCTTCACAAAATGTGCAGCAAACTCCCCAGAAGCTTTCTGAGTGTTGGCAGTGGCACCGGGAATGAAGCACGAAGCAAAATATTAACATCTCGCACAGCAAGTAGGTCACACCCTGTGAATTTCAGGAACAAAGTGCCTCTATTTCCCCAGAGTGTACGCAGATGACATGGCCTCCTGCTCAGCTCATTACCAATGCTCTGATGACCTCTCCCGGAAGAATGTATTGACTTGTGTTGGCATTGAAAAGATGCTCAAAAGATCAAAACAACAAAATCATGTGAAAACAGCCTCTGCAGACATGAAACACTTTTGTTCAATGATGCCTGAACCGGGGGCGGCTCAAAGAGGTGTTTCCCACGGAGAATTCTAAGTCAATGTCGCCTTTTGCTGTGAGTGCCACGGCATCGGAGACAGATAAGAAGTTGGCGAAACATATGCCAGATCTCAGGGATGGTTATATCTCTCCAAAGGAAGATTGGAGCTGTGAAAAACTCAGAGACTTCCTCTCCAGGATCTTAGGATGGTCTCAGTGAGAGTTACATTTTTCTGCTATCCAAGTCATAGGTACCTTCTCTAATGAGAAAATTCACAAACGATATAAAATTACTTGGCCTCCTTTGAAATCATCAACCCCCAGGACAAATTTGTTTTCTTTCCCTGTGGTGGTTAACCAATTAGAAATTTAGCACCAGAAGGGGTACTTGTTACAAATGCAGAATCCTAGACTTTTTTTATTTATTTTATTTTATTTTTTAATACGTGACCTGTGTCTTTTGGTTTGCATGCATTATTTCTCAATGCTATTCTAGACCCAGGCAAGTTAAATACTATTGTCCCCCTTTCACAGGCTATAAGGCTGAGGCTTGACAAGGTAAATCATCTTGTTTCAGGTCACAACATGTTAAGGGGCTGCATGGCAGATGTAGCATTAAAAACCAGAGCTGTCAAATGCTAAAGCTTGGACTTTTTTCTGTTTCATGCATTTGGTGGCAAAGAAATATTAATCATGATTTTTTATGTTCTAAAAACATGAATTACATGTTTACAGCAGTTTTCTCAAACTTTAACATGGGGAATCTTATTAAATGCAGACTCTGATTCACCAAGTCTGGGGTGGGGTCTGGAATGCTGCATTTGTAGCAAGTAAGTGTTGGCAGTGGCACCGGGAACAAAGCACGAAGCAAAATATTAACATTTCACACAAAAAGCAGGTCACATCATGTTGAGTTTCAGGAACAAAGTGCCTCTATTTCCCCAGAGTTTACGCAGATGACATGGCCTCCTGCTCAGTTCATTACCAATGCTCTAGTAACACTAGATGTTACTAGATGAACACTAGATGTTCACCACTAGATGTGGTGACCAGATTGGAGCATGAAGGTTTGGAGCATGTAATCTCAACAAGTAAGACTCTAAGCCCTTGTAGATACAGTGCCCGAGAGTATTTGCACTAAATAACGAAAGTGGCGGGTTCTGCTGAGAATCAGTGTGTGCTTTTTGTTTGTTTGTTTGTTTTTTGGTCATCACTAATGATCGTGTCTAAATTCATTTTCACAGAAGGCACATTAATTCCACTTTATTCAACCCATCAACAGAGATTCAGTGGCTATCTATAAAAATGTTCATAGCTAACATTTGTCAGGTGCTTTACACTTTAAATGTCTTTTTACAGGTGATCTTATTCAATTCTCACGAAAAGGAAACAAAACTAAGTATGCATTGTCAGTGATTTGATTTTAATGTGATAATTTTAAGATTTGGAGAAATTAAGTAACATATAACTGACATGTGACACCGATTGTATTAGAATATACATTTTTCTTACTCCCAATATTATACCAAAGTGTAATTTGTGAGACGTCGATGGAAGGTGTATTCATTTGCTGGGGCTGTCACAAAGTACAGCACACTTGGCGGCTTCGATAAAATGTATAGCCTCACAATTCTAAAGGCTGGACATCCAAGATCGAGGTGTTGGTAGGGTTGACTTCTTCTGAGGCTGTGAAGGAGAAATTGTTCCATCCCTCTCTCTTAGCTACTGCTTGCTGGTGGTTTCCTGGCAATCTTTGTTTTTTGGCTTGCAGATTCATCGCCCCAGTCTCTGCCTTCATGTTCACATGGCACCTGTAGGTGTCAGATATGGTTTGGCTGTGTCCTCACCCACATCTCATCTCGCATTGTAGCTTCCATAATTCCCACATGTTGTGGGAAGGACCCAGTGGGAAATAATTGAATCTTGGGGATGGTTTCCTCCATACTCTTCTCATGGTAGTGAATAAGTCTCACAAGATCTTATGATTGTATAAGGGCTTTCCCCTTTCGCTTGGCTCTCATGTAAGATGTCCCTTTGTTCTTCCTTCTTCTTCTGCCATGATTATGAGGCCTCCACAGCCATGTGGAACTGCGAGCCAATTAAGCTGCTTTCCTTTGTAAATTATCCAGTCTTAGGTATGTCTTTATTAGCAGCATGAGAACAGACTAATACAGTGTCTGTGTCCACATTTTCCTTTTTTATGTAAGAACTCCAGTCATGTTGGATTGGGCTCACCCTACTGCAGCACGATCTCATCTTAACTCATTACATCTGCAACAAACTTATTTCCAAATAAAATAAGATCGTATAAGGTGCTGAGAGTTAGGACTCCAAATAAGAATTTTGGGGGTAATACAGTCATACCATAATTTATAACACAATTCATAACATAATACGTGTTGCCTCGCCCTGTCTCAGAATTGCTTATGATTGACTTGAGCCAACAATGGGGCACAGAGGAAAATCATGACCCATAAAGGGCAGACAGGACCCTTTCCCAGTGAGTCTTGAAGAGTTCTGAGAAGGAGAGAGCTAGTGTTCCCCTGGGAAGGGCAGGGCAGCTTTGATGAATGAGTTGGCAACCCAGGTTACCCCTGGGTATGAGTAAAATTTAGAAAGGAAACTGAAGAGTATCGCAGCTGACAAGAAAGTGTTTTGCCAAAGAGAAGAAAAGCAACCCTCCAACCTGTTATAGACTTTTTTTCCAAACCCCAAAACAGGAAATTAAAATTAGAATCAAATAACACTGATTTTATATTTATTTCTGGAGGCAAAAATAAAACAACTTTGAAGTCTAGCCTTAGTTTGTAAAATGAAAATACTAACTCCGATATTGTAGGAGTTGTCTTTAATTTTTTTTTTTTTACAAAAAAACGCAAAAACAATACATGTCAAAGCGTGTATCTAACATCTAAATACACATCTGGGGTATGTTGCTAAAAATAAAAAAAAATAGATGTGAAGCAAGAATGAATAGTTAGTATTACTGCATTCTAGAATCTAGGTGACTTGATTTTTACACTTGGAAATTATAGCTAGTTTTTTGTTAGATTAAAACAAACCCACTTTTTGTTTACAGGCTTGTGGATTTCAGAGGTCACGTCATCACATTAATTGACAGAAGATTTTGAGACTCCGGCAAGGGATTGTATTTGAACTCCTCTAGACAGTCTCAGAATTTGCAGTTCTGTGTGTGAAAATAACTCTTTCCCAGTGAGGAGAATGACATCTTTGGGGAGTTGTCTTTGAAAGGATGTAGTCACCAAAATTCACAAAGACAGAAATATTCACACCCTGAACAGGGACTATCTCATAAGATAAATAGCCATGTCCTGGTTCAGGCAGCAACGCATTTTGACAAGGTCAAAGACTCTCTCCTTATTCCTGAGGCCCCTGTTCCCTGGGACCCCTGAGGTTCCCTGTCTGAGTGGAAGAGCTTAGGGACCGGTGGAGAGAGATAACTCATTAATTCTGTCAGTAGCAAGTCTTCACCTTTTAGCTTTCATAGACTGTCTTAAGTAAAAGATGAGCTGTTCTCTATGTTCTTATTCCACTCACAGAGTGATTTAAAAACAGGCTTTTCTATTTTCAACTCATCCATCCGCTTCATCTGATATTCACAGACCCCATAAATCTACATTTTCCCCATTTCTTCCAATGTCTAATCAATGTCTCCCCTGCAAACAGCCTCACCTATAATCAAATTGGTTATACATTTCTCATCACATCAAACACAAAATGTTTGCTTGCCTTTTCAAGGTTGCTTTTAATTTACCCTTCATTAACAGCTGTCCATGTGACCTCTCACCCCTTCCTTTTGCATCTACCTCACCTTACTCTAGAACAGCCAGTGTCTTGCACCTGTTCCACCAGTACACACACCAGGCCACTGACAGGCATTACTGAAGAGTCACAGCACAACATCCTATCCTGCTAAGCTTGGATGGGTATTGACAGAAGTCTTTCTTCTCCTTCTCCTTCTCCTCCTTCTTCTCCTCCTTCTCCTCCTTCTTCTCCTCCTCCTCCCCCCTCCTCCCCTTCCCCCTTCTCCCCCTTCTCCCCCTCCTCTCCTTTCTCCCCTCCTCCTCCCCTCCTTCTCCCCCTCCTCCCCCTCCTCCCCATCCTTCTCCCCTCCCACCTCCTCCCCCTCCTCCCCCTCCTCACCCCCTCCTCACCCCCTCCCTCCTCCTCCTTCTCCCCCTCCTCCTCCCCCTTCTCCCACTCCTCCCCCCTCCTCACCCCTCCTCACCCCCTCCCTCCTCCTCCCCCTTCTCCCCCTCCTCCTTCTCCTCCTTCTTCTCCTCCTCCTCCCCCCTCCTCACCCCCTCCTCCCCCTCCTCACCCCTCCTCACCCCCACCCTCCTCCTCCCCTCCTCACCCCCACCCTCCTCCTCCCCCTTCTCCCCCCTCACCCCCCCCTCCTCCTCCCCCTTCTCCCCCTCCTCTTCTTTCCTCCTCCTCCTCCTCCTCCTCCTCCCTCCTCCTCCCTCCTCCCTCCTCCTCCCTCCTCCTCCCTCCTCCTCCCTCCTCCCTCCTCCCTCCTCTTCCCTCCTCCCCTCCCTCCTCCCCTCCCTCCTCCTCCCCTCCCTCCTCCTCCTCCCCCCTCCTCCCCTCCCTCTTCTTCCTCCTCCCCCTCCTCCCCTCCTCTTCCTCCTCCTCCTCCTCTTTTTTTTGAGATGGAATCTTGCTCTGTCACCCAGGCTGCAGTGCAGTGACTGGATCTTAGCTCACTGCAAGCTCTGCCTCCCGGGTTTACACCATTCTCCTGCCTCAGCCTCTCGAGTAGGTGGGACTATAGGCGCCCGCCACCACGCCCGGCTAATTTTTTTTTTTATTTTTAGTAGAGATGGGGTTTCACCATGTTAGCCAGGAAGGTCTCGATCTCCTGACCTCGTGATCCGCCCGTCTCGGCCTCCCGAAGTGCTGGGATTACAGGCTTGAGCCACCACGCCCGGCCCCTTCTTCCTCTTTAATACAATTGTCCAGGCAAAGATTCTGATGGGCAGAAAGATACAAGTGAAAGAATGGCAAGGATGGAAGTGAGAATGATGAACATGAATATTATTTGTAGAACATTGAGGGATATATCATGGGTAAAGGGAGCACAGATTTCAGGTTCATGAGAGACCTGATGTGAGTCTAATTGAATGACAGGAATTTGACACTCAAATCGAAGGCAGTATTCAGGAGCATTTTAAACTATTTTTGGTGTACAAGATGGTGTACCAAGAGTTTCCTATGTGTTTTCTCACTGATGCCACTCCACAACTTGATAGACTATTGTCACTCCCATTTTGCAGAGGAGGAGCCTGCATCCCACATAATGTATTCACCTTGCTCAATTCACAAGAGCTGAAAGAAATGCAGTGTTCTTCCTACACCTAGGAAGGTGGAGATAGTAAACAGTTAAGTTTTCCTGGTTTCTTATAAGAAACTTGTTAGCTCTCTTGCTAACGTTTTTAGACCTTCATTTTGCTCATGTTCTCCTAAAATGTTTTTAAACAATTTTTAGCTCTTTATAAAACGAATTATGTACTTGAGAGAAGGGAGAAAAATGTGATAGTTGATGATGAAATTAAATCAATGCAAACCTGAAATTTTCCAAACTAGAGAAATTATTTTACTGCTGGTCAAGTCTCTGGGTGAAAAATACACCATTTGTATAGGATAGAATCTTCTTGATCGTTTATAGGCAAGTCTACCCAAATCATGGGTGATTTATCATCCACTACTTAATTAAAGTTCCTTCCAGTAGGCTTTGATAATTGCAGGCATTCATTATTTTCCTCAACATAGCCAAGAAGTTTGACAGAAAATTTTATCACATGCATTTTAGTTATCTTCTTGAGCATCAATTTCTATGAGAAGACTCAAAACTTCAAGGAAGATACAGGAGCCACCATCGAGCTCAGTGAGAAAGACACGGCCCAGAGTCTACAGATGTCATTCATTCACTAAACACATATTTATTGTTTGCCTGTGTGTGTCAGGCATTATTCTGCAATCCTGGAATACAAGAGTGAACCTTGGTCTTATAGCATGATATTCCAGGAAGGTAAGACATAGTAAGACATTAATATTATAAATACATAAAAGTACACAATAAAATATTTGGAAGAAAAAATAGATGAAGACAAAGGGGATAATGAATGCTGGGATGAAGGGATCTTTGCAATTTTAAATAGGGAATTCTGGGTAGGCCTCATTGAGAAGATGTTATCTGAGCAATGTCTGGAAGCTCATTTGAGTTAACTATGTTTGGAGAAAGCATTATCAAAGTTCCTCTTAAAGGCCAAATTGGACTGGCTTGAATCGAAGAGGAATACATCTGGGTTTAGGGTTAGTTTACAAGCAGAACCCAGTTAATGTGTAGTAAGCAGACTGGGCAGAGAGAGCTAGTAATACATAGAAGTATAAATAAGCTCAAGTAAATGGTGAACAATGAATTTCAGTCAAGAAGAAAGTCAGAGATACTTGGTGCTTCTTGAAAAGCAGTACCAAGTATCAGACGTAAAGGGCAACCTACTTTTATTAGGCTGTTAGGATTGCCCTAGCAAAGTACCACAGACTGTGTGGCTTGAAAAGTAGAATTTATTTTCTCACAGTTATGAAGTCTAAGATCAAAGTGTTGGAAGGTTGAGTTTCTTCTGAGACCTCTCTCTCCTGCTTGCTGATGGCTGCTTCTCGCTGTGTGATCACTTACTCTTTCCTCTGTGTGCATACACCTCTAGTATCTCTCTGTGTATCTAAATTTCTTCTTCTATTAAGAACATTAGTCCTGTTGAATTAGGGTTTCCTAGTCTCTCCAATGGTCCCATTTTAACTTAATAACCTCTGTAAAGGCTCTATTTCCAAATACGGCCACATTCTGAGTTACTGGGTATTAGGGATTTGGCATATGAATTTTGAGGAAATACAATTCAATCTATACCACTGGTTTCAATGCAAACAAGTGAGCTGAGATCAGAAGCCAAAATTATTAGAAGGAGGTCATGAATCAGAATTCATAATGAGAGTTCAAGGAGGTAGTTGTAAGCCTAAAATTTCTGGGCTGAAAAAAGTGAATTGATGAGGATAGTTGGTGGCAAATTAACCCACAATGCCCTAGAGAGCTGCTTTTTATTTGTCTACAGTAACAATGTGGGAAGAACAAGTTGATGGTTGACTAGTGACATCTTCAAGGGGAACCAAGAATGAATGAATATATCCAATAAAACAATATGCTGAACAAATGACAAAGTTAGCTATGAGGCTAAAAGTATGACTAGGTTTGCCCAGGAGGCATTTTGTATGATCCATTTTTCTTTTTTAAAGGCATTTGGTGCTCTGAAATGGAGTTGGATTCCAAAGAAATAACAAAAAAGAGGAAAAGGGGAAGGGAAGGAAAGAGAGAGAGAAAGAAGGAGGTGGAAAAGAATAAAACAAGGAAGAGGAGGAGGAGGAAAAAGAAGAAGGAAGAAGGAGAAAACGGAGAGGGGATAATAAAGGAGGAAGAGGAAAAAGCAGAGAAGGAGAGGCTTCAATAAGAGGACCACACAAAGGCAGGGAGTTGAATTACACGCAGAGTTGAGGTATAGGGTTTGCTGAAGGATGGCTGAGAGATAGAAACTTACAGAAATAAATCAGAGAAGATAAAAACGAATGAAAAAACATTCCATGCTCATGAATAGGGAGAATCAATATCATGAAAATGGCTATACTGCCAAAAGTAATTTATAGATTCAATGCTATTCCCATCAAGCTACCATTGATTTTCATCACAGAATTAGAAAAGAAAAAAAAAAAAAAAAAAAACTCCTGTAAATTTACATAGAACCACAAAAGAGCTCATATAGCCAAGACAATCCTAAGCAAAAATAACAAAGCTGAAGCCATCATGCTACCTGACTTCAAACTATACTATAAAGTGACAGTAACCAGAACAGCATGGTACTGATACCAAAACAGATATATAGACCAGCAGAAGAGAAGAGAGGCCTCAGAAAAAAATCCACACATCTACAACCATCTGATCTTTGACAAAGCTGACAAAAACAAGCAATGTGGAAATAAATCCCTATTTAATAAATGGTCTTGGGAAAACTGGCTAGCCATATGCAGAAAACTGAAACCAGACACCTTCCTTACACCTTATACAAAAATTAACTCAAGATGGATTAAAGATTTAAATCTAAGACCTAAAACATAAAAATCATAGAAGATGTAATCCCAGCACTTTGGGAGGCCAAGGCAGGTGGATCACCTGAGGTTGGGAGTTTGAGACAAGCCTGACCAACATGAAGAAACCCCTTCTCTACTAAAAATACAAAAATTAGCCAGGCATGGTGGCACAGGCCTGTAATCCCAGCTACTTGGGAGGCTGAGACAGGAGAATCTCTTGAACCCAGGAGGCGGAGGTTGCGGTGAACCGAGATCACGCCTTTGCACTCCAGCCTGGGCAATAAGAGTGAAATTCCGTCTCAAAAAAAAAAAAAAAAAAACATAGAAGAAAACGTAGGCAATACCATTCAGCAAATAGGCATGGGCAAAGACTTCATGACTAAAACACCAAAAGCTGTTGCAACCAAAGCCAAAATGGACAAATGGGTTCTAATTAAACTAAAGAGCTTCTGCACAGCAAAAGAAATTACCATCAGAGTGAACAGGCAACCTACAGAATGGGAGAAAATTTTTGCCATCTAGCCATCTGACAAGCGGCTAAATTAATCCAGAATCTACAAGGAACTTAAACAAATTTACAAGAAAAAAAAATCATCAAAAAGTAGGCAAAGGATATAAACAGACACTTTTCAAAAGAAAACATGTATGCAGCCAACAAACATATGAAAAAAAAATAGCTCATCATCACTTGTCATTAGAGAAATGCAAATCAAAACCACAATGAGAAACCATCTCATGCCAGTTAGAATGGCAATCATGAAAAAGTCAGGAACAACAGATGCTGGAGAAGATATGGAGAAATAGGAACATTTTTACACTGTTAGTGGAAGTATAAATTAGTTCAACCATTGTGGAAGACAGCATGGCGATTCCTCAAGGATCTAGAACCAGAAATACTATTTGACCCAGCAATCCCATTACTGGGTATATACCCAAAGGATTATAAATTATTCTACTCTAAAGACACATGCACATGTATGTTTATTGCAGTACTATTCACAATAGCAAAGACACAGAACCAATTCAAATGCCCATCACAGATAGACTGGCTAGAGAAAATGTGGCACATATACACCATAGAATACTATGCAGCCATAAAAAAGAATGAGTTCATGTCCTTTGCAGGTACATGGATGAAGTTGGACGCCATTATTCTCAGCAAACTAACACAGCAACAGCAAACCAAACACAACATGTTCTCACTCGTAAGTAGGAGTTGAGCAATGAGAACATATAGGCACATGGAGCAGAACATCACACACTGGGGCCTGTTGGAGGGTGGGGGGCAAGGGAGGGATAGCATTAGTTTAAATACCTAATGTAGATGACAGGTTGATGGGTGTGGCAAACCACCATGGCACATGTATACCTATGTAACAAACCCTCACGTTCTGGACATGTATCCCAACATTTAAAGTATAATTTGAAAGCACACACACACTAATTGGTAAATAAATAAACATTATTTATGTGAAATAGATATTACTAGTAAAACACAAGTTCTCATTTTATTCATTGGGGTTCAACTTGCTTCTCATTAAAAAGAAGGAAGTTCTGCTGTTGTGCTTAAATGTCATTAGCAAAACCTCCTACTTTTAGTACTTAAAAAAAAATGGAAAACTGTAAGAGATGAAGGGACTTCCAAGATGTCACAAACAATATATTTTAATTTTGTTCCCAGAGGAAGTGGTTTTTGTTTCTTTTTGTTTTTCTGTAGTTTGTTTTGGGGGAAAAAAGTATTTGCTTATTTATACTTCATGGAAAAGCATCATTAGCATTTTGTATTTTTTGGTAGGCTTTTCTTCTTCCCTGGGAATTATTTTACATCTGAAAGGGCATTATTCCTCAATGAACAAAGAGAAAGATTTCAGAAAACCTTTTTTGTACAGCTCTCCCCTCACCCCTATTTTCTTTTCCCAACCCACATATACATAGAGTCTGTGATTAGAGGCCAAGGAACAACCACAGACATTGAGGGCATTTGATTTCTAGTCTGAAAGTCACATGCTTTCCAGTAATGATAGCCCTTCCTGCAGGGAGTGGCTGCAAAAGATGGTCACTGTCATAGATTCCAAAAATGAACATGGGAACTTATATTAAAGAACACTCTTCAAATGGATGTAATTGAACATGTAAATTGGATTTACACACTCAGGTTTTGGGAACGGTGACTGTAAACACAACATAAGACTCGTATTCACAAAATTATAGAGGACTATACATACAAATCAGCTCTCATTGAATCTTTGAAAATGAGATTGCATTTCTTCAGGATTTACCACACACTCCATGCTGGATAACTGCAGCAAATCGTTGTCACCGAGCATAGCTGAAAAAATATGAAATGCCCACATGGCTATTTCTTTTCCCTGGAGGTGAGGGGTTTGCAGGTGAAGTTTTTACAGAATGTTTAAAATGTAATGCAAAGGAGATCCCTAATTTTTTTCTTTTTCCCATTGGTGTTGTAGTCTGCATAAATCACACCCTTTGGCATTTACATGGATACAACAAGAACATACCATGCAGCACAAATAGGCTCATTTCCATAAAACGGCCTTTTAAAATTAGAAAATGTATAATTCATTTGGGGTGGTTATTACCGCTTTTGGGATGGATTTAGACTTGTATTTAAATGCAAATAGCTGTATTTTTTTTCTTCCATTTACACATAGGAAGCCACAAAATTTAGGAACTCGAAGATACAACCTTATTCTTAACTATGACTTCCAGATTACAGTATCAGTAACAAAAGAGATTTGCTTGGTCCAGTAAAGTTTGCAGCTGACTTTCCCGTCTTAAATTTGGTCTTCTTCACTTCCATAAGAGAGAGTACCCATTGTGCACATGAGGAAAGTGAGGCCCAGACAAGTTAGGTGACATCTCCGGATTGCACACTGAGGATCTGGCAGAGCTATAACTTCTATCCTGATCATGGGGCAAATGGACAAACATAAACAGCTAGAGAGAGTCAAGAATGGGAACAAGGTAGCCAGAAAATGGGTGAAAGGGAGAGAGAACAGAGAAGCAAGAAAAGTTTTAGAAGGCAGAAAATATCTAAACAAGGAGGGCCCAGAAAACTATTGAATAAGAATGCAGCACTTTGCCTGCCACCTCTGACCCTCTGAGCTGTGCTCCAGCTCCCTGGTATTTATAGATGGAAAGGCTAGAGAACCTTTATGATGAGTCACTGACCCTAAAACCTGGTACCTCCTATTCAACTGTGCTGCTTATGTGTCCTTTATTTGAGCAGGCTGTTTATCCTGTGGTCACCTAGGCAGGGGGACATATCTCTATGCCCTATTCTGAAACATGTGGCTCATGTTTTAGTCATTAATGCTGTAGTTCCACAAAAAAGCCTTGTTTCTGATTTCTGGATTTTTTGCATATCCTAAGAAGTTCTCACTCTATCTTTGTCCCTACTCCTCAATACCCTCATTCTTCCTTCATCTGGCCAATTCCTACTCATTTTCCAAGACTACACTAATGCTGGAGTCCTCTAAGAAAACTCCTGAAATTTACTTCCATCATCAACCAGTCTAGACCACTTCCGCTTTCTCAGCCCTTATAGGTCAGTGGGAGCCCGAAGACTCTACAGTTGAAATGTCCACTTCTCAGCAGCCTTCCCCACTGGGCTGAGGACCTCAAAAGCAAGGGTCCATTCTTCTGTGTCTGCATTTCTCCAACCATTGCTACAGAAAGTGAGATAGAGAAAGAATTCTATACATATTTATGGAATCCTAGTTCTGCTGATACTATCTGTGTGACATTGGACAATTACTTAACTTCTCTGAACCTCCATATACTCATCCGATAAATGGACCTACAGTAGGGATAGCGTGAGTCCTACATCCACTTGTAAAGGTAACATGCATGGGACATGAACAGGTCTCAACAAATGACAGCTATTATGATTACTATTGCTAACTTGAAGTTGATAAATAGATATTTTAATACTAGAGACCGTCCTTCAGACTTTGTCATTCAGGCCTTTAGATATCAGTCCAGCCATCAACTAAATTCTTTTCTATACAAAATATCCCCAGAACTCTAGTCCCAACTGTGCTACTATTATCAAGCCTGTTTTACAGAACAGAATCATCTGGTCACCCAGGGCCTTTTATTTCCCCAGCCTCAAGAAGTCTATTCAAATGTTAACATTTATTCTATGATAAACCAGCTTCACTGGGGTATCTGTGAAACCACCTTTGCAAAAATTATAACAGTGAGAAAACTATGACAGTGAAAAGGACCTTACTTAACCAACTTCATCTTGTCTTTAACCCCAAAACTGCCCTTGATCATTCCTGGGCGTGGGTCAAGCTAACTTTCAGAGAAATTTAGTTTACAGGTTAAATGATAATAGCCCTTCCTAAAACTAAACTGCCTTTGTAAAACTGAAGAAAAGCCATCAGATTAGTAGGATGAGAGGGGCCTGAATTCTGCTAAAACCTAGGCTTAGTTAAACAATAACTAACTGTTGTTCCAGAGATCACAAAACTTGCAACTTCCCCACATGCTCCTGTAAATAACATCACTATTGTAGAACCTAAGATTGGCCCTTTGAAATGTCTTTTCAAGTATTTGCATTTCTGATGACCAGATAGCCCCACCCAAAGCAACAACTCCTCTGTGGCCCCCACCCAGCTGATTCAGGGCAGGAGGACCATTTTCTACACCTCTATGATTGCACCCCCACCAATCAGCAGTACCAATTCCCTACCCACCTATCCATGAAACTATCCTTGAAAAACTCTAGCCTCTGAAATTTTGGGAAGGCTGATTTGACTAATAATAAAACTCCAGTCTCCTGTGTAGCTGGCTCTATACATATTAAACTCTTTCTCTATTGTAGTTCCCTGTCTTGATAAATTGGCTCTATGTGGGGACTGGGCAAAGTAAATCCATTAGACATTTACATCTGTTTGTCAGCAATGGCTTGAATGATCACTATTCCCCCAGAGACTGAATTAAATCTGCTAAGTTATCCTTTTCTCTGTTCCTCATTTTCTTTTTGGCCATATGAGGAGGTTGGACAAAACAGATTCCAACTTTCCTTTCAATTCTAACTGCTGATTCTCAAGACAAAAAGGGTTTCATCAGGGACTTAATTTAAAAAAATACTTGATGTAGCAGTGGCACCTGAAAAGCCACCTGGTGCAAGAATCAGGACTGAGAGGAAGCACCTGTTTGAAATTGAACGTAACACTATTCTTTTCTGAATCTTCTATCCTCATCTGAGAAATACGTGGCAGGTGGCTGCATGGCTCTAATGTGGGTCTACAACTGTTCCCTGAGGGCACATAGAAGAAGTGTGTGGAGGCATGTTTATTGTCATACTCACACAGTGAGTGAGGCTGGGATGCTAAGATATTCACAATGAGGAAAACGTTTCTGCATACTGAAGGACTGTCCTATTGAAATAGAATTGTCACCATTGAGGTCACCTTTGAATCGTTTCAAGGATACCTATAGGATATTCCAACTTCAGCATTTTGTAAAAGGCTAATTGAAATAATAGGTGCTCAATACATTTGTGTTTAGAAGAGTTTTTCAGTTTTGCAGTGCTGTGACTTTTATAATATTGCATAACTCTAATTATCCTTGAAATTCTGTTCTTGACCTATATTAAAAAGTAGCAACATTTTTCTCCTTTTAAGCACTTGGTTTCCCGAAAATGCTCTGCACACTCATTTCCTATAACCTTTCCTTCGTGAGCCTACATCATAGCCTCACCACATCTCAAAGTTCCAGCTGTCAGAATTGGGGGAAATGCAATGGCTAGGGGCTGATTTGTGAATTTTAGTCTATAATTAAGCTGTTTACATCTTCAATTCTAGGAAGAAAAACTGAAGATGGATCATCTCGGGCTCTGGCATCGCTCATTCTCCTATTTATAAAATTATCTTTAAAAACACATATATTTTCCAAGTTCCTTCTTTGTGTCAAACACTGAAGTAGAAGTTTTCCAAACATTATTATTAAGACAACACTTCACTTGCAGATTATTTTCCCATTTTCAAAATGAGGAAAGTATGTTTTAGTGAGATTTGTACATTTGCCTAAGATACACAGATACTAGTGATGGATCTAAGTTTAAACATACATCTGTTCAAATCTGTTTCAGAGAAAATGATATTATTACATTCTGTCTTCAATTAGATTTACAATAAGTTTGGTGAGCAACTTATTATTTCAATCAAGAGAAAGCTGTGAAATTTTTTCCTATTTATTCTACAGGGATATTAAGAGCATGTAGTTTTTTTTTCAATGATGATGTCTATTTGATACTGCTACATACTTTTCAAAGACAATTTTAAACTAAAATATTTTAAAATGTATTTCCCCACAAAATTCCCACTAAGTTCCAAGTGGTCTGTATGACTCACAGTCCCCAAGCCCCAGTTCATAGAACTGAGAACTGAAAGAGGGTCAGAGAAGTGGTGAAGCCTGGAGGAATTGTCAGAAGAGAAGATCATGCTTGCTGGCGAGTTCAGAAGAGCTCCCACAGCATCCAGAATGAATGAGTTGTGAATTCTTGGGTGCATTTTCTGCCTCCTGAAGTGCTGATTGATTTGGTTTGGTTCTGTGTCCCCACCCAAATCTCATGTCAAATTGTAATTCTCAGTATTGAAGGTGGGGCCTGGTGGAAGATACTTGGATCATGGGGATGATCTAATGGTTTAGCACCATCCCCCTCGTGCTGTCTTGTGAGTGAGTTCTCATGAGATCTGCTTCCTTGAAAGTGTGTAGCACCTTGCCCTTCCCTTTCTCCTGTGCTAGCCATGTAAGGCATGCTTCCTTCCTCTTCATTTTTCACCAGAAGTTTCCTGAGGCCTCCCCAGAAGCAGAAGTTCGCACAGCCCTCAGAATCATGAGCCAATTAAATCTCTTTTCTTTAAAAATTACCCAGTCTTGAGGTAGTTCTTTATAGCAGTGCAAGAACGGGCCCTTACGCTGATAAATGTTTAAGAATGGGGTGGGAGGGAAGCCCTGAACAGTAGCACCTGCTAATTCCTCTGGTGTGAAGATTTCCTCCATGTCTATCTATAGTCCTTGGCCCACCCTAGTCACATAGTTGGGCAGAGATGTCCTTGATGCTGACTCCAGCACATCACTCCCTGCATCCCATGTACTTAAAGTGGCAGTGGGCTCACAACTCTCGTTCGTTAGTCAGAAAAGGATGTGATAAACTTTGACACCATGTGATGAGCCTGGCTACATTCCTGCATTTGCATATTCATGGACTCACTCATTACACTGAAATTGTGGTGCCAAACTCTATACCAGGTACAATGTCAAGACCAGGAGGTAGAAAGGTTCAGAAAGGTGACCAGGAACCAGTTCCACCAGTTAGGGGTGGAAGACAGGCACAGAAGCAGACAGTTACAATACAGAGTTCTTGACTATTTCTTCATTATTCACAGTTCACTGTTTCCTCACTTCCCACTGCCCTGCATACCCTCACACCCATCTTCCCCAGCTTAGATTCCATGAAAACACTCTACTCCCCTGCCTTCGCTTCTTTCTCTCGCTTCGTAGCTGCAAAATGCAGCTGACACGTTTAACTGTTTCCAGGGAATTGCCAAAGAACACGTGACAAGCAGCAGATACCATGCTAAGCAAGCAAGCTACATGTATGGCCTCATTTAACCCTCACAAACAATCTTACAAAATGAGGCATATTATAACCTTCATTTCAGAGGAGAAACTAAGGTAGGAAGAGGTCAAATTACTCATGCAAGGTCGCACAGTTCAAACATGACAGGCCCAGAATTCTGAATTAGAATACTGAACTACTTTTAGCCTCACACAGTGTCTGAAAGGGCAGTGATCTGGTGGAGGGATTACAGTATTCGAGAAAGTGGGAATACAAAAGAGAGTGCTTGAAACTAGGCATTAAGATATCAGGATTTTAATCTCAGTTCTGCAATGAGTCATCAAGGGACTTTACAATGTCACTTCCCTTCCTGGGACCTCAGTCCTTCATCTGAAAAGTAATTGGGTTGTAACTATGATATCTAAGTTTACAATCCAGAATCCTATGAGATGGTTTGTGCCCGCACTGTGGAAGGCATCTGCTCCCTTGCAAACCCTTCATGAAGAGCATAAACCCTAGTGGAGGGTCCCTACGATGGGATGAAATGAAAGCGCCCTATTCCTACTCTGTAAAACAGTAATAACTTTATGTATTATAGTAACAAGGACAATGCTGTTATTATTAACAATCCTAACCATAACTTTCACTTACTGAGCATAGAATGTGTCCAGCATTACGGAAAATGTTTCCCTAGGCATTATGTAATTCAACCTTCACAGCAGGTTGGTTAAGCAAGTATTAGCATTAGCTCATTTTACAGATGGCAAAGCAATGACTCACAAGGGTTAGGTAACTGGTGCTGTTTCTTGTTGGTTGCAAAGCTAGGGTAGAAACTCATTTTTCTCTAAGTTAGGAGCTTGCTGTCCCTACCACACTCAGTGCCCCCAGGAGGCCAGAGTCAAGTACTTCTCATGACAAAGCGGACCTCTGTCAGCTCACTGTGTGTGCAGGGTTCATGTGTCCCTGTTTCCTGAATTTCACTCTTCCTATGGTTTCTTCTGTCAGCAAGTTTCCCAGCCGTGTCTCATGCATAGCCCCCCATGCAAGGCAGGCAAAGCTGGGATCACTTTGAGCCTATGCTGATGCTGTCTTGTCCTCTCTGCTCCAGTAAGAGGCTCCAGCTTGGAGTGCTTGCACAGCAACCAGTGAATCCTGTTCCTCCCCCAAATTCATATTTTAAAGCCTTTACTTCAGTTAAGACTTTTAGAGGAAACTGAAGTTAAAAAACTATTAGGATGGGCACTGATAATGGTTGATGTCCCTTTAAGAAGAGGAGCTTGGGACAAAGAAGGGTGACCATGTGAAGACGAAGGGAGAAGCCTCAGGAGAAGCCAACCCTTCTGACACCTTAATCTTGGACATCTAGCCTATAGAATTGTGAGAAAATAAATTTCTGCTATTGAAGCCACACCACCAGTGGCACTGTATTATGACAACCCTAGCAAGTAATACAGCCTGTGTTACCCATATTCATACAAAATTGCACCAAATCAAAGAGTCATGTGTTCCACGTAGAAAATGTTAGGTACATGTTACACTTAGTTCAACAAAAACACATGAAACGCTCTCTGGCAAGTGTTGGGGTAGCTTCAGAGAAAAACATAAAATTTAAGTAAAGTCTCCTGACCTGGGGCTGAACAAAAGTGTCTGAAGGACACAGAGTTAACATGAGAAACAAAGCATCACATTTTGTGCAAGTCTCATCTGCTCTCTTTGTGCCACTTGCCATCCTAAGCACTAGACACATGTTTTTATCAATCCTTGATTTCAAGGACACAGAAACTGAGGCACAGCAAGAGAAAATGACTTACCTAGTTAGTACAGGAAGTGACGTATGCCTGAGAATACCTTTGATCCATTCAGAAACCTAGTTGTTGCCATTAGTCCTGGCTTCCCTGAAACCAAGGGGTGGAGCTGTGTACCAGTGATTACAGTGTGGTCGAGGGTGAGGCAGGAGGATATAGAGAGTGTGTTTGTGGGACAGGTGGGGCCAGGTTTAGTTCGGCTTTGCAGGACCTGGGAAGGACTTGAGGTAAATATAGCTTGGGTGCTGGACCTTAAAGTGAAAATTCACTTTGATTGATATGGAAAGGAGTAGGACATTGCTGTGAGCCATAACATGGCAGATGCAATAATTTTCCAGGGAGCGTGCAGGACCCGGTGGGGATGGTTTAGACAGTTGGATGGGGTGATCTGGCTAAAAATTGGTAGATTCTAGATTCATAAAACCTGTGACCTATCTAGCTGTCGATAGGCTTCAGATTTCAAGAACTGGACTTACATCCTGAGGCTGTGAGTCTTTCTCTTGCCAGTGATGCACTGCAAAAAGTTCAGGCTTTGGAATCAAACAGCCCAAATAAGAAACATCATTTATAATATCAGTGACTTTGAGTGAGTTACTTGACTTTCCAAGCCTGAGTTTACCCGTATATTCATGGGACAAATTCCTTTCAGGTCTGTTTAGTGTGAAGATCAAATAGAACTGAAGTTTTGAAGCGCCTAGGGCATCACCCAGCAAAATGTTGGGACTCGGAGAATACTAATCTCTCCTTATCACTTCCTCTGCCTGACCACTTATCTTTATCACTTGTCCTGTGATCAAGCCAGACAGGATTTAGACCTAGGTAACCCCTCCCTGCTAAGTGACTTTGCTTGTAGCTTTTGCACCCCAATTTTTTTTTCTGGGGACCCGTGCCCTGTGACTTGTTCTTGGGCTTCCCCTCTGAGCACCTTCAATGCTTTTGAGGTCTCCATCCACGTCCAAATGCTCTGACTCACAGGTCTATATTGACATATGCCCACCTCAGAGCTGGACACTGTCCTACCACATTTTGATGAGCCCATTTTGAGAAAAGGAATAATTTGGTATGATAGTTATTTGTTCATTTATTTATTTATTTCTATTTATTTCTTTTTTTTGAGACAGAATCTTGCTCTGTTGCCCAGGCTGGAGGGCAGTGGCACGTTCCCGGCTCACTGCAACCTCTGCCTCCCTGGTTCAAGCTATTCTCCTGCCTCAGCCTCCCAAGTAGCTGGGAATATGCCACCGTGCCTGGCTTTTTTTTTTTTTTTTTTTTTGTATTTTTAGTAGAGACGGGGTTTCACCATGTTGGCCAGGCTTCGAACACCTGATCTCATGATCCCACTGCCTTGGCCTCCCAAAGTGCTGGGAATACAGGCATAAGCCACCACACCTTACCTGATATGATATTTATAATGTTGCCCTAAACCTCACTGCACCCCTAGCTACACTTACATGGGGAATAAAATATGAGGGAAGTGAGGAGAGCTGTTAGCGAAGGGTTGGAGGTTGAAGATGGTCTGGGGATGCAATGGTTACCATGTGTCTGTTGTGCATAGTAATTATTACTTTAAAATTCTAAATGCTTCACACATGTTTTCAGGCAAAATCACAAGGTTCCTCTATTATGATCGCTCTATTACAATCCTTTGTAGCCCTTATTGCTTCTATTTAGGTATCTTGTGATCATTTCTGTGGACCACACTATATTTTTTCCCACATACTCAGCTTACAATATTATCAAGTACACCTACCAATTTAGAAACCTGCATCCTGAAAGTGACATTTTAAAGTCTGGCTTTCACCAGGTCCCTTAGACCGAAACCATTCCCATGAGTAGTGACTTGCAGTTCTTGAGTTCCGTTTCTCACACACACCCTTGGACAGGAAGGTGCCTCATTGGCACCAGGGCGTTGTCTTTCAGCTTTTGGGGAGAGCTGTGACTAACTATCCAGCCCGGCCCTCCAAGGAGGCTACGTCCTGGTTCAGCCCAGCTCTCACACTCCTGCAGAAAATGGTGCATTCACCAATGGGAGGTGATGGGCTCCTGGCCTTGAGGGTTGCTGAAATAACTGTAATCCTGGAAGGTAGAATTAGCTTTGTCCTCATCTGTTTCATAACATTTTGTATCTCTTCTTGCCTCATGCATATCTGTACTGCAATCATTTGATTTCAAAGCATCCCAGGGCAATGCAAAAGCCGGGTTTCAGGACAGACATGCTGTATTAATAGGTTGTGGTTGATTGTGAGCTGTAAGGTTTGGGCACATCCATAAGCTTGCTGAGTCTGTTTTTTCTTCATAACGTAATACTAACTATACATACTCCACAGGATGTTTAAGAGTCTTAGGTGATCTCATGCATGTAGTTACCTTAGGGTAATGTTGGCCCAACATATCACTGTTACTCCAAGATGAGTAATATGAACTTTCAGCCTACAATGCTACCAAGAGAACTAATGAAATGCCAGGCAACATTAACAGAGATGTGGTGACCAGGAAAAAGACAACAAGAGTTATGGTTAAAGTTAGCTGGTCAGATCAAACCTGAATCCTGGGGTCTCCTCCAAGGATTACACACCAAAAGTGATTTTGGCAAGCAGACACACAGTCAGAGGACAACGGCCAACATTGGGGAGGGGATAGAAATAAAAATAAATGATGTTAGAAAAAACTGAGATAGTTTATCTGAAGTAGGCAAAAGTTGAGAGCGCAGGAAAGTTGTCATAGCACACAGAGGGTGCCACTATGAGGTGCCAGGCTTAGTAGGTAACAGATACAGAAGAACTGGACTTAGTAGATAACAGATAAAGAAGAAGATATTCCAGCTCAAAATATAAAAGAAGTTTCCTAATTTGTTGACCTCCTTCAGCCGTCAACAAATCCTCCTAGCCCAAGAGTTTCTCTTACACTATTGAGTCATACATCTGCATATTTTACTTGTATCCTCTTAGGCAAATGAAGGCATATACATAGTTTTACTCAGCAAAAATATTCATGAATAGCTGTGCATACATCAAAAGTAGATGTGAATCATCTTTTATCATTGACCTACATTAATCTCCTGTGAGCACTCTAAAAAATTCAACTTTGATTTTCCTGGGACCAGGTTCAATCAGCCAGGTGTTCTACCATCCAATATTAATGTCTTATTTTGTCTACTCAAGAAGGAAACCAGCAGTTGTCCCTTTCTTTTTTTCTGCATCATCGATTTCCCCTTTCTTTGGGATCAGTCTGATTAAAATTATATATTACATTTTCCATTTAAAAAAACCCTGACTTGATTTTATATCTTAACCTCCAGTTATTACCCCAGTATTTGACCCTATTTACAGTTAAATTATTTGAATAACGGTCTACACTACTCTCTCCAAATCCTTTCCTCCTGTTCTCTCTCGAGTTCTCTATATAGGTCTATATCTAATCTATATCTATATATCTATATATCATATACATATATGTATACAAATGTATTTGTATGCATTTGTATACATATATGTATACATCATATACATATATTTGTCTACTAATCCACAAATGTTACTTCTGTTTTATTCACCAAGGCCTTCCATATTACTTATTTAATGCCTAATTCTCAGTCCATCTGGCTTGATCTATTAGCACTTTATACACTAGATCTATCCGTCTTTCTGGCCACATTTTCTTTACTTGACTTTCAGTCAACACATTCTCCAAGTTTCCTTCAGGGCAGGCATTTTTTTAGTGACTATGTTCTTCCTTTTTGCCCTTAAGACCTTTAAATGAGTCTCAGTTCTTGGATTTCCTTACTCTGACCTGCTTTCTAGGGGACATTTAGATGCCCCGTTTTATATATTATTCCTGTTCTGGAAACTCTCAAATGTGCATTTCTAGCAAGGATATCTCCCTTGAACCCTGACTTGTAGGTTCAGCTGTCTACTTGACATCTCCCTTGGTGGGGGAAGAGACATTCCTAACCGGGTATATCTAAAATTCACTTCCCATTATTTTCCATGCCCTGCTCCACCTCTCCATCTCAACTAATGACAACTTTAGTTTCTTAGTTGACCAGGTAAAACACTTCAATGCATTTGTAAACTCTTTTCCCTCCCCCTTCAGATGCAATTCATCAGGAAATCCTGTTGGTTCTCCCTTCTTCATATATCCAGACCCGACCATTTTTAGCGCATCTGTTCCTTGACTCAAGCCATCATAATTTCTCTCCAGAGCATTGCAATAACTTTTAAGTTATCCTCCTTCATTTTACACATGAGCCAAGAATGCTTCGTAGTCAGAAGCAAGAGTAATTCTTTAAAAACAACAAATCAGGTCAGGCACGGTGGCTCATACCTATAAGCCCAACACTTTGGGATGCCGGGGCAGGTGGATCACCTGAGGTCAGGAGTTCGAGACCAGCCTGACCAAGATGGCAAAACCCCGTCTCAACTAAAAATACAAAAAAATTAGCCAGGCCTGGTGGCATGTGCCTGTAATCCCAGCTACTTGGGAGGCTGAGGCAGGAGAATCGCTTGAACCTAGGAGGCAGAAGTTGCAGCGAGCTGAGATCAGGCCACTGCACTGCAGCCTGGGCAAAAGAGAGAGACTCGATCTAAAAGAAAAACAAACACAAACAAACAAACAAAAAACATAAAAAGATAAATCGGATTACATCATTCTTCAGTGCAAGGGTGTCCCAGCTCATTCAGAATAAAAGCCAAATTCTTTAAAATAATCTGCAAGGCCCTATGTGAACTGTCCCCATGACCTCTCTGCCCTTCTCTGTGTTCTCCCTCACTCTTCTCCAGCCACACTGGTCCCTTGCTGTTTTACGCACTCATCAAGCATGCGGTTGCCTTTTGGTTTAACACATGCTCCTCCTTTCTCCAGAACTATTGTTCTCTCTCAATTTCCATGGCTGCTCCTTTGCCTCCTTCAAGTCTTTACTAAAATATCACCCATGCCTTCCCTGACTGAGCACCTTTTTCAGAGGCACACCTTTCCCTGTCCCAGCACTGATTAGCATTATTCTCCGCTTTGTTTTTATTCATAGACTTGGTCATCATTAAGCACATTTTATTTTTGTTTTATTTTCTGTCTCTTTCCTCCTGGCTACTCAATCCTATAAAGAAGGAATGTTTTCTTCTTATTCTGTTCTCTACTCCATCTTTAGCACCTAGAATAAGCCTCAAATTGAATTGTTGTTTCAAGCTACACTGAGGCGAGAGGAGAAAGCAGTTATGGGAGCGCAGTGAGAGTTGAAACTGTAGGAAAATGCTGCCCATAGGAGCTGCTGCAATCCAAGAGGAGCACCTTGGCTGTGGCCAAACTCCCATGAGGCAGACAGGGAACCCTAGGAACTAGTAGCTCCCGGCTCTTCTTCCTTTGATCTCCCATTTCTTGCTGCTATATCCCATTGACCAATTCCAACAGGAAGCCAGAGCATAAGAGCCCATTTGAGGCAGTGCACACTAGGCAGTCTCTCAGGATATCTTTCAGAGTGGACAAAGGTAGAGAGTGAACATGGAGAGGCAGACAGAATGTACCCTGAAAAATCAGAACATAGGCAGCGAATTAGAAAGGGATGCAATGCCTTCATTTTAATTATAGAAATCACTGGATTTTCTTCAACTGAATGAATTTGTGGTACCTCTGTGATGAATGAAGGGGACTTGGGGAGGAGACATTGAACCAGAAGTGTGTTTTGTTCTGCTTTTATTTACCTACCATAAGTTATTTTATTGAACAAGAATGACATTAGAGAGTATGCATTTGACTTAGAATATCTGTCCCAAAAGGGATTTTGGATGGCTTGCTTAAATGCACACAATGCAATAAGTAGAAACATAAATTGCATTGAAGCACATTGTACTTGAATACAGAAATGCTGGGAAGGGCAAAATTCTTTACTAATGTTTTGCTGGACTATTCTAATGAGCAAAGATTGTGTTAATGTTGGATTTTGGCTTTACCCTATTTCCAAACAACATCAGCCCCCTGAACAAGAATTTCACAACTCCTGAGCATTTTTATTGTGCTCACAATTGCCTGGGACATCAAAGCCCTGGGGCCCTGGTCTGCAACTGCCTGAGGCCATCTGTGACTTTGGCTCACAGCTGAGCCTCTCATGACCCTGTCTTACTTTCAGCTTAGATATGCCGTGTTCCATTTGATGATCATTTGATATCAAACATAAACCAAGTCCTAAACCTAAATTAAATGTGTAGATTGAACTAAGACTAGACATTTCTTCAGTGTCACATTTCCCTTACTAAACAATCTGATAATCATTTACTCAAGTTTATAGATTTCAAGCTAAAGGTTGTAGAAATATCTAAACATCATTTTACAGTTAAGTAAGCAGCAAGTCCTATTGCATTAGTCACTAGATCAAATGTGAAAAGGTCTCCAGGAGAGAAGAATGTTTGAAATGTTTTGAAACTCAGTCCCACCACTTTCCAACTGGTGAATCTGGCTAAATTATAAGCTTTTCTGGGCTTGATCTCTCATCTGCAGAATGGGAATAGTAACACCAGCACTTAGTTTACTGTGCTGTTACATGAGGATTAAATGAGTGAACATTTGAAATGCTTAGAATAGTGGCTGGCACAGAGTAAGCACCCTGTAAGTGTTGACTAAAATAAATTACTATATTTTCAACTTTCACTTTACAACATTTTCTCACTGATTCTGCTAAAAAAAATTAAGAGGTTACTAGTAGCTTTTGAGAAAAGTATAGTCTGTTATATAAGGATATTTATGTGATATATAAGATTGCATTGCTTTCACAAAATTGATTTTTAAATCTAACTGGTAAAATAAATAAATTAGGAGAAATAGTAGGCAGATTAATGCTTTCCCACAACCCACAAAAGATGTTCATTCCCAAATGCTTGGGACCTGTGTATATGTTTGTTGTTTGTTCTTACAGAAACAGGGTGATATGGTTTGGCTGTGTCCCCACCAAAATCTCATCTTTAATTTTAATTCCCATAATTCCCACGTGTGATGGAAGACACCCAGTGGGATGTAATTGAACCACCGAGGCAGGTTTTTCCCATACTGTTCTCATGATAGTCAATAAGTCTCACGAGACATGATGGTTTTGTAAAGTAGTTCCCCTGCACATGCGCTCTTGCCTGCCATCATGTAAGACATGCCTTTGCTCCTCCTTTGCGTTCTGCCATGATTGTGAGGCCTCCCCAGCCATGCGGAACTGTGAGTCCATTAAACCTCTTTCCTTTATAAATTACCCAGTCTTGAGTATGTCCTTACAGCAGTGTGATATCGGACTGATACACAGGGCCTTGGTAGATGTGAATGTTAGGATCTCCAGATGGGAAGATAATCCTGGATTATCCCGGTAGGCCAAATATAACCCTTAAAAGGGAACAACCTTTCCCAGCTATGGCCAGAGGGAGACTAACTATAAGAAGAACAGTGGGCGAGATGCAACATTGCCAGCTTTGAGGACACTGAAAGGGTCCATGAGCCAATGAATATGGGTGGAGTCTAGAAGCTGAAAAAGGCAAGTCAACAAATTCTTCCCTGGGTCCTCCAGACAGCTTAAGTTTAGGTCAACGAAAGCAGATCTTGACCCATAACTGACACATACCTGTAGGATCATAAATCATAAATGCATGCTGCTTTAAGCCACTAAGTTTGTGATCATTTATGATAGCAGCAAAGAGAAAAGTAACACAGGAGATAACAACTGGCTCATGAAAGCATTCTCACTTTAAATAATGTTTTCAATCGTATTTGTATATCGATATTAATTTGCTTTTATCGGGAGGTGTCTGTGAGTAACTTTTTTCACAATGGGGTTGCCCTGTGCCCTGTGAGTAACTTTTTTCACAATGGGTTTATCCTTCAAAACTAAGAAATTGATATACCAGGAAATAGTGAAAAGGCAATGTGATTTAGAGTTAGAGATACCTGGGCTTAGAGTTGCCAGATTAACCAAATAATATTTTTAAAGTATGAATATATTCCATGCAATAATTGCAACATACATATAGTTAAAAAACAACAGCCGAAAGAGCATGCATTATTTATCTGAAATTGAAATTTAACTAAATGTCTTGTATTTCACTTGCCAATGCTACCTGGATGAGAATCATGTATGTCATAAATATAAATGAACCCTTAGGCCAGTGAGTCCCAAACTGGGCTGGATATTGGAATGTCCTGTTAGAGCCTTTATAAATCCCAATGCCCAGCTGGTGATTTAATTAAGTAAATCATTATCTCTGAGGGGAGGACAGAGGAATGAGCATGTTTCAAGTTTCTTAGGTAATTCCCAATGTGCAGGTAATAACTCACACAGTGGTTCTGTGACGATATTGTATATGGGAATTACCCAGGGAGCTTATGAAGATGTGAGTTCCTGGTTTTATCTTAAGAGATTCTGATTCAGTAGGATGGGAGGGAGGGGGATTCAAGAGCTTCCGTTAACCAGCATCTCAGGTGATTTTGATGAACTATCAGTGACTCACACTTTAAGAAACTTAAAACATCTTGGAACGTGTGGCAACCATTTTAAGTACAAGGAAACTCGCTGCACAGGTTTTATGAGGATCATTTCACTTAGATGTACACACTGTAGAAATTTACATGAATTGCTGAAAATATAATCGTTGGATTCCTTTTCTTCTTCCTTAAGTTCTTCCATTGCCTTAAAGCTTTTCTTAGTTTCTCTAGCTCTGTTGAACCCCATCTCTCTCCCCTATCTTCCTGTAGGATCAGGAGTTTATGCCACATAGCTGAATCCAAGTTAAACTCATCTTAACTTATTCTCTCTGATTTCAAAGTGGTTGATCCTGCCTTCCCCATGTGTCCACACTTTTCTATTCATTGGTCGAAGAAACAAGGAACCTACTTGGTTTTACTGTTTAATTCATCAAATGATCCTGAAAGGTTGATGCTTTTGTCTGTACTGCCCGACACAATGCCATGTCTTCATATGATTTCCATCTGGAATTTAAAACTCAGAGAAATTGTCACAGCAAAGGCAGCCACACATAACTCCATATCTTTCTGTCTTCGGGACCAATATGCTTTCCACAAAGTACCCCACCTCTCCCGAAACTAAGCCAGGGGCTGATCTCATTTTTCAAACCTTTTCTGTTACTACCCCCTACCAAGCCCAGTTCCACTCCCCCACGAGGTTCAGTGCACAGCAGTCATTTGGCAGCACATTCCCATGGACTGAATGACCCATGCATTATGGGAAACACACTAAGCTCGGAAGAAAGGCTTTTTCCTCCTTTTCCTTAATTCTTGGCGCCTGCACTTTCACAATTCCTGCTTGGAAGGACATGAGTCCAAGAAGGCCGGCATCTGTCCTTCTATGCCGGGGCCACCTGGGGCTTGCCTGAATGGCCCAGGCCCACTGGGTTTGAGAGTCAGGAAATTACTGCCTACGGGGTCAACTAGGCCCTTCATAGAAAAAGCAGCTGACATTGTTCTGACCATGGGGAATAATATCTACAAATAGCCTAACGTTGTTTGAAGGAACAATAGCAGCATAAATTACTGCTTCCCCCTGGCCCCCACCCCACCAAACAGATAGGGCTTCACTTGTTACAAGCAACAAACTCGAGTGTTTCGGTTGATACAAGGAACATTTCACAAGTGGAACACCCTGGATTTTATGTGTGTTTTCCATTTCCCCAAGTTCTCTGACTGATATGTTTTATATACGGGCAAGAGCAGAGATTTTGGTGTTGGAAAGAACTGTGTTCGAATCCCAGTTCTATCACTTAATAGCTGCAAGTCTGTGAAAATGTATTGTAAACATTTTCGAGTTTCTATAATCAGGAGGCACTCTAGTGGCGGTATTGCTTTGTCTTTACTCTGTACCTAGAAGTTGTGTGATTCTAAGAAAAGTATTTCTATCACTCACTCTGAGGGAATTCCAGGGTCCTTCTCAGGACTCTGCCAGAGAGAGCCTTCAGCTGAACAAATGACCACAGGTATCAGAGACAGAAGGACAACTGTGGTGCAAGCTGAGGTTTGTTGGCACAGGCACTCGAGATAGCAGAAACATGAGTTAGTCAGTCTTCCTCTCCATCTGATGTAGCCTGCATGTCACCAGGACACATCCCTGAAAGGAGAAGGGTATGCAATACACTGACTTGTCGTGAATAGGAAGTGGGAGCCTGCCTCGGGGTCTAGACTCAGAGGATACAGATCTTGGGACGCAGAAACTCAAGGAGGCCACCTTGGCCAATTACAATTTAAAGTCAAAGTTGAGGTGTTGTCTATCCTTTTGCCAAGAGATTATCTTCTCTATGTCCCTCAATTTTATTATTTTGAATAAATAGTATTTACCTCTGCAGATGACACTTATGAAATATGTGACATTTTCTTATAATCATTAACGTTTCTTCCAAATCTTTCTGCTATAGAAATTTCATGGGCTGACTGTGAAAAGAGGTAGCATGTCCTTCCAAAGTGTAACCTGTGTTGGTAATATGTCAGGCTAGCCTCAGTTTTCTCATCTGTAGAATGGTAATGAAATTATAATATTCATGGCAAGTATTAAATGAGACTGGTTGTAGAAAAGTACTTTGTAAATTATAAAGAACATAGAACGATAGTTGTTTCTTTTTTCTTTTTGTTGTTTTATTTTGTTGCATTTTCTTTTTCCCCAGTCTTCTGTCCTAATTCCCACAGGACAGACACAGTGCATCAAAGATGGTAGTGGCTGCAGCTTTCAGAAACACACTATCTGTGAAAGTCCACTTAGGCAGCCAGGGGGAGCTACTTGCAATTAGCCTTAGGAAGCAAGTCCCAACCAGCCAGTCTAATGTTACTCATCAGGTAACTCTCAGCAAGCAGGAGATTTAGAGTTGGTTTGGCAACTGGATTAAGACAGAGTCGGCAACCTAGTTTCTATTGCTTCAGCAAACACAGGTTGTATAATGTTTTAAAAGGCCACTTGGTATATTGTCAGAATTTGTTTAATAATATACTTTACGATATTTATTTTTTCCAGTGTGTGTCAGGCAGCATGCTAGGCATCTGGAGTATAGGGGTAGGCAAGACTGACACCATCGTTTCCCTAACACAACTAGCAGAGAATTAAGAAATTCAAAAAACCTACAAAAAGGTAAGACGAAAGTTTATTGTGGGCGTATATTATTGTCCAGGGATTTTTTTCTTGCAACCTTACCATTCCATGAATTTTGAACGGATATGATCTCTCTCTTATCTCCAGCATTTACAGATGTACAGCAGGAACCAGAATATGTCAGGTTTACATGGGTGTATATTGCTTTTCTCCTGAATCAATTGATATTCCTTTGGGATGAGGAGCTAGGGAGACAAGAAACACCTAGGACTTCCAGCTTCTCCCTTTCCTTGTTCAATTAAGAGCCTGGTCAATAATGGATCTCAATATACAGAGGGAAGCAGAAGGATAAAGAAAGCTTACATTATGGCTCAGCACAGTGGCTCACACCTGTAATCCCACCACTTTGGGAGGCCAAGGCGAGCAGATCACGAGGTCAAGAGATTGAGACCATCCTGGCCAATATGGTGAAACCCTGTCTCTACTAAAAATACAAAAATTAGCTGGGTGTGGTGACACGTGCATGTAGTCCTAGGTACTTGGGAGGCTGAGACATGAAAATCTCTGAACCCAGGAGGCGGAGGTTGCAGTGAACCGAGATTGCACCACTGCACTCCAGCCTGGCACCAGAGCAAGACTCTGTCTCAGAAAAAAAGGAAAGCTTACATTATCATTTGAGCTGGATCCAGCAATACCCGAAGCCAGGAGAACCCTAGGACCTGCCTCCTAAAGTAGTGATCATTGGGTGTTTTGTCTTTTGCCACACACACACACACACACACACACACACACACACACACACAGTCTTAACTGACCATGCAATTTTTTTTGGAAATAGGGTATGCCTGCCCCAGAAACTGGGCCTCCAGCTCTCCCAGATGGCTAACTGGAAGAGACCCTGGAAGGAGCCTTCAGTGTCCTGCCAGCACAGACATAAAACATCTGAGCTCTTCACCTGACTCAGGCCAGGTAACAGGCAACCTGGGCTGGAGAACCAATGGCCAGCCTCAGCAGAGCTGGTGAATCAATCCGAAGCTTCTTGGTGTATACAGATGGCCCTTCATGTGAAGCTGGTCATGGAGGACTCCAAAGGGCTTTCCTGTGTCAGCACCTAACTGTCCCAAAGCAGCTACCCCTCAACTTCCCCATCCTTAACAGAAATACCTGGCAGAGGAAGTAGCATGCCATACTATTGCCATTGCCTTTATCCCCGGCAAGCATCACTGCTTTCTGCAGTTAAACAATCTATTACCCACATCATGTAATGCTGGTTAAAGCTCTTAGCACAATACCTGTGATACCAAAAGCAAGTAATGAAGGTCAACCATTCCTATTAAATGACCATTATGTGAAACAACTTAAAAAGTCTAAAAGCAGTATGTGAAAGTAAATACTGAGTGCAAAGAAATAAATTAATTCAACTAATGTTTACTAAGAGCCTGTGCATGCCAGGCCCGGCTCTAGGCACTGGTGAAATAGTTGTAGACACGATTATATAAGGTTTCATATAAACGGAAATTACAAATAAGCCTCCAAAACAGCATCCTTGTACTTACAGATTTTATGTCCTACTGGGGAAAAAAAGACAAGTGAAAGTCAATAAATAAACATACCATGTAATTTCAGATGGAAAGAAGTACTACGAGGAAATATAAACCAGAGGAAAATGATGGAGTAATAGGAGGTCACGCTGGGGAAATGTGCTTTAGAAGTGGCTGTCAAAGTAGGTCTCTGAAGGTGTGGAATCTCAGAATGAGGCCAGGGAGTGAACTCTATAGAGGCTGGGATCATGAAAATTCACAGAACCAAGAGAGAATGCAAAGATTCTGATACTGGAATAGTCTTGAAGTATTGCAGGAGAAAACAGGACAACAGGAGGCCAGCATGGCTGGAGAACATTGAGAGAAAAAAAGTCAAACAAGTGAGATTGTAAGCAAGCAAGGGCCTGAGCACATGGGTCTGCTGAAAACAGTAAAGTCTTTGAATGTTTTTTCTAAAGGAAATGAAAAACCATTACAGAGTTTACACAAAGGAGTGATATGATACGATTTACATTTGCTAAAGATCATTATTTAGTTTGCTTGGGCTGCAATATTAAAATGTCACAAACAGCGTGACTTAAGCAGCAGAAGTTTACTTTCTCACAGTTAGGGAGGCTGGAAGTCTGAGATCATGGTGTCTCTAGGGTTGGCTTCTTCTAAGGCCTCTCCTTGGCTTGTAGATGGCTCCCTTCTCCCTGTGTCTTCATGTCGTCTTTCCTCTGTCCACACAGCACGTGTCTGCATCCAAATTTTCTCTTCTTACAAGGACACCAACTATGTTGTATGAGGGCTCATGTTAAAGACCTATTTGAACTTATTGTCTGTTCAATAGTTGTATCTCCAAATACAGTTGCATTGTGAGGTACTGGGAATTACAACTTCAGCATGTGAATTTTGGGGGGTCACAATTCATTCAGCCATAACAATTACTCTGGCCACTCTGGGGAGGATAACTGTCTGAAGGAGGCAGTGGTGAGGAGCAAAAACAAGGTCAGTTGAGAGGCTATTTCAACAGTCTAGGTGAGAGATAATAAAAGCTTGAACTCTGGTGGGGTTACTAAAGAGGTGGTGAAAAGTGATGAGATTAGGGGTATATTTGAAGTTTCAACTGACACAACTTGAAAGTAGGTTGATAGTATAGTACCAGGAAAAAGTAATTGAGTGAGTCATGTTGGTATTTATCAAGATGTGGAAGATTAGAGGAGGAGAAAGTTGGAAACACAAGGATCAAGAACGGCATTTTGGACATTGTAATGTTGACATGACTATTAGAGGTCAAGAGAGATATTGAACACGGAGCACTACCGAAAGGTCAGAGTCCTTGTCACTGACACATAGTTGGTCTGTGAAGCCATGGGCTTGGATAAGATCTCTAAGGTAGGTAGTCTAGATCAAGCGTGTCCAACCCACAGTCCATGGATCACATGCAGCCCAGGATACCTTTGAATGCAGCCCAACACAAATTTGTAAACTTTCTTAAAACATTATGAGATTTATTTGTGATTTTTTTTTAGCTCATCAGCTATCTTTAGTGTTAGCGTATTTTACATGTGATCCGTGACAATTTTTCTTCTTCCACTGTGGCCCAGGGAAGTCAAACAATTGGACATCCCTGGTCTAGATGGAAAGAATGGCTGGCCACAGAGCCCTGTAGATACTAGTGTTTCAAGGAAGAAAAGAGGAATAGAACCAATCATAAAAGACTGAGACATAGCTCCTGAAGGGGGAGAAGCAAGAGAGCACAGGACTCATGCAGCCAAGTGAAGAATATTTTGAAGAAAGACTGATCATGCTATATGCTGCTGAGAGACTACAGAGACACTGACTCTAAAGGAGCTGAAGAATTGGCCCTTGCAATTGGCAGGACGAAGATTGTTAATGACCTTTACAAAAGACATCAGTGTTTGTCAGATAAAGAGAGACCAAAAAGTGAGAAAATGAATTCAGCAAATAAATG
Organism: Trachypithecus francoisi; assembly: GCF_009764315.1. Classification (NCBI taxonomy): domain Eukaryota; kingdom Metazoa; phylum Chordata; class Mammalia; order Primates; family Cercopithecidae; genus Trachypithecus; species Trachypithecus francoisi. The sequence goes on along the minus strand of NW_022681454.1, from coordinate 10,587,085 downwards.
TGTTGAAGACCTTTGCTACAACACAAAGCAAAGAAATAGAACAGTGTTGGGAGGAAGTTTTGTCAAAGAGAGTTTGGGAGTATTTTGCTTCTTAAGGTGGGAGATATTAGAATAGGATATTATTTTAGCAAAAAAATAATAATTCAGATGAAATAAGGCAGGAGACAATTTCAGGAAAAAAAGAATTATGAAAGAAAAAAAGAAACAACCTTAAATAGCAAAAGCAAATGGAACCCAGTATACATATGACAGGTTGGCCTTGATAAGATCAGGAGCAGTTTATAGGAGGAAAACGTAGATGACTAGATGACTTCATGTGAGCCGAATCTTAAACTTGGATAATGAGATGAAAAGGACATATATAGGGGTCCACATAGATTCAGACACTAGAGTCCTGAATTTCCTAACTCTGTCCAGGGAACTCACAGCAAATAGCTAGAATTAGAAACTTCCTTTTTTTTTTTTTTTTTTTTTTTTTTTGAGATGGAGTCTCACTCTGTTCCCCAGGCTGCAGTGCAGTGGCAGCTATCTCAGCTTACTACAACCTCAAACTTCCATAAAACCCAAGAATTAGTACTTAGGAAGTCATTGACCTTGCTTGGCTCTACAAAGTTTTCCATTGGTTCTCTATCCCTTGCCTGGTATACTTGATTTTAGCAGTAGACTTCCTGGTATGCTTTGGACTCATTGAAAACTGTAGTAGAAGTTAATCAGTGCCTGCCTCCTAGTTAAGAACTGGACTGTGCTATCAGAGGTCAGATGAGAAGCAAAGCGAAATGACTGCCTGGCACTAAGTATAGAAAATCCCCTGAATGAAAAGAGGAACAAGAAGAAGAACATGAGAAACAGGTTTTAATGAGTGCTCTTCCTTGAAACCCAGTTCTTAGGAAGTTAGCTTCACAATTACTAAGTATAATATTTTCTTCTGAAAAGAGCTCCTGGCTTAAGAGAGAAAGGCCAGAGTATGAATAGCAACTCCACCCCATGATCTGTGTGTCAAGTATTTAACTCATCTAAGATTCCTTCTCTCCATGGGTAAAATGCTACTACTAACAAGCATCCCTCAAGAGGAGGAGTTTGGAGGTTAAAAACGTCTATAAGTAGAAGTCTTGGCAGGTGCTCAATTAGGGTCTATTTCCTTTAAATGTATCTTTCCTTGTTTAAGTTAATTAAGTATATTGACCCATTACCAAATGGCCTAATAAACTAAATTTTGGCAGGCACTTAATGAATTTCAGGTAGTTTCAAGGTATCATGTGTGATACATTAATCACCAAATTTTCCCTGTTCTCCAGGAGTTCATTATATTCCAAGTGATAGGGTGACAAGTAGAGAATTACTACATGTTAGTTTACAATCATGCAGCCATTGCCATCATCCCTAGCATTTACTTGGATGACAGAAGGTTGAGATTTTGAGAGTGATCTGCAGCAATAGACTAGAAGAATCTGTATTATTTCTGTAATCAATGAATTTCCATGCCGGATTTTTTGTGGGAAACTCCCTATTAAAGTGCTATGGTAACATATATGAGATGGAGTCCCTCCCCCCTTATAGGAATAATGTAATTCAGAATCTCAATCAAATATATAGTCTTTAAGTCACTCAGCACTCTTCTGGGTGTCTGAATACAGCAGCATGTGATAGCATCTACTGCTGCACTCAAACGCCCACTACTTTAAATAAAAGTATTTAAGGCCTTTTGCAGATGGATCTTATGTGCAAATGGGAAATATAAATTTTATAAATAACTAAATATATATAATTCATATATATATTTGAATATATACTCGAAAACACAGCAAGAACAACAGAGATGAACTTCAGACAGGTTGTGTGTGACGCCAAAATCCATAGACTTCCCACTATACTAGGGGTTGACAAACTTGTCTGTAGGCCATATCCATCCCAGGCCTTGTTTCTATGCATAAAACTTACTGGAACACAGTCCTGCCCTCTGTTTGGAGGTTATCTATGGTTGCTTTCCAACTGCAACAGCAAACTTGAGAGAGGTCATCATATCCACAAAGCCAAAAGTATTGACTATGTAGCCTTTTACAGAAGAAGGCTCCTGGCTCTTATGTTATACTATGCTGGGCCCAACATAAACAGAGCCGTACAACCAACCACATCAGTTAGGCCAGTTATGGCCGTAAGCAACTAACAGCCCAACTAAAAAGTGAGGGAGATTATATATGTCTCAAAAGACAAGGAGTTGGCAGTAGAACAGTCTCATGGTCATTATAAAAGCCAATTGCCGTCACCAGTAGCATAGATTATTCTTTTCCATTCTTACATCTTTGGTCCCCATTTTCTCAGGATAGCTGTCCCAATGCCAGATGTCACATGAAACGACAATGTCCAGAGGGGAAAAAAAAACAAGCAACCACACCTTGTGTCCCATTTTAAGAACAAAACAAACCTTCCCAGCCCCTCCAGGTAGACATCACTCTTTGTTGTTTCTTTGATCAAAATTGTGTCACATGCTCTGTTTTCTTTCTTTCTTTTTTTTTGACAGTCTTGCTCTGTTGCCCAGGCTGGAGAGCAGTGGTGCAATCTCGGCTCACTGCAACCTCTGCCTCCCTGGTTCAAGAGATTATCAGGCTTAGCCTCTTAGTAGCTGGGATTACAGGTGCACGCCACCAAGCTCAGCTAATTTTTTTATTTTTAGCAGAGATGGGGTTCCATCATGTTGGTCAGGCTGGTCTTGAACTCCTGACCTCATGTGATCTGCCCGCCTTGGCCTCCCAAATTGCTGGCATTACAAGTGTGAGCCACCACGCCCAGCCCACGTGCCCATTTTCAAAACAATCCCTTGCCAGAATAATAAGATCAATATGACTGGCTAAATCCAATCATGACTAAGGCTAAGAAACGATCCACTTTTCCCTGAAATAGAAGACTTCCCCCTACCTGATGAAAATTGGGTGTCTGTTAGACATGAAGAAGGGGACAGAGAAGGACACTAATCGTATCTGTTATATCAACAGAAATAAATAATAGACATTTTTATAAAATATTACAAATTAAGCACTAAAATGTAAACTCTGTGAAGGGAGGAATTCTTATCTTTCTGGTTCACTGCAGTAGCACCAGGGTTAAACTAGTGCTTAGCATAGAGTAGGTGCACAATAAATAAATAAATAAATATTGATGAAAAATATGAGTGCATTTTGGAGAGTTGGGGAAGGAACCACAATAAATCTAAGTGAAAAGCTGTTATACAATGACAAGATAACAGTGCAATGCGACATTGCTATAAACTTTGGTTTGAGTGATCCCAGCCATCCATATAAGATAACTGACAAGTGAACACAGGTGAAGAGAAATTCTAGGTGAGAGTGAAAATCCAGCTGGAGAATCATGGAATTCAAGGCCCATTAGTCCATTTAAATCAGAGAAAATGTCCTTACCTTTGTCCCTGGGTCCAGAGTAACAACCAGGATGGAGGGAAAATTTTTGTGATTGCTTACTTCTCTTATTTCCTCATATGCTGACAGCAGCCTAAAAGAAACACAAGACTCTCACATAGAGAAATGGGCCACTTTCAACAATATTTACCTTGGCTATCTCAATGCTTTGTTGTGTAGGTTGCACAGAATTAAATAATTCAACAACTTGAGAACTTTTATTACACATATTCATGATCTGTGAGACATTGGACTAGGTTTAGGGATAAAAGAGTGAACAAACAGACAAGTAAAAAGCACGTAAATCAGCATAAAAGAAAAACGCATCAGGGAGGTGTTTCTGGGAAATGGTACTGCTCAGTTGAGGCCTGCAGAATGACTGGGAAGTTAGCCAAATTAAGAAGGGTGGAGGAGGCAGTCGTGCAGATGGAACCAGGCACCCAGGCTCCGAAATGAGTGTGTGGCATGCCCACGAGACACTGCGGATCTGAATTAGGGGGCAGGAGACCCAGGGATGAGGCTTAGCTCTGAGTGAGACCCAGTTACTTCATTCATTTATTCATTTACAAATTGAGTCTCTCTGAGGTTGAAAGACACCCAACCCTCCTTAATTTTTGGATAATTTTGATGTATGAAAAATAGACAAATACTAAAAAATATATTCATTTAATAATGACTCATTTTACGGAGGAAGGTATTACTATAATAATTATTTGACGATGAGGCTTATAAAACAATTTGTTAGGTCACTACAGCAGCAGTTGTCAGACAATGGGTCATAACTATAAACGTCTAGGAGAAACCTTCCCCCACCCTCAATTCTGTAACTTTATGTATTACTGCATATATGATTTCATTTGGAGACATTAACAAGAGTCGACATTTGAGGACATTGTTTACTGTAAAACTCAGGCCTAACAGTCTTCACTCAAGTACCCAAGTCAATGATTCATTTAAAAAATACCTACTATGGGGAGAACGTTGTGAAGGCTGGATGTGGAGATGATGGTGGAAAAAAACACGTATGGGACTGTCCTCGTGGATAGTAATATTTATCTCTCCAGGAGAAATATACATATTCAAGCAACACAAATGATTCAATTACTTCATATAAAGTTAAGTGTTTTGAGGGAAAAAAATCTATCTTTAGGTCTCAGTGTCTGTATTTATAAAAAGAGGGGGTGATAAAAGACTCTCTTAATGGACCCTGAGGTTACAAGTAAAACTGGTTAATTAGTCTACGGAGAGGAATGCTGCTTAGAGCAGGTTAGGTGCAAGGCATTTGGAGATGGTTGCTGCAGCAAAGGGACAGGGAGATTGCTCAGGAAACACCCAAGGCAGAGCTCAAAGCATCTACTCAAGCCCTAGAAGTCTTGGAAAATAATAGAGAAATAGAGAAAATAATAGAGAAATAAAAAAGAAATGGTAGAAATCTCCTTTAGAAGCATTGTTTCCAGAGAAGTTTAGAAGGTAAGGGGACTCTGAGAGGCAGCCATCCGCATTTTGTAACGTCACAGTTGAGAAAACTATGCTCAGATTCACCAGAGGTGAACAGACCCGCCCAGTGCAGGGAGTGAGTCAGCAGGAATGGCATTTTATGGAATCCGGTTGACTCACTGATTTTTCCAGAAATACAGGTTAGCTGAGTCGGAAGAGTTGTTTCTCCAGCCAAGGAATTCCCCGTTGTATGTAAATGTTTTTCATCCAAAAGGATGAACAGAGCAGGAGCTTGACCTTCAGAGGTCATGAGTCTAGACCTCAGAGAGATGGATGTGTTTATCCCATGAATAATGCTAGCAATAAACAAAAAAGAAGAGAGAAAGAGGTTGTGGATAACGCATGAGAAAAATGACTCTTATTTCCTAGAATGAATTACAAAGTATAAGATCTAAAGAAGGGCCGGGCGCGGTGGCTCACGCCTGTAATCCCAGCACTTTGGGAGGCCGAGGCGGGTGGATCACCAGGTCACGAGATCGAGACCATCCTGGCTAACACGGTGAAATCCCGTCTCTACTAAAAATACAAAAAAAAATTAGCCGTGCATGGTGTCGGGCGCCTGTAGTCCCAGCTACACTGGAGGCTGAGACAGGAGAATGGCGTGAACGCGGGAGGCGGAGCTTGCAGTGAGCCGAGATGGCGCCACCGCACTCCAGCCTCGGCGACAGAGCGAGACTCATCTCAAAAAACAAAACAAAACAAAACAAAAAAACATTTCTTGAAGTGTAACTTCTATCTAGAGGGGCATCAGAGCATCTTGTGATTTTTTTCCCGCCATGCCCTCTCTGAACCAAATTTTAGGTCTTTAGCTTCCCAGAGCAAAATCCCTGGGAAAAGCTGAGAAAGCCAAATAATTAAGAAGCGGGACTCCAAACACATATTCTTGATGTCCGAGCTAAATGACAATCATTTCGCACTTTCGGGAAAATGAAGAGAACCTGACTCCTTGCTATTCCTCCACCATTGTAAAAGGAAGCTTTGATATTTATTTGCAATACCACAGCAGAAACTTTGTTAATTATAATATTATGCTTTTTGACAATGAAATGAACCTCCAGAAGTAGGCTTATTCATTAGGATTCTAAGTGCCTTTTAAACTCTGCCATCAATGCTCACTTTCCTTTTCACCTTTCCCAAACATTCCTACGTAGATACACCTCCAAAATACGCACAGTTTGACTACATACTTTCTATCTTATGTCTAATATTTCCACTATCTCAACTTACAACAACAGCAAAATCTCAATAAACTCTGCATTAACTAACATTTTCTAAATTCCTTTTTTGAAGAAAAGGTGTATTCCTGTATTTACAGTTTTCTACAAGAGCTCATGATGATGGTAGTTCACCCTGGAATCTGTGCTTTTCAAAAATAATTATGTGATGCACTTATTAAAACACAAACTATTTTAAGGACTTCAGAGTTTTCAGGTTGCATTCAAATCCATTATTTCACCTTGTTTACTCAGCACCTTTGGATTCCAGTATGTGGAGCACAATTTACTTAGGCAGAAATGGAGGCCCAACATTTCTAAATGACTTAAGAAACTGAGGCCCAAAATGTATAAATTGTTTGCTCAAGGCCATACATTTCCTAACTGATAAAAATACGCATGCTATCATTCAGGATTTAGAAGAGCAAAACCCATGCTCTATCCATAGTGTTGCTTATTAAGAAGAAATAAGTAAATAAACAAATTAGTAAACAAAAATAAATTTTTAAAACTAGCATATGAATACCCTCCCCAATTAAGAGAATATCACATATCTCATTTAAACCTGAGAAAATTTTAATGAGCTGACAGAATTAGAATCCAAAATTATTGTGAGCTGAACATTTAATACTGTAGTTCATATTATTTCTGTATTGTTTTTCATTTAGGCCATGAGTTTCTTCACCCTGAGGTTAAGGATTGTTTTTTTTAATGTCTGTGCCCAAAAATCAATATGTCGAATACATTAGATGATTAACTTAGAATGAGGGAAAAAAACTTTAATATTTTGAAGCAATAAAGATTGGCTATGATCTCATTTCTTCCTAATATCTAGGACAATTTTCCATAAGTCGTTATGGAACTCATTCTGGCTCTATGTCAGAGAAAAAGAAACAGAATATTTGCAGTCCAGACAGGCTTCAATATAAATCCTAACTAAACTACTTACTAAATGTTTGTATAAGTTTCTTAACATCAATTAATTAAGAATTAGGCCACTTACCCAACTTCAGTTTTTTGTTTGTTTGTTTGTTTCATTTTTCAAATGAGGATAATAATACCTCCCTGGTGGAAATGCTATAAAGATTAAATATATGTGTAATATATTTAAAGCCATAGCTAAATGACAGGTAGCTCTTATTTATACACTCTGTCCTTAATAAGAAAACTCATTGCAATAATATTGCCAAATTCTTTTCTAAATTGGCTAAGATACATTCTGCAAAAAGCATTGGCCGGATTTCCTACTCAATCACTACTACAAGGTCTTAGACAATTCAAGGTCTTCTGGGCCTCAGATTCTACTTCTGTATAAGAAGAAGGAAATAAAACAAGTAGAAAAAGGAATTGGATTTCATGACCTCAACCACCACTTTCAACTCCTGACATTCATTATTATATAACTTTTGTACACAACTCTATTTTTACAAGTAACGTTTATTGGGTGGAGAAAGTTTTCCTGGTTATATTGTGCTTTGTAAAAATCTCAACTCCAGTTCACATCAGCAAATATGATTTCTGACAGGAAGTGGACTATTTAGTTGATCTCTGGAGGTTGAGAGAGATGGTGTTGATAGTTGCTCAGAATAAAATATAAGGATGTTAAGGAATAAAATAGGTGAAGACAGACAGGAGACAGGAGCAGAACTGGATGAAATCTAACACTTTAGCTAAGAGAGTACATATGGGAAATGGGTGAAGAAATCTGTGTAAATATGCTGAAGGGCATTAGAGAAGAGAATAAGTAAATAAAATTTGATATTAAAAATGATGAGGAAGCAAGTAAATCATTATCCCATTTGCGTTACCAGGAAGTGGTCTTTTTTCAGATACTCTTTCCCTCTAGCACTTAATTATCAACAGAAACCTTTGATACTAAAGAATGAAGGTCATACATGGAATTCTAATTCTGTTACTCCACATGCTCTTCCCAATTTTGAGTCATCAAATGAAATTCTCATTGAGTGTTCACTTCAGGCAGGGCATACTATTTGATAGCCTTTGCAGGGGGATGTTAGTGAAGGTAGCTGACTCAACATTGGAACATATACGTTCAAAAGATAGTGACTCTGCAGACTCAGATTAGGTAAGGGCAGCTTCTAGGTCAAGGATAGGTTTCAGGGTGGGGGAGTTGGAGTTTAAGTTGGCTCCACACAGTGATTCAGGGACAAAAGATGATGGCAGATTTTTCTTAACATAGAAAGTCTGAACGCAGTTTTTCTTCTCCCGTTTTTCAAACTCCAGGCTGAGGTGAGCTGCAGTGAGCTGAGATTGTGCCACCACACTCCAGCCTGGGCAACAGAGCAAGACTATAGCAAAATGAAAAAAAAAAAAAAGAAAAAAAAGAAAACAAAAGAAAAAAAAGAAAGAAAGGAAAAAGAAAGATGATCCCAGCACTTTGGGAGGCCAAGGTTAGCAGATCACTTGAGGTCAGGAGTTCAAGACCAATCTGGCCAACATGGTGAAAACCTATCTATACTAAAAGTACAAAAATTAGCCAGGTGTGGTGGTGCACACCTGTAATCCCAGCTACTCAGGAGGCTGAGGCAGTAGAATTGCTTGAACCTGGGAGGCAGAAGTTGCAGTGAGCTGAGATCACACCACTGTACTCCAGCCTGGGCAACAAAATGAAGTGGAGTCTCAGGGGAGGTAACAGATTTCTCCAAGATGACATACATATTTTTAAATGCAATGTAGTGCCTTTCTACTATGCTATATATGCTAACAAGAATATCATGATATCAAGAATATTATAAATGGCATCAAGAATATCATAAATAATATCATGTAACCATAAGCAGATTCTTGGAGACTTTGGATCTTTTTGCACTAACTTAAGAAAATGTAATATTGATACATACTGTTATTTGCAAAATTCATGTGGTGTTAATTGCCATGCAGTAGAATATTTCCTTTTCTAAGGCTGCATGCCTAGCGTGAGAAGCAAATGTGAAAGCTATATGACAGGAAATGATTGAGGTCCTTGTAACATAATGAGTCATCAAAATCAAATAGATAAGCACCTCCCTTGACTCTCACTTAGGCAATTGGGAAAAACATAAGCACAAAGAGAGAAATGCAGTGATACTAGAGGGAGTTTAATTTCCTTGTAAATCATAATAATACAAAACAAAAGTAAATTTTTTAAAAAGTTGAAAACTATAATAATTTTAAAAGAGAATGATACAATTCAGCACTCACAAAGGTACAAGATAAGAGACATCCCAATATTGTGTGGAAATATCTATGAATGACCTATTTTGTTTTTGTTTTTCTTTTGTTTTGACCTAACACTTCCATTTCTGTGCATGTGTGTGTATATACAGATATACGTGTTCCATATTTGTGCATGTGTGTGTATATATACATATACGTGTATATGATAAAAATACTGAAATTATACCATATATAGACATATGCAAGGACAGTTGGGATATATTTTTACTGGTCAATGAGAAAAATATTAAAAAGATGCCTTCAAAAACATAAAACTCAAATAATAGAGACAGCAGGGGTAGAAGGCTATATGCTTTATTCAAAGCAAGTGCCTTGGTTTTAATCCTAGTTCAGTCATAATTACACTTCAAAATCCTTAAAAACTCTGCTAATTCTAGGATCTATAAAAACAAAGATGTTCTTTTGCCAACTTTGTATCCTCATGTGACTAATAAGGTGAGAAAGATAAAGCTTTTAAACAAACATTTACAATTCAGCATGCTAGGAAGAAGATATTGTGGAATTACAGAGAAACAAGTTCTATTGGATGAAAGAACGAGCTGAACTCTTTAGGCCTCAGTTTCCTTATTTAAAACATAACCATGACTGACATTTTCCAGTGATATTTAATATAAGAAAACTTGTAAAACTATACCTTATCCACAGAACACAAAGAGCATTTCATGCAAAGCAATGCATACTTTTGATTTAAAATGTCTTTTAACAATACTTACGAAGGAACACATTAGCTTAGTATTAAAGTTTAATATGCAATCAGCATTGAATAACATTACAAATGTTAAGTGAAGTTATAAGACAAGGTGTACAATTTAGACCAGAGACTTTTGGAAGATTTCACATGCGTTAGCTGGTGACAGTTTCAATGTTGATGCTATGTGTTCATGCATCAGGATATGCTTTGTTACCTTTTGAATATTTTTGGAATGGTCCAATTTTTGTTTAAGACAGATTGTCCCATATAATAGAAGTCATTATCTTAATATATTTGATAAATTTTTTTTACATTTCTATTGAATTATTTATATCTCTGAGAAAAAAATACTACTACTGGTGACCTTTTTTGCCCCTAGGACTTATTGATACCTCTTCCATGACAGGATTGAATTGCTAGTCTTCGAAATCCCCAATTCCTTTTTTGTTCCAAAATAGGAGGAGGTAGAGCCTATAACACCCTTTGTAGATCTAGAACTCATAAATGGAAAATTCCATTTGCCAGCAGGTGGGATTTATCTATTAAAGCATGTATACATCAATCCCTCCAACCATTCTTACATTAAATCCATCAGAAAACAGGTATTTATTGAGTCTGTACAAAGTCGAAGTCCTTTTTTATACGCTGGTGTATACAATGTAACAGCAAAATCTTTATTCTCAGGGTAAGGGTGCACACATTCTAGTAGAAAATGTGAACACGTTCTGTGAAATATGTGAATACTTCTAGTGGAATCCTTTAGCTGAATAATTACACAAATATATAATTACATATTGGGAGAAGAACCATAATGGAAGAACACAAGAAACTACTGCTATAATGTATAACCAGAAAATCTGACCTCAGGAGGAGAGTTTAGGGAAGTGTAGTTTGCTTGAGCTGAATTTGGAAGATTGGAAGAATGACCAGGTGTTCATTCTATTCAGCCATTCTTGCCTGTTCCTGGTTCCTTACACACAAGAGAAATACTCCTGCCTCCGGAAATTTTGGGCTTATTTTTCTCTCTGCTTGGAAAGCTCTTACAGAAAAATCTGCAAGGCTAACTCCCTCACCTCCTTCAAGTGTTGCTCAAAAGGTATCTTATCAATTAAGCCCATCAGGGTATCTGTTTTTAAAAAGGCATTCTATAGCATTCTAACACTTGATACTCCAAATTCCCCCTATACTGCTCTATTTTTTTTCCATGACACCTTCAAAGTTACCATAATTTTACTTTGTTGGAAGTCAATTTTGTAAATTAACATGCTAGCTGTAATTTCTATGAAGAAAAATGTTTTCTCTGCTTTGTTCACTGATGCATTTGAAGTATTTAAAACAGTGCTTGGGTATCGTTGCATGTTTTTTAAAAGTTAATTAGTTAATTGTTTAATAAATAAATTGTACTGAGTTATGGTGAATACACAACATTAACAAAATGTTTAAGAGGCAGCTAACATAGTATCTAGAAGATAAGCTATACATTTAAATGAATATATTAGGGAGAAAAGAGTTAAAATCAATTATCTTACTTTCCATATGCCAAAGTTAAAAGAGAAGAGTAAAGTAAACCTAAACTATGTAGAACAAAGGAAAGGACTAAGACATAAGAGGAAATACATGAAACTGAAAGCAGAAAAGAATTGAGAAAATCAGCAAAAACAAAGGTTGCTTATTTTAAAAGATCAATAATATTGATGAACCCATAGTATACTTAACAAGAAAAAAAAAAAAGAGTAACAAAATCCACAACTACCAATTATCAGAAATGAAATAATGAAAATCAATATTTTATAGATATTCTGAGTTCAGTGAGCCTCTCTAGCAAATTAATCAAACCCAAGGAAAGGGTGTGGGAACCCTTATTTACAGCCAGTTGGTCAGAAGCACAAGTCACAGCCTGTGCTTGCAACTGGCATCTGAAGTGGTGAGCAGTCTTGCGGGACTGAACCTTCAACCTGTGGGATCTGACACTATCTCCAAGTTGATAGCGTCAGGGTTGAGTTAAATGGAAAGACACCCAGCTGATGTCTGCTTCAGAACTCGTCGCTGGTGGAGAGAAATCCCTCCATGCATTTTGGAGACCAGAAGTGAAGTGTTCTGTGTTGTATTGTCGTGGGAGTAGCAAATAATACTTGGTTTTTTTCCTATTTCTCTTAGAGCAGCTGTAGAAAATAAATACAGCCATACCTATATTATACAAGGAGTCATTCCTGGGGAGTCAATCTGGAACCCAATAATTCTATAACCACCTTGTATTGCTCATTAAGTCCCTTTTTGCACAGATTTTTTTCTGTTTCCTGCAGTGAAGACAGATTGATTCAGAAATGCACTGATCAGGAAGTCAGAGAAGCTGGTTTTCTAGGCTCAGCTGTTTTGCTCCTTGGCTTTATGCTTTGAGTAAGCCGTGTGACTTCTGTGAGTCCACATGTTCAATCTATAAAGCAAGCATTTTGTATTAGATCGATGATTTTTTAAATGGCAATACCAAAGATTGATTAAGGTGGATGTGAGTTATTTTTATTTTTATATTCACATATAAATTTTTATTTTCCATGTTTGATGAGTGATACTGGTTTTCCAGGTCTGGCAGTGTCTTAAAATTTCCTTAAAAATAGTCTAGAATTGTTTTAAAAGAATAATTTAAACAAAATATCATATAGATACAGGGAGTCTTTTGATATGGTTAAGATAGTGAAGGTGGTGTGAGAAAAACTGAAGTTTAGGAAACAGTGAGAGAGAAAATGCCTGGCTTCTTCTCTGCACTTATCCAATCAGTAACCAATTTACTTATTCATTTATTCATCCATTAAATATATAAATATTCATGAGCATCTTTCAAGCACAAGGCCCCAAATAAGAGCACACTAGGAACACAATAATGAATGTGATACAGTCCCTGACCTGAAATACCTGAGTGGGGTAGGGGAGACAAACTTGTGCCAAATGGTAATGTGGTATGCTTGGAACATTAACAAGGACATAAATGTGGTCCTACCAGTTTCTACTTTTGGAACCTCCAGGCTTTCCTGAAATTTATCCTCTTCAAAAGCTACCGGAATGATCAATTTAAAACACAACTCTAAGCGTGACACTTCTTTTGTTTAAACCAGCACTTGACAAACTGTGATCCCAGAGCAAACACTTTTACTGTCTCTTTCTGTAAATAAAGTTTTATTGAAAGTTGTGCTGGAACACAGCCATGCCCATTCATTTCATATTGTTTATGGCTACTTTCACGCTGCAAAGGCAGAGTAAAATAGTTGTGACAGAAGCTTCAAGAAATCCTAAAATATTTACTATCTGGTCCTTTATATAAATGTAATCTCTATTTTTAAATCCTTCTCCTTTCAAAATACCTCTCTTACAGATCTGCACAACGGGACTTGGCTTTGATTAGAATATTTCCCATCTTTCCTTTGGTCTCCCAACATTTCCGTATCTCATTCAGCTGATCAAAAGGCCATTGGCTGTGCCTTTCAGGGCTATGACCCTTATTTTGAAAGAAAACAATACCCTCTCCAAGGTCTGAGGAGGCTAATGTCAAGTAGCGCTGCCAAGTGTTTCCATATTCGACACATATTCTTCATAATTTTCATTTTGGTGTGGTGGTTATTTCCTTTTATTGAAGTTTTCTTTTCCTTTTTTTTCTTTTCTTTCTTCCTTTCTTTTTTTTTTTTTTTTTTGTTGCTGTTGGTAGTAAAATTTAGAGGGCAAAAAGTAAATATTCCTTCAGATTGCCATCTGAAACCAGATACAGCTTGATCAGGTTTTTCAAGTCTGTATCTGAAACAAAGGAACATGTTTCTTGAGCTTAAACAGTGTGAAGTCTGGCATTGGAGTACTCAATACAGTTAGGTTGAATGAATTAATGCACAAATCCCCATCATTTCACAGATGCAGAAGCTGAGTGAAACGTGTCGATTTGGAGTCTGTTCCAGAAAATACCAATCAACCGTTTGACCTGTTATATTTCAGGAGGCTCTTGAAATAAAACTGGCTCCTGCATACTTTCCTACGAAACGCCCTCACCAGCAGCCGCCAGCCATGGCACATTTGCTTCCTTCCTGTGCGTCTCTACATCGGACACCCACCAGTCAAGACAAACCCGAGAGGGGAATTATAACTCCCAGGGAAAGAGGAGGGCTCTAGAGACACCAAGAGTAGGGCTGCAATTTCAAACTGGGTCATGAGGCCTCAGGGACCTGTAGGTGGTGAAGCTCAGCTCTGCCGACAGACATTCCAGCCCTGCAGGGGTGTGGGAAAACTGGTTTCTGTTTCTGTTTTAAAACCTTGTTATATTCGAACTATCTCTCAAAAGCAATAGTCCGCTGAGCTTAAGTCTTATACTGAAAAATGATTTTAAACCTTTAAAATAAGCAAGCACGTTAAAGTTATAGGATGGTACTTGGCACCTAATGAGTCATCTTTTGCATGTTATGCAAATTTCAAGACAACACCAGATGTTGGGGGAGGATCACTCTCCAGAGAGGGGAAAATTACTGTTTTCTGATTTTTAAAAAATGATAAAAACTATGGCTTACAGACAAAAGCTATTAAATTTGGGGGCAATTATTGCTTTTTCTGTATGTGTGTGTGTGTGTGGGGGTGTGTTTATATGTATATATATAATATATGTTTTTCTTTCTGTGTGTGCATGTCTCATATATATCTTGTTAATTACTGTAGACTCAGCACTTGGTCTACTTTGTGACACATATGAGATACTAAAATATTTGGAGAAATAATAAGTGAATGAATGTGCCACTACAGACACAGAAACAATACTAACCCAGGGAGAGGAACTGGGAGGAACAAATGGAGAGCTTCATTCAGTCACCTGGTAATAGGATGTTTATACTAGAATGTTCTAGAAACATGTCCCTAAGGACTGTTAGGTAGGACCCACTGTATCTGAAGCCTATGAACCCAAAACGAGTGTCGTGTGGGAAGACTTTGACTACTGTCACATAAATGCCTGAGAGAAATTTCGAATAGATGTCACAAACTGTCGATTCAGCCATTGTCATGATTTTTAAATAAATATTGGTAGCCTCCTACGGTTAGAGATAGAAGAGGATATACATCCTCTCCCTAACAATTTGGCAATCAGTCAGTGTGTTACAATAGAAACAAGCCTTAGTCCAAATTCCTCTAAATGTTTCAAAATTTATAAGCATGGCAAAAAAAGTGGTTCAACCTATTCTTATAAGGAAGTCCTCACTTGCCATATTCAGATACTCAGATAAGCACTAAAAAGAAAACAATTACTTTTTAAGATTTAAAGTTAGTGCATTAATATGACAGAGGATGAAATCACCTTTCTGGCCAGATCAAACAACAGAATCCTTCAATATATGGGATAACTGAAGTTAGCTCTAAACACAAACTTTCTGAAGATGATTGACCATGAAGCTTCTGGATTTTTATCCCACTTTCATGCAACGGCATTGTAAATATCTCACTAGGTATTTACATCATAAATACCTTACTAAGGGTCTTACCTTACTAAAGGCATCATAAATGCCTTACTAGTCATCCTCATAGTTTGAACATTACTCATTTCACCAATGAAAAATTATTTCTAATACGTCATATTTGCCAGTTGATCAAAATTAACGGTTTCTTTTGTATAGCTTTTGATAATGATATCTGAAGCACTTACAGACAACCACTATAGGCTGTTGGTTTCCAATTCAGCACTTCCTATGCAATTTAACTGCCACCAAAATGTAGATTAAAGTTAATTTGTAAATATGTGTGTTTGTGCATATATATATATATACAAACACACACACACGTATATATGTATATACATAACAGTATTTATACCACAGCATTTTAAATTACCATACAAATGATGTACAAAAATTCAGGGCAACTAGCTAAAGCTGAAACTGGAGCAAAACTCCAAACTTAGATTTAATGGTGATATCATAATTTGATTAATTCATTTGTACAATAAACATGAACAATTATGTGCCAGTACAACTCGGTTCATTGTAGATACCCTTTGACTCTCTGGATGCAATGCATTAAAGGTAATGTCCTTCAAATTCATGCTTCAGTGTTTTCGTAAACACATTTCCATAAAAATATTAAAATAGAGGGACTCCTCCCTAACTCATTTTATGAGGCCAGCATCATCCTGATACCAAAGCCTGGCAGAGACACAGCAAAAAAAAGAGAATTTTAGAACAATATCCCTGATGAATATCGCTGCAAAAATCCTCAATAAAATACTGACAAACCAAACCCAGCAGCACATCAAAAAGCTTAATCCAACATGATCAAGTGGGCTTCATCCCTGAGATGCAAGGCTGGGTCAACATACGTAAATCAATAAACATAATCCAGCATATAAACAGAACCAAAGACAAAAACCACATGATTATCTCAATAGATGCAGAAAAGGCCTTTGACAAAATTCAACAGCCCTTCATGCTAAAAATTCTCAATAAATTCGGTATTGATGGAACGTATCTCAAAATAATAAGAGCTATTTATGACAAACCCACAGCCAATGTCATACTGAATGGGCAAAAACTGGAAGCATTCCCTCTGAAAACTGGCACAAGACAGGGATGCCCTCTCTCACCACTATTCAACATAGTGTTGGAAGTTGTGGCCAGGGCAATCAGACAGGAGAAAGAAATAAAGGGTATTTATTCAATTAGGAAAAGAGGAAGTCAAATTGTCCCTGTTTGCAGATGACATGACTGTATATTTAGAAAACCCCATCATCTCAGGCCAAAATGTCCTTAAGCTGATGGCAACTTCAGCAAAGTCTCAGGACACAAAATCAATGAGTAAAAATCACAAGCATTCTTATACACACCAATAACAGACAAACAGAGAACCAAATCATGAGTGAACTCCCATTCACAATTGCATCAAAGAGAATAAAACACCTAGGAATCCAACTTACAAGGGATGTGACAGACCTCTTCAAGGAGAACTACAAACCACTGCTCAACGAAATAAAAGAGGACACAAACAAATGGAAGAACATTCCATGCTCATGGATAGGAAGAATCAATATCATGAAAATGGCCATACTGTCCAAGGTAATTTATACATTCAATGCCATCCCCATCAAGCTACCAATGGCTTTCTTCACAGAATTGGAAAAAAATACTTTAAAGTTCATATAGAAACAAAAAAGATCCCGCATTGCCAAGACAATCCTAAGCAAAAAGAACAAAGCTGGAGAAATTATGCTACCTGACTTCAAACTATACTACAAGGCTACAGTAACCAAAACAGCATGGTACTGGTACCAAAACAAAGATATAGACCAATGGAACAGAACAGAGCCCTCAGAAATAATACTATACATCTACAACCATCTGATCTTTGACAAACCTGAGACAAACAAGAAATGGGGAAAGGATTCCCTATTTAATAAATGGTGCTGGGAAAACTGGCTAGCCATAAGTAGAGAGCTGAAACTGAATCCCTTCCTTACATCTTATACAAAAATTAATACAAGATGGATTAAAGACTTACATGTTAGACCTAAAACCATAAAACCCTAGAAGAAAACCTAGGCAATACCATTCAGGACATAGGCATGGGCAAGGACTTCATGTCTAAAACACCAAAAGCAATGGTAACAAAAGCCAAAATGGACAAATGGGATCTAATTAAACTAAAGAGCTTCTGCACAGCAAAAGAAACTACCATCGGAGTGAACAGACAACCTACAGAATGTGAGAAAATTTTTGCAATCTACTCATCTGACAAAGAGCTAATATCCAGAATCTACAAAGAACTCAAACAAACTCACAAGAAAAAAAACAAACAACCCCATCAAAAAGTGGGCGAAAGATATGAACAGACACTTCTCAAAAGAAGACATTTATGCAGCCAACAGATACATGAAAAAATGCTTATCATCACTGGCCATCAGAGAAATGCAAATCAAAACAACAATGTGATACCATCTCACACCAGTTAGAATGGCAATCGTTAAAAAGTCAGGAAACAACGATGTTGGAGAGGATGTGGAGAAATAGGAACACTTTTACACTATTGGTGGGACTGTAAACTAGTTCAACCTTTATGGAAGACAGTGTGGCAATTCCTCAAGGATCTAGAACTAGAAATTTTTGACCCAGCCATCCCATTACTGGGTATATATCCAAAGGATTATAAATCATGGTGCTATAAAGACACATGCACACGTATGTTTATTGTGGCACTATTCACAATAGCAAAGACTTGAAACCAACCCAAATGTCCATCAATGATAGACTGGATTAAGAAAATGTGGCACATATACACCATGGAACACTCTGCAGCCATAAAAAGGATGAGTTCATGTCCTTTGTAGGGACATGGATGAAGCTGGAAACCATCATTCTCAGCAAACTATCGCAAGGACAAAAAACCAAACACCGCATGTTCTCACTCATAGGTGGGAATTGAACAATGAGAACAGTAGGATACCAGAAGGGGAACATCACACACTGGGGCCTGTCATGGAGTGGAGAACGGAGGAGGGATAGCATTAGGAGATATACCTAATGTAAATGACAAGTTAATGGGTGCAGCACACCAACATGGCACATGTGTACATATGTAACAAACCTGCATGTTGTGCACATGTACCCTAGAACTTAAAGTGTAATTTTAAAAATCCTCAAAAAAAAGAAAAATAATCATAATGATTTTTAACTAAAATAACTGTATCTCAAGGGCCCTAGAAAAACTTTTTTTCTGATCGCTAAGCAAAATCAAGTTATCACCACCTACTGGTTGCTATGTACTGGTTTTGAACTTATCTTTGGATTATTAGAATTCTAAAATTGAACATTTATAATGATACAAAATCATAGTGGAGACGATTTAACCTGTTGGGTGACAGTTGTCCGTCAGCCTCTTATATTTCTGCACATCTTCTGAGCAAAGGACTAAACGTTTTTTTCCAGACTGTCATTTCTAGTACTTGTGTATAAAAAAGAAAGAAAAAAGAAAAAAAACAACTGCCCTGGGAGAGAGAGAGATTTTCTCCTTCTGGAGCAGATTTGTTTACTTTCCTGGGTAATGAAAATAATGTATTTTTCTATGCAAATATTAGGCAGATTTTCTATAGTCTCCTCATATAAAACTGAGGTTTTCTAATTTCTGGGATTTCTTTTCTGAAACATACTCTACTGTATGATAAGACAGTATTTTCTCCTAATTTTCTTGATCTTTGAAAATGGAGACTTAGGGAACCAGTGCAAAAATAATATTCTAGCCACTGATATAGCTGTGAGTATTACACTACCTTTTATCTCTGACCCAGTACTGTTGTGTCTCCTTCCAGTTTCCATGAAACCGTGGCAGGCTAGCTTGTTAGTTTGCAAGTAGGGCGAAACCTAAGACTGTCCATAATGTTTACATCCCCCCACCCGTCATTCCAAATATGGAAAAGAGTAAAACCCATTCACACTTTAATTTCCTAGTGTCCAAAGACAATTAATGTAAAAGCGGCTCCAAATAAAACACATAAGGCAATTTGACAACTGAAAACTGAAACCTCCCTTTCACTGCACCCTGAGGCACCATGGAACAGTGCAAAGAGCATCATAGGACTGAGAATACAAAACCATGAACCACGAATTCTAATCCTGATTTGGAGACTCACTAGCCAGGGGACTTGGGATAAATCTTATACTCCTTAAGGGCCTAAGTTAGTCCTCCATAAAATAGATAAACATTGCATTTACCCCATAAAGCTTTGGTTAAAGAAAATTATATTATATATGTAGATGTGCAGCATAGAGCCTAATACATACTCAGCAATTGCTAATATCCTTTATTTGTAGTGACTTAAATGTTTTGGCACTTGGCTTCTAATTTTTTCATTATAATAAGATGAATTATACTTTCATACATTTTTACATAGTCATATATTATCATAAACTCTGGTTATCTACTCAGCATTCCTTCGCCAGTCTAACAGAACTCTAACAGAACCCTATTTTATTCAGACAGTCAACCCATCCTCAATTCCAGAGATGGATCCCTAGTAGTCTAAACCAGTATGTTCATCACATTTGTGGGTAAATGTTACTGGTTCAAAACTGAATATATGACCTTAGACAACCCTATCAAACTGAAAGGAAAAATGTAGGGGCTATGGTAGAAGAAAGTGCCATGAATTGAATCATGTCCCCTGGAGAAAAGATTTGATGTTCTAACCTCAAGTATCTCAGAATATGACCCTATTTGGAAATAGAGTCCTTAAAACACATAATTAGTAAAGATGAAGTCATACTGAAGTAGAGTTGGTACCTAATCCAATATGGTTGTAAAGGTGTCCCTTCATAAACAGATGACTACATGAAAAAACAGACCCAGAAGGAAAACAGCATGTGACAACAAAGGTAGAGACTGGAGGTCTGCTGCTACAAGCCAAGAGCATCAAAGGTTTCTGTCAAAACACTGGATGAAAGATGCAAGAAGCATTCCTCTATAGCGTTCAGAGGTAGTGTGATCCTCTCAACACCTTGGTTTCAGAACTCCAGCCTCCAGAACTGGTAGACATGCATTTCTGAATTCTTGTTTGTTTGTTTGTTTTTGCGTGTGTGTTAAGCTACCCAGTTCGTGGTACTTCATTGTAGCAGATTTAAGAAACAAACACAGGGCTGGGCGTGGTGACTCATGCCTGTAATCCCAGCACTTTGGGAGGTCGAGGCGGGCGGATCACAAGGTCAGGAGATCGAGACCGTGGTGAAACCCCGTCTCTACTAAAAACACAAAAAATTAGCCGTGTGTGGTGGTGGCGGGCGCCTATAGTTAGGCTACTCGGGAGGCTGAGGCAGGAGAACGGCGTGAACCGGGAGGCGGACCTTGCAGTGAGCCGAGATCATACCACTGCACTCCAGCCTGGGTGACAGAGCGAGACTCAGTCTCAAAAAAAAAAAAAAAAATATCGGAAGATTTCCTCTTTTCCTAAAGTAGGAGAACTGAAATAGCAGCTATCTTATAACCATGAGAAGACCAAACCTGAGGATGGAGCAGATGCCAGAACAAGAAGGCTGAGAGTTGTGATGGAGTCTTGACCTTCCAAGGATGAAATCTCAACCTTTAGGTTTTTTCCATAAAATGGTATTCTTTTTTACTGAACATGCCAGTCTGAGTGACATTTTTCTGATACTTTCCTAAGTATGGGGAACACACACACACACTCTCTCGCTCTCTCTTATGTGTGTGTGTGTATATATATATACACTTTGGTTTGATTGTGTATATGTATATACACACACACATACACACACATACACAGACATATGGTGTAGTATGTATGTTTGCATATATATAATATATATTTCATATATATGTTACACAGACATAAGTGTGCTGGCACTTGATTTAACCACCATTTATGGTTGTACACGCACTATCTGTGCTGTTCTCTGTTTTGTACAAAAATTTTAAAGTAGTTTTCTTTCCTCTAACTTTAAGGCTCTTAAGGATCAGTGTTAGGTTTTGTATTATATAATATTCTGAGCTGTCCTTATGGTTTGTACTTTATATGCCCTGATTCTGTTTTAGCACCTACCACTCTACTTGGTAATTATTCATTAAATCCTGGTGTCTTTCTGTCTGCTTGTGAAGCCAGAGCATGTATTCTAATGCTGTATTTATAGCACCAAACTCAAAGTATTTAAGCAAGCAATGTTGGTGGAATGAATAAAGAATATTTGCCATTCTTTTCTGAAATCTTGAAATATTATTAACCAGCTCTCCTCTCATTTTTTTTTAATTGTGAGTCTTCCTTCTGTCTGTCACTCACAATGACTCAGACAACAATGACATGCTCCATTTATTTCAAGCATTCATACCTCAAAGTTGCCAGGTAGACTCAGCATTGGAATAATGATGGGGAATTCTCTCTCTCTGTTAGTGTTAATAATATTGATGGCAAAAAATATAGAATTTTCCCATGAGGAGAAACCTCTTTCCTTTTATTGTGAGTATGATGAATGCTCAGTTATGGATATACTAGTGGCTCTGTAGTGACATATTGCAAAATTATTTTTCTGCCTTTCATGATTTAATTTAAACTTTGCTGTAGCATACGATGTCCCTTCTGATCTAGACAACTTAGATCTTCTGACTTCCCTCATTTCTCCTTATTCTACCAATTGGCTGCCATCTTCATTGACCCAGAACTTTCCTAGTTTTAGTACTCAAAGTTCCCTGTCCCAGGAAAAGTGTCCGATCCAGGCAAACAAAGACTGTTAGTCACCGTTTGTGGTTTCTCAACTTCCTCCTATTTGACTGTGACATGCCTCAAATAATGGAGTGTAACATCTATTTGTTTTTGGCACATGGTTGGTACAAAGTGTTAATAAATAGACAAATTAATGACTGAATAAAAGGAGCGTGTCATAGAAGAGTTTTGGTATCAAAAAGATGTGGACTAAAATCTCAGATCAGTCATGTTGGACTATACAACTGACTTCATGTTAACTAAGCCTCAGTTCCGTCATGAGCAAAAGGGTGGGGGGAGGGGGGGAGAAGAATAAGAGGAGCCACTTCATTGACTTGTCGTAGGAATAAGATGAGACTATGAGCTCCTAGTAGCTTGTAAATCACTTGCATGCAAAGCTGTACTGTGTTAATTATAGCAATCTCACACAGGTACCCAATAACTGCCTGTGTAATTAGAGTAATACTTTATGCAAAATGCTTAGAGCACAGTAGATGTTTGCTAAATGAATGCTCCTGTTAGTGTTGTTATTAACATTAAAATGAATGACAAATATCTTGATTACCCAAAATATACAAGTTGCTGTGCTTAGTTTTGGGAGAGATGAACCTGAGGAAAATAAGGTATACTCTGGTTATAGGGCTGGAGCTGTGCTCGCTTCGCTACAATGCAAAGCATGATTTGATAACTCCCAATTAGAAAATGGAGCTTCAGGCACAGAGTATGTATTCAATGGGACAAAAATATAAGTGAATGAAAACGTAACTGAGTAAAAGTATGAAAGCTTGAACCAGTACAAAACACAAATACTTTGAAAAGTGAGAAGTCTTGATTTCCCATCCCTATCCTGCTTGTATTTAGAGTGTGCTTTCAGGAGTTTAATTACTCTCGCTGGTATAAATTCCTTATTTTCAAAATGGGGCAACTTAGTCTCACTTTGTTGTTACTGTTAATAGTCAAATACATTTTTCAGACATTAAATTTCCCAGCTACAGAAGTTCTTCCCTTGTGTTGTTAATGCCTCCCAATATGGCTAAGCTTGTGCTTAACTGAGAATGTAGTGTGAGCCAGTCAGAACCCAGGGCTTCTAATATTCACGTAGCAAGATAAAACCAAAGGATACCTTAAACCACAGTTAGGCTAACTAAGCCGATCTAGTCTTTTTAATACCTGCTGGGAAAAAACAAAATGAATCGATACTTCCTTGTTGTTGAACAAACTTCCTGTTGCTATGACTAGATCATTTTTTATTTACCTAAATAGTTACAGAGGATATTATTGAATTAATAGGACTCGGAGTTCCTTGGAATTTACTCTCAAGAGCCCACCTGTGTTAACATAGGCACACTATAGAAATAATTGCCAAAGCACGAGTTAGAAGTAAATGACCAGGCTATCTGACTGTGAGATGAAAGCTGGTGATGAGTGAAATTCCTGGGAAACTCGGCTTTCCCTAACTATTGAGATTAGTCCTTGTTCCTGCTATATTGTGAGTTAACCCTTCTCACAGATAAAAAGCAAAACCAGAAATCTATTGCCATGAAAATAGGTGTAAAAGAAAGCCTGGGTAACGCATCATACATTCAAGTTCTCCAACAAGCACTGGCTCCTTTTCTTTCTGTCTGCCACTTTTTCATGCATTAGCCATTTATTCTAAGATATTTATAGAGCATCAGTCATAGACAGGGCTGGACGCTAGAGATAAAGTTGAGAGTAAAATCAAGCAGGAGTTTTACCTTCAGAGAAATTGTGTGGGGAAGTAGATCTTCATCCACTAGGCATTCAGACAAGTCTGAAAGAGCAAGGGAGGGGGGCACATGCTGTATAGAAAGGCACACTTCCCCTCAGTAGTTTCTACAAGTGGGTTCTGGCCCATTCCTAGAATTCAGAAACGATGTCTAGACAAAGACAAACCTGGAAAAATATGACCAGGAAAGAGGTCATGGAGGAGGGGATGGAGGAGCTTTCCAGGACATAGGAATAGCATTTATTGCATTGGTGCAGAAGTAATTACAGTTTTTGCCATTGCTTTTAATAGAAAGAACTTAGGAGTAGGAAAGAGTATGGCCAATGCAGAGAGCTGACAGAAGGCCATTGTGGTTATAGCCAGAAATAAGGTACAAAATGAGACTGGTGAGCAGGTAGACATCAGAGTAAGAACAACGTTATTGACCATTTCAAGAAGCTTTGGCACTTTCCTACAAAGTTGAGAGACAACAAAGACACCCTCTTTTAAAAAGAGGGTGCTAGACAATTAGATTTACAGTTTAGACTTTTACTCAGGCTGTGTTGAACTGATTAGCAAAAGGCCAAAGTAGATGATAGTAGACTGATTAAAAAACTATGCTCATGGTTGGTTGGACTAATGAAAGAATGATACAAATGTAGAAAAGTGAATGAAATTGGGATACCTACAAAGAAATGTTATTTGAGTGAAAAATAACAAATGCATCCTTACAAAACTGGGCAAGATTTGAAGGCCCTGCTAATAGCCACCTCCCTCCCCCATGCCAAAGAAGTATCACATGTGAAATCACATGACATTATTATATTTGCAGGTCAAATAAATGGCTGGATATTGGCAATTTCATAGGGTTTTCTCTCTTTGACAGGCATTCCTTACTTGATATCTGTGGTGATTCAACCCAGTCAGTGAAACATAAAATGTAGACTTAGGGGCACACACATCCTTTTTCTATTTAACATGTCTACCGGGATTTCTCTTGCTATAGGCATCTGTAGGTTGAGGCTTCTGACGTAACAGTGGGTCATCAGAAAGCTTGGTTCAACACCTTTCTTTGATGGGCTAGAAAATTGCTTGAGAAAGGTTAAGAGACCTTAAGACTAAATAAAATAGAATAATATCATGTAATGTAATAAAATATAAAATAAAATGTAATAGAATCCTTTGAGCAGTAGCTAAAAGTAAATCCTGAAATATTGAAGAATATTTTTGTAAAATGATTCAAGTAGAATACTCTGACCTTGAGGAAAGTGGTCTGCAAGACTTAGGATTGCAAGGATAGAGTTAGATGCCTTTCCAAATCAGGAGAAAGGGGACACCTAGAAGAATCAGAAGGACTACAGAATCTGGGTGGATAAGGATACACCTGGTGGATGCTCTGAGGCCTTGTCAATCTGTTGTTACTTTTGTGACACAGTATCACTGCATGGCACCTTTTCCTTAGAGTACCATTCCCACACATCCATTCAAATAAATTCACACCCTCATCTCCACTGATCCATTTGTCAGACATACCGAAATATGGGCTGACCCACATGACCTTTGTGCTGAAAAATATATATAATGAGGATCACTGGGCCTCACTCTGACAAACCTGGAGTAACAGTTATCATTTGTTTTTCCTTTTCTTCTTTATCATAATCATATCAACTGAACGACATCTGCCATTCCGAAATATAGACTTTGTTCTGGAGAACAGGAAGGACATGCAGAGCTGTTGTTTCAGATTCTTCCAACAGTCATTGAGACAAGATCCTGATCCATAGAGACACAAAACTCTATGGAATACCTGTTTTGTGCTAAATTTGGAACAGAAGTAGTTTCATGCAACACCCGTAACCTCCTTTAAGCCACTGAACTTGAAAGCAACCTGCCCAGTCTCATACAGCTAAAATGTAACAATCAAGACTCCTCCAAACTTGTTAATTAAGATATATCGTATTATGGAAAAATGCAAAGAGAGTGGATGTTAAGTGTTCTTACCACAGAAATGATAACTATGTGAGGTGATGCATTTGTTAAGCAGCAAGATCTAACCATTTCACAATGTATATGTACTTTAAAGCATTATGTCGCCGGGCACAGTGGCTCAAGCCTGTAATCCCAATACTTCAGGAGGTCGAGGTGGGTGGATCACCTGAGGTCAAGAGTTCGAGACCAGCCTGGCCAACATGGCCAACATGGCAAAACTCCATCTCTACTAAAATACAAAAATTAGCTGGGGGTGGTGGCCACTGCTCGTAATCCCAGTTACTCAGGAGGCTGAGACAGGATAATCACTTGAACCCGAGAGACGGAGGTTGCAGTGAGTCAAGATTGCTCCATTGCACTCCAGCCTGGGTAAAAAGAGCGAAACTCCATCTCAGAAAATAATAATAATAGTAATTTTAAAATAAAAATAAAAAAGAAAGTATTATGTTGTATGTGATAGATATACAATTTTTTTCAATTAAAAAAAAAGACTTCAACCCAAGTCTGTGCATCTCAGGAATTAGAGACTAGTCACTTCCCATTCTATAATGTTGCCAGAAGGAATCTAGCTAGCATCCTTCTCTGGAGATCAGCTAGTTATCTCCAGGAATTCACTCTCTTTATCATCCTTTAGACTTAGCCACAATGTTTCTCCCTCTGTGGATACTTTGGTTAGGTTTCTTGGAGGGCATTAAAAAAAAAATTTTGAGGGAAGCATCATCCAGTCAAATAATTGACAAGAAGCTAAAACATGCCGTTTTGTTTTCAGGCCAACACTATCCCAAATGAGCTGGTTGCAATGAACTTGTAAACACAACAAAGAAAACAGAATTCGCATAAGTTCTCTGCTAAATTCTCCCATATTGACACTGGAACATCAGGGCTAGGAAACACGCAGGAGACGTAAGGGTGAATCAAAGTGCACTCCTTAATTTGTACCACACCAACTCAACAGTAAAATGTGATTTAATTTACTGTATAATTTGCTTGTTCAACAAAGCTGAAAGATAACTCACTTAGTGCCACTTTGCTTATAAGTAAGCCGGTAACTGGCGGTGAACTTCCAGTGAATGGTTTTGTTGTTGATGCCAGAGAAAGCTGTTTGAGTGGAAAATACACAAAATTAAGGGCCTGCTGCTGTAGTATGTGCAATGCACTTCCTTTGTCCTCATCAAGTTTATTTCTGCAAAGAGGCAATTTCAGCCCTTTGTTTTTCTAACTCGATGAAGTCACTATGTCTTGCTCAGTGGCACACGGCTAGGGAAAAATGCATTCAGCCAAATTTAGAACCATTTGGAACTCACGAGTTGTGAATTTTGAACCAAACTTGAATCTTTTAAAAGCTCATCTGTTCCACAAAGCATGCCAGCTCGGCTAACAGCCTTGCAGCCTGGGCTGTCCTCTGAGGGCTAAGCTGGGGTCCCCAAGTCCCTCATGTTTCTCCCAATTGACAGATTGGAGTATTACATGGTGCAAAAGCTTAGATGCAATGAGATAGGTGTACTACAAAACTCTAAAACCTACAACACAGAAGCAGAGATATCCCAAAAAGATGAAATAGAGGTCTTTTTTGTGTTTTGCCAATTTCTTAATATTTTCTATAGGTCCTTAGAATCTATTTGTCCTTTTTGTCCACTAACACCATTCTAGCATGGACCCATATTAGCCCATATCGGCACTAAGCCTCAAAACCAGTCTCACTCCCACAGGTCTCTCCCACCTACAGTTCATCATGCGTATTCTAATCAGATCAATTTCCTGGAATCTCTGCTTGCATGTCTCACGCCTCTGCTCAAAGTCCTTTTATTTATTTATTTATTTATTTATTTATTTATTTATTTATGTGCTCACTTGTTCTTTCATTCATGAGTCTGTCCTGAGCAGCTCCTGTGCACCAGCAACTCCAGCAGGGAAGCTAGAGTATCTGGTGCACAGGGACTCTGGGACAGGAAGCCCTGAGTAGAAGCAGAAACAACAGCCAGGCTTGTATTTATGCTGGTCAGGTTTTCTGTTTGTTTGTTTTTTAAATCTCAGTGTGGTATGTGTCCTGAGAAGAGAATTGCACTGCAATGTTAGGGGTACAGGAAGGTCTGATGAAGGATACCCAAGGCCTGAATCCCAGAGGAGAGGTTGTTCTCAGGGAGACACCAGAGTGCAAGGGAGGAAGAGTGGGAAAGGAAGAGTTGTCTTAATAGAAGAGACAACCTGTGCCAAGGAGTGGAAAACAAGAGCATGATAGCAGCTCAAGCGACCTCGTTTGGGTCACAAACTCCTTCACAAAGCCTGTGCATGTGTGCATGTCTGAGTGTTAGCAAGCAGGAAAGCAATGTTGATGATGAAGTGCTGCAGGAACAGTGGAAGAAAGTGAAGCTGGAGAGGAAAATGGGTGCCAGTTAATGGAGGCCCCATGACTGCCTGCTAATGAGCTTGGACCATGTCCTGAAGATGTGGAGCCATTTTACCTGATGATTCATCCTCATCTACAGATCACAGTCCAAACGTCTTTGCCCAGTAGTCAGGGCTTTCTATAATTTGTTTCCAGCCCATCTAGAGAAACGAATCTGTCATTATTTCCAGGAGCAGACATCTTCACCCAGCTAATACATATAGAGAGAGAACATATCACAGCCCTCTGCCTCTGGTCTCCACATAGGTGTTCACAGCACCCGCCTCCAACTAGAACCCTTGCTGGCATCTATTTTTCAGGGCTGTGTGGCCTCTTGATGTCTCCTGTATGTGCTCCTTAAATAAATGCTGTGTATCTAACCAAGCATAGAAATAGCAGTTAAGAGTTCATTGATTCATTCAATAAATACTGAGCTTGTACAGAACAGAAACTGTCCTAGATACTGAAGCAACCACAGTAAATAAGACGAAGCCACTGTCCTCAGGATGCAAGCATGCCATATTTGGGGGAAGAAAAACAAGTACATGAACAATTCAAGTAGAACTCAATAGAGAGCAATATGATGGAAGAAATACGTGGAACCACAAAAAGGCACAAGAAAGAAGCCTAACTTGTACTTGAATCGTCAGGGAAGGTTGCCAAAGGAAATATTAGCTGAGCTGAAACCTAAAGGATTAGTAAAAATTAACAGAAGAGAATGGGAGAATGTGTTAGGCTGAGGGAGAAGCACACACACAAACCAGGGACTAGAGATGTTGGTGCACTTAGGCAATAGCCATCTCAAACGAGCTACAGCATGCAGTGCAGAGAGAATAGTCAAGCTGCTGTGCAAGGAGAGGGAAGAGCAGAATGGGGAGAGATGCCACTGCATAGCAGTGATGCCGCTCAAGCCAGCTTATGTGCTAAGTCCAAAATTGTCTTCATCTCACTGCCTATTTAGCAAAAGAGGCTGAGTAAGCAAGAGCTAAGTTGAGAGGATGGGGATCAGGCATAGAGAAAGGACTATACTCTGTTTTGCTGTGGAGGGTTCAGTCAGAGAGGTGGGAAAAATTATAGGGAAAGAATGCAAACCTTCTGAAAGGTAGGAAGGTTCTGCAGAGCCCCAGGGCAGAATAGCTGAAGGCAGCTGTTCTATAACCCTGAGGCAGAGGGCAAGGAGTAGGTACAAAGAGGTGTGCAGAAATTTATCTTAAACAGGCTTGTTTACTTACGTTGACCAGGAACTGACCTTTGATCATTCGTGCGCTTGATATTCCCTGAAAGGGGAACAATAAATGTTAATTACCTACAGGTTGTGTGAGCTCCAGGTTTTCAGCATTGTGCCTGCACTGAATAAAAGCAAGCAGCTCCAGCTTCTTGGGGCTGCTGTCTGGCCACTAGAACCAGGCAGTGACCTAGCTGTTCTAATATTGCATACCTATGTCTGAGTACTCATTTCATCCATCCACCGGGGTCTGCAGGACAGATCCGGCATTTTTCACCAAAGGCTGCAATGATAACAGTAATGCAGTGATTATGATGCAGTGATGAAAGGCAGCTGCTGTAGTTTCCGAGGTGGAAGGTGCTGATGATGTCCTGCCCCACATCCTGTAGCTCACCTGAAGCTACAGGGAAGGGTTTCTTCATACATACATCTTCCTACCTCTAGGACCTATATCTCCATTGCTCTTCTTCTGGAAGCAAGCTGGCTTTCCCTAAAGTGCACAGAAAGCAACTAAAAGGTAGGGAAGGGAGAAGGAAGCAATATTCCTGGGGAGAATCCTTAACCAACAGAACGTGAGAGTCAGTGGATGTGTGCCTATCTCCTGAAACTCCAGGTGCCTGGTTCCAGTTCTCAGCATGCTGCCAGCAAGATGAGCCCCATTTGTCCAGGGCAGTGACCTAATTTATATGGCTTTCCTCCATCCTTTCTCTGACTTTTTCCATTTTTCTCACTTTTGATCCCAGGAACCACTTTCCAAATGAATTACTGGAACCCCAATCCTGGTCTAGGGGTCTGATTTTGAGAAATACAGTCTTCAGCACTGTCACACGACCTACCATAGTCCTCCAGATTTAAGTTCCTGTCACTTTACCAACTTCCAGGACAACCTTCACAGTTTTTAAGGGATGTGAGACCAGACATTAGTGCTGAATTGTAAAACTGTCCTTTCAGTAGGGTGTGTATGTGTGTGTGTGCATGTGTATAGAGCTATGATGCAAAGTAATTTTGTTACCAATGTCATGGTCAATAGAGTTTATCACACATCTGCTATAGAGGGTAGCTATAGGGGATGATTGCTTACATAGAGACCAAATGGAGACAGTGACAACTGCCCAGAGAAAAGATATCCAAGGCCTTAACAATAGCAGTGACAGTGATGATGGAGAGGAGGAAACAGATTGCAGACACATTGGGAGGACTTAGTTACTCCTTATCATGATGGGTTCTGGGTCCCCCTCCAGAAAGACATGATTGACATGATGAGAATAATAATAATGTAGTGAGAGTCATGCCAATGTCCTAATGAACCTGAGCATGATGTGCCCAGAAAATCAATTTCCTTGGAATAACTCAAGCAAAGCAAAACATGCAAAGAGTACAAAGAGTGCTAGGCGCTAAACATGCAATTATAGTTTTCTGAGTTTAAAATTATGTTTGGGTATATGGTGCACAATCTCTAAAATATAATTACTAAGGAACATAGTTTAATTTGTATCAGTCACAATTTACGGCTTGTCTATGTTTATAGAAATGATTATGGTTTGAAGCTTCTTGTGCCTTCCTTGATGCATAAAAAATGATTATCAAGCCTTCAGCAGCAGCCGCCTTCCCTGAGAATTGGCAGCAACCGGCCCTTTAATCAGGAACAAGATCCTACAGAGCCAACGTATGCAAATATGCAATCTCAGAACAACAGCTCACTTTTTATAATGAGAGAGTTGGAAAGAACCGTAGTGAACCACAGGAGCAAGTGCCCACCTAAGAGAATGCCAACAATTCACGGTTACTGAGCATGGAAGTCTATACTCCCTTCTACATCATCTTGCCACATCCAAACACAAGCCAGTTTCTGCCATCAACGTAGCATGTTAATACTGTCATTGTTTGAAATAAACTGTCATATTGATCAGCTGCCAGCCATTTTTCAAAAGACTTTATGAGAAGAGACTACAGAAGGTTTTCAACTGTTGATGATTATTCATTAATGCTGCCATTAACTCATACATAATATGACCTTAGGCACACCATTTAACTGCTTTGGGTTTCCAATTTTCTCATTCTTGTAATAAAGGCGTTGAACAAAAGGCTTCAAAAGGCCCCTCTAGCTCCCAAAGATGATGTCTCCATATGAATAGAAGTATGATAATTCTTTGAAAAGCTATTCAATGTGAGTATACACATTCACACATCATAGATGCATGCATACCGTATTTTAGCTGTGAAATCTCAAAGGAAATAGGATTTGATTTATACATAAGAAAGAGACAAAGAAATATAAATGATGAGTTTGCATGGCCTTATGTTTAATATGTCACTTAGATGCAACTTTGGTGTCCAAATTTGTCAAAAACTTTACCAGGATAGATTCTGGTAGAAAAGATGTGAAACTTAGAGGCATGCATCTCTTATTATGAGGCTACTCCCACCCACTTCCTAAAAGCAATCTGTCTGTTAGGTCAACCAGCGGCTGCACCCTGTTCTTTGGAAGGTAGTTATTTTTTTTTTCCTTAAGAGTAAAAGGTATTGAAGAGAGCCAGAAGAGAAGTGCAAATGCTCTTAAGATAATACTCAGATCTGAACATCATTAGTAGGAGGCATTCAGACAGTTCTTCATAGGCACAAAGTGCTCCCCAATCATCACATTAATTTTGTATGAGCTGAATGCTATGGAATTTGTTATACTATGCCCCAAAGTTGATTTGAAAACTATAAACACTTTCTTACAGGATAATTGTGTAAGAAGTCACTTTCTGTGAGCTCCTGAAGAATAGTATCTCCCAGGGACTGAAGAATAGTATCTTTCAGCCAACCACAGGAGTCCCGAGAGCAGAAGCGGTTGGTTGGGGTCATAGACTACAAATGCAGTGTTCAGTAGGAGGATCAGGTGGGTCATTGAGATGGAGACATTTGAGCAAAGATGTGGAGAGGAGGCAGAATGCGGCCATGAGGATACCTGAGGCAGGTGCAATTGTAGAAGTGTGAAGATCTGAAGCAAAAGCTCTGAGATGGAAGCCTGGCTGATGCCTCTGAGGAATATCAAGGCCAGTGAGGCTGGAACAGAGTCAGTGAGAAAAGAGTAGGAAGATAAGTTAGAAAGGTAACAGGAAAGTAAGTTTACAGAGAATCTTAGACATTGTAAGGGCTTTGGTCTTCATGCTGTGTTAGGTGAGAAGCTACTGGAAGATTTTAAGCAGTGAGTCATGTAGTTTGTTTAAAAGCATCACCCTGGCAATGCAGTATTGGAGCAGTCTGTACAGGGGCAAGAAAACGATCAGGAAGATCAGTTAGGAGGCAAATGTAGTAGTCTAGGAAAGAGGAAATGGAAACGGTGGCTCAGAATAAATAGTTGGGTAGAGGAGGGGAAGATGAGATTCTGAATATACATTTTGAAGGGAGAATTAAGAGGACCTCAATTCTGAAGGTTTGAATGTGGGATATGAGAGAATAAATCTGAATGATTCCAAGATTACAGACCCGCACACCAGAAGGGTGGAATGGCCATCAACGGAAATGGAGAAAACTGTAAGTCATGGAAGATAAGTCAAGGATCTGGGAAGAAAATGCTAAGTTTAAATGGACTATTGGAAACCCATAAATACATTTCAGGTAGACAGTTGGATATACAAGTCTACAATTCTGGGCTAGGCTTAAATATTTTATTACCAAAAGCATCTAGGTAGAATTCAAAAACAAAAAATAACAATAAAACTATAGTAGGGCCCAGAATATCCTCCTTCTTGCTATATCCCCCAAAGAAATGAAATCAGGCCCGGTGCAATGGCACAAGCCTGTAATCCCAGCACTTTGGGAGGCCAAGACTGGCGGATCACGAGGTCAGGAGATGGAGACCATCCTGGCTAACACGGTGAAACCCCATCTCTACTAAAAAATACAAAAAAAAAAAAAAAAAAAAACTAGCTGGGCGAGGTGGTGGGCGCCTGTAGTCCCAGCTACTCGGGAGGCTGAGGCAGGAAAATGGCGTAAACCAGGAGGCAGAGCTTGCAGTGAGCTGAGATCTGGCCACTGCACTCCAGCCTGGGCAACAGAGCGAGACTCTGTCTCAAAAAAAAAAAAAAAAAAAAAAAAAATGAAATCAGCACCTTGTAGAGATATCAGCACTCCTGTCGTCATTGCAGCATTCTTTACAAAGCCAAGATATGGAGGTAATCTAGAGCCTACTGGCAGATGGATGGATAAATAAATTTTAGCCTGTGTGCACATGCATGCACACAGGAACACACACAGAGGAATATAATTCAGCATTACTAAAGGAGATTCTGCCATTTGCAAAAACATGGACAAACCTGGAGGACATTATGGTAAGTGAAAGAAATCAGACACAGAAAAATATGACGTGATTTCATTAATGAGGAACCTTAAAAAAGTTAAATACATAGAAAGAAAGTAGAATGGTGGTTACCAGGGTCAGGGACTGGGGGGATGGAGAACTGTATATCAAAAGATACAAAGTTGCAGTAATGTAGGATGAGTAAGTCTAGAGATCTAATATATAGCATGAGGACCCTAGTTAATAACGTTGCATTGTTTATAGGAAATTTGCTATGAGTAGATTTTAGGTGTTCTTACCACACACACATGAAAGGTAAGTATGTGAGGTGATGGGTATATTAATTTGATGGACTGTAGCAATCATATATAGTATGTCATGTATATTACATGTATATTTTGTATATATGTATATCAAAACATTATGTTGTCCACCTTAAATATAAACAATAAAAATAAGGAGAAAAAATGAAATCATTAGACTGAATGAGAGCAACACAGAGAAGTGAGGATGCAAAGAAAAGAACAAAGTAGCAGCCTGGATCCCTGAGGCCTTGCAGGCTGGAAGGAGACATTAGAAAAGTATATCATCGAAGAGCCAAACGGCAGTCACTGGAGGTAGGAGTGAAACCAGGAGAGGATCATGCTGGAAGCCAGGTGAGGGGAGGACCGTGCTGGAAGCCAGGTGAAGAGAGGATCATGCTGGAAGCCAGGTGAGGGGAGGACCGTGCTGGAAACCAGGTGAAGAGAGGACCCTGCTGGAAGCCAGGTGAGGAGAGGACCCTGCTGGAAGCCAGGTGAGGAGAGGACCGAGCTGGAAACTAGGTGAAGAGAGGACCTTACTGGAAGCCAGGTGAGGAGAGGACCATGCTGGAAGCCAGGTGAGAAGACCGTACTGCAAGCCAGGTGAGGAGAGGACCCTGCTGGAAGCCAGGTGAAGAGAGGACCCTGCTGGAAGCCAGGTGAGAAGACCGTACTGCAAGCCAGGTGAGGAGAGGACCCTGCTGGAAGTCAGGTGAGGAGAGGACCGTGCTGGAAGCCAGGTGAGGAGAGGACTGTGCTGGAAGCCAGGTAAGGACAGGATTTCAAGGAAGAAGAGGGAGTGATGGTATCAGACGTTGCTGAGAAGCAAAGTAGATGCACATTGACAACTGATGACTGAATCAGACTGAGAACTGAGGGTTTCAGGAGGAGTCGGGAGATGGAGCCAAAGCTTTTGCTGCAAAGGGAAGAGAGGTGGTACTTGTTTGGGAGAACGTGGTCAGGAGGAATTTTTTTTTCTCTGTTTTAAAGATTAAATAAATAGCAGTATGTTTGAATACTGAAGTGATGAGGATAGAGGAAATAACTATCAGCAGAGAACGGAGGCTTGCCGAAGCAATGTGATGGGACATTGTGTCCTGCAAAAGGACTGGCTGTTACTATGGTTAACACCCAGGAAGTCAGGGTATCTGGTGTGAAGGCCACCAGGTGTGCAGACAGTGAGGTGGCATTGGATGACATTATTTACCCAATCTGCCATTCATACTTTACTATGTCTCACACTCTCTGCATACTATTCTCCCACTGATTCTTCTAGGTACAAACCACAAACTACTTTGTTCAAATTTGAGCTATCCAGTTACCCTCTGAAGTGATTATGAAAAAACCCTAAAGTCTGGCTGGATTTTTTTCGTTCAACATACAACTAAACATTTGCTTAAAGCACAAGCAAAATAGTCATGAGACAAGAGAGAAATTCAAGGTCAACAAGCTTTCTTTAGAATTACACAGCTAGGAAATTTAGTTTAAAAGGCTGTTTCAATTTTGGAAATTCAAAATAATAAAATTTTAGTTTGAATTGCACATAAGAAGAGAATTGCCATCATGTTTTTAGTACAGATTAAGTCACAGAATCTTAGTCTTTCCCTGCTCCAGAGCCACATGTTCTGGTCCCATGATAGCAGCCTAAAGACAGCACAGGAAAGTCACATTTCTGTAGCTGCTAGTAGAAATGACTAGAAGGGCAAATTTGAGTCTTGTCAGTGGAGGGAAGCTGCAAATAAGATCAGAGGAACCATAGCTGATGTCAATGTGCATGTAAAAATATAAAGTCGGAGATCCACAAGCATCAGCAGCAGGTGAGAAAAAGTCAGGAAAATTTTGACCCTCTTAATCTCCCGTTGCAACCCTTCATTCCAATCTGCATATCTGGGATACAGGTCTTTTTTTTTTTTTTTTTTGAGACGGAGACTCTCTCTGTCTGTTGCCCAGGATGGAGTGCAGGGGCACCATCTCCGCTCACGGCAACTTCTGCCTCCTGGGCTCAAGCAATTATCCTGCCTCAGCCTCCTGAGTAGCTGGGATTACAGGCATGCACCACCACGCCTGGCTAAGTTTTGTAATTTTAGTAGAGACAGGGTTTCACCATGTTGTTCAGGCTGGTATCGAACTCCTGACCTCGTGATCCGCCCACCTCGGGCTCCCAAAGTGCTGGGATTACAGGTGTGAGCCACCGTGCCTGGCCTGGGATACAATTCTAATACCTCCCCTGATATATGAGACCCATTGTTTGCTCACTTCTTGGCCTGCTTCCTTCTCTGTATCCTTGAATCCTAATTCCACCATGGGTTATATTTGCTCACCCCCAGATCTCTGCACGTGCTTCACTCCCCTTACCTGACATGCCCATCACTCTTGCCTGTGTCAAGCTAACTCTTTTACTTTCAGCTCTCAGAAGAATGGTGACTTCCCACCAGAAGCCTTCCTTGACACTGTAGCAATCTTGGAACAGCCAACACTTACACAGCTGTTACTATTCGTGAGTTACTATCCTATGAATATCATAGAGATTGACACACTCAAACCTCACAAACAATATTATGGTTATTATTATTTTCATTTTGCAGACGAGAATCATTATGCACAGAGAAGTCAAGTACT
Organism: Trachypithecus francoisi; assembly: GCF_009764315.1. Lineage (NCBI taxonomy): Eukaryota > Metazoa > Chordata > Mammalia > Primates > Cercopithecidae > Trachypithecus > Trachypithecus francoisi. Next base: position 10,550,296 of record NW_022681454.1, on the reverse strand, counting down.
TTTCAAAGTCATACAGCTGATGAACGTCAGATCCAGCACTTTCAGAGTCATGCCCAGCCAGTCCACATCTGAAGACCCACTCCAAAGCTTTACTCTAGGCTGTCCTTCATAAAAGGGTGTCGAAGTTGCAGATTTCAGAAGGTTTATTGTATTTTTTTTCACTTGTAAACAGTTTTCCCACTGGACCTAAGTGTGCTTATAAATATTTAAACTCTAACTTCCTGAAACTGGGTGTGTGTGGCCTGGTGCTAGAATCAACTTCAAATGGCATCCTATGCTATCTTAAGTAAGAAAATAAAAATACATTTAGTTGGAAGATTTACTGATAGAAATGTAGAGTGGCTGCTTTATCCTCCTAGTATTTAAAATAACTCCCCAAACAACATGTCCTGGTCGTTACCACTTGTGTTGACTAAATGGAAAATTATTTCACACAGAGGCTTCTTAGTGTACACGTTGGTTAGGTTTATTTTGCTTTAAGGTCTATGATTTGACTCATTAATTCATTCATTAATGAAGAGTCTAGCTTTTGGCCAAAAACCTATGTAAATTATAGAGGCTCAACCTGACAGGCTTTAGAGAGGAAAGCTGCCCCACTCACACCAGGCTTGAATTCAGCCAGGGCATCACAGTCTCTGGAGTGAGTTGCAGTCGAGGATCCAAGCCCTCCTAGTAAGGTCTTTGGTCCTGCTCTTCTCATATTTGCATTTCTTACCCAGGCACCATTATCCTTCTTCTTTTTTCTTTTCTTTCTTTTTTTTTTTTGAAATGATTTCTGGCTCTGTCGCCAGGATGGAGGGCAGTGGGGCGATCTTGGCTCACTGCAACCTCCACCTTCCAGTTTCAAGCAATTCTCCTGCCTCAGCCTCCCGAGTAGCTGGGATTACAGGTGTGCGCCACCACGCCCAGCTCATTTTTGTATTTTTGATAGAGACAGGGTTTCAACATGTTGGCCAGGATGGTCTTGCTCTCTTGACCTCGTGATCTGCCTGCCTTGGCCTCCCAAAAAGTGCTGGGATTACAGGTGTGAGCCACTGCGCCTGGCCTACCCATCCTTCTTCTTTTTCTTTTTTTTTTTTTTTTTTTTCTTTTCTTTTTTTTTTTTGAAATGATTTCTGGCTCTGTCGCCAGGATGGAGGGCAGTGGGGCGATCTTGGCTCACTGCAACCTCCACCTTCCAGTTTCAAGCAATTCTCCTGCCTCAGCCTCCCGAGTAGCTGGGATTACAGGTGTGCGCCACCACGCCCAGCTCATTTTTGTATTTTTGATAGAGACAGGGTTTCAACATGTTGGCCAGGATGGTCTTGCTCTCTTGACCTCGTGATCTGCCTGCCTTGGCCTCCCAAAAAGTGCTGGGATTACAGGTGTGAGCCACTGCGCCTGGCCTACCCATCCTTCTTCTTTTTCTTTTTTTCTTTTCTTTTTCTTTTTCTTTTCTTTTTTTTTTTTTTTTTGAGACAGAATCTGGCTGTCGCCCAGGCTGGAGTGCAGTGGTGTGATCTCGGCTCACTGCAAGCCCCGCCTCCTGGGTTCACGCCATTCTCCTGCCTCAGCCTCCAGAGTAGCTGGGACTACAGGCGCCGCCACCACACCCAGCTAATTTTTTGTATTTTCAGTAGAGATGGGGTTTCACCGTGTTAGCCAGGATGGTCTTGATCTCCTGACCTCGTGATCCGCCCATTTCGGCCTCCCAAAGTGCTGGGATTACAGGCCACCGCGCTCGGCTCCCATCCTTCTTCTTATCTGAGGCATTGGTGCCAAGGTCCGCTTCTAAGTCCTTCTGCCGAGGGAAGACGTGAAGAATATTTCCCCCAGCTCAGACCTAGTACTCAGTCTTTTTTTCCTTTTGTGGCCCTTTCTCTCTTTCCTCTCTCGTTCATGAAACTGTAGGAGACTCTGTTAAGGGTTTCCTCAACAGTGAGAAAAGTCCCATGTCTGTGCTAATCACCTGACCCTCCACTCATGCACTGTTTCATGGCGAGGAATGGAATAGGAAGAGCCAGCATTTTCTCTAATTTAGACCATTGTTTAAGTAAGTGATTAAAGGCTTGTTATTTTAATTTTGACTTGTTGCTTTAATCAACTACTCTGGTGACTGACAGTTAAGCTCTGAAAATTCATTCAACAAATATTATATCTTATTAATAGTATTTTGTGAATACAGATACACACACGCTATATTATATATGTATATATAAAAATACGAAGTATATATTATCTGTATATATAAAAATGCTAAGTATATTATATATGTACATATAAAATATATTGTATATTATATATGTATATGTAAAATGTACTAAGTGTATGTATATATGTATATAAAAATACAAAGTGTGTATTACATATGTATATAAAATATACTAAGTGTATATTACATATGTATATATAAAAATATACTAAGTATATACTACATATGTATATACAAAATATACTAAGTATAACATGTATATATGATACATAAGTATAGAATACATGTATATAATATATATCAGTATATTATATAAAATATACTGGTATATTATATGTATATAATATGTAGTATATTATATGTATATAATATGTAGTATGTATATATGTATATAATATGTAGTATGTATTATATATAAAATAGATAGGTATATATAAAATAGATATTATATATAAAATATATGGGTATATATTAAATGTATATATAAAATGTATAGGTATATATCATGTATAAAATATAGCATATATTAGATGTATATATAATACATAGTATACACTATATATAAAATATATAGGCATATATTATATGTATATATAAAATATATAGTGTATATTATATGTAAATATGAAATATATAGTGTATTATATGTAAATATGAAATATATAGTATATATTATATAGTATGTATAAAATATATGGTATATATTATATATAAAATATATGGTATATGTTATATGTGTATGTAATATATAAGTATATATAATATAGCATTATAGATATATAAAACTATATATCATAGGTATGTGTATATATCATATACATGTATGTTTGTGTATGTATTCAACATACATTCAATCCACAGAAAGCCAACACTCTAAGAAAGAAACTCTCAGACTCAACACTATTTACCGTTTGGACCAAATGACTCTTTGTTTGGGACATGGGGAGGCTGTTCTATGCATTATAGCATGTTTAGTAGTATCTCTGGCCTCTACCCACTAGGTGTTAATAACAACCTCCTTCCCCAGCTGTGACAACAAAACGTCTCCAGACATTGTCAAATGTCTTCTGGCAGGGGGCGAGGGGGCAAAATTAACCCCACTGGAAACCATGAGTCTAGAAAGTTATGTCAAGCATGGGTCTAAGTGCTATAAATAAATTAACTTCACAACATCCTTATGAAGCAAATACTATTATTATCCACTTTTCATATGAGAAAAACAAAGCATGAATTTATTAAACAAATGTGAGGTTCACAGCTAGGAAGAGGTAGATCCTGGATTTTAGCTTAAGAAATATATCTCAGATTCAGGACCCTCAAGACAGACTATTGCACTGCAACGTGTGAGAGACTGTTCTGAGAACATTAACAAAACGAAGCTAACTCTGTTAGGCGTTCAGTGAAGGCTTCAGAGAAGAGCCATCATTTGAACTGAGATGTGATAGAATTACGATTCTGTAAGTCAGAAAGGCTGTGCACACATTCAACACCCAGAACCAATAAAAATCTTCAGCACTGCTCTTTCACCAGGCAGGTGAACTCCCACACTGTATGTGCACATCTCGCTCGCTTCCCTTTTTCTGCATATCCTTATCACATCCACCTTCTCTACATAGATGTTCCTGAGACTCTCTAAGAGGAAACTCTTGACACATCTTGCCTGAGTTATTCTTTCGGCAATAACCAAATTCAGCCTCCTGGCATCTCGCCCAACATTTTGTACCTCTTATATAACTTAGTTGGTAATCTGTCATCCAGTCCTTTTTGCACAGGCACTATTTATGGCATGATAAAAAGAACATTTGCTGTAAAGATAAATGCCATTGATTTTGAATCCAAACCAGGCATGTCCCTCATCATGACATTCAATCTCTCAGATCCTTCGTTTCCTCTCCTATACAATCGAAATAATACTCCTCTAATAAATGTGGCAAAGTACTTAACTTTCTCCTCAATATTTGTCTTCTGTATAGTGTCTTGCATAATATTCAGAAAGGTGCTTCAGATGGCTCATGAATTTGCTTCAGACTTTACTGGAATTATGCATATGGGCTCAGTGCGAAGAGAACATAATAGCAAAACAAACTTCCTGATAAGGGAAAAGACAGAAGGAGATGTAAAATATGTGCAAGCATCTTTCCAGGCCCTCACTGTGGAGCATCACGGGACACCCACGCTCCCAACTGCAGACTTCCCCCACCTATGCTAATATGTTCAAGGCATGCCCTGAAGTGTTTACTACTATGAAATGAGAGAGTCTTGAGTCTCAAAAGTATAAGAATTTGAGTTAATTCAATGTGGATAAATGAGCATTGCTGACACTCCTAAAAATTAGTATGACCAAAGAAAGAGAGTGATAGCAGTCAATCTGATTCTCTGTTGGCATGAGTGTTACTGTCTGCACTCATTTTTTGTTAAAAAAAATTATTATTCATTATATGTTCCATAGATCTCAGCTCACCTCAACCTTCACCTCTGGGGTTCAAACGATTCTTCTGCCTCAGCCTCGTAAGTAGCTGGGATTACAGGTGCCTGCCACCACGTCTGGCTAATTCTTTGTATTTTTAGTAGACATGGGGTTTCACCATGTTGACCAGGCTGGTCTTGAACTCCTGATCTTGTGATCCACCCGCCTCAGGCTCCCAAAGTGTTGGAATTACAGGTGTGAACCACGGTGCCCGGCCCCATAGAACAAATTTTAAGAGGATTTTGGAGACAAATCAGTTTTAGTCCTACTAGCTATTTGACTTTGGGTAAATTAACTGCTTAGTCTCAGATTTCTCATCTATAAAAATAAGACAAACGCAGCAGCTGCCATCAATGCACCACTACTCCAACTGCCTTTAGACTTCACCTTTAATAAAGACTTATACAAATTGTCATTGCAATCCCTTCCTGGGTCTTTTCCTGAGCAAGGGGTTCTGAGATCAAGGACAGAGAAAGTTCTGAGTGTAGCAGATGTTAGAGACCCGGGAAGCCCCTTACCCAAGATGACTGGAGAGTTGGTTGAGAAACATCCATTCACTTCCACCCCTTCACTGCTTTGAAATTTCTCTGAAGCAATTTACATTATATCCCAGAGTTCTCCAACAGCATTATCTTGTTACACAGGGATAATTCGCTTGAGAGAACATCATTTATTTGCTGCTTTTCTTTCTTTGTCTTACTTCCTCACCCTCCTACCTGAAAATCCTGGGATCCTTCAGTTTCTGAAGGAATGCAGAACACAGCAGAGGATAATATTATGTAACATCTGAGTGATTTTATGGCATAGGCTTGGCACACTTCTTGGCCTAGTTTATCTGTTTGGATTCAACCCGAAATCAGAAGCCGTTGGAGATATATCTGAAGCAATGTATTGCAAGGAATCAGCTTACGTGATTGTGGGGCTAATTAGGCAGGTCTGAAATCTCCATGGCAGGTTGCTGGGAAGGTTGGCTGGAACTCTTGGGCAGGAGCTGGTGGTGTAGTCCACAGGCAGAATTTCTGCTTCCAAAGGAAGCCTCAACAATGCTTTTAAGACCTTTCAACTGGTTGAATCTGAGCCACCAAGATTATTTAAGGAAATCCTCCCTTACTTAGAGTCAATGAATTATGGACTTTAATTTACAAAATAAGTTTATAGCAAGCATTGCTTATTAGTTTATTGAAAAGTGGGGATTGAAGTCTAGAGAAGTGAACCTATTAGACCATCAGACCAGTAAGTGCTCAAAAATTGTCAAATTATTGGTTTTCTTTACCTTATGTTGTTAAAAATAACTGTATTTTATTTGATTATATTTATTTATAGTTTATTAGATAATATTTGTAGGAAAAATGTATAAAAAACAAAATAGTACTCATTTACAAGTCATCCGTGAAAAGATTACACCACTGGCCATGAATTTTTCCTGCACAACAGTGCCTCTGTTTTTGCCCTCTTACACTGCATACCCTTCACTTAACAGTCTATAATGAGCATATTCTTATCTAACAGATTTTTTAAGGACTTCAGATATTCTAATAACTACAAAGTATTTTATCATCTATATACATCATTTTATTAATTTCATACTCTTTGAGTTCTTCCTACTTTGTACTTCTTTGCTGGATCTCCTTGTATATAAATATTTGCCTGCATATTAGGATAAGTTCCTATTTATTAACTAGTCTAGTTGACTCTTGCAACTTGTTCTGCAAGAGGAACAGTTTCTGACGCCCTAAAGCATCCCCTATATGTAGTGAACTAACCTCTCTCCTACATATCTACAATGGTACTACTAGTTTTGGGGTATCCTTGAGAGATGTTGGAAAAGAGTCACTGAAGTCATTTTCTGAGTACCATGATTCAGATGAAGATACCCAGCGAAGAAAAGGTGATAGAAGATTTGAAAAGGTGACTGAATTGTTTTAAAAGTTTGTTGAGATTAAAATTGCCAACCTATTCCCTTCCTCTACAGATTTTTAACAGAAATTTTATAAGTAATTTATTTTTAAAATCTAGAAAATAAGAAGACAGATCAATGGTTGTTCAATATTACTGGAAGAAGAGAGTGTGGTTATCAAGGAGTAACACAAGGAAGTTTTTCAGGTGATAGAATTTTTCTGAATTCTGATTTAGGTGGTGGTTAAATGACTCTACATGTATGTTAAACTCCACAACTGCACGGAAAAGAAGTCAATTTTACTGCACAATAATTTAATAAGAAGGAAAAAGAGGAAAATAGGATAAATAGAATGAAAAACAAAAAAAAAATGGGTTATGGAAAGGATTTTGTGCAGGAGGATTAAAGCGCAGTCTTCTGAAAGTTTAATGCCATAATTTAGAGCACTAAACATTTCAGTTTTCCTCTGAATCTTTACATTTAAGGACTTCAGAGTTTAGTATCATCATTTACAACCAAATAAAAAATTATGATTTCACTTTATACAAGATTTCTCTAAATGAAACAAACTTTCTCAGTAAAAAGATCAATCTTTTCTACCTTGATTATTTTCAAGTGGGAATTTATTTACATTTTTAATATTCATTTTCTAAACATTTTCCACATTCACACTTAGATTAAAATGTTCGGCTAAACATTCAATCATTCGTATGCATAGTCATCAAGAATTGCATAAGGAATTTCAGCATCATGTTAAAATATGGAAACTCAGTAGAAATTTTAAAGTTACCTTAATGCAAAACTTAATCGCTACATGTTATTTTATAAGTTTGGTGGACAGAGACTGGAAGTTATAGCTGCCTTGGTTTTGGACCCAGGAGATCTAATCTGTTCATTGGCTTTGACCAGCCTCTTGGGAAGATTTAAGGTGAGGTTTCTGCAAATAACTGAACCAACAGCTGTGAGCTATGCTAACCTTCTGCAATCTGCATTCACATGTTGTAAAATGGCCCTCACCTGTTATCACTGGTTCTGTATTCCTGTTCTCAGGTGTACAGGTTCCTTGGGTCAACCCTGCTTTTCCCTCTTTCTTGCTTATGGTTCTCAAGAATTGTTGTAGAATGTGCTGGAAATGCAACATCCTGAGATAGACAGGGACTGACTGGACCTGCCTCAGTTCTGTTACAGTTTCCCCCAAAACAGGATGCCTTTCACTGCTTTAGCCCAGAGTGTCATGTTTCCCACAGGGTATAAAACCCGGAGTGGGCTTCTTTCTGAAATCCCTTAGATATGGTGCACGTGAGGAATGGGCTGATGAGACTCCATCTGCCCTGGCATCTTTCCTGAGCCTTGGGGTCTGACTCGAAATGAATTCCAGCCTTCTGTTGTCCCTAGCTGCCTATCTGAAAGTAATAAATCTGCTTCATGTAGCTTGTGTGTGTGGGGGTTTTGTCTCACTGGACTCAGACAAATTGCTAACCAGTGCACAGCGAACCTGCTTAACCACATGCACTCTCCTCCACATCATGGACAAGGGTCTTTGAAGTCGTTTCCAATCCCTGAGGGCTGTGAAATCTGTGGGGTAAAGAAGCTATTCCTTATGGCCCTTGAGATTTACAGTAAGTAGATGGTAGAGTCTCATTCAAGGCACTCTATTTTAAGATGCATTGCTTTGCCCTCTGCTCTCCCTCCTCACCTGGCACTAACTTCAGAAAATTTTACTTTAAACCTTTTAGCAACACTGTTCAACTATTTGTTTTGGTGGGAGAAGACAGATGAGCACAAAAGCAAGATTTCAAGGTATCCTAAGGTGATTTTAAGAGCTAGAAAGGCCTTTGTATGTCACTTATCTCTCTGTCTCCACCTTCGTCTTAGTCCAAGCTTTCTTCATCTTGCAGAAATTTTTTATGGGTGTCTCCCAATCCTCCTGTCACATTAATTTGATTTCTCCAGAGATGTTCATCCCTTTTGTGAGTGATGCAGGCAAAGACAAGTCCAAGACAAAATAACTGGCCTTCAAAGGGCAGTCTCCAGCAGGTCTAACTTAGAGATGGGAAGTCCATGGACTCTGAAGTGTTTTCTGCCAGTGGCAGTTAGGAACAACCCTGCCAAACACAAGGCCAGCAAGGTGGTAGCTTAAGATCCCAAGCAGGAGATGAGTCAGTGTTCGCTATAAACCCACTTATCTGAGGTATTAATCTTCTATGTCTTCCTCTTTCGCATTCTCTGGTGCTATGACAAGATCCAGTGAGGATTAGGAGTCCATGGGTAATATCCCTCTTTCCGTCATGAGTTTGAAAATAAGCGTAAAAATGACACGAGAATCAGGGGAATGAAGATCCAAAGAATCAGCTTTCTAGCTAACTAAACCAGTGTGAGAAGACATGGACACATATCTGCAGCCATGTGAATTTGCAAACTTTCCCTTGAGTTAGCAGACTCACCTGTACAGGTCCTGGCATGGATGGACCACTCCAGGCCTTGCCTGCAAGGGCACAGCAAGGAGACAGACCAGAATGCACGTGTCCAATGCAGAGGGAGTGGGCTGCCCCAAGGATACCTGGCTCCATCTCCAAAATTCACTAGTCAGAGAGGCAGCTCTCCTCCCATGGAAAAGAATGAGCGAAGGAAGGAAGAGAAACCTAGAGTGGTACTTGAGCTGAAGTTCCTCACTAAGGCTACCAGCATGCCAGGGAAATTAACATGCATCCTCTCCCTGCTTCCAACCTGCAGACCCTGGGCCTTTTATAGGAGAGAGGCACATGTAAGACAACACTTAAGCTAAAGTAGGTGTTACCTCCGGAAGGCAACTTGGCTGTGCCAGGGGAGATGTCAAAGCTAGCAAGGAGAATGTGAGGATATTGAGCACTTAATTGCGAGTCCTGGAAATTCAGAGTTTTAGGTTGTAATGTCATGGTGGAAATGTTAGTAACTTAATGGCAGAAAGAGAGAAATCAATTCTCGATACCACTATACTCCCAGAAAAAAAAAAAATCTGCTATTTTAAAGTCATATGGAGTATGAGATAGCCTATAAAATAACCCAGGAACCCCCACGGGGTAACTGCCTCCAGTGTGCTCTATTTTATTAGTATTAAGGATGAGGGAAGCTCCCTTTAAGGGCAATGCAAACTTTTCCACCAAAGTATAGGTGTGGACCAGCTGGTGGGTGAAAAAATGAAGGTGTCGGAGACTGAGAACTTAGCTTTAAAAAGTCTGCAACATGATGGCATTCCTTTCAAGTCCCTTATTTACTCTATCTTAAAAATTCACAAGATTTTTGTCAGTCTTTCACACAATATTTTCATTTTTGCTTTGATATAAAAATAGGACTTAAATTATCTACCATTAAGAAAATGGATACTTTCTGGGAGGATGTGGTGTGCTTTGCCCTTGGTCCTGCACATCCCAAGCAAGTCTCTGAGTAACTCCCCAGAACTCATTCTGTCATACACAGTCTCAGGCTTGACAAACACTGTTTATATGCAGTATCTATTCATCTATCCATCCCACAAATATTTACTAGCAATAATTATTCATAAAGCATTCTATGTGTAAGATATAGTCAAAATCTGAAGGAGTTATGACTTCTAACAGACGAGTTTAAAATTTTCATTTACAATAAAAAAAAAATGCCACCTCCCTTTTCCAGTAATTGGTAGATAGTAGGCATTTTTAAAGGTATTTTATATCATTATATATTTTCATTATTATCCTAAGAATGCACTGGGAACAAAGGCAAATAATATTGGATTTTCACTTGGAAAGAAAGGGGAATCTTAAGAGTCTTAGCTAAACAGAAACAAACAAACAAAACAGTTGATGGGAATGTAAATTAGTTCAACCATTGTGGAAGACAGTGTGGTGATTTCTCAAGGACCTAGAACCAGAAATACCATTTGACCCAGCAATCCCATTACTGGGGATATACCCGAATGAATATAAATCATTCTATTATAAAGATACATGCACGTGTATGTTCACTGCAACAGTATTCACAATAGCAAAGACATGGAATCAACCCAAATTTCTATCAATAATAGACTGGATAAAGAAAATGTCATACCTATACGTCACAGAATACTATGCAGCCATTAAAAGAATACGATAATGCTTTTGCGGGGACATGGATGGAGCTGGAAGCCACTATCCTCAGCAAACTAACACAGGAACAGAAAACCAAACATTGCTGGTTCTCACTAATAAGTGGGAGCTGAACAATGAGAACACATGGACACAGTGAGGGGAATAACACACACTGGGGCCTGTCAGTGGGGTGAGGCATGGGATGGGAGAGAGAGCATCAGGAAAAATAGCTAATGCATGCTGGGCTTAATTCCTAGGTGATGGGTTGATAGGTGCAGCAAACCACCATGGCACACATTTACCTATGTGATGAACCTGCACATCCTGCACATGTGCCCTGGAACTTAAATAAAATAAAATAAAATATAAACAAAGAGAAGAAAAACACAACAGCAACAAACATTCCCTAGTGCCCTGTTATTGTGACCTTCATTAGGTTGAAGATCTTTTAGTTAATAAAATAAAAATCTGTTGCCTAATCTCAAACAATACTGCACATATGAATGACGTAGCTTGGCTTAGTTATGTCTAGGCATACTCATTAACTTTTTGATCTATTAAATAATGTTACACCAACAAGGACATACACTCCTTAAATCGGCAATTATTCTGTAGCATCTTTGCTCAATAAAAATACAATGCAAGACACATGCGCAGTTTTAAAATTTCTTTTCTTTTCTTTCTCTTTTTTTTGAGACTGGAGTCTAGCTCTGTCGCCCAGGCTGGAGTGCAGTGGCACAATCCCAGCTCACTGCAACCTCCACCTCCCGGGTTCAAGTGATTCTCCTGCCTCCCCCTCCTGAGTAGCTGGGACTACAGGCACATGCCACCACGCCTGGCTAATTGTTGTTGTTGTTGTATTTTTACTAGAGACAGGGTTTCACCGTGTTAGCTAGGATGGTCTCCATCTCTTGACCTCGTGATCCACCCACCTCAGCCTCCCAAAGTGCTGGGATTACAGGTGTGAGCTACCACACCCAGCCAGTTTTAAATTTTCTAGTAGCACATTTAAAAAGTAATAAGAAACAGGTGTATTTTAAGAATAAAATACATCCTAAATATGGCCATTTTAGCATGCAGTCAATACGAAATTATAAATGAAATCTTTTATATTGTTTTCTAATGTATTCAAAATCCAATGCATATTTTATACTCACCCACATCTGTATCCCAACTAAATACATCTCTTGTGCTCAATTGCTGCAGTGACTCGCGTCTGCCATATTGAACAGTGCAGCTACAGACTACAAGGCTTTAGTTAGAAGTCCAAGAAATCTGCCATGAGGTGCTCATCATTAAAAAAAAGAAGTGAGTGTTTAAATTTTATTTTAATCGTGGACACTGATAATCACAATACTCAGTGGAATTCATTCTAAATTTATTGACCTGTTCTTAAGCAGCATAAATTAAACAATGTTAGTTTTGGATAAAAGTAGTAGTTATGAACGTCACAGAGGGTAGGTCTGAAATAAATCAGTTATTTGTTCTTATCCTGAATGGTTCTGTATTACTAGGGTTTTTGGTTATTTCTGTTGCTAAGAGCTTTTATTTTCTGTCTTTTCCATCATTATCAGGCCCTTGTACACTCTTAACTTATTGCCATGGTGTTTGGCTCCTTACTCTAATATACACACACATACACACACACAAACTTACGCTCTATAGAAAATGTTACGATATGTGTTAATATGTACATAAAAATAATGTCTTTTTGGCAAGAGAGACTGAAATGTTCTCCCATAAATAAAAAATGCTTTATCAACTTCCTGCTGCCTCAGCTAACCTCAGGATAGTGGTAGTTAGAAGATACATGAAGTTATTTCCAGTGAAGAATTACAGTGTTTCTTTATTCGAATGTTTACCTATTTTGATGTGTCATATTTAAATATACAAGGCAGTTTTCCAAAATCCCATAGAAACTATCAATGCTTTCTTCGAAAATGCCATTTGAATATAAATACATTTAATTATTTCTCATAGTATTAATTATTTTTGAATACAGAAAGACCCGAGGATATTTAGAATGCTTGTTTTTAGAAATATAATACCCATGGAGGTATTTAGCTCCCCTCTGAGAGTTTAAACATCTCATTTTTGTAATCACATTATTAACACTGTCACTACAAAGAAAATTTCAAGAAATAGAATAGCTATTCACTGGGCACCACTCAGCATAAAAGTTCAATAAATTCATACAACATAAAGAATGGGAATACAACTGAGTTAACAATAACAATATGATAATGGCATATGACCACATAACATTTATTCTATTAATACAATAGGAACAATAATATAATAGCATAATATATAATGTAATAATATAATATTAACACATGCTACTATTATAATAATGTAACATTAACTGCTTAGTATATCCCAGGTAGTATGCTAAATATTTTCTATTCATTTCATCCTCTAATCCTCCCACTGACCTTGGAAGGTATGTGCACTTACTCTATAGAAAGGAAACAGGCAATCTGAGAGTCATGCAGCTGTGTAGTGATGGAGCTGGGATGAAAGAAAACCCACTTCTCTCTGACTCTGGATCCAAACTCTTAACCATTGTGTCACACTACCACATTTTGTCAAATTACATTTATTGGAGGAGCAAACTGACCACAGAAGGAGAATGACTATAAAAGGTGTCATTCTAATCTAATCAGTGTCATTGCCATTTCAGAAACCAAGTCTTCTTACTCAGGGCCGCGTTTATTCAACAATGATGGTCTGAGTTTATTAACCTAATCACAGGGTGTTTTTATAAATATCAGTTGTTCTACAGCAAAGAATAAACTATTCTTGTTGCAGCATTATTCACAGTAGTCCAGATAAACTAATTGGCCATTGCCAGATAAGAAAATGTGGTGTATGTACATATATATGCATACATATATGTGTATATATACATTATTTATGTTATATCTGTATCTATATCTTTATCTATATATAATTCTACCTTAAGAAATGAGACCCTGTCACTTGCGACAGCATGGATGAACCTGTAGGACCAGGTGCAGAAACACTAATACTACATGATCTCACTTATATATGTAATTAAAAAAGGTTGAACTCACGGAAGCAGAGAGTAGAATGGTGATTGTGAGGAACTGGGAAGAGGACAAAATGGGTTGATGTTTGCCAAAGAGTGCACAGTTTTAGTTAAGCAGTTGAATAAGTTCTGGAGATCCAGTGTAAAGCATGGTGGCTACAGTTACTAATACCATATTGTATACTTGATATTTACTGAGAGAATAAATCTTTTTTTTTTTTTTGAGACGAAGTCTCGCTCTGTCGCCCAGGGTGGAGTGCAGTGGCCGGATCTCAGCTCACTGCAAGCTCAGCCTCCCAGGTTTACGCCATTCTCCTGCCTCAGCCTCCCGAGTAGCTGAGACTACAGGCGCCCGCCACCTCGCCCGGCTAGTTTTTTGTATTTTTAGTAGAGACGGGGTTTCACTGGGTTAGCCAGGATGGTCTCGATCTCCTGACCTCGTGATCCGCCCGTCTCGGCCTCCCAAAGTGCTGGGATTACAGACTTGAACCACCGCACCGGCCGAGAATAGATCTTTAATGTTCTAACTACAGGTGGAAAAATGGTAATATTGAGCTGATGGATGAGTTATCTTGAGAGTGATAAACAGTTCACAATACATACATAATAAAAGCACCGTGTTTTAAGTCTTCAATGTGTCCATTTTTTAGTTTTCAATTCTTGTGATGTTCATTCACATGCAATTCCAATCAGGTGGTTACCTGGGCAGAGTCTGTGGTCTCTAAGACGTCTTCCTTGTTCTTTAATGAATATAAACACAGAAGTCCTGGGCTCTAATTCCCCTTCTATCACTTCCTTTTGCACACTAGGGTTTGTCGGTAACCCCTGAGAATATCTGTCTCTTCACCCGTATGTAGAGATATGCAGCATGGTAACTGGATCACCAGTACTTGTCATGATGTGTCACAGTGTGGCACTAGGTTTGTCATACTAATAAATAAAATAAATAATAAATATTTATTCCTTTGTAAACTGTTCATCACTTCTTCTTAGTTGTCATTATATGCGTGTGTTTATTCCCAGTTTTGTGCCTTGACCTTGAGTAACTTTATCTTCCTTCACCAATAAAAATTCAATGGATCCCTCAAGGCTAGTGTAATTTTGTTCACTTTCCCAGGCAATACTGAAATCAGCCTTCTTCATATACACATTGTGCATTGTGAAGTGGTCACCTGCATATGTATCTGTTCTTTTGTGAATAGTACGAGACAACCACACTTGGTTGTAATGCCAGTTCATGCGCTGAGCCTTACACAGAGGCTGGGGTCCTGATAACAGATAGGTTGCTAACAAGGTATGTGACCTTGAGCAGACACCCTAGCCTCTGAGACCAAAATCTCTCAAAATAAAATAGGGATAATGCCTAGGATTTAAGGGTTAAAGGCCCAGCTAAATAAAAGACAAAATAGAAAATTGTTAGCCCCGTGCCCCTTCCCTGAGCTCTACATATTCTCAGACATTCATTCCCTTGACTGCTTTTCCTTACCTCCCACATCCTTCGGATTAAAAAGTCTTCTGTGGTTACTTCCAACAAATATTGTGAATTGAACTATTTCTTAACAATTTTACCACTACCCTACCAAGGCAAGCCACTATATTCTTTCATCAAATTCTTCAAAAGCCTCCATTCTTGCTCCCTTACTGTTTATTTTCACTTTAATATATAAATCAGATCATGTTGCTCTATGATATGGTTCCGCTTTGTGTCCCTACCCGAATCTCATCTTGAATTACAATCACTATAATCCTCATAATCCCCATATCAAGTGGATGTAATTGGATCACGGGGGTGGTTTCCCCATGCTGTTCTCCTGATAGTCAATGAGTTCTCATGAGATCTGATGGTTATAAAAGGGACTCTTCCCCCTTCCCGCCTCACTCTTCTCCTTCCTGTCACTTTGTGAAGAAGATACCTTGCTTCCCCTTCACCTTCCGCCATGATTGTAAGTTTCCTGAAGCCTCCCCAGCCATGCTGACTGTGAATCAATTAAACCTCTTTCCTTTATAAATTACCCAGTCTCAGGTAGTTTTTACAGCAGTGTGAGAATGGACTAATACACTCTCCTACTCAAAACTCTAATAAAAAGAGTAGAACGCATTATGGTATGGTCTGGGTCTGGGTCCCTGCCCAAATCTCATGTTGAAAGGTAATCCTCAATGTTGGAGCGGGGACATGGTGGGAGGTGACTGGGTAATCGGGTCAGATTTCCCCTTTGGTGCAGTTCTCATGAGAGTGAGTGTGTTCTCACTAGGTCTGGCTGTTTAAAAGTGTTTGCACATCCTCCCTCTCTCTTCCTCCTGCTCAGGCCATGTAAGACATGCCTGCTTCCCTTTCACCTTCTGCCATGATCGTAAGTTTCCTGAGGCCCCCCCAGCTATGCTTCCTGTACAGCCTATGGAACTGTAAGCCAATTAAACCCCTTTCATTTATAAATTGGCCTGTGTGAGGTATGTCTTTATAATGGTGTGAGAACAAACTAATACATATTATAAACAAAATTTAAACTCTATTGCTATGGACAGAGTCCTACATGGTCTGGACTCTGCTGATACCTCTAACTTCATTTCACACCACACAGCTCAATCAGTCTATGCTGATTATGGGACTTACTGCTATTCCTGTAATTCACAAATACATTCCTGCCCCGGGGTCTTTTTAGTCCCAGTTCCATCTGCCTCCCTTTTCATTATTTACAAGGTTTTCATTCTCGGTCCCATGAGGCATTTTTATATATTTCCACTCGGGAGAGACCTTCTTTCCCTGTGACAAGCCAACTAGTCTCCAATTCCATTAGTCTCTATCCTTTACTCTCCTTTATTTTCCTTCATAATATTTATTTCCAAGTATAATTATGTTATTTATCCATTTGTTTATTGCCAGCTCACTGTCCTAAAATAAACAAACTATAGAGAATAGAGACTATACCTTTTGGACCATGTTAAGAGTGCCAGGTAGATTGCTTATACTGTGTGCTCAATAAATAAATAGTCTTTGAATAAAACATAATAACATGTGCCAATAATAACCACTATACAGATTGATAGCAATTATAGCATTTTACTGGGCATGTCCATTCTAATGTCTGTGTTCCTCATTTCCATTGGAGAATGAGAACTGTGGCTTACTGATTCCTAGTGTTTCTGCCATCTATGGCATGTATTACATAATTAGAAACTATTTAGTAGTTTAAATACCATTTGCTAATTGTCATGCTTTGTATCATTTGAGTCTCAGCAATTCAGTGAGAGAATCAGGGTTGCTATTATTTCTGTTTTGCAATGGAAAAAAATGCCGAGAAAGGAGAAATGTTAAGTCCATGGCTGTATCTAAAATGAAAGACAGAAAGGGAAATGCCAGATAAGGCTGGAGACATAGGTTGCAGCCAGATGGGGAAGCATTTTGTATACCATGCTTAGAAATTTGGACTTTATCCTGTAGTATATTGCAAAACAGTGACTCAAATTTCCAGTATAATAATCACATTCAGTTTCTTATTCCATATAACAGTTCTGAATCTACACTTTCCATTTATGACATCTAAACATTCCATTCAACTGAAGAATTGGCAAATCTCTTCCCTATTCTGTACTGTGTGGCTGGCCAAGTACTTCCCCTATTTAATTCAGTGAAACTCCCAGTGGTTTCCATCAGTGCAAGGTCTAAAAGATTAAATCAGTTCAGAATGTCCTCTTTTATATATATCTACTAATCATTTACTTATTAATACATCCACATATCCATTTAGTTGATTATTCATATTTACTGAGCACCTATTTTAGTCCAGAAACTTGAGCTCAAAGTCAAGTATTAAGTTTTAAAATGGCTATATATATAACAGTACGTACAAAACACATATATATTTGAATATTTCAGATAGGTAGAAAATTTTATTCAGAAGTCACAACCATCACTCATATGACACAATAGCCACAAAAATTAAGAATATAAAATCATAAAGTTTACAATGCTATATAATCGACTCATTCCCAGTGTAAACAAATGTACTTTGTATATTCATGGAATGCTTACTATGTGCTGAGCATTAGGTATACAAAGATAAGTAGAAAGCTTATGCTTTCGAGGAGCAGGTCTATCTGTTTTAGCATTGGTGGGAGTGTAGGCTGAGCAAAGGGAAAATGTGAGCAGGCAGTGCTCACCATAGACTCATGGGAGAGACACCTTTATCATCACCCACCACACTTTACAAATGAGGAAAGTGAAAGTCCCTAGTTAGCCAAAAACCAAAGATGACGCTGTAAGTGGCAACACCAGATATGAATATCGTTTACCAGCTCTAAAATCTATCCCTTCCCTTCCCTTCCCTCATATATCTATATATGTCAATCCTTCCATAGTCAGAGACCCACCCAGGTCAAGGAACAGAATATGGATCCCACCTTTCAATGAGAGGAGAGTCAATAACATGTTGTAAGAACAGCGTGGGGAGTGAAAGATCTTTACCGAGCCATCTGGGGGAAATACAAGAGTTGCCTCAGATGCAATGAGTAGAACACAGCATCCCTTTTGAGATATCTCTGCTTAAAATGTATAATGTGAAAGTAATTACAGGGAAATACGTGACAAATCAAAACTGAGAAACATTGTACAATTAACTGACCTGTATTCTTGATACATGTCAAGAGTATGAACTTCAAGGAAAGACCGATGAGCTATTCCAGCCTGGAATAGTTTAAAAAGACGGGGCAACTCACAGCAACGTAGGATTCTGAATTACACCCTTTCACCAGAGAGGACATTATTGGGACATTCCTAAAACTTTGCTGGAGTTTCAAGATTACATGATAGTAATGTATCAAAGGTTGCTTTCCTGATTTGGATACTATTGTGGCTATATAGAAGAACATTCTTGGTCAGAAGCAATAAATACTACATTGTTAAGAGGAGATATGGCATCAAGTTAAAAATCCTCAAAGTTCTTTGTTCTACATTTGCAACTTTTCAGCAAGTTTGAGATTTTTGTAATAAAAATTTTTTTTGTTTGTTTAGAATACGCAAAGCAATACCTAGATACCCCAGGTCTTATCCACCAAATCCACCTGGAAATGTGTGCCAAATCTCTACTTCCTTTGGAATGTACAAAGACCAAGGACAAGAGGAAAATTAAATCACAACCTTAGTAAACATGTGTTCTATTGAAATTTATTGTTGATTTACTATTTAGTTTTAATTTGGAGAGAAACCAGTATCTGCCTTGTGCTCCAATCAGAAAGAACAAAACCTGTTTCTTAAATAATTCACACTTTGATTGACTAAGATCACAGCAGGTAGTTTAGAATAATCAGTTCAAAATATGTCATAATACAGTTTTTCAGAAGGAGCACACAGAGTCAGAAACTTTCAACAATCTATTTATTTGTGTTATTCTCTGCTTAGAAATTCTGCTGTTCAAGTGACGATTATGCTTAGGTGTTTTCAACCTATGAATATCACCTGTTACTATAAATGAAGTTTGCTCTTAATTGTTCATTAAATTATTTATGCTTATAAAGCCATAAGATCTGCTAGTTAATCTTTGAGAAAGAAAACCTGATAGAGAATAAAATATATTTTGAAAACAATATTATTGAATAATAATAATAATGTTTAAAGCCTCAACTCTAACACATTTATTTTGTGTATATTTTCTTTAGTTTTCATGTACATGAAATGTCTTCTTAGAAGCTGTGGAATATCTACACCACTTTTTATTTTTATTTTTTCACCTAATAAAGCATTGCAAGCAGTTATCCATATTGTGTATGGTTGTCATAACTGTCATTTTTAGTGGCTAATAACTCATCTCCTCACTGCAGACTGGTTTGCTCAGGCTTCTCTCCCAACATAAGCTTTACTTCTAATTCAAACTTTGCCTTTCCAAATGATCTTCAACTCCTTGACAGTGATCTTTCCTGCCTTTGAACATTAGCCACATTTAACGCATTTCCTCCAGTTCAAACTTGTCATACATCACCAGTGTTGGAAAGTCTTTTCTATCCACAGAGACCTCTTTTGTCCAAACTGGCATCCCCTAGCCTCATGTGGCCATATAAATTTAAAATTAAACTAATTAAAATTAAATGAAATTTAAAATTCAGTTTCAGAATCATGTTGGCCACATTTCTACCGCTCTATCACCACATGTGACTAGTACCTATTATCTTAAAGACAGGACAGATTTAAAAAACTTCCATCATTGCAAAAATTTCCTTTTTTTCTTTTTAATTCACAAATAATAATTGTATATATTTATGTCATGCAATGTGACATTTCGATATCTTTTTACATTGTGGAATGATTTAATCAAACTGCACTATCCTATCCATCACATCACATACTTATTATTTTTTGAACATTCAAATATACTCAAGATTTTTAACAGATAGTGCCTCCCTGGATTGTGAGTATCTCACAAAGCATTATGTTTTAAGAAGTGAGTCTTGAAATTCCAGGTGCAGGTAAAGGTGTCTGGAATGTGACATTCTCATTCAGAGTGCAAATTGATGCAACCACTTTTGAGAATGATCTGGTGATATTTAGTAAACTTGAAAATGTACAATCTTTACTATGATCGTTAATTTTATGTACGAACTTGATTAGGCTTAGGGATGCCCATATAGTTCGTTCAACATTATTTCTGGGTGTGTCTGTACGGGTGTTCTGGAAGGGATTAGCAAATGAATCAATGGACAGAGCCAAGAAGCTCTGCCCTCACTCATGTGGATGGACCTCATGGTATCTATTGAGGTCAGACTAAAAACTCAGAGAAAGAACAAAAGCTCAGAGAAAGGGCAAATTTCTCTCTCTTCTTGAGCTGGGTCATCCATCCTCTCCTGCCCTTGGACATCATTGGTCTTGGTCCTTGGGCCTTGAACTCAAGCCAGGACTCACATCACTGGCACCTAGTTTGTGGACCTTCAAACTTGGATTAGGACTACACCATTGGCTCTCTTAGTTCTCAAGTCTTCGGGTTTGGACTGGAACTACACCACAAGCTTTGGTGGGTCTCTAGTTTACAGATGAGAGAACATGGAATTTCTCAGCCTTCAAAATTGAGTGAGCCAATGCCCCATCATGAATCTTTTTGTATGCATCATATATGTCCTATTGGTTCTGTTTCTGTAGAGAACCTTGATTAATACATTTATCAATTTCACTTTTCCACTTCCACATATATACTCAAGAAAGAAACTCATGCTCACATGCATAACATGACTTACAAAAAGGTTCATTGCAGCATTTTTATAAAAGCAATGAATTATAAACAAAATCTAAATGTCCATCAAAGGGGTATTATTAAATAAACTGAGGGATATTCATATGAGAGAATAATATATATAGTTAAAGTAAATGAAATAATTAAACTTGTATCAGGATGGAAAGATATAAAATATACAATATTGAGTGAAAAAACAAAATGGTGAATAAAATGTGATGCCATATTATAAATATTAAGGCTATATATTGTGTGTGTACACATACTATGTTGTAATAATAAAAACCATGGACAGGGTGGACATACAAGAGATCAATGATACTGTTCCCTATCATGGTAAATAAAGGTGATAGGGAGAGCAATGAGACGAGGAAAATATATGGGATGGAAGCAGCATTTGTTAAAGAGATCAACAGAATTATTACAGCTAACATTTTAAAACTATGAAAAGACCATGATAAAATGTTAACACTTTCTAATAGTGAGTGGTGAACAATTAGGTATATTTTAGGCTATTCCTTAAATTGTCCGTCTGAGTTTTACCTGCCTACTTCCAGACAGCATTCTACCCTTTCACATCTCAGAATGGTAGAATGTTCCTACCAGCTGGGCAACACATTTTCTTTTTCTCTTTCAAAAAACAATTGTACAAACTTTTATTTAAAGAGACCAGATACTCCAAGGTGGTGGAAAATAGTAAGCGAGGAACATTGAAGATCCAGACTAATGCTTCTCAAAGTGTGGCCCATGGACTAACAGTATCAGCATTTCCTGGGAATTTGATGGAAATGCAAATATTTAGTCACAAGTAAAACCTACTCAACCAGAACCTCTGGAAGTGCAGCTCAGCAGTCTCAGTTTTAAAGTTTCTGGGTCATTCTGATACATGCTTTTGTTTGAGAATCACCGTTCTAGGGAAAGAGTAGATAATTTTGACTTAATAAGACTGGTAGTAATTATTTTAGGCTTTATTGACCAAAAGCCAAAGGGATCAGAACATACCCATTGAAAAGAGAGAGCAATCAGGAATTGTTAAGGTACAGCACCCCTGCCCACTGGTAAAAGGGGCTCATTCACATCTGGAAGCAAATTAGATTAGCAGTTATTATTTCTGGGATGCAGAGCTCAGAGGGTTTGGGTCGGTGACTTTCCTTCCTCCCACTGAAATCTTTCTTTAAAAAACTAAGTGTAGATATACAATGCAGTCAAGAGACTCAAACAGGGACAGAGATGATGACATTGAACATCTTAGTTGTTCTGTGGTGGCGATGTTTAGTTTTCCTGAGACCCATGATCCTGGAAAACAGCAAGGCTTAAGATACCTCCCCACCCTCTTGTGTGTTAGGAAAGGATTTACTGCAAAGAACTACACTTCTCCAAACAACTTAGGCAAGACTCAGAGACCACTCTCCAACTCCTGCTTACTGATGACAAGCCAGATATAGACCCTCCAAATGCCCACTTAGCCTCATAAATGATTAGTTGAAATTTGGTACTAATCTGCTACACACAAATTTGCCATCTATGACAATCTGCAAACCCACACTCTTCTGTCTGTGTAAACTTTTTATTACAATAGAATGTTAGAGGTCTAAAAGGATTCTTAACCTTGTATTCCTAAAATTCAGAAAGACTAAAGATTTCGTCTGAGTTTGTATAAGTTTCTTGTTGTGATTATACCTTTCTCTGGGGAAAATATTCAGAGGTTTCCTTAGATTCTTACAGATTTTTCAGAACACTTGTAGAGACTGAGAGACTTTCAGAAATGGCAAATTAAGAAATCTGGCAGATGCTCTTCCCAGCAAAGCAAAAACTTAAATAGTAAAAAGTATTTTTAAATATCACTTAAAATCTTTGAACTTGTCCAAAGGGCATATAGCAAATGGCAAAATATCCAATCAAGACGATCTACTAAATCATGGTAAGAAAACCAGGAGTTTATGGCATTGGGAAAATGAATAAAATCAGCAGTGAAAGGGGGCCATTATTACTGAGCTAGTATCGAGATTTATCAAGTAACTGAAAATGGAGCTACCATTCATCTAAGCAACCCCACAACTAGGTATCTACCCAAAGGAAAAGAAATCATTATGTAAAAAAGACATCTGCACTCATATGTTTATTGTAGCACTACTCACAATAGCCAAATCATGAAATTGACCTAAAGATCCATCAGTGGATGACTGGATAAAGAAAATATGGTATATATACACCATGGAACACTTTGCAGCCATAAATATAGAATGAAATCATGTCTTTTTCAGCAACATGGATGGACCTGGAGGCGATTATCCTAAGTGAAATAACTCAGAAAATCAAAACCTACATTTCCTAACTTATAAGTAGGAGCTAAGCACTGAGTACACATGGACATGAAGAAGGAAATAATAGATGCTGGGGGCTCCAAAAGAGGGATAGCAGGAAGGGAGTGAGGGTTGAAAAATTAGCAATAGGGAACAATATTCGATGTTTTGGTGATGAGTACACTAGAAGCCCAAACCACACCATTATGCAATAGGTCTATGTAACAAACCTGTATATGTACTGTTGAATCTATAGTTTTTTTAAAATAAAAATAATTATTAGGGTCCTACATAAAAACTGAATCAACAAATTAGGTAGCTCAGATGAAATGGACAATTCCTAGAAAGACACAAATTACTAAACTTATTTGGTCAGGAGATCGAGACCATCCTGGCTGACACGGTGAAACCTCGTCTCTACTAAAAAAATACAAAAAACTAGCCGGGCGAGGTGGCGGGCGCCTGTAGTCCCAACTACTCGGGAGGCTGAGGCAGGAGAATGGCGTAAATCTGGGAGGCGGAGCTTGCAGTGAGCTGAGATCCGGCCACTGCACTCCAGCCTGGGCGACAGAGCGAGACTCCGCCTCAAAAAAAAAAAAAAAAAAAAAAAAATTCAAGAATAAATATAAGATTATAATAAAGGATACAAGTGGAAAAATTGAATTAGTAATTCTATAAACTTTCCATTACAAGGAAACCCTAGGCCCAGTTTGTGAAACAAGGATGTAAAACTGATTCTTCAGAAACTCTTCCATGAAATAGGAAAGGAAGAAGTACTTCTCAACTCATTCTATAAGGCCAATATTATCCTAAAACACAAAACAGAAAATAGTATCGCAAGAAAATTGCCTGCCAACATTCTTTATGGGCATAGGTACAAATATCGTCAACAAAATCCTCGGCAACTGAATTCAGCAGCATCAAAAGTAAATAAAGAGGTTAAGTCATGATCAAGTAGAACTTATCCCTGGAATGCAAGTTTGGTTTAACTTCTGCAAATTAATGAATGTAATTTACCGTGTTAATAGAATAAAGTACAAAAAATGGTCATTTCAACAGGTATAGAAAAAAATTGAAAAATGTGATACCCTTTCATGATAAAAACACTCAACAAACTAGAAATGGAAGGGAATTCCCTTAACTGTGTAAAAGGTATCTATGAGAAATTCAGATAATGTCATACTTAATGGTGAAAGAATGAATGCTTTCCCCTTAAGATTAGGTGCAAGACCGAGACAAATACATCTGCTTCCATTACTTTGATTCGTTGTAATACTGGGGTTTATAGCCAGGGCCATTCGTCAATAAAATGAAATGTAAGTTACCCACATTGAAGAGGAAGAAGTTAAATTAGCCTTTCTAAAAATGGCGTGGTTTTGTATATAAAAAGTTCTCAGAAATCCATTGGAAAAGAAATAGAACCAATAAACTCGTTCAGCAAAGTTTCAAGATATAAGATCAAAATGCAAATATTAATTGAATTTTACACATAAAAAATGAGCATTTTGATATAAAATTAATAAAATAATTCAACTTACAGTGGCATACAAAATAAAATACTCAAGCACAATTTTAATATAATAATAATAGTTTTTTTTTTTTTTTTTTTAAACACAGGGTGTCGCTCTTTCACCCAGGCTGGAGTGCAGTGGCACAATCATGGCTTACTGCAGTTTTGACTGCCTGGGCTCACGTGATTCTCCCACCTCCATGCCCTGTGTATGTGGGACTACAAGTGTGTGCCACCATGTTCAGCTAATTAATTAATTAATTTTTTCTTTTTTTCTTTTTTTTTTTTGTGTGTGTAGAGACAGAATCTTGCTATGTTGCCTAGGCTGGTCTCAAACTACTGTGCTAAAGTGGTCCTCCTACCTCAGCCTCCCCAAGTTCTGGAATTACAGGCATAAACCACTACACCCAACAAAATTACCAGTAGATGAAAAATTTTTGTATAAAAACAACAAAATATCATTGGGAGAAATTAAAGACCTACATAAATAGAATAACATCACATTGTCATGGAATAAAGGACTTAATATTGTTAAGATGGCAACACTCCCAAATTGGTCTACACATGCAACACAATTCTTGCTGCCTTTTTTTTTAGAAATTGACAAATTTATCCTAAAATTATTAGGAAATTCCAAAGTACCACAAATAGCCAAAACAAAGAACAAAGTTAAAGAAAAAAAGTTGGAAAACTTACTTCCAACTTTCTGAGTGATAAACAATACAAAGGTACAGTAATCTAGACAGTGTAGTGCTGGCATTAGTATAAACAGATAGATCAAGGGAATAGAATTGAGAGTACAGAAATAGTTCCTTACATTCATGCTCAATTGATTTTCAAAGAAGTTGCCAAAAAATTTAATGGAGAAAGAAGAGACTTTTCAATAGATGGTGCTAGAACACACACAAAAGAATTAAGTCAGACCCTGACCTCACACCATTCACAAAAATTAACTGAAAATTGATGTGTTTATTAAGAGACAGGGTCTAGCGTTGTCGCCCAGGCTGGAGTGCAGTGGTGTGATCACAGCTCACTGCAGCCTCAACCTCCCAGGCTCAACTGATCCTTCCACTTCAGCCTCCCTAGTAGCTGGAACCAGAGGCACACGCCACCACACCCAGCTAATTTTTGTTATTTTTTGTAGAGACAGGATTTTGCCATGTTGCTCAAGCTGGCCTCAAATTCCTGGGCTCAGGTGATCTGTCCGCTTCAGCCTTCCAAATTGCTGGAATTACAGGCATAAGCCACTGTTCCTAGCCTAACATAAATTTATTATAGACCTAACTGGAAAAACAAAAACTATAAAGTTATTAGGATAAAACAGGCATAAATCTTCATGACTCTTTTTATACAGTTAAAAGTAAAAACATTTGCACTGCAAACAATACTATTAAGAAATGAAAAGCATCTAGCAAAATGGGAGAAAATATTAACAAACCATATATCTCCTTAGGACTTTTAAGTAGAAAAATGTAAAAGATGTATACAACTCAATCATAAAAAGACAATTCAATTATAGGAGAAAAAATTTAAATTTCTTCAAAGAATGCATACAAACAGTCAATGAGCAAATGAAAAGCTTCTTAACACTGTACCTGTTAAACACGCAAGTAAAAACAATAGAGATATCACTTTATACCAATTGACTGGTTCTAATAATAATAAAAAAAAACCACATGATTACAAGTGTTTTGTAAGGTTGTGGAGGAATTGTAACCCTCATATATTTTTGGTGGGAAGGTAAAATGATATAGTCACTTTGAAGAATAGTTTGACAGTGCCTCAAATTATTTAACATAGAGTTATATGACCCAGCAAGAGAATGGAAAACAGATATCCATGAAAACTTGTAAACACTGTTCACAGGAGAACTATTCATAATAATCAAAGAGTGGGAACAATGCAAATGTTCATCAGTTGATGAATGAACATATAAAATGTGGTGTATCTATTTAGTGGGATATTATTTGGCCATAAGAAGAAATTATTTGGTAAAACATGTTAGGAAATGAATGAACCTAGAAAGGATTATGCTAAGTAAGAGCAGTCACAAAAGACTCAAATATTGTATTATTCCATTTCTGTGAAATATCCAGAATTAGCAAATCAATAGAGACAGAAAATAGATTAGTGGTTACCTAAAGCTGAGTAGGAGGAGAAAGTGCGAAATGATTGTTAATGGATATGAGATTTATTTTACAGGGGAAAAGTGTCCTGAAATTCATCCAGATGTTCCTGGACTTATGATGGAATTAAATTGCAATAAACCCATCATAAGTCAAAAGTGCATTTAATACCCTGACAAACCCATCATAAAGTTGAAAAATGGTCAGTGGAACAATCCTAAGTTGAGGACTGTCTGTATTGTGGTAATGGTTGTGTAGCCCTGTACATATTCTAAAATATGTTGAATTATACACTTTAAATAAGTTATTTGTATCCTATGCAAATTATATTTCAGTAAAACTGTTAATAAGAAGTTGTAGTTAGTGGCTACCACGGATCATAGATCATAATGAAAAATGGCAGATAAGCAGTCCAGTCTCACAACAACAGAGAATTAGGAGAGTTTAGCCATTTGTATACTTTATAATAAACCAAACACAAGTTCAGCAGACTTCTAACACCCTGCACACTCTTTCATCCCCAAGCTTGATTTATCCCAAATGTCACTCTTCTCATGGGGTATTTAGAGTCTTGCCATTTCAGAGGTATTTTTTTTTTCTTCCCATTTTGCCTCAGAAGTATCCTTTACAAACACAAAGCATGACACCATATGTAGAGTTGTTCACATTCCCTACCAGGTGGGAATCAATCATGCCATATGTAGTTTTGTTTCACTTGTATCCACCGAGAACATAGCAGCTTCTCAGTAAATGTTTGTGCAAAAACAGGTAAATAAAGGCCTCCATCAGCGGTTGAAAATTTGTGTCCAATCAGCTACCATTAGACAGAAAGCATACTTTGCTTCATGTACACAGATGTTTACTAAAGTAAACTGGTTGCCAACATTTAAATGTTGGGCATTTCCACATAAAAACCCACATTTCTAGGCTCTTGAACATTTGAAAAAAAATTGGACTTCTAGTCCCACATGGTAGCAGTCAATGGAATAATTGCTGTATCCTGATTTGCCACAGCCTCCACCATTCTTGTCTATACATTCATGCATTTTCATTTACTTATAACATTTCCATTTGCTTCCTGGTCTACGCACACATTTGATATTATGTGATTTCTGTGTTAACCTGTAACACATTATACAGATTGCAATGAAAAAATCATTCTATTTTTGTTCTCTTGAAATTGCGTTAGGACTAAGACTGCCCTTACAATGGCCCCAGAGCTTCCAGATGACGTGTAAGTGAAACAGGTGGAGGAGTCATCAGAACCTCTGTGCCTGTCATTCACTCCAGTATCAGTGTTTTAAGGTGCACCTTTCAGCGTGAACCTTCTGAGTCACTGCTTAGAAAGTCTGTGGTTACCAAATTATTTAGTAAATAATTTATCTTATTTTTCTCACATTAGTAAAATTACCATAATTTTGTTTTCCTTTTCTGTTTATTAATATCTCTGGGTTCCACTTGGAAGTCCAGAAAACTTTCTCAGGAAGCAGGCTACCTCAGAAGCCATTCTCCTTCCTGTCCTGTTCAGAAATTCCTGTTCTTCAAGTGGACTCATTTCCTTTCTGCCACTGCACCTGTTACTCAACCACCTTGTATGCAGAAAGATAAGAAGGGTGACCCCACCTTCTTATCACCATTTAAGTGTTCAAGTACTATGTGTACACTGATGGCTTCAAACTGTGCATTTTTATCTCAACCTCTCCCCCCCAGCATCCAAGGCACACATCCAGTGTTGATGTTTAATCTTAATTTTGATATCCCATGGGCATCGCAAATTTGAGATTTTGTTACCTTTATCCACTCCACACATATGGTCCTCCTGTAGTCTTTCCAAACTCAAACTGGCAACTCTATTCCAGCCTAAGCAACTTCCAGCTGCCTTAAAGGCACAAAACTCTGCCGTCTCCTATGACTCCCCTCTTGCTCTCACTCCCCACATCTTGCTCATCAGCAAATTCTACTTGCTCCTTCAAAATGTGTCTGAATTTCCCACCTCCACTCCCAACTCCTGGTCCATGCCAGCCTCTTCTTTTAACACTGCAAGAGCCTCTACACTGTCTTTCTGCTTCTGGCCTGCTCCCACATCCCTTTCAGTGTATTCTCAAAATACCCATCTGAGAAATTCTCATGAAATATGTTGCATCTCACGCCTCATGCCCTGGCTTTTCCATTTATCCCAGACTGCAAGCCAACAACCTTGCAGTGGCCTCAAGGCCAGAGATGATCCAGACATATATCCTCTCTCCAGACTTTTCCGTGTTCTGTTCCCCAACTTCCACTCCGCTGGGTGGAACTCCTGATAGCCATGGCATGTTCTTTTCTCAGATGTCTGCATGACTAGTTCTACGTCTCTTTATTCAAATGTTGCTTTCTCTATTAGGGTTCCATAGCCACCTCTTTAAAATTATTCCTCCCATACTTCTGATCCTCCTTACCTAATTTGTTTTTTGGCTTAGCAGTTATCACCATCTTTATATTTTGTACTATATATTATATACATCCTATATATACACACACATATGTGTATACTTACATGATTTTACATAAATTTATAAAATTATATAGAAACATTTACATTTTTACTTATATTAACAAATTACATATAAAAGCATATATTTATTTTTATGTATTTTATTTGTTCACATATTTTATCAAATTCACTGTATTTTGCTTATTCAGTGAGTGTAAATTCAATGTCTATCTCACTCGCCAGAGTATGTAATCTCTGTGAAGACAGGTATATGTATTGGTTGTGTTTCCAGCTGAATTTCCAAGGCTGAGAAAAGATCTGGCACTAAGAAGGCTCTCAAGAAATTGAATGAGCCACTTCAGCCACATCCCATTGGCTAGAACCCTGTTGCAGGGACCCTTATCTAACTGCGGGGTACCCTGGGAAGTGCAGAGGGACAGAGAGAGGTGCTGAGCTCCAGTCATCTCTATCATTTACAGGACACGAGAATAATCAGTGCTGGTCCAGCCCCTTCTCCCAACCTACCACCCATACTGCATGTCCAGTGCTATGCTGCCACATCCCACTTGCATTCTAGATCATTCCTTCCAGTAACTTGTACTTTTCTGCCTTCCATTTTCATCTATCTGGGAGGCTCTCTAAGGCTAGGCTTGCATTTGCCATTTTTAAAAAAAATTTTTAATTTTATTTTACATTAAGTTCTAGGGTACATGTGCATAACGTGCAGGTTTGTTACATATGTATACTTGTGCCATGTTGGTGTGCTGCACCCATCAACTCGTCAGCACCCATCAATTCATCATTTATATCAGGTATAACTCCCAATGCAATCCCTCCCCACCCCTCCTCCCCATGATAGGCCCCGGTGTGTGATGTTCCCCTTCCCGAGTCCAAGTGATCTCATTGTTCAGTTCCCACCTATGAGTGAGAACATGCGGTGTTTGGTTTTCTCTTCTTGTGATAGTTTGCTAAGAATGATGGTTTCCAGCTGCATCCATGTCCCTACAAAGGACGCAAACTCATCCTTTTTTATGGCTGCATAGTATTCCATGGTGTATATGTGCCACATTTTCTTAATCCAGTCTGTCACAGATGGACATTTGGGTTGATCCCAAGTCTTTGCTATTGTGAATAGTGCCACAATAAACATACGTGTGCATGTGTCTTTATAGCAGCATGATTTATAATCCTTTGGGCATATACCCAGTAGTGGGATGGCTGGGTCATATGGTACATCCAGTTCTAGATCCTTGAAGAATTGCCATACTGTTTTCCATAATGGTTGAACTAGTTTACAATCCCACCAACAGTGTAAAAGTGTTCCTATTTCTCCACATCCTCTCCAACACCTGTTGTTTCCTGACTTTTTAATGATTGCCATTCTAACTGGTGTGAGATGGTATCTCATTGTGGTTTTGATTTGCATTTCTCTGATGGCGAGTGATGATGAGCATTTTTTCATGTGTCTGTTGGGTGTATGAATGTCTTCTTTTGAGAAATGTCTGTTCATATCCTTTGCCCACTTTTTGATGGGGTTGGAACAGAACAGAGTCCTCAGAAATAATACCACACATCTACAGCCATCTGATCTTTGACAAACCTGAGACAAACAAGAAATGGGGAAAGGATTCCCTATTTAATAAATGGTGCTGGGAAAATTGGCTAGCCATAGGTAGAAAGCTGAAACTGGATCCTTTCCTTACTCCTTATACGAAGATTAATTCAAGATGGATTAGAGACTTAAATGTTAGACCTAATACTATAAAAACCCTAGAAGAAAACCTAGGTAGTACCATTCAGGACATAGGCATGGGCAAGGACTTCATGTCTAAAACACCAAAAGCAATGGCAACAAAAGCCAGAATTGACAAATGGGATCTAATTAAACTAAAGAGCTTCTGCACAGCAAAAGAAACTACCACCAGAGTGAACAGGCAACCTACAGAATGGGAGAAAATTTTTGCACTCTACTCATCTGACAAAGGGCTAATATCCAGAATCTACAAAGAACTCAAACA
This sequence comes from Trachypithecus francoisi, assembly GCF_009764315.1. Classification (NCBI taxonomy): domain Eukaryota; kingdom Metazoa; phylum Chordata; class Mammalia; order Primates; family Cercopithecidae; genus Trachypithecus; species Trachypithecus francoisi. The sequence continues at coordinate 10,518,963 of NW_022681454.1, read as the reverse complement.
AATATACAAGAAAAAAGCATTTGCCATTTTTGTTCGTAACTCAAGCCACCTTCCAGTGAGGGGAGAGGTGGTGTTGGTAACAAACGCCTGAGGAGACAGCCTTTCCTTCCTCTATTGTGAGGGAAAGTACCACTTTCTTCTTTAAATAAAGGCAAATTCATTTATTATTAGAAATTTGGCAGATTTCCAGCCGTGTGCGCGTACACACACACACACAGCCCCTTTTTAAATGCTCCATGTGCTTTATCCCACCTCAAGACTTCCTCAAGCTTGAAACTACCTTAATCCACATCCTGCCTTTAAAATAATAGATTTGCCTGAGACACACTGAACTAGAAATTCATCAGTGGGGCGGAGTACAGGCAATAAGAGGCCAGACACTCCGAAAATTAGAAAGAATTTCCATACAAAGAGATGAAGGAGAAAAAAATATATATTTTTTTCTGGACACATTTATTACATACCAGTAATTCCAAGTTCCAAGAGAGTAAAAACCTCACCCTTATGTCACTCTACAGAGCCTAACACAGTGCCTGACTCACAGGAGAAGCATTGTATTTACTTGCTGAATGATTGAGATGAATGCTGGTCTGTGTGCTTGGTTCCATATCTATATACTCAGAATCTGATTCATCTGTGAAGTTTATTATCATTCTATTCTCCTAATAAGAAAACAAGAATTCCCAGAGGCAGAGTAACTGGCCCAGCATTGCACAGGGAGTAAGGAATAGAACTGGGAATGGAGTTCTATTCACTAAATGCTAATTCCTTTTCACCTTCTTTACCACTGGAAAACCAGTAGAATAAATAAAAGAGGGAGGAAATAGGGACATTAATAAGGAAATTGTTTCATAGGAAGCTGTGTACATTAGGAATTAGTTGAAGGGTGACTTACAGCCAAATTTTCTTACTTTTTTCGATGACATCCCACTGTCTAGTAAGTTAGTGTGAGCTCATGGCCAACGCCTGTGAGAAGCTTTGCTTGGAGACAGCCAGCACAGAGTAATCAGCTGCATTTGGAATGCATTGCTCTGAACTGATACCATGAGTGAATCAGTTAGTAGGGCCCTCTGATGCCTTCACACAAAGTATGTAAGGAGAGGTCTGGAGATCCTGTGCCTGTTCTGTTAGAAAAAGAGAAGTAGGGACCTACACAGATGTCTCTTACACAGCCACAGTCGCAGATCTACATGTGCTTATCTATAGGGAGATTGATAATTATTATGTTAATCATAGTAACCAGCTTTGATCTCCCACTTAGTGCCTGCCAGCCATTATGAATTCAGTCTTTTGTCTCACTTAGTCCTCATATAGTAGCTAAATGACTTGCTCATGGACACACCTATCAAGGTGTTCAAGTAGGAATATCAATCATTCCAGATATATCTAATGACAGGCATGGACATTTTCACCTCGATGCTGGAAACTATGCATGGACATCAATGTATGCAAACAGACAAACACACAGACTCACGTGCAGACATTCTGCAAGCATGAAATATTTGAAGTCTGTCTCAGCAGATTGGAGGGTTCTGCATATTAAGAAAAAAGACTCATTGGTTTCTAATACCCCATTTCAGTCCCAAAACAGTGCTCAGAACGGAGACCCAGAGGTGTGGCAGGGAAGAAAGAGCACTGGCAAAGCAGAAATTCGTACCTTGCGATTTGGCTGTAAGTCACCCTTCAACTAATTCCTAATGTACACATTTTCCTATGAAACAATTTCCTTATTAATGTCCCTATTTCCTCCCTCTTTTATTTATTCTACTCATGTTCCAGTGGTAGAGAAGGTGAAAAGGAATTAACATTTAGTGAATGTCTATTGTTATCTGAGGATTTACGTACTATCTCATTTAAGAGCCTTTGGGAAATATGTATGATTGTCCCGTTTTACAGATTAAGGGACTGAGATTCCAAGCAGAAACTCTCTGGAAATCACATATCTAGTAAATGGTGGAGAAGAAAGAGAAGACAGGTATCTGTGCCTCTAGAACCTATGCACTTTCTCTTACACTTTGTAAAAATTCTCAACTAAGATTGACTTCTGACCGTATTTCAGCACTGTTCAAAGTTCTTGACCTGAAGTTATGGCATCTCATCCTCATAAAATCCTCCAAGGTGGTTTATGTTATTTAAAACATGGTGACAATGAGGATTAGGTTGCTAAAGTAATTTAACAAACATCATGCAGCTGGAAACTGTAGAGCCAGAATTCAGGCAGGCTGATTCTAGCACCTGGGATCTCATACATTATGATATGCTCCCTCCAGAATTGTGTGTGTGTGCTATATGTAGCACAGTTAGCAGCCGAACAAAGAGACTAGTTCAAAGCAACATTTACTTCCACACTCTCAGTATATCAAAGGAGCCATTTCTCTGGAGGAAAAAAAACCCAACTATGTCTGAAAATATGTGTTTGTGTCCATATCTGTTTTTTGCATTTAAGACAGCCGAATTAAACATAACCCTGAATAAATGCCGTGTTAGGACAAGCGTGTTTTGGGGAGGGAAATAATTTATTAGTTGCTGCTAAGCCTGTCTTTGGCTCAATGGTTTCCTACCTCTGTGTGGATTCAAGTCAGGAGTTATTCCAGAACATTCTTTGTCATGTAGATAAACCGTTGGCTATATATTTGTTATATGTTCAGCTCCATGCATGATACCTAAATGCTTTACATCCTTGTTGATATTAAATTGAACTATGGAGGTTCTACTTTAACCGTGACAACAATTTCCTTCTATGACTATTAAGAAGAGATTATCTGGGGCCAAGCTAGGGAATATTCGAGCAAGAGATTCCTCCAAGAACAGAATTCTAAAAGAAGTCAGCTTTGGGGCTTGTCCAATGGAGAGAGTGTTACCAGTAGATCTTATTCAAGTATAACTCATCCAGAAAAGCTAAGCCAAAATCAGGATGGAGGGAGACAGAAGCAAATGTAATGGATAAGAACAACATTGGAGTACAAAACTTTGTAAGGCTAGAGAGACATGGGACTGGGGTTATTTAGATGACAAATATATTCTAGGAGATAATCATTTAAAAAAGGTAAATGGAACAGGAAGAAGCAGGAGAGCATAAACCAGAGGTTGTTGAGCACTGGCATACCTTTGGAAAATACAGATTGACAGAATTCAGCCTGTACAGTTGCTGTGTTGAAAAAGCACCAAGAGGATGTGAAGACCCTGTATAGGTTGCCTTGGGTGAGGGATTGCCTGGCACTGGGAAACATTCAGCTTGTGCCATTTGCAACAGAATCCTTCTTAGCAACTTCTCTCTGAAGCAACACAGCTTGGAGTGATCCTGAAGATAGGGATTGGAAGAAAGTAAGGCGGGGAAAACAGTCAGAGAGAAGGAATTAGACAAAGAGGGACTTGACCAGCCATGCGCAGCCAAACAGTCTTCTCCTTTTGATCCAATAAAGGACAGGAACTTAGTTTGTCTTGAGCAGGAATGACTCATAATCATTGCTAGATAAGAGCTGTTCATTTTTATTCATCATGTCTTTAGCCTGAACAAGCCTCTCTTTAAGTTGTTGTTCATAAGGTAGTAATTACAATGTCCTCTCCAACTCGATGGAATCAATGGCTATGCTGATAAGAAACATCATTGCTTTATGTCCTTTTTAATGCTGCCTACTTTATTAACATAGAGAAGCTTAGTGATTACAAGCCCTGACCCTAGAGTGAAATGACCAGGATATAAATCATCGTTCACATGCTATGTGATCTTAGAAAAGTAGCTCTTTCTTTCTGAGCCCATGTTTTCATCTCGGTAAAACAAGGAATAAGTATCAGAATCAGAGTACTGTAGCAAAGGTTAAAATGTGTTGGTTATCTACGTAGAGCACAGCGCATTGCATTGGACATGTTAAGCATTGAATAAATGATAGGAAGCCTTCATATTATAAGATGGTCTGTGAAAATATCACCAAGGGTACTTTGCATTGTTGTTTTATTGTTGATGATGATGATGGTGACTGGTTTCTTTGTTTCCTTCAGTCCACTAGTGGAAAAAAGCTATATCCTATAGAAGGTAAAAAAAAAAAAAAAAATGTTGGCAAAATCACACATAGTGTTTACTATGGGTCAGGAATGATTCTATATTTGAGGTATTTAATTTTTACAAGCCACCAAGGGGGAGGGCGCATGGTCAAAAAGTAGTGTCAATATCCCCAGGACTGACCAAAGACCCAAACTCACAAAAATATCAGCAACTTTCCAAGAGTTGGAAGTCATTTAAGTAAGACCATGTCTGAAGGTAAAAATTTGTGTTATAGAGCTATAAAATTGTATTTACATATCACTCAATACAGTATGATTTTCAAAAAGTATATAATATTAACTTACTTTATTGGCCCCTTGCATTTTTAAAAGTGTCCAGTTTGCACAATAATTATATAGTCACACACACTATGACTTTTTTTTTTACAAATAAATCCAGTTGGTTTGCAATAAAAGTGACACATTGTAAAAGCTCTAAATGAGGCAGAAGTAGACTGTTAGCAGCAAGGGAAAGGGCTACAATTCTGATTCAATGATCTAGTCACAAATTTGGTTTTGAGTTTTCTAACAGTCATAGCAAAAATATTATATGGCCTGTGGTGTGCTACTCATTCACAAAAACAAAAGAAGTATAAATATTAAGTTTTCTTCTAAAAGCGATTTTATACTTGAGAACTCCTACAGGAGACAGAGAACAATGGATGATGAAGAGTGGTAGGTCAAGCCATGATTGGTATATTGGAGCATGCTGTTCCCCTCTGCTGCTGATTTTTGGAATGTGTGAAAATGCATGATAAATGGAAGGAATGGGATGTGAAAATCTATTTCTATCATGTTTGCTGGTGAGATATATAGAGATACATCTATATAAATACATAGGTATGTTGAAAATATATATTGAAGTATCAAGTTGTTGCATGGCCTTATCAAAGTTAATTTACAGCACTACAGTAAAGTGAAGTTTCATCCTAAGGAAAAAAGTATATAGAACAGTAAACTACATTTAGAAGGGAGAACAACAACCGTAACAAGAACCAGCCTTAATCCCAGAAGAACCATGGGTGTCTCAGTATCACACACTGACTGTCCTCTATACCTGATCTGTACAAATTTCTATCAGGTATGTTATGCCAAGTCCTTGAATGACTCAGGCAAAATTTGAAAACCCATCTTAAACATCCATCACTGAAATTCAATTCAGCAATTCAAATGAATTCATTAGACCTATATTCATCAGGACAGACCTTTAAAAACATCACATGAGTGAAATCAAAGCTAATTACAGAAAGACAAAACTCATATGATAATATTTGTATAAAATATTGAAAACATCAATATATTGTTAATGAATTAAAGCTTTGCTATTTGACTGGTAAGTTACAAATCAAGGTCATCCTAATAATTGTCTTCTGGAAAGAAGGGTGTGATCTGAGATGGACTGGGCAGCAAGCATCAACTGTACAATAATGTTATTTTATTAATAACAATGTGTGAAACAAATATTGTAAGATGCTAATACCTGTTAATTATAAATGGCAAGCACACAGATGGTTGTTAAATTATTCTCTTTTTGCTTCTGTGTTGTGCAATATTTGCTTTTAAAAATAAATCAAAACACACCTATTTAATAAATTCATATTGAGAGCCAAGCACACCTGCTCTGGGATTCCTGAGCAGTTTGTGGGAACACAGACTTAAGGTCTGAGAAGTTTTCCTCCGTCTGTCACAGACTATACTGCTTTGGCGACCCTAAGGCCCAGAGCAGTCCCTAGGAAGGACCCTGAGTAACTGGCATAATGAGATGCACACTGCGGAAGTGGAAGTCTGAGCCTGTGTCTGACCTTCCGTTTAGATGCCCAGAAATATTTCTAGGCATTTTTAACATAGCCTGGGTTCCTCTTTCGACTGCACTGCAGACTCTGACATTTTCTGGAAATTTCCTTTAGCGATCTATAGAATAATGGATAAAGATTGTTCCAACCTAAGTGTTGGACACTTGGTAAGCCCTCAGTAAATTCGTCTAAGCAGCAATTGTTAACGATACCTAGATTTCCCTTATTCTGAACTCAAACCATCTTATCAATGAGAACATACATCAGGGTTGTCCAACCTGCAGCCCAGGGGTCGCATGCAGTCCAGTACAACTTTGAATGCAACCCAACACAAATTCATAAACTTTCTTAAAACATTATGAGGTTTTTCGCACTTTTTATTTTTAGTTCGTCAGTTATTGTTAGTATCCATGTATTTTATGTGTGGCCCAGTACAATTCTTCTTCTTCCAGTGTGACCCGGGGAAGCCAAAAAATTGGACACTCCTGATACACATGTTGAGAAATTCAAGTCCTAAGGTCATCACTACTTTTTTGAAGAAAAATGATTTGTGGGATGAAGATTCTCACACTCAACAGGTAAGATGTACATCTACCAATAATATGGATATATGTGAGCCTGCTATCTTCTCCTTAAAGAATCTCCATTGTTAAATTGTCTCCATTGTTACATTTGTTAACCTGGCTAACTTTTCTTATCCAATTAGCTTAAATCATCCAATTGTTTCCATTGTTAAATTTGTTAACCTGGCTACCTTTTGGTCATTCTTCAGAGCTTATGTTATCAGTTCCAGGAAGCTCCACTTATTCTACCAGCATTCCCAGGTTTGGTTACAGCCCCCCAAATACCCTGGGCACATCTTTTTTTAAATATTCATCAGGTGGCTTTTGTTTTATTTTGGTAGCGAAAATGTAAGAGAAAACTTTCTGTTTTTTGAGTAGTAATGTATTTTCCCAATGCTGACATTGTACCATGTATATGTTGATTGTATTGCATTATCTTTCAACTTTACTTAGAGTTAAAGAAAACTCACATCTCATATGCTGAGTAGATCTAGCTACAGAAAGTGGCTGTCTTACACTTTTTTTTTTCTTTTTCTGGAGACAGAGTCTCGCTCTGTCTCCCAAGCTGGAGTGCAGTGGCGCAATCTCGGCTCGCTGCAAACTTTGCCTCCCAGATTCAAGCATTTCTCATGCCTCAGCTTCCTGAGTAACTGGGACTATGGGTGCATGCCACCATACCCGGCTAACTTTTTTTTGTGTGTGTACTTTTAGTAGAGGCGGAAATTCACCATGTTGGCCAGGCTGATCTCAAACTCCTCACCTCAAGTGATCTGCCTGCGTCAGCCTCCCAAAGTGCTGGGATTATAGGCACAAGCCACCGCACCCAGCCTGCTTACACTTCTATCTAAGGAAACAACTCCAGCCTCTGTTGCCCAGTGGCTATGGCTGACAGGCTCAGGGGTGGTCAGCTAACAAAAAGACAACCCGTTCTTAGGGTGACCTCTGGCCTAGGGCCAGAACTGACACTTATTGTAGTTAGCATTTTTTTATGGCTCAACAGGTATCATGTACTAGGCTGAGCACTTCCCATACATTATCTGGTTTATTCCTCACAACAATCCAATGGGAGTAAAAACTGTAATTCTCCCTACAGGGCTATGAGAAAATTAAGATTCTGAGAGTTTAGCAAGTTGCTTAAGGTCAGAGATTTAAGAAGTGCTGGAACTAGATTATTATCTGAAGTCTGTGGGACTCCAAAGTTAAATTCTTATGGCCTGGTGTGTAAAAGATAAGTCTTGACATCAAATTCCTCTCTCACAAATGTGGAATTGGTCAACATGGAGAGATCATAGTCATTATAATTGGGTCAGAAGTTAAGAGGATGCCTTATGTTACAGCCCCATTCAGTGAGGCCATGGGAAGTCAGGAGAGAGTAGTTAAATCCATACAAAGAAAGTTTGATGCTAGAGAGAGGAGAATGGAGAAGGTGTGCAGAAAGAGAAGTCATCAAGCCAGTAACAGATGACCATTAAGAGGTCCATGAGTTCCTCCAGCTGGGAGTCCTGGGTCCTGGGCCATTTTCGGACCTTAAGATTACTCTGTGTGTATTTGTGTGTGTGTGTGTGCTGTCCTCCCAACCAAAAAATTCACCTTAAAATAGCCCAGAAGAGCACAGAGGAAATATATATCACATCGTTGCATCTCATGTTTGCATGTCGGTGAGGTAGTTTTCACTGTCCAATATTTTACAAACAAGGAAATTGAGGCTCAGAAATATCAAGCCACTTGCCTAACATCATGATTTGAACCTAGGCATGACTGCCTTTGGAATCTATCTTCACGGGTTCCAAAATGCTTTCTAAGAATGATCTAAAGACTAGGATAGCATGGCGTCACTGGCTGAGATAAATGCTGTGAGATGGGGTAGTTTGACATTTTTGCCTCTTACTTATGAATCAGGCTTGAAATGGATCCTTCAGAGACTCTGGTCACTATGGTTGACAAGAACTGGGCTCATTCAAGGATGAGTGGGATAAGTGTATGCAGGTGGTTTGTGCATATAAAAGCATGAAATTGTGTGGATCTCTATGGAAGTGTCAATAAATGGACAAGCCTGGGTATTTCTGTGCATGAATATATGCATGAACATATTTGTGCCAAACTATAGGAATGTGTGTGGTTTTTTTATTATTATTATTATACGTTAAGTTCTAGGGTACATGTGCACAATGTGCAGGTTTGTAACATATGTATACATGTGCCATGTTGGTGTGCTGCACCCATTAACTTGTCATTTACATTAGGTATATCTCCTAATGCTATCCTTCCCCCTTACCCCCTCCCCACAATAGGACCCGGTGTGTGATGTTCCCCTTCCTGTGTCCAAGTGATCTCATTGTTCAATTCCCACCTATGAGTGAGAACATGTGGTGTTTGGTTTTCTGTTCTTGCGATAGTTTGCTGAGAATGATGATTTCCAGCTGCATCCATGTCCCTACAAAGGACATGAACTCATCCTTTTTTATGGCTGCATAGTATTCCATGGTGTATATGTGCTACATTTTCTTAATCCAGTCTGTCACCGTTGGACATTTGGGTTGATTCCAAGTCTTTGCTATTATGAATAGTGCCACAATAAACATACATGTGCATGTGTCTTTATAACAGCATGACTTGTAATCCTTTGGGTATATCCCCAGTAATGGGATGGCTGGGTCAAATGGTATTTCTAGTTCTAGATCCTTGAGGAATCGCCATACTGTTTTCCACAATGGCTGAACTAGTTTACAGTCCCACCAACAGTGTAAAAGTGTTCCTATTTCTCCACATCCTCTCCAGCACCTGTTGTTTCCTGATTTTTTGATGATTGCCATTCTAACTGCTGTGAGATGGTATCTCATTGTGGTTTGGATTTGCATTTCTCTGATGGCGAGTGTGTGTGTGTGTTTTGATGCATAAAAGAAACTTTGTGATTAACAAAATCTACTGACAAAATAAAAATTCCCTGTCAGTTAGGCATTTGGCCTAAACCAGTTTCCCCAAGGTTTTGTTTTAATAGAATACATCAACTCTGTATTTGCCAAGATCTGAGCCTACACTAGATGGAAGAATTGCTTATTTCATTGACCTTGAGTTTTCTAGGGCTTTTTATCTTTTTGCTGATATGTTTAATTATAAAGAATTGAAAAAATTTCTAGGGATCCCTCATGAACATCTAAATCATGAAATATAGTGGCACCACTAACATATACACAGTACTCTGTGGCTCACAAAGTACTTTCGCTTCTGTAATTTTATTTGACTCACATGACAAATCTGCGAAGGAGGCATTTTTACATTGCAGAAATTGAGGCTCAGGAACATTAAACTATGCAGCCAACGGGACTCATTCAATTGAGGGGTAAAAAGAGAATTCTAAGTCAGGTCTTCTTTATCCCAGCCTACCCTCTTAAAAATGGGCTTCCAAAATGTTTTCTTATTTTACTCATTCTCTTCCCAGTAAACCCTCCTCTCTTCATTATTTTTAATTGGTTTCTGCCCAAGAGTTTTATGTGCCTTTTGGTAATGCATAGCTTCCTAGCCTTCATGTTGAGGAAGTCTCTCTCATCTCTTTATTTTGCCACCATGGCCTAAAGATATGTCTTCAGCCTGCATGTAAACTCCTTTAAAGGCTCCCCCAGAGCTTTGCCTGGTTTCTATAAGACAGAGTGTTGTTCTCAAACGTGAGTAATATACAGATGCCTTCTGCAAAAACATACCTTCTCATGGATGCCACTCCCCTACCAAGTGTTGGCTGGATAATTTTATTGTAATGTAACAAATATGCATATACACAAACTCATTATCATCACCATAGGCTTATCGGTCTTACCTAAAAATATTTACAAAAGTCATCACAAACAAAATTATAAGAGAATTACGATTCAAAAGATCAACATCAGATTCACATGCCCATGGATATGATTTTGCTAAAACTAAATGATCTGTTTGCATTATGACTATAGTATTGATGGCTTTGGCGATGTGTGTGTCTTTGTGTGTGTGTGTGTGTCTTTATCACTTTGGTGTGAATTAATAATTCAAATCTTTCAACATTTTCTTCCATTTGACTTATGACTGTGTGAGTTACAATGTCATTTGTTTTTTATTTGAAGCAAATGTATTATTTTCCTATTAAATTTGATTTTGGTTCTTTTCCCACAATTAAAATCATGTTAGCTGATGGCAACACAATGAAAAGCACACAAACATGGGGAAGGAAATTACTCAGCAATATGTAGTTCCAGAGTACTACATATGAGGTTATGAAGTCCTTTAAATCATCTAGAATAGATTAAAATTAGTTTTTAAAGATTTTTTTCAAATCCATCACTAAATTTTTATTTTGTTTTCTATTTTTATAGATGGGGGGTACAAGTGCTGTTTTGTTATGTGCCTATATTACACAGTGGTGGCGGCTGGGTTTGTAATGCAGCCATCACCTATGCAAGTATATTTTTCTCCATTAAGTAACTTCTCTTTCCTCACCCTCTTCCTACCCTTCTAAGTCTCCAATGTCTATTACTCTACTCTATGTCCACAGGTATACATGATTTAGCTCCCAATTAATAAGTGAGAACACGTGGTATTTGACTGTTTCTGAGTTATTTCACTTAAGGGAAAAGATTTTTTTAAAAATCTTTACAGAGAACTCTAAAACAGCAGTTGAATAAAAAACAGCTCTAGCAAAAGGAACATTGAGGTTTGTAGATTCCTATAGTCTAAAATAAGTTGGTTAAATGAGATGGAGCTTGCAGAGGGCACTTTCTAATAAATTAACATATGTCATATCCAAAATAGTCTTGTGACATAGCTATCTTTATTGCTTTTGCCTAGCAGTTCCTGGGAAGTACAATAGCATGTCTAATACCACAAAGCTACAAGATGTCAGATCCAGGTCTGGAGCCAGTTTTTCTGACTAAGAGCATAGTGTAGAGAAAAGGAGACTAGAGGAGAGGTTGTGCACACCGGCTTAGCAGAAAGCAAGAGGGAGCTGATAGGGAAGGCATTCCTGGGAACACTTAGACCCTAAGTAAAGCTACAGACCAGAGACTTGTAAAGTCTCCTTCAAAATAAACTGATGTGTTTGTCTTCCCAAGGCTTTGTCATATTCAGATGACCAGTTAGACTCAGATATTGCCAAGGAAAGGGTTTCATGGTGGGAAGCTAAGTATTAGGTTGGTGAAAAGTAATTGCCGTTTTGCCATTACGTTCAATGGCAAAATGGCAATTACTTTCGCACCAACCTAATAATTTGTGCAGTAGACTCAGGTACAGGAAGCAACAATAAACAGTAAAATCCAGAGGGAGAGATATGACCTGGGTGAAACTCTTGGATATAGGACATAGAAAGTAGGCTACTCAAGTCCACCTTGAGAAAAGATAAGCATGAGGAGGCATGGCTTCAGTCCCATTCTTGAACTGCCCAACTCTCCAGAGTAGAAATCTAGTAAAAGAAGGGCTCCCATTTCAGAATGTAGGGGAAGGACTTCTGAATATTCACATCTTTAAAAAGTGAAAGAGAACACTGGCAAAAACTGCCAAAAGCTGCCTTTTCAGGACGTAAGATTATAACAATCAAAGCAATATTGATTCAAGAAACATGGCTGAATCTCAGTAAGCACAGAACTTTGTAGCCTTTTCATGTGCCCTAATCTTGTCAGTCTTCCAAACTCCAAAGTAGTCACTAAAGCCAGAGACTTCCCACTGCAGTAGCTGTGAAGGCAGCAACATGCCTACATACCACTGGAGTGGGCAAAACTGGTGTGGACCTCTGAAAAGTCCTTCCCCAAAGGATCACCTCCATTTGATGGTCTAGAGCTTGCTGAAAAACTCCATTTTCAGAGTTAGTCTTTACTTGACATAACTCAAAGCTTGCTGAGCACTACCCACAGGTATCTGGCAAAAATAATCAGCCACGATCATTGAACATCACAGTTGCCACAGGAGCATTACCAGTAATTACTAAGAAGGGTCTGATCAAAAAACTTAAAATTGAGTAGCTTAAAACCTCACACATTTAATATCTTATGATTCTGGAGGTTAAAAGTTTGACACCAATCTCACCGGGCTAAATTGAAGGTGTTAGTTCGAAAGTTTCATTCTTTCTGTAGGCTGTGTGGGAGAAGGCATTTCCCTGCCTTTTCCTGCTGCCAGAGGCTGCCTGCAATGCTTGCCTCAGAATCCCCTCCTCCATCTCCAAATGAAATCAAGTTGCATCTCTTTGAAAATTCTTCCACAATCACCTCTCTCTCTGACACTCTGACATTGCCTCCTTTCATTCTGAAGGACCCCATTACTGAGCCTGCTCCAGTAATCCAGGATAATCTCCCGATTTTAAGGTCAGTCAGCTAGCAACCTTGACTTCATCTGCAAACTCAGTTCCCCTTTGTCATGTTATATAAATGACTCACGGGCTTGAGAAATTAGGATACGGACATCTTTATAGGGCTATTATTCTTCTCACTTCACCATTTGACCCAGCAATTTCACTCCTAGATGTAGCCAAGATAACTGAAAACATATGCCCATTTAAAAAAATGTGTATAAGAATGCTCTAAGAAGCATTATTTATAATAGCCAGTAAGTAGAAATTACCCAAATGTTCATGAACTATTGAGTGGATAAAATGTATTATATCTATAAACTGAAACATTATTTGTTCATAAAAAGAAATGAAGCTTTGATACATACTACAACATGAATAATCCTTGAAAACATTATGGTAACAAAATAAGCCAGATGCAAAAGGAAATTAATTATATAACTCCATTTATATGAATCCTACAGAATAGGTAAACTTATGGGGAAAGACAGTAGATTACTGGTTTCCATGAACTGAGAGAGGAGTCAGAAGTAACTGCTTATGGGTATGGAGCTTTGCATTATGTGAGGGGTAAGGGGAAGAGTGATAAACGTATTCTAGAACTAGTGGTGATCAATGCACAATTTTGTGACTATAAAAATCACTAAGTCTGCCAGGCATGGTGGCTCACACCTGTAATCCTAGCACTTTGGGAGGCCGAGATGGGTGGATCACCTGAGGTCAGGAGTTTGAGACAAACCTGGCCGACATGGTGAAACCCCATCTCTACTAAAAATACAAAAAAATTAGCCAGGCGTGGTGGCTGGCACCTGTAATCCCAGCTACTCGGGGGGCTGAGGCAAGAGAATCGCTTGAACGCACGAAGCAGAGATTGCAGTGAGCTGAAATCGCACCATTGCACTCCAGCCTGGGCAAGAAGAGCAAAACTCCGGCTCAATAGATAAACAAACAAACAAACAAACAAATAAATCATACTCTTTAAAAAAGTGGACTTTATGGCATGTATTTATATTTCAAAAAAGACGTAACAAAAAATTAGATTAAAAAAATTTAGATACAGATTTGGAACCAAAGCTGGAAGACAGTGATTTTCTGTGTGCGTGTGGTGTTTGAGAAGAGGGTTGTCACAAAGCATTTCCCCTTCAAGAGCCTAGTAGAGAAACCCAGTGTGGGAATAGTGGTCATATGGTCTCTTCCTCCTAGCCATCCTCTCATCTCTCCATTTCTGTCTCCATGAAACCCCTACCACTGTTTCCCACGTTTTACAAGAAGAGAAGTTAGGCATTGTTCCCATGACCACACAACTAACCAGTGATCATCTTGGATCTGAGTCTAGACTTGTCTGGCTCCAACGCCTGTACTGCTTCCATTATAATAAGCAGCTTCTGAGCACTGTGCAGTCATCACCTCTTACCAGGAGGTGAACTGAAATCAAAGCAACAACAACAGTAACAAAAGGAACAATAATAACAGCAATAACAAAGCAGGAACTGAAATCAAAGCAAAAACAACCACAAAAGTTTGCCACTAAAAAAGCGCTGCTTCCATTCACACGTCATTGAGGTTATGGCCATAGCACATATTAATGATACTGAAAGTTAATCATGTGCAACTCCATTCTGAGCTTAGTCTAAAGTCTTTTATTTGGTCTGTGCTTCCATGATTATTATTCTAACTGGAGAGGGTTTCTGACGACTCTCAGAGACCAAGAAAGCACTATATAATGCTGTTGATAACTTTTTCAATCTTTCCCCTTTATTATCAATTAATATTTATAAGTATCTAGAAAGTTCACATCCCAGCATTTGAGAACTGCTTTATGAAGTGACTTGTGTAGAAGGCACTGAATGTGTGTGCATGCATGCAACTCTTACATCTGAGGTTAATTTAGGAATTTATTGGCTTCACATTTCATTAACCCATTGGCAGAATATTATGTAAGTATGTGACCTGAGTCCTCAAACCCAAGCGTTGAGATATTAGTATTCATTTATTATGTGGATAGGTCACTCAGGTGAAATGGTTCTCTGCTGTTAGGCTGTGGGGATGACAGGTAATAAATAAATAAAGCACAGTCTTCTGAGATTATTTATAAAGGCAAAAGTCGGCAGGATGCGGTGGCTGATGCCTGTAATCCCAGCACTTTGGGAGGCTGAGGTGGGTGGATTATCTGAGGTCAGGAGTTTGGGACCAGACTAGCCAACATGGTGAAACCCCATTTTTACTAAAAATACAAAAAATAGCCAGGCTTGGTGGCACATGCCTGTAATCCCAGTACTTGGGAGGCTGAGGCAGAGGAATCGCTTGAATCCAGGAGATGGAGGTTGTGGTGAGCCGAGATCACACCACAGCACTCCAGCCTGGGCAACGGAGTGGGACACCGTCTCAAAAAAAAGAAGAAAAAAAAAATATATATATATGTGTGTGTGTGTGTGTGTGTGTGTAAAAAGGCTGAAGTATTTTCTACCTGCAATAAAAGCAGCTTACCCATCTTGGGCAAACAGATGTTATCAATACTTTTTACCTTGTTCTAAAGCTTTTGAGACACAGACATTATGTAATGACTTCTACTACAAAAGGTAACTCCCCCAATGTGATAAATCATTAACAGTGCCCTGAGTTATGTGCTCGGTGTTCTCAACAATATGGGCCACGGGCGTCAGTCACTTTGATCCCAGAGCCAGAGTTTAGACCTCAGATGAACTTCTGAGATAATCTGTTAAAAAGACATTAGGGATCGTAACAACCATCTAAAATTCAATACTTTCATTAAATAGTTGAGGTCCAGGAAGGTTTACAAACATACCTGAGGCCCCATATCACGTTAAAGGAAGAGCCAGCTGAGAATCAAAGTTTATAAATTTATTTCCAACACCATTGAACACCAGACATATGCTAGAAGCAGGGGATACTGGCTGGCTTCCAATACCTTACAGTTAAGAGTAGATACAGCAGATGAATTAATATCCGTATAACAACACTACAGAGGCTCTGGAACAAACTGCCTGGGTTTCAATCTCTGATCCTCTGCTTATTCTATAGGGTAACTGAGTTTCATCTCCTGAAAAATGGGAATGAATACTGCATCTATGTCTTAAAATTGTTGAATAAATTAATTGCTACAATACCTTAAAAGCTCTTAGAGTAGTGCCCAGCATACTGTAAGTAATCAGTATGTCTTAGCTATCATCACCATAAATGTCATCATCATTGTCATCATTACATGGACCATGATATGGACCATGATAAAGTTAACTAAAAGGTTTCTTTTTCTTTTTTTTTTTTTTTTTTTGAGATGGAGTCTTGCTCTGTCGCCCAGGCTGGAGTGCAGTGGTGCAATCTTGGTTCACTGCACCCTCTACCTCCCAAGTTCAAGTGACTCTCCTGCCTCAGCCTCCTGAGTAGCTGGGATTACAGGCACCCACCACTGCACCTGGCTAATTTTTGTATTTTTAGTAGAGACAGGCTTCATCGTGTTAGCCAGAATGGTCTTGATCTCCTGACCTCATGATCCACCAGCCTCGGCCTCCCAAAGTGCTGGGATTACAGGCATGAGCCACCATGCCTGGCCAACTAAAAAGTTTTAAATCAACATTCAGATAAGAAGTCCAGGGTTGGGTGTGGTGGCTCACACCTATAATCCCAGCACTTTGGGAGGCCAAGGCCTGCGGGATCACCTGAGGTCAGGAGTTCAAGATCAGCCTGGCCAACATGATGCAACCCTGTCTCTACTAAAGATACAAAAATTAGCCAGGCGCAGTAGTGGGTGCCTGTAATCCCAGCTACTTGGGAGGCTGAGTCAGGAGAGTCACTTGAACCTGGGAGGCAGAGGGTGCAGTGAGCAAGATTGCACCACTGCACTCCAGCCTGGGTGACAGAATGAGACCCTTAAAAAAAAAAAAAAAAAAATTCCATACTCCAGCCTTTGAATCCCAACTAGAATTGGAAAAAAAAAAAAAAAAAAGATCAAGGAAGGTGTAGCAGACTACAAAAAAAGCCCCGCAAAGATAACAACTCCTCATCCCTGTAATCTGTAAATGTTACTTCACTCAGAAAAAGTCTTTACAAATGTGATCCATTTAACGTCTCAACTTAGATGGATAGAATATCCTGTGATATCTACCTGTGCTCTAAATACAATCCTAAGTATCCTTATAAGAAAGAGGCAGAGAGTAATTGACACACAAAGAAGGCTATGCGAGGACCCGGCAGAGAGGGACACGTGATCATTGAGACTGAAATCATGAGGCCACTAGCCAAGGAATGCTGGGCTGGCAGCCACCAGAAGCTGGAAGAGACAATGAACAGATTCTTCCTTAGAGCCTCCAGAGGGAGTGCAGTCTGCTAACATCTTGACTTGGGCTCAATGATTTTGTATTTCTTCTAGACTCCAGAACTATAAGAGAAAAGAATTGTGTTGTTTTAAGTTATCAACTTTATGGTATTTGTTACAGAAGTCACAGAAAATTAATGCAGAATACTTCCCTGGAAGAAGGGGTTTTGAGATATATACCATTGGATGTGTAAAATGTAGTGGGGTAAATAGGAGAGGAGGAATTGGGTATATAAAAGGAAAATGTCTGAGAAGCCTCTAAGTTTGTAACTTTGTAAAGCTGGAGCAAGGATTATCTATAAAAGAGCTGTTGAGGCCGGGCTCAGTGACTCACTCCTGTAATCCCAGCACTTTGGGAGGCTGAGGTGGGCGGATCACAAGGTCAGGAGTTCAAGACCAGCCTGACCAATATGGTGAACCGTCATCTGTACTAAAAATACAAAAATTAGCTAGATGTAGTGGCATGCGTCTGTAATTCCAGCTACTCAGGAGGCTGAGGCAGGAGAATCACTTGAACCTGGGAGGTGGAGGTCGCAGTGGGTCGAGATTGCACCATTGAACTCCAACCTGGGCAACAGAGCGAGACTCAGTTTAAAAAAAAAAGAAAGGAAAAAAAGAAAAAGAGTTGCTGAACATGAGGCCAGGGAGGCACTAGGAGAAAGATTATCCAAATCACATGTGCTTATCTTGAGTTTGAAGTTTATTTTAAAGGCATGGTATTTGGGCATAATCACTTAATACAAAAGAGGATGAGGAATTAACAACCACGGTCTCTCCTGAATAAGTTACAGCCAAATGTTTCTCTTTAAAAACAAAGCAAATAATCCCTAGACATAGTAATGGCACTTGGAGAGGTGTGGGCAAACATAGTCCATGTAAATATGTGACTCGCCCAAATTGATATTACTGAGAAGTTTCTTAGGAACTGGGCAGTGTTTGAGGACTAGTAACAGCAACAGCCATAGAGATAATGCAGTATGTCAGAAATAGATTCTCTGAGAGTCAAGTCTGAGAATAATATCTATCTTGGCAATACCAAGTTAATAAGAAATATCTTTTGGTGCCAAGTTAAAAACAGAGAAAGACCATTAGGCAAAGCACAATAAAAACCTGTGATTAATTAGGAGAAAACTAATTGACGTCCCTCAAAGGGTCTATTTTGAACATAAATTGAAATAGAATATAGAATTGTTCTGGGTTATTTTTATTTTTCCATTTCAGTTTGATTAAAAAAGAGTGATATTTATATCACTAGAAAAACTCCATGGGATATTGTGTATGCTATTTATAACGTTACTCTGCAATACAGCAATACTGGAGCCTCCTATGTGTTTCTCTGCAAATCCATTTCAAAAATAGCATTGATTTTCTAGAGGTTGCAATTTCTTTTCATTTGATGGTAACCAGATTTGTTCCCAAAATGACCTTTCCTGGACTTGAGGATATATTGCCAAAAGCAGGAGTAGATTACATACATTTCCAATAAACATCATGTGATCAGAAATCAATGGGCGTTCACTTATTGTGTGGTTACTTCATTCAGTAACTAGTGTGACTTGGAAGAATCTCTGATTTGGGCATGACTCTGCTGGAAGGGAAGTAAGTAATGATCGCCTGCCACTTGCCAAGCCCTACGCAAGTATTTCAGGCACGTTACTTCTGTTTCTCCCGGCAACCCTATGCCATACTTATTTTATCATTTCATATTATAGGAATCCTAAGCTTAAAGAAAAAAAAAAACTTGCAAGTGTTCACACAAGTTCACACAGAATTGGAATTCAAATTCAGATATTGTATTTAAACTCTTATTGGGCAAAAGTGAGTTATAATCCTAGGATTCTTTTGTTGAAAATCAATGAAAAGGATGCATGAGATATTTTTTTAAATGCCAGGATATAATTACTTCAGGTCCCATCACTTCTTAGAGTCCAGTATACTCCTGAGTTCATGGCAGAAGACATTAATGGCTCATCGGACTTTCAAACCTAGGAATAACTTGAGAGATTTCACATAACTCATTACTTTAAAATTTATTGGACTATATTTAAACATAAAGAAGTGGGGTGAGTTGTCCATTAAACCCACATATCTACTACCCAGATGCAACAGTTACCAAAAGTTTGTTTTTTATAATTGATTAATTGGTCCTTTGTTTTATTTTTTTCCTGTAATATAAGAAAGCAAATCCAACTCACTTTTATCCCTGCATTCCTTTGTATATATCTCGAAAAAAGATGGGCAGAATCTCACATAACTATCACACCATGATAATGCCTAATAAATGTATCACTCATTTCTTGATATCATCCAATATCAGGGCATAATCAAATTTATCTGCCTATCTCTATAATACCCTTTTATGGTTATTTGGTGAAAACATGTCCACAAAACCAGGAAGCAATGTCCATTCATTACATTTAACTATTAACTCCTCCTTTTTGTCTTTCTCTCTCTCTCTGTACACCATTGCTTTGTTTTGTTTGAAATATTTTGCAGGAGGTGATAGTATGGGAGCAAGATTTCTTTTTTTTTTAATCTTTTCGGAATGAGAAAATGTATCACAATTAATTCATGGGTTTTAAACACTCGGTATGTCTCAACTGATTCTCTGTTTAATGCTCAAAATTTCATCTTGAATCAGTGGGAAATCATTTAGGTTAGATCCTTGGTCGTGATAGCTTCTTTGCTTACTAAAACAACATCATATCCCAGGCTTGCCTTTTGTATATCAACCATTTCTCCAAATGGCAATGGTTGCTTTTAATCAAGAAAGCTGATAGGAGAAGCATAGGGAATGAGACCAAAATTTGGACAGTAGAGGAGCTCATTGAAATGGGATGCCATTGCTTCCAGGGTGTCTTTTTTTATTGTAAAATACTTTAACAACAAAAAAATTCATGTGCTCATTCTTGTAGTCCAGTTTAAATGTAATATTTGAGGTTTATTAATCTAACTTTATTTTAGATCTGTGCTTCTTTTCTCATATGTGGAAAATCTTGATAATCAACAAAATTAATTACTTATGCACTGTCCCAAAATTCATTAAATTGTTTTATACTAACAAGAAGAGTATCACTGCTAACAATTAGATCCATGTATACATCTTAAGAGTTTGTTGTCACTTTATTTCTCCTTAGAAGATATGATGATTTTATTTGTCCTTAGAAGAGATGGATGGTTAAAATATAGTTTTCTAAAATAGATTGAAATAATTATTTTTCTGTATGTAGTTGTGACACTAACTGGAAAACAGTTTCATTTCTCTTAGTTTATTTTGAGTTTCCAGAAATTGGTTTCTTTCTTTTTTAATTAGTTATTTTTTTTGGATCTGTAAAACATTTTATAGCTCAAAAGCCAAAACTATATTCTAAGATATATGTAGAAAATGTTTACTTTCCTCTGCTATAGATGACCAGGTTTTGTTAGATTTTGGTTTACCCTTCAGGTAGTTAACAAACATAAGATTATGTTTATTATATTACTTCTGTAAGGTATATGTATGTCATTAATTCTCTTTCTTACTCAAAGTTAGCACAATCCTGAGTTGTGCCAATGTTGAGAACAAACAAAGAACCCAGCAACCAACACTGAGAAGGAGATGCTTGTACAGACGGGAGGAAAACCAGGAAAGAGTGATATCTTAGAATTTAACTAATGAAAGTATTTCAAGGAGGAGAGAGTGGTCAACTATAGCAAATGTTGCTGTAAGTCAAATGAGAATGAACTGTTGGATTTACCATTTTGGAAGTCATGTTTTGATAGAGTGTAGAGATGACCACCCAATTAGAGTATACTAAAGAAATAATGAAAAGCGAGGAGTTGGAAATATTAAGTGTATGCATCACTTTTGAGAAATTGTTCTGTCAAGAGGAAGAGAAAACATGATAACTGGAAGAAAGAAGTGGGGTCAAGTGGAATTTTTGTCTTAAGATGACAGAAATAACAGTGTTTTTATGTTGATGTTAGTGCTTTTGGTTAGAGATGGCAGAGGCAGGAAATGATGCAGAAGAAAGATGATGCAGGGATGTCTTGAAAGGGGAATGAGGAAAAATCTAGTGCACCGGGGAGAGGTTAGTTATACGGAACAGCATGGGCAATTTATATCTAGAAAATAACAGAAGTAAAAATAGAGTTTATGAGTATGGGCAGTGGTTGCTGAATATAAAAGTTGAAGGAGTTTGTTCAAATTTTCTGAATGCCTCTATTTTATCAGAAAAATAGACAACATGAAGGTCAGCTGAATGGGAAGGAGAGGGTAGAGATGCCAGATGTATGAGGAGAGAGGAAGTGGTATGAATGGGTATCAGCTGTTTCCTTCAATGCCCTTCTCATTCTTACTCTCCAAAGGACAATATGTGAGTGAATTAGTTTGTCCCCATCCAAAACAAAATATTGCTATGAGTGGTCTGTTGCAATGCTACCTCATCACGGATAAGTCTTGATATCAAACAAACTCATGGCCACCTGAGGCCAGAAATTTGTTCTATGCTATAATTGGCTATAACCAGAGTGGCGAGATTACAGGCTGCAAGTCTTGGGAACAGAAGGCTGAAAGTTCCACAACCGAGTCCTCAGAGCAGAGGTGCTGTGAGCAGGGCCACGTGCCATGCGCTATCCACTTCTGACCCACAACCGGAGCTCCTGCTCTGCACCACCTGCCTTTCTCTTGTCAGTATCCTTCTTACAGCCTCTGTTTTAAGACTTTTCATTGCAATGAGAGTAAATTTGAGCAATTTCAAATGAAACACTCAGCTTCAATGGCTATAACCTATGAATCCACGGCCTCTTGTCTGAGGTGTCAGTGAGACTTGGTATCAGTGGGCCGGCAGTTAAGTCCTGCTGGCCTCTGAGTTCATTTGCTGGCTAATTAGGAAAAGAATGTTTAATGTACTGCAAAGCTCAGGGGGAGCCCTTGACCAGTTTAAGCAGTTCTCATTTGTCCTACAGGTCAAACAATGGACTCCTAGGGTTTAGAGAGTGAGTTCTGTTGGATCCCAGAACATCGCAGAACATCGACTTTTCTTTTGTTTCATTTATTTTTGCAGAAGAAGAAAAGAAAACTGCACATCTTCAGTAAAAAATAGCACAGCACCAACCTGTGATCCTGATTACGGAAATTCCATCAATAATAACTTCAAGAAAGCACATTTTTCCTATTAATCTTTCAGGAAAAAGAAAGAACTGCTATAGATGTTTTCAGAGATAGTGCACGAGGAATTTCCAAATAAAACTACATCATGGTGGAGTGGGAACCTAGGGGATATGCTGGTCCAGTGCAAAGAGGACAGGGCTGGAGATCTGGAATGTGATTCATGCAACGAGTGTTTGACCTTAGGTGAGTCAGCGAACCTTTGTTTTTTCTTCTGCAAATGGAGATAATAATATAAACACCTCCATAAGAACTTGTTAGAATCCGTTGAGATATTGCATGCAATGCAAACTTTTTGAAAGTGTAAAGCTTCCTGTAAATGAGTTTGCCTGATGGCCCATACCTAAATTATAATCCCTTGTCTGTGAAATCTGTTAGGAATAAAGAAAGGATACCAGAAAAGAAGAAATGAAATAAAAGTGAGAAAAGAGAAGGAGAAAAGAAGGGAGGAAAGAGATCATCAGATGAAATAGCAGCAGGAGCATGGAGTGGGAAAGCAGTGATTTTATAGAAAAGAAACTTAGCGGACACAACTTTAGCATTGCAAGCAAGGTTAACATCACAAATAATGTCATGGTGATGGCATGTGCCCTTGATAGGATGTGTTAAGAAGGGCATGTCATCTCTGTAAAGGATTATTTCCTAAAACCCATAACTCCAGTCTAATCATGAGAAAAACATAAGACAAACCCAACTTAAATGGCATTCTGCAAAATATCTAACCAGTACTCTTCAGAAGGGTGAAGGTCATGAAAGACAAGGAAAGACCGAGGAACTGTCACAGACCAGAGGAGATTAAGAAGCAGTGACAACAAAATACAATGTGGTATCCTGTAGACTGGATTCTGTAACAGAAAAAAAAAGTGAAATAAGAATGTAGTCTGTATTTATCAATAGTATAAATTTACCAATAGTACCAACATTGGTTTCTTACTTTTGATAAATGTACCAAAGTGATGTAGCAACAGTAATAATGTAGGATATTCACAATAGGAGAAATAGTAAAGGATAAAACGGAACTCTCTGTGTTATCTATGCACCAGGAATTATTATTTCTTTATTTTATTTATTATTTTCTAAACCAAAAATTATTCCAAAAAATGATTTATTTAAAAAATGTTTATATTCTTTGACCAAAAACCTCCATGTTTTGGCATTTATTCCAAGGAAAGTATCAGAATATTATCAAAGAGGTATTAACAATAAAATTATATTGTAATTTATTACATGGAAAACTTAGAAATCACTTTATGTTCAAAAATCTGGAAACTGATACCAAATTAGGGGACACAATGTGATAGAATATTATCTAGTTGTTGAATATCAGTCTGTAGCAGCAGATCGGGGGTTGCCTGGGCCGGAGTGTGTTGTGGGATTGACTGCAACCGGAGTCAAATGCAGGAGCTTCTTGAATGATGGAAATCATCCTGATCGTGCTGATGGGCACATGAATGCTCATCAAAACCGTGTGTGCTAAATGGGTTCATTTTGTTCTGTGTATCTCATACTTCAATAAATGTTTTTTTAATTAAGGGGAAAAAGACTAAAATAACCATGAAAATGACAATAAATGTGTATATATTTGTGTGGGTTTGCTTTGATTAAAAAATAAAATAGTTGCTAAAGCACCAAGCCTTAAATATTTGTGGGAATAAAGCATGCTATTAATGGATATGAATATAAATGTGATAGTGCTCTTCAAATTCCCAGAGAAGTATAAAGCACTAGCTCTATTATAATACGGTTAAAAGCAGACTCCTACTCCAAAAAAAAGATTCACTCATTTTTGTTCAGTGAATCTTTGTCTTGCTTATAAAAGTAACAGAAAACAGCCACATTAGAGGAAATTGTATGGGGAAGAATTTAAGAGTGCGTGCTATAAATGGAAGAGATCTGGATGCAAGTCCTGCCTCTATAACTCACTAGACAAGTGTCTTTGGCAAATTGTGTAGCTTCTAGTTTCTCAGTTTTCTTACCTTTAACATATTGCTATAGAGTTGTGTAAATTAAAGGATATAAAACTTTTATTTAAATATGTATCAATGTCTAGCTCAAAATATATATTACTACTATTACAATACTATATTATTATTATTACTGCTACTATGTCTGGCCACAGTAGACTGATAAAACGTCCAAGGCTATGGAACACCCAAGGCTTTTTCACCAATTTTTCCACCGGACAAGTTCTAAAACTATTCTAATGCTAGCTACACATTGAAGCACAGGTTCAGCTCTTGTCAATATGGCAAAAATATCTCATTCCCTCTTTCATCCACTCGCCTGTCCTTAGCTTAGAGCAAGTACCTGTAGAGTACCTTACAGCTGGTCTCATTTTTTCTTCAACTTGATGAGACTTTCACCTCTTACCTTTTCAGAGCATATTTCAGAGGAATACTGCCTATATATAAAAATATTTTAGCCACCTGCATTTTTTATCTATCCTTATTCTAAAAAAATTATTCAGTGTGTTAGATATTACCTGTTGTTTGGAGAGACAGAAATGGGTTTGGAAGGCAAAAGGACCTTGATTCAAGATATATTTTGAATTGCCAAATGATGGCAATATATCTTGGGCACATTGCTTCACATCCCTCAGCCTCAGTTTCTTTATTTGTCGAGTGCGAGTAATTTTATTTTCCTGTGTATGAAAATAAGTAACACATTTCATTCAAAATAGCTACAAGGTGACCCATACCCTTATTAACAAAGTTAATATTTATAAAGTAATTGTACAGGCTGAGCTAAAGTTTTGATGGTATTTTAATGATCCTATAAATGGGGGCCCAAGAATACCGACAGTCACCCCATGCTCTTTCCCAGGCTGCGGCAGGAGCTATTTCCCAAGGAAAGGTTACCTGGGGGACAAATGTCACGGTTGCAGTAGCTGCATAAATAACAAGTTCACTTTAGAGCAGAGTTCATGTAAAACCGGAATCCACTGCTTACACCTGAAGCCTATGAAACAACATTACTTGCTTTCAAAAATCATTTAAAAATTACTACCATTCTCAGTGTTTGTGGAGGGGGTTAGAAAGAGCACTGGCAGTTGGCCGAAAACAGTCCTGACTCTGCATACTTACAGATGAAGAGCAGGGTGTCAGAGAGGCTGTAGAGGGGTAAGCTGGATCTGCAGAGGACCCGCCCAAATCTATCCACCTAGCAGTATTCAAAGAGGGCAAGAAAGATACGGTAGGGGGACCCCCACTGACCTGTGACCATGCACTAGCTAATGTCCAGGTATATGACTATTAGTTTTATTGTATTAGTGTCCCTTCGTGTGTGTGTGTGTGTGTGTGTGTGTATGTGCATGAGGCTAGAAATTAAGGGAAGGTAGTCAGGTAAGGAGATGGGTAAAGGCAGGTGTAGCAGAGAGAGAATGTGCTAAGAGTCCTCCTGCCCCTATCCGTAAGGCAGGAACACATTTAATCCTCCAGCAAGCCTTTGGTAGATGGTACTGCAGTTATCTAATGCTTCTAGTTCCTCTCTTTGAAGTGTCAGAGTAGGATCCCATCTGGCCAATCAAATGAAAGCAGAAGTGACGCACATTGCTGTGGGCAGAAGGAATTAATGACCAGCATTCCCATCTCCATCCACCCTCAACGGGCTCCACAATTGTGGGAGCTCGTGTTGCTCTAAAGCAGCAAAGCTCAGCTACCACATGAAGGACAGATGCCTGGGAGCACTTGGTCTCAAATTGGACCTGCTGTAAATAAGTAAATCTTTGTTACTTTAAACCACTGAAATCTTGGGGGTTGGTATCACGGTGTAAACCAGCATAACTTGACTGACACCCAACCCTATGCCTCATCATTAGAGTCCAGGCAAATGAAATGATCTTTTAGCTCAAAGAACATAAATTCTTGTGGAGGAAAATGGATATATACAAGATACTCAGAATCCAGGATGAACCCACCAAAAATGTTTGTTTCTCTCTTCCACCCCCAAATTCTACCTGTCCCTAGACCTCCGCTTCTAGTTGAATGGCGTGGCTCCATTAACGATGAGAAACTTTTCAACTAGTAGCCATTTATCTAGCACCTGTTTTTGAATACTATAGGTCAGTCTCCGTACCAGGAATGAAGGATGCAGCAATGCATGTCTGCAGTGGTGGTGGGGTGAAGGGGAGATAGAGAATACATTTTAAAAAATAAATAATGTTTTATTTCCATAGTCCCAGCTACTCGGGAGACTGAGGCCAGAGGATCGCTTGGCCCAGGAGTTCATGGATACAGTGAGCCAGGATCATGCCACTTCTCTCAAGCCTGAGTGACAGAAACTGTCAAAAAACAAAAACAAAAAATAATGTACAATGTACTTAATGCTAATGATGTGAAGACAAAATGAAGCAATGGGATGGGGGAGAATAACAAAGATTGCTATTTTGGAATGGGTGATCAGAGATGGACTCTTTAAGGGAATGACATGAGCAGAGACTGATTTAACTGTGTGACGGAGTCCTGCCAAACTGTGGGAAAGGCAAGCCGGGCAGAAGATCTGTTAAGTTTGTTTCTCAAAACTCTAAACATCTGAGACCTCATGTGCAAATGATGACTTTTGGTGGCCCTGTGGATATTTGGAGCTGGCTGGCGATAATTTGAGGGTGGGTAAGTTCTGATTGTGACATTTCAGGCAGAAGAACAGATCAGGTGTGAAATCTACAGTCTCCACAAATCCACAAGTAGGTGGTGACTTACTCCACTGGTGGTCTTGACTACTCGTGTCACCAGCACAACTGGCAATATAACTTGAAGGACTGGGTGCAAAATAAAAATATACAGCCTTATATTTTAAAGATTTTATAATTATTAAGATGACAGCAGCAGCATATTCAGCCTGGAGCCCTCTGGGACCATACAGATTGCATAACCATGAAGCCAGCACTGGTCAGTGGGTACCCATTTCCTTAGGAATATGGTGGAAATGCTTGGGGCCAAGAGTCATGGGGTTTATTTATGAATAAAGGTCAGGCACAGTATTGGAAAAGATACCTGGTACCAAGAGTAAGGAAAGACAGAAAGCAACCTTGCTAGAGAGGGAAGCAGGTTGAAATAAGCAAGTAAACATAAAAAATATCTGAAAAGAGTGTACAGGCAAGAAAAAGTAAAAGAACATGGATATTTGCGACCAACATGGCTTTGAAATCAGGCTCCGCTAATACCAGTAGTTCATTGTTAGATGATGCACTTAGCATCTGTTTCCTCTCCTGTAGAATGGGAATAATTCTACTTACTGCATGTGGTTTTGTTAAGATTAAACTTATAAAAGAACTATTCTTCTCAATGAAGATCACTTTATTAATTTTCTTTTCAAACAAGAGGTCAACAGGAGAATAAAAAGAAATCAAGGTATCGTATAGATCAGGATTCATAGATGCCTAGAATCTCCTGTAGTCAAGTAAGTCTTCTGATCCATCCCTTACCTTTCTGCATCCTCACCATGGCCTTCTCTTTTGGGATGAGTAGAAAATGTACCCTTTGATAGTAGCAGAAAGTGTAATTAGTAGTGGTAGGGATTCACTTGTTCATCAAAGGTTTGTTGCATTTCACTTAGTCGTGTATCCCCTTTACTCACCCCAATTCAGTAAATATAGAACATTCAGTAAGCACTAGGGACCCACTGCATGGAGACAAAGGATACATTTCTGTTCTCAGGGATGTCCCTGACTAGTGGGGCAGGAAGAGAAGTAAATAAATGATTGCAATGCAAAACAATGGATGCTAACAGAAGGGAGTCCAGGTAAGATTCTGAAAGCAGTTGTCAGAGTCCAGAGGACCCCATAAGATTATAGGATGTTGGAAAAAATGTGAGCAGGTGATGAGTTAGAGCTCCCTGTAAAAATTAGCAACAAGTATACAAGTAAACTATGTAGCCATAAAAAAGGTTGAGTTCATGTCCTTTGCAGGGACATGGATGACGCTGGAAACCATCATTCTCAGCAAACTAACACAAGAACAGGAAACCAGACACCGCATGTTCTCACTCATAAGTGGGAGTTGAACAATGAGAACACAGGAACACAGGAAGGGGAACATCACACACCCAGGCTTGTCAGAGGGGTGGGAGTCTAGGGTAGGGATAGCATTAGGAGAAATGCCTTATGTAGATGATGGGTTGATGGGTGCAGCAAACCACCATGGCACGTGTATACCTGTGTAACAAACCTGCGCATTCTGCACATTTACCCCAGAACTTAAAGTATATAAAAAATATTAGTGACAAAAGAGGACAAATTTAAAATGGCCAAAAATCCCTCTCATGTGGGAGTACTTTAAATATACCTCAATGTCATTCCTGGTGACAGCAGAGAGAACAGGGAAAAACAGAGAGAGGGATCACATTCTGGGGAGTTTATAGGCTCTGCTTTTGTTGGATCGTATCCTATAAAACATGGGTGCTTTTGAAGATTTTTAAACGAGGTGTGACATGATCAGACTTATAAAAGCTCGCTGGAGGCTGTGAAAGAATGTATTGGAGGAGACCATATGGAGGTCAGAGGACAGACTGGAGGTTGTTTTAATAAACAATGAGTGCCCAAACAAGGGCACTGGCAGCACTTTACAATCTTTATACCCCGCATGCACTACACCCATAATAATTGATTGCATTTATTCTGTGATAACTGTTATCAGGCTCTGGTATAAATACCTTGCATATGTTAATCCATGTAGTCTGCAAGGTTATCACATGAGCTAGTAAACTGATCTCCCTTCTTTCTTCTTCCCATTTTACAGAAAATAAACCGAAGCACAGAGAGGTGACGCAATTTGCCTAGGGTCTCACAGTCAGTCAGTGACCATGTCAAGAAGTTTAATTTCAGAACGAGAACTCTTAATAGAGATAATGTATTACACGTATACTAAAATTGGCCTCTGTCATTCAAAGGGCCAAGAATGTCAAGTTCTTATAATGCAGGAAATGTCTGTGGTTTTCAGGCCATGACGACCATTATATTTATTTTTATTTCAATAGTTTTGGGGGTACAGGTGGTTTCTGGTTTCATCGATAGGCTCTTTAGTAGTGATTTTTGAGATTTTAGTGCACCTGTGACCTGAGCAGTATACACTGTACCCAACATGTAGGCTTTTATTCCTCACCTGCCTCCCAGCCTTCCCCTCTGAATCCCCAAATTCCATTATATCATTCTGAAGACCACGCAGATATTAAGTAAACATTTCAGCAAAATATAATGAACAACAGTACATCACACATTATTCTTGCATAAACTTCCAATTGTTGATTGTTGCATTTGTTTCCTGGGGCTGCCGTAACAAACTACCACACACTGGGGGACTTAAACAACAGAAATTTAATTTCTCACCGTTCTGGAGAATAGAAGTTTGACCTCAAGGTGTCAACAGGCTTGGTTCCTTCCGAGAGCTGTGAGGGAAGGATCTATTCTAGGTCTCTCTCCTCAGCTTGCAGATGGCTGCCCTCTCTCTGTGCTTACACATCATTCTCTGTCTATACATGGCTGTGTTCAAATTTCCTTTTTTAATAAAGACACCATTCATATTGAATAAGATCCACCCAAATGACGGCAGTTTATCATGATCACTCGGTCAAGATTCTACCTCCTCATACAGTCACATTCTGAGATACTGGGGTTAGTACTTCATCATATGAATTTGGGGATGTTCTCACACTGCTTTAATGAAACACTTAAGACTGGATATTTTATAAGGAAAAGAGGTTTAATTGGCTCACAGTTCTGCAGGCTGTATAGGAAGCATGACTGGGAAGGCCTCAGGAAACTTAGAATCACAGCAGAAGGTGAAGGGGAAGCAAGGTACGTCTTACATGGCCGGAGCTGGAGGAAGAGAATGAAGGTGGAGGTGCTAAACACTTTTAATCAACTAGGTATTGTGAGAACTCCCTCACTATCACAAAAGAGCAAGGAGAGAATCCACCTGCTTCATCCAATCACCTCCCAGCTGGCCCCACCTCCAACACTGCGGATTACAATTCAACATGAGATTTGGGTGGGGACACAAATCCAAACCATATCAGGGAGTTAAGCAATTTAGTCCATAACAATTCTTAATTACTTTAACATTTGACTCCAGTCATACCAAAAGATGTTCATGTCCTAATCCCTAGAACCTGTGAATATGTTACTTTACTTAACAAGAGGCAATTTGCACACGTGATTGAGGTAAATATACTGAGATGGGAAAATTTTCCTGGATTATCTGAGTGGGCAGAATGTAATCAAAGGGTCCTTATAAGAAAAAAAGGGAGCCAGGAGTGGTGGCTCACGCCTGTAATCCAGCACTTTGGGAGGCCGAGGTGGGCAGATCACGAGGTCAGGAGATGGAGATCATCCTGGCTAACACTGTGAAACCCCGTCTCTACTGAAAATACAAAAAATTAGCCAGACGTGCTGGCAGGTGCCTGTAGTCCCAGCTACTCGGGAGGCTGAGGCAGGAGAATGGCATGAACCCGGGAGGCAGAGCTTGCAGTGAGCTAAGATTGTGCCACTGTACTCCAGCCTGGGCAACAGAGTGAGACTGTGTCTCAAAAAAAAAAAAAAAAAAAAACCCAAAAAAAAAAAAAAGAAAAGGAAAAGGGGAGGCTGGGCACAGTGGCTCACGCCTGTAGTCCCAGCACTTTGGGTAGCTGAGGTGGGTGGATTGGCTGATGTCAGGAGTTCGAGACCAGCCTGGCCAACATGGTGAAACCCCCATCTCTATTAAAAAAAAAAAAAATTAGCCTTGTGCGGTGGTGCATGCCTGTAATCCCAGCTACTTAGGAGTCTGAGGGAGGAGAATCACTTGAACCAAGGAGGCAGAGGTTGCAGTGAGCCAAGATCATGCCATTGCCATTGTGCTCCATCCTGGGCAACAAGAGCAAAACTCTGTCTCAAAAACAAACAAACAAACAAAAACAGAAAA
Organism: Trachypithecus francoisi; assembly: GCF_009764315.1. Taxonomy (NCBI): domain Eukaryota; kingdom Metazoa; phylum Chordata; class Mammalia; order Primates; family Cercopithecidae; genus Trachypithecus; species Trachypithecus francoisi. Next base: position 10,487,886 of record NW_022681454.1, on the reverse strand, counting down.
CAAAATCAAAAGCAGGAGCTCAGAGTTAGAGATTTGAAGATGCTAAACTGCTGGTTTTGAAGATGGAGGAAGGAGCCGTGAATAAAGAGGTAGAGACAGTCATAGGAAGCTGGAACAGGCAAGGGAATGTGTTCTCCTCCTAGAGCAGGCTTGTCTAATCCTGGCCCGTGGGCCACATGCAGCCCAGAGCAGCTTTGAATGAGGGCCAACACAAATTCATCAGCTTTCCTTTTTTTTTTTTTTTTCTTTTGAGACAGAGTTTCACTCTTGTCACCTAGGCTAGAGTTCAGTGACTCGATCTCTCAGCTCACTGCAATCTCTGCCTCCCAGGTACAAGCAATTTTCCTGTCTCAGCCTCCTGAGTAGCTGGAATTGCAGGCACCCACCACCACACCCAGCTAATATTTGTATTTTTAGTAGAGATGAGGTTTCACCTTGTTGACCAGGCTTGTCTCGAACTCCTGACATCAGGTAATCTGCCCACCTCAGCCTCCCAAAGTGCTGAGATTACAGGCATGAGCCACCGTGCCTGACCCGTAAATTTTCTTAAAGCATTATAAGAAGGTTTTGAATTTTTTTTTCTTCTTTTTTTTAGTTCATCAGCTATCATTGGTGTTAGTGTCTCTTATATGTGGCCCAAAACAATTCTTCTTCTAATGTGGCCCAGGGAAGCCAAAAGTTTGGACACTCCTGCTAGTGGTTTCAAAGGTAGCATGGCTGTGCTGAGATCTCGATACCAGCCCATTTCAGCTACTAACCTCCAGAACTGTAAGAAAAAAAAAAAAAATGTGTGTTACTGTAAGTCACTACATTTGTGGTAATTGGTATAGTAGCCATAGGAAACTAACACACCAACCAAAGCCATCAAGACCTACAGCATCCCCCAGGCTTTCTGTAATGCCACACCTGGAGAAGCAAGTGTGCTTCATGTTTGGACAGGAGAAGAAAAATAGCCAGGGTTCCCTATGAGTGACGGTCATCCCTCTCACAGAAAAGCAAACTGTATGCAGGCAAACAAACAAAGTTAGGAGCTTGTTGGCATCCCAAAAACGCTGGGAAAGACATGCCAAAGCATGGATGACTGGGGGGCACATGGGAGAGGAGGGCAGGGCAGGGTTGAAGGAGGCTGAAAGAATTTCACCAAAAGCTGAAAGAAGAGGCAGCTGGTCATATATTAGCAGTTAATCAGGGGAAGAGAAACAGAGAAAGAGACATCATTTCAGTAATATCAAGGAGTTTGCACTGGTAGAATCTGGGAACAAATAACAATGATAATAATGGCTTATCACTGACCCTCAGGCGTGCATGGCTACAATCTTCATGTGTGTGATACTGAAATATTTGCCATCAAGTTGATACACAACTATTTTTTCACAGTCACACAATGAGGTGAAGTGGAGGGCTCATGAGGCCATGTACCACGCTAGAGACAAATGAGACAAGTGTCTTAGGAAGAATACTAACACAGACAAAAGTTTATTGTTCAAAGGTGTGGTTGGTTCTCTAAGGAACCATAGGAAAAGAGTCTCTTATTTTTCCCTCAGGGTCGGGGGGATGCCTCATCTCCTGGTGGCTGCTCACATCTTCCTTCTACTCTGATGCCACCTATTTTTACTCTTTCCACATTCACCAGCCCTGCGCTGAGTTCCACTTCAGGATTCTCTGCTGACTAATGCTATGTGTAACCTCCAGAAAGCTAATTACACCCCATATCTCAATTTCCTTGATTGGCTTAAATAGCAGTTAATTGATCAGAGGTTTCTGGAGATTAAAGAAAACTACCCATTAGTCACAAGAAAAAGGTTCTGTGATTAGTCAGATGACAGGAGGCTTTCTAAATGTAAGGCACGCCTAAAGTCGCTGACAGTCTTCCTGTCAGGCGCCAAACCCAGCCTGTTGCCTAGCAGACCCGTCTGAGCCCTGATTTACGGAGACAGCCCTAAGTGGGAAGCAGGTTGAACAGGGAGGCGTCCCTTGTGTGTCATTTAAAATTCAATATCTCTATTTTCATGACTCATTATTTCACCACTGAAATTCGGCTCAAGGGAAATCCATCTCTTCTTTCCTGGCTAATCCTTGCATCTCTTTTCTTCTTCTGAAGGTTGTCTTGCTTATATTATTTCAGGACTTATCACATTTGCAGTGCACTGTTGAGTACAATGACTACATCACATCATGTTTTTTTCTCCATGGAAGGTCTCCAGATCCCTTGACACTGAAGGGCCACGGCCATGGCAAGAGGATTCATGCGATGTGATGCAGAGTTTCTCAGGAAAAACAAAACAAAACAAAAAACTGCAAAGTAGGATTAACCAAAGTTTGGCAATCAGATCAAGCTTGGTTAGGAATCCAGCATGATAGAAACCCTGAAAGTTTTAGACTAAATAATCTATCATGCTATGTCTCATTATTTATCTCAATGGAGGAAAATGAACATTGAACTGCTCCTGCCATGTGTCTGGTCTCAGGCTACGGAATTTGTGCGCTGTATTTTATTTAAGTTTACTTAATTGTCCCAACAAGCTGTGGCCTCTCAGTAAGGTCATGACATAAGCATTATTATTCCTGCTTTGCATTTCTGAGAACCGTGGCTGAAACAAGTTAAGTCACTTGTATCACTGATGAGAAGCATATTTTGAAAGTATTTCTGTCGGAGGCTGAAGTCTGGCCTTTTCTGTGACATCAGTTTGCTTATAAATCATTTTGGGAATTTGATATGGGAGTTTCCAGGAGCTTCGAAAAAGAAGGTTATTTCCCAGGCCAGGAAGTAAGAGATAAAGATAAGTCATTTTTACCTAAGATTTTAAGTAATTCTCAGAACGACTCTATAACAAAGATATCAATCTCCTTATCTTGGGTAGGAGAAAGCTGAGGTTCAGGGAATTTAGATCCTTTGCAGGTAGAAGTGGTAAAAGTTGATGCTAGGATTTTACTATAGCCTAAAACCCGTTTTCTTCACTTTTTAAAAAAGTTTTATATCACACTTTATCCATCACATAGCCAAAACACCCACCAATATTTGGTCGCATTATTCCGGCCTATAGAAGTCAATGATCCAAAGTACTAGATACCCATTCCTTTCCCCCGCAGACATTCCTTGTCTCCAGCTGCATCGCTGAGAGTATAAATGTCAAGCAAGGAGTCCCGTGACGTTGTCACTAATTCAGGCAGCATTACTTCCAAATATTATCCTAAGTCGATGATGGCTTACAAGTTATTTTTTTCTTTTTTTCCAGTCCTCCACCAAATCAAATCCATCTGCTGTACATTACAATACATCCTGACACTGCCACCTCCAACCACCTCTACCACACCACCATGCTCCACATCACTCTTTTTCTTTTTTTTATATAATAGTAACTTCTTGCTAATTCCCCTGCATCTGGTCTTTTCCTCTCTGGTTTTTAGTGCCATTTACCATTCCAATATGTATTTCTCTTAGCTTCTTCCTTACAAACAGAACCCTAATTTTGTTTGAAGCAATAATGTGTGCATAAAAAAAAAAAAGAAAAAAAAAACAACTCCCCTGATTGATACTGTTCTGCCCAATGAGACATCAGCTGGAGTCTCTTGCTGATTTTTTAGGAAAGTTTTGTTTCCCAACGATTGGAATTTTTCTACCGTATTGCTTCCTTCTTTTTTCTGGAATGTAGAATCACTGCCTGGGAACACAGTTACTATTTTGCAACCTCAATGACAAGAACCACATGCTAAAGATGGTGGAGTGGAGAGCTAGAAGACCTCGAGTCCTTCATGACTTCAAGGAACAGCTGCACAGGTCTTGGACTGCTTATGAAACTCATTTAATTTGCCTTGAGGGTGTTGAGCTAGAAGAAGGAGAGAATAAATAAAAGACCATTCATGGTCTCATGACCTCAGCATTAATCTTCAAGAAAACTTCACCTTCAAATAAATTAGTTTGCTGTCAAAATCATCTTTTAAATTGCAAGTGATAAGATTTGAATTGGCATGTATATTAATAAATTAGCTACTATAATTTGGTCCGTCATTGTAATAGTTTTACCATCTCTCAACTTAGCTGGGTTCAACTACATTTTCCAGATTGTCTATCTTGTGTTTTCCCAGTTAGGATGGGCTACGAGGAAGATTCTGGAAAGATTTTGGAAGAGAAACATTTTGTAGCTCATAGTTTTTGTTACTGATCTGCTGACTCACTTCATTGGCATGAAGCAGCAGCTATAGGTCTGCGATTTCTCTGCCTTCCCTTAAATCACTCCTTCAGCTCATCTAATTCCCAGATCAGGTGTATGTTTAGCTCTGTGATGCAATGGTCCTAGCTTCTGTAGGACACCCTTTCCACTCCCAAAGTCAGAGGCAACAAGAATGGATGGGCTTCAGCAGATTTTTGTGGTGCTCCATTTCATACTTATAGGGACCAGCACACTCATGATCTTCCTTTTCAGAGTTCTCCCCTCCTCTGGACTTTAGGCTTCACCAGCAGATGTGGAGACAGCCTTTAGACACTGCTTAACCAGCTTCACAGTTATATAAGGCCAGTTCCCTGTAACATGCTCTCTTATTATCTGTATCCATCCATCTGTCCTAGAGGGGCTACTTCTTTGGTAAACTCTAACTGATACAGTCACTTTTAGGTTGTAATTAATAATAAATATGGCTAAGATGTATCGAACTACCTATTAAGTGCTAAGCACTTCTCTGAGTATTTTACACCCATTTTACCTCAGGACAGCCCCTTCAAGTCAGGGACTATCTTCCTCATTTTACTGACAAGAAAATTGAAGTAGAAAGAGGTTAAATAACTTCCCCAAGTCACACAGCTAGCAAGTGGCAGGGCTGGATTCCAACCTGGAAAGATAGACTCCAGAGATCACATGTTAACTACTGCCCAAAATCGAGATCATGTAAACTTCACTGTTAGAGCTCATCTCTCCACTGGGGGTCTTGACTTGGAATCTCATCATAAAAGAAAAATAGTTTTCGTAAGTGAAGCAGCACATACATGAGAGAGGTAAGAAAAAGCAGGCAGTGAGCATGCATTGAACAGTCTCTGTGTTCCAAAAACTTTGCTACCTGTTGTGACAGATGTAAAAGAAATATAACCTATTCCCCTCTCTCAAAAATTTACAACCTAATGAAAAAGCTGATCTGGAACCTCCTGAGATGCTGTCCTTTCAACTCAGGCTAACCCCCACTCCGGGCTAACCCACCTCATTACTCTATGGTTGCCCCGCAACATGGCAAAGATCTCACCCTCTGACATTGTTTATGCTGGGTCTGAAGTGACCTTATTTTGGGTCCTTTCACTCATGCTTCCTTATTTATTCCTGGGTTTGCCTGTCTCCTGAAATTTTGCTTCCATCTTTATTCCAATTTCCAGGTACCTGACAGTGGGCTAGGTAGGATTGCTATAAGCCTTGATAGTCTCCCTTGGGCCTCATTTTGTTCTTCATCTCCAGATCCACCCTTGCTTGACTGGCTTGGGTAGCCAATTAGTGTGTTCAGGCTCCAACTCTTGTTATCAGGTGAAGGAGAGCTGCTCCCTCAATCTCCACCCCAATTACCGATCCTCAAGACCCTCCATCTATACATAAATAATATCAGCAAATAAAGCAAGGAAGAAGTGAGTGAAATAAAGTGTACATTCACACTGACTTCAAGGAGCCAACCTTATGGTACCATATTGGACACTTGTCTGGGGCCAAATGTGAGGTGAGATTCTTGGGGCAAGAACAAAAAACAAGAACAGATGCTCATAACAGAAGAAACTGAGGATAAAACTCAAATATAGTTTGAGAGGATGGGACAGAGTCAAGGAAAAGAGTGGACATGACAGATACACTAGTATGACATGTGACATATAATAAAATATATGTAAATAAATAATAACAACTTCAAGTTAGACTTTTATAAAAGCAAAAACGTAAAAGAGGACTCAATACAGAACATGACAGAATCCAACTTAATTCTGACAGACTGTCTTATTGCCTCTAGACTATTTTTGAAAGGCCACATGCACCTCAAAACTTAGGTGAAGTGTCCCTTAAATGGGCCATCATGTGTCCACCAGCTTCTCTGTATCGTCTCTCTTAAACTCGTGACAGTGGTTAGTAGGATGGGGAATAATGATCCCTATCCATGGATAAGTGAGCAGGTTAAATCTCAAGAGTCCCTGAAATCCAGCCACAATGAGATGGTAGTGAATTGAGCTCCTCACTTGAATTCATGGAAGTGGTATAATAGAGTTTTGTACTCCCTATTCTTTGGAAACCATTCTTTTTTTTTTTTTGAGACGGAGTCTCGCTCTGTCGCCCAGGCTGCAGTGCAGTGGCCAGATCTCAGCTCACTGCAAGCTCCGCCTCCCGGGTTCACGCCATTCTCCTGCCTCAGCCTCCCGAGTAGCTGGGACTATAGGTGCACACCTCCTCGCCCGGCTAGTTTTTTGTATTTTTTAGTAGAGACGGGGTTTCCCCCTGTTAGCCAGGATGGTCTTAATCTCCTGACCTAGTGATCCGCCCGTCTCGGCCTCCCAAAGTGCTGGGGAAAACTATTTTTTTTAAGTTATTAAGGTTGTTAATCTCATCCCTTTAATCGGCATTCTGTTTTCTTGAAAAGAATACCTGTCACACAGAGATACTAGTGAGGTTAAGGAGATAGGGTCTTGGGCTGAGAGTCAGAGGCACAGAACCCACTTCCTTCATCCCTGATTCCCAGGATGACCTTGGGCAAATGACTGAAATGATCTGTGCTTTCTGTTATTCCCTTTGTGAAGCAGAGGAATCTTAGCCTGTGTTAGGAGCAGTACAAAGAAAAGGTGGATAAGACTGTAAGGGCTTCAGGTTTAGTGAAGAGAAAAATACCTTAGGGGAAGAAATTATCATGCACACTCACAAAATGTAATTTATGGTTAAGCCCGAAAACGCAGGGTGAAGTTCTCCTTGATCTTATACACAAAGGTACAAACTGGAAGATTCCTGAACCAATTCAGTAATTTTTATTTCTAGATTTAAGTTTTAGCCAGCATGTGATTGATACATGTTTTTATCCAGTCTTGTACAATAACCCAATAACAGAAATAAGAGAACTGAAATATCTCCTCCCTTATGTGGGAGTTAAAAAGTGTAGAGGTCAGATTGTACTTTCATTTTATTTACTTATTTATTTATTTATTCAGATGGAGTCTTGCTCTGTCCCCCAGGTTGGAGCGCAATGGCATGATCTCGGCTCACTGCAACTTCTGCCTCCCAGGTTTAAGCAATTCTCTTGCCTCACCCTCCTGAGTAGCTGGGATTACAAGTGCCTACCACCACGCCCAGCTAATTTTGGTGTTTGTAGTAGAGATGGAGTTTCACCATGTTGGCCAAGCTGGTCTTGAACTCCTGACCTCAGGTGATTCACCCACCTCGGCCTCCCAAAGTGCTGGGATTACAGGCCTGAGCCACCATACCTGGCCAGATTGTACTTTTAGATCTGAGTTTTCGTGAGCGGATGGGAAGACTTATCTATTGCCCCATCTCCCCATGTTTATTCTCTCCGTATGCAATTGCTCAATACTCATATCACAGCAAGCATGTCTCCAGGTCATGAGGGGAGACTATAACACAGAGGCTGAGAGCCTGGTTACTCAGAGAGGGTTCCTGGGACCAGTAGCATACTCATCACCTGGGAGCTCGATAGAAATGCAGAGTATCAGGTTCCATCTCAGACCTGCGGGATCAGAATATGCATGTTAGCACTGGTTTAAGCACTGGCTTAAAGTAAAGGCTTGAAGTCAAACTAAGTTCAACTAACAACTTGGCCTTTTACTTGCCAAAGTATCTTAGGAATGAATTCGCCTTTACAAACCTCAGTTTACTGTCTGAAAATGAAGATAATAATAACACCTGCCTCAAAAGTCTGGTTTTGAAAATTAAATAGAGCTTTACATTGCACAGTGCCTAACATAGGGGTAACTGTCAATTAATATTAGTTAATTTATCATTATTGTTATTATTAGCATATGACCCCCACTTTATGAGAGACTATACTCATAGTCTAGAAAACATGGACTCATAGGTGTACAGATTTACTGTGAGTACCACGAGACCTTTTGTACCAGATATTTGTGCCACAGGTCCATACCTTTTCACCTATGAGACATCACCCAAACATTAAAACCTTGTTTCCTATTTGCTCAAAAATGCACAGAAACACTATCTGTTGGATGGATAATGGATACATATAGAGAGATTTTTCTATTTTCATAAACAGTATTTTGCTTTTGTTTTTGTTTTCCCCATTTTCTATTTGAAAGCCTTACTTCTGGCACCCACAATGCACCCGCAAGTATCTGAAGCTCAGAAATCTCCAAATCGAGGATCTAAGAAGTGGATCTCAGGTCAGAGAAGGACCCACAGTTTGTAGTAATATCAGTCAAAATGGAGACAGGCCAGAAACAGAACATCTAGATATGCTGAATTGAAGTAGCTGAGAGTGGAATAGGAATAAGATGGGTTATGTCAAACCAGCTACTAAGGACAAATAAAACAAACATCAGATTTCACAAGGATCAGTTGGGGGAAAAGTCTGTGAAAAAATATGTTGCCTACATTGTTTTCCTTTTAAATCAACTTTTCTTTTTAACTTTTTCATGCTGTCTCTTCTCCCCCCGACAGATCTCTAAATTTTTGAGTTCCTCAGGTTCTGTCTCCAAACCCCTTATCCGCTCTCCCTGAATTCTTTTCTTAGGTGATTTTATGTAGTTTCCTCTCTTTAAATACCAGCAATACAGGAAGACTCTCAAATTTGCATTTCTAGCCTTGAGGACTCCCCGAGTCCCAGGCTCAACTTCCCGTTCAGCATTTTCACTTAAAAAATCAAATGGGCCGCAATAAACATACGTGTGCATGTGTCTTTATAGCAGCATGATTTATAATCCTTTGGGTATATACCCAGTAGTGGGATGGCTGGGTCATATGGTACATCTAGTTCTAGATCCTTGAGGAATTGCCATACTGTTTTCCATAATGGTTGAACTAGTTTACAATCCCACCAACAGTGTAAAAGTGTTCCTATTTCTCCACATCCTCTCCAGCACCTGTTGTTTCCTGACTTTTTAATGATCGCCATTCTAACTGGTGTGAGATGGTATCTCATTGTGGTTTAGATTTGCATTTCTCTGATGGCCGGTGATGATGAGCATTTTTTCATGTGCCTGTTGGCTGTATGAATGTTTTCTTATTGCGGCACTATTCACAATAGCAAAGACTTGGAATCAACCCAAATGTCCATCTGTGACAGACTGGTTTAAGAAAATGTGGCACATATACACCATGGAGTACTATGCAGCCATAAAAAAGGATGAGTTTGCGTCCTTTGTAGGGACATGGATGCAGCTGGAAACCATCATTCTTAGCAAACTATCACAAGAGCAGAAAACCAAACACCGCATGTTCTTACTCATAGGTGGGAACTGAACAATGAGATCACTTGGACTCGGGAAGAAGAACATCACACACCGGGGCCTATCATGGGGAGGGGGGAGGGGGGAGGGGGGAGGGATTGCATTGGGAGTTATACCTGATGTAAATGATGAATTGATGGGTGCTGACGAGTTGATGGGTGCAGCACACCAACATGGCACAAGTATACATATGTAACAAACCTGCACGTTATGCACATGTACCCTAGAACTTAAAGTATAATAATAATAAAAAAAAATCAAATGGGATCCAAAACAGAACACTGTTCACCCATGCCACCCCTGCCCCCACCAAAATCCACCATCAAGCCAATTATCAAGGCCCCAAACTGGGAGGAATCCTTGATTTTATTTTTCTTTTCCTTTACCCTAATTCTGTCCATCAGCAAGTTCTATGAGCTCTTCTTCCAAAAATCATCCCAAATCTGATCTTTTGCTATTATCTTTGCCACTGAAATCCTAATCCAGGTCAGCGTAGTTCATCTCCCAGATTCAGTGCCATTATCTTGACGATGGTCCTCATCTCCACCTGCGTGTCTTACAGTCAGCTCTGCACACGGATGCCTGAGTGACCCTTATAATCAGACCGTGTAAGCTTCCCTGCATGAAACCATGCCCCAGGTTTTTTACTATGCCCTACAAGGCCCTTCACGAAGTGGCCCCTGCTTCTGTCATGAACTTCATCTCAGGTCACTCTTTCTCATCCCAAGCTCCAACCACACCGACCCTCTTGCAGCCCTTGGAATAGCACACTGAGTGCACTCATTTCAGGACCTTTGTATCTGCTGTTCTTTCTATTTGAAGTGCCTTCTGTAAACCTTCACATGACTGCCTTCTTCTTGTTATTTAGTCAACACAAATATCATCTCATTTATGTTGAGATGATATTTGTGTGGAGCTTTTCATCCCCAGCAACTCCCTCAGGCACTCTTTAACTTATGGATCAATTTTATCTTTTTCACACACTTTTGAAAAATTAACATTATCTTCGTAATGTATTTTTGGTTGAACATCTACTTCTGTTTCTTTCTCTAGAGTGTAAGCTTTTTGAGGGCAAAGATTATGTCTCTCTTGTTTGCACCAATACCTAGAGCATTGGTCTTGCATGTAATAGGCACTTACTATACACATGTTGACTAACTGATCTTGTTTTGAATGTGCAGGTTCAGCCTACTATATTTATGCTGTCTTATATCTGAAATCAGCTGACCTATGTGGTTAGCTTAAGAGCTAATGCTCGATGCTAACTAGGAAGCAGTGTGGTTTCTTGAACAATAGCTGAATATTTTTATGAAAAAAATGAAATATGAAGACAAAGCTTCTCATGTGCATGCCTTAGTTATTCATTTCTTTAGAACATAAAGTCTGTTTGCACACACAAAAAAGATGTTGTATCCCAAAATGATTCCAAAAGAAGCCATTGTTTTGTATTCATCAAAAGAAAGAAACTGTGTTTCACCTTGTTAAGCGTTCAAGAATTTTCTGTGTTCAGTGATACTGGTAAGGCCGGTGAGTTGAAATGAAAATTTCTCTTGGGATAAAAGTAGCGAACTGAAAAGTAGTAAATCAAACACTCTTCCCTTCTATTTCTCAGGGTCTATGTATAGAAACCAGCATCTGATAACATCTACAGTGTACAAACCTGGGAGTGCAAGCTTCATGAAGGCAAGGGCATCATCGATTATTTATTATCGTTTTATTCCCTAGCTATAACTCAGGGCTTAAGATGTACTAATCACTTATTAAAACTTTGCTGAAAAAATAAAGGGGAATTCTGTTATAAATGACATTTTGATGTTGCTATTCTGGAATCTTTTATTTCAGAAACATCTCCAATCTACTAAGTCCTGCACTAGCGGCTTGTAATAAACAATGCCTCAGAAGAGCAGCACTTTATGGTGGACAGCAAATTGCAAGGAGCATCTGTAGGTCTTGACCCTTATATGAGATCTGTCTCAGTGTAACCTTGAGCAAGTCTCGTCACCTCTTAAAGCCTCTGCTTTTCAAATAAACAGAGAACCCAGTGCTGCATAACACAATAGCAGCTACATTTCTTCCTGGCACGAGCTATGAGTCTGACACTCTACACGGTTTTCTACATGTGCAGTTTAATTTAATCCTCAAAGCAAAATATGAGTTATATTTTTATTATTAACATCGCCTTGAGGAGGTTATGACATTTACCCACTGTCACAAGTTCAAGGACTCTGAACTTGAACTCAGATCTTCCTGACTACCAAGCCCATGCTCTTGGATCTCCATCTCATGCTTCTCTACTTAGGCTGGCCATGTGCCCAGGTTTGTGTGGGACAGTGCCAGCCCTAGCTGATCACCATTTGATATAGTTTGAATATATGTCCCTGCCAAATCTCATGTTGAATTGTAATCCCCAGTTTTGGAAGCGGGGCCTGGTGGGAGGCGTTTGGGTCAAGGGATAGATCCCCATCGGCTTGGTACTGTCCTTGTGATAGTGAGTGAATTATCGTGAGACCTGGTTGTTTAAGTGTGTGGCGGCTCCCTTCCCTGCCCACTCTCTCTCTTTCTCCTGCTTTCACCACGTGATGTGCCCCCTCCCTCTCCAACCTTCAGCCATGTGTAGGAAAAGCTCCCCGAGGCCTCCCCAGAAGCCAAGGAGAAGCTGGTGCCATGCTTGTACAGCCTGCAGAACCATAAGCCAATAAAACCTCTTTTCTTTGTGAATTACTAAGCCTTAAGTATTCCTTTATAGCACTGTGAGAATGGCCTAACACACTTTTCCCACTGATCTTTTCACTTTGCGACTTGTGTTCCCTCTGCATTAGAGGCGGCCATCAAGTAGGTTCTGTTCCCCTTCCATCTTTACTCCATCCTAGAAAGAGTACAGAATCAGGTGGCCACAAGGAAGCTGAAGGGGAGAGTGATCACTACACTTTATTAAAGGAATTTGAGTGATATGGTGTGTTATGCAGAGTCAGGTAGCTTTGAAATGAACACGTCCAAATTTATTTATGAAACTGAGAATGAAGGAGCTAAAGTGCTAGTCATGATGATGATGTTAATAATATTAATAATATGATAATGATGATAATAAAAACAATAAACACAACAATCATAGGAGTAAGTATAGTTTTCTGGCCTCAATAATTTAAACAATTAAGTGTTCATTCATTAGCAAATCCTTAATGCACAGTTACTGTTCATCAGAGAAACTGAGTGGCTTTGTGTACCATTCTTTTATGTGAATATCCTAATCTCTGAACCACTTTCTTCCCTCTTATCTGTAAAATGGGAATAATAACCTCCACCTAATAGAGAGAGATGTGGCTACTATTCAAATAAAAAACAATTATTGAAGGAACCATCCCCTAGCTGAGCAAATGTTTGCCTCTCACTCCTTTAATTCAAGTACCATGACATAGTTATTCATGAAAGTCAGTGTGTTTATGCATTCTTTCACTCAACAAATATTTATAATATGCATAATACATGTCAAGTACCTTTCCAGGAATATGAATATAGGACCGAAGAAAACAAAGAAGGTTCTTGCTTTCAAATTATTCATATTCTAGTGGGAGAATACAGGCAAAATACATAGTTAATGTAATACAAAAAAAAAAGCAGTGAAAACAAATTTACAAAGGTGAGAGGATGAATGGCAATGGAGGGGATGGTGCCACTTTAAACAGGATGATCAGGGAAGGCTTTCTTCTGGAGTTGACACTGGAGCAAACAGGTGAAGCTGGTGACAGCGCAGACTATGCAGGTGCAGAGACAGAGTTTCATGTAGGGAGAGGAGTGTGTGCACATGGGCTGTGGTGGGAGTGGGGACCAAGGAATAGCAGGAGGAACTGTGTTGCTAGAGCTGGTGAAGGAGAAGGAAAGCAGCAAGAGAAGTCAGAGGCAGAGGCATCAGGGCTGTGGACCATGGCAAGGGGCTGGTGATTTATTGGGATCCTATTCCCAGGAAGCTGTTGGCGTGTTCTGTTGAAGTCCGGTTAATAAAGATCATTAAGTCAAAGGTAGCGTTTGGGTGAATATCGGATGTTAAGCAGCATGAATATAAACCTTGTACCAAAAGTTACTTGCTGAAGCAAACCAGACTGGTCTTGGCCAGGTCGAGAGACCATGACAGCACAGTGGAAGATTCCACTTCCAAGGGAGTACCTTCAAAATGGGTTTCTATGTGGCAGATAGGAGCCCCAGCTTGCAGACCTATCCAAGATCCATGATGGGACATGAGGCATTATGTGATCGGTGCAAATGAATCCTGTGGAGATTTCTTTCCAGCCAGTTGCCTTGAATGAGAGGACCTCAAACTCAGTTGAATGCCCTGGGCCAGGCTAGGGCTTCATAGACACAATTTCATTCAGATCTCACAACAGCCCTGTGGGGTGGAATTTCCAATTCACACTTTGCGTGTGAGGAGTCTGAGATGGGAGATGGTAAGTGATTTGCCACGTTCACAGCTAGAAAGCATTGCTTCCCTGACATGGAAGCCCACCTTCTCCCTACACAGCCCCTGTGTGTTTGTGAGCCTGTGGACACTTCCTCTTTGTCCCTTTGATTGTGCAGCAATAAAACCTGCCAAAGGATGACTGAATGCCAGTAATAACCACCTCCCCACTGCAGGGGCCTCTGCAGTTTACCCAGCTCCTTCACACTCATTTTCTTCTGCCCTCTGCGAGCCAGTTCACACCCTCCCTGCGTTTTATTTTCACAGGCATGGCAGGTACAGGATGTGATAAATACTCTGAACAAGGAAACATTTAGCCTAAGCCAACAATTATCGGCAGCATCTATGACGAATGACTTAATATAACCCTGAAAAGCACAATGTGATGACTAATTTGTGGTTAAAGGTAGTTGGAAATTTACTTCGTAAAAAATTATATGGAAGTAATGTGAAGTAACCCGATTAACTCTGAAAGAGAGAACAAAAAAGGGGGGGGGGGGCAAAAAAATACACACATAATGATTTACTACTCCTTGCAGAGGTAGCAATAAAGATAAGAATTACAACCCCAAGAGCAGTTTGAGAGGGAGTGAACATGTTTCATTTTGCATACTGGATGCAGAGCATGGATCAGAGCAGGAAATGTTTAAGCAGAAAGCTCTGGGGCTCCATGGACTTAAGCAGATCCTTTGTTTTAGATGGGAAAGGAATCTTTGGCTATCTAGTCTCTACAGTTACCTGATGAAGAAACTGAGGCATACATACAGGATCTTATTTGGGGTCCATTGAGTCAGGGCCTTCTCCTCGGCAGGAAGGAAAATGCAGCATGTTTCCAGAGAAGGATACAAACTCGGAGGTCCTGCTGGCCTGAGCTTACTGGCTTCCTCTGGGCGACTTGGGACAAATCACCTAACCTCTTTGAGACTGAAATGTTTTGTAAGAAGACCATTGTAATCCCAGCACTTTGGGAAGCCCAGGCGGGTGGATCATGAGGTCAGGAGATGGAGACCATCCAGGCTAACATGGTGAAATCCCGTCTTTACTAAAAATACAAAAAAATTAGCCGGGCGTGGTGGCGGGCGCCTGTAGTCCCAGCTACTCGGGAGGCTGAGGCAGGAGAAAGGCGTGAACCTGGGAGGCGGAGCTTGCAGTGAGCTGAGATCCTGCCACTGCACTCCAGCCTGGGCGACAGAGTGGGACTCTGGGACTCCGTCTCAAAAAAAAAAAAAAAAGAAGAAGACCATGAATGACAATACCAACTTCCTAGTGTTGTAAGAGTTAAGTAGCTTATTGCATGTAAAATACCCAACACAATGCCTGGCATACAGTAGGTTCACCAAAAAATGTTCATTCCTTTCTTCCTCTGCCTAGTTACTGTCTTTCCCCGTGGAAGTCATGAAAGCCATATCAAGCCTTTCTTAGTTCTCTAACCAATTCCATACCTCAGGGAAAAAAAAAAAAAAAAAAAGATTGACATTAACCTCATGTTTCATTTCTTAGACTGCTGTAGCAAAACTATCACAAACTTGGGCGCTGAAAAGAGTGGAAATGTTTTGTTTCACAGTTCTGGATGCCAGACATTTGAAATCAAGGTGTCATTAGGGTTGATTTCTTTTGGAGGCTGCAAGGGAGAATCTGTTCCATGCCTCACTCCTAGCTTCCGGTGGCTGTGGTCAATCTTGGCATTCTCTGGCTTGTCAATGCATCACTACAACCTCCACCTCCCTCACCTGACCTTCTCCTCTGTGTCTATATGTCTGTGTCTCAAATGCCCTCTCCTTTCTTTTATAAGGATACCAGCTACTGGATTTAGAGCCTATCCTAAATCCAGGACAACCTAATCCTGAGATTTCTAAATTAATCCCATCTACAAAAACAAAAACACTATTTCCTTTTTATTCCTTCTTTTTTTTTTTTTTCTTTTTCAGATGGAGTCTCACTCTCTGTCGCCCAGGCTGGAGAGCAGTGGCACAATCTTGGCTCACTCCAACCCCTGCCTCCTGGGTTCAAGCGATTCTTCTGCCTCAGCCTCCGAGTAGCTGGGACTACAAGTGTACACCACCATGCCCAGCTAACTTTTGTATTTTTAGTAGAGAGAGGGTTTCACCACATTGTCCAGGCTGGTCTCAAACTCCTGACCTCATCATCTGCTCACCTCTGCCTCCCAAAGTGTTGGGATTACAGGCGTGAGCCACTGCTCCTGGCCCCAAAACACTATTTCTAAGTAAGTTCACATTTACAGGTACCAGGGGTTAGGACTTAGACATCTTTTTGGGGAAGGGACACAATACAAGCTACTAAAGAGAGAAAACAACTTGTGTCTCTTGGGCACCCTCTGATTTCTCATACCTAGTACAGTGCTTGTAACCTAATAAGTTTTCATTAAATGTATGTGGAATACATGAACATTGTCACTTTAAGACTTCCCCTCTGTGATCCCACATTCTTGCCAGATGGCCCCTCCAACCCTGAGAGCCGCAGCTTTCCCAACCACCTGATCATCCCACTGTCTGTACTATCATCGAAGCTCCACAGGAAGCCAGGCCCCTGGAAGGCACAGCTCAGCAGGACTGTGTGACTGTCCCCAGACAAGCTGCATGGCAAGGTGCCTACATGCTGTTCAGAAAAGCAGAGCAAGCCTTGTTTCTGCTGAGCTCCATGGTGACAAATGTCAGTGACAATGCTGCCTGCTTAAGTGACCTTCCTTCCCACAGGGACATTGGACATAGTACATTCATGATTACAAATGTCTCTGCCTCTCTACACCTTAACTTTGCTTATGAGTATTCTTACTCTCCTGAATCTTTTTCTCCCTCCCCTTCCTATGGTGTCTTTATCCCAACTATCAAATTCATCCTACTCTAAATACCATCCTTAACAATAACTCCCCAGGCCGGGCGCGGTGGCTCAAGCCTGTAATCCCAGCACTTTGGGAGGCCGAGATGGGCGGATCATGAGGTCAGGAGATCGAGACCACCCTGGCTAACACGGTGAAACCCCGTCTCTACTAAAAATACAAAAAACTAGCCGGGCATGGTGACGGCGCCTGTAGTCCCAGCTACTCGGGAGGCTGAGGCAGGAGAATGGCATGAACCCGGGAGGCGGAGCTTGCAGTGAGCTGAGATCTGGCCACTGCACTCCAGCCTGGGTGACAGAGCGAGACTCCGTCTCAAAAAAAAAAAAAAAAAAAAACAATAACTCCCCAAATAACCCAATCTACTTTCTAGCTGAACATATACTTTCCTAAAGTTCCTATTTATTCCTTAAAAGATTTAACACAATAGTAAATAATGATGAGTTTAATTACTTGTATAATGCCCTGCTTCCTGAACTATCTATAAGTTACATGAGGGCAGATCTTTGTCCATTGTATAAATAGAATGCATCTCCAATATCTGGAGCTAGAAGATGCTGAACATGTGGAATCGACCACTTGAATCTGCATGCCACACTTTTTGTCGTAGCCTTTAGTCCTCTCATTCACACTTCAACTTTCCAATTCCCCCTTCACTCACTGTAAAGTATGTTCATGATCTACATTATTGTACACAACAAGCTTGGTTTCCCAATATCCAGTTCATCATTAAGTCCTATTCATGGAACTATCAAATAGCCATTGGCTTCATCTTTCCAAACTAGTAGGTGGATTCCTCCCTGTATTTGTTTGCTACAGCTGCCATAACAAAGAGAAGTGGCTTTAACAACATAACTTGGCCCTAACAAAGACGGTGCCTTTAATAACATAACTTGTTTTCTGGAGGCCAGAAGTCTGAGGTCAAGGTGTAGGCAGGTTTGCTTTCTTCTGAGGCCCTTCTCCTTGGCTTCTAGATAAATGTATTCTCTCTGTGTCTTTATAATGTCTTCCATCTGTGTATATTCATGTCCTAATCTGATCTTCTCACAAGGAAACCAGCCATATTAGATTAGGGAGCACACTAATGACCTCATTTTAACTTAATTACCTCTTTAGAGGCACTATCTCCAAATACAGTCACATTCTGTAGTACTGGAGGCTAGGACTCAATATACAAATCCTGGTGGGTGACAAATTCATCCCTTCAGATTTCAGTTCAAACAGTACTTCCTTGGAGAGGTTTGCACTGATATTTCAAATGAGGTCAGACTTCCCCATTACAGCCTCTTATAGCAGACTACACTGTAAATTCATGGCATTTACCATAGTGATCATTTCATATGTGTGTGTGCCAATATTCTATTTATGTGTATCCCTCTACTAGATTATAAACTCCATGAGGGCAATGGTTGTGTCTGGTTTTTCTTGCCATTAATAGGTCCAGTGCCCAACATTAGCACTTCTTACCATTCACTCTTTATTATCTTTATCCTTTCAATTTCTAGGATACCATGGTTCCTTTTTTTCTCTTTCTACTCCTCAAGACTATTCAGGATTCTTCACTCTCCTCCTGCTTTTGACCTACCTCTTGGATATTGTTTCTTTGAGATTCTATCTTGATCACTTTCTCTTCTTGCTCAATGAGCTCTATCTGGGAAATTGCCAACACTCTTAAGCCTTTAGTAAATATCCTGCTCTCTCATGACTTCCAAATTTCTTTTTCTAGTGTGGTTCTGCCTTCATTGATTCATTCCTGTATTCCCTACTACCTGCAAGTTATTTTAACTTTACCCATGCCTCAAAAACATGTTCAACAAAGCAATTACATTTACCTTTAAATCTATTCTACCTCTATTTCTTGGCTTACTGAATGGCATCAATGTACACCCAGTTGCTCTAACAATAATATATAGTACAGGATCCCATTACAAATGTAACGGATAAAAATATAAAGATTATCCAATCCAATTTCTCTCTAACATATCAAACCCAACTCTGTTGACTCCTGTGTATTCCTTGGTTCATTTCTTAAATCAGACACTTACTATTTCTCCGTAGTCACAAGAATATTTAACTAATAAAAATCCAAATCACTCTTCTGCCTAAAACCTTCTCCTGGGACCCCATCCCAGCAGGATACACATCTGTCTGTTTAGCCTGACTCACAGAACCCTACATGAGCCAAAACACACTTATCTCTTTACACTGATTTCTTACTAACTTTCCTATTTTTCTGCATATCCTGTTGTTTGGCTAGCCTAATTTCTCATCTGCCTTTGAAAAGGCCAGATTTCTCCACATTCCTGTATATACCTCTCAGGCCCCACTTTAGAAGTGTGGATTTGCGGAGGAAGCCATTAGCTGTCACTCTTCTTGAGAAAAGTCACAGCTGCAGAAAACTGCCTTGCCCAAGGTCACACCTCCTTCCACGGACAGCCTGCATTCATTGCTGATCAACAATTCTAATGGGCCTTTTCAGCTCCAGAGCTCCCTTTAGTGTTGGCTAAAGACTTTTATGGGGCTGTATTGCTGCTCACTTTCTCCCTCTGCATATTCCTACTTCTCTACTTCCCCCCACAGGTGTGGATACCAAGGGAACTCCTGGATAAAACTTCTACTCTCTAATCTCCATCTCAAAGTCAGCTTCCTTGGGAACAAATCTGTGACAATGGATATTTGCAGATGTGCCCTCTGCTTGAATAGCACTTCTGATCTATCTTTTCCTGCCCAAATTCTTTGCATTCGTCACATCCCAAGTCATATGTCACGAAGGTGCTGCTGACAAAGTGAGTCACATTCTATTCTCTCCCACTACAGCACGTTTCACTTTTCCCTGATTCCAACACATATTACACTGCATTATAATTGTTACTCAGATATTTTCATTTTCTTCTCTAGTAATTTTATACTCTTTAAGAATGTGGTATTAATTATCCATTGCTGTGTAAAGAATTGCCACAATCTTGTTGGCTTAATAAAAATAACACTATTTAATATTCTTTTGCAGCTCTGTAGGTCAGATATTTGGGGGAGCTTAACTAGCCTTTTTGCTTAGGGTCTCCAAAGACTTAAATCAAGATGTCAGTCAGTCTGGCTCTTCACTAGAGGCTTTGGGAAGAATCCACTTCCAACTCATGTAAATTGTTGGCATAATCTAGTTCCTTTTGGTTGTAGAACTGATTTCCCTATTTCCCCACAGCTATCAGTGGAAGTCAGTCTTGGGTCCTAAAAGCTGTCTGCTCTCCTTCTCACATGGCTTCCTCCAGCTTCAAAGCAAACAATAGTGCATCTGTTCCTTCTTGTGCTTTGAAACTCTCTGGCACCCATTTTTGTCTCCTTTTTCTTTACCAGTCAGAGAAAATTCTTTGCTTTTTAGGTCTCATGTGATTGGATCAGGTCCACATCAGGCCCACTAAGATATTATCTATTTTATAATGTCAGCTGTGTCATACAACACCATCACGGGTGTGGTATTTCACATTCACAGTCATCGCTTCTAGGAAGTAGAGCATGGATTCCTGGTGCAAGTTCCTATGACCGCCTACTGCAGATGGAAAGACCGTCTTATTCACAGAGTATGTTCCTCAGTGCTCAGCAGAGCTTCTTATATAAAAAATATTGATGCTCATGTCCACTCTTAGGTTTAACTGACTTCAGTTTCCATGAGTATGACACTATTAACTCTCTGGTCTTAGTTGCATGCATAGCCAAAAAGCAAAACAAAACAAAGCAAATAAGCCACAACAAAAAACACCTCAAATTGCAAATAAGGAAATAAAATAACAGTAAGGAAGCAGAAACTAGACTGAAGGGCTCTTGTGATGAGCATTGACCCACAGGAGAAGAGACAAAAAATAAAAGAGAATTGTCATGAAAAGAAAGAAAACCCTGTTGAAAAATATAAGTTTTGCATATTTCATAGTTGAGTCTAAGTTTTGCATATTTTATAGTTGAGTCTAAGTTTTGCATATTTTATAGTTGAGTCTATCAATCTCCAAGGTCAAAAAGTGACCAAAGTTGTTTTACTATTAAAATGCCTTGATAAGATTAATTTTAAACAGCAGTCTGGTTTGGAGCAGCAGAAATGCAATGTTCACTAGTTTGCCCCTGGAGTGTACTGTGATGAGCTGGCACTTTTGATTTGGGGATGGAGTCATCCATGTGATTCTATTTATGTGTTTGTTTATGTAAATCATTGCAGTGTTTTCAGGATTGCTTTCTCTCTACATATATGCCAATGACTCTAATACTTTTTGGTAATTATAGCTTCCTCCCTTTCTCCTACTGATTGCAGCCATTGCTTCCCTTTGTGCTTAGACGCACAAAGTGATGACAAAGGTGGACAATTGTTTCTGGCTACAGCTCACCAAATAAAACTCTTCCAATTGATTCAGAGCGCTGATGTCAAGCAAGAACGTATACTTCTTGACACTGCATTTTTTCCCTGTGAATAATAAATCACTGTGCTTCCACCAACAGATTCTTTCCCTCTGCCTTTCTCTTTTTCTCTACCATTAGTCATGCTGGTAGAGCTCACCGCCTGCCATTTGGCATGCCTCTGCAAATGCTCTTACCCATGTAGAGGTGGGTTTGGTTTCACTGAAGTTGGGGACATCGCTGTGCTTACTTGGGTCTGAAACCCACCAGCTGTAATATTTTTAAAAGTATTTTTTGACTGTTCATACTTATTACAATCTGTTTTATTCTTGGTGCAAATTTTTCAAACATTTCTATTATTACATTTTTGAACTTCAGGTAACAAAAATATGCTTCAGAATAGAAGATACAAGTAGAAAATATACAGTGGGTAACCTTGAAGGGAGAACTAGTGTTAGCTAATTGACTTGTGTATGATTCATATACCATAGCTCCTTTAAATAGCCCAAGAAATCTAACAGGGAAAAGTATGCCTTGTGCTCTTTAAATAGGTGGAAAAGTTAGATTAAAAAAACAGAAGCAACTTGCCTAGATTGCTAACCCACTAAGTGAAAGATCCTAGACTCAAAATAATGAGTGTCTGATTGTAATGCCCTCAAAATTTTCCCATTTATGTTTCAACTTCCTACTTGATTATGCTATTTTATTTCATCTATTTATTCAACGTTCAAAGAATCCCTACTATGACCCGACACTGTGCTGGCAGCAAAGTGTTCACACAGGCAAACACACAGTACTGTCCCACAGATGCTCATAGACTACCATAATCAATGTCCATGCAAATAAGTAATTATGATGCAACTTCTTCAAAGTATTGTAATAAAAATAGTTTCGATGTAGGTCTATCTAGAGCTACTCTTCCAATGCAGTAGCCACTACTCCTGTGTGGTTATTTACATTTCAATTTGAAAAAATCGAAAGTATTTTATAAATAAATGTAAGAATTCACCTCCTCAGTTGCAGTAACCACATTTCAAGGGTTTGATATTCATATATGGTTTGTGGCTACTGGATTGGACAAGACAGAACATTTCCATCACTGCACAAAGTTCTTTTATACAATGCTAGTCCAGATGATGAGTTAGAAAAACCTTACAGAAAGTAGCTCTTAAGCTGAGACTTGAAGACTAAATTAGAGTTTCCAGGCAAACCAGCAGAGCCAGGAGATTCCAGGCTGAGGAAAGAAAACGTGCCAAGGCAAAGAGATAGCACAAGAAGGTACAGATTGTCCAGAAAGATGCAAACAAATCAGATCCATTTACAATTTTTGAAGGGTGAGCTGGCATAGGCAGCACAACATGGATTGACTGGAAGATGGGGGACTCTTCACTAATAATTTCCTAGGTCACTGTATGGGATATGTATGCCATAGGATGGAGTGCAGATTTTCTCTTATAGACCAATAGTTTTCCAGCCTTTTTAGTTATATAACATTTTGTTTTACTTATCTAATAATATATCACTAGGAATTTCTATACAACAGGCAGATACAAATAGAAATGCTCAGTTCAAATAGCGGAGAAGTCTTTCCACTCAGGAACTTCTGGACCTCGGAGACACCCTCATTCTACCCTAGTGCTCTGAAAAGCTAGTGGGGACTCTAGAGAGCCACTGGAGAATTTTGACCATGAGGCAGGTGATCTGAAGCTGTGTATTTGGAAGCTCATTCTGCTCCAATGTGACAGACTGATGGATGGAGATAGGACAGAAGAAGGGATGAATGTGTATAAAAGCAGGAAATAGATGAAGAGAAAGATAGTTAAGTATTATTTTTAAAAAGGGGGAGAAAGGACAATGTAAGGATCTGAAAGAATCTGGAATACAAGGCAAAGAACAAACGTTCACTAACAGGCTTCTTTTTTTTTTTTTTCATGGACAATTTGGCAGCTGTTGGTATCATTTTTTACAATGTGGGATTCTAGAGGGACATTTTACTTACTGGATGATTGGTTTAAATTCTCTGTTCTTCAAAAAATAGCAGGGCAGGGAGGGTGATGGTTTGCATTTAGGCCTTGAGTTACTGCTCTGTCATTCTGTCAAAGCCTGAGGGAATATCAAAAAAACCCTTCTATTCACTTCAATGAATAATGTATGTTGTATTTCTTTATTCTTCCCCATAGCAAACACCAATCAGAAACATCAGAAACAAACAGACCACAGAAAACAAGAGTCAAAACCGGCATTTTGTCAACTGATTAGATAGCAGTTAGTTTAATGCTAACATTAATCAAGGTCTGATTACTCCATTGTGAGGAGCAAGGACTTTGTGCAAAGATTAATACACAAGATCTGGTTCAGAATATCTCTGCAGAAACCCCCATGCAGTAATTAAGAAGAACACAAAATGGAGGTTATTGATCCGTTACGTTATTGAGAAACAACATAATTGATATGTTAAATCTTAATTGTTCATTCCAAAGTAAAAGAGACAGTTCTCACAGATCATTAGTAACAAGGTTTCTTTTTTTTCTGTTGTTTTTATCATTTAAAACAAAATATTGAGTTCATATGTTACCCTACTTCAAATAAGCATTGATTTAATTGTCAAGAAATCTTCATTTGTAAGTATTTAAAATTATCATTTTTTGGACAAATCTGAGGCAATAGAATTCAGGCTTTGGAGTCAGACAGATTCTACTCATCTGGCTTTGGGGAATCAAGTATGTCATTCAACCTGTCTGGGCCCCAGAAATCTCTTTTATAAAGTGGCAGTGATAACGGCCACCTCACCAATTTGTTAGAGGGATTCAGGGAGAAAGTCAGCGTCTAAGAGCCAGTCTAGCACACTGCCTAGCAGCAAAGACAATGGATCAAAACTGCTGTCTTTCAAACCTAGCTTTGCCACTGATTAGCTATGCAATCTTAGAAACATTACTTAACCTCTCTGTGTGCCAATGTCCACATCTCTAAAGAGGAATAATAGTAATAGGCATTTCTGACAGTGTTCTTGTGAGGATTAAATAAATGGAGTGTTTGGAAGGTGGTCATGAAAATTATGAACACTAGATAACTGTTCATATATTGCTATTATTTGAAAGTGTTTAGGAACATAGCTGATTCTTAATAGATATCAACTGCAGCATTTCCCCCTTTACAGCTGGATGGTCAATGGTTTAAACCAGAGCCCTTGCCCTTTTTTTGTATATATGTGGAAATGAACAGGAAAGGAGACAAATTAAAGCAAGTTCTCTTGTCTGTTTGCCTTGTGCAATGGTGTAATCTCAGCTCACTGCAACCTCTGCCTCCCAGGTTCAAGCAATTCTCCTGCCTCAACCTCCCAAGTAGCTGGGATTACAGGCAGCTGCCACCATGCCCAGCTAATTCTTTCTTTTCTTTTCTTTCTTTTTTTTTTTTTTTTTTGTATTTTTAGTAGAGATGGCATTTCACCACATTGGCCAGGCTGGTCTTGAACTCCTGACCTCAGGTGATCCACCCACCTCAGCCTCCCAAAGTGCTGGGATTACAGGTGTGAGCCATGGCACCCGGCCTACCTTGTTCATTTTACATGGAGCTTCCAGGAAGCATCCTTTTGCCTAATTTCTTAATGTGAAAAGATAACACAGGAAATGTGAAGAAAGCTTAATGGAGAAAGACAAAGATAAATAATTGATAAATAAAGACTCAAGGAGAAATAGATTGCTCTAATCAGGAAACAGATTCCAATTCATATCTTGACAAAAATTTGAGGACAACTTGCCTTCAAAAAACCAAAATAGGATGTTGGAAAAAAGAAACTGTAAGATAACAAGACATCTTGGGGGTTAAAAAATACTACATGTAAAATTAAAGGGAAAAAATACATGGGCTAAAGGTAAAGTCAAGGAAATGGCACAGAACTTAGATACAAAAAGAGAAGAATGTAAGAGAAGAGACAAATCCAGTGGTCCCAACATTGAATAAATGGAATCCTGGATGAGAGTAATAGGGACAAGGCAGGGAAGGATATTGCCAAAGATATAATACAAGAAAAGTGTCTAGAACTGAAGAAAACGGAAATCTTCAAATGGAAAATGTCCCAACCACAAGATACAACCATACTTCCACTAGAATAGTTAATATTTAAAAATAAATATGGAAAAATGGAAAATACTAACTGCTGATGAATATCCAGACAAACTTATACTTTCATGCACTGCAAGTAGAAATATGAAACAGTACAGCCTCTTTGGAAAAAATAATTGTCAATACCTTATAAACATAAACAAGCAATTACCAGATGACCCTAGAGTCTCACTCCTAGTTAGTTGCTCAAGAGAAGTCAAAATATCTGGCCACACAAACACTTGTAAATAAAAGCTTATAGCATCTTTACATGATATCAAGAAGTAACTCAAAGGACTATCAAATCATCAGCTGGTGATTGGATAAAAAAATCTGGGTACATACCAACAATGGAATACTACAGTAATAATAAGAAACAAGCCATTGATATATTCAACAACATGAATAAATCTCAAAAGTATTATGTGACAGATGTGAGACACCAAGGTCTATATACTGTTTGAGTCTATTTATGTGACGTTCTGCCAAAGACAAAATAAAGAGATGGAAATAAGGTCAGTGGTTGTCAGAAATTGGAGATGAGGAGTTGAGATCAATTAAGAAGGCGCAAGAGGGAACTACTGGTGTTGCTAGAAATATTCTATTTCATCAGATGATGATGAATACATGATAGTATACCTTTCTGAAAACGTAAACTGTACTTCAAACGAGTAGATTCAATTATTTGTTAACCCTTCAGCAAATATGATGTCAGTAAAAAGGAAAAGGCCCACTACGTGCCAAACAAGATGATTTTTTGAAAGCTCTCATTAGATACTTCATTTAAAAAATTCAGGCCAGGTGCAGTGGCTTACGCCTATAATACCAGCACTTTGAGAGACTGAGGCGGGCGGATTACCTGAGGTCAGGAATTTGAGACCAGCCTGGCCAACATGTTGAAACCCCGTCTCTACTAAAAACACAAAAATTAGCTGGGCATGGTGGTGGATGCCTGTAATCCCAGCTACTCGGGAGGCTAGCACAGAAGAATTGCTTGAACCCAGGAGGCGGAGGTTGCAGTGAGCTGAGATGGCACCACTGCACTCCAGCCTGGGTGACAAGGTGAGACCCCATGTCAAAAAAAAAAAAAAAATTAGAACACTAATGATCAAACAAAAGACCTATATAGTCTTCTGGAGAGGTCAGGGTATCTTCAAATACATCAGGAACACTGGATGCCAGAAAACAACAGAAAGGATTTCTGAGATGTAAGAGAAGAACAGTTTCCAACCCAGAATTTTATACACAGCCAAATTGTCAGGGCAGATAAGAATGAAGTTTATTTCTCACATACGCTGTTAGGAAGTTCCTTGAGAACGTACTCTAGCATACAAGAAAATAAAAACAAGAAAACATGACCACCAGAAAGTGGTAAAACCAACACAGGGGAGTAGAAATGGGAAGTCTAGAGAATATTGTTAACGAAGCCATTTTACAGGGCGGGTAGTCTGTATTGGGTTAAAAGAATGAAAAGAATGATCACCCCCTAAAAAGGGATAAATCAGAGGAGATAGTAAGGTTGGAAATGTAGAAAGAAGGGGCATAAGTAGGCTGGGTGCAGTGGCTCTGGCCTGTAAACCCAGCAATTTGGGCGGCTGAGGTAGGCGGATCACTTGAGGTCGGGAGTTTGAGACCAGCCTGGCCAACATGGCAAAACACCGTCTCTAATAAAAATACCATATATATATATATATATATATATATATAGCCAGGCATAGTGGCGAGCAGCTATAATCCCAACAACTCAGGAGACTGAGGTACAAGAATTGCCTCAACCCCGGGATGCAGAGGTTGCAGTGAGCCGAGATTGTGTAACTGCCCTCCAGCCTGGGTGACAGAGCAAGAGTCTCTCTCTCTCTCTCTCTCTCTCAGAAAGCACAATTTGCGAGAAAATTTTTAAAAAAAGAAAAGAAAACCTTGCAAGAAAACAAAACTGCATAAGAAAATTGTGATCCATATTTGAAGCCATCATGAAATATTGGAAGAGAAACTCAGCAGGCTTCAGGAAGGACATTCCAGCTGGTTTCAAGCACACCTTCATATATATCTGAGCATAATGTTGGGGGACAGGCAGGGTCAAAGAGGTTTCCCTTCATACTGGCAAACACAGAACGATGCTGACATCACTACATGAAAATGAAACAGCAGAATTACATATTTGTGAAAAAAATCACATTTGAGCATTTGGTGTAAAGAATTTATCGGATGTGTAAGAGTTAGTGTTTTCCTTTTATTATCAAAGTGTAAACCCAGCACATAAAATTAACAAGTAATTGTGTGGAATTAAAACAGATTTGTTGGATATGATATAAACTCTAAGCATAAACATTTACCTGTTTCCCCACTATCTTCATCATTCAAATGAAATTGTTAGCAGGAAGATATGCCAAGTTTATCTCTGGGACTGAACTGTCAGGCTCCCCAGCCCTCCCTACCTCTGTATACAACACTGTACCTCTTAGTGTTACAGAGTTTGAGATGACTCTCTTAACAGGATCTTCATATTACTCACTGACAGCTGCCACTGATTCTGTGAATATATATGTTCTTCTTAAAAAATCGCTAGCTGGGGTTCAAGATATTATATTATCCTACCAGAATAAATATTATTTTAATATCAGAGGAAGGTTCTTGTTCTTTATTAAATTCCTTATTAAACATTTAGTGTTCATAAATTTGTTTAATATAGTTGATGCCTCAGCATTCATTTTTAGGCCTGACGTAATTTATTTGAAACCCAGGCATGCCATGTCACCGTGTAACCTCTGACCTAGTTATAATTTCCCCTCCCCTATGTGACTCTGTTAGATTCTGCTTGTTCCTCATCCCAGTGATGCAAAACCCTGCATACCCACAGCTGCTGACTATGAGCAATCTAACTGTGAACCTCAGAGTCATGTAAATAAGTTCCTCCTTTCACACATATTCTCTTTAAACTAGTCAGTCCACATCCTCACTGGAAAAGCCTAAGGGATAATGCCAATAGAACTTAATGGGGGCATAGTCCCACAGGTTGGGTCCTGTGCTGGTCCCCTGCTGGTTGAGCTTTTCACCTTCTCTGAACTTCCCATCAGCACCCGTAACCTCTCTAGGACATGTACAACATATATACTTTTTCTATTTCATGCATTTTGGCTTCACTTTCTCATTGTATCTCACCTGAAACACACACTGAAACCTAACGTTTCCCCATCATGGCTCTCCTAGAGAGTTGCTATCTTGACTTGGGGTCACTCTCAAGAGAGAGCCCTCAAGACCAAACTCCAAAATATCATTACAACACTATTCTATTGGAAATCAAAATTCTGATTGACTTAAGTAGCCTTGCTGGTCTATGGTACCTTTCCCGTACATCTGGATCAAATACATTATGTCCCTCAATCCACTTGAATAGTATGTATCCAAATATTCATCTCAGGTAAGAAAAATGGAGGTGAAATGTGCTTAAAGTTCCCCAGTTCACTTATACAGTAGTATATTAGTCATTCAGCAATGCCTTATCAAGCATCTAACGTGTCAGTCACAGTGCTACATAATGGAGACATGATAGTGAACAGCTCATTATGTGATCAGATTTTGTTGATGAAAACTCATAGTTGGCTGCAAGACAAACACATTAGAGGGCCAAATGGCAGATATTAGAAGGCAATTGGATGTTTAATTGAGAAAGAATAGAAATGTGTAAAATCAACACGACTTGATGCTTGGGGAGAGGAAGAAGGAGGTATCAAAGATGGCTCCCACATTTCTAAATTCTTATTTGGATGATGTTCTAAGGACAGCTTTTAATAACAATCATGTTGGGGTACTGAAAGTAATTTTTTTCAGGAAATTCCTGGAAAGCCTCTCATTAGGATGGGGTATTGCCACAGGCACTTGGCTTATCTCAAGAGTTTGCATGCTTGTAAATTCATTCAACTCCAAGACTCACTAATTACACCCTCATATTTTAAGCTTATTATGGAAGAAATTCAAACCACATGGGTGTCTGTCTACAAGCCAAAATTTGCTCAAGATAAGCCAATAGTAATAACTTAACTTCAGGCTTTGTGGCTCTTGAACATATTTAAACCTTGATGACTTAAGAGAGAAAGAGGCTAATAAATATCTCAGAGTTCTTTCCAGATGGAAAACAAAGATTTCCCTTTTCCTGATTTCCCCTTAAACTTGTCATTATTTGGCAGAAATGGTCAAAATAAATTCACCATGCTGCAAAGTAGCCAACACATAAGAGACCAGATAGCAACAAGATGAATCCACTTGTCTAGGCAGACGTATGCTCTTAGCACAGATGTTCAAGAAATGAAGGGTGTGCACTTGTGATAATGTATTGCATCATTTCGTTGACCTCAAGATAAAAGCAAACAAAAGAAGCAAAATGTGCCACTCATCAGGCTATAAAAATGAAAGCTGCCACATGAGCTCTGATCTATCGCATGAATTCTCCTTACCAGAAAGATGGAGTATTTTCATCAGAATGCCAGCTATTCATTCCTTCTTCTGCCTACACATCTTTTTGAAAGAGGAATGTGGCCAGGGAATAGGAAGGAAAGGGTTTTAATTTAATTGAATGTAGCTAATCCATCAGACCATATTTACAGACCTATACCAACCTCCCTAAAGGCTGGGAAAGAGGGAACGCCAACCAGCCTCTATTGCAACAACTTTGGATGTATCCCTTTACTTTCTGCTCATAGCAGCTCTACAGGGGTGCAGTTATCTTTCTTATATTCCGATGAAGGAGTTTACCAAGGTCATGTAACTAACCCAAGGACACATAACTAGAATCTATTAGGGCCAGGATCGAAATCCAAATCTAACTCTGAAGTTCATATGGTCCTCTAATTCTCATTCATTCTCAGAAGTAGGCAGTCTATAAAATACAAAGCTGTGTGGTAATAGTATATGTAAACAAACATTGTAAAATGATACAATGTAGCTCACATTTAAATACTGGGTCAGGTAATGCTTGGCATAATACTATAGGGTTTCATACATGAAAACACAGGAATGTGAAGGGGGAGATGTACATGTTTTGGTATCAGACCACAGTCTGTCACAGCTCTCACTCTTGCATGCTGTGCTACCCAGAGCAAATCTCATAAGCTCATAGCTGCAGGCTCCTTATCTAAAAGATGTAGTTTTCTCATCTCACAGGGTTTTTGTGAGGATTAAATGAGATGATGTGGTTAAATTACCTGACAATATGTCTGCACAGTATCTGTCCCCAAAATGCCAACTTCATGTTACCTCAAGTTAGAGACACTATGACATAGACAAATAAAAGAGAGATTCATTAACCAAGTTAACGTTCGAATGGCAAGTTTAAAAAGTTTTCATGATGCATGTATTTATAAACCAACCTATAGGTATGTATATGTCATACGTATTTGAGTTTTTGTATTTGTTAAAAAATAGTTCATTTTGAAACCTTGTGATAATTACATCTATCAGAGACCTACTTACCTAGTCTCTGCTAGGAAGAAAAAAACCGTAATTTCCTATTAATGTCACCAACACAATGGTTGAAGCATGCATGTACATTTGCAGCCCAACTCCCAGGAAGACGAGTGTAAATGCAGCAATTAGTAGCATGTTGCACTAGGCTTCAAAATCTTACCTGCCACTCTTATGATCACAAGACCAATACTCAGACACAAGTTGTGCAGAGCAAAAGGTCATCTCTGGTTAAATAAAAATTAGTTTCCATTAAAAAGGTGAGAAACTGTAATTATAGAAAATTTACAATACGTAGGAAAAAGTATAAAATGATTCCCCAAAGATATTGCCTCTCTATAATGGTTGCTATGCAGAGATTGTTTATATTATTATAATTTTATTAAATGGACCCTGCCATTTTACTCAGCCTTTTCCTTCAACATCACAAGGTAATTTTTAGCAGAATGGTTAAGTCTGTGAAGACAGACGGTGATATCCAGGCTTCTCTACTAACCAGCTCTGTGTCCATGAGCTGATCACTCAGCTTCTTTAAGCCTCAAGCCTTCTCATAGGAAGTGAGGATAATAACAGTAACTACCTAATTATAGGGCTGTGTGAGGATAAAGTGAGATGATCCATGTAAAACTCTTAGAGTGCTGGGTAGAGAGTAAGAAATCAATAAGTTTAGCATTATTTATAACTGGTAAGACGTTTTCGACTGAAAATGACACAAAAAAATTTCAATTGACTTCAGCAAATGGAAGCACATTTACTTTCAAAATGGTAGCCTAAACATAGACCTGAGCAGAGGCTCAATCACTGGGGTAACTCTTGCTCTGATACAAGTTACGCACGTGGAGTAACAGGACAGCTGCAGGGGTGCCAGTGCTAGCCCATTGCTTCACGGCTCCAAGGCGGCCTAGAGTGAGAACTTACTGCCCTCAGTGCCAGTTCACAAGTCCCAGGATTTTCATGATTAGATCAACCTGGGCCATTTACTTATCTAAAACAATGACTGTTGCTGAAGATACTTGCTGCTTTGATTGGCTGGTTGTGGTAGACTAAGTAATGACACCCCAAAGGTATGAATGCCCTATTCCCCAGAACCTATGTTACCTTATGACAAAAGGGATTTTGCAGATATTATTATATTAAGGATTTTGAGATGGAAATATTATCCAATGTGATTATAAGGGTTCTTGTAGCAGAAAAGCAAAGGAGTTAGAGGTCACAGCACCAAACGCACTGTGACAGTGGAATCTGAGATTGGAGTGATGTGGCCACAAAGCAAGGGCTGCCAGAAGCCTGTGCAGGCTGGAAGTGGCAAGGAACATACTCTCCTTCCAGAGTCTCCAAAAGGAACTAGCCCTGCCTGCTGATGTTTCGATTTTAGTCTCATGAAAACCACTTTGTACTTCTGACCTCTAGAACTGTAAATCACTAAATTTGTGTTAATTTGCCACAACTGCATCAAGAAAGCTAATACACCAGTCTGTGTCACAGTTTTTACCCACACTGTGCTCAGACTGCATGATTGAAAATGAAGGAGACATGAATGCCCAGGAGGAAAACAGAAATTCTGTTATTAGAAGAGAATGAATACTGGGGGCAAAAGTCCACAATGTTCAACCTATCAATATTGGTTTTGTTGCGGCTACTTTTTGCTGTTTTTTATTTTTATTTTTTGTAAATTCTGCATATACACCATTATGGTAGCTGAATGAATTCTTGAGTAGCTTTGCCATAGTGTGTTTACTTATTCTTCTGCACTTACACGTTGGATCCTTGAAAGGAGGTGTTTTTCTTTGTTTACCTTGGTCATGCATGATGTGGGGATAATAACACAGTGCGGAGAGATCAGCATAATAAGAGACTGGTATGTGATTTTCCTATTGATCACTTCACAAAGAAGGTACATGCCAGTAGTAAAGAACTCAGTCATACGAATGCAAAACAGTGAATTATGACATATTAAATGCTAAATTTTCCTCTTTCACTTGTTCATCTTGAGAACCTCACTTTTCCTCCTTTGACTCTTGAATTCATAGTCTATGAAGCAGCTGGAGTTGAACAAACGGAGTGAGCTGAAAGCTGTCTTGTAGCTCCATTATTATATGGAACTAGATTACAAGGGAAGCACATGGTCTACTTTGGGGCACAGGGAGATTTTGCGGAGGTGTGTTGAAGGGTTCTGGGCTCAGGCATAGTAGGACAATATTACAAAGAGAGAATATCAAGAGATCAGAAGGACTAAACCGCAGGGCCAGTGGCAGTACCACCTCGTCTTCTCTTCTGTGTGATGTAGCAGTGGTGGAATTGAATTCTTGGCCAGCATAGTAGAGGAAGTTTTCAGTGAGAAAATGGTCTGGGGAAAACTTATTTTTCTGGAGTAGTAGTGATAGTGGTATATTAAAATTGCAAACAGAATGGTCTCAGAGCTTTTCTGATCCAAATTCATTCTGATTGTCTCGTATAAAGGGGTTTTGATAATCTGACAAAAACTTCACAGGCGATTTTGATTGTCCCCATTTCCTGAGGTCATGTGGCCCAGAGAGCCCCATCTCTGCCCATTGAAAAACAGCGTCCAGCTTACATTTCACTTCCTTTGTGGAAGTTAATTCTGAATACCATTCTCTGAACAAATGTTTCGTATGTAGGGACCCAGTGGACAATAGAGAAAGAGGAAGAACTACCCCTGTCACCCCACTTTTCATCCATGGTCTTTTTGGGGGCCAGAGCACAGGCAGAACTCTATGATTATCTATAATTAAGATCACTTTTCCATCCCTGAAGCAACCTCAGACTGAGCGGCTTAGGCTACAGAGGCTGTCCGAAGCCTCAGAGGTAGAATTTCAACTTCTCCAGTAAAATACATTGAAGAGAGAAGTCAAATTCTGCACCTCAAACCTGCTGTCTCTCATAGTGAGATTCTGGCCACTACAAAATATGGCAAAATTCAGAAACTCAATTTTCTCTGACATCTCAGCATTAGGTCCTGACAGGACAAGCTGTTTAATTATCTGTCTGGCAAAGCGGAACAAATATTTTTGTTGAGTTAGTAATGGTCAGTGGTGGTAGATGCTTTATCTACAGAGATGTCTATCATCTCATCCCATTTTGGGCTGTTGACCAGCTATTTTCTAGGCTGCTTTAAAAATAAAACCGTCTTTATTTTTTGTGGTATTATTTTTACTATTTATTAACCAAACCAAACATGCAAATCACTGGAGACTTAGTGATTCAGCAAGTGATAATAGAACCCTAAATAACAAGAGTGATGGGAGCACAGTAAATCTCTGCTTTATCTAAGACATTCACTTTTGAAACAAGAAATAATTTAAAAATTAGAAGACTGTGGCATGATTTTTACAAGAAAAGGAATAATTAGAAGAGCTATATTTATTACTCCATGTCAAGAATTATGCTACGTATTTCACATTCATTATATTATTTAATCTTCACAACAGAACTCAGAACTATGTAGATTTTATGGAATTAGAAAAATGAAGGCAAAAAAGCCTAGAGTTCATTCAGTAAAATGATTTTTACTACCTATTCTAGTTTATAAATGAAAAGTAAAAAGCCTCCTTCTGCCTTTTCTGGTACAACCACGACCTGTCTCTTGGTTTAAAGAATATTTGCATTCCCAAGCAAATATTCTAGGCCTCTTTCCTGACAGAGTTGAGGAAATGATGGTGTCTAGAATAGAGACTTAGTCATAACCACAAGTCACTGTCTACCCAGCCACATGCTTCTCTGGTACATTTGGATTGTGTGATTTTGGATTTATTTTTCCCCACTGACAGAAACCTACATCAAATTGACAAAAGCCAGTGGTATTGTTAAGACCATAACGCCAATGAATAAGGAACTTAGTGGAAGCATCTTGGGGCACTTGACAGCTGAATCACCCAATAGGAAATATGCAGAGCTCTGTTGCCTTTTAAAAAATTGGAACCAGGGGTTTAGAAATGGTGCCAGGATACCTATTCCATCTCTATCTTTCCTTGGTTCTTCGGTCTCTACATCATACTCTATGGTCTGGCTTACTCCATGTAGCAGAAAACTTGTCTTCCCATGCCTGGAGAAAAACTGACTCACACGCATTCTGGTCTCAGGTTTAGAAATTGGCTCACCTTATGTTGGGTGCCTATCACCTAAAGTCAGAGAAAGAGCTCTGTAAGATCGGGGTACATCCAACGCAAACAACACAAATGAAGTAGAAAGAGAAAATGTTCCAGAATAGGGGGACTGCTGATCCAACAACACCTTTGACATACTATGGGAGGGCGCTATGGAGGTTCACAGCCAAGAGGTGAGGGAGAAGCTTCTGGTAAGTCGAATGCAAACACTCCGGCACTGCATTTTCAAACTCGAAGTAGGTTATTGTCAAGACCTCCGAGCTTGCATGCATTCATTTATTCATGTCTTAGACATTTCTTGGTGCTGAAATAGAAGGAAAAACAATAATAAAATGTGATTTCTATCCTCAGCATTTACTGCCTCCCTGGAGAAATAGACAACTATACTAATGATGTCAGCATTGTGAGCCCAGTGTATTAACGAAGGCTCACGAAGGGTGGTGTTTTTCATGCTGTATGTTGAGACCCACTGGCAGGTCATTAAATCAATTTACTGGGCTGCAGACTGCATTTTTTAAAGGAATAAAATAGGCCAGAATATATCAGGGTGCGTTGTACTGCAGTAAAAATACAAGAGTTTGGTAAAACCATTGTGTTCTGATTGCACAGGAGGCTCTGTATACGTGGGTTTGTGTACCAGGTCATGTTGTAAAAGGCGTTTCTGACTTCAGGTCATCATCAAAAATCTTTAAATGCCATCAGTATAGTGTGAGTAGGAGCACAGAGGAGAGACATCTAGATGAGATTAGTAGGAGGTAGGAGAGGAAATGTATTCAAAGAAGAGAGCTCTCATGCTGAAACTTGGGCAGTCATTCCAAGAGAAAGAACAGCTTGTGAAAAAGGCCCCAAGGAGTGAGAAAGGAGGGAAGATTGATAAAGACCTGTGGCTGGAGAGTAGCAGAAGGAGCCTGCAATGGGTCAGGCATAGGGCTTGAGTCCCTCAGTCTGCCAATGCAGGAGGAAGGACTGATGCTGAAGAATAGGGAAGTGGGGCACATACTTATCATGAAAGGTAGAACGTAATAAGGATAATTAGGATAAAATGCTATGCAGCTTTAGAGTAGTCCAAGAATACCTACCATTCACTTAGAGAACCAGAGATAGCTTTATTGAGGAGGGAACATTTGTGAGTTATCTGCAAATACTTTGAGTTTGGCTCAGGAATCAACTATGTAGTGTTGGTGTGGCTGCTGTGGTGAGTCAGGTAAGAAGGAGAGGCAGATATTTCAATAAAGTTTTAGAACCAAAGAAAAGGGGGAGCTATCAAATTGGTACACAGCTACCCAAACCAATTGTAGTGCTTCTTTAACTGAGTTCTAGGTACAATGTCAAATAAAGTTTAATTCACTATTTGACATTGTCTTGCACACACAGTGGAGGAACCACATCCACAACCCGGCTGCCCGAACTTATATCAACCTACTTTCTCTGTGAATTCAGCCTAGTTGCCTAGTCTCTCTGTGCTGGGGCATCCATATGGCCACAAGTGGTATCTGTGGCAGCCAATGAAGTGTGCTGCTCAGATTTTCATTTAAGAACAAACTTGCCTTTTAGTTTCAAGCAGGGCCATTTGCCACCAGGCTTCAGCTGCAGAGTGTTTGGGGTCTACTGCAGAGTTCAAGCTGACACTAAGATTTGTCAGAAGCCCCAAATCAGTGACAGAGCACAGCAAGAGCGTTAGGGATTGGCCATGTTTATCCAAAGTGGGGCTCTGCAAAAATGCCACCTTTTTCCTTGGGTTGGCCAAAATCTTATCAAAAATTGGAGGATAACTCTACCAATCCTGCCTCCCACACACTCTTCTGTTTCATGCTATCAGATCTGTTTTGTGGTCTGAAGCCTTTCCTCACGCAACTCCACTTCCTTCCCCTTTGTCTTTCACAGGCAAAATGTCCCAAGAAGCCTCTTGCCCTCCGAACAGTGTCTGAGCATCTGCTTCCCTGAATGAACACAATACCTAAATGTTGGGCAGCCCCAGGTCTCAGTCCTTGAACAGCTACTCTTTCAACTCTCATTTCCTGGATGAGTCAGCTCAGTTTCTAGGGTTTTTAATACCATTCTTACATTGAGCATTGTCAAATTTGTGTCTCCAGCCTGAGCAGTCGGCTGAACTCCAGACACATATATCCAACCCGTACTTACCACCTCCACTGGATATTTAATAGGAAACTCAGACCTAACGAGTCCAAGTCCAATCTCTTGTTCTTTTCTCCCAAATATGTCCCTCCTTCAATCTTAAGCATTTTAGTAAATAGCAACTCCAAATTCCTGGTTGCTCGGGGCAAAAATTCTGGTGCCATCCTTGATTTCTCTTGTTCTTTCATAACCCACATCCAATCCATCAGCAAATCCTGTGAACTCCACATAAAAATACGTATTGAACCTGAGCAGTTCTCATCATCTCCACCAATAAAACACTATTTCAAGCCACCATGCCCTCTTACCTGGGTTATTGTAATAGCCTCCTATTGAAACTTGTTAGTTCTTCCCTTTTCCCACTCAAGCTATCCTCTTTACAGAAGCCAGAATATCCTTTTAAAATGTAAACCAGATCATTTTCTGCACAAAATCTTCCAACAACATCTGTCACTCAAAATAAAGCCTTAATCCTCAAAATAGCCAACAATGTCTTATATGATCTGGCCCCTTCTTCACAATTGCTTTTTGTTCACTCACTGATTTTAACCACACTGGTTTCATTGCTATTCCCTAACTACTCCAATATGCTCCTATGTAAGAATTTTGCACATGCTGCTGTCTTTGCCTACAATATTCTTCCCTGAGATATCTGAATGGTTCTCCATCCTATCTCCTTCAGGGTTCTGCTCACATGCACCCTATAAGTGAAGCCTTCTGCTGTGGTCTGAATATCTGTGTCCCCCCAAAATGCCTATGCTGAAATCTAATCCCCAAAGTGATGGTATTAGGAGGTGGGAATTTTAGGAGGTGATTAGTAGGTCATGAGGGTGGAGCCCTCATGAATGAGATTAGTGCCCTTATAACAGAGGCCCCAGAGAGCTGCTTTGTTCCTTCCACCATGTAAGGACAGTGACTATGCCACCATGTGGCAGTGAGAAGGCACTAGCTATGATCAGAAAGTGAGTCCCTCACCAGACTTCGAATCTGCTGGCACCTTCACCTTGGAATCTCCAGCCTCCAGAACAGTAAGAAATAAATGTCTGTTGTTTGTAAGCCACGTGGTTTATGGGTTATAATAGCCCAAACAGACTAAGACACTTTCCCTGAACTCTGTGCAATATTGCACTTCCTAGAACTCTTTTTCTCTTCTCTACTGACACTTGTTTATAACATTCTTAACATCTAATAAAATTGGCATGTTCAGTTTTTCTCATGTCTCTCTTCTCCTCTACTAGAACGTAATTTCCAGTATAATTTATACTTATTTTATTCCCTATTGTATCCCTGGTGCTGAGTTCAATATCTTACACATGGTATGAAGCCAGTAAATGTCAGGTATATAAATTAATAAATTAGGATAATAAGAGTGCCAACCTGGTATAGGGGCCATGACTCTCAGAGAGTTGATGCAAATTACTTAACACAGTGCCTGGCACATAGTAAGTACTCAACAACTATGAGCTTGTGTTAACCTTAGTAATTATTCCTAGTCAGGAATATATGTAAAGTAGACATTTAAATGGTAATGTCCATTCTCTGGACAAAACTTGACAGCAACGATTTGGGGTAGGGGCCCCAGAGTCCAGGCATCGCTCTATGAAATAATTTGTTCAAATTCTTTTACAGAAAACTTTAGGAGGAAGCAACCCATGCAGATGAAAGTAACTAAACTTAATCTACAAAATTAGAACTCTAAGTAGTTTACCATTTTTTGGCAGGGGGGACAGAGACTTGCTTTGTCACCCAGGCTGGAGTGCAGTGGTGCAATCTCGGCTCACTGCAAGCTCTGCCTCCTGGGTTCACGCCATTCTCCTGCCTCAGCCGCCTGAGTAGCTGGGACTACAGGCGCCCGCCACCACACCTGGTTAATATTTTTCTTTTATTTTTCAGTACAGATGGGGTTTCACCGTGGTCTCCATCTCCTGACCTTGTGATCTGCCCCCCTCGACCCCCAAAGTGCTGGGATTAAAGGTGTGAGTCACCGTGCCCGGTCAGTTTACAATATTTTTAACAAATGCATTGTACTATACTACTGTACAGTAGATTTCTAGTGTAAATGCCAATCTCTTCCTCAATAGTTTGAGAAACTTTAGCCAGAGGTAATTGAAAGACAAGACTCTGGTTTGGTTTGCCTGGATTTCTCCTCTTTCATTGCCTAAGACTGACAACTGTGCCTACTTTTTTTTTAACAGATATTTTCAGAGTATCTATTATGTCAATGCAATGTCCTAGGCAAGGGAAAGTTAACAGCTAACAAGATGATAGGCTTGGTTCCTACCTTCATAAAGCTTATAGTTTATCAGAGAAGAGGGGCAATTAAAAAGGGAATTAGAGTCAACAAGCGCTATAATAGCGAAAGTTCAGGATGCACGTGAGAGAAACAACTAACTTAGCTGGAAGCTGGGAAGAAAGATGGGAGAAGATCTGTCTTTGTTTCCCAGCAGAAGTGACATTGGAGAAGATGTGTGAAATTACCCTGGTAAAATTCTTTACTAGAAGTTATTTTAATATTAGTAATACATGCTGCACACTGGTTCAATAAGGAGCTTGAGTTATTCATGGAGTTTTTGCTTTCATCTTCACCGGTGTACTTTGGAGCAAACTTGCATGCAATTATTGATTGCCACTTTGAATTGTAATTAATTAGAGCTATTAAAAACATATATACATAAATATACATATGCATATATATATACACATATACACACAAACATATGTGTGTTTCAGTGTATTTGTAAGCCCTTATAATTTATCCATATAAAATTGTTTACTTTTATTTTAGGTTCGGGTGTACAAGTAAAGGTTTGTTATACAGGTAAACTCTTGTCGTGGGGGTTTGTTATACAGATTATTTAATCACCCGGGTATTAAGCCTAGTACCCAATAGTTATTTTTTCTGCTCCTCTCCTTTCTCCCACCATCCCCACTCAAGTAGACCCCTAGTGTCTGTTGTTCCAATCTTTGTATTCATGAGTTCCCACCATTTAGCTTTGACTTATAAGTGAGAACATGTAGTATTTGGTTTTCTGTTCCTGCATTCATTTGTTGAGGATAATAGCCTCCAGCTCCATTCATGTTTCCACAAAAGATATAATTTCATTCTTTTTTAATGGCTTCATAGTATTCCAT
The DNA here is from genome assembly GCF_009764315.1 of Trachypithecus francoisi. Classification (NCBI taxonomy): domain Eukaryota; kingdom Metazoa; phylum Chordata; class Mammalia; order Primates; family Cercopithecidae; genus Trachypithecus; species Trachypithecus francoisi. The sequence continues at coordinate 10,447,834 of NW_022681454.1, read as the reverse complement.
AGTGTATGTGTACCAAATTTTATTTATCCAATTTGTTACTGATGGATAAACAATAGATAGGTTGATTCCATGTCTTTGCTATTGTGAAAAGTGCTGCAAAAACATTTGTGTGGATGTCTTTATGGTAGAATGATTTGTATTTCTCTGGGTATAGACCCAGTAATGAGATTGCCAGGTCAAATGGTAGTTCTGCTTTTAGTTCTTTGAGTAATCACCATACTGCTTTCCACAATGGTTGAACTAATTTATATTCCACCAAGAGTGTATGCATGTTCTTTTCCACAACCTTGTCAGCATCCGTTATTTTTTGACTTTTTAATAACAGCCATTCTGACTGGTGTGAGATGGTATCTCACTGTGGTTTCGATTTGAGTTTATCTTATGATCAGTGATATTGAGCTTTTTTCATATGCTTGTTGGCCACATGTGTGTCTTCTTTTGAAAAGTGTCTGTTCATGTCACTTGTTCACTTTTTAATGGGGTTGTTAGTTTTTCTCTTGTAAATTTTTTTAAAGTTTCTTACAGATGCTGAATATTAGACCTTTATCAGACGCATAGTTTGCAAAAATTTTCTCCCATTCTGTAGATTGTCTGCTCTGTGGATAGTTTCTTTTGCTGTAAAGAAACACTTAAGTTTAATTACATGCCATTTGTCAATTTTTGCTTTTGTTGCAATTGCTTTTGGTGTCTTTGTCATGAAATCTTTGCTGACTCCTATGTCCAGGATAGTATTGCTTGCATTGTCTTCCAGGATTTTTACAGTTTTGGCTTTTATATTTAACTTTTTAGTACAACACGAGTTGATTTTTGTATGTGGTATAAGTAAAGGGTACAGTTTCAATCTTCTGCATATGGCTAGTCAGTTATCTCAGCAACATTTATCGAATAGGGTGTCTTTTCCCCCATTGCTTGTTTTTGTCAGCTTTGTCAAAGACCAGGTGGTTGTAGGTGTGCAGCCTTGTGTCTGGGTTCTATATTCTGTTCTACTGGTTTATGTACCTGTTTGTGTACCAGTGATATTTTTGTTTTTAAGAAAACTCCTGGCAAAGAAGTTACCTTGGTAAAGAGAGGGTGGCTTCAGGCAGATGAGAAATATGTAAAAGGGCTTGGAACTTTGAGAGAACATGAGGCCTCCAAGTCTTAAAAGTTCTGATAGGCATTCTTGAAGGCAAAAAAAGGCTCATTAGTTGTGTTGCATGAACAGCTAATCCATAATGAGTAGAGTTTCTCAGAATCCTATTACTAGTTGCAGAACATCCTCAATTTGTCTTTAATAAGTGTTCAAAGTTAACTTCGAATATCAATAAAGAGGTGGTTTTTTTTTTTTTTGACAGTATACTCTAAAAATGTCTGCTAATCACTTTTAAACCCCAGCTAAAATTATTTATCTGTCTTCATGGCCATACAACTCTGCCTCATTCAAGTCCATAGTTGGCCTTGAGTTTGAAAATTGACCTTGTTTCTAGGCTGGAGTATGTGCTTATTCTTCCTTCTCTTTATGGGAAAAGTTACTTGCTAGTGGAGGCGGAACTGAACACAGATTCTGAAATAGATACAATATGAGAAACTTGATACTTCCTTCCACTACCAAGCCCAAGCAAGGGATGCCATACAAGGCATTAGGTAACCTCCTTAATCTCAGGAAATACACAGTAAAAAGGAAGCGATAAGGCCTATGTTTGAGTCAGTTCACGCTGCTATAACAGAATGCCATAGATAAAGTGCCTTAAACAATAGACATTTATTTAGCACAATTCAGGAGGCTGGGGTTCTGAGATCAACATGGATGCTTTCCTCTTGGTTTACAGATGGTCGTGTTCTCACTGTAATGAGAACATGTCAAAGAGAAAGACTTCCGGTCCTTTTTAGCCACTTAAAAGGGCATTAATCCCATACATCTGGGCTCTAGTTTCATGATCTAATTACTCCTCAAAGACTCCACCTCTAAATATCATCGCATTGAAGATTTAGGCTTCAGTATATACATTTTGGGAAAACATAAGCATTCGGTGCATAGCAGAATATAAATATGAAAATAAAATTAACAAAATAGTAAAAATTACAAACTTCCTGAAATGATGAGGGAATTGCCTAAAGAATGTAATAGGAAATCAAGAGAGAGAACATGAGAGTCTGAAAGAGCACCTCAGAGGAAGAACAGTTTAACCTGGGTCATGAGGAAGTAATAGGATCCTGATAGATGTGTAACAGCTGGATAATCCAACATAGAGAGAGGAAAGGTGCCAGGGTGAGGACACGGAGGTGAGAAAGAAAATATAATTAAAGAGGTACAGAGAAGCCTGTAATTAGTGTTCTGGGGATCAGAAGAGACCCTTGTACCCTTCTCTATGCTTGCATAATATATATTCTCATTCATTCCTTCAAATACGGAATGATTATGAAATGTCTAGGTTTTTTTTTCAAGCTTTTAGTATAAGATTTTAAATCAAACTGAGAAAAATATATTTAAAGAGGAAATGCATGAATTACAATAATAAGCTATTTTTTAAATAATTTCAGCTATTTAAGTTTGAAGCTCAAGAAATTACATGTTTAAGTGCCTAAGTAGTCTTGAGTTGACTTTTAATTAACCTCTTTTTGCCATTTCTCATCCAGGGAAATTGGAAAATATTTTATAGTCAAACACAAACTTGCTTTATAAAAGAATTAAGTGAATTTGAGCCACTATGATAATCTTTCAAAACATCTGATATTTGTAGCTGAATCCGGTCAAATTGTATTTATTCTTTATCAGCTTTAGTTATCTTGGCATTGCTCTCGTATTAATAAGATTCAGACAAAGCCTAGCCTTGCAGTGTAAAAGTGATAGAGAAAATCATTTTCCCTAGTCAAGTTGAATCTCATTTGTTGTGATTTCTCTTTCCTTTAGATTCTGATGTTTGCAGGTGCTTTTTGTGGAACATTATTTAAAACATGTCCTCCTGAGTGTACAACAACCGCTTCATGAGGATTATTCTTCTTCTACCCTGTTTGCTTGCAGTGGAAGTTTCGTTCATTCAGCTTAAACTAAATTTTAATAAAGAAAAGGAAGAGGTTCATTTTTAACACTTCTCCCCTTAAAAAATAATAACAAGACTATGTTTAATTTGCCTAAAAATAGATACAGAGGTCATGGCATTCAGTTTTCACTTTGATGATTGTAAGGAGAGGCATCTAGCCTCCTTGATGTCCCGAATCATGAGCTTCTTACACCACCCATGTTAACTTGTCACCTAAAAGGATTCACCGTTCTATTAGAGTGGGCTAGGTTGTCCTGCAGTAACAAATAAACTTTATAATCATGGTGGCTCAGCCCAACAGAAGTTGATTTCTTTCACACACAAAGTCTAATGCAGTTGGCCTAGGATCCTGGGATAACCCTCCATCCAGTGACTCAAGGATCCAGGCTTTCTTCACCTTGTAATATAGCCCCTTAACCTGTCACTTCTAAGGTTGCTTCAGCATGGGGATAGAGAGAGGAAAGAAGCAAACCAGACTGTAATTGCCTCAGCCTGGAAGAAACATGTGTCATTGTGCTTACAATTCGTTGGCCAGAAAGAGTCACTTGGCCTCAACCTCACTGCAAGGAAGAGTGAGAAACGAAGGGGAGCACATGGAATGTGAGGTGAGCAACAACCATCCCTGTCTCAATTACATAGTTCATTACATTTGACTCTATGCTAAGTCAAATACAGAAGTTCATGGAAAACATGGAATTTTTATCACATCGAAATCACTGCCAAAAACCAAAGTGTACATGATTTGGAGACAGAGTCTTTTTACTGCCTGGCTTGCCATATTTCAGGAATAAGACCATTGGCAGGTCCCACAGACACTCTGAGCCTCAATATCTTCATCTGTAAAGTGGAGAGAATGCTGACATAAGTCAGTTGAGAGGACTATAAGTAATGACTGCAAAGCATCTAATTAAGGGCCTGCTAAATATTAGGTATCCAGTTTTTAAACTGGCAATTATAATTATTATATCTTAATGACAATAAAATGGAGATATCATTATTATCATGGAAAATAATTAATTAGTTTTGTTATATTTAATTTATCAAGAATAATGCAATAAATTTTCAAATAAAAGCATCCATGAGACTTCCTAGCTGAGTTCAGAAGCAGTTTTGACCCTGCATTTAATTTACTGTTAGCAGCAAATATGGTATATTATTACCTTCGGAATTTCTCATTTCAGATGAAAAAAATGAGCTGTTAAAGTAATTGTAAAAATTTTAAAGGGGCCTCAGTGAAAGCAGAGAGGTGAGTTTCCATGGCGATATCTGAACACTGTAAGAGAACGGAAGAAGGGAAGGGGGGCATTTAATGAGCAGTTACATGATGTTAAACAGTGTGCTTGGCACTTTGCATCCAACATCAACCTAAACACAGGAAAATGATATGACATCAGTATGATTGTCACAGGTTTGTGGAAGAGCAAATATATTCAAAGGAAGAGACTCTCCTAGTGGACCACCTAGATTGTGGCCCCAGGGCTGTATTACCTGCCTTTGCCTGTAGCTGGTGCCCAGACTCTCCTGACACCAACGAATCTCCTGTAATTCATCTTCTTTCTGGTCCTTCATGCTCAAGGTCTCTCATTTCCCTGGGTTTAGGGTCTGATTTGTTCCCAACATTTCTCAGGGCTCCTGTAGGCTTAACATACAAACCCCTGTCTCCAGCGTGGCCTCTCACCAGGACACAAGGTTCCTACTTCTTTGTAGTAACGGGAAAAATGTCCTCAGATACATTGTCTTGGCTCTTTAGAGATAGTTCCTTCTTAGAGTAGAAAACCTATGACAAAAGTGGAGGTGGTAGACTTGTGAACTCACAGTGCTCCAATCATCCTAGGAAGGGTTGGTTGGGCAAGAATTCTCCATGGGTACCAAATCTCAGGGGAATTTTGAGAATGGCATACTCGTATAGTCTCAAAAGGTCCTCCACCGATTGCATACTGGTTGAAAAGGGGAAAAGCAGTAACTACACAGTGGCATAAAGAGATGGCACTTTGACAGTGTGATCAAAATTAACATTAGCAATAAGGAACAGATGGATGTCACATGCCTCTGGATGTGTGCATGGAGAGGGAACACCGTCACTTATGAGTATCCTCGTTGGGATGCATAACCTGAATCTGATCACAAAAAAGCTTCAGACAAACCCACATTAAAGAATATGCTACCAGGGGCCTGTGTTTATTAAAAATGTCAGTGTCATGAAAGTGAGAAATACCGAAGAAACTTCTGAATTAAAGGGAATTCAACAGACAGAGTTGCTAAATGGACCAGATCCCGTTTTGAAGGGAAGAGGACTTGCGTATTATTAGGACAATGACAAATATGGCATATTAAAATGTAGATTAGATGAAAATATTATAACAATGTTAAATTTCCTAAATGAAATACCATTGTGGTTAAATTATTTAAAAGAATATTCTTAGAGAATACACATGGAAATATAAAAAAATAAAAGAACAAGATGTAGCCAATCTACTTTCAAATGGTATAGAAAACAATAATTTTAGAATGCATATTTCACACACATATGTGTATGTGTATGTATGTACGTGTGCATTACTATATTTAACAATATTTGAAAGAGAGAAAAGGAAAAAAATAGAGGATGATAAAGCAAATGTGGCAAAATGTTTAAAACATGGTGAATCTGAAAAAAAGCATATGCAGAAGTTCTCTAGAGGCTGTTTTTTTCCAGCAATTCAATGAGCTTTAGGAGTTTAAACAAATTGAAGTTTCTATTAATAGCTAGCAATTACTGTGTGGCCACGCTTTGCTATGGATTGTCCTAGGCAGATCACTGGCATTCTTTCTAAGCTTTTTCATAGCTGTAGGTGTGGAAATTGCGTTTTCATTTTATTTTTAGATATGAGGAAACTGAAACAGGATAGGCACCCCACAGGAAGTGGCAGGGTCATGGATTTGAATTCAGACCTGGCTCACGTCTTTGCACAACAGAATGAGACGGTGCATGTGATGCCAGGCAGGAAGAGGTAAGGTTCCAGCCTTTAGGGACTCGTAGGGGCTCATACCCTATAGGGAGAGTAGAGAGGGAAGACAGACAAGTAGTTGGGTACATAGTATGGTGTGGTAAACACAGTTAATTTTTTTTTTTTTTTTTTTTGAGATGGAGTCTCACTCTGTCACCTAGGCCGGAGTGCAGTGGCACGATCTCAGCTCACTGCAACCTCCACCTCCCAGGTTCAAGCAGTTCTTCTGCCTCAGCCTCCCACATAGCTGGGACTATAGGTGTGCGCCACCACACCCGGCTAATTTTTGTATTTTTAGTAGAGATGGGGTTTCACCATGTTGGCCAGGCTGGTCTCGAACTCCTGACCTCAAGTGATCCCCCTGCCTCAGCCTTCACAGTTAAATTCTTCTAACCTGGATTTCTAGAACACCTACTGGGGGCTGTTGTCATGCCAATCTCTTCTGCCACTAGAGACACATGTCCTGTCCTCCTAGAACTTACACTGAAGTGGATGTGACTGATGTTACAGTGCATAACTGCTGTGGTAGCACATAATAGGGAAATCTTATCCAGACTACGAGGCTAAGGTTGGCTTCTTAGAGGGGATGTGAGTGTTGCCTTACTTGATGTTCAGATGGAATTGCTTGTGAAATTCCATTCATCCCTGAGTTCTAAAGACTTGGCATATAGGAAATTCACAAGCTGTTGAATCTGGAAAAGTGAGATACATGTTTTCTCTACTGTGCAGAGTCTATACTATACTTGAATGAATCAATGAGTGAATGAGTTCCCTTCTGTGATTCGTAAGGAACCCAGGGCAATGAGGTCTTCCAGGATGTCAGCCTCTCTGTCATCCTTCCAGGTCACAAGAAAGAGCCAGCAGGTTTCAGCAAGCCATTTCCTGGCTGATCTGGTGGTGAGAAGAATTTGGGGGTGGCGGCATGGTGACTAACCACAGCCAGGGCGATTCCTGCACTCCCTGGCTTCCGTGTTTAGCTTTCAGATTAGAGGAAATGCTTCATCAGGAAAAGCTACTTTGTTCTCTCTCGTTCTCTTTTATTTTTTTCCGAGTTATTCATCACTTTTTCAGTCCCTTATTCTCGGAGGAGAAAACAAAGCCATCTTGTTGGAGCTCTACCTTAGGTATTACTCTTGCCAATGCCTTGCAAAGCCAGCAGCCCAAATGCTTTGCAGGTCAGATGCAAGGGCCCTTTACCATCAAAGATTAAAATCAGCATAGCTGCGAAACATGAGGCTCTTGGTTTTAATCAGTGCTTTTCTTACATGGTCTCATTGCATTCACAGAGTAGTGTTACAGGAGGTTAGAGACCCTTGGAGATAAAACACAGGGATTTCAACTCCTTTTGGTGATGCCCCAAGAACCTGAGAAGGAGCCTCCGGGCCTGCCCTCTGGGAACAGGGGCTCCCTCCAGGGATAGGAAGCCCATCTGGCTCATCTCTCTGCCCTTGGCTTAGCTGACCATGCAACCGCAGCTGCTTGCTTGGGTTTGTTTCATGCATGACAGTTTCAGTTACTTTTCACTCGAGAAATAGATCTCCCCGCTAAAATAAAAAAACAAAGAAAATGTTTGAAGACTATGGATCAGTTTCAATACCTTCATATTGTTGATAAAAAAACACAGGCCCATGTTGCACTGGCGGTCCCTCTGCATCTCACTCTCTGCGCCTCAGTGAGCTTTCTCAGCTATGCTACGACAATGAGCATTTGCAGACCTCTTTTCCATCTTTCAAACTGTTGGCATCTCTCAACTATTCATAGTTGTGGATTAATTTGTTAAATACTTTTCACTGTTTTTCTAGTGGAGTTTAAGGAGGAAGCAGCAACAGGATATGTATATACATATACATATATATACACACACATATACATATATATACACACACATATACATATACACACACACACAGAAAGAGACAGAGAGAAAAGGGTTTTGCCTCAGTGAGGGACTCCTCTCATTGCCTGAAATATTTACCGGAGACTTGGATCTCCAAGGACTTGAGGAAGGCACCACAGTGAATGGTGGAGTTGAAAACTGGAGGATTTGGTTGAATATTTCTATCAGTAGCGCCTGGAATCTTTCCCTTCCCCTGCCAACCAAACATCCAAGCATCTGTCCTTTCTACTATGTCAGGAAAAGGGATTTTATTTTGTGGAGACTTGAAACAGAAATTCTCTACCCTACTTAGAAAGAATAAGATTAAGTAAAGCTTCAATATCCCAAGAGAAATAAAGAAGTTATTGTAAATAAAAAATTAGAACCAAATACCGTTGAAAGCCTAATTAGAGAAGAGCATTAACACTTCTCTCCTTAAGGAAACATTGTTAACTGTTTTTTCAATTTGTATACCTTTTTTTCCCAACAAAAAGTGTGCAATTGTTGTTAATAATAAAAGACATTCAGTCATGATAATTAAAAAACAAAAAAGCAAAGAACAAACAAACAAACAAACAAAAAAAGCACAGGCTCAGAAAGGGACAATCACTTGCCTAAAATCTCAAATCCACTTAGTCCTTAGAGGCAAAGAAGGAAGTAAGTGTTAGTCTTGGGTATCACATCAGTTTCTACTCCAGGGTATGCAATTGCGGTATCTGGCTCAGGTGACAGTGAATTTAAAAACCCAATGATTGACCCAAGAGGAAAGAAAAACAATTTTAAAAAGTCCCAACAGCTGCATTTCTGGAATGTCCCCACCCCTTCCTCACACACCTGTGGCTGCCTGAGCTTCTGACACTGAGTGGTTATGGGATGCCTGGTGTCTCCTTACAGCACTGCCACTTGTGCTGATGAACCAGCTGAGGCAGTCACTTTTACCTCCCTGAGCCTCACTTTCCTCCACCAGAAACTGATTTAGGGGACAATAGCTCAGCACTGTCTCTTCTGGCTTCTATGTTCTTCTGGTTAAGAAAAAACTGACAACGTTTCCCCCCGTCCTGACTTCGCAAAAGATTGAACATGAGGCTTCACTGAAATCCTTGATGGAAACATTTTCTTTCCAATGTAAAATGATAAAGCCTGGTCATGTGCAAGTTGCACCCAGCTGCTGTGCCAGGGAGAGAAGGGAGGCAGGCAATCAGCTTCCAGATAAAGGAGACAAGCTGTAGCGCTCAGGGCCCAACTGAGAAATATATAAAGAGTGATTATATAATGAGTGTGTGTGTGTGTGTATATATATATATGTGTGTGTGTATTTACATATATATGGAGAGAGAGAGAGAGAGAGAGAGAGATTGTTCTATCTACAGCAAAGAAAGATTTTTCTGTAGAAGATAGTTATCCCCTGAGAACCAGGAAAGCTACTGATACAATTCACAGAAGTCAAAAAAGTCTCTAAACTACATGAAGTTCCCTTAAAAAGGTAGGCTTGGGTTTCCCTGGTCTATGTAAGCCCCTTCCTGTAGGGAATGGCAGGTCTGGAGACATACCCGTGGAGGCTCTCTGAGTGCCACCTGGCAGCGCTGGCACAGTGGGGGAAGCCAGGGAGTTGGTGGGGTGGAGATGGGGGACGGCAGCTGGATCAGCATCTCCAAGAGTGCTACAGGAACTTGGCTCTGAAATTATACACAAGCACTCAGCAGACTCAATGCACTTTATTTATTTATTTTTTATATTTTCAATGTTTTTTCTTTTTTTTTTTATCATACTTTAAGTTCTAGGGTACATGTACACAATGTGCAGGTTTGTTACATATGTATACATGTGCCATGTTGGTGTGCTGCACCCATTAACTCGTCATTTACATTAGGTATATCTCCTAATCCTATCCCTCCCCCTTACCCTCTCCCCACAATAGGACCCAGTGTGTGATGATCCCCTTCCTGTGTCCAAGTGATCTCATTGTTCAATTCCCACCTATGAGTGAGAACATGTCGTGTTTGGTTTTCTGTTCTTGGGATAGTTTGCTGAGAATTATGGTTTCCAGTTGCATCTATGTCCCTACAAAGGACAAAAACTCTTCCTTTTTTATGGCTGCATAGTATTCCATGGTGTATATGTGCATATTTTCTTAATCCAGTCTGTCACTGATGGACATTTGGGTTGATTCCAAGTCTTTGCTATTGTGAATAGTGCCGCAATAAACATACGTGTGCATGTGTCTTTATAGCAGAATGACTTATAATCCTTTGGGTATATCCGCAGTAATGGGATGGCTGGGTCAAATGGTATTTCTATTTCTAGATCCTCGAGGAATCGCCATACTGTTTTCCACAATGGTTGAACTAATTTACAGTCCCACCAACAGTGTAAAAGTGTTCCTGTTTCTCCACATCCTCTCCAGCACCTGTTGTTTCCTGATTTTTTGATGATTGCCATTCTAACTGGTGTGAGATGGTATTTCATTGTGGTTTTGATTTGCATTTCTCTGATGGTGAGTGATGATGAGCATTTTTTCATGTGTCTGTTGGCTGTATGAATGTCTTCTTTTGAGAAGTGTCTGTTCATATCCTTTGCCCACTTTTTGATGGGGTTGTTAGTTTTTTTTCTGAGTTCTTTGTAGGTTCTGGATATTAGCCCTTTGTCAGATGAATAGATTGCAAACATTTTCTTCCATTCTGTAGGTTGCCTGTTCACTCTGATGGTAGTTTCTTTTGCTGTGCAGAAGCTCTTTAGTTTAATTAGATCCCATTTGTCGATTTTGGCTTTTGTTGCCATTGCTTTTGGTATTTTAGACATGAAGTCCTTGCCCATGCCTATGTCCTGAATGGTATCACCTAGGTTTTCTTCCAGGGATTTTATGGTTTTAGGTCTAATATTTAAGTCTCTAAATCCATCTTGAATTAATTTTCGTATAAGGAGTAAGGAAAGGATCCAGTTTCAGCTTTCTACTTATGGCTAGCCAATTTTCCCAGCACCATTTATTAAATAGAGAATCCTTTCCCCATTTCTTGTTTTTGTCAGGTTTGTCAAAAATCAGATGACTGTAGATGTGTGGTATGATTTCTGAGGGCTCTGTTCTGTTCCATTGGTCTATATCTTTGTTTTAGTACCAGTACCATGCTGTTTCGGTTACTGTAGCCTTGTAGTGTAGTTTGAAGTCAGGTAGCGTGATGCCTCCAGCTTTGTTCTTTTGGCTTAGGATTGTCTTGGCAATGTGGGGTCTTTTTTGGGTCCCTATGAACTTTAAAGCAATGTACTTTAAAAATCACCTTTTTCTCTCAGGGAGAAAAAGGATGTTGTCTTATGGCTTCTTCATCTGTGCCTTTTTGTTTTGTTTTTTTTTTTTTGAGATGGAGTCTTGCTCTGTCACCCAGGCTGGATCCCAGCTCACTGAAACCTCTGCCTCCTGGGTTTAAGCAATTCCCCTGCCTTAGCCTCCCAAGTAGCTGGGATTACAGGCACACACTACCATGCGCAGCTAATTTTTATATTTTTTTAGTAGAGACAGGATTTCACCATGTTGGCCAGGCTGGTCTTGAACTCTTGACCTCAAGTGATCTGCCCACCTCGGCCTCCCAAAGTGTAGGGATTAATGGTGTAAGCCACCACGCCCAGCTGGAATGGTTTTCATGCTGTCTGCCTCTTCCTTCCTTCTTCCCTTTCACCCAGTAGTCTCTCTCTCCCAAAACAATACAACTTTTTCCTGCTTAATCCCTACAGAGAACACCAAGTACACTTATGTAAAAAATAATGACAACAGTAAAATTCCCGAAAACCATAAAAGCAGTTAAAAACAAAAGTTTGAAGTGTCAATGCTCCATGAAATTACACTAATGTGATAAATTCTAGTGTTGGACATCACTTTGCTCTTTCACGAGAATAAAATGCTATTGTATACGTGGTTCATCTGTGTTTTTTAATGGTATCTATGGATCGTTTCCTTTCTGTGAAGGTACAATATTTATTTTCATAGTCATAAAGAAAATTCAAGAGTGTCTACACAAGTTTTAAAATTCAAGGCGTATACTAATATTTCCACTTTCTTTTCGACTATGGCCAAAGAAAATTATGTATATATAAATTCAAGAATGTTACTGTTGTCATTATATAATTATATATATAATGTATAATACTTCAAACTTTTGTTTTTAACTGCTTTTATGGTTTTTGGAAATTTTTACTGTTGTCATTATATAATTATATATAATATATAATAAAATTATATATATAGTATCATAAAATTATATATATATAATTATATATACATATTTTGTTGTTGTTGTTTGTCTTATTGCAGGTTGATAATATTGACCAATTAACCAAGTGTAGCAGGCTATCATATTTTCCACACATATCGTAGGTTAGAGTTGACCAGTCACATTTTTCCAGTGCACTGGCTATGAAGTGTGACTGCTCCCTCATGCCTGCTGAATCTGTGACTTTAAGCACTTTACTTCTCTGAACCTCACTTTCTTCATATGTAAAAAAGAGATAATAGGACTTCATAAGAATGTGGGGTGGACTAAACAAGAAAACATGCAGGCTGGAGTGACGCCTTACATACAATAGGTTCTCTATATATGGTGATTCCCTTTCATCTCACCAGGCAGATTGGCCTGATGAGCTTTGTAGTGTGGGTGGCAAATATTGTAATTCCTGCTCTGTGGTGGAAGGGACTGAGCTCACAGATATAATTAAACTGACCAAGGTCACACAAATGGTGTTCATTGGGATTAATTGTGCCTCCACGAGATGTTTGGCAATGTTTGGAGATTTGGGATTGTCACAACTGGGGAAGGGGACCATTTATACCATTGGCACCTAGTGGATAGAGGCCGGGAATACTGATAACCATCTTTCAGTGCACAGAAGAACACCCTATAGCAAGCAATTATCCAGAGTAAAATGTTAATAGTGCTCTTTCCAACTCACCTCACGTTTTCCAAAATAAAGCAAAGCACCTTGTAAAATGAAAACATTATTTTTGTTATTTGAAAGACATGGTAACATAATAGAAAACTTTAAAATTTGAAGTATCTGAGTCTATTCTTAACTCTCCTACTTACTAACATTTAATCTGAAAATTTCAGGCAAAATTAACTCACCCGAGCCCTGGTTTCTCTATTTGCGCAATGTAACAGGGCATTTCAACCATAAGGAATAATTTAAATGAATGGTTGAGTATGGTGCCAACAGGTAGTAGGGGCCCAGTTCACGACGGGACAATATAATAATGATAGTAGATATGGGAGGAGATTAATGGAATAACTTTCATTTTTTAACAAATAATGATTGAATTCCCATTATGTGGTAGGCAATGAAGATACATCTCAGTCAGTTTGGCTGCTATAACAACAATATCATTAACTGGGTAGCTTAAACAACAGAAATTTATTTCTCACACTTCTGTAATCAAGAAGATCAATGTCAGAAGGCTGCATGGTAGAGTTTGGTGAGGGCCGTCTTCCCAGTTTACAGACAGCTGTCTCCTCATTGCATCCTCATATGACACAGACAGAGACAGAGACAGAGAGAGCAAATGAGAGAGAGAGGAAGCTCTCTCCTGTCTTTTCTTACGAGGGCACTAATCTCATCACGAGAACTCCACCCTTGTGATCTAATTCCCTTCCGAAGGCCCCACTTATAAATACTTTTCCATTGAGGTTCAGGGATTCAGCATATTAATTTGAGGGGCACACAAACATGCAGTCAATCACAAGATGCAGAAATTAACCAAACAGAAAGAGTCCTGACATCATGGAACTTATATGGTGGAGGACAGAAAATAGCCAAGCAGAAAAAGTAAGAAGAGAAGTCTCTTAATATAATGCAGGTGGTGGTCCTGGAGGTCTTCTGGAAGAGGCAACTGGAATAATGATCTGAAGGCTAAGAAAGCACAGGAGTGAAGAGGAAAATAAAGGGTATCCTTGAGAGAAGAAAGAACAAATGCACAGACACTCAGGCAAGAGGTGTTTGAAGACAGCACGCAAGAGGGGCATGTAAACCCATGCACTGTCAATCTGAGTCTGCACTGTTTCAACCGATGAACAGTCTGATGTGCTCACTAGGCTTAAGACCTCTCTGGGGTCAACATGAGAATGCCCATGTCTGTAGTACGAGGTTGTGGCTTTTCTGCAGAGAGACCATGCTTCCCCACACGGCAGTCTCTTTTACATCATGACTCTGAGAGTCTGCTGGACCACCAGCCCAATCAGAAATGTTCCATCCTCCCCTCATCTCAATGGGAGACTTCTGGATCCCTCTAACACTGTCCCAGGTCTGAGGAGCTGCTCATACTGCCTCAGGCCCACTGTCCAGCCCCCTCCCTCCACAGATAGTTCTACCTCATCTCTGCCCCACAGATAGTTCTACCTCACCTCTGCCTATGCTGAAAGTGTCCTTGTGGAGTGCTTCTCCGGGACTGGTGGCCTGGAGAAGGATGCCATCCATTTCCCCACATTCTGACTTCCCCAAACCTTCCTGAATCTTTTTAAAACTTCCTTGTTTCACAGTCCACATCCCAAGCTGAGGAGAAACGAGGACCCCATTATCTTAATTCCTGTATCTATTTCTGTCACTGAGCTCTTTTCCAAATGTTGCTGAGGCCAGAAGAAGCACATTTCAGCCTTCACTCTGTCATAGTCTGAATCTCTCTACCTCAGTCATATGGAAAGTCAGCTCCGCTGGCTTCTGGTCCCTGCTGAATCTACAGAAACTCATGAAATTATTCATCCTTTTATCAAGGCCTGACTTGAATACTCACCTCACTACACAGGGTCTGTAATAGAACTCAAAGTTAATCAATGATTGTTGTTCCAGGCAGGACTCTGAGGTGATAAACTCTATTGTTTTGGGGTTCTCTTCAATATGGTACCAGGGTACCTGAGAAATATGAATATTAGAGAAAGCATCTGAAAAAAAATCAAACATTTAAGTCTATAAAGCTGCATTATCCCCAAAAGATCACTTGCATTATTAGATAGAACTGTTTGCCAGACTGAACTACATTTAGATTTTTCTCCATCACCCAGTGAAATGGGGGCTTCTGAGAAAGACTAGATAAGAAATAGAGAAAACAAAGATATCCTTTCTTCACATTTTAGTGTATTATGAATGCATGTGACCCTAAAACAGAAAAAAAAATAGTTGCACTAATGTCAATCTAGAAAGTTCCCAAATTTGAGGTAAACAGAAAAACAGAATTGTTTGCTTGTTTTCCTAAATGAAAGAAGAAAATCAAATGGGAAGAAAGAATCCTCCCAAGTCCTCTATGGGGCTTGAGATGTATAGTCACAGTCTTTGTGCCTGTCTTTTCCTTTTCTTTACATTTGAGACTGGCCCTCAGTGCCTGTCCCAAATTCTGAGAGCTGTCCTGTTAATTGCTGACTTGTCAATTTCTTGCCAAGAAGGCTCTGGCTTTAGAAACAGCTGCTGATTCTAGTCCCCAGGCTTATGATTAGGGTTGCCAGAAAAAAAAAAAAATTGAGATAAACAATTTTTTTATGAATATGCCCAAAATATTTTATGAAGCATACAACAGAAAATTTTTGTTTACTTGAAATTTAAATTTAACTGGGCTTGTTAAGTTTTTGCTTGCTTAATCTGGCAACCCTACCCTGAGCAATAGCAAACCTAGACCCTGATCACATGCCACGTTGAAAGGGAAGAGGGTGGCCACGTCACCATCCATCCGCAATGTGCCTCATTTAAGACTGAGAGACGGAATTGACTTCACCTCCAACATTCATAGTTGTATACAGATCAATGTAAATATAATCGTACACAAAAATAGATTCAAAACTGAGGTTTTGGGGGAGAGGCTTGGAAGATTGACAACGCCCAGCCATCCTGGGTCTCACCATGGAAAGAGGAGTGTTTTCTTTCTATGTAAACATAATTGGACTCAACAACGGTCTGGTGAGTAGCTGTCATATTTATTTCACAAATGGGTAACTAAGATTCAAGGGGTAAAAAAACAGTGTGTTTTAGTTAAAAGTCACTACATTTATAGCATTTAAGATAAGTATTTGAATTTCAGATAAACTCAGAAATGATTAGTATTTTATTTATTTATAGTTTTTATTTATATTAATTTCATATTTCTAATTGTTGTGGGTACGCAGTAGAAGCAGATATTTATGGGGTACATGAGATTTTGGAACAGACGGGCAATGCAGAATAATTACATCAGGGTGAATGGTGTATCCATCACCTTAAGAATTTATCCTTTGTGTTACAAGCAATCTAATTATACTCTTTTAGTCATTTTAAAAAGTACAATTAAATTATTTTTGGTAATGGTCACACTGTTGCACTCTTGAATAAGTCTTATTCATTTCTTCTATTTTTTTACCCGTTAGCCATCCCAACTCCACCCCCCATCCCTTCACTGCTCTTCCCAGATTCTAGCAACCATCCTTCTACCCTCTATCTTCATGAGTTCAATTATTTTAAGTTCCCACAAATAAGTGAGAACATGTGAAATTTGTCTTTCTGTGCCTGACTTATTTCAGTTAACATAATGACCTCTAGTTCTATCCATGTCACTGCAAATTACAGATTCTCATTCTTTTTTTTTTTTTTTTTTTGAGACGGAGTCTCCCTCTGTCAGACAGGCTGGAGTGCAGTGGCGATCTTGGCTCACTGCAAGCTCCGCCTCCTAGGTTCATGCCATTCTCCTGCCTCAGCCTCCTGAGTAGCTGG
The DNA here is from genome assembly GCF_009764315.1 of Trachypithecus francoisi. Classification (NCBI taxonomy): domain Eukaryota; kingdom Metazoa; phylum Chordata; class Mammalia; order Primates; family Cercopithecidae; genus Trachypithecus; species Trachypithecus francoisi. Next base: position 10,431,245 of record NW_022681454.1, on the reverse strand, counting down.
GACTGCAGGCACCAGCCACCTCGCCCGGCTAATTTTTGTATTTTTAGTAGATAACGGAGTATCACCGCATTAGCCAGGATGGTCTCGATCTCCTGATCTCATGATCCGCCCGCCTCGGCCTCCCAAAGTGCTGGGATTATAGGCATGAGCCACCGTGCCTGGCCGATTCTTATTCTTTTTTATGGTTGAATAGTACTCCATTGTGTATAAGTATCATATTTTATTTATCCATTCATCTGTTGATGGACAATCTTGGCTGTCCTAAATAGTGCTGCAATAAACATGAGAGTGAAGATATCTCTTTGAGAGACTGATTTCCTTTCTTTTGGGTATATACCTAGCATTGGGCTGCTGGATCATCTAGTAGCTTTATTTTTAGTTTTTTGAGGAACCTCCAAACTGTTCTCCATAGTGGTTGTATTAATTTACATTCACAGTGTATGAAGGTTCTCTGTTCTCCACATCTCTTCTACCATTTGTTATTGCCTGTCTCTTGGATAAAACCCATTTTAACTGGAGTGAGATGGTACCTCATTCTAATTTTGGTTTCCATTTCTCTATCGATCAATGGTGTTGAGGATCTTTTCATTTTTCTGTTTGCCATTTGTATGTCTTCTTTTGAGAAATGTCTATACAAATATTTTGCCCATTTTTAAATTGGATTGTTAGATTTGTTTTTCCTGTAGGAGTTGTTTGAGCCCCTTATGTATTCTGGTTATTAATCCCTTGTCAGATGGATAGTTTCCAAATATTTTCTCCCATTCTGTGGGTTGTCTCTTGACTTTGTTTGCTTTGCTGTGCAGAAGCTTTTTAACTTAATGTGACTCCATATGTCCATTTTTGCTTTGGTTGCCTGTGCTTTTGGGGTATTACTCAAGAAATCTTTGCCCGATCCAATGCCCTGGAGAGATGCCCCAATGTTTTCTTTGAGGAGTTTCATAGTTGAGGTCTTATCTTTAGGTATTTAATCCATTTTGGTTAGATTTTTGTATATAGCAAGAGATAAGAGTCTAGATTCATTCTTCTGCATACGGGTATCCAGTTTTCCCAGCACCACATATTGAAGGGACTGTCCTCTTCCCAGTATATGTTCTTAGCGCCTTTGTCAGAAATGAGCTCACTGTAGATGGACGGACTTGTTTGTGGATTGTCGATTCTTTTTCATTGGTCTATGTATGTTTCTATGTCAATACCATGCTGTTGTGGTTACTACAGCTCTGTAGCATAATTTGAAGTCAGGTAATATGATTCCTCCAGTTTTGTCCTTTTGGCTCAGGATAGCTTTGGCTATTCTGGGTCTTTGATGGTTCTGTATCAATTTTAGGATTTTGTTTCTATTTCTGTGAAGCATGTCATTAGTATTTTTTTATAGGGATTGCATTAAATCAGTAGATTGCTTTGGTAGTATGAACATTTTGTCAATCCATGAAATCAGGATATCTTAGAAATTTTGTGTCCTCTTTAATTTCTTACATCAATGTTTTATAGTTTTCACTGTAAAGAGTTTCCACTTCTTTAGTTAAGCAAATTCCTAGGTACTTAATTTTATTTGTACCTATTGTAAATGAAATTCTTTTCTTGATTTACTTTTCAGATTGTTTGCTGTTGGAATATTGAAATGCCACTGATTTTTGTATGTTGATTTTGTATCCTGCAACTGTACTAAATTTGTTTATCAGTTTTAATAGTTTTTTGGTGGAGTCTTTAGGTTTTTTCAAATATGAGATCATGTCATCTGCAAACCAGAATAATTTGACTTCTTTCTATTCAATTTGAATGTCCTTTACTTCCTTCTCTTCTTTGATTGCTCTAGCTAGTACTTTCAGTTGTAGAGCAAGCTCAACTATGTTGAGCAACAGCAGTGAAAGTACTCCCAGGTGTATTAAAGCACCATGTATTTTATTTGTGTCTTTTCCCTTGCTGCTTTTAAGATCTCTTTTTTTAAAAAAAAATATTGATCTTTGGGACTTTGATTATTAAATGCTTTGAGGTAGTCTTCTTTGGTTTTATATAACCTTCTTATACTTGAATGTTGATATTTTTCTCTAGGTTTAGGAAGTTCTCTGTTATTATGCCCAACTGAATAAACTTTCTCCTCTATCTCTTCCTCTGCCTCCTCTTTAAGGCCAAAAAATCTCTTAGATTTGCCCTTTTGGAGCTATTGTGTAGATCTTGTAGGCCGCTGGTTTTTACTCTTTTTTCTTTTGTCTCCTTTAACTCTCTATTTTCAAATGGCCTGTTTTCAAGTTCACTAATTCTTTCTTCTGCTTGATCAATTCTGCTATTAAGAGACACTGATACATTCTTCAGTATGTCAATTGCATTTTTCAACAACTCCAGAATTTCCACTTGATTCTTTTTTGTTATCTCAATATCTTAGTTAAATTTATCTGAGAGATTTTGGAATTCTTTCTCTCTGTTATATTGAGTTTCTTTTGAGTTTCCTCAAAACAGCTATTTTGAATTCTCTTTCTGAAAGGTTGCATATCTCTGTTTCTCCAGGATTGGTTCCTGGGGCATTATTTTATTTGTTTGGTAAGCTCATGTTTTCCTGGATAGCCTTGATACTTTTAGATGTTTGTCCATGTCTGCAAGGAGGAGTTCAGTATTTATCGCAGTCTTTGCAGTCTTGGCTTGTTTGTACCCATCTTTCTCGGGCAGGCTTTCCAGGTATTCAAAGGGACTTGAGTGTCATCTCTATTAGAGGGTACCCCAAGCCCAGTAATGCAGTGTTTCTTGCAGAACTGTAGAGGTACTGCCTTGGTAGTCTTGGAAAACATCTGGAAGAATTCTCTGGATTACAAGACAGATACTCTTGTTCTCTTCCCTTACTTTCTCCTAAACAGAGTCTCTCTCCCTGTGCTGGGGTTGGGGGTGGGGGGACACAAGTTCCCCTGTGGCCACCACCACTTGAATTGTGCCGAGTCAGACCTGAAGCCAGCACAGCACTGGATCTTGCCCAAGACCTGCTGGAACCACTCCCTGACTATACAGCCTATGTTCACTCCAGGCCCTAGGGCTCTACAATCAGCAGCAGGTGGTGATACCAGCCATGTCTGTGTCCTTCCCTTTAGGGCAGCGAGTTACCCCAGGTCCCAAGTGGGTCAAGAGATGCCATCTGGGAACCAAAGACTGCAGTAAAAAACCTTAGAAATCTATCTGGTGCCCTATACTACTATGACTAAGCTGGAGCTGACACCACGAGACAAAGACTTTCCCATTCTTCTCTCTCCTTTGCACAGGCAGAGGAGCCTTTCCTCTTGGCCGCCACCACCACAGGTGCACAAAGAGTACTGTCAGGCTACCCCTGGTGTTCACTTCAGGTTCAAGGACACTTCACCTTGTGGTAAAGGCTGCTAGGCCTGGGACTCACCATTCAAGACAGAGGACTCCTTTTGGGAACAGGGTAGGTCCAGAAATGACTTCCAACAGCCAGGCCTGGAAGTGGGGATCTCAAGAGGCTGCTTGGTGCTCTACCCCACTTGTGGCTGAGCTAGTATCTGATTTTTGGTTCTTGTGAAGGTTCTTTTCTTGCATAGACATTTGTCAAATCTGGTGTTCCTGCAGCGGAAACAATTGGTGGAGGATTCTATTTGGCTATCTTGCTCTGTCCCGCTTTTAGAGTCCTGATTAGTATTATTAAATTTCTGATTTTATCTTTGGGAAAGTAATATGTATACTGTGAGTTAGATGAAATAGTCCATGATTGCTGTACACAAATTATCAAATAGCACTACAGAAGATATTCAAAAGATAATGATTACTGACATTAATTTCTGTGGGCAAGTTTCCCATAAAGTGATGCCTTGACTTAGGTCACAGACTTCATATATAGGACACTCTAGGTCACATGAATAGAATTGTTTAGTAAAGTAGATTTGAAGTCATGTCTTGTTCTCAGGTAATTCCTTCAGGCTAAGAATTGGCCTCCCATATAGTCCTATTTTCAAAGGCAAATTCCACTGAATTACTCTAGTAATACCTCAAGTTATGAGCCTCTTTTAATGAATTATATTTAATGAATCAATTTTCCCATAAACAGTGAGCTCTGGGGCCAAGGACATGCTGTGGCTTTATTATAAATGTCTTCTTTGTGGATAGACCTATGCTTTGCTCATCTCTGAGAAAATGTGGTCATAATGTTGCATGAAGGAATACCAACAAGAGTTAAGGGAAGGACATGGGAAAACATAATGAGAAATAAATGTTTGTTGTTTATAAGCCTCTCTGTTTATGGTCTTTTTGTTATAGCAGCCTGAACAGTCTAAGAGAGCTACATTTTCTTAGGTAGTTCAAAACAGATAAGATAGTTGCAAATTATATCAATAATTATAAAATGTATATTTATATCTATATCTGTATACAAGCTATCAGAAAACTGTCAATGTTATAGACTTAATCAATTTCTTCATTATTTATGTCAGTTAATACATTTAATGCATTTTACAGATTTCAATGACCTCTCAAACATCAAAAAAATTACTGCAAATCAATTGAAATGGTTGCATTATCAATCAACTATTAATCAGACCAAAGAACCCAGTTGAGACTTTCACAGTGAGTTAAATGCTAGCAGGTATTTATTACCTAGGTTTCTCTTACGATGAACATCGACAGATTGTGCCAATGAGAATATTCATAGCCATGCTTTTTTGTCCAACCTGGTGTCTCTCTCTCTCTTTCTTCACTACATGGGTGTCATGGGGTATGTTATGGGCTGACTGGTATCCTCCCAAAATCCGTATTTGAAGTTGTAATCCCCAGTACTTCAGAATGTAACCATAATTTGAGATAGAATCTTTAAAGAAGTAATTAAATTATATAACATCATTAAGATGGGCCCTAGTCTAATGACTAGTGTCTTTATAAGAAAAGAAAATTTGAACACAGACATGTACAGAGGGAAATCTCGTGAAGACAAAGGGAAGCCAAGGCAACCTACAAGCCAAAGAGAGACACCTGAAGCACCTCCTTCCTTATAGCCCCCAGAAGGAACCAACCCTGCTGACACTTTGATCTCAGATTTCCAGCCTCCAGAAGTGGAGAAAATCAATTTCAATTTTTTAAACTGCCCACTGTGTGCAATTTTTGTTACAGCAACCCTAGCTAACTAATACATGATGTTTAGCCTCAAGGTATAAATTAAGTCATTGTGTAACTTTTGTATCTCTGTAAAATTGTTTGAGTCTTCCATAGGTTTTATTTGCTAGGAGATACAAGGCTGAGTTGATCTGTCAGTCTTCATTCTAAATTTTGACCAGTCCATCATGTAGCAAACCCATTTACAATCTATCCACCTGATTCCTTTCTATGGCTCCTTGAGGTGATGGTCCCTAGCTGTTCTTAGTGTAATTTCTCCCTCCTTTCAGATGCTTTTTGCTTTTCCTTCCCTAGTATGCACAGAGGTAAGTAAAAAACAAAATAAAACAAAAAAACAACTATTTTTTTTTTTTTTTTTTTTTTTTTTTTTTTTTTATGGAGTCTAGCTCTGTCGCCCAGACTGGAATGCAGTGGCACAATCTTGGCTCATGGCAAGCTCCACCACCCGGGTTCATGCCATTCTCCTGCCTCAGCCTCCGAAGTAGCTGGGACTACAGGTGCCCACCACCATGCTCGGCTAATTTTTTTTTGTATTTTTAGTAGAGATGGGGTTTCACCGTGTTAGCCAGGATGATCTCGATCTCCTGACCTCGTGATCCACCCGCCTCAACCTCCCAAAGTGCTGGGATTACAGGCATGAGCCACCGCATCCAGCCTAAAACCAACTTATTAATACCTATAAATATGTACTTGGAGAAACAAAACATATATACCAATAGTCCCCTACTAATTTTACTTAATTGAAAAATTGCATTCACCCTTTTTTGTAGCATAATTATCATCTTATACATTTTAATGAATTTATTTGTTCTTTGAATGTCATGGCTTTCTTATAGACTCAATTCATTCCAACTAGTTATAGTTTCTTTATTTGGATGCTCAAATTGTTGCAGCTTGACTAGTGGGAGTCTTGTTAAGCTATCTCTTTTGTCCTTTCGGTACAACTCTACCCATTGCCACAATTTCCTTGTTTTCTGGCAGCCACTCCAGCTCATAATCTATCCAAATTTTGTGTCATCTCAAGACACCCAAGGCATGGAATCAATTGTTCTCCAAGGAGCCTTAGTGCTCTGTAGTTCAAGAACTAACTAGTATTAGGGCATAAGATGTGGCCACTCACTGTCCATAAGCACTGGGGGACAGAAAGACAGAAAGAACTGGAAAAAAAAAAAAAATGACTTCTATACAATGTCATGAAGTTCACAACTACATTTCTAATTTAACTTTAAGATTAATCAATCATTTTAATTTTTTCCACTCCAATATGCCTAACTTAGACTTTAACCCATCACCCAAACTGTAATTGTGCCCCATTTTATTTTTAGTTTCTTTTTATGTCTCATTGGCCAATGTGATTTTGTAATCATTTTATTGACCCTAAAGAATTCAAAGCACCTCATAAACCGCCTCTATTTATTCTCCCTCACCTGTCACTATATCTATGAAGCAGTTCATCCCCTTATATACATGTCATGAGCATCAACACATTCCAATTTCATGGAGTTATGTTTTACAAGCTTATGGCTCAATTTTCTAAAGACGCAATTAACAGGCTGAGTGACCTTTACCTTCATCTATAATCTTAAAAAAACGCTAAGTATGAAAAAGAAAAAGGTCTTGAATGTTATGATTCAGGATCGTGAAAGGTCCAACTTTGTTACAGTGTCTGCACTGTAACAAATCTGCTTTGTTACAGTGTCTTCACAGGACGAATATGGAGGGAAAGACGAGATAATTGTCCTATAAGAAACAGGACACCAAACCTCACTCAGCCAGGTTTTTTTTCCCCATTTGAACCTGAAGATTAAAAGAGTTAAACTGCATAAAAGTACTTGATAAATTTAAACCATGTATAAGTTGTCAGAATTTTTATTACAAATTACCAACCATGATACTGATTGAATTAATTCAAGCATTAAGCTGTTAAGATGATCATATAAGTGCAGTCGGCAAGTCCTCATAAACTGTATATCCTGGATTTCCAGTTTAGTGTTTTATTCACCACATTATGCAGCATTTCAGATATGAAAAGGAATTCCATGGATGAGAAGCAACCGTTCAGCCATGGGCCAGGCTATCATCTTTGCCTGCGCACCTGTCTGGAAGAGATTCAACCGGAAAGGCCCCACTTACCTGAGATAAAGGCCAGTCCAGGAAGGACTGTGGTGCCAGGTGCTTTACCCATAAACAGTACAGCACATGGCTGCATTAAGGTTGTAAGGCACGCAAGGCTTCCTGGTCTATTTTATTCATTCCAGTTTCCAGGGATAACACTCCAAACTCTGATTCAGAGGTATACCTTTGTTTTCATTCCAACATAACCAAAGAAAGAAAGCTCATGATACAGCAGTTTAATTACAGTATGCAAATTTTTATGCTTCCATTTCCTTTTGTGTTTTACAGGTCATACTTTATTTACAGGGAAGGAGAATGCAGCTCAGAAAAGAGAGAGTAATCAAAGGGGGAGGATGAAAACAAACAAAGGACGGAGTCTGTACTCAATCACAGCGATGTGGTTGGAAGGGTGATAAGGGATAAAGGGCCACAAACTCGCGGTCACAATTGCCATTATGTGACGTCACTGATCAAACCTTTGGTTAAGCTATGTCTCTTTGGCTCAAGAATAAAGAGCATGCACTGCAAATAGCAAATGATTCCTGTAAATTTACTTTTAGTTTACACACATTAAAGTGTCCTCTTCCTCTCTTCCTCCTCCTCCTCCTCCTCCTCCTTCTTCTTCTTCATCTCCTCCTCCTCCTCCCCCTCCTAGTCCTCCTCCTCCTTCTTCTCCTTCTTTTTCTCTTCCTTCTTCTTCCTTATTCTTCTTCTTGAGGCAGGGTCTTTCTTTGTCACTGGGACTGGAATACAATGGCATATTCTCAGCTCACTGCAACGTCCAACTCCTGGGCTCAAGCAATTCTCCCACCCCAGTAGTTGGAACTAACAGGTGCATTGCCTTTATGCCTGGCTAATTTTGCAATTTTTGTAGAGACAGAGTTTCCCCATGTTGCCCAGGCTGGTCTCAAACTCCTATGCTTTAACCATCCTCTGTCCTCAGCTTCCCTAAGTGCTGGGATTACAGGCATGAGCCACTGTGCCCAGCCTCCTTTTTCTGATACGCAGTTTTGGTTTATTTGTTTCAAACAGGGTCTCACTCTGTTGCTCAAGCTGGAGTGTAGTGGCCACAGTCATGGCTCGCTATAGTCTCACACTCCCGGGCTCAAGTGATTCTCTTGACTTAGCTTCCCATGTAGCTTGGACTACAGGTGTGTGTCAATCATAGTTAACCATGGCTGGCTAATTTTTTGTTTGTTTGTTTGTTTGTATTTTAGCAGGGATGAGGTCTTGTTATGTTGCATAAGATGATTTCTAACTGGACTCAAGGAATCCTCCCACCTCAGTCTCCCAAAGTGCTGGGATTACGGACATGAGCCACTGCACCCAGACTGTTTTATGAGATTTGGCAAATGCCTACAGTCATGTAGCTACTTTCTCAATCAGGATACAGAGTAACTCCAGTGATACACAACAAAGACTATTTCTTTATATTCAAATACGCCATCTCCACCTATCCTGAATCTCTGGCAACTACTGTCAGCTCTTCATGCCCATAGCGTTATCTTTTCCAGAATGTCATACAAATGTGTAACTTTATTCATTTAGTATAATGTTTAATGTATTGTGGATTCCTCCATGTTTTTGTGTGTATCTGTAATTTGTTCTTTTTTATAGACCTATAGCATTGTATTATATGGATACACCAGTGTTTGTCCATCCATTAGTCAAAGAGCATGTGGGTAGTTTTCAGGTTTCTGTGACTACCAGTGAAACTGCTATAAACATTTATGAGCTTTTGTATGACATAAATTCACTTCGCTTGAATAAATACCTATGAGTAGGATTGTGGAATCATATGAGTATGAGTTTACATTTATAAGAAATTACCAAACTATATTATTAAAAAGTCAAGGGCCAGGTACAGTGACTTATGCCTATAATCCCAGCACTTTGGGAGGCCGAGCTGGATGGATGATCTGAGGTCAGGAGTTCGAGACCAGCCCGGCCAATGTGGTGAAACCCATCTCTACTAAAAATACAAAAATTAGCAGGGCATGGTGGCATGTGCCTGTAATCCCAGCTACTCAGGAGGCTGAGGCAAGAGAATCGCTTGAACCCGGGAGGCAGAGCTTGCAGTGAGCCAAGATCATGCCACTGTACTCTAGCTTGGGCGACAGAGTGAGACTCTGTCTCAAAAAAATTAAAAGGTCAAAAAATGACAGAAGCTGGCAAGGTTATGCAGAAAAGCAAACACGTATATACGGTTGGTGGGCGTGTAAATTTGCTCAACCAGTGTGGAAAGCAGTGTGGTAATTCCTCAAAGAGCTAAAAACAGAACATTCCACCCAGCAATCCCATTACTGGGTATATACCCAAAATAATATGAATCATTCTATTGAAAAGAAGACATGTATGTTCATTGTAGCACTATGCACAATAGCAACATGGAATCAACCTGCATTGGTAGACTGGATAAAGAAAATGTGGTATGTATATATACCACATTTATACACACACACACACACACACACACACAACATGGAATACTATGCAGTCATAAAAAAAGAATGAGATCATGTCGTTTGCAGGAACATGGATGGAGCTAGAGGCTCTAGAGGCTATTATCTTTAGCAAACAAATGCAGGAATAGAAAGCCAAATACAGTATGTTCTTACTTACAAGTGGGAGTTAAATGATGAGAACACATGGACACAAAGAAGGGAACAACACACACCGGGTTCCACTTGAGGGTGTAGGGTAGGAGGAGGGAGAGGATCAGATAAAATGACTACTGTGTACTAGGCTTAGGACCTGGGTGATGAAATAATCTGCACAAGGAACCCCCACGACATGAGTCTATCTATACAATAAACCTACACATGTAATCCCGAACCTAAAATAAAAATTTTTAAAAAAGAAACTGCCAAACTGTTTTCCAAAGTGACTATACAATTTTGCAATTCCACCTGCCATGTATGAAAGTACTAGACTAGTAGAGAGTCTACAACCTCAACATCTCTTAATATTGTTAGGTATTATTGTTGTGGTTAATAGTATTATTATTGCAATTCTAATAGTTGTGGAGTGTCATCTTATTGTTGTTTTAATTTGCATTCACCTAATGACTAAAATGATGTACATATTTTCATTTGCTTTTGCCATCATATGTTTTCTTCAGTGAAATATCTGTTCAAACCTTTTTTCTAATTTTAAATAATTTTTCTTTCTGCTGAATTTATTAATTTCTAAGCTTATGGGTTTCATTTGTTTGTTTGTTTGTTTGTTTTTTGAGATGGAGTCTCGCTCTGTTGCCAGGCTGAAGTGCAGTGACGTGATCTTGGTTCACTGCAACCTCCGCCTCCCGGGTTCATATGATTCTCCTGTCTTAGCCTCCCGAGTAGCTGAGAATACAGGCGTATGTCAGCATGCCCAGGTAATTTTTGTATTTTTAGTAGAGACGGGGTTTCACCATCTTGGCCAGGATGCCCTTGATCTCTTGACCTGATGATCCGCCCACCTTGGACTCTCAAAGTGCTTGGGATTACACCTCGCTCAGTCTGATGTTTTATTAAGTAAAAGCTACTATGATTCTAGTCAGAATCATAATACATAGAATTTGAGTTAATGATAGCCATATGAAGCTAGATTTTAAGAACTCAAAAGGCTTACAGTTCTAGATCACAGCTTCTCAGAGTTTAGTGTGCAAGCAAGTCACATAGAGATCTTGTTCAAAATGTGGGTTCTGATTCGTCAGGTCTGGGTGGAGCCAGAGAATGTGAGTTCTAATACAGCCCCAGGTGAAGCCAATGTTGCTAGTTGATGCCACACATTTTGAGTGACAAGAGACTACAGAAATCTGGAATCTGGTTCAAATTACCTTTTTAGAACCCCAAAGCTGAACAACACTCAGCATGTAATTATGTTTTCCTTTATTTTTGGAAGAAATAGAAACATGTAATTAACAAATACACCAAGATAGTTTCAGCTCCTTTAAGACATAATGCAAACTTCTAGAACTTGAATAGGTATGTCACAAAGTCCCTGTAACAAAAACCTGCCCGAAAATTATGTTGTCATGTTTAATTGGTTAAGAAAAAAATCATGGGGGGCTCCTTTCATTGAACTCAATCCAATGAGAAAATAATTCTATTCATCGCTCACTGGAATGATTTTAACCCCAAAATATTTTAATGTAGTCATTGGTTACAGTCAAAACTTTCTGTGTCCTTCTCCTATAAACATTGGTGTGGGAGCGGATGAGTGGTGTTCAAATGGCCTAGGACCTTACCTAAAAAGCATCATATACAGAGATTGTAAATAATGTGAGTACTATATAAATGTTGCTCCACACTGCATAAGATATAAAATAAAGTGACAGTAGAAGAATCCTTTTATTTTGCAAGTCTTATTAGAGCCTGGAATTTTTGTCTCCGATTTTGGCAATGCAAACCCTGGTCTTTAAGAAGGTAATTTGTATTTTAAGGAGTAAGCAATATGATCCATTGAGATTCAGGAAGAAAATATTAGAGCTTCTATTTTCACACATTTTTAAATTGAAAAAATAAGAAAATTATATTACATCAATGTTTACTACATCACTTGACGCATGGACCTTCATTCAGTCTCTATGTCATAGACTTACCTTGAAGTATTTCATTTTGGATATAAGTTTGAAATATTTTGGGGACATCCAAACAAGGACGTCAAAGAAGCAGCTAGACAAGTGATTACAAGGGAAAGACGAGCAGATCCATAAACCAAAAAGGTGTCTGAATATAGAGGGGAGCGGATGGGACGCCTTTGGTGACAAAAGCAAGTGTAACTAGGAGGAGAGTGTAACATTTAGAGTTTTGGTACAAGAAGAAGAAATGAACAAGAACTGAGAAGGAGGCAAGGGTCAAGGGTGGCAACAGAAGCAGGCCGGTTTCCAGGAAAAAATGATAGCGTGTCGAGAAAGACTGATTAACCACATTAAATACTGCTGGAGGGTTGAGGAAAATGAGGGCACGATGTGCCTACTGGATTTGGTTACACGAACACTATGATGACCTCAGCAAGAGAGCAGCTATCTCAGAAGATCCCGTGAAAACTGGAAGCTGTGGGTCCATATTTAAGCAAGGACATTCTCTCCTTTGGTTGTTAACAAAAGTTGATTTTATTCTGGTGTAAAGAAATACACGCATCTTGTTTCAGTGTGCTCAATGTGAACATTTTTGAAAATCAAAGAAATGCAAAAGTCGACAAACAAAATATTTTTAAATCAATCACCAAGAATCCTATTATCTAAAAGCAATCCCTGTAATAGTGCTGTGTCTCACTTCTGTGTTTCCTCACTTGATAAGTTTTTATTCTTTTAACTTATTCTGTGTAATTGTGATTATATTTTATGCAGCATTTTATGCACTGACTTTTTCACTTCACTTTTTAATAAACATTTTCCAAGTTTTAAATGCTTTGTAAGTATAATATACCATAAAGGGAGCATACCATGGAGATATTCATCCCATTTAGGTGGTTTCCAATTTAAAGGCTGTTATAAATAAAGCTGAAATGAGCATTTTTCTGTATAATCCTTTTCCCCAATTTTTCTAGATTATTTTCTTACAGAGAAATAGCTGCAGGGAATTTTATGAGTTAAATGTTAGAAGGACCCTCAAACTCTAAGGACCTATTTTAAATGAACATCTCTGTGCTGTGGATTGGAAAAAGGAACCCCAAATCAATGCTAAAGTAAGATGATAAACTGTCAGTGGTTTTAATTCATTAACTCCCATGGACACACCTCATCCCAATTTCCTTTCTCACAATTTTGAATCTTACTTTTCCACTTTCTCCTCCGAGTTCATCTGGAACTTTCCTAAAACTGAGCAGAAGAACATAACTGCCAGTAAAATGAGAGGGAGAAAGGAGAATAAGAGGCAACGAGAGAGAAGAGAAAAAGAGGGAATGGGAGGAGGAAGAGCAAAAAGAGGGAAAGAGAGGAAGGTAAGGCCACTTGGTGCATTAATTGATATGATTTGACAGTGTCCCCACCCAAATCTCACCTTGAATTGTAACAATCCCCATGCAGGGCATGGCTCAGTGGCGATAACTGAATCATGGAGTGGTTTCTCCCATAGTGTTTTCATGATAGTGAACAAGTCTCACGAGATCTCATGGTTTTATAAGAGGTTTTTCCCCATTTTGTTCAGCACTTCTCTTATCTGCTGCCATGCAAGACACGGCCCTGCTTCTCCTTTGCCTTCTGACATGGTTGTGAGGCTCCCCCAGCCATGTAGAACTGTGAGTCCATTAAGCCTCTTTCCTTTGTAAATTACCCAGTCTCAGATACGTCTTTCTTAGCAGCATGAGACCAGACTAATACATTAATTTTTAAAAAGCCTTTGAGTTTTGTGTAATTTACTTTTTTCTCCAAACACTTCCATTTTTTTAAGGCTGGAGCATTGTCATAGAAGACACATCAATTTTAAGTTATTTGACAACCAAGCTTCTTTTTCTATTATCCCACTTTCTCCCTTTTGAGAAACTCCTCTTAGTGAAGTCTTGGTGAAACGCTCCTGTCTATAACTGAAAAAGAAAAAGCAAGCGCAGCTCTTCCTACCCTGTCCTGGGTCAACGGGAAGCTGGCACGTGAATTGGGCTTATCCAGTTGTCAATTATTTATGGGGTTTGTATCCTGAGACAGTGGCCCAATAATGCGGAGGCCTCAGCAGCCAGCTCATGCTTCTGTTGTGACCCCTGCTGCAATCTTCGATGATCAGCTCCCCTGCCGATTACCCATTCCTAAGTCTGGTCCTCCTGCTTCTTGTTCCTTCTATAGATCCCCAAGAACCTTTCCAATAATCTGTCTTTTTACTGAGTCCATCTTTGTTGCTTGTAAAGAAGCCTCTGTCTGAATCAGGCAGGCAGAACAGGGCCTCATTTAGAAATTTGGACTTTAGAGCAGTGGGAAACCACTGCACGAGTAAAAACTTTCTGCACAGGACTGATTGCACAGGGGGAAAACAGAGACATGGAGGATGAGGGGAGTTAGTTAAAAAAAAAAAAAAAAAGGAAAGAACAGAGAGAGAGAGAAATGGGAAGAAGTAGAGGTCACACATGTGGAATTGTCCAGGAGGGCGGGGAGCAGACAGAAGGCTTCAGAGAGTCGCCAGCACATCGAGATCAAGAACATTCAAGGACATTCTCACTTTAGCATCACACACAGACTCGGGGGACCAGGAAGTGAAGACAAGGACTGAGAGACTGTAAAAACGGCATGTTTCTGAAAGCAATGGCAAGGGCAAATGAGGATGCTGGGAGAGACATTTTATGCAGCTCCTGAGCGACTTTGCAGGGCTTCATGTAGCTCACTTCAGGGGAACAGAAAGAATGAGCAGTTTGATAATAATATGTCCTTCTGTCAGCCTCTGACTCTGTAATACTCATCTCCAATATATTCGACACAAAAAGGCCACCCCAGCATAGAGCCATCTCTCCTTCTTACTTTCTAGAAGAGAGTTCCCTAAACTTCACTGAGAAGATTCACTTGCAACTCTGGTTAAAAATTTAGCTTCCCAGCCGGGCGCCATGACTCATACCTGTAATCCAGCACTTTGGGAAGCCGAGGTGGGTAGATCATGAATTCAGGAGTTCAAGACCAGCCTGGCCGAGATGGTGAAAACCTATCTCTACTAAAAATACATATAAATTAGCCGGGTGTGGTGGTGGGCACCTGTAATCCCAGCTACTCAGGAGGCTGAGGCAGAGAATTGCATGAACCCGGGAGATGGAGGTTGCACTGAGCCAAGATCTGACTACAGGACTCGAGCCTGGGCAACAGAGTGAGACTCTGTCTCAAAAAAAAAAAAAAAATAGTTTCCCAGTTTTTGCCCCTGGAGATTCTGATACAGAGAGTCAGGGTGGGATCTGAGAAAAAATTTTTAACAAGTTCTACCACATAATGCTTGTCATCATAAAAGTGTGGAAAACACTACTATACAATTAGTTACTTGATTCAGGTATGTAATAGATACCTAGCAGGGTCTATCAGGTGTCTATCAGAGTGCGGGCTAGAGGAGAGGATTGGTTTAAAGTAAAAACGATGCTTTCCCTGTCATGGGAAGAATTACAGTCTTGTGGGATCGACAGAATTATTCATAACTAATTTGGATACAAGCCAAACTACAAGCATAGGAGTGACCGTCCAGTTAAGGGGCTATAGAAGACAGAAGACAGTATTGAAGGGGTAGATGGCAAATTGTGGAGACCTGATGAGAAAGGAGGCCTTTGACATAGGGCCTAAATGGATTTGGAGTGAAAGTAAAAATCAATCCCTTTGAGGCTGGCACTGGAAAGAGAATATCCTAGAGGAAGAAGCACCTGGTTCTGGTGCTCCAACCTTGTTTTCAGATCCTCTCTTGCTTTGCCTCCTTCTCTGGTTCCACTATCACCATCCTGCTGGCCTCAGAGGGCAGTAAATTCAAACATTCTGGCCCAGACAGAAAAAAATAAAAATAAAAACCCTTTCCATGAACTCCCCATTGTCCAGCTGAGGCTTAGGTAAGGCTGAAATTAAAAATAATGAAAATCAATAGGCCCTTTACTAAATGCTGAAGAGCGGAAACAAGGAAATAAACAGTCCCATACAATCAAAACTTCATCTAAGAGGCCCACTCCACCCACATGGGACCCCTAAGGAAAGGGAATTATTCCTGACTCCTTCTCTTCCTATGTCCTGATCTCCCTTGACTTGGCAGGTGCTATTTTCATCTCTGTCTATCATTTGGACTCCTAAAAGTCTAGACAAGGAGAAGAAGAATCATTCTCCTTGGATCGAGTGTCTGCCCTCCCAAGCCCAGCCTCCTGAGTTAGAACTCACCTCTCCTCCAAGTAACTGAGAGCGACTGACTTTCCTTTCTGAGCTTCAGTTTCTTTATGGCCTTTCAAAGAACACCATAGCTACTTTGTCTGAAATCAAGGCTGGATGCTATCATTAATTAACTGCATAAATTCTGTCTAGGCATTTAACCTTTCTGAGTTACTATTTTTCTGTAAGTAAAATTAAAGGTTTATATTAGAGTTTAGCTCAGTCCCATTTCTGATCTGTCTATAATTCTAGGGACGTCCATGGGCATGACTCAAATTGTTCATAGTATATATTATGCCTCAGCAGTAACACCTTAAATGAAATAGCCTGAACCTAAAAGCTCCAGTCTAAGAGGAGGGCTCACATGCCTAAACTCAAACATCCCTCTGCTTTTAGAGAGCAGGCCCAGTGTGTGGGAAGTGAGCTCTTGGATTCTCTACTTCTCTATGTATAGTATTTAAAATGCATTAGGAGTGAGGGACTCCAGAAGACCTCTCTCACTCTGGCAAACTTAGCTGCATGCAAAAATAGCATACTGGACAAACAGAAAAAGTGAGTCATCAGCTTCTCCCTCAGGCCCCCGTGTCCAGGGTCTGAACCATTAGAAATGAAAAGCAGGATTCAAACTAGGCTCATGGAATCAAGCAATTTTCCAGGATCTACAAACCATAATACTTACGACTTCCTTTTCATACATAATGTGTGCACGGGGCTTTAGTATGATGATGATGATAGTGCTCAAAGATGAAAAGAACCACAATGGAAATAACAAAATGGCTTGAGGTGTCTTCCTTGGCATCCCCCAAATCTATTATTTTGCTGAAGTTCACACTACCCAATACACGTTTTTTTATCATTAAAGGAGCATAGAGCATTAGATTCTTCTTTAACAGGAGGTCTATGAGAACTGGACCTAGAAAATATAGAAAAAACAGAAGCTAGATAAAAATACTTCCCAGTGAGAGTACGGAAGTGACCAAAACTGGGAAACCATGCTCCAATGATGAATCAAAGTTAGAAGGTTTGGAGGGCAGGAAGTAAATATTCACAGCTGGATATGGAACCAAGAAGCCCAAAAGGAAGGCACAGAGGAGAACTGGCAAATTGGAGAAGATGGGTGAGCAGAAAGTCAGTCTGGGGAAATACTAGAAAACAGCTCTACTGGCCAGGCATGGTGGCTCACACCTGTAATCCCAACCTTTTGGGAGGCCGAGGTGGGCGCATCACCTGAGGTCAAGAGTTTGAGACCAGCCTGACCAACATGGAGAAACCCCGTCTCTACTAAAAATACAAAATTAGCTGGGCGTGGTGGTGCATGCCTGTAATCCCAGCTACTCAGGAGGCTGAGGCAGGAGAATCACTTGAACCCGGGAGGCTGAGGTTGCAGTGAGCTGAGATCGCTCCATTGCTCTCCAGCCTGGCGACAAGAGTGAAACTCTTTCCCCCCCGCCCCCCCCAAAAAAAAAGAAAAAAGAAAAAACAGCTCTACTACTACTACTACTACTGATAAGTGGCCTTTTAACATTCTCATGGTGTAGGCCATGGAAATTGTCAGGAGTTCTATAAGTCAATACAACCGTTCAAAAAGAGACAGCAGGTTAGTGGGCTTTTTTTTTTTAATTTTTTGGCTACATGATGTCATAGACTTCCAGTTGAATTTGGTTTCTACCATTTAATTGTATATTGCTGATAAATAATTTACAACAAAGTTGGCAGCATAAAACACCACACATATATTATATCACAGTTTCCATGGAGCAGGAGTCAGGCCTGGCTTTGTTGAATCCTCTGCCTCAGAATCTCATCTGGAAGCTGCAATCAAGGCTTCAGCCAGTGCTGCAGCCTCACTTCAAGGTTGGACTGGGAAAGCATCCTTTTCCGGGTCCATTTGGTTGTTGATGGCATCCTGTTTCTGGCAAGCTGTCAGGTAGAGGGCCTTGGCTTCTTACTGGCTGTCGGCTAGAAGTTGCCCTCAGTTTCTGACTATGTGGCCTCTCCCAGGGACAGCTCACAGCCTGGAAGCTTGGTCCTCACAGCCAGCAGGGAAGCAATGTTGCAATCACATCAAATATAACCATGTACCTGCAATCACATATATTGCATCTCCTTTGCCATATTCCATTGGTGAGAAGCAAATTACAGGACATGTCCATAGTCAGGCCAAGGGGATTATCAAAGAGCATGATTACTGGGAGACAGAGGTCATGGGGAACACCTTACAGTCAGTCTGTATGTCACACATTGAGTTTCTTGTTGGTGTGTGCTATTGATGCTGCTCTTCTGTTCTCCTTGAGAAACCAAACAAAGACAGCACAGTACTAGAAATGAGCTACCTCTCAGAGTGAAGTATAGGCTGCCGAACCTGAAAATGGAGCTCTTTAGTCACACCAGGGTTAATGAGACACAGTTGTTTCTCCTTTCTGTGGACTACCTGCTGCATTTCCTTTTCCAGAAACCAAAGCCTTCATTTCCCCAAACATTATAGACAGAAATCACTAACTAGATTAAATGAGGGGAGTAAGCAAACAGGGAAGAGTATAAAGATCTACACTTGGGTTCCCTAAACCACCTGCACAAGTTGCGGCAGAGCTTGGCAATAAAGCCTTGTGGAAAAGACAAGGTATTTGGTTGACTAGACATGTGTCAGCAGCATGATGCGACTGCCGAGACCAGTGAAGGCAACTGGAGGCTGTGTTAGACTCGGTATAATTGGTCTAGACAGAGGAGACACGCCTTCCTCACTCTGTGTTACTCTGACCACACATGGAGAATGATGCTAATGGCAGATTTCATGTGCTAAGAGAGACATGCATCAAGAGCACCTGCAAAGAGGACCCCCAGGAAACCAAGGACATTAAAACCATGGGAGATAATAAAATGGATAAGGACTGGGAATACCCATTCTGCAAAGACAAAATCCTAAGCTGAATAGTAGCATGGCTGTCAGGCACTAGAGGGCTGTCATATGGATGAGATATTGGATGGTTTTATATGAGCCTAAGGGATATAATGAAAACCCATAGTGGAAGTACAGGAGGATTCAATTTCTGCTAAGAAACATTCTCCAGTCAGCACAATTGTCAAAGCAGATAATATATGCTTCTTATTGGAGGTCTTCACTGAGTCATTCACTTATTCCACAAACATGTATTAGCTCCCAGACTGCCAAGCTCCAAACTATGCAGACACCCAACAGAGAAGATGCATTTCCTGAATGCACCTTGAATAAGACAAGCAAACAATTTCAATACAAGACTAAAAATGCTAAATGCTGAAGTAACCAACAACCCCCAAACCTCAGATATTTCTTTCTTGCTCATGTCACATGTAGGAGGCTACAGCTCAGGTCCCATGGTTCTAGGTGCCTTCTCATTCTGGGGACCAAAACTGCAGAAAATTGGCACAGGAAAAGAGCAATGAAGCTGGTGAAAACTTACAATGCCTTTGAAAACGTCCTCTCAGAAGGGGCTAATGTGCTCACCCTCCATTGACTGAAGAATGTCACTTGGCCAAGCCTGGCACCAGTGACAGAAAAGCACAGGGGGCCACTGAAAGTCATATAGCAAGGTGCAGGTATGTCTCCTCCTCTATGGAGACGTGGGAGCAGATGATCAGGAAAAAATGAACTAATCAACTATAATGTCCTTGGAGATACGCTGGGGGAGGTGAAAGAGAAAACTCGTCCTTTTCCCCAGAAGAAATCAGAGATTGTGTGGAAAAGATAACACTTCAGAAGGATCTTCGAAGATGGTGGCCATTCTTCACAGGCTAGGACTATCACTGTCACTTTCGAAAGTCACTATATTCACACATACATGCATTATACAGAGTCATACATTTTAATGTGAATGTTTATAAATGAGTTAGCACTGGTCTAAGCAGGATAGTTTGATTGGCTGGAGAGAAAGGTGAAAGAGTGAACAATCAAACTTTTCACTTGGGGAGAGAAATCTACAGAAATTTAAATGAGGTAAATGAAATTTAACAGTTGAGAAATTATAGCTATGAAGATCTAGGTTAATCTGGGAACGAAAGTGGGTGAATCAAAAGAAAAATATAAGAAGCTGGATTTAATTAAGAAACCTAGAAGGAAGATATTAAGAGCTGTTGTCCATGAGGAATAATACATGAAAAATTTTTCTGTCATTTTTGGTTCTAAGGCCTAAATTATGGTTTTTCCATCCTCCCCACAAAACTGTATCTGTGAAAGTTCTGCAGATAGAAGAATAACCACGCTGATTGAAGTTTGTTTATTTCTTTATAGGAGATTTTTATTGTCTGGCTACTGAGAGCAAAACAATTTTCACTAGGGTGGAAGATAAAAATTGTCCCATTTTTCTTAACTGTGGCCAGTGAACCAAGGGAATTTGGATGAGACAAGAATGGGCACTTGGCCTAAAACACTTAATTGCTCACATTGTGCACCCTTTAATTTTTAATATATTTTATTTCTGCATTCAGGGAGTAGTTTTTACTTTTGTTGTTGTTGTTGTTGTTGTTGTTGTGTTGTCGTCGTCTTCCTCTTTCTCCTGCTGCAAAGCTATTCTTCTAAAACTTTTACAATGAACACACTAAATGCCAACTGTACCATGCAGTGCCTGTGAGAATAAGTGCTTCCCTATTCATTTTCAGCTTGAAAACTGCCTTCTTCTTCTCCAAGGAAAAATACAATTTTAAAAATTAATGTTGGGATCATAACAAAATTATCACAGTATTTCCCACTAAAGCTAGTACTGGGGCACAATTAGGGGCCAGCAGAGTGAGTTTCAGCACTTGTAGATTGGTAAAGTTGTTGTGCAAGGCAAAATACGTTGAATGGAAGTTAGAAGGCCTCTTTGGATTTCTGTGTCCACAGTTGCTAGCAACGTACTTTCGGCTAATCACAATAACACTGAGCACTTACTCTGTGCCACGTTTGGCTTGAAGCTTTTATGGTACTAACTCATATACTCCTCACAACAATATCCTATGTGCGGAGCATTATTGTTTCTATTTTATACATTAAAAAGTTGAGTCACAGCCACCTATCCCAAATATATAGAGACTTTATAGAAATCAGTAACAAAAATACAAACAAGTCAATAGGAAACAATAGGCGAAAGACAAGAATAGGCACGTCATGAAGAAGAGATCTGAATAGCCATTAAACACTGTAACTAATTAAAAGTAAACTAAACTAAAAGTATAGCTAAGTAAAAGTGTTCAACTTCATTTGTCATCACAAAATCCAGTGAAAACCAAAATGACACACACTACCCACTCAAAAAAATGGCTAATATTGCAAGGACTGATACTACCAAAACCTTTGAAAAAAAGCAGAGAAACATAACTGGTAGGGTATGAGTTGGCCTCACTTCTTTGGAAAGCAGTTCAACGTTAACCACTTAAGTTGGGCATGTGAAAGTCCTGTGATGCGACAATCTTACTCTTAGGTTTACACCAAACATATGCTTGAAATCGTGTACCAAACAGCATATATATGAGTATATTAGTCAGGGTTCTCTGGAGGAACAGAACTAATGGTATATATGTATATATGAAAGAGAGTTTATTAGGAAGAATTGGTTCACACGATCACAAGGTAAAGTCCATGATATGACTTCTGCAAGCTGAGGAAGAAAGAAGCCAATAGTGGCTCAGTCTGAGTCCAAAAGCCTCAAAACCAAAGAAGCTGACAGTGCAGTTTTCAATCTGAGGCCAAAGATCCAAAAGCGCCCAGCAAAATCATTGCTGTAAGTCCAAGACTCCAGTGGCAGAAGAACTTGGAGTCTGATGTCCAAGGGCAAAAACCACCCAGCACAGGAGAAAGATGAAAGTCAGAAGACTCAGCAAGCCAACTTATCCCACCTTCTTCCACCTACTTTGCTTTTGTCTGAGAGAGGACTGCTGGCAGTGGTTTGGATTGTTCCCAGCCACATTGAGGAACATGAGGTCTTCCTCTCCCAGTCCACTGACTCAAATGTCAATCTCCTCTGGCAACACCTTCACAGACATACCCAGAAACAACGACCAGCCATCTAGGCATCCCTCAATCTAATCAAGCATCACAAAGAATGTGCATGAAATGATGATTTGTGAAAGTCCTAACTGGAAACAGCACAAATACCCTCAACAGAAGGATGACTAAGAATATTTAGTATATTCATACCATATGACATGATTCAGCAATAAAAATGAGCCTTAGCCCATGCAACAACATGGATGAACTTCATAACAACGTCAAAAAAAGGACTGAGACACAGAAGGATGCTATATGACGGTAGTGAAATAAAGTGTCAAAGATTGAAAAAGTAAGCTCTAGTTTTAAAATTCAGGATAGTGGTGACTTTGGGGAAAGCGGAATATTATTTCTAATTTTTGTAAATTTCCCAATTAGCTATAGTGAACAGGTAGTAATATACAATAAAACAAATGCAAAAGTAAATTTTAAAAATTCAGCTTCACCCTTGAGTGCTGACATGTGGAGGCTGAAAAGCAATGCAGAGTCCTCTCGGGTATCATCTGGGCCTGCAAATGCTTCTTTCTCCCGTCTTGCTTTCAGCAAGTTCTGTGGAGAATTTTGCTATTCGAAACTTCTCCATTGAAACTAAACCTGTGCTTCCTGGATGCGTGTACAGATCCCATTTCCTTTCTGAAGCTTCCCCTTTTCTGATCAGCCAGCTAAAAGCAGAACTCCCTTAAGCCCTTCCATTAAAGCCATGTTATTTCCATAAGTATGTCAAACATTTTGAGAGTTGGTACCCATTTCTAGAACACAGTAGTATCCATTTCCTGACTGTTTAAACGATTTAATAATTGGTAAGTGCTCAAAATTTGATTTGGAGTTATTTTACTTTCTTTATTCCCTATTATAACGTATAATATAAAAGATAATGTAAAAGTCACACAAAAAATGATGAGAAAATGTTCTAAAACATGACTTCAGCATGCTGTTTCAAATGTTAAAAAATAACATTTTTTCTTTACTTTAAAACGAATTTTAACATTTTAATATTCATGAAATGAAGATTATCTCAAGATTGATGGCATTTTAGCACGGTTGTTGGTCAAGCAGTCTACATGATGTTGATGTCACTGCCTGACATTGATGGCCTTGCTCCTATTGGTAGGCAGACTCTAAGCTGGCCTCCAGTGATCCTAACCTCCTGGTATTTATGCTTTTGAGTAAACTCTTCCCTCGAGTATGGGATGAACCTAGTAACTTGGTTTTTTTGTTTGTTTGTTTGTTTGTTTGTTTGTTTTTAGGCGGAGTCTCGCTCTGTCGCCCAGGCTGGAGTGCAGTGGCGCAATCTCGGCTCACTGCAAGCTCCGCCTCCCGGGTTCACGCCATTCTCCTGCCTCAGCCTCCCCAGTAGCTGGGACTACAGGCGCCCGCCATCTCGCCCGGCTAGTTTTTTGTATTTTTAGTAGAGACGGGGTTTCACCATGTTAGCCAGGATGGTCTCGGTCTCCTGACCTCGTGATCCGCCCGTCTCGGCCTCCCAAAGTGCTGGGATTACAGGCTTGAGCCACCGCGCCCGGCCTGTTTGTTTGTTTTTTGAGACAGAGTCTCACTCTGTCGCCCAGGCTGGAGTGCAGTGGCGCAATCTTGGCTCACGGCAACCTCCGTCACCCAGGTATAAGTGCTTCTCCTGCCTTAGCCTCCTGAGTAGCTGGGATTACAGGCCTGTGCCACCCACTCGGCTTTGTATTTTTAGTAGAGACAGTGTTTTGCCATGTGCCAAACTGGGCTCGAACTCCTGACCTCAAGTGATCTGCCTGTCTCGACTTCCCAAAATGCTGGGATTACAGACGTGAGCCACCACACCCGGCCCTAGAAACTTGTTTCTAACAAACAGAATATAGCAAATATAACAGGCTATCACTTCTAAGATTAGAGTACAAAAAGACTATGGCTTCTATCTTGGGCATTATCTTTTGCTATGTTACCTACTCACTTTGATGAAGCCCGTATGAACAGAGGTCACACGACGAGATGCTAAGGGAACTTCTGGAACAGCCAGCAAGAAACTCAGTCCAACAACCTGCATAGAAATACATTCTATCAAAAGCCACACTAGTTAGCTTGGAGGCAGATCCTTCCCTGGCGAGCCCTGACATGACTGTAGTCCTGGCTACCACCTTGATTACAGCCTAGGACGCCAGGAGCCAGAGGACTCAGCTAAACTATGCCAAGACTCCTGACCCAAAGAAGCTGTGAAAGAATGAATATGTGTTGCTCGAAGGCACGAACTTTGGAGGTAATTTGTTTTTCAGAGAAAGTTAACTAACACACTCATGCTACCATTACTTCAATTGAGAAATCAGTGTTATTTGAAGTACGTATGGTGAGTATAACTGCTCTTTAAAACATAATTTAAAATGCACTATGATTTCACCTTGGAATGAAAAGGTAGCATATATGAAAGTAAACAAAAACCAGAAACAGAATACTGGGGTATACTTGTAGCTTTATAAAGTCAATGCCCTTATTTCTAGGAATAACCAGGAAGTATATATTCTCTTGCAAAGCAACAACCAAATCTTTGTGGGACTGTATTAGTTTGCTAGGGCTACCATAAACACAGTGTCACAGATTGGATGACTTAAGCAACAGAAATACATTATCTCTCAGTTCTGGAGGCTAGAAGTCCAAGAGCAAAGTGTCAGTGGAGTTGGTTCCATCTGAGGGCTGTGAAGGTGAATCTGTTCCACGTCTCTCCCTTTGGCTTGTAGATGGCTGACTTCTGCCTGTCTTCACATGGTCTTTCCTCTGTCCTTATCTCTGTGTCAAAATTTTTCCTTTTTATGACAACACAAGTTATATTAAATTAGTGTCTACCCTAATAACCTCATCTTAACTTGATTACCTCTGAAAACACCTGTCTCCAAATTTAGTCACATTTTGTGGTATTGTGGGCCACAACTTCAACATATTAATTTTGGCAGCATACAGATCAATCCCTAAAACCATGTAAAGTAACATTTCGTAGGTTCTGGGGATCCAGATGTGTACGTCTTTGTGGGGGCCATTATTCTGCCGACATCAAAAGTGAATGATGAAAGAGAAACCATGGGGACTTTCCTACTGCTGCAGTATGAATGGCATGTCACCCCTGTGAATGGGATACAGCTATCAAATACAGAAATAAAATAACGTGCCCTGAACAAGGAACACCTCCCAGCCTCGATCATTCAAACAAAAATGGACCAATTGTTTGGTTTTCCATTGTGGGCCTCTTCCTCTTGCTCTGCCCGTTCAAGGTCACTTGCTTTGCAGGTAAATACAAGTCAACTCAGGAAACATCCACAGCTCTGGGTAATGGCACTATTTGAAACCAGTGGCAGAAGGAATATTCTCTGGATTCAGTTATTCAACATGTATTGATGTACAATATGAATACATATTGAATAATGAACAATGAATAATGAACAATATTGAATACAACATATATTGATATACAATACAATATATTGATGTACAATATTCCATATGCCATATACTATTAGTGAGTTTCAACTGCACATTTAACCTAAATCTCAAAATATTATTTTATTTAAAAAATGAGGTTCAGGGAGGATATGTAAGTGGATTTGAAGGAAAGAGATTCAAACATAGCAATATCTGACCCCGAAATCTTGTTCTTTGAGAACATTCTTCTTTCACTATGATTTTCAAGCATCAGTGACCTCTGGAGCAGATGTTGTTTGTTCTCAAGAACTGTTCCCTTAAAGCAGGTGTTCCCAACCCCCGGGTTGTGGACCAATACTGGTCTGTGGCCTGTCAGGATCAGGGCAGAACAGCAGGAGGTAAGGCAAGCCAGTACTGCCGTCCTGAGTTCTGTTTCCTGTCAGGTCAGCGGCAGCATTAGATTCTCATAGGAGCCAGAACCCAACTGTGAACCATGCATGCGAGAGACCTAGGTTGTGCGCTCATTTATGAGAATATAATGGTAAATGTAATCAGCTTGAATAATCCCCAAACCATCCTCCACCCCACCCAGGTCTGTGGAAAAATTGTCTTCCTCAAAACCAGTCTCTGGTGCTCAAAGGTTGGAGACTGCTGCGTTACAGAGTCTGCAATACAGAGGTCATTCATTCAGAGTACTTAAGAGAGTTGGGGAGCTTTTTTTTCTGTATTAATTCTTTCTAAGGAAGGTAGAAACATCTGATTTAATTCCTTTTTGTAATAACAGCACACATACATTCAGTGCGTACTCTGTGTCAGGAACTTGATGTGTGATAATACGAGAAGGGTATCATTATTTTTCCCCATTTTCCAGAGGAAGAAACTGAGGTTAAGTAATGTGTGTGAAGTTATAGAGCTAATGTTGCAAAGCTAGAATCTGCTGGTTTCAGAACCTGCCCTCTTGGGGTTTGTGATGTTGACTGCGTGTCTATTTTGGGGGAGCTCACTTCCTGTTCTTTTTCTACTTATAAGTAGGACCTAAAAGACATAGGCTACAAACACGATAGACTCACAAAAACATCAAGAAAAAGCCATAGCCATGGTAACAATTAAAGAACAGGACAGTGCATAATGAGTGCTAATTATGGGCAAAAGATAAGTGAATTAGGAGCCAGACAAGAAAGGGATACAGAAAGCTCAACGGTTTTGCAGCTTTAAATCAGCCACAATGAATAATACCCCTCTTCCCTGCTAATGCAACAAAGACTGAGACAGATGAGAGCTAAGTATCTCCTTTATTACCAATAGAGGCTGTGATGGAGGGTATAACTGTGACAGAGCCAAGATACCCACTAGCTGAACCCCAGAACTAGGCACACTGACCCAGGGAGGAAGAGGCCACCCCAGACCCAGGTAGATCTCTCTCCTACAGGGAAGCATCCCTGAGGAGCAGCAGAGAAGCCTCGCAGGCTAAATGCTCCCTGATGCATCTCATTCCCAAGAGGAAGGACAGAGCTGATGGAAGCATTTATAGCCATTCTTCCCCAATTTATCAATAAATAAGTCCTGCTATCTCCTGAGGCAGGCAGAGTGTTTCTGCCAACTCAAAGTGGCTTCCAGGAAGAGGTGAATCCATAAAGACAAGCAGACTCCATAGCCGGAAAGGGCATTATATACTCCAAAGAATACACCAATACTTCTCTAATGTGTAGCTCCATGAGAATAAGGATACTGTCTCCAGCTTGCTTATGCATCTCCAGGGTCTACCCTAGTGCTGGATGGAGACTAAGAGCTAAAGAGTTAAGTGATGCTGGAATGAATGTGTGGCCCTTGACAAAAAAGCTGATCTGAAATACCACATAAAATCAAGGGCCTCAACGTGAGATCAAGTTTGCTGGAAACTGCATCTCTATAACAGCTTTTATATTTAAAGGATGATTATAGGTGGGGAGAGAAAAATAATTACACTGAGAACTGAGCTTTCAAGCATAGCATTTTCCTTTGTCAATTAGTTGACTCAGGGCAATTATAACAATATCAGGAATATAGGATTTAAATACCTTATGGATAGTTAAATTCCTGGAATGTAAGTACATGTTAAAGGCATGAAGAACTCAGATCTCTTCTTCATTTGAAGAAATGACGTAAAATATAGTGGAGTCCTCTTTCTAGTTTTATTAAGTGTATATGTGCAGGTAGAGAATGGAAGGAGAGAATTCTATCATGAGACAGGAAGAAAGCATAGAACTTGACTCTGACCTGTTTCTAAATCCAACACTGTTAGTTGCAAGCTGGAACATAAAACCTTTAAGAAGTTACTTCTCTGTACGTAAAACTAGGGGAAAGGAAAGGAGAGTATTCAAATCTCTCAGCATACAGCTACTCAATAAATGTCATGTTTTTATTTGCTGCTTCATTTCTCTTTCTTGTTTCCCATACCATCTAATAGATTTTTCTAAGATTGCACAAAATAGTTATTTTTCATTAGTTTACAGAATTACTTTACAATAATCATTATGGTGCATATATTGAAATATCCCAACTTGATTATTTTAAATATGAAAGCTTTTTTTTTTAAATTTAAGAACTAACTGCTGGTACATATACATCATGGAATACTATGCAGCCATAAAAAGGAACCTGATAGTGTCCTCTGCAGAGACACGGTTGCAGCTGGAAGCCATTATCCTCCACAAACTAGCACAGGAACAGAAAGCGAAACGTCACATGTTCTCACTTATAAGCGGGAGCTGAACAATGAGCACACATGGACACAGGGAGGGGAACAACACACACTGAGGCCTGTCAAGGGGGTGGAGGGAGGGAGAACATCAGGAAAATTAGCTAATGCACGTGGGGCTTACTACCTAGGTGATGGGTCAATAGGTGCAGCAAACCACCATGGCACATGTTTACCTATGTGACAAACTTGCACGTCACATCCTGCACATGTATCCTGAAACTTAAAAGAAAATTAATTTTTTTTAAAAAAAAAAAGAACTAATTGCCTAAACTTCAAAGCATTCTACAAAATGTTTATTTCCACCACAAAGCAGGTTTATATATGTATATAAACTATATATATGAACTATATATAAACTATATATAAACTATATACCTATATCTATATCTATATCTATATCTATATCTATATCTATATCTTATAAGTGTCATTGTAAACATTTCCAAAAGAACAGTGTTCCAAAGTCTATGGAAAGAGAACTCTACTATTGTCTAAGAGACTTCTTGTGGCATTAGTGCTATTTTAAATCTAGAATTAAAACAAGGCTTTGAAATGGAAAGCCAGCACCAATGGTTTTCAGGGACAATAGGGGCATACTCTAGAGGACTTCAGTGGGGACTCCAAGACAGAAGGCAGCTGCTAGAAACAGCATGTGCTGACTGAAGCTGAGAGTTCAGAGTAGGAGGTAAAGGTCTGAGAGTCACAGTTCAAATGCTCCTTGGACCTTCCTATTACAAATAGAACTAGGAACTCGTGAGAATGATTAGACTGAATTGTAATTTTTCTGTTCATGCACATCTGTGAGCTCCTAAGTGAGGGACTGAAATTCATTCTTCTTCATAAATCTCTACCCACGTACCTAGCACAGAGGCTGCTATTTGGGAGGTATCTAATACATATTGATTCAACTGAACTGATGGGCCTGCCAGGAGAGAAAACTTTTTTTTCTTCCTGAAGAGTGTGAGGTTCCCAGTATCCTTGAATAAGGCCCAAAAGAGCAAAACATCAAGATCTACTCATCAAAAGATCAGCCAGCTTTGGTCCTAAAACCTAAAATCAAAGAGAGTACCACAATTTACCATTGCCCTGAAGGTATTCCAGCACTCAGCAGGGACTAGTAATTTGAACAAGGGGACCGCTTCAAGCCTGAAATACTGCAATTTTTGTACCACTGATGTGTGTAATTTTGGCCACAGTTTAACACAGGATAACAAATAAAAACAGTATTTTATTTGTCTGTAGTTATTTATCTAACACAACAGACTATAGGCTTTTTTCTGAAATTGTATTTAATGTGATATTTTACCTAAATTAACTAAGCATTCCTCCTCTGCAGTATCCTCTGCACAGGGCCAAAGTCTCCATTAGAAGTCTTAGGCACATTGCCCAGAGCTTACGGTGCCTTGAAGGCTTCCCAAAAATGATTTAATTTCTTTCAAAAATCAGAAAAATATAAACTTTTAGGTTAAAGAAGATATTTAAATAAAGAAGAAAATGTATTCACCTGTATGCTAATGCAATCATAAAATATAATTTTAACTTGGCAAGGCAGGGAGCGGGATTCGTAAAGGAAAATATCATAAAAGTCATAACTGGACCTTGTAACCACATATGCCAAGATGTGTCAAAGTTGGTGTTATAAAGTAGATAATCTTGAAAATCCTGTTTTTGGAAGAAAAAAAAAGTCAGTCCATTTGTCATAGATGGATGGATTGTCATTACATACACAGAGACAAAATTGGGAGTTGGGATGGAGTGGTGGGGGAGGCAGGAGATGGGTGAGCTGAGTTGGAAGGAACAATGATCCTCCGTGTTTTATGACTGTGACCCTCATTTCCTCTCTCACTAGCAGACTGCTCTAGCTAATTAGCAAATCAAAAGAAATAGAAACAATTCTAGACCTCAGCACAATCAAATTAGTGGAGTTATTTGAGGATATCATTTTCACACAGTGCAATCATGCTCTCTTTGTTTTGGTCAAACGAGTGAAAATTATCTTTAAAACCCGACGCCCTTCCCTCTACCCAACTGGCTCTGTGGATAGTGGCATTTCCTATCTGCTCTCACAAGTTTTACAGATGATCTTTTTCTATTAAGACAGGAATGTACAATGTACAATTAAACAATACCCAACAAGCTTCCCTTTTAAAAATTCATTTGACTTTTAAGGTGATTCAGCAGTAAGAGCCGTTAGTACATCATCTAAATCAGGACTTGGAAAGTTTATTAAAATTGGATTTTTAACCTGATCCCAATTTCCTTTGCAGATAAAGAATCCCACTGGAGTCTTTAATATTCATGCTATTAACCTGAAAGATTCAAACAACCATGATGGGAAGAGAGGCTATACAGGGCTGCCCACTAGACTAGGGTTACAAATAAAACCCCATTGAGTCTGGGCAGGTAGACTACTGTGGATTCTGGACAGCTTCAAAAGGAGCAAATTCTCTCTTTTTCTCCTCTCCCCTCTACCTGACCTCCCCTCTCCTATTACATGTTTTGGGGGAAAGAGAAAAGTGCTCTAGACTCAGAGCACTGGACTAGGAGTCTAGTTTTTACCGGAAGGGCAGTTTCCTCCTCTAGTGCTCTAATGAACTCCTTCAATTATAAAATACGGAAGTCTGGGCTAATAATCTCTAAGATTGGTTGAGAAGATGCACTTTGGAGTCAGGTGAGAACTATTTGAATATCAGTCCTACCACTTATTAGTATGTCACCTTGAGTGAGTCACTAAACTCTTCTAAAGCTCTGTTTCCCCATTTATAAAATGAACAAAAGGTACAGCTCATATGATTCATTTTGCATAGTACCTGGCACTGTAAGCCTTATACACGTTAGCAGATGTTATTACTGATCATTGCCCAAACGCATAGGTCAGTGGCTTTTGTTTCTATTTCATGCCTTTTCACTCCTTGAGCCTTTATCTTCTTCAGAACAATTTACAACTGTATTAACTGATGCCTGTGAGTTTCTGTAAAGATAGGCTGTGAATGTTAGCCTTGTTTTTCTTTGAGATAAGATTTTATGCTCTTTTAGGGCAATGGAGATGTCTTAATTTTTCACCTCTCCCTTGGTAACTGACATAGTGTTATACACATACCAGGTGCTCAATAAAGACTTGGAGATCGTAAAATATCAGCAGTACAGAGAACTTCCATGAAAACCCTCTCATTTTTCAGTTGTTGGCACAGAGAAGAAGAATCTTGGGCCACACATCTATGACTGACAGCCACTTCGCCAGTCCACTACCACCGTGTCTTCCAGGAGCCTCTCTTCTCATGCCTCTGGCTTTGAAACAGAAATGTGTTTGACTTAAACCCTGACTCCTCCAGGGAAGTTCCATTTACAAACTTTTTTTTTTTTTTTTGAGAGCATAGTATATTTCAGATACCATACAGGATTCTGGGCTTCAGATACCATGCAGGATTCATCATTAAATCATGATACCCAAGCTCAAGGCATTTATAATCTATCAGGGAAGACAGATCCCTAAATAGATGTTTCAATAATGTGCTTGTGTTGTTACAGGAGAGCTAAGCTCTGGTACTATATGAACTTCTGGATAGGAAACCTAACTCATGACCAGAAGACTTTAGGAAGAGCTATTTAGGAGCAGTGGCAAATGCCTGGACTCACACATAAAGCTAAGTAAGAACAAAATAGCCAGTTGATAGTTTTATTCATCTGCATGTAAGAACATTGATTATTGAACAATGAACAATTGCTCAGATTTTAAAAGAAATGAGGAAAAGTAAAATGCTAGTTCTCAAATTCCTGTCACTTCACACATGTGCCCTGCAGTCATTGCCTGCAAATGGAAACTTCTAACAAAAACTCTGGGCTGGAGACCTGGGGTTCCAGTTTCTTTCAAGGTCTTGTGGTAGGGAACTAAGTAGGTCAGTAACCTGCCTTTGGCTTCCAGGGCGCAAACAGAATCATTGCTAACCCCCTTTGTGTCTCACAATGGGTAATGAAATTCATACTATGGCACCAAAGCACTTTGAACTCTTTAGAAAAAGTAATCATATCAACTTAGAGCATCAAAACCGCTCCGTATTTTGAAGGACTCATGATCTGCACTGTGCTTGGCTGCTGGTGGAAGCTTAAAGACACCAGTAATTGGCAGAGCTTTATCTCAGACTTCCATTTGACCCTCACAACCTCATACATAATGGGGGAGAAAAGCACTTCTTTTAAATCTAATGTTAGTTGAAATGCTAAGGCTTTCAAAGTGGGGCTTTAAAGTCACTTTGTAGAAATTGTATATATATTTTTTAACCTAAAATAGACATGCCAACATTATTCTGACTGAAAGAAGTAGACAAGGTCATTCAACTCCTAAAAGCTTATTTTCCAAAAGCACAGTTAGGTCTCAGCTTTCGGGGTGCTTCTGGCTTTATCAAAAAGACAGAAAATACTGGTCACTGTGTTGTTTTCTCAAAGTGCCGAGGGTAATCTGTGTATGAGTTAAGGGGCCAATTTCCTATAGGAACCTTCTCTTAGATGGGAGAACATTTTTAAATTAAACAATGTTGGTGAAATATATTTAAAGGTAAATCACAAATTCCAAGTCTTCCAAATATTTATTTACTAATATGTAAGACACAGAAACTATAGAAATCTCATTTAAAGGAAGTTACTTTGATGTACATTTGCTTTTTGCGGGGTATGATTGTTGTTTGCCCTTGAGGGCAATTTGCTTTGGCTCAGGTAAGCAGGCAAGCCCGTTTCTCCAAGGCGATTCCAACTCCACGCCCCTCAAAACCTTAACTCTTAAATTGAGTTATTGGGTGCAGGTCGGTTCTCCCACAGAACCTCCCAGCTTCCGGAACAGAGGGGCGGGGCAGAAAGACTCTGCTTTTTATTTTAGAGCTGACGTTTGCAATCCTAGTGCACTAGCAAAAAAAAAAAAAAAAAAAAAGCTGAATTTTCCGCGCTCTCCTGGCAAATTGGCGTCCGCTCTCTGACGCGAAACCAAAGGAGGAGTGTTCAATGGCGACAGGGCGCTCTTTGAAGCCGGCTCCTCGCGGGGATTCCGGCCCAGGCCGCCGCCGCGGTTCCAGTCCGGCTGCAGAGCGAATTGGAGGGGATGGAACCTCCTGCTTCCCGCAGGGCGGAAGGAGCGCCAGCGCCTAAGGTGGGTCACCTGCCGGGAAGGGAACACTGGTGGTGCAGACGCACGTGGGAGGACCACAGGTCCCGGGTACAAGTGCCGAGCTGGCGACTTAGGGAAGAGGTAGACTCGATCTCAGACCAAGCAGGCTTGAGGGAGTAGACCGGACGTCCCAGGTTTGCAGTGACGGCGGAATCACCCATCCCAGTCGCCTCACCTTCCTGGAGCGCTGGTCCTTTCCCTTGGACTGAAACCCGAGGGGCCGCCGCAGCGGGTGGGTGAGACCGATTACTCCGGGACCCGCCGCTGGAGCTGCGTGCCAGGCGGGGCTGTGAGGAGCAGCTGTGCACAGAGCTGTGCACCAGGCACCTAGCGGGCCGGACTCGGGGTGGCACCCAAGCGGGCCGGACAGCAGTGGGCGCTCGCGATCCTCCTCTGCCCAACGCGCTCTCCCTCCGGGCCCGGCCTCCTCAGTCCCCTCCTTCTGCTCCTGCTCCTCCTCCTGCTCCTCCCCTCCTCGGGATTGAGCACCAAAACGCCCGCCTGCAAGGTCCTAGGCGCGCTGGCATCCAGGAGTGGCTGCCACCACCACCGGGTCTCAGTGGGTGCCTGCGCCTTCTCCCCGCCCGCCTGCCCCGGGCCGCTCAGAAACTTGCTCCACCCACCGCGGGTGCTCGGCAGTACTGCCCATGGCCCAGCCCAGGAGCCTATTTAGGGCGCCGGACGGGCTGGACAGAGGCGCGGCTCAGGTGAGTGCGGCGCGCGCGGGGTGGGAGAGTGGCAGGACGCAGGTGTGGGGTGCTCCGAGGCGCCCTAGTCTGGCGTTCTGGACTTCGGGCAAGTGCAGAACCCAAGAAGAATCGGGGCTGGAGCAGGTGGAGTGGATGCAGAGGGAACCAGGAAGAAGAGGCTGGGGATTTTCCCATCCTCCTCACCTCTTGCCCTAGCACCTCCGCTCTGGAAGTCCCGAGGGACCGGTTGATCTGTAAGGACAAGGATCCAGATTTCTGACTCTTACTGGGTTAGGTGTTTTTCCCCCCAGCAGAGTCGGGAGGTTCGCTCCTGCCAGCTGCTTGGCGACTGCAGGTTCAACATAGGACCCTGTGGGGCAGCGAGAGCGCAGCACTCAACGGAGCCTGGGTACCACCTGGGGCCAGAAACTGGGGCGATGACACAGCCCGCAAAAGTAACTCGGTCGAGGGAGCCTTTGGGGGTGGAGAAGCCTTGGTCTGGTTTGCCTTTGCTTTTGGTTGGAGATAGGCATCTCCCAAGGGAGAAATTGAGGCGACAGCCCTGACAATAAGTAAACCTGCCATCCCCAATGCTAATTACGTGAGGGTCTTTTTTTTTCTTGTTACTTTTTACTGATATTTTTTCCCCCTCGTGGATTTCTATTTCCGGGCCCTTGGGCAGCGGATAGAGGTGAGGGATGGCGGGGCGCGAACCTGCGGTTGGAGCGCCTAGCCCCCAGATCCCAAGAAGGGTTTTATTCGCGGAACTTGACCTCGCCAGGTGCGCTCTACCAGCCAGGGGGCGGACCGCGCGCTGCTCCTCCTTCTGGCCCCAGCCCGTCCGGGGAAGCGGAGGACAGACCCAGAACGTAGGCGGATGATGGGAAGAAGAAGCTAGAGCCAAAGCCGGGTGCCGGCGCGGGATGGGGTGTGCTGGACTCTTGCAGTTATTTGCCGGCGCTATAGGTCTTCCATCTCTTTCCCTCCCCTGGGAGCCAGCGATTCATCGCATATTCAGGACGCTCGCTCTCTCGGGCCGGGGGTTGCATCCTTCTCTCTTCCTCCTCCTTTGCAGAGCCAGTGGTACCCTTGCCTCGCCTTGCACGAGTCTCGCTCCTCCCTTCCCCACAACGTTATCATGAGCTATTTTTATCTACAACTTATGCCAAGATGCTTTTGGGGGGATTCTAGGGAGGCCACTCCAAATCCACTGTCTTTGCGCTGCGCTCCGAGAAGCAGTCTCTTGCTAGCCTGGAGCAGCCTCAAGGAGTGGCGGGGAGGGGGGCCGAGAACGCAGGAGCCAGTCCGCCCTCTTCTCCTCCCTCAGCCCTAGCCCCGGAGGGAAACCCCGCCACCACCAGTTCGGTTGCGCCTTCCGCCACTAGCCCAGGAAGAGGGTCCCCAGACGAGTCCCCACGCTCTCGCTCTCAGGCACTGGGTGCTCGGGGACTGCTGAGGCAGCAGCCTGGCACAGGCAGGATCCTTCATTTCCACCCGTGCGTTTCTCGCTTTGCAGGCAAATCTCATTTTATGTTGTTGAAATGCTTCCACCCAAGGGTTAATTCCAGGAATTCCATCTTTAAAAAAAAAAAAAAAAAAAAAAAAAGGAGGGAGAAATAACCCAACTTCTTCTGCCTCCCTGCATTTCTAAAGCAAAGCGCATCCTTTGGCGTTCGGATTTTTTTCTTGCTTTCTGCATTCCTGGTAATATTGGGTAACACTGGCTGCGATTAGAATACGATTTACCTACTAAAATTCCAAGAAAGGCGCGCTTGGCTGCAAATCCCTGCCTTACCCTTCCCTTTGTGTATCCAGCGCTTAGATTTTCCCCCACAGGATTGCAGAAATAACATATTGAAATGGACCATTGTGTTACATAAGGTTTTCTCCAGCGTTAAGCGGAGAAAGAACAGCTTCTAAAAGAGTCTCTCCAGGTTTTGGTTAGCCCAACTAACTCTTTCAGCTGAGTTTGACAGGGATGGACAACTTCATGACTAAGCACTCTTAAGTGGAAGCAGTTCATTACAACAGCAGCATAGATGAAGATTCCTTAGTGAGGTTTATTAAGCTGTGCTTCTAGACTGTGGATCCTCTGTGAAGCCACAGGGTATACAATGCTCTGTAGTTTTAAGATGGGAGATTTTTGTTCTGAGAAGCTGGTGAGAAAGTGGCACCTTGAGATCGCATCGGAAAAAGCAAAGGGTTCTTTACTTTCCTGCCATTATACCTAGGATGAAGCCTCAAGTCCTTCCAGGGGTCCCCCAAAAGTTGGAGCATGTGCTTTTCTTATTAAAATAAGAAACTATTTGACTGGAAAAATCCGGGGGCTGGTGTCTCTGAAGGGAAAAGCCACATGGAAGCTTTTCTGGCCTTGAATTGAAACTTGATGTTGACTAGGAAGGGGCTGGAAAGATGGCCTGGGTGGTGTAAATTGTTTCATCCCTGCACAGTGCCTTTCGAGACCATGGCATCTACCCACGATGGCATATCCCCAACGTGGTTGCTAAATCGTGTCTGTCTATGGGAGCTAAGGTTTGGAGGAAGGAACGGTAAGATGTATTGGGTGTCCTGATGAAATTGAGCCTGTCCCCTGGGTCAGTGCTCAGGCACCAGGTTTCAGGGCCTGGATCTAAGCCTGGGTCCCTGTGTTAGAGACAGTTGTTGCAGGAGGAGTGGTAACATTTTAGCAGCTTCCAGGGAAATGCAGTAACTTTCCAGCTAGCGTTGGAAAAAATCAGTGCTAGTCCCCATTTTTTTCCCTCAACCTGACTACTTGACCTAGTGCTTTCAATTGAGGCTACTCTTTTCTTACGGCAGAACGCAAGAGAGTGCTAGCTGGATTTAAAGTCAACTTCTTGCCGCATGACCTTGGGCAACAATTTCTCCCTCCCTGAGCCTAAGTTTCTTCCTGTGCAAAATAGTGATGAAAAGATTATTATAAGAAAGTGAGAAAATGTATACGAAATGCATCTTGCCTATTATAGGACACTTGTGCAACTGTAAAAGGTAAAAAATACAAAAAAAAAGTTTTATCGTAGGTCTATTTTAATGTTCATTTTAATCATAGTTTGCATATGTCTGAGTAAATTACATATGCTAAACATTAAGTGGGAGAGATTTCATATAATTGGCCAGTCTCTTCTTGTGATCACTCCACCTGAATGCTACAAGCAGCAGACCTCACTGCTTCTCAGAATGATTCCTTTCTTGTTTACAGGATCACAGTCAATTTTTAGAGTTCTTTTCCTTTTAACATAATACACGTTACATGTCTTAAGAAAATCTATTTGAAGAGAAGGCCCTGATGTTAATTAATCAAAAAAAGGAGAAAAGTCACAAATGGGGAGGGATTCCATTGGGGAAAAGTAAAACACGACCAGTGTCACCAGATGACCAGGGCTCCCGTTGTCTGAATCTTTCATCAGTATAATGCACTGACTCCCCATTGCATTTTAGGTGTTGTTCCAAACTGTCTCCAGAACCTAACTCAGTGCCTGCCTGGCACTTAGAGATTCAATAAGTATGTTTGGAATAATTGAATGAATGATTGGACTGAATCTTCACAGCAACCCTGGAGAGCAGATGGTGTCATTTCTATTTTAAGGATTTGGAATCTGCCGATCGGAAAACTTAATTAATTTTCTAAAGGTACAAAGGATTCCAGACTAGAATTCAGGCCTGTCTGTTCTTATTCCACTCTGCAGTCGTGCCTGTAGTGCCCCCTCTCTTCAGGCTCACTTAAAATCCTTCTAAGCAGTGGGAACCAAACATCCTATTTAGGAGACACAACCTT
Source organism: Trachypithecus francoisi (assembly GCF_009764315.1). Lineage (NCBI taxonomy): Eukaryota > Metazoa > Chordata > Mammalia > Primates > Cercopithecidae > Trachypithecus > Trachypithecus francoisi. The sequence continues at coordinate 10,393,471 of NW_022681454.1, read as the reverse complement.
CCCTTCACAGAAGGATTTTTTTGGTGGGAGAGGGGCCTCTTTCTCCTTGTCCATATCTCCCAGCCCTGAACTAGGGCTTAGTTGAATGATCCCACCTGGGGCCTGGAATCTTGAAAGACGAGCCAAAGGACACAGGGACACTGGAGTGTTTGTTTACCACCTTGGGTCATGGATCAAGTGGCATCGGCAGCAGTAGGCATGTCCCAAGCTGTGGTCCCAGAGGTGCCTTTTCTGCAACACCATCTTGATGTGCCCCTGGTGCCCGGGTTCCTTTCATTCCTTGTCATTTTCCAATCCTGGCTTTTCAGCTTCTCGGCAATTCCTAGAGGCAATCCACAGTCTTCAAGTGAATTCCCTTTCTCCCTGACTTAGCCAGAATTGCAACCTGCTGATGTACAGCTTCTCCCCATTCATCTTCAGGCCTGTCTCCAGCATGAAGCATCCTTAGCTTCCTCTACCCTTGGGGAATGAAGTCTATAGCTTTTTCGGATCGTTAGAATAATTTCTACTGGGCCGTAGTTTGTCAATAGTTATGTGCTACTACAAGAGGTCTAGAAAAATGAATACATTATTCTTCCAAGCAATAGCCTGAACATAACAGAAATAGATCCCAGTAGGCATCTTTCTTTATCTCTAATACATGCTTTTTGGTAGTTTTCCAGCAGGGGTCGCAAACTCTAATGCCTTCAGCCAGGCAAGTAACAGCTTGAGTGGAACAGGACTTGGGCCCTGTGCCTGGGTAAATGGGGGTTGTAGCCCAGATCCAGCACAGGGGTTGCAGGCGGGACTTCAGGTCTGCTCTTGCCAGATCTGGTTATGTTTTTTTCTTTCTTTTTTTTTTTTTTTTTTCAAGATAGACTGTCAATTCACAGTTTTATGTGAAATCTACTCACTTTCAAGTGCCAGCAGCTAATTCAATATTCCTCAATAACACCATGTGGGCCAAACCAAACATTTCTGTGTGTAAGCCTTGTATCTGTCACACGGGCCTCCAATGTATGGTCTCCCAGTTTCCAGGGATATAAGGGAAATTTGGAATATGAAATTCAGGAGAGTATGTTATTCAGAATATCGAGGCAAGAGTGTAGGGGCATGGAGTGCAGACGGTGCTCTGGTTAGTTACTGTTTACATTTACAGAGTGAACCTCTGTTCGGGGATGTTCCTTCTTCCTATCTCTGTGACCGTTTACAGCAATCGCATTTACTCCTTTAACACATGTTTATTGAGTTCCAGCCATGTACCGCGCATTGTTCTGCTCACTGGTGACACAGTAAGGAACAAAACAGATGGAAGTCCTAGCCCTTGTGCTTGTCTTCCAGCGGAGGAGACAGACAAAAAGCAAGACAGATAAGCAGAATCTCTCCTAGTTATATAGTGATGTGCTAAGGATTAAAAAATAAATAAAAACTCGGGGAAAGTGATAGGAAATATCAGGATACTGGGGAGGAAACTTAGGCTGTTAGCCAGGGAGCTTGCAGTTCAGTCTCTAGCTCAACATAACCCAAAGTTAAGTTTGATTATTCAACATAAATATTTTCTATGTGGGAGTTTGATTGTATCCTGGGACTATCATCTGGTGCGTAGTTTTGGATGTTAGGCTATACTCTCAATTTTAATAAAATTGACTATTGATCACGTTTATTGTCTGCCATGTACCTGGCATTGCATTACGTATTAGAGTACATTGATGAACAAAACCAATCAAAGAGTACTCTGCAAGGAAATTACAGAACAGCATGAAATACATTAAACATGATCTCAAATGATTAGGCAACTAAAGTGATTGAGGACTGTGGTAAGGATGCCTTAACTGTTGAGTTTTCATACTCAGAACTCTGACGTTCAGCAACCTTTTTTTTTTTTTTGACGGCGTCTCACTCTTGTCGCCTAGGCTAGAGTGCAGTGGCGTGATCCCAGCTCACTGCAACCTCTGCCTCCTGGGTTCAAGGGATTCTCCTCCCTCAGCCTCCCGAGCACCTTTTTAATTGATCTTTTATTTTGTTTCAGGAACAGTTTACGTCTGTGCTTCTTAACTTACTTTAAGCTTGCTCCCATGGTCCATGGAAATTTTTTTGAGGCTTCAATTTCTTTATCTGGCAATGATATTTTTATTATAAAATTTCATTTTGCATTATGAAAAGTATTTAGTTTTTAAAATGTGTTCCAAGTGTAAAATGTGTTTGTGCCCTTTGAGACTGTGGTACACCTTCTCCCAAATCTGCCCCCACCTTTGCTATTGATTGTTGTTCACAAGGCAGTTGTGCAGGAGATTAAAAAAAAGTTCTTGTCATTGATGAATCTGCCATTGAGTATGGGAGTCGGATAAATAACCGAGTCTCTGCCTGTCTCATGAGATGGACCATCTCAAGAATATTTCCCTTTCATCATCCTATTTCTTTCTTTCATAGCGATAATTTCTTCAGTAACATAGTTGGGTAGCAAGTATGTTTATCTGGAGTCACCTTGTTACTTGATTAGCTTATTTGCTTACTTTCTCATACTCTCCCACCAGAACATGTGCTCCAGGAGAGCAGGGGCCTGGAAGTATATGTTTGCTCCAGCTTCTAGAACAGTATATTGCTCAGAAAAGAAGAAACAGGCAGCATTTCTGTCTGGGGGAGTTAGGAAACGCTTCATGGTGGAAGAAATATTTAAGAAACGAGAGAGACATGGTGAGAACAGCCAAAGACGAATGATAAAACATAGTCAAAATTGCATAGCCCTCAAGCCTTTGTTGAAAACTCGTTTGTCTATTTTAGGGATTCCCAATACGGTCAGTCCAGCTGAATAACTGGCATATTAATACAAGCCTTTTGCTGAATAGATCCTGGTCTGCTTGTGCAAAAGCACTCTGGCATGAAAAGAATGTGGTAGATAATTCCTTACTTTCACATAATGTGACAATACCCACCACCTACTTTATCTCTGGTACCTAGTCCTGTGAGGGCCGCAAGGGAGCTCTTACCATCTTCATTTGCTATTGAAGGAAACTGAGGTCCAGGAATGAAGAAACTTTTCTTAGAGATGCCCGGAGTAAAGGGGGCAGACTTTCGAACCAGGGACAAGATTCTCTACATGCTATGAGCAGTTGGCTCAAGTTGGAGATTCGTTAAATCCCTGGAGAACTGAGTAGCCCACATTTTCTATAAGCAAAGAAATACATTTAGATGTGAAATAGTCACATCTCCTTTCATTCCTCAAGAACTTCTATTTCAGCATTTTAGGTCTTGTCGAATTTCCCCTAGAATTCCTGCAGATGAAGTACTTGTACACCCTGCAGTAGGTTGTTTTATGTAAATGTCTTCATTCTTTGGTTTAGGAAGGTAAATCAAAGTTCTGTATCAGCAGTTAAAATGCAGTGAGAGAAAGGTGATTTCAGATGCAGCTGAAATGAAAAGACATGCTTGCCTAGCTGTGCTCCGAAAAACCCATACTTGTGTGGCAGGGAATGAGAGTGGGCTGGGAGCCTCCTCTGGAAAACTGGCTTGCACTTTACTTGAATTACTTCTAAAACCAGATCTTTCCCAGTGTCCTGGGTAGGAAGGAGGGGGAGGGTGTTGGTTACAGATTTCTGAGATTAGATTTTGAAGCTATTTTTGTGGTTGAAAGAGCATGACTTTGGAAGTCATTTATGTTTGAATTTCTGGCCTTGTTCGTACTGGTTGTGTCACTCTGAGTAATAGACAATTTTTCTGGGCCTCAGTTTTTTTCCATACTCCCAGGAGGATTGAGGGAGATGGCCAATATGTAGTGCCTAGCACAATGCTCAATGTGTTTTGTCTTGTGTAGATTTGCCAGATTTAGCAAATACAAATACGGAACACCTAATTCAATTTGAATTTAAGACAGACAACAAATAATGTTTTAGTATAGTACGTCTCAGATACTAAAAAGTAAGAAATGTGTCACATTTATCTAAAATTTCAATTTAACTGGACATCCTGTATTTTATTAGCATCCCTATTCTCCTAGTAGAAGTTCTGAAAGATTCTTTTCTGAAAGTTCTTGTGCCATAGGAAGATAAAGAAAGCAGTGTAGTCTTCAAGGTGAAATGGCTTGTCCAGGGAGTACGGTCCAAGGCGAAAGAGAAGGGCTGTTTTCCTTGGTGAGCCAAGCAACAGAACAATCAAACCAAAGCAAGCTTATTTCTTTGCTTAAAAGGACCAAAAGAAGTGTAGACCAAAACAGAACTCTGGGCATTCAAGAAGTGAGCCCAATTCTTGCCTATGTCACCAAAGCACAAGCCAGATTATTCTCAACACCCTTCAAGAAGAAGGTATTTCAACCCTGTGAGGCCACCAGAGTGCTGTTCATTCCGCTAAGATAGAACCTGATTAAATACTAACATTGCTCCAAGCTCGTTACTGTAGGGCTGGAATTAGAAACACTAGCCTCACACAGGGTTCCACTGAGTACACTGAAGGGATCCTTTGTGCTTTGAAAACTCACACCTGAAATTGCTCCTGCAATAAAAGCTAATAAAACTGTTAGAGAGCTTTTCAGACTCGCTCCCCACAAATAGATGAACACAGATTATAAATTGAGTCTGAGATCTCTCCTGACTCCATGCTGTTCTGAGGAGGGCTGTGAAAATGTTGCATTTCCGTTTCAGGCGATAGTCTAATGGGGAACTAAAGTAACAAGAGTTTTGTTGCATGTGGACTTTCCAAAGCAGAGTTTCATGCTTTCTTTAGTGGTGAGGTATTGCTTATGCTAAAATAACCGGTTCCTCTTGTGTGTAATATCAGTGACTCCTCGTTTAACCTGAACTTCTCACTAGCAGGATGTTTACGTGAAATATGGGCCAGAAAGAAGGTAGAACAGCATTATGACTAGTGTGAAGGCTTAACCAGCCAGAGAGATCTGGTTAGAATCTGCTATGCTACTTTGCAGCCATGCCGTAAGAGGCGAGCTACTTTACAGCTCAACGTCTCAGGCTCCACCTCTGCAAAATAGGCTTAATTAAAATTATAGCACAGATTTTATTTCATGTGCATTAAATTAATAAGTTATGTCATGCACTTATACAATGTCTGGTTCACAGTCAGAATTTTTTTTTTTTTAACGATGCCATTAATGATGAGGGAAAGCAAGGAAGGCCTCTGGATTGCAAACTCAATGTTCTATCACAAAGACCACAGACTAATCTGTTTTTTCAAATTATATTTTTAATGGGTTAAACGTGCCCCTACCATATATGTTTTCTTACTAGAAGGCCCCTACTTTTTCTTTTTTAAAAATTTGATTGTATTTTATTTTACTTTAAGTTCCAGGATACAAGTGCAGAACACGTAGGTTTGTTACATAGGTAAATGTGTGCCATGGTGTTTTGCTCCACCCATCAACCCGTCATCTAGGTTTCAAGCCCTGCATGCATTAGCTATTTGTCCTAATGCTCTTCCCCCCATCTCCTGCACCCCCAACTGGCTCCAGTGTGTGTTGTTCCCCTCCCTATGTCCATGTGTTCCCCTTGTTCAACTCCCACTTACGAGTGAGAACATGTGGCGTCACAAACTAAATTTTATGCGTCATATTCATGGGACAGCATCTCAGTCTTCTGCCCTTTGTTTCTTTAGTCTTAATTTGTATCATGCAAGTAAGCACTGTTATTCATTTTCTCGGCCAACAAATGAGATGCAGCAATGTAGCAAAATATGGAAGCAACAGTGAGAGGAAGATGCAGGAAAAGTACAGGGAGAGGAAGAGAAGTGGGGAGATGAGATGGACGGAGGGTGAGAGAAAGGAAGAGATACAAGACAAGAGAACAGAAAAATCGTGAAAAGCAGAAAAAAGGATTTGAAGAGCATAGAAGTCCAGTGACGTTTTGTGGCAGGGTGGTCTTCAGCAGCCCCTGAGTAAACCCCAGTGCAGCCAGGCCACTGAGAGTGGCACATGCCACTCCCTCTCCCTGCCTCAGCAGAGCTGCTCAGAGCCCCAACACAATGCCTCATGACCTTGAGGAAAAGACATAGAAACTGTAGGGTTCCAACCAGAAAGCATATGGAGCGTGATAGGAACAGTGAGCCATGTACCTTCTCCCCAGTCTGTTTCTGTGACAGCTGAGCATCACAGATGAAAACTGAAGACAAGGGACCTGAGTGCCATCTTGTGGAGGGACAAGCCATGGTGCCCCTGTTGGTCCTCTCACTGTGTGTGGGTTTGGTTTGCTCTTAATGGCTTGCATGGTGTATCCTGGCCTTCCTCCTGTCCCTAAGCCCCACCTCCTGCACCGTGGGAACTGAGCCTTTCTGGGGTGATGAGTACATTGACACCAGTCATTCTGTGATGCAGGATCATTCTTGGGGCCAGAGCTCCATTTGCAGTTTGAAATTCATGGTGGCTCTGGGCACAAGAGACTTTTCCCTGATCCAGAAGGTAGTATTTGAAGCATTTGACGATGGGGAAGTGACTTGGCATCATTGAACTTTGGTCGCCTTATCTGTCAAATGGAATTATATTTCCTTATGGACTTTTGTTGTGGGAACTACATTTCATGATGTATGCAAAGCACCCATGAGAGAGCTTGATATGTAGTTAAGTGTCTATAATGTGGCACTTAATAGTAATGATTATTTTTCTTGCTGGTAAGCCTGATTTTGATTGAAAAGCAGATTACAAATGTCATCATCTATCTAGCTGCTTATTGCCTTCCAGTCCACCTCTGCCTTCTGGCCGATCCTCCCCTCCAGGTGGCTAAAGTGCCACAGTGTCCCAAAGCAGCCAATCTCATCACTCTGCTCTAAAGTAGGAGGAGAGCAAGGTGCAGGGGTGCTGCGAGGAGGGGTTTTCTCTTTTAATCACAGAGGAAAATCTTTCTCAAATGCCAGAACATATTCCCCTTGTGTCCTCTTGACCAAAAGCTAAGTCACAGGCTTATGGGTAAAATAATTACAGCATAGGAAACTGAGGCAGGAAGACATTTGAAGCAATGTAAAAGGAAAATGAATCGACTATGGTAACTCTGAATTGATCCTTCTTGCCTTTGGGCAACAATTACACTTCTGTTCATATATTACCATTGGAGATTGATCCTGCTTAGCTTCATCACTTCTCTTTTACTGCGGTCTTCAGCTAAAACACAAATCTTATATCTTTCTGGCTTCTGTTTTGTTTTTCCTTCCCAGCTCTGTCATTTTTACAGCCATTTGCAATCTGCAATATTTCTCTATGTTAATCTCTCTCGCTAACCTGTGAAATCTTTGTAAAACACAAATATAATCAGGTTATTGCCCAGTCCTGTAATTCAGAAAGTTCCATGGATTTCCATTATTCATAATATTAACGTTTAACTGCAGGACTTTTAGATGCAAGAAGAGGTCAAGTCCCAGCCACATCGCTTCATCACAGTATCACCTTGGGCAGGTGAATAATCGCTAAACTTCAGGTATTCTTCCATGATTATTATGAATTTTTCATACACTCATTATTAACATTTAATTTGTTCTAATAGATAAAATTGTAGGAGGACGGGGACTTTGTCTAGAGCTCCCCACTCCAAAAATCTGTCTCTAATCTGAACCAACGCCTGGCAGACAGTGGTCACCCAGGAAATAATTGTGGAGTGGAAAACCATGCAACCTAATGACCTCCATTTCGTAGAATAGCCAGGATTAAATACGATAATTCATTTACTTATTATTTTAATTATAATGTATTCGATTAACTTAGAATGTTTAATACACATAGTGGGTGCTTGAAAGCTAGCTCTCCTTTTAGTTTTTTTTTTTTTTTTTTAAGTAATAAAAGTATTGCTGAAATTCAAGTTCTGCAGGATGGTTCTCACATTCTAATTTATTAAGCCTCATCATTAGCCACTCTCTGTTCTGTACACATACCTCATCATCTGACCTCAGGACCACCCCTTGTTCCCAGATACATCAGGAATGTGAGCATTCACAGCCCTGCACATGCTGTTTCCTATGCCTGGAACTTCTGTACGTTCTTCCTTTTCTTATCAAGTTCAGACTGTATCATTCTTTACGGGCTGTCTAGCTCTGTCCCAATACACTGCTCCCTCTCCATGGTAAATCACGGCCTGTGTGCCTTTTGCCTTGGATCTCTCCCTTCCAGGTACTTGATGGAACGTGCTTTCCTTCCTAGTTGGAGTTCAACAGGGCCATGCAAAAGCGAGGGGAACTGATATGTGGTCACCTGGCCTGAAGCTTTAAGAGCCAGCCCATGCTTTGTGCCAGATCTCCTCCCCACCGGCCTGGTGACTGGCACTACTCCAGAGAGTACCTGCTTTGTCTTTCTGCCTCTCTGAGAGACAGAGCTGTGTCCTGCCACCAACCCTCGTGGGACAAACATCCAAAGGGAGGAGGGACAGAGATGTAGGTGCTGATCTCAGGCTAACCTGGCATACCCTGAACGAGGCACCACCTCTCCAGTCTTGGAGCTCTCCGACTTGTGCAGGTGGCATTGTTGTCATTGCTGATTGACTTGGCTGCATCCCTCAGGAGACAGCTCCCAGACAGCAGGACAGAACCCCGGTCATGCCTCTTCATGCCCCTTCACACCTCTTGTCCAGAGTACAAGTCCTCGATCCCTGAGTGAAATATGGATTTATGTATGGATTTACGTGGTGAGAGGGGATGAAAGGAGAGGTCTTTGGTCATGGTTGTTAGGAAGTGAAAGTACCATTATGATAAACAGAATTATCAGTCTTTGAGGGGAGGCGGATCTTTTCGCTCAGATTGCCTGAGTTCAGATTGGCAGCTGTCTTTTGTCATCTCATGAAGGGTTTAAAGTGACCTGAAAAAATGTCACCTGGGTAAGTCAATGCTACCTGCACTCTGCCCTTTCCCTGGACTCTCTCATAGGAGTTCTTATGTGCATCAGCCCTTCCCCAACCAGGAAAGCACCTGTTCTAGGAATGGTTTACACTTTCAGTCGCACTGGAGCAGACTGCTTCTGCTGGCTTCTCACCCCTACACAAGTCTTCTTAGCTGCACATGTTTCCGCAGAAGCACTCTCTCTGCAGTGTCATTGGGTCATTTGGTGACATAGACCACCAGGCCCTATTCATTTAGCCAAACCCGTGTTTGGTTTAAGATTGTCATCACCTGCTACTTTTTCTTACTTTAATTCTTAAGGTTCTCTGCTAAAGGCAGCACAAAGGCTAATTACCTTATAATAGTTGTCCTTTAAAAGCACTAGATTAAGAGCCACTTTATGCTTTTTATTCTGCTTTTCCTTTGTCATCTGTCTCTGTGTAGCTATCAATAGAGCAGAGTTTTTGTGCTTTCACTGGAGAATGTTTCTTTCCTGCTCATCAATTTTCAGAATGTTGTTTCTTTCTTTACTTATGACAATTATTTAAGCAGACAAAAATGGTTGTCGTTAAACCTAAATTATTACTAATATTTTTCTTTCTCTTTTCTCTTCAAGTTAGTATCATTGAACTATTATTGATTGAGTGAATACTATTGAGCAATTATTTACTGTGAGTCTATCACGTGTCAGGTGGGCTAAAATGTTTTTTCTGTAATATTTTACTTAATTCCACCTAAGAAAACAGGCAAGACAGGGAAATTAGGCCCAGAGTGAAAAACAGCTTCTTCAAGGGCATGTAACTAACCCAGAATGTAAATCCAAGATAATTTAAACATGATTGCTTTGATCTTTCTGCCCCATCCATTTGTTTCTCTATTTCCCTATTTACATACTTTAGCATGGACATTAGTTCAAAGTGTTGAACTTTGTTTTTGTCCTCACCAGACGCCTGAGCTTTCCTCAGGTGCCTTCTCCCAATATGCTCCGAATATTAGCATATTCCAAATTTCCTAATCCCAACCTCCTTAACGTTGATGAAATAGCGTCTATTCCACAGTTTCCTTCATCTCCTTGAAATGGCAGTGTTTGCTTCCATATCCATCTTTCCCCCTTACACAGTGAGTTCCCTGGGATGGGACCTAATTTTCTTCCTGTATTTCTGGGCTTGGTTACCTATGACCCGAGCAAATAACATCGAACCCTCGGCAGCGTCTGAATTTGCTAATCTTACATTGTGGGAGTGAAGAAAGGGGATAATAACTGTAGAAAGAAATCCTGGATCCTAACTTAGTGACTCACAGTATTAAAATTCTCTCTCTCTATGAATCTAAGCATTGGAGGAAAACCTGTGAGAAACCAATCCAGAGATTTCAACACAATTTCCAAGACTTTATTTAACATGAACTACTGTTCTTTGGCCAAGCCTACTCATCTTCCTTGGCAGGTTGAACACTAATGAATCTGTTGGATTAGATTTGATATCAATCTGCAATACAAAGCCAGGCCTGAGTGTTCACACTAGCTAGTGGGGGAAGTAAATATGGTTGTTAAAGTAGAAAGGCAATGGGACTGATTTGACCAAGGCAGCCGCAATCCATTTTATTCTTTAGATGCCTCTGAAAACTCATCTTTATGGTAGCATGCTATGGGCTAGAACATTTCAGGACTTCTAGGCATTGCTTCCTTCATTAATGTACTGATGACCTTGAGAAGGTTGTGAGAAGCAGGAAGTCTTGAAAACTTAGTTCATCATTGGAACAATCACACACATGTGTATATGTATACACACACACACAGAGAAAGACACAGCAATTACATGCCACAGGGCCCTCTTGAAAGGAGATGGAACCAGGACTTGATGAGTGAACCTTGCTGAGGTCCCGTCAAACGTAATGAATATGACAGAATAAAGATCCACATAGCCAAGGCTCTCTTGCCTGCAGCTATACCGCTCTGCAAGTGCCTGACTGCAGAAGCTAAGCATGGTCAGGCCTGGTTAGTACTTGGGATGGGAGACTGCTCAGGAAGATCCATGGTTTTATGTTTTAAAAAAAAAGAAAGGAAAGAAGCCTATCTCATGCAGCCTCCTGCTTGTCCTTCATTTCTCCTCCCAATATCTTTGCTTTTCCTTCTTTCTCATTAAGAGTTAGAGGAAGAGGCCGGGCGCGATGGCTCAAGCCTGTAATCCCAGCACTTTGGGAGGCCGAGACGGGTGGATCACGAGGTCAGGAGATCGAGACCATCCTGGCTAACATGGTGAAACCCCGTCTCTACTAAAAATACAAAAACTAGCCGGGCGAGGTGGCGGGCGCCTGTAGTCCCAGCTACTCGGGAGGCTGAGGCAGGAGAATGGCGTAAACCCGGGAGGCGGAGCTTGCAGTGAGCTGAGATCCGGCCACTGCACTCCAGTCCTGGCCACAGAGCGAGACTCCGCCTCAAAAAAAAAAAAAAAAAAAAGAGTTAGAAGAAATGCAATTATTAACAGGTGATAACTCATGTTCACATGGTTTTTGTTTTTATTTTGAAACACAAAGCAATCTATTTCTAATTGTAGCTCTGCTATCATTCTTATCTCATAACACATGAATAAGACCAAAATGGTTTTCATGTACATCTCTCAGTCCATTGTCTATGAGTCTCTGTGTTCTTCCCACAAGCATCCTGTCCTTAGCTCTCTCACAGCCCTAACCCTAATGTGATCATGGCTGTTTGTGTTTTGTTTTGTACCTTCTCTCTCTATTGTTCCCTCTCCACACACTATATACCCTGCACGGTCCCAAGCTGTTTGAGGGAAGAGACGGAGTGGGTGTCAACTGTGTCTCTAATTTCTTAGTGCCTGATGCACCGCACACTTATTTAGGCCTTGACTCTGAATTGCGGATACTCTCACACCCTGATACTTGACAAAGTTTGCTTCTCCATTTGCTGAGGAAGTGGCTGAGTGTCATATGTGGCACAAACCGGGGAACTAGACCCCTGTGGCAGCTCTCAGTCCTCGGCTCTTGTCCTAAGCAATTCTACTCACTCCCAATCGTCCATACCTCATTTAAGCCAGCAGAAGGCTTAGGGCAAACTGCCTTCCTCCAGCCTAAAAGGTGATTAAGCTGCCTGTTTGGTGTGGGGATAAGGGAAATCTTATCCCACCACATGCCCCAGGTTGAAAGGATTCTCTTCTAATGGTTATTGTCACTGATAAACTTTTTATAGAATACTTATCTTAGTTAATTAGGGCTACTATGACCAAGCACCATAGGCTGGATGGCTTATGAACAACAGAAACAGACTTCTTACGGTACTGCAGGCTGGAAGTCTGAGGCCAGGATGTCAGCATGCTTGGGTTCTGGTGAGAGCCCTCTTCTGGGTCGCAGCCCCTGCTGAATTCTCCTTGTATCCCCACATGGCAGAAAGAAAATGAGCCAGATTTCTGGCCTCTTATAAGGGCGCTAATCCCATTCATGAAGTCTTCACCCTCATGACCGAATTACCTCCCAAGGGCCTCACCTCCAATACCATCATGACGGGGATTTGATTTTAACATACTAATTTTGTAAGGACACGAACATTCAGTCCACATGAGTGCAATGCTTTCTTATTTGCCTTGTTTCATTCTAGTAATGGTTAAGCATTCTTCATAGATTATTTCTCAGTCTAACTGATCCACCTCTCAGTCAGGTCCTAGGTTCAATGAATAGTCATTGAGTGAGTGCTAAGTATGATCTGAGTAGAATCAGAGCAGCAAGTGCAGTTCGAGAGGACCTACCCGAGGAAACAGCCTCTTTTCCACTAAAGGCTGTATTCTTCCCCCTCCCCATCAAAAAGACCTCAGCAGCTTAGAAGTTTGATATATGGTGCTACCTTTAACCTATAAAATGTTAGACTGATGCCCACACTGGTGACAAAACTTTCTGGTTAGCTTTTAACAATAATCACTGTGGCTAGGAATTTTGGATTCCATAGCCCTTGAAAAATCCTCTTGAAATTTTGGATTCCAAGAGAGCTAAGCTCTCTTGGGGTGATCAACCCATATGTTTCTCAGTCCTCTAAAGCATTCATGTTTTAGATTGATCTTATATGATCTTAGAATTTGCGACCCAATCATTTTACTCTGTAAACAAGGCTTAGAGTATCCCTGTGTCTTGCTCACCATCACATGGAAGTCAAGACAGAACCAGGGACTAGACCACAGCTCCTATTTGCCAGTTCAGCACCCTCTTTACCCTGGTGCTTTGGCCCTTTCAAGCAAAGAAGACTTCATGGATATGCATATTATGTGTCTGAATTATTGATGACCTGAATTGAAGTTTTAGCATCTATTGGGATATGGAAGTCTGACAGTGACAAAAACGGAAATTTGGTGGGAGTTTTCTACGCCAGCCCCGCTCTTTAACAGTTTACACAGTCACATCTCCTTTGATCCCCGTGACAATCCCACGAGGTTGGTACTGTGACTATCCCCACATTTCAGATGGGAAGAGGCATATAGAGGTCACATGGCTTGATCTTGGTCCTATGGAGCCAGTATGGGTGCAGCCAGGACTCCAACCCAGGCCCTTAATCACCAGCCTCCCCACTCTGAACTCCTGTGCTTCATCTTGATGATTCCTGAACTTCTCCTTTTGCAATTACTTTATTTAAGTAACCATACATAACATTTTAAAAGTATAAAATGTAAATCATTTTGCATCAACATTCAGAAAGAACGAATGACCAGGCCACTGATGGTTTAACTTGACATACACCACGGCATTTAATCTGAAGATAGTGCAATTATAATACGAGATAACAAGAAATTGCAGAGAGGGCTGTGTGGAGTGCATGATCTAGGTGTTGTTTCTCTGGACAGATTACATGGCGTTTAAATATTTCAAGATTAGCAAGATGATAAAACAGGCATCTCCTGTTTAAAGTAAAGCTTGAGTCAGAAGCAAATGAGATACTAATTTATTTGTAGAACCTGAAGCATCAGTATAATGAAATATTTAACTTGAATGACATTTTAAAAAAATTTCAAGCAAGGGACAAATGGAAATCACAGTGGTGTGTATATGTAGGTGGACCAGAGGAAATAACCATGTACTACTGCTTTATTCAGTGCTATCATATGAACTGCAACAGTTTTTTCAGAAAAGGAAAAAATGTGGTCAATGTAAAATCAAAACCCACTAAGGAATACTACTTGTATTATTTCTATGCCAGTTTTCCCTTTGAGCTCTTTCAGGCATGGATGCCGCTTTGTCATTGCTCTACCCCTGATGTTTTTCATGGTGCCTGGCAATACGAAGCACTCTCTTAAATGTTTTGTTTTTAAATGATCATGATAAACCAAGACCACACATATCTAAAAAGAAAGATAATAAAAAGCTCCTGGGCCAAAACTGACCAAAAGTTTCCAAGTTACGCCATTAACTTTTCTCAAGTCAGAGCCTGTACCTAGTGAAGTGACATTGCTGAGATTTAAGTTCAGGACTGTATGCTTCGTCCTAATGCCAGGACTATTTTTCCTCTCCTCTTTTTTTGTTTTTTATTTTTTATTTTATTTTTTTTCTGGAGATGGAGTCTCACTCTGTCGCCCAGGCTGGAGTGCAATGGCGTGATCTTGGCTCACTGCAACCTCTCCCTCCCTGGTTCAAGCAACTCTCCTGCCTCAGCCTCCTGAGTAGCTGGGATTACAGGTGTGCACCACCACGCCTGGCTAATTTTTGTATTTTCAGTAGAGACGGGGTTTCACCATGTTGGTCAGGCTGACCTTGAACTCCTGACCTCATGATCCACCTGCCTCAGCCTCCCAAAAGTGCTGGGATTACAAGCATGAGACACCACTCGCAGCCTCCTCTACCCTCTTTCTAAATTTCTAGGTAGAGGACTGAAGCTTCTCAAGCTGTGGGTCCTGTAGCCTCATCCACACCAGCACCTGCCATGGCCCATGCTCCCCATCGCAAACCTTAGCATAGGCTAAGGTTTTCCTTGTACCCCATTTAGCTTTGTCTCCTACTGCCCTGAATGAATGCTCCCATGGGACTTTCTTCTGAGCATGGCCAAGTTTTCTCCAAGACTGTGTTCAAACATGGCCTTTGCTGTGAGGTCCTTCCAGGCCCTCCCTGACCCTCTGCCAGCTCCCATCTCTCTCCTCTGGGCTCTTGAGTTTCCACGGATGGAACTATATCTACTCTGAAGTCTAGTCATTCATTCTTTCCACGTGCATCTTCCACATTATAAGGTGCTCCTTGAAGACAAGGACGGGATTGTTTCAGTGTCCCCAGGAACTCAGTACAATTTTAGAAACATCGTAGATGCCCTGTAAGAGCTTGAGTGATCACCTATGGGCAAAGCAT
Source organism: Trachypithecus francoisi (assembly GCF_009764315.1). Taxonomy (NCBI): domain Eukaryota; kingdom Metazoa; phylum Chordata; class Mammalia; order Primates; family Cercopithecidae; genus Trachypithecus; species Trachypithecus francoisi. The sequence goes on along the minus strand of NW_022681454.1, from coordinate 10,378,366 downwards.
AGACCTTAGGCATTGCTCTCTGCAGACTTGCCATTCAGTCTTTTTTATTTTTATTTTTTTCCTTTTCTTCACTTTACTTGGCAAGTTATATCCATTTATGAGATTCCTAAAAATCAGCACTTTTCACATAAATATCCATAGTTGAGTTTTGAAAAATGTGAAGCTCAGACCACTCTGGTCCCTGGTCTCTGACAATATCTGCCAGAGTTGGCAGCACCTGCTTCTTTAGCCAAATCACACACACAGCTGCTTGCCACCATCTCCCACCAGCCAGCTGGCTTCACACATAGATGTCACCTGCCTAAACCTGGAAGCATTTGAGTGCTGCCCCTGGAAAGACACACAGTGGAGGAAGTCCCAGCCAAACTGTTTTGTTTTACTAATTCTTCTGAGGATCATGTACTAGTCAGGTAGGGCTGCTATCATCAAATATCATGCAATGGATGGTTTAAACAATAGACATTTATTTCCCACAGCTTTGGAAGCTGGAAGCTCAAGATCAAGGTGTCAGCAGAAGTGGTTCTTCATGAAACCCCGTTCCTGGCTTGCAGAGGGCCACATTTTTGCTATGCCCTCACATGGTGGAGAGAATGAGAGAGAGAGAGAGACAGAGTGAGCTCTGTTTTATCTTCCTCTTCTTATCAGGACACCAATCTTGCCAGGATCAACCCTGCGCTTACAACCTTATCTAAACCTAATCATCCAAACCCCCCATCTCCAAATACCATCACACTGAGGGTTAGGGTCTCAACCTATGAATTTGGGGAAGACAAAAACATTCAATCCATAACAACCTGGCTCAAGGAATGAGACAAATCATCTCTCCCTATTTGCCCATTTCAGGGGAAACAATTTCCTTCGGTTTGTATAAATTTATTTTCAGCTGTGAATGTTTCCAATCTTCCTTGCCCCCTCAAAAAAGGACAGATTTTGGAGGGCACATAACCTCCAGGTGTATGGAGGTTAGTAAGATGCAAATTGGGAGACCCATGTTTCTGAGTCAGTTCAGTCCCTGCAGGCCTGACCTTGGGGTTCTTGTTCTGTGCTTACCTCAGTTTCTCTATCTGCAAAATGATGCGACAGAGTAAGATGATGGCACGTGGCTGTTTTGCCTCTGATGCTTTGTGTGTCTTTCCTGACCATTTCTGGGTTAACACAAAAGATTTGTGGGTACTCACCATCTGCAGGGTGATCAATGACCATCCACTCCATCCAGGGGAGCTTCTTTAGCTAAGATGGCACCTCTCAGAGGCTCAGTCACCCCTGGAGTAGGGGCTGAAGCCATGCACCCCAGCGTGGGCCCAAGGCAGCCCCGTTCCTGTCTCCTGTCTGTTATGGGGCCCCTCTTCCACTCAGTTGCACTAAGTAATAGGAGAAGCCCTGTCTGTCCACCCTCCTGTCACAGAGCTCTGCTGCGCAGTGCCTGAGCCACTGAGTTTCTGCTTCTAATGAAGGATTTATTTAGGTCACTGCTGCCTTCTGCGCACAGCAATGCAGATTAAACATGTTGAGAAGTAACTCCTCCTCTTCCTTCACTGGAGGCCTGCCTCACCACTGCACACACCTGGCTGCTCATCATTCATTCAGGAGCCCTTTATGAAGGACCCATGGCCACTGCGTGCCCTTCCACAGAGAACTGAATTATTTCTATGTGTCACTGTCCTTTCTTCTTTGAGCCTCTGTCTGGTTGAGTCACTGCAGTACTTTGCATCATGAACAAATGTGTTTGACTAATTATCATCCCAGGATCCCATTTATAACACCCAGGATTTTTCTTTTTAAGGGACAAAAATAACTACCATGATTTGAGAGCTTACCACAGGCCAGACAGTATGGCAATACCCTAAGCATGCCACATGTACGATTTTATTTAATCCTCACAGTAAATATGTAGGGCCAGTGCATTCAATCTCAAGCTCCGAGTTTCAGGGCTGTCTTGCAGATTTCAAGTTACAGAGCTAAGATTTGAGACTGGATTTTTGGCTGTAAATCCTGTTAATTCCCAGCGTCTTCCCTCCATCTCCTGCCTCCCAAAATACAAACTCGGCAGCCAAAATAATCGCTGTCTATTTTGTCTACCACAATTGTTTTCAATCCTGGAATTAAAAATATACTACCCCAACAACAGTAGGAAACAAACAAATAGAAAACAAAAGACCTTGCCCATCTCTGCCCTGGGCCAAGAGTATCAGAATCTGAATTGGCACCCACATTCTAACCTCGCAGGGTCCTAGCCATTCCAAAGACTATTGAGGGTTAGATCAGCTCCTCTGGAAATTTATGAGGAATACAGAATCCCGGGCCTCTGCTCAGGCCTCTTGCATTAGAATCTGCATTCGTAACTGGCTTTCCAAGTGACATGCGTGCATATGCATGTTTGAAAAGCACTTTGCCTGATGGTTGTAACTTGCAGCCACAAGTCTCCCCCAGGAGGAAATCTTTAGTTACCTCTCATGTGAACTTTTTATCCAGATCCTTGGGCCCTAATCCTTCACCTGATCTGGGGAATAATGTTGTGTGCGTTGACTTCAGACTACCTATGGGACAGGTTGCATTTATCATTCTCATTTTATCAAGGAGCACTTAGAGGTTCACAAATAACACTGAGATGGGAATCCTTCTCCTGGTGAGCACACTATGCTACCTTCCTTGGCTTGCCAAGCATCTCCTTCCTTCGATTTCAGAGAATTCAATTTATTGTCCAGTTAAACTTTTGTAAATATGGCACCTCTCAGACATGCAGAGAATTCAAGGATGCATAGAAGTCTAGAGGAGGAGATATTCGAATAGTCCTCCTCTTTTTCAAGGAAACAATGGGGCCAATTACTCTAACTTATCCCCCACTGCAGAGTAAATTGGTCCAAGAAAGCTTATTAACACTATGTGGCCTGACTTATGATCCTTTCTACCCTAAACTCTTTTCACCCCATCCCACCTCACAGCAATTACCATAAGGAATTCCAAACAAAAGTGAATGTCAACATTCGTTGAAGATTGACATGTATAGGCAATTTCAAGAAAATAAATATTTATGTAGGTCTTGAAATATCACTGTCCTCTCATAGACTGACAGGCACAAACTGAATCTATTTCCAATTTCACTGTTTCCAAAATGACCTGCCAAGGATGAAAATCTGACACCACTGCGAGGTGCTCTTCAGTAGCTGTGCAAAGATGAAAGTGAAGACATTTTTCGTTCTTAACAATAAAAAAATAATCTTATACTTTTGATTGCCCAGAAGTTTGGTAGATTAAAAAAAAAAATGACAGTTCTGTTGTTCAACCTGTCTTTTTTATGTTTCAGTGCGTTCCAGAAAATTAAATCACTCAACACCATGGGATTCTTGGAAAGAAGCAGTTCTTGCATAACAGTATAATAAATCTCACACTTCTTCTATCTCATTGTGGTTTTAAGTAAGCTCTCCCTCGCCTGGAATGCACTCCCCACTGCCCAAGGGAAAGCATCACCATTCAAAGGGGACAAAGGCACACCATGGACTTTGAGGATGGCCAGTGGAATATTTTACTTTGATATTACCAGGTTCTGTGACCTTGAGGAGGTCATTTAACCTTAACAGCATGTTTCCATTTCTGTCATGGCAGATATGAATGTGAAAGGCAGGCCATTAACATTTGTTGAATGACTGTGTGCCACACACTGTGCCATGTATTTGGCATGGGTCATCGTATTTAATTATGATGACACCCCTATCAAGAAGATTTAAGCTCATACTTACAGAGGGGAACGTGGAGCCTCAGAGAGGTTAGACATTGACTGAGGTCAGTTAGCAATAAGAATTCTAGCCTGGATCTACCTGATGGCAAAATCTTCTTTGTTCATCTACTACTCTCCACCACATTTTTCTTGCTTAAAAATATAAAATAAAATGAGAGCAACCACCTCTTGTCTTGTTGCAAGTATTGGAAGAAATAATTTATACTCAAGTGCTTACCACCTGGCACCCAGTGAGTGCTCAGCAGGTAATCTCTTCCCTTCTAACCCTTTTGTTAAATCCTATAAGTGACTTGTGGTTGTATGTTTTGATCATCCCCGCTACCCTAAAGGAGATTCCTGCCTGTGACAGTGTGTCATCATCTCTTGTTGAGGGGCTGTGAAGGTGTCCTGCAGACCGACAGATGGCAGGCATCACTGTTCCAGATTCATTAAATGTACCGCTTGTGAAATATCCTAGTTATTTCATTTCATCTATGAATATGTTCCAGTAGTGGGACTGAGGGAATATATTATAGTTAATTACATTTGAAATCTAGGTCATGATGTGAATTATGTAATAAGGAGACATAAGGAGAAAATGAAAATATTTTTGAAGGGTTGTTTCACAGCTTCCCCTCCTTTTTTAATCCAAATATTTTCTAGGCTCTCAGGTGATGTTGCCCAATCACGATTAGAAATGCTGAGTCCCCCTTTCAACTTCTGGTTTCTGCTTGACTCTCTAGAGACAGAAGTTGCAAACCCTTAAAGTTTCTCTTGCTACTGTGTTAAAATATGTTCCCAGTACCTTCCAGCTATTTGCCTGTCTACTGCATTTGACAAGTTCATTCGGCAAACAAAATGTCTAGAATGTGCTATAGACCAGAAATCATGCCAGGCCCTAGAGGATAGAGTAGAGCAAGGCAAGACCTCCATTTGCAGGAAAGGCCTCCTTGGAAAGGAGTTTGGATGTAATTCCAAGTGCAAGGGAAGCCTCCATCTGGAAGATTCTGTGTACTCTCCGTTGGGTTTCCCATGCCTGGCATGTGGCTACTGTCTTCACAGTGGGACTTGAGGAAGTTCACTGTTGCTGATAGGAAGGACTTTAATCTTCTCAGTTCATGAAACTCAGGCCTTGGGTTTTCACTGTAGTACCCAGAAAACAGCTTCCCTGATAGAGGGAAGTAAACAGAGAGGTAGCTGGATCTCCCTTTGGGACCTATTAACCCATCTATAAAAGGAAGGCGGAGGTTCATTGTGCCCATCTTAGCAAGTCTCAAGTTTCATAGAAATTCCGTCCTTCATCAAAGAATTGGTGCAAGGCACAAACATTCAACAGGACCAAAGAAGTCGAGCCAAGTTCATTAACAACTTGCTCACTAACTCCAGACATTGCCAAGAAAAGTGAAAGGGACAGTGAAGTACCTGGCTTTGTCTGTTTAGACTGACTTTGAATCCTTTCACCTCCTCTAACTTTCTAGACACACGACTTCATTTCTCTGAACCTCACTTTTTAAAATAATAACATGACTTACCTTGAGGACTTGCAGTGAGGATTACAGCAAGCCCTGCATGGAAAGTTGCCAGCCTAGTGCCTGCTGAGTAGCAATTGCTGCAGATGGGAGCTGCGATCTTTGCTTTTGCCAAGGTTGTGGCCTCTGCTCCAGGTGCTATGGAGAATTCTGTATCCATGCCCATGTCAGCCAAGGGCTTCAACTGTCAAAAGTTCCCATTTGTTTACTTTTATCTGGTTTGTTTCTTGAGGGAGAAGATCAAATTTGCCTTTGTGCTGCCTGCAGGTTCAAACCTGTCTTCCTGGTTCTTCTCCTGTTCAGGAAGCTCCTAATCTGTGAATGGGTAGGGGATCTTGCTTTCAGGAGAGTGTGTTCCACACTTAAAAGAGTTCTCAGATTAAGAATTGCAAATGTGCCCAGTGCTCTCTGTCTCTGTGCTCTCTAACTCAATTGCCACCAGTCATATGTGTCCTTGATATGTGCTACACGGGTAAATATATACACACTTGGATTTCGAAGACTAGGTAGAAAAAATGCAAAATCCCTCATTAATTTTATGTAGTGATTAGGCCAGGTATGGTGGCTCACGCCTGTAATCCAAGCACTTTGAGAGACGGAGACAGGTGGATCACTTGAGGTCAGGAATTCGAGACCAGTCAAACCCCATCACTACTAAAATTATAGTACAAAAATTAGCCAGGTGTGGTGGCACACACCTGTGGTCCCAGCTACTTGGGAGGCTGAGGCACAAGAACCACTTGAACCCAGTATGCAGAGGTTACAGTGAGCTGAAATCATGCCACTGCACTCCAGCTTGGGCAACAGAGGAAGACTCTGTCTCAAAAAAGAGAAATTATATAGGTGATTATATGTTACAGTGATAACATTTTAGATATATTAAGCTATGTGAAATATATGTTTTAAAATGTGACCCTTGGAAAATGTCTGAATGCATATGTGATACAGAATATATTTATATTGGACAGTCCTGACACACATTGTTTCATTTCAGTCTCAAAGTAATCATTTGAAGCAGGTGGAATTTTTACCATTTTACAGATGAGGCAACTGAAGCTAAGAGAGGTTAAGTCACTTTGACCAGGGTCCAAACTGGAGACAAGAATCGTGACTCCAGAGCATGTGCAATTCATTTGGACCCTTCTACTGACCAGAACAAATCAGCAAGTTTGCCCCTGTACTGCACGTACCCTGTGTGTCAGCTGACACTGGAAATTGGTGGTCAGGGAGTTGTCATTGCTGGGTAGATTTTGTTGGGTTTTTCTTCTTTGGATTCCCCAAAACATTGTCATTATTTTACATTACAAGCACTTACTCGAAAGACAGTAATAACAGCAACTAGACTACAGAACTGGAATTCAGGAGCCAGAAGTCCTAGGAACAGATTTACTATGTGACACTGGGCAAGCCATCTTGGGGTGTGAAAGGCAGGGACTAAGTGACCCCCTTCTTCCTTGATGTTTATAATTTCACTGTCAAGATCAAGGTGGCCCACAGGAATGGCTTATAGGTTCACCTGAGCTTGGGAATCTTTTTGTTTCTGAGAGTATTACAAAAAGGACCAAAAATCCTTTCTGTGCCCCTAGGAAGCCCAAATTACAAAACCACAAGAGGAAGTTGGCTCCTAATGCTCATGGTGTGCATGTAATATAAAACAGGTTATACTATGTTTAGATATTAATATATGTGTGCATACATTTACACACACATATATATACTTATACACATTTTTACATATATACATAAAAGATACACATGGGGTATATTTCTAAACATGATATATATGCTATATATAGTATGCGTGTATGTATATGTGTGTGTATATACTTGCATATGTGTATATAAGATGTTAGCTAATTTCTTTCTCTATAAGCCTCAAATATTTTTGAATGAAAAAGGTCTAGACATGAGTAAATACATTTTTAGAAAGGATTAAAGTACAAACGAGGAACTTTTAAGCTACTTAACTTCCCAATATGTAGTTGTTTTCTTTCATGAAGGACAAACTATATTTAGTTTCTTCTCTACTGTCTGCTGGTAATTCCCCTTCAGGAAAGAAACCTCAGATGTACACTACACTAACCAGGATGCCTCAGGTTGGAGTGGAAGGAGCATAAACAGTCAGATAATATGAATTTCAGATCTGGCCTCTGCCTCTACACTTAGGTATCAAATCATATGGATGTGTTGTTCCCTGAGTCTGAACATGGAACTATAAGATGGGGATAGCAGGCCGGGCGCAGTTGCTCACGCCTGTAATCCCAGCACTTTGGGAGGCCGAGGCAGATGGATCATGAGGTCAGGAGATCGAGACCATCCTGGCTAACACAATGAAACCCCATCTCTACTAAAAATACAAAAAAAAAAAAAAAATTAGCTGGGCGTGGTGGTGGGTGCCTGTAGTCCCAGCTACTCAGGAGGCTGAGGCAGGAGAATGGCGTGAACCCGGGAGGCAGAGCTTGCACTGAGCCGAGATCACGCCACTGCACTCCAGCCTGTGTGAGAGAGTGAGACTCTGTCTCAAAAAAAAAAAAAAAAAAAAAAAAAAAAAAAGATGGGGATAGCAGTGAGCAACACACAGCATAGGTCTCTAAAGGGTAGTAGTTTGTCTGCCTCTCACTTGACCAACCTGTTATACCTGCACACACACACACGCACACACACACATACAGACACACCCAAGCATGCACATACAATTGCATACATTCTCATATCTCAAATATCTAAGAGCCAAGCACAACTGGTACATTAGGTCGAGCAACATGGATGACTTGAGAAGGAAATGAAATTCAACCGAAACACCCTGAAATCATCAGCTGACTAAAGCAATTGGCCCGTTAAATTGAGCTCACCAATCAGTAGAACCAACCTGAAACATCATTGTTCGTGGCTATCCTTTCTAAAGCATTCTTGATTTTTTCTTAAAAAGTTACATCACTGATCCCTCAGGTCCCTTCTCCAGTGCACTGTGGTTCTCTAAAGCCTTCCATCTGTTTGATTACTTGCTCTTTAACATGTTTTTCTAAACAGATAACACAATATCTGAGAAAGGTAGATCAGCTGATCATAAAAATGGATGTTCTGGAATTTGTTCTTCCTTTATTCATTCTGGACAAGTTTTAAACTAATGAAGTAAATTTTGAAACTACTGTACAAAAGATGATGGGTCCTCTTGATGGAGAGCATTTTTACTAGCTTTGTAAATCCCGCAATCCCCAAGCCAGGCCTGTCTCTTATCCTTCCCTTACTGTGTTTTAACAGAGATGACTCAAGTGAGAGCATCCAGTCTCCTCTTTAGAGGACAATGTGACACACAGACTGAGTATCAGCTCCTTGAAAACATAAACCATGAACTGGTCTGTCCTGTGGAACCCCACAACATCTAGGCCAGCAGTTCCTGTGTCCTTTACTGCCTAAATGTTATAAATCTTTTTTTTTTTTTTTTTTTTTTTGAGGCGGAGTCTCGCTCTGTCGCCCGGGCTGGAATGCAGTGGCCGGATCTCAGCTTACTGCAAGCTCCGCCTCCCGGATTTACGCCATTCTCCTGCCTCAGCCTCCCGAGTAGCTGGGACTACAGGCGCCTGCCACCTCGCCTGGCTAGTTTTTTTGTATTTTTAGTAGTGACGAGGTTTCACCATGTTAGCCAGGATGGTCTCGATCTCCTGACCTCGTGATCCGCCCGCCTCGGCCTCCCAAAGTGCTGGGATTACAGGCTTGAGCCACCGCGCCCGGCCATATTATAAATCTTAAACAGGTAAAGAGGAGAAGTTTTGTGGAAAAGAGGTGGTTTGTGGCTAAAGAATCCTGAGTTTAGAGTTTTCAATTTGGGCTCTGAATTTTGAAATAGACTAATAGAATTGTGTCCTTAGACAAGGCTACCCTCTATAAAATGGTGGTGACAGGCCAGGCGCGGTGACTCATGCCTGTAATCCCAGCACTTTGGGAGGCCAAGGTGGGCAGATCACCGGAGGTTGGGAGTTCAAGACCAGGCTGACCAGCATGGAGAAACCCGATCTCTACTAAATATGCAAAATTGGCCGGACGTGGTGGCACATGCCTGTAATCTCAGCTACTCAGGAGGCTGAGGCAGGAGAATCACTGAACCCCGAGGTTGCAGTGAACTGAGATCGCACCATTGCACTCCAGCCTGAGCAACAAGAGCAAAACTCCATCTAAAAAAAAAAAGAAAGAAAAAAAGAAAAAAAAATGGTGGTGACATCTGCCCTGCCTTCCTACCTTACAATGTAGGATTGTAGAGACAATAGCTGAGCATAGTATGAGACCCCATTATCAATAGTAAAGCTTTGGACACATGAAGGCTTTTTTGTACGTTGTAGTAATTTCACTTGTTTATCCCTCCAGGCCTACTTCAAATGCTTCCACCACTGTGAAACCATCCCCAATTATTTTAGGCAAAATGAATGAACATGTGTCTTCGTAGTACCCTACCTAAATTACAATCATAACATATATCACCCTGATGCCTATAATCAGGCTGCATCAATTAACTTTTGCCAATTTCCTGCTGCAATACAAACCACTCCAAAACTCAGTGGCTTAAAACCGCAATCATGCATCTTCGCTCGTGAGATGGGATGGCTGTGTGTGTCTCTCATCCTTCCCCTGGGACCATGGGCTAGCCAGGGCCTCTTCTTCTCATGGCAAAGGCAAGAGTGAGACTGATATGTTGTCACATCTGCTCATATGCTAGTGGCAAGGCCAATTCAAGGGTTGGACACAGGGTGAAGAATTGGGACTAATCATGAAGTCTTTCATAGTAATGTACATGCTTTGTTAGATTACAGCCCCTGGCTGGAAGAGTAGGGGCAGGAACAAAGCCTGCTTCTTTATCACCTACCCCTCTGCCGGGGACTGGTGAGTAGTAGATATTTTATTGATTTTTGCTGAGTTCCAAAGGGTCTTCCCAACCCTTTCCTTTATAGTAAGGGTTAGCACGCTCTGTGTGGGGGGCCAAACCTGGCCCGGTTGTATGCACCCAAACAGCTAAACATATAAATGATTGCAAAAAATAATAATAGTAAAAAGGAAAATAATATTTAATGACACGTGAAAATTACATGAAATTCACTCAGTGCCCATAAATAGAGTGTTCTTGGAACACAACCACACCCATTCCCTTGTGTGTTGTCTATGGCTGTATTCCATCTATAATAGCACGGTTGAAGTTGGAGTTGGCATAAAGTATGTCCCTTAAAGCCTAAAATACTTACTCTCTGACCTTTTGCAGAAAATGTTTGCCATCTGCTCCCGTATAGGATAAGAAACTGAGAGTCCCGGGGGGGTGAATATAGCCCTTGCTGCAGAGTGGCTACAGAGTTGTTAGTTGAATTATCCCTGTATTTGTTATATGTTAATATCTTCCCTTCTTGTTCCCTAGTAATTGAAGGCCTGAAACTCCCATGTGCCACTGACTAGGAGGCTTCCGTGCTGCGGCGCTTCATGACCCAGCGACGCGCGGCCCAGTGAAGCCACCGTGGTGTCCAGCATGGCCGCGCTGCTCCTGGGCGCGGTGCTGCTGGTGGCCCAGCCCCAGCTAGTGCCTTCCCGCCCCGCCGAGCTGGGCCAGCAGGAGCTTCTGCGGAAAGCGGGGACCCTCCAGGATGAGGTCCGCGATGGCGCGGCCCCGAACGGCTCTGCCCAGCAGCTGCCGCAGACCATCATCATCGGCGTGCGCAAGGGCGGCACGCGCGCGCTGCTGGAGATGCTCAGCCTGCACCCGGATGTGGCGGCCGCGGAGAACGAGGTCCACTTCTTCGACTGGGAGGAGCACTACAGCCACGGCCTGGGCTGGTACCTCAGCCAGATGCCCTTCTCCTGGCCACACCAGCTCACGGTGGAAAAGACCCCCGCGTACTTCACGTCGCCCAAAGTGCCTGAGCGAGTCCACAGCATGAACCCGTCCATCCGGCTGCTGCTCATCCTGCGAGACCCGTCGGAGCGCGTGCTATCTGACTACACCCAAGTGTTCTACAACCACATGCAGAAGCGCAAGCCCTACCCGTCCATCGAGGAGTTCCTGGTGCGCGACGGCCGGCTCAACGTGGACTACAAGGCCCTCAACCGCAGCCTCTACCACGTGCACATGCAGAACTGGCTGCGCTTCTTCCCGCTGCGCCACATCCACATTGTGGACGGCGACCGCCTCATCAGGGACCCTTTCCCCGAGATCCAAAAGGTCGAGAGGTTCCTGAAGCTGTCGCCGCAGATCAATGCCTCGAACTTCTACTTTAACAAAACCAAGGGCTTTTACTGCCTGCGGGACAGCGGCCGGGACCGCTGCTTACATGAGTCCAAAGGCCGGGCGCACCCCCAAGTAGATCCCAAACTACTCAATAAACTGCACGAATATTTTCATGAGCCAAATAAGAAATTCTTCGAGCTTGTTGGCAGAACATTTGACTGGCACTGATTTGCAATAAGCTAAGCTCAGAAACTTTCCTACTGTAAGTTCTGGTGTACATCTGGGGGGGGAAAAGAATTTTAAAAAAGCATTTAAGGTATAATTTATTTGTAAAATCCATAAAGTACTTCTGTACAGTATTAGATTCACAATTGCCATATATACTAGTTATATTTTTCTACTTGTTAAATGGAGGGCATTTTGTATTGTTTTTCATGGTTGTTAACATTGTGTAATATGTCTCTAAATGAAGGAACTAAACTATTTCACTGAAAAAAAAAAAGATTTTTCTGGAGACGCTATCTTTTTTTGAATATAATTAACTTGCCCCCAACTCAAAATAGCTGTCTGTGTTGCACTCATTGCAAAATCTAAATTCTTTTTTTACTTTAAAAAAACCATGTTTTTCACGGGTATTATAATCCTCTCTCTCCCCTTTCCTTTCTGCATTGCTCTTTTTAATTTTTAATGTCTCATTGTGATCATCAGATTTATTTTTACTTGGATTGTAAGATTTATCTCCTTGATGATTCTTTGCCATTTTTGGAGGTCACGGTTTTACCCATTCCCACGTGTAAACTTCAACTAAATGAAGCAATATTCAGGATGGAGAAGCAGTTAGTGACTGACTAGAGGTCCCTTGGGATCCATCTTGACCTCAAAGAATATTTGCATACGCTTCTGATCTCAGCAGTGGTTGAAACCTACAATAAAGAGGATTAAACCCTTGGCCTTCAGAATGATCTTGGGCCTGGGTACTTTGCCCCAGGTGGCAGTTGGCCTCCAGAAAGCAAATTAGAATAGAAAAGAGAAACTGCAAAATCTATGTGTGTCTTCATCCTGTTGGTTCTGTGAAAGGCTGACTAAAAGGGTAGTAGTCTTTGGCTTAGTCTGAAAGTGCTTACTTCCTGAAAGATACATTGGCATTATAGACATATATTCCATATGCACTGAGACATAAATATGTGTATGTTTCAAAATCAACTCTAAATTTGGAGTCCTGGATGTGAAAGAAAATGTAAACTCCCAAGGGTTGAAGTTAAAAAGAGAAAAGGGCAGAGTTGAGGGTAGCACCTAAGAGAGCCACTGTACCTGCCCCGAGAGGAGAGGCTGGAGTTCAGTTTTACTTCTGCCCCTGAGCAGCCAGGTTGTTGGAGATGGTCACATAAACCCGTCTTATCCTCAGTTTTTTCATGCATTCTTCATGCAGTCAGCCTTTTACAAAATTAAACACATCAGATTTTAATAAAAATAAAACATTCATTACAATAAAAGAGAAAATACAAACAAGCAAAATAAACCGGTTTCCTGACATAGTTTATACCGAAGGAATATGACAGAAATGGACGTTATTAATCATCTCCTACACTTAAGAACTCATTGAAATTTCTCCAAGCAACCGCAGGATGCAGATATTATTATGGAAATTTCAAGTAGGAGGAAATAGGCCCAGAGAACATGAGAAACTTGCCCAAGGTCACATTGACTATAAACTCAGGCGTAGAGGCTACTCAGAGTCAAAGCACAGGTTATTTATGTATTTACTTTTTACCCAACTCTTTCTGAGCTCAAAAGGAAAAGCCCAGACTCAGAGCCAGTTCTTCCTGACCTGACTTGACATTTCTTCCCAGGTGCCAAGTATCTTCCATCCTAAGAGGTGTGTCCCAGCTACAGGAAGGGCAAGAAGAAGCCTGCATTTTTCTCAGCAGTGTTATCAGGGAAGTGAGTCACCTTGGTATATTTCAGCAGCTCCAGCCTGACCTGACCTCAGCGTGGCCTATGCCCCACCCCATATCATGCGCAGACAGCGGAGAGGATGCCTTCCTCTTTATAATCCATTCAAGTTGTTATTAAACCATCATCTCCCCCGGAGGAAGTAGCGGAAATATTTACAGCAGGCCCCTGGTGGACAGGGTACTTCTCAATAGGCAGACAGCCTCCCTCTGCAGCGCATCGTTGGACCTTGCTTTTACCATACTCGTTGAAGAGCTGAAGAAATAAGAGGGCTCGGAAAGGTTAAGTAAAGTTTCCAAGCCCGTTCGGGAATATGGTGACTGAAAGGAAACTGCAGTGAGAGTCTCTGACTCTGAAGAAGATGCTCTTTGCAAATGGCCTGTAAATTCCTGTGCCCTGACAGGGATGGTCTGGTTGAAGCGTGAACTGTTGTTGTTGCAAGAGGCAGCGGGGAGGAGTGGAGGAAGACAGGACCGGCACATGGAACATAATCTGGCTGCTGGGACTGGCATAGTCAGTGGAGGGGATGGTCTAGTGTAAAATGATTAGTGAATGTAAACCCAACGTTTTCATTTGGGGGTGCAGAGCTGTGGCTAAAGGAATGTTCAAATGAGTCTACCATGAGCAAGGGGTCAGAGGTCCTAGTGGCACTGTATGTTCATTCATTTTTGGTACAACCCCAGCCAGTCATTGAGAAGGTACACGGGGTAAGAAACCTTCACTCCAGATTTACCCAAGGTATTTATTAATAGATATCACCGAGCATTGTCAAATTCAAAGGAGGCTCTGTAGTAGACCCTGGCCTGTCCTGATAGGGCCAAAATGCAGTGACTTGGGAGCCTAATAGGCACCCAGTCCCTCCCAAACATGCCTCCTACCAATTCCATTAACAGAGACAGATGTCAGTGGAAGGGGTGGGGCTCCTGTCCAGACCACTCCAGCCCAGGGGCAGCCTGGGGGATCTAGGTGGGTCCTTCCAGAGAGGCAGCTGAGAGCAACTGAACCAAGCCTCAGCTATTAGAATTGGAATATTTACACACTTGACACTCCAGAGTCAGAACCCTTTCCCTTTCCCTTTCCCTTCCTCTGGAATCAGATAGGGTTGAAATCTTTTTAACACCATTTGGTTATCAGCTCACAGCCTGAAGGTTTGCGAATTTAAGAAAAGTGACATGCCTCTGAGCACAGGGTGCTTTACTCCTTCTGTGCTGGGAGGCTTACCCAACTGAAAGGAGATGCAGGGTAGGGGAGGCCAATGCCTAGTGTGCCTGCTGCTTACAGGGGTGGAGTCACAGGTTACCATTATTCTTTAAAATTTTACTTTTTTGAGCCCCTACCATATGCTCAACATGGTATTAAGTCCTCACGAATATAAAAAGAAAATACAACAGGAACTAGTAGACATTAACTGTTTGTTCTGGACTTTAATACAAATCCAGAGGGTCTTGGAGTACAAGGGGAAAGACATTTAGCTGTGTATAGACTGGGTGGGGCAATGTCTTCCATGGTTTGACATTCAGTTCAGCAACATTGCTGAGAGAAATCAACTAGCCTCCTTATAGAGAAGAGGAAACTGAGGTTTAAAAAGTGGTCCTGGCCGGGCACAGTGGCTCGTGCCTGTAATCCCAGCACTTTGGGAGGCTGAGGTGGGTGAATACGGGGTCAAGAGTTCAAGACCAGCCTGACCAACATGGTGAAACCCCATCTCTACTAAAAATACAAAAATTAGCCAAGCATGGTGGTGCGTGCCTGTAATCCCAGCTACTCAGGAGGCTGAGGCAGGAGAATCACTTGAACCTAGAAGGAGAAGGTTGCAGTGAGCCAAGATGACGCCACTGCACTCCAGCCTGGATGACAGAGCAAGACTCCATCTCAAAAAAATAAAATAAAATAAAATAATAATAAAAAATAAAAAGTGATCGTGACCTCATGTCACTTTTTTCAGAAGAAAGGATTCTTGCTCACTCCAGGGAAATAGTCCAGAAATGGGAAATGTTGACATCACGTATCACAAAAGAAGTTGAAAAATACCAGAGACCCTCTCCAGAATGTCATTTGTCAGAAATGTTAAGAAATAGAGAATCTTCCCAGAGGTCGCATGGCGGGGCAGGTCACTTAACTTGTGGGCCACAGAAACCCTGACCTTCCTATGGGAAGCTTTCAAGAAGGAATGGCCATAAAGCTGGAGCATGAATGGCAGTGGTGTCACCAGAGCAGGGCACTCTGAACAAGGGAAACTTGAGACATGAAGACAGTGGTCATTGGGAGAGACCGGGGGTAGAGGGTAGAGGTAGGCAAGAGATTTGTCTAAGTGGCATGTCAAATGTGTTAAACTCAATGAGAAGCTACTGCTTTCCAAGGCTGGAGTGCTGGAAGCTTACTTAGCAGGCACCCTTGTGAATTTGGCTCCTGTGCAGGTGTATCTGTTGCATAAAAATAACTATCATTTGTTGCACACCTGCCATGTGCTTGGTATTTTAAATATATTGCTTCTAACCTATATAACAACTCTAAGAAGTAGAACATGGGCTACTAATTTTACAGAAAAATAAACTCAGAAATTAAAGGGCTTGCCCATGTTGATAGAGCCATTGTTTCTTACAAATGAAATTTTGTCTTCGGTGTCTCTGCTCCTTTTCAGTCCATCTGTTTGTGGGTAAGTGGAGGAAGACATAAAGCATATGTATCTGTCTATTAGGCAGAGCTGTAAGGGAAATCATGGGCATCTAGGGTTTGGAGTTGGACAGTTAGGGTGACGCCAAGATCACCTTCAAGCAAAGCAGTGGCTGGGATTTGATGCAACAAGGATGTGACAAAACATGCTCCTATCTGACAGCAGCTCATTTTGGAAGACTGAGCCTGAGTTAAAGGCCAGAGCAACGTAACAGAGTTCTCCAAACAGCACACAATGAGGGAAGGCCAAAGCTAAAGAGGACATCATCAGATTTAGCTGCTTCACTGAAGTGTTTTGATGTAGAAAATGACCTTGGTGCTTTAGTTCTCCCTGATGTCAAGACCTTTATTCCATTTTGCCCAAATTTCCCAGTTAGATAACAGTAAAGAGAGAGAGCCAGAAGACCTGGGTGTGCATCCCAGCTGTACCAATCAGTGGCCATGGGATCTTAGATTCAGATTCTGAGAACCTCCATTTCCTTCTCCATAAAAATGGGCAGATATATACTGTACTCTGTTTTGGGGAACACTCAAATTCAATGAGATAAAGTAGGTAAAAACTATAAACTCAGTGCATATGTTATTTAGTGCTTAAAAACATTTGGGACTTTAGGAGACAGACCAAAACTGGTTTTGAACCAGTCGACAGAAATGCACTGCCTTTTTTCCTCCTTTGCTTCCCAGCTATGTGACTGTAGCTATTGCTGTTAATGCTTCATCCAGACCTCATTTACCATGGAAGTGCTCTCAACTGCGGCTGCCACAAATATTGTCTTCTGATGACTCGCCCTGACTATTTTCTGAAGGATTTCTCTTAGTTGACAGGAGTTTCCTTACCTGAAGATGCCCGGGAAGTGTTGCCCACCCAACTCTCCTGCTTTCCTAGGGTTAGGGCATGACTAATGATTGACTGATCGATGTGGGATGAGGCATGGGGGGTAGTAGGGTAACAGTTCACCCTCATTGCCTCTGGGCAGGACAATCTCTGGTGCGACTCATGCTCAGAGCTCCTTGTGAGATCAGGCTGAGGCTAGACTTCTTCTGAAACCCTACTTTTACTTATTTCTTCTCAAACTTCATCCTTTTCCCACATTACCTTACCCATTTCTTCTGCTACCCTATTCTCAGTAAATGTGTTTCCCAAGAATACAGGAATCCCCCCTCAGGCTTTGCTTCTAGAGCATCCACTCTAAGGTTTTAACCTTGCATGAATGTTTTCTTCTCTCTGTATTTTAAACGCATAATGTGATCAACCCACAGAGTTATCAGAATTCTTCCAATTAAATGAGATACAGCAGAGAATGAGTCTATTTTATTGACTAGCAAATAGCAAAGTGTTAAATACAATAATGGACGAAATTGTTACCAAGTAGTAGGCTCTTTAATTAGCTTATCAGACTACCAAAATAGTATAATGCATCAATATCAAACTTAAATTCCAACTTCATAAAACAATTCTGGGCCCAACAAAGATGAAGGTATTACTCCATCTTATGTAGCAACATCTTGTGTTTCTATTGTTTGATAGATATTCCACTTAGAACTAACACATGGATGTCTCTTCCTTTTAATTGCAACCCTCTGGCACTTAACACTGTGCCTGGCACATGGTAAGTAAGATATATTACTGCTTGTTTGTGGATTGAAGGGTAACTCTAGACCAGCTGTCAGTTTTATGTGAAAGCCCCTTCTACCACATCCCAACTTCATGATCTGGCCCGCCTTCTGGAAGTACCCTTTCTGGCCCAGACACTGGTAGATACTTTATAATATGCTGTTTTATGTAATCTTCACAAACCTCAGGGGAAATAATCAATTCAAGCTTCCTGTGTTTGCTTACCATTAGATCCCCAATAAATAGTAACAATACTTGACATAGGAGCTGTAAATATTTATTAATCAAAAAAATCACCCTAATACCCAAGCTCTTTTCACTATGCCTTACTATATGACCTCTTCTTGAATACTGAAACAATGAATAGTTCTCCAAGGTAACCCGTGATATCTCCAAATTGGCTATTGAAATTCATACTTACTGTACCTCGACCTACATTCTCTCGTGAATCTGAGTTCTACCACACAGTGCCATAATGAACAGGTCTAATACCACTTTCTCACGTTGGCCTACTGAAAAGAGCTCTGACCTTGGATTCTGAAGACCTGAATTTAGAAGTTTATCTCCCATCCTTTTTTACAGCTATGTGACCTTGGACAATTTCCTTAACTGCTCTGAACTTCCAGTACCTTTCCGTAAAATAGGGATAATGATACCTTCTTCACAGAGATTCTATGAACATTTTATGGAAAGTGGACAATGGACATATAAGAGATCACAATTTCATCAACTCTGCAAATATGTAAAAGTAAGTCTTTCTAATTCCTAGTTAGCTCTCATGACTGGTATCATCTTTGACAGAAAGTAAAGGAATAATACTCACGTGTTTATTAAAACCTAGGTATTATCTCATTTAACCTTCATATCAACCTATGAGATAAATGCTACTATTTCACTTATTTTATATATGGATGGGGAACCAATGCACAGAGACATTAAGCAATTTGCCCAAGGTTACATGTCTAGTAAATGGTAGAGCCAGATTTGTCTCCTGCGTATTCTCTTCATAACTAAAATGCTTTACCTCTAGGCTATAATGCCTGTCAATGCAAAAGAGAATCTCTTCTCCAACATGTCTGTTCATAGAAAGAGCTAGAAAACAAAGAAGGCAAAGATAGAGATCAGAAACTTAATATAAATATCAGAAAAAAGGCTGTGGCAGGCAGAATTCTACAATGGCTCCCTTGGTTTCCACCTACCTATATACAAATCCTGCACAGAACCCTCGCCTTGAATATGAGCAGAAATTATAAATAAGATGAGGCATTCACTCTCTTGGTTAGAGTACTTTATATGGCAAAGGTGAAGGGCTATAAAGACATTGTGTTATGTAAGACTTCTCACACTGGGAAGATTCTTCTACTGGTTTTGAAGGCATCACCTGCCATGTTGCGAGAGTAGCAAGGGACTGCAGTGGCCAGTAGTAGCTGAGAGTGTCCCCAGCCAATATCCAACAAGAAAGCAAAGATCTCAATACTCCGGTTTCAAAGACTAAATTTTTCCAACAAGTGAGCTTGGAAGATGGCCTCAAGCTCCGCATAAGAAAGTCATCTGTCTGAAATCTTGATTGCTGCTTGGAAAGGCTACAGCAGAGGTAGGATGTGCTTGAACTCCTGTCACAGGGAAATTGAGATAATAGGTGTATATTGGTTTAAGCTGCTAAGTTTGTAGTAATTTGTTAGGTAATAGGTAATTAATTCAAAGTGTAAGTCTATTATCTGGTCTATTCATCTTGCCTCATGCTCACTTTTCTATATGCTCCCTTGAAAACAAACAAAATGTATGGATTTTTGTTGCCCAAGGCATGCGTTCCCATTGTATATTAACCAGAGCCTTATAGCAAGGTTATTCAGAGATGACAACTGTCAAATTTTTATTTATATTCTTTGAGATAAAACACACACACACACACACACACACACATACACACAACTGCGGCTTCATCAGTTGATAGAGTTGAAAGGGAACTTACAGGTCATTTTAGCCAAACTTCTCTTTTTATAGAAGGATTTGAGATCTGGAGGAGTAAAGTAATGTAGGTAGCAGCAGAATCCAAGGGAGAACTCAGAACTACTTTATAATATCTATCACACTGTGTATCTGTTGTCTAATCCCTTGCTCTCCAAGTGAAGTTCTGTTGCTTCCTGTGGAAACCAATGCGCCACACAGTTCTCTGCATAAAGCAGATACCCAGCTGAGAGTTGATTGAAATTATGCTCCTCATTTAGTCGTGTTTTTGGTGCAGCAGGAAAAACAATAATGGCTAAACAGACCGGGTGTTCCAGTTACCTAAGGCTATGTAACAAACCACTCCAAAATTTAGTGTATAAAGTAACAATCTATTACCTCTTATGGTTCTATGGGTAAATTGGAAACATCTGGGAAAGTCTTGCTTGGGGGTTTACCTGGTTGTAGTCAGGTGGTGGTTAGGACTGTAGTCATCTGAAGACTAACCTCATCTGGATGGCCAAGATGGCTTCTTTAATCACATGTTGGGATGACTGCAACACCTCCATGTGGCCAACTTGGGATTCCTCACAGCACAGCCAACTTAGAGTTATTGGTGGAACTTTTTATGTGGTAGCTGGCTTTCCCTAGAATGTTCCAAGAAACCAAGGCAAAAGTTGCAAATGTTACGTAGTGAAACTATTGCCACATTTAATGTTTCAACAAGACCAGCCCAAATTCAGTGTGGGAAAAGACCACATAAGAGGCAGAATAATAGGAGGAGTGGTTCACAGGGGGGCCCTCTGTGGAGACTAGCTTCCATACCTGGTTGTTCCTCGACAATAAAATGGACAGAACACCTGCTTAATGGTTATGTGGTCATACTTAAAAAGGGAGATTAATATAAGTGTAAGCTTTCAGGATATTAGTGTCCATTACACAAATGTAAGTTATCATCATATAAGTCCTTGGGCTTGCTATGTAATTTCAACTATTTTGACCTAAGGAATGTGGCCAGTTCACTCCTCTTTTGATCCTGTGTGATGGTGATTAAGTGATTTTGCATAGATCAATTTATTCTACAAGTAGAATCAGGCATGCACAGTATGTTGCTTCCCCTGAATTTTTTTATGGCTCAACCAAACCACGTGAAGAAAAGATACACTTAGAACAAATTACAGGCTGGAGTCAGCTTGGAAAACTGTGTTATACGAAAGCACAAACCCTGACAGACCTGCAAAACCTCTTAGACAATTTGTCAGACATAAAAGACTATTGCTGAGACATTTAACACTGGATATTAAAAGCTGTGCACAGCATTCAAAAGACAATATATGGCAGACTCTATTTCTACTTTCTTTAATTTGGAAGTTCTATCTTTAGTAGCAATTTACATTTTCCACACAATTAAAGACTGTACCTACTTCTGATTTGCACTTCAAGTATCCAATTCGACTGTGATTTACATTTTCTTCTCTGTTTATCTGTTTATTTTCCTCTCAGTCAGAAAACGAGGTTTTAAATTTTGGCATCATCACTTAAAATCTGGGTAATGATGGGCAAATTTGATTAACCATTTCAGAGGGTCAGTTGGCTGATATGTTAAATGGGAATATGATTTTGTTTCAGGAATTGTGGCTCTTAAAGGCTATGAGCACAGCCAGGCGTGCAGTAGATATTGAACACGTACATATTCACTGATCTTTTAATACACTTTTTGTTGGTGGATTCAAAGGGTCTGTAAATAGGAATTCACTTGTGACAATAGAACAGCCCTTCAGATATCATTTTACCACCATGAATGTCAAGGCCAATACATCTAAAAATCAATGGAATTTTATTGTGCCTCTAATGGTAACCATTTACATAAGTCCAAGCCGTGGGCAAATGTGATATAGTGGTATAGTAAGAATTATGTACAAATGCTCCTTGACTTCAATGGAGTTATATCCCAATAAATCTGATTTATTGAAATATCTTGATAAGTTGAAAATATTGTAAATCAAAAATGCATTTAATATCCTAATCTATTGAACATCATAGATAAGCCTAGCCTACCTTAAACATGCATAGAACACTTACCTTAACTTAAAGTTGGGCAAAATAATCTACCACAAAGCGTATTTTAGAATGAAATGTTGAATATCTCATGTCATTTATTGAATATTGTACTGAAAGTGAAAAACAGATTGGTTGTACGAGTAGCCACCACTAGCACATACAGCTGAAAGCACACTGGGCCTGAAATATGTTTGAAGCGTTGAACTAAAATTAATTTTTGAATGATGGGGATGCTACAGCACCAGGGTCATCAATTTCTCTCTCTTCCAGTGAGGCTTAAGAAGAGCTGATAGAAGGCACTGGAACATGGATGCTTGTTTATGGGTCAGCAGCAACAGGATTTTTCAGGACTATACCAAATGTCAGTTTACCCCAGTGAGCATGTGGCTGAATGGGAACTACTACTCACTGCCACTGCTCAGCCTTGCTAGAGAGTATCTTACTGAATATCACTAGACCAGGAAGATACCAAAATTCAAAATTGGAAATATGGTTTCTACTGAATTTGTATTGCTTCTGCTACTATCACAAAGTCAAAAAATAGTAAGCCAAATCATTGTAAGCTGAGAATCATCTCTATGTTGGTCTTCAACTTGTTCTTAACATAGAGCTTCTAAAACCCTTGGAATTTCCTAAGGAATAAAAAGCAATAAAGCACAGAAAGGAGCCTTTTGTTATTCAGAACAGGCCCCTTTCAACCACACCTGAGTTAACATTGATGAGATGACTTTTCTAAAACTCCTGGATAACCACAGGATGGGAGGTGGTTGCCAGGGGAACCAACCACGTGATTAAAAGTTCTGAACTTTCAGCCCTAGCTCCCACACTCCCCCACTTTCGATCTCCATGAAGGAAGCGGATGAAGAGGGACTGAATGAGTTGATCACCAGGGGTCAGTGATTTAGTCAGCCATACCTACTTAATGATGTGACCATAAAAACCCAAAAGGACAGAGTTCAGAGTTTCCAAGCTGATGAACATTTGGGGGTGCTGGGAGGATAGCAAGGGCAGAGAGGCCATGGACACTCTGCACTCCTTCATTCTGCATATTCCCATGGCAGAAGGTGGAAGGGCAAGGGACGGTGAGAGCAAGAGAGCAAAATATGCTGAACTCGCTTTTAAAAGAAACCCACTCTTGTAACAGCTATTTCGCTCCCTAGATAATGACATTAATCCATTCCTTCAGGCTGAGCTCTCACGACATGATCACCTCTTATGAGGCCCCACCTTCCAACAGTGTTGCATTGGAGATTAAGTTTTCAACACATAAATTTTGGGGACATATTCAAGCCATAGCATTCCATTCTTGGTCCCCCAAATGTATGTTCTTACAGTGCAAAATATATTCATTCTATCCCAATAGTCTCAAAAGTCTTAACTTGTTCCAGTCATCAACTGAAAAGTTCAAAGTCCAGAGTCTCATCTAAATCAAATATAAGTGACACTAAAGGCACAATTCATTGGAGGCAAATAATTTTTCAGTTGTGAGCCTCTGAAATTAACAAGGTACATGGTTCCAAAATACAATGGTGAAACAGGCACAGAATAGACACTCCCACTTCAAAAGGGAGAAATAGACAAGAAGAAAGGAGTAACTGGGCCCAAGTAAGTCCAAAACCCAACAGGGAAAACAACATTCAGTCTTCAATCCGGAGAATCATTTATTTTGACTCCATGTCCTGAATCCGGAGCACAAAGTGGGTTAGGAACTGGGTCCCCAAAGTCTCCGGCAGCCCCATGCCTATGGCTTTGCCGAGCACAATCCATCCAGAAGCTATCATGGGTTAAAATCTTGCACCTGCAACTGCACGGCTCCTGGAGCTACACTCCGGTGGCTTTACAGTTCTGGGGTCTCAGGGGCTGTTCCACTCTCATAGCACCATTAGGCTTTGCACTAGTGGGTGCTGTCTGTGGTGTCTACTCCTGTGACAGGTCTATGTCCCCAGACTGTCCAAGACATCCTTTGAAATTTAGACGGACGCCATCTTGGCCACACAGCTCTTGCATTTTCTCTGTCTGCGGAATTAGAATCGCATGAGTTCTCCCAAAGTTTATGACTTGTAACTTTGGGAACAGTGGGTAAAGCCACACCTGGACTCACCTGAGCCACAGCTGGGATGGCCGAGGGATGCTGCACCAGAATTCAGGGATCTCTGAATTTTAGATGTCACAGGGCAGCAGATTCTAAGGTTCCACGGGCATTTCTTTGAAAACCTTGCCCTCAAGTTTCTGGCTCACCTGGGATAGCTCTGAAATGCTTCCAAGAGCATTCTCTCATTGTCTGGTTAGATGGAAGCTGGCTTCCTTCTATCCATATTAATCACTTTAGCAAATGGTCACTTGGTCACACTCTTAGTGTTCTCTCCCAAGCATGTTTTTTTGTTTGTTTGTTTTGTTTTTTGTTTGTTTGTTTGTTTCTTTTTTCTCTTCCTGACATGGCAGGCTAAGCTTTTCCAAGTCTTTTCATTCTGCTTCCCTTTTAGTTATAAATTTCCTCTTTGAATCACTTCTGACTTCTATCACTTCACTGTAAGCAGTTACAAGTAGCCAGGCAAGTCTTTCAATATCTTGCTTAGTAATTTCTTCTACCAAATATCCTATGAGGTTGGTGCAGATGTAATTGCGGTTTTGCCATTATATCCAATGGCAAAAACCAGCCTAATAGTTTATCACTCTTACTTATATTGCACCTTCCATAAAGCCCTTGAAAATGGACACAGTTCAACCAAATCCTTTGTCAATTTATAAAAAAGATAGGCTTTATTTCGGTTTCCAATAAATTATTCCTTGTTTCTCTCTCAGTCCTCATCAGAATGGCTTTTACTGCTCATATTTCTACCAACATTCTGATCATGACCACTTAAATAAACTTTAAGAAGATTCAGACTTTTCTTACAGCTATTCTCTTCTTCTGAGTCCTCCCCACAACAGCCCTTAATGCTCTGTTTATGGCAATCTAGGCTTTTCCTAGCCTGCTTTCCTAAATTCTTCTAACCTGTGCACATTCCCCAGTTCCAAAGCTGCTTTCACATTTTCAGGTGTTTGTTATAGCAACATCATCACTTGTTCAGTACCAATTTTCTGTCTGAGTTCATTTTATTTTGCTATAGCAGAATACCACGTACTGGGTAATTTATAATAAACAGAAATTTATTTGGCTTATGGTTCTGAGGACTGGGGAGCCCAAGAGCACTTGAGAGCCTTAGTGCCATGTCATCCCACGGAACAAGGCATATAGGTGAGGGTGGGAGTGAGAGAACATGAGGGGGGCAAATTCACTTTTCTAATAAATTTAGTCTTTGGTAACTAACCCACTCCCTTGATAATGACATTCATCCATTCATTAGGGCAAAGCCTTCATGACCTAATTACCTCTTGTTAGGCTCCAACCCCAATCATCGGAGATTGAGTTTCCAACATATTAATTTTTGAGATACGTTCAAACTATAACACATATCTCCCATTTGTCAGCTTCTGAGTTGTATCTCTTATAATAAACTTGTAATCATATGTAAAGCGCTTTTCTGAGTTCTACACACTATTGTAGAAAATCATTAACCCTGAGAAAGGGGGTTACTGGAACCTCTGAATTTGTACTTGCCAAGTCAGAAGCAGTGATGACACCCTAGATCTTGTTACTGACTTTTGAAGTGGGGGCAGTCTTGTGGGACTGAACGTTAGCCTATGGTGTCTGATACGATCCCAAGATCGTATGAGTTAAATGATTGAGTTAAATCATAGGACACCCAGCTGTTGTCTGCCAAGAATTTAAAAATTGTTTGGTGTGAGGGAGAAAAAAAGCACACATTTGATGACCAGAAGTGAAATAGTGGTGTGGAAGTTGAATAAGTATAAAGAAAAACGATTTGTTTTATCCTGTGTAACAAACACCATTTTTGAGATAATTATCAGGATTATAAAGATCATTTTGTTTTTCTGAAATATTCCAATGATGAAGCAGAAAAGGCTGATGATTTTCCTGTTCTTTCTTCTTACACACAGACAGATGCTGATTAAAGGTAATTTTCTTGAAAAACTTCTTCTACTAACTAGTAGAGAAATGTACTTCTTTTTCTAAAGATGATTGTTAACTGTTTTTTAAGGATGTAAAATGGCTATTTTCAATTATCTATCAAATTTTTTTCATTTTTACCAAGGCGATTCCTTTAAAATTAAGTTT
Organism: Trachypithecus francoisi; assembly: GCF_009764315.1. Lineage (NCBI taxonomy): Eukaryota > Metazoa > Chordata > Mammalia > Primates > Cercopithecidae > Trachypithecus > Trachypithecus francoisi. Next base: position 10,352,491 of record NW_022681454.1, on the reverse strand, counting down.
TTTCCCTCTCCAAAGGAAATAACCCTACTTATTATTATTATTTTTTCTAGAGAGGTGGAGGATGGCAAGTTTGAAAAGGACAGAAAGAATTCTAAAGGTCAAGGAATATCTCAACTTTGCCCATCTATTTATTAAAATCCAATCTTACCCTTATTCACAATTGTCGAAATGTAGAAACAGCCTATGTCCATCAACTGATGCATGAGTAAACTAAATGTGACGTATTTACACAGTAGAATATTACTTAGGCAAGAAAATGTATGAAGTTCTGATAATGCCCTGCAGCAAGGATGAGCCTTGAAAATGTTATGTTAAGTGAAATAAAACAGACAAAAGAATAAATCTTGTATGATTCCACTTATGTGAAATATCTATAATGGGAAAATCCATAGACATGGAAAGTAGATTAGCAGATACCAGGGGCTGGCGGGTGGGCGATGACGTGTTATTGCTTAACTGGTCTACAGTTTCTGTTTGGGTGTTGAAAACTTTTAAGAAATAATGGTGACAAATGCACAACATTTTGAAAGCAATTAATGGCTCTGAATCATATATATAATCATACACAGGAGATTAAAATGGCAAATGTATGTTATGTAAATTTTACCATTATGTGAGTGCGTGTGTGTTTCTGTGTGTGTGTCCCAAAAGAGGGGAAAACATTCATCTTAGGTTCTATGTGAACTTCGAATTTAATCGCAAGCAAGTCAACTATGTTCTCGACTCATTTGTAGGATATGCATAAAATCTTCTATAAACTTGCTAAATCTATGCATCACTGTTGCAAGACAATTTCCATTTCCAATGGCTGCATTATTTATCAGTTTATAGATGGGAAATAAACATGGTACTTAATGTGAAACAGGCCTAATTACACCCACATTTCATGTGCCTAACTTGTGACTTAGCTTCAAACCAAATAAGTCATTTACACTTATAAGTTAAACTACTGTACAAGCAGTTTTCAATTTCTCCTCTCCTGAGAAGTATGTTATTGCTTCTCTAAATCACGTTGTTCCCAATCTACCTGTGAAATGTTCAGCAACACAGCCTCAGCGTGAATACATCATCAGTCAGCCATTTCCAGGGTGGAAATTAACCCCTTGCCCTCTCAGTTCTGTTAAACAAAAATTCCTGATCATGGGTTGAGCATAGCTGCCCAAACTGGAATAAGTACTAAATAGATGAGTTCCTTAGTAGTCGAAAGCAGATAGTGTACTTGAGCTGTAATAAAATTAACCAAAACAATACATTAACAAGGGGTGGGTGTACCTTAAAATTCTTTTTGTTTTGTTTATCTCCATCAGGCACACAGGCTAATTGAGCAGGTATCACTTTGTCTTGTATGCCAACTTCCTGCTAGATAGTAAGTGAAAATGTTATATAATTGGAAACAAGACTGACTATATATTTAACGTTACATAGAGTTAAGTGTATATATATGCAGTCTTACATGGAGAAAATTTGACAACTTAGAATCTGATTTGATTCCTTAAATAATAGTTCAGTTGTTTAAAGTAAGTCCTGGGCAACTCTGGGCATTCTCATACTAGAGGCCAGTAAATAGGAAGTTCAAGGGATTTGGAGGCTGATCAAGAAATAGGGTATGATCCTGAAAGGCTGTAACACACAGCAAGCCTTATGGGGCAGTACTTGGACAGGGATGCATAACAGGAAAGTCCTTACAGCACGAGACCATCCAGTGGTTTGCGTGCCCAGGTAATGTTGCTGAACAGTAAGGCTGGGTCAAAAAGCTCCCAAGGGTAGCAGCTGCTTCTTCTGATGTAATTACAAGGCCCTGTCTTATCAATGGGTAACGACTATCTGGTGAGGTTTCCCGGAGTATGCAAAACAAACAGGCTACAAATGACTTGTTTGGGTTATACTTTAAACAACTGGATATGCAAAATATTTGACTTTGGAGCGAGTGGAGTTTTGAGCTCAGGGGTCTCAGCTTTCTGCGAAGAAATAAACAACCCAGTAGCCAATACGTAGAGGCCATCTTTGGCTCACTTATATAGCCACAAGAAACTAGAGTGTCTACCTTACATAGGAATGGATTGTTCATCTTCGAGTGGACTTCTGTCAACTCAGCAGATCCATCGTATGGCTCGTATCAGTTTTCTATCACCACGGAAACACATTACCACAACTTAGTGGCTTACACAAGACAAATGTATTATCTTACAGTTCTGAAATTTGGATGTGCAAACTCGATCTTGGTGAGCTAAAATCAAAGTGTTGTCAGGAATCTGTTCCTTCTGGAGGCGATGGGGAGACTGTTTCACAGTCTTTTCTAGGTCCATCCTCATTTCTTGGCTAGCGGTCTCACATCAAATCACCTTCCTTCAGACTCTGAACTACCTCTGCTTCCCTCAAGATTCTTGGGACCACATTGGGTTCACCCAGATAAGTTATCTCCCCATTTCAAGATTCTTACCTTTGTCATACCTGCAAAGTCCCTCTGCCATGTAAAGTAACATATTCACAGGTTCCAGGGATTAGGATGTGGACATCTGTGGTGACATTACTCAGCCCCCGCAAGGGGTACTGGGGAAGACACAGACTTCAGGTCTGTGAGGAGCCTCAGGTTCAGGACACAGAAAAAAAGGAAGATCAGTGGATTCCCTTCAAGGCAGCCTCTAAACTGCACTGAGTGACATCTGGAAGACATCTGGAAGGGGGTATAGCTATTTTCAAACATACAGGTGGTGAGGATGAAATTTATGGTTTTAACAACTCAAGTTCTTCTAGCCCATGGAAGCATTCTGACTCCCAGCTCTGGAGCAGTTTAAGAAATGGAGCCAATCAAGTCAAGCTTGTCTTCCTCAGGTTTCTTCCTCTTTGAACCATACTGTTCTGTGTTCCCTTTTCAAAGTTTGGGCCTCTCTGTACCCTAAAATCCCAGTGACTGGCAGGTGGCTCAGATGCGGTTCTCGTCCTGGTGGAGCCTATGGTCCGGTTGGAAAGACATAAATATAAATGGAGACTCCATTTCCTTCCAGGACCCTGAGCATCTAGCCAAACTATTGGTTCTGCAGCCCATGCATTGACGCATAATTGCATGTCTAGCCGTTTCTTCTTCCAAGTAAAGTGCACAACCAGGTGCACTGCCCAATGTTCTATTCACTGGGAGGTTTTCCCTTTGCTACTGTCCTTCATGGATGTTCTGGAAAGAAGCTGTGGTGCAGCAGCTGTCCACATTTGGTGGTGTCTGCATATTATACAAAACCATCTGAAGCCAGATTCAACTGTTCTGTTCCTCTGTCAACTGATCATAGGGTACTATCCATGAAGCCACAGGTGCAGGTTAGAAGAGAGAAGGCAGGGTAGCCAGAGTAGGGACCATGGGCATTTGGGTCACTTCTTCATGTAATTTACTTATGCCTTCACGACCTTCTTGGGCCTGAACCAGTATACAGAATTTCCTTTGGTGATGAAGTATTGTACTGCATGCCTAACCTTATGGCTTCGTAGGTCAGGTAACACCCAGTTCATGATAGGTAGCTCAGATACTTAGTGGCCTATGGTCAAGCAAGTTTCTACTAAGGCCTAATAGCTGGCAGAGAGCTGTCTCTCAAAAGGAGAGGAGTTTTCTGTGGATGATGGCAGAGCTTGCTCCAAAATCCTGAAGCCTATACTATTTGCCTATGGGGGCAACACACATTTCCATCTGCTACTAACACTTCGAGCATAGGTTATTGTGAAACACACAATATGATTGAACTGTTATTCTATAATTTGGATCTGAGGGGTCCAAGGCTTGAGAATGTCGCCTAACCTGCTGATGGAAGTGAGCCAGTGCCACAAGAAGGCTGAACACACAAACCTAGAGTCAGGGTTATGGGTTCAAATCTCATATGGGTTCTCTTCTGTCTATCTAGAGTGGAAATGCCACTAGACAGATAGAAGAGAGTTTGACCCTGGACAAGTTCTTTGACTCCCAGTGCTTCGTTCCATCAGTGTTAGGATGGCGATGATAATGGCAATCTCTCACTGGATTATGGAGAGTTTAATAATTGAATGTATGGAAAACTCAAGAACTCTTCTCGTATGATTAGGTGATGAATAAATATTCATTATGATTGCTGCCTCATTTTAACTTAGCTCTCTACTCAAATACCTCCTCTGTATAAAGGTTTCCCTCACCACCTTATAACTTCTGATAACTTTTGATTTTCACTGTACTTGATTTTTCCTTATAGAACTGATCATTACTAGATATAGTAATAACATATACTTATAGATTAAAAAATATTTTAAATGTTGCCTCTTATGTTTTAATTTTTTTTTTTTTTTTACCAAATGTAATTCATTTAAATCATTCTACAGATATTAACTGACCATCTACTATGTGCCAGGAAAAGAAATTTAACAGTAACTAAAAGGTAAAAGTTTGTTCACTTTCCTTTCTGGTGTTGACTTACTGACCTTCACTACCAGGAGCCTGTCTCCATGAGGGTAGGCACGTTGTGTCTTCGGGTCATTCCTGAAAACTCAGAACCTAGAACAGTTGACTATCCCATGAAGTCAACACTTAGTGAATAAACAAATGAGTGAATGAAAAATATTTTTATCTGGCACATGGAAATTGTCACCAGGGAAGAAAAGAGGAGCAAACCTTGAAGCTCTTTAACACACAGAGAGCTGGGTAATGGAATGCATCCGAGATTTCCTCCTTATGATTCTGCAGGGTCTGCACTTTATGTCTATTCTTAGTGTGGAAAGTGAGAATCAGAGACAGCAAACAACTTCTTCAAGGACACACAGTTAGATGCAGAGTCAGAATTCTAATCCAGGTCTATTTGACCACCAGGTCTGCACTTTACTTACTCTATCTGTGCAGAAGAGCATTGAGTTACAGACCAGTAATGAGAAGAAATAGTGGAGGGCTGGTAAACACCTCAGTTACATAAGGAGCTTCTCTAGGCTGTGTGCATCACCCCACACTCCATCTAAAATAGATGTTGGAGATTTTAAACATCTAGGGTTTAGATACCTGAAAAAAATAAATCATTTTAGTGGTTTATGGAAAAAGGAAGGAAGAAGAAGAGAAGCAGCAGCAGGAGGAGGTAGAGGAGGAGGAGAAGCCACAGGAAGGGGAAGAGGAGGGAGGAAGGGAGTGGAAAAGAAGAGAAAAAAATGAGTAACCAGGCGGACATTTAATTGGCCTTTTGCTCACATCAGTATTTCATCCTTGGCCACCAATTGCACACTTGAAGTTGTTTACCTTCCTGGAGGGATTTCTCAATCGTTCATTGTGAAGGATTCCTAGCCTCTCCTCAGTGGACAGCCAAGAGCCTCCTCTCAGCTGGGAGCCTTCCTCCCATTCACTGCAGTCTCCCTGAACTGCTTCCAGAGCCCAGCTTCTCTGGCCGATGGCCAAGGACTCTAACAGGCACTGCTCTTTCAGCACAGAAACACAGAAACCAAGTGCCTTGGTACAAACAGAAGGCTGCATTCTTTGGCTGGGATCTGGGAGAGATAATTACCCCACAAGGTCTTCCTCTCATCTAAGCTGTTGTTTAGCTAAACAGCACAACAGGGTTTGTGGAAAGTCCTCACAAAGGTTCAGTTCACTCATTTGTTGAGCCTGTGATTAGTGACAATGAGTCTCACCTCCCTGAGCTACAGATTTCCTTCTCTGAAAAGAGTCATAGAACTAGATTATCTTTAAATTTCTGGAAACTTCCAAAACATGATAATTTATCCTAGGTATGAAAGAGGAAAATGTAAGAAAAAGGGAAATTTTGTTCCTTCCTCCCTGCCCCCTTCCCTTCCCTTCCCTTTCCTTGTCTTCTCTTCCCTCCCTCCCTCCCTCTCTCCTTCCTTTCTTCTTTTTCTTCTCTCTCTCTCTAATGTATCAAGATTTTAAGTAAATAATTTCTGGATGAAATTAGTACCTTGAAATTTTGAAGTTGTCTTGGGTAGAAACCAGAAAGACATCCTCTAAAAAGCTGTAGACATTTTATTATGCTCTTTACATGGCGAAGCTTGAGGACTCCTTTGAGGTCACCTTTTTCTCTGTTCATTATTTACAAATCTCATTTCTTGAGACATCATAGAGGAATTCAGCGATGGGTTTGGTCATGGAAACCTATTTTTCGTTTTCCATTTTCCACGCTACACTTGTTAGTCGTTTCGGTGGTAGGAGTTGCTAAGTCAGTGAGTTAACCTTGTCTTGGCCTAGAGTTGGAGCCTGGTAAAAACTGGTGAAATTGATTTAGAATGTGTTCTGTGGTCTATACCTTATCATTGTAGAAATGGATAATCTTTTTTTTTTTGAGACAGAGTTTAGCTATATATAGACCCAGGCTATAGTACAGTGGTATGATTTCAGTTCACTGCAGCCTCAAACTCCTGGGCTCAAACCATCCTCCTGCTTCAGCCTCCTGAGCAGCTGGAACCACAGGCACACACTACCACACCCAGCTGGAGATGGTTTTTGAAAGTTCGTTTACTGATATTTACATACAGGAGAAAACACAAATGAAAGAGAAGTTGAAGACTCTGATTTCATTAGAGATATTGTGAAGTTCTGGGTAGAGAAAGACTTCTCTGGGGTCCAGTGAAAAAGTAGCTCCAAATGGGGCAGAGCCAGGGTCCACATCCCAGCCCCCTTCCTCCTCAGACTTGGAGACGGTGGGGGCAAGTGGCATGAGGGATAATTGTGCCAACGTCACCTGGATTCTCTGTTGATTTTGTGTGAGCTGGAAGTGTAAACCCTTTGGTATTTAGGGGTGCTGCTGTTGTAACACAGCCAAAGCTTTACCCGATTAACATAACCCATAGGACAAGGGCAATGAGTGGAGTAATCGTAGGCACACGGTATTCTCTTTTTGCAAATGGAAGAAAGAATCAGAAGATGCTGATGAGAGGAAGGACACCCTGCAATCAAGCGAGAAGGGCTCAATGTCACTATCCGTTTGGGTTAAATGTCAGTGTGACCTTGCTTGGGCAGAAATCATGTCTTTGGTGTATTCTGTCTCCTTGAAGTTTAGCAATGATTCCTTAGAAGGAAATGAAGGCTGGGGTTTGAGCCCAGGACTGTCTCACACTAAAGCCAATGTTCTTCAGAGCACACAACACTGACTCTATTTTTCCATTTTGCTCTGTTCTGGACTCTGTGCCTGCATATGCATCATTTTAATATATGTATAATTATATCATGTTATGTATTTTATTATCATTGCACTAGAGATAATGGACTTTCCCTACTAAAGACTTTGACATGTTCAGAGCTTAAAAAACAACACAACAATAACTAGTGTTTGAAATACTTCACAGTTGGTCCTTCTATAAAAATATTCTTCGGAGTTTGAAAATCCTTGAGCTCTTTTTCCATAGCTGTGGGGGTTGGTAGGACTGAAAGGATTTCAAATGTAGAGGAATTTTTATTTCCTTGGCAATCTCATAATTCAAACAACTTTAACTTTTAAATGTCACACTTGTGATGTACTATAGGTAGTCATTAATAAACATGAATGGGTTTTTGAGGTTCAGAAAAGTGGCAGTAAATAAAGGGATGAAACACTGACGCAGAGAGCAGGTGCATGCTATAGGGAGCTCCACTTTCCTTGCTGGCTGACATTTGCACAGAGTTAAGGTCAGCCATGTTGGCTGTGATCTTCACAGCCAGCAGGGGAGTTTTCTAAAAGCAAAAGGCTCCTGGTGTCATTCCCCACTTACACACCTTGATGGCTACCCATTGATAGAAGATCATTTTGCTTTTTTTGTTTCTTGGGTTTTATTTTCAATGTAGCATTCAAGGCCTGCTGTATGCCTGGCCAAACTTAACCTTTTCTGTCCTCTTTCCCTGCTCTTCTATATGTTGGGCTGCAGTTCAAGCCACGGGAGTACTAGACACACTAGCCTGCATTCCCAAACAGGCCATCCCTTTTCACATCTCTGTGCCTCACTCAAAACACTTTCCTCCTCTTGCTTCCCGGAAATGTCTTGAGTGACTTTCAGAGTCCACCTAACACATCACCTCTTGGGATTGACTTCCCCTGGTATTCCACAATAGAAGAACTCAGCACATCTGTGACATCCACCAAGCACTTGACTCTCATCTGTGGAGAAGACTTTACCATTCAGTGTCATTGTCCCTCCTGGGCCTGGGTCTACAACCAGGCACAGAGCCCAGCAGCTATGCCTTCACCACCTTGTTTTGCTGCATTTTACACAGCACTGGCTCATAGATGGTACTCAACAAATGTTTGTTGAAAGAATATTTAGATAGTTGATAGATAGATCATAGATATTGAGGTTCCTCTGCATTCCTTAATTTAATATTTTCTTTCTCTGCATTAAGCAGAAGATTCGCTTGTAAGTCCAGTGGTATATTGCAGGGCAATGGGAACAGTCTTCCTGGGGTGCAGGCAATGAGGGGTACAGTGTTTGTGTAGAGTTTAAAAACAGTAATAAAAACAATTAAAAGTGGGTCTACTTTTTGTTATTACCATGCACTCATAATGCTAATCAATGTCACTGGTAAAATATCCCCCTCTTTAGGCCATTCCTGCCCTCTACCCCTCCTGGTTAGGCCAGGGTCAGGATCTCTCATTATTTCCTCCCCTATGCAGAATCCTTCTATCCTCTAACATGATTCTGTAGGGCTTCTCCTAGAGATCATTCATCCATTCATTCATTTAACACATGTTTATACAGTTTTTCATATACAGCAGCATTGCTAGACAAAAATGAGCACAAAAGTGGTACTCTTCCTGTACCACTTTGGGGGTAGACAGAAAATAAAATGCATTTGGGGGAGACAGAAAATAAAACAAGTATGTATCACACGCACACAAATACACACACATACACATGCTTTGAGGTGGTAATTGTTTGAGAACAGTAGCCCAAGATGATGTGATCCTGATGCAGGAGGGGTGCCTTCAGAAGGGTTTTCAGTGGCAGCCATTGTGTCTGCGATGGAGCAGAGTAAGCTGAGGTATGAGTGAAGAGAAGGGGCCAGAGATGTGAAGAGCCAGAATAATATTTGCAGCAGAGAGAAGAGCAAGTGTGAGGACATGGAGTGGGACACAGGTATTATAGAATAACACCTGCCAAATACTCACGTGGACAACAGGTAAGTTTCTGCTGTCTTTAAAATCCCATACTTAGACCTGTCTTTTCAGATCAACTGTTGATATGGTTTGGCTGTGACCCCATCCAAATGTCATCTTGAACTGTAGCTCCCATCATTCCCACATGTTGTGGGAGGGACCCGGTGGGAGATAATTGAATCGTGGAGGTGGTTTCCCCCATGCTATTCTCATGGTAGTGAATGAGTCTCACAAGATCTGATAGTTTTGTAATGGGAAACCCTTTCGCTTGACTCTCATTCTCTCTTCCCTGCTGCCATGTAAGATTTGCCTTTTACCTTCTGCCATGATTGTGAGGCCTCCCCAGTCACATGGAACTGTGAGTCTATTAAACCTCTTTTTCTTTACTAATTACCCAGTCTCAGGTATGTCTTTATCAGCAGCGTGAAAATGAACTGATAACACTTGTGCTTTCTGTAAGCTCTCCTGATTTTTTACCTGGAGACAGGGTGAAGCCCAGCAAAAAGATAGAATGTGTTTTATCCCAGTGCCTGCTTTGATGTGGCTGACTCTTATCGGTGGTAATGCTGGGCATTTGGACACAGACAGAGGGTTCTCTGTCTCTCTTCTCAATTGTCATCCCTGGTTCTCCATCACATGGTCCAGATGTGCAAATGATAGGACTCCAATAGCTCTCCATCCCCTCTCATCCGTATTTCATTATTAGAGTGTGGTTCATGTCATCTGGTGCCTTAATTCAACAGATAAAGCAACTGAAGCTCAGAGAAGCTGAGTTGCTGACATGGTGTCACATAGCTATGTAGTAGTAGTGCTTGAGTGAATAATATGTGTCACCCTTCTCTAATCACAAAGCATATGCTGAACATTGTGAAAGTCACTTTACACACACCATCACTTCTCAACAGTCTTGGATGTTAGAGAAAAAAAAGTGTGGTGAGGGAGCCTAATTAAGTGGCTTTTTATCAGACATTTCAATAGGATCTCCTTCTCCTTTCGGTGTCTCACGTTATCTCCAGATACATACTCTTTTCAAAATATGTAGGTCCATTTTTATAGGTGCTTTTGAAGACAATGCTATGGAGATGTTAGTTTTTTTGCTTCAATATTTTGCAAGCATCAGACCCATCTACATAACATCTGGCACAGCAGGCTACACTTTGTAACCATTAATACCCCAAGCCTGTGGGTCAGTAATCATTTGTGTAACTGATTCAGCATTGGCCAAGACCACAGACAGTGCCAGAGAGGGTGGAACTGGAACCTTAGTGAGATATGCTTGGATAACCATTAACTAGCTGCAAGCTGAAAATTCTCCTTCTGTGCCTGCTATGCTGTTTGTTCTCTTCAGTTTGAAAAGTAATAAATGAAAGGGCTGTATGGGCAACCTTAAGAAATGTATGACTAGAGTAAAAAGACTTTCACTGAGGCCCATTGTGCTAGAAGCAGGTGGGAAAAGTTTATATTCTCAAAGCTAAAATAATTACTAAGTAAAGGTATGGGTAATTACTCAGACACTCTAGGAATATTTTATAGGCAATTGTGATATTCACCTATCAAATTTATTTATATATATGTATATGTATATTTTATAAATATGTAGGGTTTAACACTGATGAGGATCTATCAAATAGCACATAAACTTGAATCTCAAGTTCAAGTGGTGGAAATATTCAAGAAAGCAACTGAACCATATGTATCAACGTCCTTAATGGGGTGTTTTGGTGAATAATTCTAGTTCAAGAAATCTGTTTTTAGGAAATAACAATACCTGAAGGAAAGATGTGTGAACAAATATTTTATTAAATGATAGTGTAAAGTGATACTGAAAGCAATTGAGGTATCTATTAAAAACACATATGCTCTTATATGCTTTAAAATTATATATACAGTTGAGTCTTGAACAATGTGAGGATTGAAGGCACCAATCTCCAGTGCAGTCGAAAATCTGAGTATAACTTTTGACTCCCCAAAACCTTAACTAATAGCCTACTCTTGACCTGAAGCCTTACCAATAACATAAACAGTTGATTGACATATATTTTGTATGTTATATATATTATAGATTGTATAACAAGCTAGTGAAAAAAATATTAGAAGAAAATTATAAGGATGAGAAACTTTTTTACTATTTACTCAGTGGAGAAGTAGACCATCATAAAGGCCTTCATTCTGTTTGTCTTCACATTGAATCAACTAAGGAGGAGGAAGAAGAGGAGGGGTTGGTGTTACTGCTTGAAGAGTGTCAGAGGCAGAAGAAACGAAGGAAGCAAAAGGTGAGACAGGAGAGATAGGAACCCTCAGTGTAACTTCACAGAAATACAACTTAATTTCAATTTGATATTTTACTTTTTCATTTCTCCATGAATGTTTCTATACAGTCCCAGTCCTTCTTCTGCCGTTTGCTTTAGTGTCAGTGCCTGTATCACAGAAGGGTTCATGTCATAAAAAGAAAACAGAAGCAGTCTTGATTAACCAAAACTCTTCTTCCAGATTATCCACTGTCAATTTGTTTTCTGGCACTATTTTTTTTTTCCATCTTCTTCCTCACCATTGGGCACTGGTTTGGGAGCACTCAGGTCCATCGATTCATCTCTTGTTAGTTCCTCTGGTGTGTTGACTATTAGCTCCTGACTTTCTCCAAGATCCATATAGTGAAACCCTTCACAACTGTCACCTCCCTTCCTTCGCCATATTCACAGTCTCTTTCATGACTTCCTGAACTGCCTCTGTCATAAATCTTGTGAAGTCAAGCACAACGTCTGGACACAGTTTTCCCAAGCAGGAATTTATTGTCTCGGACTTTCACGACTTTTCTCATAGCAACGACAGTATAATTCTTCCAGACTTTCAGAATGTTCTGTGTCAAAGTTCCCTTCCACAGTGTTGGCAACTCCTTCCATAGATCACTGTGTGTAATGAGCCTTAAAGGTTTGTATGGCCCTGGATCTACAGGCTAAACTAGGGATGTTGTGTTTGGAGGCAAACAGATCACTTTGGCACCACTGTCAGTGTTTAACTCAGGAGCTTTCAGATGGTCAAAGGCATTGTCCAATTTCAAAAGAACTTTTGACAGTCCTTTACTAGCAAGGTATTTCCTGACTTTAGAAACAAAGCATAGAAGGAACCAGTCCAGAAAAAGGGTTCTTGTTGTCCGGGCCTTACAGTTACACAACTAAAAGACTGTTGGCACTTCATATGGGTCCCATAGTATTTCCAAGATTTATGGTATTGCATAAAACACAATGAAAAATATGCAAGAATCATGAAAGATCACTTTTTACTGTGATTTGCAATTTACCCGAGAGACAAACTGCTCAGGGGATATGATTAGTTTGTAACTCAGCATTTTAAGATGATACTGGTAACACACGAGCTTGCCTTAATTGCAACAGGAGGTGGCTACAAAATTATTACGATGGTACAGTATTACTACTGTGAATTGTATGCAGTTATAACTTAATACTGCATCTTTACATTTGTTTGCCTTTCTCTTGATTGCAAATGGTGCCATGTTTTGTCTGTGTGTGCATACATTTTGTGAATTTTTAACTTTTCATAATAGACATATATATCTTATAGTAGTAAATGATAAAATAGACTAGTATTTGCACACATTTATGTTTCATGACGTAGTTAACCTTTCTTAATTGTTTTCAGTATTTCCAGGCGATGCAATTGGTCTGTGAGTTTTTTCAAATTGTCACTTCAAATCCCACCCAAAATTTCCGATATATTTATTGAAAAAGATCTATGTATAAGCGGACCACCACAGTTGAAATCCATGCAGCTCAAGGCTTAACTGTCTTGCTTGAATGTTTTGCAAGCATCAGGCCCATCTGGCATAGTGTCTAGAACAAATCTTGATCCAGAGAAAATGCTCTACAACTTTTAATATTTTAAGCCTCTGGGTTGGAATATCATTAATCATTTGTGTAAGTGATTGAACATTAGCCACGACCACAGACAATATCAGAAAGGTTGAAACTGGAACATTAACAGGGTTTGCACTGATGATGACATTTTGCTGTCCCAGGTGTGGTTATGTAGAAATTCTTACACATTTCATGGTACTAGAGATTGATAGTTGTTTAAATGTTTTGATACCTACGGTTAATTTCTGAGAATAAAACCCAAAGGAGGAATATGAAATCAAAGAGCAACAACAGAAAGTCTTACTTCCAAGGATATACATTGTTAACATTAATAATAGTCAAGCTTATAAACAAATCAAATATCAAGTTTTGTTTTATGTAACATAACTTACATAACAATTCAAATTATAAGACAAGGTTAAGTAACTTGTGGCATAGAAACACAATGGTGTATTGTATAGTCTTTATAAGCACATGGAGTTTTTTTCTTTCCAGAAAGCTACATAAAATATTGGAGAGTATTTTAACATTAGTTGAAAAATATAGGACAAAAAGGATACAATTATGACACGTAAAAATATTATTCTCTGTACTAAGACAATATGTTATTCAAAACACGGTTAACTGGGTGGGTTTTTCTGGTGAGGCTGCAGATTTCTTTTTTCTTTTTCCATCCTGCCTTCTCTTCCACTCCCCACACAGGTTCTTTGTCAGTCATTAGAAATGAAAATGTAATAACATTAAAGATGTGTAGTGTGTCTTTAGGGGAAATAAGCAACAGTCAATTAAGAACACATAAAGGCTATCAGTGCTTTATCAATACCCCATTCAACACGCTCATAGAGAGCAGCTAGCGTTACAAAGGAATTCACAGAGAGAGTGTGCTCTCCTAAGACGTGATGAGGACTGAAAATAAAAATAGATTATTAAAAGACTTAGAAAAATTTTTGAATGAGAGGTGTACAAAAGATTGTTGAGCTCAGCTAGATATTTAGAAAAAAACACTTAGCTATTGAATTTGATTTTCCACAAAAATGCCTCTCAAAATCATTGTCACAAAAGCGTCAGACTGGAAAATAGCAGTGTCCAGATTTTTGGGTTTCTATTAAGTTCTGCCCTGTGGATTCGAAAAGCTGTTACTTGAAGAAATGGGTAAGACCACCTCTGTATGACGCCAAGGGCTGCATCACCTCTCTAAGGAATACATTTTTATTAATTTAAAGCAGTCTGTGGCAGTGAGGATACCAACAGGAAATACACCAAATTTAAATTGAGATAATTTGGGATGAGCTCATTAAAGAACTAACTACAAAAGTATGATTGGGCTATAGTAGAACCACAGAGCACATTATGAAAAGCTGGGCTAATAAAAGAAACAGTGGGAAAGACAGTTACCAGTACTCAGTAGTTTGAGAGTAGTAACTTCAATCAGAGCTACACCTGGGGCCCATGGAAATAAGTAGCCTGATTTCCCCCTCCTACCTGCCAATATCCTGGTGGATGCTGGCTAAATCCATGGGTCAAACTCAACTGGAAGCAAAAATGCAGTCCTGTCTATCAAGTGATGGGCATTTGGGTTGATTCTGTCTTTGCTATTGTGAACAGTGCTGCAATGAACATATGCAAGCATGTATCTTTATAATAGAATGATTTCTATTTTTTGGGGTGTATACCCAGTAAGAGGATTGCTGGGTCAAATGGTATTTCTGCTTACAGATCTTTGAGGAATTGCCACACCATCTTCCACAATGGTTGAACTAATTTACACTCCCACCAACAGTGTAAAAGCATTCCTTTTTCTCCACAACCTCACCAGCGCCTGTTGTTTCTGAACTTTTTAATAATTGCCATTCGGACTGGTATGAGATGGTATCTCATTGTGGTTTTTATTCGTATTTCTCTAATGGTCAGTGATGGACACATGGTGGGGAACAATACACACTGGGGCCTCTCGGGGGTTGTGGGGGAGGGAGAGCATCAGGAAGAATAGCTAATGGATGCTGGGCTTAATACCTAGATGATGGGTTAATCTGTGCAGCAAACCACCATGGCACACGTTACCTTTGTAACAAACCTGTATATCCTGCACATGTGTCCTGAAACTTAAAATAAAAATTGAAGAAAAAAATAAAAATAATGTAGTCCATAGAAATCAGCCTCCTGGAGGAAAACACAGGGTGATGAAGAAGGATCCAGAGAGACAGAAAGAAGGTGGCCTGAATACAGCCCAAACAAGGAGGAGCCAACCCCACAAACCAGTATGTTTTTCATCATTACCATTGGTGAAAAGAGACTGAAGGATCATTTCTTTGGGAAAGCTAAACCTTATTAATTTGTTTTCATGGGGCTGATAAAGACATACCCAAGACTGGGCAATTTACAAAAGAAAGAAGTTTAATTGGACTTTCAGTTCCATGTGGCTGGGGAAACCTCACAATCATGGCAGAAGGCAAGGAGGAGCAAGTCAGGTTTTACATGGATGGCAGCAGGCAGAGAGAGAGAGCTTGGCAGGAGAACTCTCTTCTTAAAACCATCAGATCTTGTGAAACTTATTCACTATCATGATAACAGCACAGGAAAGACTTGTCCCTATAATTCAATTACCTCTCACCAGATCCCTCCCACAACATGTGAGAATTCAAGACGAGATTTGGGTGGGGATACAGCCAAACCATATAAACAGAGCATGGTGTTTGGACCAGATGGCTTAACATTTTCCAGTTACTTTTAAAACTTTGTAATTCTAAGGTACCTCAACTAAACTAGAGACAAATAAATAACCAATGCAATTATAATTGCATATTATGGTCACAAACTCAAGTCAGGAAAATTGAGCTCTTTATCCCCTTTATAGAGCAATAACCTTTTCTAGTATCCACAATGATTATCTCTGGAACACTTTTACAAAGCAATAAAACCAATGGTATATTTAATTGAAGTATGGGTGTTGATGATCAACAAGCACAACCTGGGATGAATATGTAATGAGAGCTCTTTTCATGTGGCACCCAAAGACCAGGATGTATCAGAAATACATTTCAATAAGAACTAACATACATTAAGTGCTCATATGTGCCAGGCATGAGCCATGAACTTTGTATTAACTCATTTAATCTGGACAAGAAGCTCTTTAAACTACATGCTTTTGTTGCTCTTTCTTTACCTATGCAGGGAAGCAGCCAGGGAAATGTGCTACTCAGATCTCTTACAATAGGAGGCAAATTTTGCTTGTAGTCTTACATGCTGACCCTTGAAATCCATTACCATGATTGTTGAAACCGCACTTCCTGAAGACTGCCCCCAGTCCAGTTACTGAGCACAACAGGGCACTTCGTTCCCAGTCTAGATAGAGGCAGGACTGCTTGAATGTCTTTGGCTCAAGCTCTTGAGCTCTATCAGCCTGGCCAGATCTTTCTTGAAACTGTGCTGCAGTCAAAAATCCTTCCTACTCAAGGCTTTTTCTTTCTTTCTCTTCTTTCACAGTTGTCAGACCCTTATAGAGATCTGACAGTTCCCCCACCCTTCCCTCTCTGCTATAGACTGAATTGTGTACCTCCCCTCCCCAACCCATATTAAAATGTTGAACCCCTAATGGGCAGTGTGATTGTAGTTGGAGATAGAGTCTTTATGAGATAATGAAGGTTAAATGAACTCATAAGAGTGTGACCTTAATGGGGTAGGACTGTGGCCTCTCTTTATCTCTCTTTCTCTTTACCATGTGAAGACTTGGTGAGAAGGTAGGCGTTTGCAAGCTAGGAAGAGAGTTCTCACCAGAAACTAAATTGGCTGGCACCTTGATTTTGGATTTCCCAGTTTCCAGAAGTGTGAGAAAATAAATTTCTGTTGTTTAAGCCACCTGGTCTATGGTATTTAGTATGGTACCAAAAGCTGACTAAAACACTCTTCTAATAAATGTCTTATGTGTTTAATCATATCTTGGCACTGGTTCTCAGTGGACCTGAACCAAATGCATGCACCATCATAAGTCCTAGGTGTTCACCTAAATTCACCAACCTTGGGGGTGGCAAAGCTGAGGTGCAAACTCAGGCAATGGAAATCAGGAGTCTCCATCTGCTTCCTCTCTAAGCTGTGTTGCCTCTTGAGTTATTCAGGAGCTTAACTTGCCTAGGAACACTTTTTTTTTGGAACACCTTCTCTCCCCATTTAAGCAAAGCATTTCAGCCTTTATCGTTTTTTTTTTTTTTCCCCTGACTTGAAATCAGACAGCTGTTGTATCCTGAGACTTCTTCACTAGAGCAAAACTTGCCTCTGGTCTTTTATTTAATTCCGTGTGGTGGGGCAAGGGTTTAGACGCCTCCTCACTGTCACTCACCTGGACAGATGAGTTAGACAGATGTGTATGTAAATGGGCTCCAGCAGTTATCAGCTGTGAGACCTCAGATGCCTTGATGGCCTTGAGCCTTTGTTTAATTATGTGAAAGAGTGAGAATTAGCCATTCCTGAGTCATGAGTCACTTGGAGGACTGAGTGAGTTCATATTTAAGGACGGAGGACATAAGCTGGTACATAAAGGTCATAAATAATATATCCCACTCCTATCTGGGTACCTCGTTTGATTTATTTGAATCCGTTGCTCGTAAGTTTGTTTCCCAGAAGTGAATGGAGCTACTCTCACTTGCAATGGTACTTTTTCTACTCCTTGCCTGAGATTTCCGAAGAACAGATGGGAAATTCCATTCAGAAGCTTTGCCTGGTTTGACATTTCCCCATATGTTCCTGTGGGTCAAGATAAAATGTTCTGATGTCCTAGGTTGGTTATCTAGATCCCGGAATTACTCATGAACTTCATCTTCAGTTGCTGCCACTGTCTACGTCTGAAGCTGCCTGAAGGGGAGAAGAATGAGTCAAGGAGGTCTTCCTTTGGCACTACAATTTGATCTTCAAGGAAGCATACTTCATTCTCAACTATTTCTAATTGTTCTTTGCTTAAACCCATCATGGAAAGTTAAAGAACAAGTTTCTGTGGTTGTTGTTGTTGTTGCCATGTTTAAAACTGAATAATAAAGGCAAGGCTCTAGTCTCAGAACAGAATGGTCTTTACCTTGAAGTGTGTAAAATTTGGTTCTGCTGCTAATGAGCTATGTCCCTTTAGACAATTTTCTTAATTGCTCTGTGTTTGATTTCTTCAATTGGAATCAAGAATGATTTTCCTTTCTTGGGACTTATTGTGAAGATTAAATGAAATCATGAATGTAAAGGTCTACATTGCTGACGTGCAGAAGTACCTAAATAAATGGTCATGTGTGACCCTGATATTCTAATTAAGTTGCTGCCCTCACCATCTCGGCTGTGTTCCACATTATAAGTCCTCAATGATCTTCAGGGTTTTCAAAATCTTCTAGTAGAAAATTTCCATCGATTTATTTATTTCTAGGGAAGTATAGATGACCCATGGGAAGTTGGCAGTCCCACCTATGACTAATATCATTGGTAGACCTTGTTATAGGGGTGTTATTTTGTTGCTTTGTTTTGTATTTTTGTTTAAAGATTTTAAAATTTTTTCCATTGAATCTAGGTTCTGATGATAAATCATATTTTAGGCCATGTGATACCCCTCTGGCTCTGTTGATTTCCTTGCCTATTTGATCTTTAAATGACTCCTTTGAAGTATGCCAGAACACCTGGAAAGTGTCGTTGAATAGTCCCTTGGCTATCACCTGCATTATACAATCCATCCAGCAAGTACTATTTCCTGTTGCTATAAATTCTGGAAGTATTATACTATACTCTTAAGAACAATGAATCTTATTGTTTTCTTAAAAGGAGTATTGTTGAATATTTTGTTATTCCTAAAAACCCTTCTTTTAAATTATTGTTCTCCACTTCACTTTCTTTCTTTCTTTTTTTTTTTTCTTTTTTGTGAGACGGAGTTTTACTCTTGTTGCCCAGGCTGGGGTGCAGTGGTGTGATCCTGACTCACTGCAACCTCCACCTCCCGAGTTCAGGCGATTCTCCTGCCTCAGCCTCCTGAGTAGCTGGGATTACAGGCACCCGCCACCACGGCTGGCTAATTTTTTGTATTTTTAGTAGAGATGGGGTTTCACCATGTTGGACAGGCTTGTCTCGAACTCCTGCCTCAGGTGATCCACACACCTCGGACTCCCAAAATGCTGTGATTACAGATGTGAGCCACCAGGCCCGGCTCCACTTCCCTTCTTAATGGGCCTTTGGGAATGACAAGCTCTGATGTCAACAAGTACATGGACACAATGCACCACAATTTCTTGATAATGCTAAACTTCTGTGGGGTTGGGGGGGGCAATCTTGGACTAGGTGACTGCATCTCACAGTGAGATGGGCCCATGGCTGAGGTAAAAGGGTGCTGTGAAGTAGCACAGCAATTGATTGCTTTCCTGAACCGTAAGTTTGTGCTAATGGCTTACGTACTATAATATGTCATTATAGTAGTCATGAGAAGAGGAGCAGCCTGGAATAGAGTAGATGTGTTTCCATTCAGGAAGAAGGTCTATCTGGATACTGCATACTACAGTATGCCATTTTATACTTCTTTTCTGCATGTCTCCCACTGAAAAGATAAACTAAAAGTTAAGTAAAATTAATTTTGGGATCCTGAGAAGAAACCACAAGTGTCAGCTTACACCTGTGTCTTTCTGACATCCCCATCCCAGAGTGGACCCCAGGACATCCTATTCAGAATCAGACTTATTCCTGTGTCTAAGCTATTTCTGCTCAAGGCAAGCAATATGTGAGCAGACTCAGCCCCCTACTCATGTGGGAGTCTAGCAGCGTAGTAATGAGCCTCCAATTCTGGCTTCATCACTAGGTAACCATTTGAACTTGGGCAAGTTACATAGCTTCTGCTGTAGTACATGTTCTTCCCAAAATTTATATGTTGATACCCAATCCTCAATATCGTGGTATTGGGAAGTAAGACCTTTTGCCAATGATTAGGTCATGAGGGTGGAGCCTGCATGAACAGGATTAGTGCCCTCATCACAGAGGTTCCAGATAGATCCCTCTCTTTTCTGCCATGTGAGGTAACAGTGAGAAGATGGCCATCTATGAACCAGAAAGTAAACTCTCAGTGAGCCTGAAACCTGTTGACCATTTGGCCTTGGACTTCCTGGCCTCCAATACTGCGATACATAAATTTTTGATATTTAAACCACCCAGTATCATGCTGTGTTATAACAACCTAAATGAACAAAGACAACTTCTCTGTGCCTCAGTTTTCTTAGCAGTAAAATGAGAATGATAATACCCATTTCAATGGTTTATTTTGAAGGGTAACTAGGGTATGACATGTGAAGTGCCTGCCCATAATAAGCCCTCAATAAATTTAACCTATCGCTATTATGACATTTTTTCCTCTCCCCAGATAGACCCTCTTCCCTAGTGGAAACACATTTACTCTATTCCAGGCTGCACCTGTTCTCATGCAAAGCACAATCACTGATATCCAGAGTCAGACTATATGGGGTCATGCTTAGTCTCACAGCATCTTAGTGACTTAAGAAATCAATTTCATCTCCAATTTACCTTTCTCATCTGTAAAAGGGGGTCTAATGTCATTAGAGGTGTTGTAAAGAATAGAGCAGCTAATTCATGTTAAATGTTTAACACAACCCGGCCAGGCGCTGTGGCTCACACCTGTAATCCTAGCACTTTGGGAGGCCGAGACAGGCAGAACACGAGGTCAGGAGATCGAGACTATCCTGGCTAACACGGTGAAACTTCATTTCTACTAAAAATACAAAACAATTAGCCAGGTGTGGTGGCAGGCACCTGTAGTCCCAGCTACTTGAGAGGCTGAGGCAGGAGAATGGCGTGAACCCAGGAGACGGAACTTGCAGTGAGCCAAGATCGCTCCACTGCACTCCAGCCTGGGCAACAGGGAGAGACCTTGTCTCAAAAAAAAAAAAAAAAAAAAAAAAAAAACAAAAAAACAAAAAACAAAACAAAAAAAACTGTGCACATATACTTAAAAGTTCTGAAAGAACCATGTATTGGGTCTGCTCATTTAAGAATCCCATCTGTGTCCACCAGCTGATGTTAATTATTTTACTCCTACAGCAACTTACTAATTCATTCACTAAAGTTGTTTTTTGTTGTTGTTTCTGTTTTTGCTTTTTACAGGTCACTGTTCTGAGAAGTGAGGCCCTCACTTTTTTTTTTTTTAATGGTGGAGAGTGTTTTTCTTCAAACAAAGATTCATGGCAGGCATCACTACTTCTGTTCTGACTGCTTTCCATAGAACATCAAAATTCATCTAAGGGCATTAAATACATTTAAATGTTAAAAAATGGAACTCTACCAAATAAATATTCATAAAGTGCAATTTACATAATGAAAATCTGTGCTTAGTGAATACATATAAAATAAAACCTCATTGAACAGGTACAGAATTTAACCAAGTTATAAAATTCATTAACCAGTGAACATACTCATCCATTAACAAATTAATCATCTTTCTCTACTTTGAAAATGAATTCATATCTGAATGGCTAATTATACAGATCCTTCCTCACTGAAGACATTAATATAGGAACATTGAACGTGGAGGGAAATAAAGTGGTAGCTAATATATTTTTATTTTTTTTGTTTAACAGCATAATATGCTGAGTCTTCAGTGAAGACCCCAACATAAATTGTGCAATAGGTGAAAGATGCAATCTTTTAATTTTGTTTTGTTTTTCTATTTTTGTGCATTTTTAACATTTAATAAATGTCAGTGAACATGTTTAATTTTCACAAGGATCCCAGTGGGGGTAGGAATCATTAATCCATTTTACAGATGAGGACCCTAAGACTTAGAGACTAAGACTTAGACTTAAAAATTCAGAGCTTATTGGTTTAAGCAGGATTGAGTATCACAAGTAGACCTCAGAGCAAGGGCTTCATTCCAAGGGCTGTCTGATTCAGAAGTCTGTTTTCTTCACCTACACCCTGGCGAACAGTAATATTAACCATGGTAACAGCCATAACTGATACATGTTAGCTGAACTTTAAAAACAAATTCCTCTTTCAGGTGTTTGCTACGTTCACACACTTGCTGCCCAAATCTGCTACTTGTGATTCCGTTCTTGGCAATTTTACTGTCCTCATCTCATGAGCAAGAATATGGTACTTAGCCCTCAGCAAAGCACTAATATGAACAAGGTTTTATCACACTAGGATTTCTTTAAGTTACAGTTAAGGGAAGCCCAGAGGCCATTTTCCTTAATACTAGCTAGAGTCAATCAAGTTCGTTTCCTTGGAGAGAAGCAATGCATTCATTTAAGGAAACTGAAGGAGACTGTGGGTCATAGAAATTGAGAGCTTAGTATAGCACATATTCTCTCCCCTTGTTTCCTCAGAGCTCAGGAAACACACACCCTCTTTCTTATCATTTTTCTTGGCTGTTTTGAGTAACCTGGGGTAAAGAACAGGGTTTAAAGCTGAAATAACACCTGCTGTGAGATGAATTATGTCTTCCCCAAATTCATGTTTCAAAGTTCTAACACCTAGTACTTCAGAATGTGAAGTTATTTGGAGATAGAGATTTTAACAGAAGTAATCAAGTTACAGTGGGGTCATTTGGGTGGGTCTTGATTGATTGATTGGTGTCCTTATTAAAAGGGGGGGTATTTGCACACAGAGACCCACATAGAGGAAAGACAATGTAAAGAGACATAAGGATAAGGTGGCATCTAAAAGCCAGGGAGACAGGCTTGGAACTGATCCTTCCCTCATAGCCTTCAGAAGAAATTGATGCCACCCACACATTGTTCTTGGACTTCCAGCCTCCAGAACTGAGAGACAGTGACTTTCTGTTGTTTATGCTACTCGGTGTGTGTTGCCTTGTAATGGCAGCCCTAGAAACTCATAGTTCAAGACTCATGGATCTTGCCCCATCTGCCCTTCCCTATCCTGATCCAGTCTCCTTCTCCTCCACTCCCCAAACATCAGGTGTGTAGATGTCTGTGTTGTCTTCCACTTCCACTGACAGACCCTCCTAACACTGAGCTTGTCCTTGTGCAGGCTTCTTATAAATACTTGTGGGATGAGTTTAACTTGCAAGGAACACAACTGGAGTGAGGCATTGTCGAGAAATTCATTGAAAGTCTGCTGGCCTGGTCTAGGTCACACTTCAAATGATGAGTTTGCTAATTAGAGGCAGAAAACTGGTCACTCTGCATCCTAGAAAACAGTATTAAAAAACTACTCTAGGAAAAGTGATTAACACTCTTCTGTTCTCTAAGTGGCTGTGCCTAAGTGGTAGTGGAGAAGAGAACATGGTAGGATTCATTCAGGCAAAGCTTACCTCCCTGGATCTCAGCAAATTATGATTTCTAGAGTGACTAAATGTTGGGGGATTGATAAAACTTGGCTCATTAAAGCCTTTAAATCTAGAATTATAAATATACTTGGTAAAGTTTTTTTTCATAGCGATAAAGCATATTTTCCTGCGTTCTAAGACAGGACACTTGAAAAACTATCTTTATTTTTGTGATATCTTGCGGGATCATCATATATATCATTATGCTGAACTGAAATGCTGTTTAATTTCATAAGAAAAGGGAACTCTTACATGATGTTGATGAGAATGTAAATTAGCGCAGCCATTATGAAAGTCAGTATGGAGATTCCTCAAAAAATTAAAAATAGAACTACCATATGACTCAGCAATTGCAACACTGGGTATATACTCAAAGGAAATGAATCAGTGTATCAAAGAGATATCTGCACTTCCATATTTACTGCAGCATTATGTGCAATGGCGGCCAAGATATGGAAACAACCTAATTATTCATTAATGGATGAATGGGTAAAGAAAATGTGGTACATATACACAATGAAGTACCAATCGGCAATAAAAAAAATGAGGAAATTCTGCCATTTGTGACAACACAAATGAACCCAGGAAACCTCATGTTAATTGAAATAAGCCAGTGACAGCAAGAAAAAGACCGCATGACCTCACTGACACGTAGAATCTAAAAATGTTTGTCCCATAAGAGTAGGAAGTAGAATAGTGGTTACCAGAGGCTGACTGGTTAGGGAAAAGAAAAGTTTGAGGAGATGTTCGTCAAAGAATACATATATACACTCAGCTAAGAGGAATAAATTCAAAAGACACATTGTACAGCATGGTGACTATACAAAATAATATATATTCTACTCTGGAACAATGTTAAGAGAGTGGATATTAAGTGTTCTCATCACAAAAATAATAGCTATGTGAAGTAAAACATTTGCTAATTAACTAGATTTAACCATTTACAAAGTATATATGCTACAAAACATGTATGTTTTACATGATAAATATATACAAGTTTATATGTCAATTTAAAAAACTAACTTGAAAAGAGAAAAGCAATGCAGTGGAATCCTAAGAATAATTTTAGGTAACTAAGATTTTACCTTTGACTTCTATAGACAACTGTTCTTTTGAAATTCCAGGATTTTTTGGAGACAGTTTATGTTAGTTGCATATTTTAACACACATTTGTAAATCAGAAGGGTTTTGTTAGAAAGAAATGTTCTGTTATCACTGCAAGTCATAAACATAATGCTTAGCACATGTTAGCTTATGTTTTCTTCAATCTATCCCTTCTCTAACTTCAATCTATCTCTTCTCTAACTGATTGGAAAATACATTGCCCCAATGGTTAGAACTATGAATACAATAATCCTCAACGGATGCTACATGATGGCCTGAGAGTGGTCCTTGGAGAGTTGTACATGAGCTTTAGTTTCTGAAATTTTGTAGTAACTTAAAGGTGCATGTATATTTGTATGTGTGTGTGTGTGTATGTGATGTGTGTGTGTCTGTGGTGTGTGTGTGTGCCCTTCTTGGCTCTCAGCCTGCTTGTAAGTGGGTGATAAGTGCCATGCTTTAGACAGACATGCATTGAGCCTTGCTAGAATCTCTGGCCAAAGCTGCTCTAACAAAGTACCACAGACGGGGTGGCTTACACAACAAAAATGTGTTTCAGAAGTCCAAGATCAAGGTGTTGTCAGGGCTGGTTCCTTCTGAGACTGTGAGAGAGAATCTGTCTCACACCTGTCTTCAAGCTTCAGGCGGTTTGCTGGCAATCGCTTTTCTTCGAAGGCTTGGAGGAACAGTACTCTGATTTCTGCTTTTATCTTCACATGTGTGCTTTATCTTTCTTCAAATTTCATCTTTTTAGAAGGACATTATTTATATTAGACTAAGGCTCACCCCAGTGACCTCATTTTAAGTCTGGTAAAAAGCCTTTCTCCAAATACGGTACATTCTGAGGTACTCAGGTTTAAGACCTCCGCATAAGAACTTCGGCGTGGGGTTCAATCCAGAGTATTTGGCATTAGCAATGATGAACTCTGTCAGTAGGAATGTCACTTAATTTTCTTTAGTCTCAGTTGCCTCACCTGTGAAGAAAGGTAAATATTACATAAACTCCAAGATTGCTGTGATAGTTTTTGAGGCTATATGGACAAGTGCTCTGTGACTGTCCAAGTGGTATTCATGGTGATGAGACCCAGGAGGTGACCTCACCCTGCAGTAGAACATGCAATGTGAATGCATAGAGCAGTTGTGGGGGCATGTGTGTCTTAAGGTGCCGAACAACTTTTGATAAGTTGTTATCAAAAGTAAGGGTCCCGAACAACTTTTGATAAGAAACTACTATGTGTCCGCATGATTCTACCTGACCGGAGCTCAGGTTTGCCTGGCTTGTCTTAAAAAAGCTGAATTTGTTGGTCTGCAAGCATCTATTCGTTCATACTGGGCATCTCCCTTTTCTTTCTTGACTGAAAAATAATAGGGGGATGTTCATTGTGGGTGAGTCTCAGGGGGGTGGCACGGTCTGTGGGTTGAGCCCTTAGGAATGAAAGGATTCAAACAGAACCAAAAGGAGCTCTTCTCTGGAAGCATTCGGAGGACCCTGAAGGCTGCAGCAACCCACCTGAGGCACCTAAGGGACTGGACAGCTGAAATGCCCTGGAGGATATCTCTCCAGCAGGGCAGTTTTCACCTAGAAGGACAGTTAGGATGGGTGCTTCAGACCACACACCAGTAGAAGGAGGCATGGGCACCCTTGACTCTGGTACCACTGCCCATTATAAGCATCTGGGAAACTGATCAAAACATCCAGGAAATAATACTGGAATGATAGGTGGACTTTGAAGGGGACTGAAATGACATGATTGTACTGGAAATTTAGGTGAATAACGCTTATGGAATTCCATCTGTATTCACAAGACAAGAAGATTGGGGAGTGTCTAGATTCCACATTTACAATTTCATGTCAAACTTATAAAAACCTGTGAGAGCGTTGTTATTTCCTACTTTAAATATGAAGCAACAGTATCTCCTGTTAAGCTATTTGCCTGCGTAAGGTTTCCCAAGCAATTCCTGTACCTTCTGTAAGTTCAGGCTACTCGTAGCCACTACTTGTACTTTTTTTGCATTCAGTATGTTTTTTTAAATTGATTTCATCTTACTTAAAGTTGTTTTCAGAAACAATATGCAGAAAATCAATGGTTTTCTATGATATGATACATATATGTGTATGTATATATGCATGTATATACATATATGTATACACATATATACGTATACATATGTATATATACAGGTGTACACATACGTATATATGTATGCACATGACAATTCTAAGTGACACACAGAAGATATATTTAATTGAAGTGAAATTCATATAACATACACTTTGCCAATAATTGTCAGGTCGATTAGAAATGGGAAAGAAAGTCTGAGGCCAGTGGCTTTGTGTGCACCTGTCATACATGGCAAGTCAGGAAGTCTGGATGCTGGAATCACACCTGACACACACTGGAAAGTCTTTCAATTCCACAGGATGTTGGCTGTCGGTTGTGGGGTACATAACTATGATCAGAGGGGAGGTGCTTTCGGAATAACTCTCTCTCTAGGGAGGTGCAGGAGTTCAGGGAAGAAGCTCCCCAGGAATTTGGCGCACCAGCTTCCCCCAACGCTAACTTCAGTTTCTTTCTCCTTGTTTTTTTGTATTTGCATGGGCTAATTTTCCCTTATTTTAACAAAACATTCCTTAATCATGTACATCTCCTACCTAGTTAGGCTTCTGTAACTGAACTGGCTGCCTCAATTTCTTCATGCGTCGTACTTTCCTTCTCAATCCAGTGCAATATGAATTGTACCATTTTCTCCCCAAATGATCCCTGCATTTCCACACAGACCTTACAGCTGTTTCCAGCATATTTTGGCCTTACCCATCACACCCTTGTGTTTGGAATACTTTCTTTCCTTAATGTGTGGAACCCCCTCCATTCCCAGGAATTGGCTCTTCTAAGCAGAGTGAGGCAGGGAGGAAGACTGCATTGCTCAGTGTTATATCCCAGGCACTCTATAGTTCCTGGATCACTGTCCAACCTTTTCCGGGAAGGAACTAATGAATGCCTGTATTTTTCCAAGTGGAAGACTTGGATTCCATTCTCTAAGATGCTATCAACTTTAGTGAGCGGCGTCACACTTTAAATTCCCCTGGATGGTAGCCAAGCTCTGAAAATGTTGGCTGGAAATCTTCAAACGCTCTGTGAGTATTTGGTCCTGACTCTGTGAATCTCCTGAGTATTAAGGAAGTAGATTTCTTCCATCCTCAAAGCACCATGGCTAATAGCCACACTTGGGAGTCAGACTGACCTGGGTCTTAATTTCAGCTCTACACATAGTAGATGGTGACCTGGATCAATCTGAGTCTCAATTCCTACAGTTGCAAATTGGGAAAAATAACACCCACATAATAAACACTGACATAATACCCAGCTGTCTCAATTAAGCTAAACTAAATGAGATTATGTATAATCAATTTTGCTATGATGTGATATAAGAGTTCCTAAAATATCGTTGTAACTGTGTGATTATGTCGTAGGAACAGCAGGGTTTATAGGAAGAAAAACTGGGTTAGGGCACAATACTCACAAACTTTATCACGGACACTTTTTCCTAAAAAGGTAGAAACCTCATAAAAGTAGTAACACATTTTCACACTTATTAAGAGATGGAATACTAATAAAGATGGCCCTTGATCTTGTAAAGGGCCTGAAGTTTGCAGCTTCTGAGCCATTGTGAAGTGGAGGAAAGGAAGATATGCGAAATTCGATGGAAAGTCGTCACACCAGATGTGACAAGCTCACTACACAGGCTATGGATGGCAGCGACTGGGAGATGCTCAAGGCATTGCCTGTGTACATTGTGTGTATTTCTACATGCCCCAGCTCATGCGGGTGCAGTTTTCTGTGTTTACCAGTGTTTCTTATTGACAAAATCCTGCTAAGCAAACACGAAATGTGCATTATACTCCAACTGTCCCCTGATAGATCAATCTTTGGGGAACATATTTGGATTACAAAAACAACCATATCAGAACTAGCTTTAAGTAAAGGGCTAGTAGAGTCCCTAACCGGCAGGAGACATCCAATACACGTTTTGTTTTCTCTTATTAAAATTTCCATCTCTCTCCTTTAAGTGCTGATCTTCCAAAGGGTAGGAGCTATTTCGTCCACTTTTGTGCTCCCAGTGATGGACACCCATTAAGCAATCCAATCAATGGGTATTGTTTGGCTATTAGAGGCAAGGCAGGGCTGCAGTCTATGGGGAAGGGGCTGCTGAGACAGGGACTCAGACATAAGAGATGATGCTCAAATCCCGATACCTGATGTCCCACAGATAAGAACAGGTCTAGAATCCAGCTGGCCCAATGATGGACCTGAGTACCAACCCAGGCTAGTCTAGGCCTGCAGGCAGAGGGGCAAGTATTTCTCACTGAGGGAAGTAGAGGGCTCTAGAATCAAGAACTGGCCACGGTAATGCAAGCAAGAAGTCTCAGAGAGGTGTCAATGTCACAAATCTGGTAAGTGGCAGAGTCAGAACTTGACCTCAGGCAGAACTGCCTTCTAGCCAGTGCTTTTCCCATTATGTCACTACTTAAGAATGCCTATGGCCGGGCGCGGTGGCTCAAGCCTGTAATCCCAGCACTTTGGGAGGCCGAGACGGGCGGATCACGAGGTCAGGAGATCGAGACCATCCTGGCTAACACTGTGAAACCCCGTCTCTACTAAAAATAAAATACAAAAAACTAGCCGGGCGAGGTGGCGGCGCCTGTAGTCCCAGCTACTCAGGAGGCTGAGGCAGGAGAATGGCGGGAACCCGGGAGGCGGAGCTTGCAGTGAGCTGAGATCCGGCCACTGCACTCCAGTCCGGGTGACAGAGCGAGACTCCGTCTCAAAAAAAAAAAAAAAAAAAAAAGAATGCCTATGACGAAACTAGTGAAATCTACAAGGCACGTACCACCATAGCAGAACACACTTTGTACCTTACATTTTATCATCTATCCTATTTAATCTTCAGAATGATCTTGCAATATAAGATTGTGATTTTTATTTTAAAAATCAGAAAAAATGACCTCAGAAAAAGAAAGTGACTTGTCCGAAGACTCAGGCAAGGATGTAGCATAGCCGTGAGGGTCTGGGTCAGCCTCTGGTTCTTTTCTCCTTTTGGGGGGCTGGGCAAGAATGCTATGGGCTGCTTGTGCCGCACAGGGTGGGGAATGGAGGCAGGATGAGTTAAGGGAAGAATAGTAAATATCAGATGCTCTCTGTTCTTGGCAAAGGGCATTAACTATATCAATGCAGAACATCATTCTATTCTGCTCTTTCCCTAATGGAAGCATAAATATGGCCTTCTCTGCAATGAGCAATTTCCTTGGCTCTGCTGACACAATGGGAAATATCCTTAGTGAGAAAATTAAATATTGGTGTCACAGGACTATTAGAGAAACAAATGGTATTACACATGCCTCCTCCTTCCTCCACTGCTTTGCCATCTTTTCTCAGGCTGACATGAAGCCCTGAGAAGGGGCTGATGTCCCAGCCGCAGGAGTAGAGATGTTTGAGATGTCTGCAACATGGCGTTGCAAGGTCATTTGTTCATTACCGATGTGACATACTTTTATTTGGAACAACATGAGGTTTTACTGAGAGATTGTGATTCAAATTTGTGAGCTCCAGTTCAGCCTCTGCCTCTGAGTAGCTTGAAACGTAGGCAGGTTACTTCATCTCCCTGAGCTCCAGGTTTCTCTGGGCCTGTTCCTTCATCTATAAAATGAAGATGATCATTATCAATTATAATTGTCATCATGAAACTACCCCTTCAGTGACTTGTTTCAGAATGAATTGTGTTAGCAGCCCAAATCTAGAAAATAGCATGCATGGTGCAGTAGTACACACCACTCAGGAATGGGATTCTTTTTTCTTTCCTAAAAGCTCCCAGGGTCTGTGCTTCACAATGTGGAGGACACAGACAGTGTCAAGCTTTGCCCTGACCTTCTAGAGTTCACCACAGTGCAGCAGGCACAGAAATACAGGTGCCTGACTCTGCAGCCTGCAATTTTGAAAATGCTCACCATGTGTAGAGGCCTTTTTAGAGTCTAACCACATTGCAACCACCATGGAAAAGTGCTTATACATCTGGAGTCCATATTGAGCAAAACACGACAAAAGACTATCATAAGCTAATAATAAAAATGTAAAATATATCTAGATTGTATTCTGCCAAACGTTATTAATATGCATTTGAAAAAATATTGGAACTTATAAAAGGAAGGCATTTTATTTGGTCTGAAGACAAAGCATGGTGCCTACAGGGATTCAGAGCTCTGACACTCCCTCTGTACCTCCCATTCCTAACACCTACAGTTTGACAGTTATGCGACAAAACAAATCCCAGAGAAACATCTGCCTCCTTGGCCCCTTAATGAAAAGTTAGGGTGACTGATACATTTTGTGATGAGATGAAACCCAGTTGGGGAATGACTGTTCAAAACTACACAGTGCTACCCAGAGAGACAACAGTAAATTTAGTGCCTCAAAAGCACACACAGAAGGTTAGCAGGGAATGTAGGAAGAGAGGGTGGAGCTATTCCCCAAATGTATCATTAAGAGTCATTCCTGGGGGCGGAAAAGAGATAAATATAGAAACTAACGCAATTTGGCAAGATCAAAAAAAAAAAAAAAGCTGATCATCGCTAAAGTGAGCGTGGCATGCACTGCTCTGTTGAGGGAGGAGAAATGAAACAGCGGCAATGCATTTCACACTAGACTTGTTAATTTTTGCTTCTGCTTTTTCTCAAAATGTACACATCTGCCAAAGTCTAAGATCTGAATATCTTTTGAAATAGAAAGCAGAGCTTTGGGGGCTGGGGGCGTAAAATTCATCTGGAAATGCATTTTTTATTTTTATTATTGACTCACGCACAAAAATGCTTACAGCGAGGTAGAAGGAAGTATCTGACCTGGTTTCTGATGGTAAAGATGTAACAGTCAAGGTGGAGGTTTATGCCATATCCCAAAAGAACTCTTACAAATATTAGACCCTATGTGCTGAAAGCATCACTGTTACACCTAGTTCAAGCTAGAACCATCTCTCTTGTGTGTGTAAGAGTGTCTCCAAATTAATCTCACTGCCTTTGTCTGGCCACATCATCATTCACCATCTATGCAACAGTCGAAGCAAAAGGGGGTTGTTCAATGTCCCCATTGTGTCATGGCACCTTTGCTTAAATCCCTCCAATGCCTCTTTATTCCTCTTGAGATCAAATGGAAACTCTTGACCTGGCCCGCAAAGTCTTCCCTGATCTGGATCCTGCCTTCCTCTCTGACTTCCACCGCGACCTCCATCTCTCTTGCTCACTGGCTTTCCTGCTGTGTCTTAAACACCCCAACTTTGTTCATCCTTCCCATCATTCGGTTCTCAGCTTCAGGAGCACTTGTTCTGAATGATTTTTGTTTTCACCACTGCTTCTAGGACAACTCATACAGGTCAGTTTCTGTCACATCCTTTTTTTTTATTTTCTTCTTAGAAAGTGACTCTCTCCCAACTTATTCTGCTTAATCTGCTCATTTGTTTTCTAGTTTGTATATTGCCTGTGGACACCCTACTAGAACATTGGTTCCATGACAGCCTGAATCTCATCTGTCTTGTTTATACAAAATCCCCAGTGCCTGAGATATACGGATGTGCAATAAACATTTGTTGAATCAATAAATGTACTTACTTAGTAGATCTACAAGGTTTTCAAATGGTCTGGGGACATCTGGGAAGCTTTTATACAAGAAAAGAAACTAGAACGCTGACAGAAAGGCAAATGGTTAACTAAGTAAATAAAATGCGTTCTGCACCTACAATGGAGTCTTTTAACATATGTAATCTCACTTGATTTTTCGCTTCCATCCTATGAGGTAGGTAGATCATGAACAACATCATCATGTCCACTTTATACAGCATCCTTTAGGTCCCCAGGATTATGCACCTAAGACAATAAAAGATGGAGAGGAAGGAGTTTAGAGCAGGGAAATGGAGCTGTTCTTCCCATTAGTGAGGTTTCCAAGAGCTCACAAAGCTCTTCCACATCTATTATTCTATTCAGCTTTTGCAGCAACTCTGAGAGATGTTTACTCTCCCTGGCAGTGAGATGGCAATGCCACAGGGGGCAAGTGCAAAGGATATGGAGCAAGGAACTTAGCTCATGCCTCAGCTGCTCCCTTAATTGTGCTATGACTTGGAGAAAATAATTTAACCACTTTGTGCCTCAATTTTCTCTTCTGTAAATGAAGAGATACTTATTCTCAAAATGGAGGTGAGGATTGACTAAATTAATCCTTTAAAGCTATTTAGTATGGTGCATGGAAAGTGTACAACTCAAAGTTATTACGCTATGGTTATGATTGTTTTATTAAACCGAAACTCAGGGAGTAATTAGACTCACATAAGGTCATATGTAAGAAAAGAATAGATCAAACTCGGCCAGGCGCGGTGGCTCAAGCCTGTAATCCCAGCACTTTGGGAGGCCGAGACGGGCGGATCACGAGGTCAGGAGATCGAGACCATCCTGGCTAACACGGTGAAACCCCATCTCTACTAAAAATACAAAAACTAGCCGGGCGAGGTGGATAGATCAAACTCAGATATGGCTGACTCTAAAGCTGAATGTAGCCACAGAGTCAGAGTGGGCTGCCCTCCTCTAAAAAATGCAGTCACTGATAGTCAATTCCAAAGGTAAAAGTGTGATTTACACACTTGGACCTCTCCTTGTCATTATCATATGTGCATATTTATTTTACTCAGTGAGGCAATAGGCACTTGGAAGCAAGGATTGACTATCTTTACACACTTGGACCTCTCCTTGTCATTATCATATGTGCATATTTATTTTATTCAGTGAGGCAATAGGCACTTGGAAGCAAGGATTGACTATCTCAAAGCAGAACTTAATGTTGGGTGCTCAACCACAGCTTGTCAATTCATAGGCTTTGCCCTAAACTTGTTCCGAAACCATTTGCCCTTCTTTTTTTTTTTTTTTTTTTTTGAGATGGAGTCTGGCTCTGTCGCCCAGGCTGGAGTGCAGTGGCCGGATCTCAGCTCACTGCAAGCTCCGCCTCCCGGGTTTAGCCATTCTCCTGCCTCAGCCTCCCGAGTAGCTGGGACTACAGGCACCCGCCACCTTGCCTGGATAGTTTTTTGTATTTTTTAGTAGAGACGGGGTTTCACCGTGTTAGCCAGGATGGTTTCGATCTCCTGACCTCATGATCCGCCCGTCTCAGCCTCCCAAAGTGCTGGGATTATAGGCTTGAGCCACCGCACCCAGCTTGCCCTTCTTATTATAAGTTCCACTGACTGTGGAGGTGAGTTTGCCTCTGAAGCAACATTGTTAGGGTCCCTACGTCATTCCTTGCCTTGCCCAGATATGGACTCCGGTTTTTCATCTCAATATGAAGGAGCTCAGTAAGTTGGTGTAGGTCTCCAAGGCCATCTCTGCCATCAATAGAAAGTGTTGCTGCTGTTTGATTGTCTAGAACAATAGCTCAGGTGGCACCTGCTCCTCTGTGGCTTTGACAGTGTTTATAACAACAAGCTTGACTTGAGCACTTGCCTACTAAGCATTGAGCACTTCAGAGGCAGAGATGGCTCCACCTTCAAGAAAGTATATTCTAAGGAGAAAATTGACACCCAGGAGATAATTACAAAACAGTGAGTGAATTCCCATGGAAAAAAGAAGAATAGAAGGGGCTCAGAGGAAGCACCTGGTAACATTAGGGAAGAGGAAATCACTCGGCAGTGGCTTTCTGAAAAAGTAATGCTCAAACCGAAATTTGTAGAAATAGTAGGAATTATGACACCACCTAATAAAGGTGGAAATATTATTTTGTGGGTGAAGGTGGGG
Organism: Trachypithecus francoisi; assembly: GCF_009764315.1. Taxonomy (NCBI): domain Eukaryota; kingdom Metazoa; phylum Chordata; class Mammalia; order Primates; family Cercopithecidae; genus Trachypithecus; species Trachypithecus francoisi. The sequence goes on along the minus strand of NW_022681454.1, from coordinate 10,318,330 downwards.
GTAGTTTTAACAAAAGCATGGAGTCCTGTTGCACGCAAAAGGGGACAGGGTGGGCCATCACCTATTTTTGGTGCCTGGAAGATGAAGATCAGGGCACCCAGTATCAGGATGAGTCTCTAAGTCTCCTACATGTTGTGCTAGAGTGCTGAGATGTTTTCCTGCAGGTGTGGGGGGATTCAGAAGACAACAGTGAGGCAGTGCAGAGGCAGCAGCAACAGCAGCACCTACTCATGCCAAGCACTGTGTTAAATCCTTCACAAGGATTATGCCGTCTTTGCAAAACTCAATTAATTGATGTGGATGAAATAAGAGCCCCAAAGATGCCCACATCTTAATCCCCCAAATGTATACATATATTACCTTACATTTTAGAAAGGGACATTGAGAATGTGATTAAGTTAAAGATCTCGAGATGAAAGTGTTTTCTGGATTTTTCTGGGTGGGCCCAATTCATAAGAACACATGTCCTTATAAGAGAGAGGCAGGAGGGTCAGAGTCAGAGGCAGAGGATTGGGGTGATGTGTGGTCATAAGCCAGGGGACGCTGGCAGCCTCTACAAGCTGGAAAAGAATAGTAGTAAATGGGTGAGCTTCCAGAAAAAACCAGCTCTGCCGATCCAGTGTAGACTTCTGACCTCCAGAACTGTAAGATAATACACTTGTATTTTTTCAAGTCACTAAATTGGTGGTAATTTGATATCGCAGCAATATAGTAAACTAATACATGGTATGATAAAGTCATCTTCATTTTAGCAGTGAAGAAACTAAGTCTCAGTGGGGTTCATTTGTCGAGACCATAACAATGCTAAAAAAGTGGCAGAACTAGTATCACAATCAAATTGTTCAAATTCGCTTTCCAGTACTGCTACCAACAATTTTTGTTGGCTGAATTGAAAGTAGGTTCCTGTCAATTCCTTCCACTTTTCATTCTTGGCAATCCCCTTTATGCCGTAGTTATCCCCATAAATGTGTCACTCTTTACAAAATAAATGAGAACACAGAGATCTTTGACTTCTGCCAAAAAAAAAAAAAAACCTAAAGGAAGGGGGGGAATCACAGGTTATTAACATCTCAATGAGATCAGAAAATCTGAGTTTAAAAATTAGATTGGGTGATAAAAAGCACATTCTTCATAAATATTTAACCTCCGTCAGCATGACAGTAATTAGAGAGTTGAGCTGAGCACACTACTGGCAGCAGGCTGTCCTGGTTTCTAAAATGGAAGGCCTCCTTTTGCAGCTTCTATGAGAAATAAATGATGAGAGCTCAAGAAAACAAAACACTGCATCAGCCACCAACATTTTATTTGAAATGCCACCAAAATCATGCATTTTACATTGTTGAACTCCTAGCAAATCTGCCTTCTATTTAAAGGCTAAATGGACCTGAGGACTATATATCACCATCTCAAAAAGTTATCTATCTCATTCTTCTATATTCGTTCTCTATGCCTTTTGGGCAAATTGAATTCCATAATGGCCCTGATTTGTTCAAGCTTCCCTGAGTACACACCCTTTGCTAATGCCCTTCCACATCGACTCTGACTCCAGGTTTGGGCACGTGGTTTGCTTTGGTCAAAAAGTAGAAAGCCTAGATGAGCTTACAAGATGACAAAAGACATGTAGTCTAGTTGCCTGTTGACCCTAGATGGCAGCAAGCTAATTGCCACCAATGAAGGTCAGCCATTATACACTATCCAGCTCCAGAAAACCGCCCACTGACTGACTACTGACTGCAATGATAACGCGAGTAAGAACAGCTCAGACTAGCAGAATCATCTGACTGAACCCAGCCCAGACTGTCGATGTGCAGAATCAAGAACTAAAAATACTTACAGTTTCAAGTCACCCAGTTTTAGGTCCGCTTGTTATGCAGCAAAGGTTAACTAATCTACTTCCCATTGCATTCAGGCAGCTCTTGTGTCTTCATTCTTAAAATTAACAAAATTAAATAATCCAAACAAAAGGAAACGAACTTACAGTTCATCTTTGCAAGCAGCTGCTTTGCAGCCACAAATCTATACCATTGCAGGGGAGTAACCTGGTCACAAGCCGTCTCTACCGCTCTATCTCCATTCCACCATGTCCTCAGCTTCACTTTTACAGCCAGATCTGTTGAAATAGTTGCTATTCAACTTCTTTACTTCCTCGTCACTCTTTGCCTGCTCTAGTCTAGGTCCTGCTCCCACCCCTTCACATCACTATTTATACTGAGTTTTGTTAGAACTCTATTATTTGGTGACAATAATACAGCAGAAATCAGAACAGAAAGCAACAGGGACTCAAACTGAATAAACTAACAATCTAAAAAGGAACGTGCTCAGTAGGATATAGAGTGTGTCAAATAACCCAAGAATGGAGTCCAGATGAATCTAGCATTTCAGCCACCTCTAGAATCAAATTTTCTTCTCTCCATGTTTTACCTTTGGGTCTTTCCACATGTTTCCTTCTCTCTTTTCTCTTGCTGCACACTGACTGTCTCTTTCCTAAACTTAAAAACAGAAAACAAAATGATGTCAGTCAGTAACATATGAATTGCATCATTCTAGTGCAAAAGAACAGCCAGACCTAACTGTCCTCTTTTAATGGAATCCACATTCCCTGAAGACCTCTTCAGTTGGCCCAATTGAGTAAGACACCCACCTCGGTACTGACCAGCTGTGACCAAGATATAGAGTCATATTCTAATTATATGGAATCTCTCTTGATAACCCTATGGATAGAATTGGGGGAGGGAGGCATAGATCTTGGAAAAGCAAATCTCAGCAATGTGGTGGGTACTAAATTGACAAAGGAATAGGTATCCACTGCCATTCACCTCTTGGTTCCCAGCCTTGTAGTCTTTCCATAGACACAGTTTCAAAACTTCCGTACCCTATATGATCACATCGTCCCACTATAGGTTTTATTATAATAGCGGCTCTCAGAATTACAACTTTATTCTTATTTGTATAATTACACAATTAACATCTCTCTGTCCCACTAGTTTATATTTACTCAAAAACAAGGTCAAGTTTGTTGCTTGGCTAAGGTCCTGGCCCATCATAAGAACCCAGTACATGTTTGCAAGTGACTAAACAAACAAAAAATGATTTTAAGATTTGGAATCCAAAATTATGTCATTCTTCAAAAAAGGGATAAAATATGGTGGATCTGGACCATTGTGTTCTGACTCCACAATATATTATCTCTTTTGTGAGGAGAGGAGAGTGAGACATCAAAATATTGAATAATTCATCCAAGTTCACACAACTAATATGTGGTAGAGTTTGGACTTCCATCTCTATATTTTTACGTAAGAATCTCTGCTTTTGACTATTCCACTCTATAGATTTTTCTAAGCATACAATGGTGGGAGGAAAGCAAGATAATGGCATTAAACTTCACCAAAAAAAAAAAAAAAAGAAAAAGAAAAAAAGTTCATGCAGCATGCACTGGTCATTGATCTGGAGAATAAATCACATTCTGTTAAACAAATATAGTAAGGTGAATAACAGGATGAATGGAGCGCATGAAGATGAATTCTCAGAATCACCTCGTTGATCACAGAGTGAAACTCATGGTCAGTCATGTGGCTGCACATGATTCTGTCCACGAAGAGGATTTCTTTTATGTGTATACCTTTACATCCTTGTACTAGAAGTCTTTATTATCTAGCATAGAATCTTCCGCTGGTCTGAGCCATATTCTAATTGAGTGTCCCTTAGAAAGAAGACTTAGGAAGAAAGACAAGTTGAGGGATATAAGCAGGAATCTTTTGGAAAGACATGCTGGTTCACATTTTCTTAAGTCATCTGATTTCTCCCAGCTAGCCCTAACCCACATTTCCGTCATCGCCTCCAGTTACCTGGGGTCTCAGATCTCTAGTTAACAGCAGAAAATCCTTCTTTTTATAAATGTATGTTCCTGATATCCAATTAGCTTATAGCATCTAATTTAAAAATAACCATGCACATAGTATGATGAACTGATGAAATGCCTTTAATCATTAGTGTCAATGCGCACATCTGAGATGAAAAATCAGCAGGTTAGCTTCACCAATGAGTTCACTACAATGGAACAATTGCAAACTCCCTAGTCCAAAGTGAATCCATTCTCATTGCTCTCACTACTCATGACATTGTAACTCTGAACATCTGCTACTTATAATACTGCCTGTGGCAAAGGTATGGTGCTGTGATTAAGAGCATGAAGTTTAGATGCAGAGTATGTGAGTTAAGCGCTAACTCTATGCTGGGGCTTAGAAACCAATAACCCAGGATACAGTACTTGGTAGATGCTGAATTGTAAAAGAGACCTCAAGGTCTCTCTGGCTCTGCCCTTACTACTCACCCACTGTCTCTCCCTAAGCATGGGATAAAGTTGTTATCTGAAGTTTTTGTGTTTACCTAAGGTCAGGATCTACTAAAGAAGAAAACAATTACCCCCGTCTCTTCCCTGAGTGTTCATTAACTGAGCACATATAGAAGTTTGTTCACTCTGCAAGCCCAATAGACTTTGCCCCAGACCACTGTATGCTCTCAACCCATTGAATTACCCTAAAAATCATTTACTATCATCCTAAAATCATTCATATTTCCCCATGTATCACAGAGGATATACCACCATCTATACTCCATTGAAATATGAGGTAATTACCCTGTAATTCTCTTTGTGCACATGGTAGCAATATATTTGTAAAGACTTTTCTGTTATTAATCTGTCTTACTGTGAGTTTATTTTTCAGTGAACTTTCCAAGGATGGAGGGGAAATTCTGTTGGCATCAACATCTAGTACCCACTGACTGTGTGACTTTAAATAAGTACTTGACTGCTAGGTGCCCAAGGTTGCCCATTTATAATATGGGTAATAATAGGGTTATTGTCATGGTTAAAGGAGATTAAACAGTGTGTACCCTTTTTATAATATGTGATATGTCATAGTTATCGATTCATATATTTGTTCAAAATATTCTTATTACAAATAATAAAATCCAACTTTAGCTAGCTGAGACAAAAAAGATTTATTGTAATGATACAGGTTTATAGAAACCAAGACTAGAAATAAGATAAAACATGGAAATAGCTGAATGCAGAAACTCATATACCATCATACATTCTTCTTGCTGAAGACAGGCTTTCTCTTTTCGATGGTCTGGATGGAGCATAAATGGCCACAGTCAACCCTTTTTGGTATACTTCTCAATTCAAACAGCAGCCAGACTTAACTATAATATTCATTTAATTCTCAATTGCCAGTTAAGCTATTTCATTGGCAAGGTTTTGGATCAGGTGCTTAGCCTTGTTTCAAGGCACAGTGGCCAAAGGATGGGATGCAGTTATACCAATAGACATCTCCCAGAGTAACCACATAGATGGAGTAGGGAGGAGAGGAGAGTTTCAAAAAGGCACAGAGGGAAGGAAACTGTTCCCAGTAGAGAGGAACATTAGTTTTCTACCAAGACTCTGATTTAATATCTTTGTGGCAGAATCTGAAAAACAGTTTTTAGTCTTCATTTATGTGGCTTATCAATAATAGCTGACAAGACCAAATCTCCTCGAAATTTTGTCTTTCTTTGGAGGCTGTGACATCCATTCCTCTTTGTTTCTACTCTTTCATTGCCCTTTCTATGTGTACATTCTGTACACTCTGCTCGTGGATCCTGTAGTTGAATATTGGAGTTTCTCTAGACTTTTTTACCCTGGGTACGTTCATCTTTGTGCATTTTTTTCTGGATGATCTCAGTCACCACCAGTTTCAGAACCCATCTACACACTGATGACTTCCGCTTTAGATCCAGAGCTTCACACTCTCCACTCAACGTTTCCACTTCTACGTTCTCATAAGTATCTCAAACTTGACATGACTAGAACAGAACTCAGGGCTTCCCTTTTGAATTTGCTCCCAATCTGTTATTCTCCCACTTGGTATTTTATGCATGCCCTCTAGAAATAGAAATAGGCACAAAGGAGTATCATTGACTTTGTCTTTTGTGTGTTTGTTTGTTTTGGATCTGGTTGGACAATCAATTTTGCTTGCTGAGCAGAAACTATCCCTGGTAATGGATTATCTTTGTCTATCTCAGTTAAAGACATTTTTGCATAGCCAGCACAATATTTTCTTGATTCATTTCTTAAATACGAGCCACCATTGAACTAAAGCAAGCCAGTGTTTTCTACTGGCATTTCTTGAAGATCTTGCCTAGAGAGAAGAAGTGGGATGGTCAAGGCGTTACAGTCGTGAGGTATCTTGTTACAAGGGAGAGGCAAAAGGAAAAGGGTAGTGGGGTTAAGGTCATTACAGTGAGAGATGGTGACATGAGAGGGAGATCTTAAAAGAAGCTCATCAGAGGAGAATCTACTCAGAATAATGCTGAGAGTGATGACAGTTTAGAAGAGCTTCTGCGGAATGTGGCACTTGAACAGTAAACAGAGAACCCATAACAATTTCCTCAACTGTCCTTGAAAGCAGTGCAGGAGCCAAAATCACTCTCATACATGGAGGTAGGCTGCTAGCCACCATGTCTCGTCGCTGGCTGTAATATGCCACTGGTCTATTTTTATCTCTGTGCTTTGGGACCAGGACCTCCCAAGGCATTTTCTTTATTCTCATGTACAAAGAGGGAGAAGGACAAGTTGTAATTGAGATGTAAGGCTTCTGTTTTAATGAGAGTCCCATTTAGAGTCATTTTAGAAAAATGAAAGGGAATTCCTTAAAATCACAATAATAGCTTAGCAGGGAAGAGTCCATCAAATGCCAAAGAGATTGTTCATTTGGGGTCTTTAAAGAGTATCTGTGTCTTCAAAGCTGAGTTGTTGGCTAATACTGTTAAGTACATGTGAGAGACGTGAAGTCTAGTTGAGTATGTATGGACGTAAATTTCCATGAAAATCCCTTCACAAATAAACGTTGGGCTGTGATGTTCAGAGGTGCTGAGGGACGTAAGTCACACATAAAGTTTAGAACTGGAATCCGAAGCACTGGCCATCTAACTGCAAGGGAGACATGTCCAACAAACATTGAGGTCAGAGGCAGGATATTCACAGGAATGTCTAAGCCATAGTTGAGAAAGTTCTCCAGCCCCTGCACCTAGCACAGAGTGTGTTTCTTAGTAGGAGTTCACTGCTTGTGTCCATAGTGAATAGGACACCACTGGATCCTGCAACTCTCTGAAATCCACCATGGCCGCCCAGTGATCCCAGTGAAGATAGACATGGAAGATCCCACAGGCAGCTGTCAGTCTGGTGTCTGGAGGGAGCGATCAATTAGCCCTACTCTGGGTATGTCTCTTTTTTAACTTTTTAATTTTTAACTTTTTTATAAATTTGTGGAAAACAGAAAGGAAACCACTTTTGCATAGGAGATCTCAACACATTTTCTAAACGTGCCTAGAAAAATAGGCATGTGATTGTTGGGACCCCAGATGGATTTCTATTAGGGGAAATAAATATTAGTGCTTAAATCCTACTATTTGAATTCTGGGGTGAGAGAGTTGGAAGGTATTCTGGAAATCATCTAATTGAACTATCTCCTTGTACATTTGTTAAAACAGGCCAGAGAAGTGAGACCTTAGGACAAACGTGTGTAGAGAAGGGACTGTTGTGCCTAAACACCTTGTACCCCAGGAGACGCCATGCAAATTTCACCCCTTCTATCAATTTTGTTGGAGCAAGTGATTTTTTTTTTATATTCCCTCATATGCCTAGCAAAGAAATCAATTTTTAAAGAGAGTTATATTTTCTTTAGTTTTGCTTATTTTCTCATAGTACATCATAATAATTAATATATATTCATCAAATCAAATGTAAAAATGTGTGAAGATAGGATGATAATGATGATGCTAATAATACATTATCCTTAGTCCTTTCACCCAAAGATAGTCATTATTATAATTTGGCTGTACATTTTCTTCTACTTCTTTTAAAGGTATCAGTACAAAAGCATAGCTTAAGAGTATGGGCTTTGGTTTGAGGGAAACGAGACTCAAATCCCAGCCCCACACCTAGCAGCTGTCTGACTCTGCTGGAAGCAAGTTTTGACAAGGTTAGGATGTTAACAGCACCTGTGCAATATGGCTGTGAGGATTCAATATTGAAATTTTATTTCAGTATGAGGTCAAAACATACAGAGTTCTTAGTTATAGATTTTTTATATATGCTATATAATCAACGATTAAAATATACAACACATTAATATCTATAATATAAAATCATATATCTCATTTATGTATGTCTAACACTACAGTCAATTTGATGCTCTACTTCGAGTTGTCATTTTAGGATAAGAAATTTTCATAATGTAACATTCACGTTCAAACATCATTTTTAGGGCTAAAAGTAAAAGGATATGCGTAATCAACCCTCTTTGTTGACATTTAAGCTCTTTCAAGATTTTTGCAATTATAAATAATGTGATGAATATGTTTATATACTCTCTTTTTAAGGGTATGTTTTAGAAATGGAACTATTGAATCAAATATTACGGATATTTATAAAGCTTATGATACATATTGCTGGATGCTCTCCAAGGGGTTGCAACAATTTACACAAAAATTAGCAATGCGTGAGATTTTGTCATCTTTCAGCATACTTGAAAGCATTTCATACTGACATTTCAAAAAAAATCTTTGCAAATGTATTTAAGCAATGAAATTTCATTGTGATGATTTTAATTTTGCATGACTTTCATTACTGATTACTGGTAGATTTAAACATATTCTCATTGTTTTTTAAACAAATGCACTTCTACTACGGAAGAGCTATTCTTTTCTGATTTATCTGTAAACTTCCAAGTACATTTTCTTGATTTGTTTGAGCTGTCTATTCATTATTGATAGAACTTTCTGCCATATTTGTTATAAATATGCTGTCTCAGTAATAAATTTGCATGATCATTTTATATACCATAGGTTTGTCTTGATTTACATTAAAAGTCTTTTTTATTTCATCCACCCCTTTTTATTTCATCCACCCCTTCTGGGATTAGAAGGCACTTCAGCCCCTACAGCAGTACTTTTCAAAGTATGATCTTTAGATTTCCATCATCAGAACGATCAGATGTTCTTGTCAAAATATGCAGGAGTAACTCAGAATCTCTTAGGGTAAGCTGGAAACCTGTATTTCTGAAAGCTCTTTGTGATTCTTGTTTTTGCTGAAGTTTAAAAACCACTGCTCTAGAGATTTGAGCTGCTCTTCTCCCTTAGTTTTTAGAAAATATATTTTAAAATGTATTTAATGGTTATTATGTTTGTAGTTTTAAGGTGGTATGTGATTGGTGGGTGGTATGTGATCTTTTTATTCTGAAAAGAAGAGTTCATTCGTGAATACATGCAACTTTATAAATGTATTTAACAATTAAATTGTTAAATAAATATACTGATGCATCGATTATTAAATAAATGTATTTAATATTTTTATATTATATGTAAAATTGTTAATGTTTAGGGAGCATATTTCTGATATTTATACTTTGCTTCATCTCTCTTTTTAGGCTTGGGTCAAAATCATACAGATTTTTTATTTTATAGCTTTATAGTATTTTAATATCTGATAAGATTAATTCTCCCACATAAGACTTCTGTTTCAAAACAATTCTCTGCTATTTTTGCATACTTATTTTTTACAAGATAAATTTGGATTAATCTTTTCCAGTTAAGTAGACAATCTGTCATGATTTTGATAGAAATGCACTCTATTTTAGAACTATCTGAAAAGAAATAATAGTTTACAGTCTTTAAGTCTTCTAACTCAGAAATATGATCTACATCCCAGTGCTTCAAGTGTTATCTTATATTTCTCAGTAATATTCTATAGTTTTCCACAAATGGCCCTGCATATTTCTTGTTAAAAATGTCCCTAAGTATTTCCTTCTTTTAGTTATGGTTACTGGAATATTTTCTGATGAAGATTTTTAAATACAGTTTTTTGCTGAACATACTTATATTATTTACTCAGTTTACTGAGTTTTCATTGATTATGGCAGTTCTTTGGATAATTCCTTTGGGTAAAAAGCATCTGTAATAGTAATCTATGGCTGCCTGGCAGGTCACTTCAAACTGTGTGGCTTTAGACACAACCTTTATTATCTCAAGATTTCTGTGGGTCAAGAATCTACACAGTGCTTAGCTGGGTTCTTTGGTCAAGGTTTCCTTTTTGTTTTTAAACTTCACTCCTATGTTCATTGCAGCACTATTCACAATGACCAAGATCATTAATTTGCCCAAGTGTGTGTGTGGTTTTTTTTAATTATAGCTTTTATTTTAGAAAGAGGGGCTATACGTACAGATTTGCTACATAGGAGTATTCTGTGATGCTGAGATTTGGAGTACTGATCCTGTCACCCTGGTAGGTAGTTTGTTAACCCACTTCTCTCCTTTCACCCTCTACCAGTCAACTGTGTCTATTGTTCCCAAACTTATGTCCTTGAAAGGCTGTATTTAAGATGTAGAGAGGGCAGCTTGAGTCATCTTGAGGCTTACCTGCAGGATGAAGCTCTTCTAAGCTCACACGCGCGGCTTTTGGCAGTACTCAGTGCTTTGTGGGCTGTTGGAAGCCCTTTGTAGCTTGCTAGCTGCTGACTGTGGGCCAGCTTCAGTTTCCTGACACGTGAGCATCTCTGTAGGCAGCTTGCTTCATCAGATTGAAAAGAATCAGAAAGAACAAGAGAGAGAGAGAGAGAAGATTGAAGTCACAAATGTTATAACTCAACCTTGCAAGTGGCGTTCTATCATCCTTGCCATATTTTGGTTAGAAGGGAGTCACTGGGTTAAGTTCAGCCCATACTGAAGGGAAGTGATGCACAAGGAAGGAAAACCAAGAGAGTGAGGATCATTGGGTATCAATCCTGAAACTGTCTACTGCAGAACATTTTGAATAATTTAACAAATCAGCGATTCCTACTATAATTTTAATTCCAATTAATTTACTACATCTACCACCAGGTAATCACAAAAGTAGTTCACTCTCTTAGCAAAGACTACAAAATTGGACACCTCCATATAAGAAGGCCACAACTGATTGTGTGAATTTTGGGTTGCTCTTGTAAAGCTTCTAGGCTGGACTGAGCACAACGTTCTCAGACCCTGAGGATGGTCAGCCATCAAGTTACCACTTTGGACCAGGCTAATCCTATGTATTCATACCTTATTCCATCACACAGTCCCAGATAAGGAAAATGAAGGTCAGGGTACGTGGATGGAGAATTATATATAAAATTATAGTGTATGTAAAGGAGAGAATGGTATTTTGCTCCCCAATCTCCAAACCAGAGTTGGATTTTACTTTATTAGTGAAGAATTAAGTTGCTGTCTCTTTCATTTATTTTGAAATAGAAAAATGAAAGTTCAAGGAGTCTCTCCAGCTTTCAAAAGTTTGCAGTCCAGGACTCTATAAGTACTACAGGAAATGACACTAATCACTTAAGGGACTTCTTCGAAACTGAGTGCTTTATTCCATCTTCAAGGAGAAAGAAATGGAGTCAATGATTCCCTCTTGCAACAATAGACATTTTGTCCTGCACTCAGTTGAAAGGAGAAAATGAAAGAAGTGTTAAGTGAGAATTGACAAGTGCTTCTGCTGGACTACCAAAGGAAGGTGATAATGAACTCCCGAGTTTTTACAATGTCTCCCTCTATGATCATATCCACAGTCTCAAGATGCATATTTCCTCAACCAAACACAGACAATAAGCCCTAGATGTTTCCTTTTCTCTTCAAAATTAGGAGGTTGAGTTTAGAAATAATGAAAATGACCTGAGTTAGTAGCAAGACTATGCACTGGAGGGAATACAACATAGGGTCTGAAATTTACACCAGGGCTTGAATCCAACTAATCCAACTGCTTAACTCCAAAATCACGGTCCCTGTGACCTTGAAAAACTCTGCTTTTCTGACTCGGTGGCCCCCATATTCTTCAATGGTAATCCCTTGCTTATATATTCATCCATTCACTCATTCAATACATACTTATTGAGAACTAATTATGTGCCAGGCATTATTCCTTATTCTAGAGACATGGCAGTTAAAAAGAAACACACACACACACA